>NC_059160.1:40655408-41980725 GCF_019923935.1 Bubalus bubalis | reverse complement strand
GATACATGTAAATACTCACACACATATATGTATCATTTTTTTTTTTGTTTACCATTTTTAGTGGTTTCCCTAGAGTTAGCAATATACATTTATAATTAATCCAAGTTCACATTCAAATAACAGTAGTATACCTTTTCCAAGGTAGTATGAGTACCTATTATAATAAAATAATCTTAACTCCTTCATCCTATCCCTTGTATCATTGCTGTCATTCATTTCACTTATTAAAAGTATATATAGCATATATATAGGGCTTCCCAGATGGCACAGTGGTAAAAGTATTCTGTTTGCTAATACAGGAGATGCAAGACATGTTGGTTTGACTCCTGGACTGGGAAGATTTCCTTGAGTATGAAATGGCAACCCACTCCAGTATGTTTGCCTAGAAAACTCCATGGATAGCGGAAGCTGGTGGGCTATACAATCCATGGGGTTGCAAAAAGTGAGACATGACTGAGCACAACAACAACAATAAGCATGTATATACATATATAAGACATAAACATACATAATCAAGTAAATTGCTGCTATTATTTTGAGCAGCTGTTATCTGTTAGATCAATTAAGAATAAGAAAAATAAAAGTTATTGTTTTACTTTCATTTGTTCTTTCTTCAGTGCTGTTCCTTTCCTAATGTACCTCTGAGTTTCCAACCTATACAATTTTCCTTTTCTCTGAAAAACTTTTTTTAGTATCTTGCATGGCAGGTCTACTGGCATCAGGTTCTCTCAGTTTTTATTTGTCTGAGTAAGTCTTTATTTCTTTTTCACCTTTGAAGGATAATTTCACAGAGTACAGAATTCTAGATTGGTGGTTTTTTTCCTGTCAATACTTTAAGTATTTCATTCCACTCTTCTTGCTTGCATGTCTTCTGAGAAGTCAGATGTAATTCTTAGCATATTATAGATATTTTAAGTTCCCAGTCTAATAAATTCAACATCCTTGACATATTTGGTTCTGATGCTTGCTCTACCTCTTCAAACTGTGTTTTTTTGCCTTTTAGAGTGCCTTGAAATTTTTTTCTTGATAGCCACACAGTATATACAAGGTAAAAACTATTATAAATGGGAGTTTAGTAATGTGGTGAAGTGTGAGGGGGATAAGAAGCATTCCATAGTACTATGGTTAAGTCTCAATCTTAGTGAGCCTCTGACTCTGAACTATGAACTTCACAAGTGTTTCTCAGCCTTTTCTCCCTGCTTAGGTGGGACAGCATAACTAGAGTGTGTGGGAGTTGGTTATTTTCCTTCTCCCAGTTCAATTAGTCTCTGATATTATAATATCCCAGCTCATTAGGATCTGGTTAACTAGTTTCCCCTGAGGGCAGAACCAAGTGCTCTGGTATATTTCAAAATAGTTCCTGTCCTATCCCCTGGCCAGAACCACTGATATTTTCTCTGATATTTACTGTGAGAACCTGTTTGAGCTCCTGGAGGTACAACTCACAAAAATGTAGTGTCCCCTCTATGACTGAGTCCCCCTAGAGTTTTTAACTTACATACTTCTTCATACTGAGCAGTTTGCCCTGTGCCCTCTCCACTTACAGATCCAAGAAAAGTTGATTTTTCAGTCTGTTCAGCATTTTACTTGTTACAACAGAGTGGCGGAGAAGGCAATGGCACCCCACTCCAGTACCCTTGCCTGGAAAATCCCATGGACAGAGGAGCCTGGTAGGCTGCAGTCCATGGGGTCGCTAAGAGTTGGACATGACTGAACAACTTCACTTTCATTTTTTATTTTCATGCATTGGAGAAGGAAATGACAACTCACTCCAGTGTTCTTGCTTGGAGAATCCCAAGGATGGGGGAACCTGGTGGGCTGCCGTCTATGGGGTCGCACAGAGTCGGACACGACTGAAGCAACTTATTGCAAAACTCAGACTTAAATTGAAGAATGTAGGGGAAATCACTAGGCTATTCAGATTTGACCTAAATCAAATCCCTTACAATTATACACTGGAAGTGACAAATAGATTCAAGGGATTATATCTGATAGAGTGCCTGAAGAGGTATGGACAGGGGTTTATAACATTGTACAGGAGGTGGTGATCAAAATCATCCCTAAGAAAAAGAAATGCAAAAAAGCAAAATGGCTGCCTGAGGAGGCTTTACAAAGAGCTGAGAAAACAAGAGAATGAAAGGAAAAGGAGAAAAAGAAAGATATACCCATCTGAATTCAGAGTTCCAAAGAACAGCAAGGGGAGATTGAAAAAAAAGCCTTTCTAAGTGAACAATGCAAAGAAATAGAGGAAAACAATAGAATGGGAAAGACTAGAGATCTCTTCAAGAAAACCAGAGATACCAAGCAAGGGAAATTTTCATGCAAAGATGGGCACAATAAAGGTAGATTTATTCCTAAGTATTTTATTTTTTTTAATTGCAATGGTGAATAAAATTGTTTCCTTAATTTCTCTTTCTGTTTTCTCATTGTTAGTGTATAGGAACGCAAGGGATTTCTGTGTGTTAATTTTATATCCTGCAACTTTACTATCTTCATTGATTAGCTGTAGTAATTTTCTGGTGGTGTCTTTAGGGTTTTCTATGTAGAGGATCATGTCATCTGCAAACAGTGAGAGTTTTACTTCTTCTTTTCCAATCTGGATTCCTTTTATTTCTTTTTCTTCTCTGACTGCTGTGGCTAAAACTTCCAAAACTATGTTGAATGGTAGTGGTGAGAGTGGGCACTCTTGTCTTGATCCTGACTTTAGGGGAAATGCTTTCAATTTTTCACCATTGAGGATAATGTTTGCTGTGGGTTCATTATATATGGCTTTTATTATGTTGAGGTGTTGGAGAAGACTCTTGAGAATCCCTTGGACTGCAAAGAGATCCAGCCAGTCCATTCTGAAGGAGATCAGCCCTGGGATTTCTTTGGAAGGAATGATGCTAAAGCTGAAACTCCAGTACTTTGGCCACCTCATGCAAAGAGTTGACTCACTGGAAAAGACTCTGATGCTGGGAGGGATTGGGGGCAAGAGGAGAAGGGGACGACAGAGGATGAGATGGCTGGATGGCATCACTGACTCAATGGACGTGAGTCTGAGTGAACTCTTGGAGTTGGTGATGGACAGCGAGGCCTGGTGTCCTGCGATTCATGGGGTCGCAAAGGGTCGGACACGACTGAGTGACTGATCTGATCTGATCTGATGTTCCTTCTATGCCTTCTTTCTGGAGGGTTTTTATCATAAATGGATGTTGAATTTTGTCAAAGGCTTTCTCTACATCTATTGAGATAATGATATGGGTTTTAATCTTTCAATTTGTTAATGTGGTGTATCACATTGTTTGACTTGCAAATATTGGAGAATCCTTACATCCCTGGGATAAAGCCCACTTGGTCATGATGTATGATCTTTTTAATCTGTTGTTGATTCTTTTGAACTGTGGTGTTGGAGAAGACTCTTGAGAGTCCCTTGGACTGCAAGGAGATCCAACCAGTCCATTCTAAAGGAGATCAGCCCTGGGTGTTCTCCGGAAGGAATGATGCTAAAGCTGAAACTCCAGTACTTTGGCCACCTCATGCGAAGAGTTGACTCATTGGAAAAGACTCTGATGCTGGGAGGGATTGGGGGCAAGAGGAAAAGGGGACGACAGAGGATGAGATGTCTGGATGGCATCACCGACTCGATAGACGTGAGTTTCAGTGAACTCTGGGAGATGGTGATGGACAGGGAGGCCTGGCATGCTGCAGTTCATGGGTTTGCAAAGAGTCGGACATGACTGAGTGACTGAACTGAACTGAACTGAACTGATTCTGTTTGCTAGAATTTTGCTAAGGATTTTTGCATCTATGTTCATCAGTGATATTGGCCTGCAGTTTTCTTTTCTTTTTCTTTTTTTGTGGCATCTTTGTCTGGTTTTTGTATTAGGGTGATGGTGGCCTCATAGAATGAGTTTGGCAATTTACCTTCCTCTACAATTTTCTAGAAGAATTTGAGTAGGATAGGTGTTAAGTCTTCTCTAAATTTTTGGTAGAATTCACTTGTGAAGCCATCTTGTCCTGGGCTTTTGTTTGTTGGAAGATTTTTTTTATTACAGTTTCGTTTTCTGTGCTTGTCATGAGTCTGTTAAAATTTTCTATTTCTTCCTGGTTCAGTTTTGGAAGGTTATACCTTTCTAAGAATTCATCCATTTCTTCCAAGTTGTCCATTTTATTGGCATATAGTTGCTGATAGTAATCTTTTATGATCCATTGTATTTCTGTGTTGTCTGTTGTGATTTCTCCATTTTTGTTTCTAATTCCGTTGATTTGATTCTTCTCCCTTTTTCCTTGATGAGTCTGGCTAATGGTTTGTCAATTTTATTTATCTTCTCAAAGAACCAGTTTTTAGCTTTGTTGATTTTTGCTATAGTCTCCTTTGTTTCTTTTTCAATTTTTTCTGCCCTAATTTTTATGATTTCTTTCCTTCTACTAACCCTGGGTTTCTTTATTTCTTCTTTTTCTAGTTGCTTTAGGTGTAAAGTTAGGTTATTTATTTGATTTTTCTCTTGTTTCTTGAGATAAGCTTGTATTGCTATGAACCTTCCCCTTAGCACTGCTTTTACTGAATCCCATAGATTTTAGGTTGTTGTGTTTTCATTTTCATTCGTTTTTATGCATATTTTGATTTTTTTTATTTCTTCTGTGATTTCTTGGTTATTCAGAAGCATGTTGTTTAGCCTCCATATGTTTGTATTTTTAATATTTTCCCCGTAGTTGACATCTAATCTTACCACATTGTGATCAGAAAAGATGCTTGAAATGATTTCAATTTTTTTGAATTTACCAAGGCTTGATTTATGGCCTAGGACGTGATCTATCCTGGAGAGTGTTCCATGTGCCCTTGAGAAAAAGGTGAAATTCATTTTCTTGGGGTGAAATGTCCTATAGATATCAACTAGGTCTAACTGGTCCATTGCATCATTTAAAGTTTGTGTTTTCTTGTTAATTTTCTGTTTAGTTGATCTATCCATAGGTGTGAGTGGGGTATTAAAGTCTCCCACTATTATTGTGTTACTGTTAATTTCCCCTTTCATACTTGTTAGCATTTGCCTTAAATATTGCAGTGCTCCTATGTTGGGTGCATATATATTTATAATTGTTAGATCTTCTTCTTGGATTGATCCTTTTATCATTATGTAGTGTCCTTTGTCTCTTTTCATTGCCTTTATTTCAAAGTCTATTTTATCTGATATGAGTATTGCTTCTTCTGCTTTCTTTTGGTCTCCATTTGCATGAAATATCTTTTCCAGCCCTTCACTTTCAGTCTGTATGTGTCCCTTGTTTTGAGGTGAATCTCTTGTAGACAGCATATACTTTTTATATATTATATTTATAAACATATATTATATTCATAAACATATATTATATTTATATTTATAAACATATATTATTTGTTTTTGTATCCATTCAGCCAGTCTTTGTCTTTTGGTTGGGGCATTCAACCCATTTACTTTTAAGGTAATTATTGATAAGTATAATCCTATTGCCATTTACTTTGTTGTTTTTGGTTTGAGTTTATAAACCTTTTCTGTGTTTCCTATCTAGAGAAGATCCTTTAGCATTTGTTGAAGAGCTGGTTTGGTGGCACTGAATTCTCTCAGCTTGCTTGTCTGGAAAGCTTTTGATTTCTCCTTCATATTTGAATGAGATCCTTACTGGGTATAGTAACCTAGGTTGTAGATTTTTCTTTTTCTTCGCTTTAAGTATGTTCATTCCCTTCTGGCCTGAAGAGTTTCTATTTAAATATCAGTTATCTTTATGGGAATTCCCTTGTGTGATATTTGTTGCTTTTCCCTTGCTGCTTTTAATATTTGTTCTTTGTGTGTGATCTTCATTAATATGATTAATATGTGTCTTGGGGTGTTTCACCTTGGATTTACCCTGTTTGGGACTCTCTGGGTTTCTTGGACTTGGGTGGCTATTTCTTTCCCCATTTTAGGAAAGTTTTCAACTATTATCTCCTCAAGTATTTTCTCATGGCCTTTCTTTTTGTCTTCTTATTCAGAGACTCCTATGATTCGAATGTTGGGGCGTTTAACATTGTCCCAGAGGTCTCTCATTTCTTTTAATTCTTCTTTCTTTTTTCCCTCTCTGCTTCATTTATTTCCACCATTCTATCTTCCACCTCACTTATCCTATCTTCTGCCTGTTGTTCTACTGTTAGTTCCCTCCAGAGTGCTTTTGATCTCAGTTATTGCATTATTCATTATTGATTAACTCTTTTTTATTTCTTCCAGGTCCTTTTTAAACATTTCTTGCATCTTCTCAACCCTTGTCTCCAGTCTATTTATCTGTAACACCATTTTGTTTTCAAGATTTTGGATCATCTTTACTATCATTATTCTGAATTCTTTTTCAGGTAGACTCCCTATCTCCTCCTCTTTTGTTTGATTTGGTGGGCATTTATCATGTTCCTTCACCTGCTGAATATTTCTCTGCCTTTTCATTTTGTTTAGATGGCTGTGTTTGGGGTGGCCTTTCTGTATGCTGGAAGTTTGTGGTTCCTCTTTATTGTGGAGGTTGCTCCCTATGGGTGGGGTTGGACTAGTGGCTCGGCAAGCTTTCCTGGTTAGGGAAGCTTGCATTGGTGTTCTGTTGGGTGGAGCTGGATCTCTTCTCTCTGGAGTGCAATGACGTGTCCAGTAGTGAGTTTTGAGGTGTCTATGTGTTTGATGTGACTTTTGTTAGCCTGTATTTTAATGCTCAGGATTATGTTCCTGTGTTGTTGGAGAATTAGCATGGCATGTCTTGCTCTGGAACTTACTGCCTCTTGGGTGGAGCTTGGTTTCAGTGTAGGTATGGAGGCTTTTGGATGAGCTCTTGTCAATTAATGTTCCCTGAAGTCAGGAGTTTTCTGGTGTTCTCAAGTTTTGGATTTAAGCCCCTTGCCTCTGGCTTTCAGTCTTATTCTCACAGTAGCCTTAAGACTTCTCCATCCATACAGCACAGATGATAAAACATGTAGGCTAATGGTGAAAAGATTCTCCACAGTGAGGGACACCCAGAGAAGTTCACAGAGTTACATGGAGAAGAGAAGAGGGAGGAGGGTGATAGAGGTGACCAGGAGGAGAAGAGGGGAAATCAAAAGGGGAGAAAGCAATCTAGCTAGTAATCAATTCCCTATGTGCTCTCCACAGTCTGGAACACCCAGAGAGGTTCACAGAGTTACATGGAGAAGAAAAGAGGGAGGAGGGAGATAGAGATGACCAGGAGAAGAGGGGGAGTCAAAGGAGGGGAGATCAATCTAGCCAGTGATCAGTTCCCTAAGTGTTCTCCATAGCTTGGAACACCCAGAGAGATTCACAGAGTTAAGGAGAGAAGAGAAGGGGAAGGGAGGAGATAGAGGTGACCTGGGGGAGATAAAAGAGAGTCAAAAGGGGAGAGAGTAATCAAGCCAGTAATCAAACCCCTAAGTAAAAATGGGTACCAAAGATTAGATTCTTAAGGGTACAAAATTGATTTAAAAATACCAAAAAAGTAAAGATTAAAAATCTAGAGGTTAGACTCTCAAAATTACAATATTAAAAATACAAAACAAAATCAATCACAAAAATTATAAAACTGCAGCCATTAAATTAAAAGATGTTTACTCCTTGGAAGAAAAGTTATGACCAACCTAGATAGCATATTCAAAAGCAGAGACATTACTTTGCCAACAAAGGTCCGTCTAGTCAAGGCTATGGTTTTTCCAGTGGTCATGTATGGATGTGAGAGTTGGACTGTGAAGAAAGCTGAGTGCCGAAGAATTGAAGCTTTTGAACTGTGGGGTTGGAGAAGACTCTTGAGAGTCCCTTGGACTGCAAGGAGATCCAACTAGTCCTTTCTGAAGGAGCTCAGCCCTGGGATTTCTTTGGAAGGAATGATGCTAAAGCTGAAACTCCAGTACTTTGGCCACCTCATGAGAAGAGTTCACGTGTTGGAAAATCTCTGATGCTGGGAGGGATTGGGGGCAGGAGGAGAAGGGGACAACAGAGGATGAGATGGTTGGATGGCATCACCGACTCGATGGACGTGAGTCTGAGTGAACTCCTGGAGTTGGTGATGGACAGGGAGGCCTGGCGTGCTGAGATTCATGGGGTCGCAAAGAGTTGGACACGACTGAGCAACTGAACTGAACTGAACTGATATGAAATTTGCCTTAAAAATAGGGTCTTTTTTTGCAAGGTAATAGTAGGTTATAAAGATGAAAATTAAAGGAATAATGAACTTAAAAATAAAACAATTAAAAAATGATAAGAGTAAAATATATCTAGGAATTTTTCTGGAGCTGTTGAGGGCAGTGTGCGGTCAGTTCAGTTTCAGATAGTTTCTTGTTTCAGCTTATACTTCTTCTCAAGGTCTACAGGCTCCTTTCAATGCTTAGTCAGTGTTAACTACAGGGTTTTAATCTGTTGCATCTGTCACTTCCAGGGCAGTTCCCTCTTCTTTGTTTATTTTGGCTTCCTCTGTTTGCAAGTTTCTTCAGTGTCTAATTTCCACCCAGACACAAGGGGGCGAAGGTGGTCACTTATTTAGGCTCACTTGTTCAGTTGTGCTGTGGGTAGAAAGAAACATTGCAAACAAATATCACTGGTGTGAGTCGGGAGTGCTTGCAGTGTATTGACAACATTGGGTTTTTCCCCAGCTCATAGTGCATGTGCTGTCCCAGTCTACAGTGCTCAGGCTCCAGGTTGCTCTACAGGGGAACTGTCTAAGGTGGACCCTGGATTTTGTGCCCTTCCCAGGTCCAAGCAGCTCAGGCAACTAGGTGCTTGGCGAACGCACTGTCCCAGGTGGTCTGTGTGACTTAATCACCTCCCTAGTCCCAGCTGCTTGGCTTCCTGGGTGCGCTACGAGAGTGCCATCTCAGGTGTGCTGTGTGTCTCCTCTGGGGAGTTGATCTCTGGCTGAGACCCTCCTGGTAGATGTCAACCATCCAGGATCCCAGGAAAACTTAGTTAGCAACTGGAAGCCTGCTCACAGTTTGGTGGAGGATGCCGTCTCTGAGCCCAAGATTGCCCCTTGCCTTCCGGCTCCGGCTGTTGCCCACCTGCCTCTCTGCCTCAAGCAAGGGGATGGGCCAGTCCACAGCTGGCTAGCTCTCCTTTGGAATTCGCTCAGTCCTTTGTTCTGTGAGCATACCAGGCTGTGCCTTAGGTTAGAGCTTTTCGCGGGAAAGTTCTCTGTCTTTTTTTTCTCTCTCTGACTATCCCTCAGTTTGGGTTGCTATCTCATGTTAGCTCCCTCAGTTTGTCCTCAAGGCATTCAGGCCTGGTCCTTACCCTAAGCATGCAACCCACACCTCCCTGTTCAGCCCCCACTCGCTGGTGATGGATGTGAACATCTGGGTTACTTCTCCGCTGGGAGTTGCAGTTAGGAGTGTATTCTGTGTGTGTGTGTGTTTTCCTCCCAGTTATGTTGCCCTCTGAGATTCCAAAATTCCTCACAGACCCGCAGGTGAGAGAGTTTCCTGGTGTTTAGAAACTTCTTTATGACTCCCTCCCTGGGATGGGTCTCCATTCCTAACTCTTTTGTCTCTTTTTTGTCTTTTATATTTTGTCCTACCTCCTTTTGAAGAAAACAGGCTGACTTTCTGGGTGCCTGGTGTCCTCTGCCAGCATTCAGAAGTTGTTTTGTGGAAGTTGCTCAGCATTTAAATGATCTTTTGATGAATTTGTGGGGGAGAAAATGGTCTCTCCGCCCTATTCCTCCACCATCTTAGGACCGTCCTAGAGCTGTCTCTTGTCTTATTGGGAGAGGGTGTTTGCTATGATCAGTGCGTTCTCTTGGCAAAACTCTGTTAGCCTTGGCCCTGCTTCATTTGTACTCCAAGGCCAAACTTGCCTATTACTCCAGGTATCTCTTGACTTCCTACTTTTGTATTCCAGTCCCCTCTGATGAAAAGAACATCTTTTTTGGTTTGTCCTAGAAAGTCTTGTATGTCTTCACCTTCAGCTTCTTTGACATTAGTGGTTGGGGCATGGACTTGGATTACTGTAGTATTGTATGGTTTTCCTTGGAAATGAATACAGATCATTCTCTTGTTTTTGAGATTGTGCCCAAGTACTGCATTTCAGACTCTTTTTTTGACTATGAGGGCTACTCCATTTCTTCTAAGGAATTCTTGCCCACAGAAGTAGATAAAATGGTCATCTGAATTAAATTTGCTCATTCCAGTCCATTTTACTGATTCCAGTTCACTGATTCCTCACATGTCGATGTTCACTCTTGCTATCTCCTGTTTGTCCACTTCCAATTTTACCTTGATTCATGGACCTAACATTCCAGGTTCCTATGCAATATTGTTCTTTACAGCATCAGACTTTACTTTCACCACCAGACACACCCACAACTGGGTGTTGTTTCTGCTTTGGCTCAGCCTCTTCATTCCTTCTGGAGCTGTTTCTCTGCTCTTCTCCAGTAGCATATTGGTCACCTACCAACCTTGGGAGTTCATCTTTCAATGTCATATCTTTTTTCCTTTTCATACTGTTCATGAGGTTCTCAAGGCAAGAATGCTGAAGTGGTTTGCCATTCCCTTCTCTGTGGACCACTGGAGTTTTATCAGAACTCTGATAAAACTTATTAAAAGTTTTATCAGAATGCTCCACCAAGACCTGTGGAGTGGACCTTGGGTGGCCCTACAAGCCATGGCTCATAGTTTCCTTGAATTAGAGAAGGCTGTGATCCATGTGATCATTTTGGTTAGTTTTCTCTGACTGAGGTTTTCATTCTGTCTGCCCTCTGATGGATGAGGATTTCTCAGTAAAGCTAGGAAAAATTATGTTATATTTTTAAAGCATATACTATATTAAAATAAATCCTCTATGAATTTCATTGTACTGTTTTAGATTCAAAACTCTTCTAGAAACAAATACAGGCTCATAAGTACAGAGAACAAACTAGTGGTTATCAGAGGGGAGAGGGTGAGAGGAGGGACAAAATAGGTGAATTGGGTCAAAAGCTAGAAAGTGCTAGTGAAATACGTAAGTTACAAGGATATAATGTACAGCACAGAAGACATATTTTACAATATTTTACAAAAGTTTGTATGGACTGTAATCTATACAAACATTGAATTACTTTGTTATACACCTGAAACTAACATAATATTGTAAGTCAACTATAAACTTCAATAAAAAATAAGCAAATAAGATAAATAAATCTTGGATCAAAGAAGAAACTGCAGTGGATTTGTGGACAAAGAATTCATCTACCTTATCAGTAAACAAAGGACATTATAGTCATCAAGCCATCAGCCCCTGCAGCCATCTACCTCCTGATGGTGCTTGCTGAGGAATTCAGGACTGAGAAAAACAGGATACTGGCCCTAGATAAGGTGCATATCAAAGGAGTAATTTCATTAAGCCCCGACTCTTTCATCTTCTCATACATAGAAAAGTGCTAAATTAACTTGAGATATCGGGTGTTTTGTTTTGTTTTGTTTTTAATTGTGTGGGTGTATGCTCAGTCATGTTTGACTCTTTGCTGTAGCCTGCCAGGCTCCTCTGTCCATGGGATTTTCCAGGCAAGAATACTGAAGCAGGTTGTCATTTCTCACTCTAGGGGATCTTCCTGACCCAGGGATTGAACTCATGTCTCTTGCATCTCCAGCAATGGCAGGCAGATTTTTTACCACTGTGTCACCCGGAAAGACCTTGTCTTTAAGTGGCAGTTATCTTTTAATTGTCAACTACTTACATGTTTTTGTTTTTTAAAAAATGTCTATGTATCCTTGTTCCTCTCTTGCCTCTCTAAAACAGTCTCTCAGAGCTACCTAAGGCTTAAATTTTCCCCACATAAAACATAATTCTCAACATTTACATTTTGTTTTTTTCTTTTCAGTTGACAGATACTAGAAAACATTTTTAAGAGAGAGAAAAACTCTTCTTTTAAAGCCTCTTAATCTTGAAAATGTATTTAATACTAAGGACTTAATGCAGTTTTTTAGACTTTTAAAGGCAAAAACTCCTTTCATAAATTAACTGCATGAGGAAAAATAGTGTAGTTACTAAATAAAATAAATTTTGCTTTAGGAAAGAGCAATATAGGAAAATAGACAACTTTTTTTAGTAGTCATTCATGAGTATATCTTTTTTTCTTCCTTATTGGGGTGTGCAGGGAAAGTATTAGAAACAAAATCTTTCTCCAGCCCAAGAAATCTATTGACTTAAAAGAAATCTATTGACTTAAAATCTCCAGCTCCAAAGTTGAGAATTATGTTTCATTTGGTGGGAATTTTTAAGACTTCAAGCCCAGAAGACAGTATCTTGAATAACCCTGAGAAACATGCTCTGAGGAGGCAAAGGAAGGAGCCAGGTAATATAGAAGTTTCACAACAAAAAGCAGATAGTCTGAACATCAAAAGATTATTGTTAATTAAAGAAAATCAGACATCTCAAATTAAGGAATTTAGCTCTTTGCTTTCTATGGGAAGATGCAAGCGTCTGGGCTCACTGAAATCATTCCTCTGATATGCACCTCAACTATCTGGGGCCAGTTTCCTGTGTTTTTCACATCCTGAGAGCCTCCTTTCCTCAGGGCTCACCATAGGGATTGGCTGTAGTCTGAAGGCTGCTAGATGGCAGGTATTCTCCTTCTTGAGTTCCCTCAGGGCTCAGTGGCTCACATTGGAAGACTGCTATCACTGTTGACTGTGACATCCTTGTTTACTTATATGGCAAGAAATATTCTAGTTCTCAAACCTCTCCATGAAGGAAGTAGAAAAAGAAACCAGTTTCTTTTAATTGAGTAAGTATTAAACTAGAATGTAATGTGTATCACAGGCAGTGTCCTGTTGCTGCTGCTGCTGCTTCAGTCCGACTCTTTGTGATCCTATAGACTGTAGCCTGCTAGGCTCCTCTGTCCATGGGATTCTCCAGGCAAGAATACTGGAGTGGGTTGCCATGCCCTCCTCCAGGGGATCTTCCTTACCCAGGGATCGAACCCATGCCTATTATGTCTCCTGCATTGCACTCAGGTTCTTTACCACTAGCACCACCTGGGAAGCCCAGGTTGGTGTCTTAAGAGATTGCAAAGATAGAAAAAAATCTCACCTTTTTATACAGCCAGACAGATACAACCCATCAAACACATGTTCTGAAGATAAACAATAACTAGCCCTCAAGTAAGAGAACACAATTTGGCACACATTCTAAGTTCACCTGGAAATTGCAGTAGCCATCTGTGTTAACTGACTTTATATGAAGAAAAACGGACTTATCATGTCTTTCTGAGAGGATCTAGTTTTGCAGTTTGGAGCTAAGTGAAGTGAAGTGAAGTCGCTCAGTCATGTCCAACTCTTTGCGACTCCATGGACTATAGCCTATCAGGCTCCTCCGTCCATGGGATTTTCCAGGCAAGAGTACTGGAGTGGGTTTCCATTTCCTTCTCCAGGGGATCTTCCCTACCCAGGGATCGAACTCAGGTCTCCCACATTGTGGGCAGACGTTTTATCCTCTAAGCCAATTTGGAGCTAAGGACCCACCAAAGGTGGGCTGCTGTCTATGGGGTCGCACAGAGTCGAACATGACTGAAGCGACTTAGCAGCAGCAGCAGCAACCCACCAAAGGTAGGCTCCTAGAATCTCAACTGCTAGACAAAGGCACTCTCTCCCTTGATATTTACACTTCAAAGAGATGGCCCCCCAGCTCCTTGAGAAAGTGTCCCTGGATTACAAAACTGGTAAAAAGTCTTTTTAAAAGATTTACGTACATCTCAAAGAGGCAGAGAAGGAATTTACACTTACAAGTTTTCTAAAGAAAATGCTCTAAGAAAACAGAGGAGTTCCTTCCCTCACTTTTTTTTTTTTTTTTTTGGTCTTGCCCTGTGGGATCTCAGTTTCCTGTCCAGGTGTTGAACCCAGGCCATGGTGGTAAAAGCCCTGATCCTAACCACTAGGCAAGCAGAAAAGTCCCTCTTCCCTCATTTTTAAGAGGGAGAATTAAGTCTCTTACTATTTATATTTGCCCTTAAACACCAAAATACCTACCTCCCGCAATTAGCAAGTATTAAGTTAGTAATGTTTGCTTTGAATTTTTTTAATAAAAGAAAAATATATTGAAGTTAAAGTCCCTCTGGTATGCTTTCCACCCTCAGTCTCAAGCCACCACTATTTTGTATTTGGTGTGCTTTGTTCTGTCCACTATAAATTGGCACTTACTATGGGCACCTACCTATCTACCTCTATGAGGTAGGTACCTCATAGGTACCTCTATGAGGATTAAATTGTGTGCTGCTTGCTGCAGCTGCTGACCTTCAACAACCCCTGAAAGCAGCTCAGGGTACAAAGCAGAATTGAGGCATTCTGCTCAGACAAAAACTAGCAGAGCAGGTCTTCAGATAGTTGGATATTTTTGGAGCCAATTTTATGAGCCAAATTCTTGTTATCTCCCATATCTAGAAAGGCACTAAAATCCTTCAGGGTGACTACTGTTTCTCATGACTAGCAAAGCTTCACAAGACCAGCAGAAAACTTCTGGGAAAATATTTACTTAATTGCATCTATTCCCCCTTCACCAAAATCACATATATACCGACCTTTCCCCCCTAGCTCTTTGAAACAGTTTCTCAGAGCTCTCTGAGGTGCTGTTTCCTGGACTGCAGTCCTCATTTTGCCACCAATAAAACTTAACTCAAAACTCTCAAGTTGTGCATTTTTTTTAAGTCGACAGTTCCAATTGCAGTTGTATGTTTTGTTTACTCTTACAATTTTGGAGTTATGGAATGTCTCTCTTCTACTCTCCACTTCTGTTTGACTTTTTTAGATTTCACATGCTCATGAGATTACAGTTTTTTTTTTCTTTCTGTGTCTAGTTTCTTTCACTTAGCATACTGTGTCCAGGTTGTGGCAAATGGCAAGATTTCCTTCATTTTCAAAGCTGAATAACATTCCATTGTACATGTGCATGTGTATATAGCATTGCATTTTTCTTTATCCATTCATCTCTCAACAGATACTTGGGTATTTGTTTCTTTTTCCATTTCTTGGCTATTGGGAATAATACTGCAATGTACCTGGGTGTGCAGATGTCTCTTTGAGGTACTGATTTTATTTCTTTGGAATATATATACAGTGATACATTGTTGGATCATATAGTTCTATTTTTAGTTTTTGGAGGGAGAGAGAGGTGGGGAAAATGGGGAGATATTGATTAAAGAATACAAAGTTGCAGTCTGTAGGATGAATTAGCTTGTTGGAAAGATATTTTGAGCTTCCCAGGTGGCGCTAGTGGTAAAGAATCCACCTGGCATTGCAGGAGAGGTAAGAGATGCAGGTTCAGTCCCTAGGTTGGGAAGGTCCCCTGGAGGAGGGCATGGCAACCCACTTCAGTACTCTTGCCTAGAGAATCCCATGGAGAGAGGAGCTACAGTCCATAGGGTCACAAAGAGTCTGACATGACTGAAGTGGCTTAGCATGCAGGAATATTTTTGCTACATATATGTATATCATATCAATTTTAATTGAAAAATAAAAGTAAAAGAAAGATAATCTCTCTCTTTTGTAGTGAAAAATATGGCATATAAATGAGATAACTTCCCTGCTGCCTAGCCTGTATTAAGAAGGGAACAATACAGATAAGCAACAAGTTTCTATTGCATAACACAGGGAACTATATACAATATCCTGAGATAAACCATAGTGGAAAAGAATATTAAAAAATAATACACACACACACACACATACACATGTATAACTGAATCACTTTGCTATAAGAGAAAGAAGCTTGACTCTCCCTCCATGATCCAACCAAAGAAATGTGGTCAAGTCATGTGAAGATTAGTCATGCTCCAAATCTGACATGCTAGGCCTGTCAGATTCCTACCAGTGGCTGGCATATTTCCCCTGCTTGATTCCTCCAAGCCTCTGTGCTTCAGAAGCTGGAAAGTTCTTATCCTTATGCACAGGGTGCATGTGCAGCAGCAATAAATAGCAATAGGAAGAATATGAGCAACAGATGTTGGAGACTTGTCAATTAGCAAGAGGGTGTTACTTCCTTATAAGGAGATAATGACGTGGCTCCCGAGGTTAGAACGGTACCACAGGCCAAGATAAGAAAGACTGGGTATCTCAACATCTACCTCCTATGGTGTAACAATATTCACTGGAATGTGTGCGCCCTGATTTGTGTATCCTTTAATGCAACAGTTCTTCCAGTGTAGTTCAGAGACCCTGGGGAACTCTCAAATCTTTACAGGGGTTCCATAAGGTCAAAACTTATTTTCAAAATAATGCTATGTCATTATTTGTTTTTTTACTTTCTTTCTCTTATGAATGTAGAATGAAGTGTTCCAGAGGCTGCATGACATTGGTATCATAACAGAATGATCTACAGCAGATATGAGAATCAAGCTGTCTTCTGGTTGGCTAAATGTCAGGAAGCATTTAACAGGAGGCTTCCTGTGTGCTGTTTTGGATCTGTCAGGAATTCTGTGTTCCTTATTAATTCCTGAATATTCAGGAATTAAGAGGAGAGGCAAGCCTCTCCCAGGGGCTGAGGAATCCAGGCATTTCCTTCATTAGTTTTTCTATATGGTGATAAGTACCCTCTTCCTTTTTATGAACCATATGGTAAAAGTGATTATTTACAACTCACTCTCTCTTTAATATGGATTGCCTATGTTTTGTAAGTCTGGAATTTTAATCTTTATCTTTGCTGAGAATAACTACAGTATATATGCCCACACCATGTTGATTAAAACACCTTTGCTCCATCAGAGCTTTGGTCCTCGTGTCTTGCTTTCCTCCTCTCTCTCTCTCTCAGGCTATTTCTTTGGAGTGCAGAGGCTCTCTGAGTTCACTTTCCTGACTGGGCTTCTAAGACCCTCTTGAGAAGGCGCTCTGTGCCTTCACCCCATCGAGAGGGCGCCTGAGGCCTTCGTGAACAGAGCAAGCCCCATGCAGGGCCTTTATTGGCTTTCTGCATAAACCAAGGAATATCAGCCTCTTTCTCTCTCCTTTACTTTCTTATCGGTCGACTCCAGACCACCAGGTTCCGGTCCATTAAAGGACCTCAACAGCTAAACATCAAAGAGATTTGTAAAAATGTAAAACAATGCCTCCATTCTCAGAGAAAATTGTTTTGGGAGGTTTATTATTTTTCAATAATAAATTGTTTTTCACAATTATTTATTGCAATTTAAGATGGATTATTAATAAACCTTTTAAGTTCTTAGTTTAATTTGTAATACAATAGATATTGATAAATGAAAACTATGTAAATAAAATTTCATTAAAGTTTTCAATAATTTTTAAGAGTATTAATGTGTTCTGAGTCAAAAACATTTGAGAACCACTGCTAAAACATTGGCTTCTTTATTTAACTATTGGTGAAACTCCCCATTTAACATAAATGATAGATTTCTGGTTGAGTTTTCTTCCATTCCATGAAGAAATTAAACTCTTTCAAAACATTGTTTTTGCTATTGATTCTGTCTTTAACCATTTGCATTGAAATCTTCTACATTTAATTTTGTGTTAATTTGCAAGTCTTAAATAACTGCATAGAGAAATGTAACTTATTCTCATTAGAAAATTATTTAATGAATAAGATACATGTTATACTTTAAATTACTATAGCATTACCAATTCCCTTCTTTTTCTTTTCTTTATTTTTTCATGACATATATTGCAGTGAAAACTTATTGGGAGGTGGCCTCCTCTTCTTTCTCCAGTTGTTAGTTATTAGAATAAAGGTGATTTGGGTTATTCTTAGTTCAAATGCTATATTTACTTGGGTTTCCACTGAAGCAGATGCTAAAGAAAGGATTTGAAAGCAAGTAATTTATTTGGGATGTGATCTTAGGTGAGAGGAATAGAGAAGTGAGACAAAGATGAAAAGGAAGGCAACTAAAGAAAGGATGAGTTATCAAGTCAGCTGCCATTGTGAGCAACTGTAGTTTAATCCTGCTGGGAAACTCTGGGAATTTGTGTAGAAAGCAGGCCTCTCATTCATCCCACGAGACGGGTGAGAGAGCTGAGGTATTTATACACTAATTGCCTTCAGTAAGTGGTCACGGACTCCTGGGTGGATGTTTAAATGCATCAGAGAAAACCCTCAGAGCACTGGAAATCGGCTAAGGATACACTATAGTGTCAGGAACATGGATAGGGGCACCAACAGTGGCAGCTACAAGTAATGCAACACTGTATTATTTTTTATGTTTTAGAAGATTTAGATATGTGCATGAGTGCATGCTAAGTCGTTTCAGCCATGTCCAACTTTTTGTGACCCCATGGACTGTAGCCCACCAGGGTCCTCTGTCCATGGGATTCTGCAGGCAAGAATACTGCAGTAGGTTGCCATGCCCTGCTCCAGGGAATCTAGAGATTTAACCCACATCTTTTACATCTCCTGCATTGGCGGATGGGTTCTTTACCGCTAGTACCAGGTAATTGGTATCAATTTATATTATTGGAGGAGGCAAGAGTTGAAGAGGAAATTTGAGGAGGTCCAGATAGTAGCTTAAACTTGACTGTGTGGAAATAAACAAAGACCACCCAAATGAGAAAAAGAAAAGGCTCTTTACGCAGAGCTTGCTATTGTGGAGTCAGCCACAATTACTTGAAATTTAATAAAGACAAGGCAGG
Source organism: Bubalus bubalis (assembly GCF_019923935.1). Lineage (NCBI taxonomy): Eukaryota > Metazoa > Chordata > Mammalia > Artiodactyla > Bovidae > Bubalus > Bubalus bubalis. The sequence continues at coordinate 41,962,175 of NC_059160.1, read as the reverse complement.
CCGAGGAGAGGCAAATCGTTATAGTGGAAAAAGGGAAGCCTCCATGTATGTTACAATCAGAGGGGGTTGGCATGGAGAAGCTGGTGACCAGCTAACTAGAAATGAAACATCCTATGTGATTGGTTAGAAGAGCATAATTGGCTTTCTCTGGTTGGTTCCTAGTTGGAATCCATGGCAAAAATTAGGGAAGCTGGCAGTTACTGACCAAAGTCTTCTCTTTTTTCCACTATAAAAATTTCCCACTCATCTGCATACCTTTGAGTCTCTGCCAAACACAAGCAATGGTGACTGATTCCCTTGCTATAGCAAGCTCTAAATAACTTTCGCTTGTTCTCATTCAGTTAGTATTTATTTTCACAAACTATTTTTATTTTCACAAACGATTTTAATGTTCACCCCATGCTCCAACGTCATGGCTTTTGTGTGTGTGCCAGCCATATTAAACTTCTCACTTTCTCCAAATAAACATATAAGTCTCTGGTATGTAGGAACCATACAGACAAACCAGTGGTATGTCTCCCCTATCTATAAAATTATTTTATTACTTCTTCAGCTGATAAAGTGAAAGTAAAAAGGAGTATGTCAGGACTGTATATTGTCACCCTACTTATTTAACTTGTATGCAGAATACATCATGCAAAATGCCAGGTGGGATAAAGCACAAGCTGGAATCAAGACTGCAGGGAGAAATATCAATAATCTCAGATATGCAGATGATACCACCCTTACGGCAGAAAGTGAAGAGGAACTGAAGAGCCTCTTGATGAAAGTGAAAGAGGAGAGTGAAAAAGCTGGCTTAAAACTCAGCATTCAAAAAACTAAGATCATGGCTTCCAGTCCCATCACTTCATGGCAAAAATATGGGGAAACAATGGAAACAGTGACAGACTGTATTTTCCTGGGCTCCAAAATCACTGCAGATGGTGACTGCTGCCATGAAATTAAAAGACACTTGCTCCTTGGAAGAAAAGCCATGACCAACCTAGACAGCGTATTAAAAAGCAGAGACATCACTTTGCCAACAAAGGTCTGTCTAGTCAAGCTATGGTTTTTCCGATATGGTCATGTATGGATGTGAGAGTTGGACCATGAAGAAAGCTGAGCACTGAAGAATTAATGCTTTTGAACTGTGGGGTTGGAGAAGACTCTTGAGAGTCCCTTGGACAGCAAGGAGATCAAACCAGTCAATCCTAAAGGAAATCAGTCCTGAATATTCATTGGAAGGACTGATGCTGAGGCTGAAACTCCAATACTTTGGCCACCTGATATGAAGAGCTGACTCATTGGAAAAGACCCTGATGCTGGGAAAGATTGAAAGCAGGAAGAGAAGGGGACGACAGAGGATGAGATGGTTGGATGGCATCACCAACTCGATGGACATGAGTTTGAGCAAGCTCCGGGAATTGGTGATTGATAGGGAGTCCTGGCATGCTGCTGTCCATGGGGTTGCAGAGTTGGACACGACTGAGAGACTGAATTAAACTGAACTGATACTTGTAGTCTATTAAGCGTACAACCATGCTGCTGCTGCTGCTAAGTCACTTCAGTCGTGTCCGACTCTGTATGACCCTGTAGACGGCAGCTATGTCTTAAAAACTGTACATACCACAGTTTAAAAATACCTCTAATTTTAATTCCTTTGCTATTTGCATTACATCTACAGTTACCTCCTCCACTGAAGTCTCAAACCTCTGAAAGTCATCCACGAGGACTGGAATTACTTGCCTCCAAACTCCTATCAATATTGATATTTTGCCATCTTTCCATGAATCACAGATATTCTTCCTGGCATGTAGAATGGCACTCATTATCCAAAAGCTCTGTCAGAAATATACAGCCAGATTAATGTTTTCATGTCTGTTAACATAACATCCATCATATAACCCATGGATCAAGGAGTAACTTTATTTTCCAAATTTATTATTTAAGAACCACATTTTGTGAGGCTATAACTTACCATAGATGGTGATTCCTCTGATGGAATCTCAGCAAAGTAAATCGAAAACCTTCTGGAAAATATTCACCATCCTAGATTCTAGAATTAGAAGTGGAGCCTAAAGATGTGGCTGAATGCTACAACTCGTGACAAAACTCCAGTGTATGAGGAGTTGCTTCTTATGAATGAAGAAAGTGGTTTCTTGGGATAGAATCTCTCCTGGTGAAGATGCTGTGAAAACCGTTGAAATGACAACAAAGAATTTAGAACAGTACATACATTTAGTTGATAAAGCAGTGGCAGGGTTTGAGAGAATTGACTTCAATTTTGAAAGCATTTCTACTGTGAGTAAAATGTCATCTAACAGCATTGTATGCTATAGAGAAATCGTTTGTAAAAGGAAGAGTCAATCAACGTGGCAGACTTCATTGTTGTCTTATTTTAAGAAATTGTCACAGCTGCTACCCTGATCATTCAGCAACCATCATCACATTTGGGCAAGCCCCTCCACTTGTCCAAATGTGACTATGACTTGCTGAAGGCTCAGATGATGGTTGGCATTTTTTAGCAATAAAATACTTTTAAGTTAAGGTACGTCCATTGTTTTTAAAGACATGCACACTTAAGAGTATGCAATATAGTGTAAAGATAACTTATATACACTGGGAAACCAAGAAAAAAAATCATTGATTCGCTTTATTGCAACTTTTTAGTTCAGTGGTCTGCAACTGCAGTCATAGTATCTTTGAGGTGTGCTTGTATCTGAAAGAAACCATCATTATCTGAAAGAGGCAGCTACACTCCCATGTTCATTGCAGCATTGCTCACAGCAGCCAAGCTATGGAAACAAACTATGTGTCTGTCAATAGATGAATGGATAAAGATGTGATATATCACACACACACACACACACATACAATGAAGAAGAAAGTAAAGTCTGCTATTTGCAAAAATAGGAATGAATCCAGAGGACATAATACTAAGTGGAATTAGCCAAAGAAAGACAAAAACTGCATGATCCCACTCATTTGTGGAATCATTTTTTTTTTCTAAAGTTGATTCATAGAAATAGAACAGAATGATGTTTACCAGGGCCAGAGAGTTGAGGGGAAAGTTGGATGTGGGGAAGATGAGAAATGGTAGTCAAAGGATTCATTTGTCAGAAACATAAGTTCTGGGGAGCTAACGTCCCACATGGTAACTGTAGTAAATATTACTTTGTTGTGTGCTTGAAATTTGCCACAAGTAGACCTTAAACATTTTTACCACACACACACACACACACACACACACAGAGATAGCTATATGAGTAGATGGATGTATTAGTTAAACTGATTGTGGTGGTCATTTCACAAAGTATATATGTATGTCAAACCATCATGTTGTACTTTAAATATGAACAATTTTATTTATATATTATTCCTCAATAAAGCTGAAAAATAGAAGAAAACTTGATTAAGATATGTGAATATATACCTAAGATAATTATTTTGCTCATGTATTTTTAATATTTGTATAATCAACATAAAATTTTTAATTTTGGTCTAACATATACAGATAGATCTTATTTTTTATTTCTTAGAATATTATTTTGAAAATCAGTTCAGTTCAGTTGCTCAGTCATGTCGACTCTTTGTGACCCCGTGAATCACAGCACACCAGGCCTCCCTGTCCATCACCAAGTACCAGAGTCTACCCAAACCCATGTCCATCAAGTCGGTGATGCCATCCAACCATCTCATCCTCTGTCGTCCCCTTCTCCTCCTCCTCCCAATCCCTCCCAGCATCAGAGTCTTTTCCAATGAGTCAGCTCTTCACATCAGGTGGCCAAAGTATTGGAGTTTCAGCTTCAATATCAGTCCTTCCAATGAACACCCACGACTGATCTCCTTTAGGATGGACTGGTTGGATCTCCTTGCAGTCCAAGGGACTCTCAAGAGTCTTCTCCAACACCACAGTTCAAAACCATCAATTCTTCGGCGCTCAGCTTTATTTATAGTCCAATTCTTATATCCATACATGACCACTGGAAAAACCATAGCCTTGACTAGATGGACCTTTGTTGGCAAAGTGATGTCTCTGCTTTTTAATATGCTATCTAAGTTGGTCATAACTTTCCTCCCAAGGAGTAAGCGTCTTTTAATTTCATGGCTGCAATCACCATCTGCAGTATTTTGGAGCCCAGAAAAATAAAGTCAGCCATTGTTTCCACTGTTTCCCCATCTATTTCCCATGAAGTGATTGGACTAGATGCCATGATCATAGTTTTCTGAATGCTGAGCTTTAAGCCAAGTTTTCACTCTCCTTTCACTTTCATCAAGAGGCTCTTTAGTTCTTAGTTTGGAATTAATTTTTTTTCATAGATCTACCAAAATAATATAACTAATTTGTTGATCAATACACATATATTTCAAAAATCTCGGAAGTAACCATAAATTATTTTTCACACCTCCTTTTAATCTCAAAATGGTACTGTTTGGAAGATAATATGTGTGATGAACCTCCCTATTCATAGATTCATGCTCTGTGACTCTGTATAACTGGTCCTCCACCCTATCTGACTCAGGATAAAGCACCATAAATAGCACACGGATGCATTGCAGCACAAGTTATTTAAAGAAGGTGTCTCATGAAGGAGCTGGGAGGGTGAGAAAGGAAGAAGGGAGAGCAGGAGCAGACACTATTACAATAAGAAATTAAAGAATTTTAAGATCTCCTCCCCCCCCTCCCCGATCATTCTTAGTCTACCAACAACATGCTAAGCTAAATTGGAATATACCCTGGGATTTCCCTGGTGGCCCAGTGGTTAGGACTATGTGCTTTCACTTCGGAGGTTTGATCTCTGGTCAGAGAACTAGGATTCCATGAGCCACATGGCCAAGAAAAAATAGAGTATACCCCACTTTCCATTATATCTGTGAATATTATCTTTCTTCAACTTTATTAAAAATCATTTTTCACTTTTGAAATTTTACTGTATCTATTAGGATCCACAAGGGTCTCATAGTGTATTGTTAAAAAAATGGCCCATTGTGGTTACCTGACAAACAAGGGATGAAGTCACAGTGGCCACATTGCCCTGGTGGGATCCTCTTTTTTCCTTAAGGAGACATCCTGTTTTTCCCTGCTGGTGCCAGTTTCTCAAGACTACAAGATCACCTGACCATGAGACCCCTCTGACTATGTGCTCACAAGACCCCAGCTGCGAGCTAAAGATAAACTAAGGACCCCTTCCTTCAGGGCACAATTTTCCACCAATAGGGTATACGAACAATTGGCTGTAAAAGGGGAGCACTGATTTCTCTCTAAAGCCAGTCACTTTTTTTCTTCCTGTAATAAATCTTTCTCTGCCTGACTTCCCAGCTCGCTCTTTTTTTCTCATGCTCGCCTTACAATGTCTTGTGACCCTTACAAAGTAATTGTCATCAAACACATTAGGATAAGCAGAGTAGGTGTCCTATTGGGTAGCGCACCAAAGGGGTATCTAGCATTTTACTAGGAAGGCTATAATCTAGAAGTTGGCACTACAAACTTGAGTTCTCTGCTTCTAAAAGCCCAGCATCTTTACAAATTATCATAGTGAGTTTTAAAAATGGATTTTTATTAGTGTAATTAGTGATATTCAAAAAAAGTGGATTGGCTGAAATATTTTAGGAATGTTCCCATGCTTTCGTGAACAGAGCTTTGGAAGCCTGTAGACCTAAAGGACAGTATCCAAATCTTCATCCCCAAACAACTTGCATCCAGCCAACAGCTCAGAGGACTTGGGGTCTGTGAGCCTGACTCTTATCCTGATTAAGTGAAAGAACTTGTTGGCTAGGTGTGCTCTGGGCCTCTAAAGTGACAGCGGATTGAACTTATAGAGCAAGGCTTCACAGACATGCTTTCACTGTAACTTGGTAGGGAGAGTGCATGTGAGTGGCTGACCCTCACCCACCTGTGACTGTGTGAGACTCAGTCAAAAGGACCTCATAGTTGAGTATGACCTGTCCTTCCATTTGCTTCTTTTTAATTTTTTCAGGTTTCTAGGATCTAGACCAGTGGTTCTCAAAGTGCAGTCCCCAGGCTAGCAGTACCAGAATCATCTAGGAACTTGTTAGAAATACGAATTCTCAAGACCCAGCTCAGATCTGCTAAATCAGAAGCTCTGGAGCTGTTTTTACTTTTTCAGGTGATCCTTATGCTTGAATGTTTGAGAAGCACTGGACCAGATTGCATTTTGCCATCTAGCTATCTTTTCTTGGTTGCTCTCATTTTTACTTCATTTACTGCACCAGTTGGGCCTTATCTGAGATTCTTCACATTGCTACTTCTCTCTTACCATTATGTGTTGTTCAAGATTCTCCATAAATCAAGACCCATACGCAACTTTTAATCAGAATTCCTCACTAATCAAGGTTCCTTCATACTCCTTGTATTAAGTTGATTTTATAAACAATAGTTTCAGAAATTCATACTCTTCTGTGAAGCAGCAGCAACAGTGCAGTGATTATCAAGCTCTGTTCTTTGGAAATCTCCTGAGGGGACACCTGGAAAGTTGAGGGAGGAAGAATAAGGCTTTTTATTCTTGTCTTTTTTGAAGCCAACATTTGTTGAGTACCTATTATGAGCCAGGCATAGTTCTGGTCCCTTCACATGCTAATGCATTCATTTAGGTCATATTCCGCCCAGCTTTTCCATCATAGAAGCTGTTGTTTAGTCGCATTCAATTCTTTGTGACACTATTGAATGTAGCCCGCCAGGCTCTCTGTCCATGGGATTTCCCAGGCAAAAATATTGGAGTGGATTGCCATTTCTTTCTCCAGGGGATCTTCCTGACCCAGGGATCAAACCCACATCTCCTGCAGGCAGATTTTTTACCACTGTGCCACCAGGGAAGCCCCAGAGAAGAGGGTATTCTCAGGTATTTTATTTACTGGGTTGCAACATAAGTTTTGTTTTGTTTTGTTTTTTTTTAAGGATGCTAAAGACAAAACAAGCTGCACCCTTTACTCACTGAGCTCCTAGTATCCAGGCCTTTTCTCTAGTCCTGGAATACACAGGTTCTTTCCTATCCCAGTCTTTCACATGGTCTTCCCTCTTCCTGAAGCTTTCCCCTGAAACAACCATAGTAGGCTCTCTAGCATCCTTTAGTTTTCTACTTAAATGTTATCTCTTTTAAGAGAAACTTAGCCATCTGATCTGTTTTAGTCATTTTCCCTCCTTTTTTCTTTTATAAAGCACTCTTACTTTTATCTTTATAGCATTTAATGCAATTTATTATGATACAATTTCCTTATTCAATTTTTGTAGTCTGTTCCCCACTGGATTGTAAGCTTGGCAAGGACTGAAACCTTATCTTTCTTGTTCTTTTTGTCTAATGAGCACTCACTAGTGTCTGGCACGATGTTGTGCTTAATAAATATATGGTAATTCAATGACCAATGAGTATAATGAGGCAACTTGAGCTCTCATTCAGGCTCTTTCATTAACTAGAAGTTTCATCCTTAAATGAAGGTTGGATGAGATGCTGTATGAGATGATTTTGCTTCAGCATCACATGGTTCAAATTTAACTTTTAATTTTATACTTATCTGCTTATGCTTTTGGTGAGCAGGTGTGTTATATCCTTCCTTAATTGCTCATTGTGTAAGGGAAAGCATTTAAGTTAATTTCTCAAGTGAACAAGAATAAAGGTGTTAAAATACAAAATTGAGATCACACTTGAAAATTTCCTGAGCAGACAGAACCAGTTAAGCCACGTAAGCAACACCTAGTATAGCTTATTCTGCAGAGTAAGCGAAACTTAACTTGGATTGTAAATGCCCCTGAAAATCATAAACTAAACCTAAATTGACCTAAATTGTTTAAGGTTGCCTAAAATGACATATGAAGACCATTTTAACCAATCCCTGTTATTTGGAAAAACCCCACTGCTGTAACCAATGATTATAAAGATTAAATAGTTTTTGTGTTTTCAATATATAAGCCATCCTATAACATGTCTCTGTGCTTAATGCCACTGTTCACCTGAAAACTCCCAGTTATAAAACTATTCTTCTATGCACAATAAACTCTTACTGGATACAGCTTTATTGATTTGGTTTTATTTTCAACAGTTTCTGGATTTTGACATGGGCTGCCTGAAAACTTTATATTGGACTAGACATAAGAATTGGAATCTGGACTTCATCCAGTCATGCTACACAGACATTAACATTAAAGAGAAATTTAGAAAAACTTTGATCTGGGTCAAAGAAAAGGAGTATGGAAATAATGTGCATTTACATTTTTCAATGAATTAGGATTTCTTTATAAAATCATTATATATTTATTAATTGAATTTTAAAATGAGTAGAGGATCTGAATAGAGGTTTTTCCAAAGGATACACACAAATGGGCAACAAGTATATGAAAAGGTGCTCAGCATCACTAATCATCAGGGATTTCCCTGATGCAAGTCAAAATGACAATGAGATATCTATCACTTCATGTCTATTAAAATGGCTATCATCAAGAAGACCAGAGTTGACAAGTGTTGGCAAGGATATAGAGAAAGGGAACTACTGTGTACTATCGGTGGGAATGTATAGGGTATAGTCCCTATAGAAGCAGTATGGAGGTTTCTCAAAAATCAAAAAATAGAACTACAACATCATCCTGTAACCCGACTTTTGGGTATATACTCAAAGGTAATGAAAACAGAATATCTAAGAGATATCTGCACTTGCATATTCATTGCAGCATTATTCACAATAGCCAAAATATGGAAATCACTTGTGTCCAACAGATGAATGTATAAAGAAGATATATACATGGAATATTATTCAGCTAGGCAGAAGAAGAAAATCCTCTCATTTGCAACAACTTGGATGAAACTTGACAGTGTTATATTAAGTGAAACATGAAAGACAGAGGAAAGACACATTCGGCATGGTATCACTTACATGCAAAACCTAAAAAAAAAAAAAGTTAAATTCATAGAAACAGAGTAGATAAGTGTTTACCAGGGACTGGGAGGTGGAGGAATAGGGAAAATTTGATAAAAGTACAAACTTTCAGCTACGAAATGAATAAGATAGAAGATCGAATGGAAAACATGGTGACTATGTTGATAACACTATATTAAATAGTAATTGAAATTGTCTTATATAATTGAAATTTGCTAAAAGAGTAGAATTTAAATGGTTTAACAACAAAGAAGACAAACATTTGAGGTGATGGATGTACTAATTCAGTACATGGTGGGAGCCAGGAATATACAGTAGAGAAAAGAAAGTCTTTTAGATAAGTGGTTGTAGGGGAAAAGGTCAGCTACATGTGAAAGAATGAAATTAGAACATTCTCTATCACCACATACAAAAATAAACTCAAAATGGACTAAAGACCTAAATGTGAACTATAAAACTCCTGGAAGAAAATATAGGCAGAACGTTCTTTGACATAAATTGCAATAATATTTTTTTGACTCTGTCTCCTAGAATAATGGAAATAAAAGCAAAAATAAACAAATGGGACCTAATTAAACTTAAAAGCTTTTGCACAGCAAAGAAAACCATAAACAAAATGAAAACAGAACCTCCAGAATGGGAGAAAATATTTGCAAATGATGCAATCGACAAGTGCTTAATTTCCAAAATACACAAACAGCTCATACAACTCAATATCAAAAAAAAACAAACAACCCAATCAAAAAATGGGCAGAAGATCTAAATAGACATTTCTCCAAAGAAGATATACAGATGGCCAAGAGGCACATGAAAAGATGTCTGGAGAGGGTATACAGAAAAGAGAACCCTTCTACACTGTTAGTGGGAATATATTAATAAATTGGTGCAGACAACAAGGAGAACAGCATAGAGGTTCCTCCGAAAACTAAAAACAGAGTCACCATGTGATCCAGCAATCCCACTCCTAGGTATATATCCAGGAAACACAAAAATGCTAATTTGAAAAGACACATGCATCTTAATGTTCCTGTTGCTGTTGTTCAGTCGCTCAGTTGTGTCCGACTCTGCAACCCCATGGACTGCAGCACACAAGGCTTTCCTGTCCTTCACCATCTCCTGGAGCTTGCTCAAACTCATGCCCATTGAGCCAGTGATACCATTCAACTATCTCATCCTCCATCTACTCTTCTCCTCCTGCCCTCAATCTTTCCCGTCATCAGGGTCTTTTCCAGTGAGGTGGCTTTTCACATCAGGTGGCCAAAATATCGTAGCTTCAACTTCAGCATCAGCCCTTCCAAAAAATATTCAGGGTAGATTTCCTTTATGATTGACTGGTTTGATCTCTTTGCTGTCCAAGGGACTCTCAAGAGTCTTCTCCAGCACCACAATTCAAAAGCATCAATTCTGCTGTGATCCAAAAGTCTACAAGTAATAAATGCTGGAGAGGGTGTGGAGAAAAGGGAACCCTCTTACACTGTTGGTGGGAATGCAAACTAGTACAGCCACTATGGAGAACAGTGTGGAGATTCCTTAAAAAACTGGAAATAGAACTGCCTTATGATCCAGCAATCCCACTGCTGGGCATACACACTGAGGAAACCAGAAGGGAAAGAGACACGTGGACCCCAATGTTCATCACAGCACTGTTTATAATAGCCAGGACATGGAAGCAACCTAGATGTCCATCAGAAGATGAATGGATAAGAAAGCTGTGGTACATATACACAATGGAGTATTACTCAGCCATTAAAAAGAATACATTTGAATCAGTTCTAATGAGGTGGATGAAACTGGAGCCTATTATACAGAGTGAAGTAAGCCAGAAAGAAAAACACCTATACAGTATACTAACGCGTATATATGGAATTTAGAAAGATGGTAACAATAACCCTGTGTACGAGACAGCAAAAGAGACACTGATGTATAGAACAGTCTTATGGACTCTGTGGGAGAGGGAGAGGGTGGGAAGATTTGGGAGAATGGCATTGAAACATATAAAATATCATGTATGAAACGAGTTGCCAGTCCAGGGTCGATGCACGATACTGGATGCTTGGGGCTAGGGCACTGGGACGACCCAGAGGGATGGTATGGGGAGGGAGGAGGGAGGAGGGTTCAGGATGGGGAATACATGTATACCTGTGGCAGATTCATTTTGATATTTGGCAAAACTAATACAATTTTGTAAAGTTTAAAAAAAAAGCATCAATTCTTTGGGGCTCAGCCTTCTTTATAGTTCAACCCTCACATCTGTACTTGACTACTGGAAAAACCATAGCTTTGACTATGCAGACTTTTGTCAGCAAAGTAATGTCTGCTTTTTAATATGATGTATTGGTTTGTCATAGTTCTTCTTCCAAGGAACAAGTGTCTTTTAATTTCATGGCTGCATCACTGTCCACAGTGATTTTGAAGCCCAAGAAAATAAAGTCCTTCACTGTTTCCATTCCCCCCCGCCCCCATCTATTTGCCATGAAATGATGGGACTGGATGTCATGATTTTAGTTTTTTGAATGTTGAATTTTAAGCCAGTTTCCCCCACCCCACCCCCCACTCTCCTTTTCTACTTTCATGGAAAGGCTCTTTAGTTCCTCTTCATTTTCTGCCATTAGGGTGGTGTCATCTGCATATCTGAGGTTATTGATATTTCTCCCAGCAATCTTGATTCCAGCTTCAGCTTCATCCTGGCATTTCACATGATGTCCTCTGCATATAAGTTAAATAAACAGGATGACAATATACAGCCTTGACATACTCCTTTCCCAGTTCATTGTTCTATGTCCCATCCTAACTGTTGCTCCTTGACCTGCATATAAGTTTCTCAGGAGGCAGGTAAGGTGGTCTGATATTCTCATCTTTTTAAGAATTTTCCATAGTTTGTTGTGATTCCACACATTAAAGGCTTAACCATAAACAATGAAGTAGAAGTAGATGTTTTTCTAGAATTCCTTTGTTTTCTCTATGATCCAACAAATGTTGGCAATTTGATCTCTGGTTCCTCTGCCTTTTCAAAACCCAGCTGTACATCTGGAAGTTCTTCATTCACGTACTGCTAAAGCCTACCTTGAAGGATTTTGAGCATAACCTTACAGGCATGTGAAATGAACACAACTGTACAATAGTTTGAACATTCTTTGGCACTGCGCTTCTTTGAGATTGGAATGAAAACTGACCTTTTCCAGTCCTGTAGCCATTGCTGAGTTTTCCAAGTCTGCTGACGTATTGAGTGAAGCACTTTAACTTTGGGGATTTGAAATAACTTAGCTGGAATTCCATCACCTCCACTAACTTTGTAGTAATGCTTCCTAGGACCCCCCTTGACTTCACACTCCAGGATGTCTGGCTCTAGGTGAATGATCACACCATCATGGTTATCTGGGTCATTAAGACCTTTTTGTACAGTTCTTCTGTGTACTGTTGCCACCTCTTCTTAGTATCTTCTGCTTCTGCTAGGTCCATACCATTTCTGTCCATTATTGTGCCTATGAAATGTTTCCTTCATATTTAACTTTCTTGAAGAGATCACTAATCTTTCCCATTCTATTGTTTTTGTCTATCTTTGCATTGCTCACTTAAGAAGGCTTTATCCCTCCTTGCTATTCTTTGGAAATCAGCATTCAGATGGATATATCTTTCCTTTTCTCTAATGTCTTTCCCCTCTCTTTTCTCAACTATCTTGTAAGGCCTCCTCAGACAACCTCCTCAGCACTATTTACAATAGCCAAGACATGGAAGCAACCTAAATGCCTGCTGACATATGTATGGATGAAGAAGATGTGGATAGCATGTATATACAATAGAATGTTACTCAGCCATTAAAAAGAATGAAATAATTCCATTTGCCGCAATATGGATGGACCTAGATGGCACTCCACTCCAGTACTCTTGCCTAGAAAATCCCATGGATGGAGGAGCCTGGTAGGCTCCATTCCATGGGGTCGCTAAGAGTCAGGCACGACTGAGCGACTTCACTTTCAGTTTTCACTTTCATGCATTGGAGAAGGAAATGGCAACCCAATCCAGTATTCTTGCCTGGAGAATCCCAGGGACAGAGGAGCCTAGTGGGCTGCCCTCTCTGGGGTCACACAGAGTCGGACACGACTGCGGCGACTTAGCAGCAGCAGCAGAGGTTATCACATATTACATCACATATCACATATTAAGTGAAGTAAGTCAGAGAGAAAAAGACAAACATCATGTGATATCACTTCAGTGAAAGTGAAAGTTGCTTAGTCATGTCCAACTCTTTGCGACCCCATGGACTATATAGTCCATGGAATTCTCCAGGCCAGAATACTGAGATGGGTAGCCTTTCCCTTCTCCAGGGGATCTTCCCAACCCAGGGATTGAACCCAGGTTTATCACATTGCAGGTAGATTCTTTACCAGCTGAGCCACAGGGAAGCTCAAGAACGCTGGAGTGGGTAGCCTATCCATTCTCCAGCAGATCTTCCCAACCCAGGAATTGAACCGGGGTCTCCTACATTGCAGACAGATTCTTTACCTGCTGAGCTACCAGGGAATCCCATATGGAAAAGAATATGGCAAAAATATATATGTCAATATATATATATATGACAAAATCACTTTACTGTAAAACCTGAAATTAACACAACATTGTAAATCAACTATCAGTTCAGTTAGTTGCTCAGTCATGTCTGACTCTTTGAGACCCCATGGACTGCAGCATGCCAGGCCTCCCTGTCCATCATCAACTCCAGGAGCCTGCCCAAACTCATGTCCATCGAGTCAGTGATGCCATCTAACCATCTCATCCTGTCTTCCCCTTCTCCTCCTGCCTTCAATCTTTCCCAGCATCAGGGTCTTTTTCAATAAGTCAGTTCTTTCCATCAGGTGGCCAAAGTACTGGAGTTTCACCTTCAGGATCAGTCTTTCCAATGAATAGTCAGGACTGATTTCCTTTAGGATCGACTGGTTGAATCTCTTTGCAGTCCAAGGGGCTCTCAAGAGTCTTCTCCAACACCACAGTTCAAAAGCATCAAATCAACTATACTTCAATAAAAATAAGTAAGTAAAAACCTTCAGATCATAAAAAAACATGAGATTATGAAAATTTCAATAGACTTGGTGGTGGGAATATTTTCATAACTAAGGTAATAATAATAATAATAATAATGCAATGAATTAAGATTGTAATCACTGAACAATGAAAAATGAATTATGATGAAAAATAGTAGAAACTTTTCTAGATTTTCGCTAGGCCTTTTGTTATGCGTGTGTGTGTGCTAAGTCGCTTCAGTCATGTCCTATTCTTTTCGACCTTATGGACTGTAGCCCACCAGGCTCCTATGCCCATGAGATTCTCCAGGCAAGAATACTGGAGTGGGTTGCCATGCCCTTCTCCAGGGTGTCTGTCTCACCCAGGGATCGAAGCCTTGTCTCCTTTGGCTTCTGCAATGCAGGCGGATTCTTTTCTGCTAAGCTACCAAAGAAGCCCCAGGCCTTTTGCTACAGAGAACAAATCTGACTCCATATCATATCTGTTTTGTTCTTTTTTTAACTTTAACTTTTATTTTCTACCGCTTTTGCTTTGAGTTAATAATGTTGCATATAGCCTGAAATATACAGGACATTTTATTCTCAAGGCTATGATCCTTGAGATTCCATTCATATAGAGGTAAAAGTTGCAAAACAGAGAATAACATTTGTCTTGTTGGAGATTTATGGAAACTTCATGACCTGACCTTCCCAGACTTCTGCAAGAACAAAGAATTCCTGCACCAAGAAGTCTGCAATAACCAACCTCACCCCTGTCTCACTTGCCTTCAAAATTGCTTAGCTGAAACCCTTCTGGGAGTTTGGGGTTTGGGGAGCAGGAGCCACCCATCTTTTTCTATGGCCTTGCAATAAACATTTCTTAGTTCCCAACTTCAATGTTTTGGTTTGTTTGGCCTTACTGTGCAGGAAGCACATGAACTTGAACTTGAGTTCCTTAACACTTTCACACTGTAGCCTTTTTTTTTTTTTTTTTGGCTGTGCCCTGCCTCTTGTAGGATTTTATTTCCCCATCCAGGGATTGACCTGTGCCCCCTCCATTGGAAGCGTGGAGTCTTAATCACTGAACTATCAAGGAAATCTCTTAGTTCTTTTTAGATGTTTCAGAGAATCTTGGAGAAAACAAAATGTATGAATAGTTAATTTTTCTGTTCAGATTCAAGTACACTGTTTATTAATTAACCCATACTCATTGTCTCTCATTAATGAAAAGTTAATATTCACAGTAAACCAGGAAGTTACATTGTCCTTGTTTATACATATGAGAAAACCGAACTATAGAAAATTAATTTAAGATTAAACAGCTTTTATGCTAATAAAATAGCACCTAAGAATATAATCATCAAAAATCCTCTAATTTGACCTCAAATACTAAAATTAACAATTGCATACAGTTACCAAGAAGCATTTCTGTTCCATGGTGAATATTATCAACACTTGCCCTTTATCCATGAATATAAGTACTGGACTAATTGGCCAGAATATGCCTTCTAAATAATCCCAGCATAGTACTCAGACTGTCCTTCAGCTTCCACCTGTATTTGGCTTTGCACTTAAAATTTCTAGGGGCCTTGTGCTTTTCTACCTTAACTTTTTCCTGTGTCAGTATGACCTTAACTTTGCTTACTGCCTCTCTTTCTTCATTTACAACTCGGTACAAACTACGAACTTTGTATATTTGGAATCTACTATTAGCAAAAACACGACCAGGAGCTGACTGTGGCTCAGACCATGAACTCCTTATTGCCAAATCCAGACTTAAATTGAAGAAAGTAGGGAAAACCACTAGACCATTCAGGTATGACCTAAATCAAATCCCTTATGATTATACAGTGGAAGTGAGAAATAGATTTAAGGGCTTAGATCTGATAGATAGAGTGCCTGATGAACTATGGAATGAGGTTCGTGACATTGTACAGGAGACAGGGATCAAGACCATCCCCATGGAAAAGAAATGCAAAAAAGCAAAATGGCTGTCTGGGGAGGCCTTACAAATAGCTGTGAAAAGAAGAGAAGTGAAAAGCAAAGGAGAAAAGGAAAGATATAAACATCTGAATGCAGAGTTCCAAAGAATAGCAAGAAGAGATATGAAAGGCTTCTTCAGCGATCAATGCAAAGAAATAGAGGAAAACAACAGAATGGGAAAGACTAGGGATCTCTTCAAGAAAATCAGAGATACCAAAGGAATATTTCATGCAAAGATGAGCTTGATAAAGGACAGAAATGGTATGGACCTAACAGAAGCAGAAGATATTAAGAAGAGATGGCAAGAATACACAGAAGAACTGTACAAAAAAGATCTTCACGACCCAGATAATCATGATGGTGTGATCACTGACCTAGAGCCAGACATCCTGGAATGTGAAGTCAAGTGGGCCTTAGAAAGCATCACTACGAACAAAGCTAGTAGAGGTGATGGAATTCCAGTTGAGCTATTTCAAATCCTGAGAGATGATGCTGTGCAAGTGCTGCACTCAATATGCCAGCACATTTGGAAAACTCAGCAGTGGCCACAGGACTGGAAAAAGTCAGTTTTCATTCCAATCCCAAAGAAAGGCAATGCCAAAGAATGCTCAAACTACCGCACAATTGCACTCATCTCACACACTAGTAAAGTAATGCTCAAAATTCTCCAAGCCAGGCTTCAGCAATATGTGAACCATGAACTTCCTGATGTTCAAGCTGGTTTTTGAAAAGGCAGAGGAACCAGAGATCAAATTGCCAACATCCGCTGGATCATTGAAAAAGCAAGAGAGTTCCAGAAAAACATCTATTTCTGCTTTATTGACTATGCCAAAGCCTTTGACTCTGTGGATCACAATAACCTGTGGAAAATTCTGAAAGAGATGGGAATACCAGACCACCTGATCTGCGTCTTGAGAAATTTGTATGCAGGTCAGGAAGCAACAGTTAGAACTGGACATGGAACAACAGACTGGTTCCAAATAGGAAAAGTTCATCAAGGCTGTATATTGTCACCCTGTTTATTTAACTTATATGCAGAGTACATCATGAGGAATGCTGGATTGGAAGAAACACAAGCTGGAATCAAGATTGCCGGGAGAAATATCAGTAACCTCAGATATGCAGATGACACCACCCTTATGGCAGAAAGTGAAGAGGAACTCAAAAGCCTCTTGATGAAAGTGAAAGTGGAGAGTGAAAAAGTTGGCTTAAAGCTCAACATTCAGAAAACGAAGATCATGGCATCTGGTCCCATCACTTCATGGCAAATCGATGGGGAAACAGTGGAAACAGCATCAGACTTTATTTTTCTGGGCTCCAAAATCACTGCAGATGGTGACTGCAGCCATGAAATTAAAAGACGCTTACTCCTTGGAAGGAAAGTTATGACCAACCTAGATAGCATATTCAAAAGCAGAGACATTACTTTGCCAACAAAGGTCTGTCTAGTCAAGGCTATGGTTTTTCCTGTGGTCATGTATGGATGTGAGAGTTGGACTGTGAAGAAGGCTGAGCGTCGAAGAATTGATGCTTTTGAACTGTGGTGTTGGAGAAGACTCTTGAGAGTCCCTTGGACTGCAAGGAGATCCAACCAGTCCATTCTGAAGATCAGCCCTGGGATTTCTTTGGAAGGAATGATGCTAACGCTGAAACTCCAGTACTTTGGCCACCTCATGCGAAGAGTTGACTCATTGGAAAAGACTCTGATACTGGGAGGGATTGGGGGCAGGAGGAGAAGGGGACGACAGAGGATGAGATGGCTGGATGGCATCACTGACTCAATGGACATGAGTCTGAGTGAACTCTGGGCATTGGTGATGGACAGGGAGGCCTGGCATGCTGCGATTCATGGGGTCGCAAAGAGTCGGACACAACTGAGTGACTGATCTGATCTGATCTGATCAGCTCATTGTTAGATCCTTGCATACATTACTGTCATCATGCAGGGCTCAAAACAATAAGCATTTACTGTGCCACAGTTCTGTGGGTCAGAAGTCTGGAAGTGGCTTAACTGGGTGCTCCTCAAGGTCTGTCACAAGGCTGCCGTCAAAGTGTTGGCTGGGCTTGTGGTCTCACCTGAGGGCTTGACTTAAAGGATCCACCTCTAAGTTCACTCATGTGATTTTCGGCAGGATTCAGGCTTCTCAAGCTGTCAGATTGACTGAGAGCCGTAGTTCCTTATAGGCATTGGCCTGGAACCTCTTTCAATTCTTTGCCATGCAGGTCTCTTCATTCTCTACAACAGCTACCAAGTCTAAGCTCACTTTGCTTGCCACATGACAGGACAATAATTCCAAGAGGTGAGCTGTTGAGACAAGGAATATGACTTTATTCAGAAAGCCATCTGACCAAGGAGATGGCAGACTAATGTCTCAAAGTGAAAGTGAAAGTCATTCAGTCATATCCAACTCTTTGCAACCCCATGGACTATTAACTCCACGGAATTCTCCAGGCCAGAATACTGGAGTAGGTAGCCTTTCCCTTCTCCAGGGGATCTTCCCGACCCAAGGATCAAACCCAGGTCTCCTGCACTGCAGGTGGATTCTTTCCCAGCTGAGTCACCAAATAGCTAACTTATTGGAGCCTGGATGCCAGGTTCTTTATAGAACCATAGAGAGAAGTGGTGACGAGCTAAAGTTGAAGGCAGAGTAGAGAGAGAGACAATGAGGAAGTAAAGTGAAAAGGGTCATCCGTGTTGCAAAAAATCTCTGGGAATGGCCAACTTCTGGAAGGGATGTTTTCATCTTTTCTTTCTGGCAGCTGTTCACAGGTGGGCAGGGTTAGATTATTTCTCTGTGAGCTGAACAAAGTCACTTTAATTTAACAGTGAGGCCTTGATGTTTCAGTATCTCAGTCGTGTTCAACTCTTTGCAACCCCATAGACTGAAGCATGCCAGACTTCCCTGTCCTTCACTATCTCCCAGAGTTTGCTCAAATTCGTATCTGTTGAGTCAGTGATGCTATCTAACCATCTCATCCTCTGCTGCCCTCTTCTTTGCCTTCAATCTTTCCCAGCATCATGGTCTTTTACAATGAGTCATCTCTTCACATCAGGTGGCCAAAATATTGGAACTTCAGCATCAGTCCTTCTAAGGAATATTCAGGGTTAATTTCTTTTAGGATTGATTGGTTTGATCTCCTTGCAGTCCAAGGAACTCTCAAGAGTCTTCTCCAATACCACAGCTCAAAAGTATCAATTCTTCAGTGTTCAGCCTATGTTATGGTCCAACTCTCATGTCCATACATGACTACTGGAAAAACCATAGCACTGACTAAATGAACTTTTGTTGGCAAAGTAAATGTCTCTGCTTTTTAATATGCTGTCTAGGTTTGAGCAACTTCACTTTCACTTTTCACTTTCATGCATTGGAGAAGGAAATGGCAACCCACTCCAGTGTTCTTGCCTGGAAATTCCCAGGGACGGGGGAGCCTGGTGGGCTGCCGTCTATGGGGTTGCACAGAGTCGGACACGACTGAAGAGACTTAGCAGCAGCAGCAGCAGGTTTGTCATAGTTTTTCTTCCAAGGAGCAAGTGTCTTTTAATTTAATGGCTGCAGTCACCATCTGCAGTGATTTTGGAATCCCCCCAAAATAAAGTCTCTCACTGTTTCCATTTTCCCCCATCTATTTGCCATGAAGTGATGGGACCAGAAGCCATGATCTTTGTTTTTTGAATGCTGAGTTTGAAGCCAGCTTATTCACTCTCCTCCTTCACTTTCATTAAGAGGCTCTTTAGTTCCTTTTTGCTTTCTGCCATTAGGGTGATGTCATCTTTATATCTGAGGTTATTGATATTTCTCCTGGCAATCTTGATCCCAGCTTGTGCTTCATCCAGCCCGGCATTTCTCATGATGTACTCTGCATAGAAGTTAAATAAGCAGGGTGACAACATACAGCCTTGACGTACTCCTTTCCCAATTTAGATCCAGTCTATTTTTCCATGTCCAGTTCTAACTGTTGCTTCTTGACCTGCATACAGATTTCTCAGGAGGCAGGTAAGGTATTCTGGTATTCCCATCTCTTCAAGAATTTTCTACAGTTTACTGTAATCCACACAAAGGCTTTAGCACAGTCAATGAAGCAGAAGTAGATGTTTTTCTGGAATTCTCTTGCTTTTTCTATGATCCAACGGATGTTGGCAATTTGATCTCTGGTTCCTCTGCCTTTTCTAAATCCAGCTTGAACAGCTGGAATTCTCAGTTCATGTAATATTGAAGCCTTGCTTGGAGAATTTTGAGCATTACTTTGCTAGTATGTGAAATGAGCGCAATTGTTCAGTAGTTTGAGCACTCTTTGGCATTGCCTTTCTTTGGGATTGGAATGAAAACTGACCTTTTCCAGTCCTGTGGCCACTGCTGTGTTTTCCATATTTGATGGCATATTGAGTGCAGCACTTTCACAGCATCATTTTTTAGGATTTGAAATAGCTCAGCTGGAATTCCATCCCCTCCATTAGCTTTGTTTTTAGGGATGCTTCATAAGGCCCACTTGACTTTGCACTCCAGGATGGCTGGCTCTAGATGAGTAAGCACACCATCGTGATTATTTGTGTCATTAAGATCTTTTTTGTGTAGTTCTTCTGTGTATTCTTGCCATCTCTTCTTGGGGCAGGGTCCTCTGAGGCAGGCCATTATTCATGATTATAATAACAAAAGCAATGTAAAGCAAGTCAAAGAAACAGTTCCAACATGGATTCAGAATTGGCTCTTCCCTGCAACACAAAATGGCAGCTAACTCTTGTCAAAACAATAGAACATGGATGTGAGAAAGAGCTGGAAGGATGAAAGTCGCAATCTTTTTGTAACTTATTCTCAGAAGTGACATCCTACTATTTTTGCTGTTTTATTTGTTAGGAGTAGATCGCCAAGGTTCAAGGTGCACTGAAGGTGAGGGGGTTATCCAAGGGTATAAATAAGGGAGACTTCCCTGGAAGCCTTTGAATGCAAGACTAAGAATCTGCCTTTGCAATGCAAGGGATGCAGGTTTGATCCCTGGTCAGGGAACTAAGATCCTGTCTGCCAAGTGCCACTGTTAGAGAAAGCACCTGCCCACCCTGGCCAGGCACCATAGTAACCACTTGCATGAGTTACTGTATGACAGGAGGTCCTCATAAAGAACTCGGAACTAGTAAGCCACCACCAACCAGAAGAGTTCAAGAAAGGTCAAAAAGAGACAAGTGTCCAGCCACCTCCCAGAATCCTTCTCACTGGCATCCATCTTGGCTGAGGAATGGGTGCACCACCAGGAAGGACTCTGAATCAGAAGGATTGGCCAAAGACAACCCGGAAGCTAATCCCATCACCATAAAACCTGAGACTGCGAGCCACATGGCAGAGCAGTTCTCCTGGGTTACTTACCCTACTGCTCTCCGCCTGAGCACCCCTTCCCGATAAAATCTCTTGCTTTGTCAGTATATATGTCTCCTCGGACAATTAATTTCTGAGTGTTAGGCAAGAGCCCTATTTGGGCCCTGGAAGGGTCCACCTTCCTGCAACACGTCAAGTATTAATGTATAAAGAATCCGTGTGCCACAACTAGAGTCTGTGCATCTCAGTGAGAGATCCTCCATGCTGCAACTAAGACCCAATACAGGCAAATAAATAAATTTTTTTTTTTTTTAAAAAGAAGGTTAAGTGATCACTATGGACCATCTTAGAGGCTACCTAAGAGTCTTTTCCTAAATGAAATCCTACATTGTTTATTCTTTGGGGATGGAAGGCTAAATGGACACATGAACTTTCTGTGTAATTTGAGTAACTCTATGCTTATTCCAGAGAAGCCTGGAAGTCTGGCTCCTGGGCCAAGATAAGGATAGACAGTGATACACCTGGTTAACCAGCTGCATAGACTGGTTTTAGTTACCTAGTGCAGAGGATAAAAGACCCCTGGGTAGACCTGTTCTTCAGCATCCCTGAGACTGCTTCATCTCGCCCCTGTCTTGGTGGTTCATAGTCCACAGACTAAGAGAGGGCCCTGGGAGCTGTGCCCAGAAGACTCAGCTCTCTCTGGCTGTCTGCACTTTTTGTACTACATACTTCTTTTTAAAAATTACCAAAGTGTATCCTGCAAAGTCACAGGAACTCTTTCAGTGATACAGTCCCATAGAATTGCTTCAGTTGGGCAGAACTATCACCACACTGTGTGCACTTGAGATATCTCCACTATGTCTAAATTCCACTGGTATTCAAGGGGCTTTGGAAACTCCATTCAGTTCAGTTCAGTCATCCAGTCGTGTCCGACTCTTTGTGACTCCATGAATTACAGCATGCCAGGCCTCCCTGTCTATCACCAACTCCCGGAGTTCACTCAAACTCATGTCCATCGAGTCGGTGATACCATCCAGCCATCTCATCCTCTGTTGTCCCCTTCTCCTCCTGCTTTCACTCTTTCCCAGCATCAGGATCTTTTCCAATGAGTCAGTTTTTTGCATCAGGTGGCCAAAATATTGAAGCTTCAGATTCAGCATCAGTCCTTCCAATGAATATTCAGGACTGATTTCCTTTAGGATTGACTGGTTTGATCTCCTTGCTGTCCAAAGGATTCTCAAGAGTCTTCCCCAACACCACAGTTCAAAAGCATCAATTCTTTGGCACTCAGCTTTCTTCACAGTCCAACTCTCACATCCATACATGACTACTGGAAAAACCATAGCCTTGACTAGATGGACCTTTGTTGGCAAAGTAATGTCTCTGCTTTTCAATATGCTGTCTAGGTTGGTCATAACTTTCCTTCCAAGGAGTAAGCATCTTTTAATTTCATGGCTGCAATCACCATTAGCATCAGTCAAATCATCTGCAAAGAACCTCATTAAACGCCTTTCCCCAGAATCAATTTTTCTCTTGGAGTTTAAACTTCTTTCTGCACTGCTCTTCATGACATTTTCTCTTACTGTTTCTCTCTTTGTACATTACCCTGCTGAGTTTTCTACTGCTGTAGGAGTGCTTATTGCATTATATTACAATTACTCTCAGTTTCTAGCTGCTCGTGGAGTGCAGGAACCCTGAGTTAGTTATATTTGTATTCACAGTGCCTCTTGTCTATCACAGTGCTGTCCAACAGAAATGAAATATGCACTACATATACAATATTAAGTTTTATAGTTGTTGTGTTAAAAAACGGTAAAAAGAAACTGGTGAAATTAACAATATATTTCATCTAACTCAATATATTTAAAATGTATTATCAACATGTAATTAGTATAAAAATTATTATGAGATATTTTATATCTTTTTCTTTTCTTTTGAATTCTGATGTATATATTTTCCATGTACATCTCATCCTAAGTTGTATGAATTTCAAATTCTTAATAGCCATATGTGACTTGTGGCCACTGAATTGGACAGCACAGGCTAGCACATAAAAGGTGCTCAAGTATCTATAAGTACATGAAATGTCCTCACTTTTGTAGGATTTGTCAAGTGCTATGCCAATTTATTGTTCAACACTTGGCACATATTATTTCGTTTAATACACACACCACCTTGAGAGGCAGGAATCTTTATCCCCAGTGTGAAAGAGAAAAATCATTTGTTTTCCTCACCATTATTTACCCAATTTCTAGTTGTTGTTTTTTTTTTAAAACTATTTATTTTATTAATAAGTGAATGACTATTAAAGAGTAAATATTTGGGCTTAAAAAGGTTAGATAACTTGTGTTAAGTGAGTAATAGAGGCCAAGTTCCAAATCCAGCTGTCTGACTTGACTCCAGAGCTCCTCACTCTTCTTGATGCCTCCTCTATAGATAGATGAAAGAACTGATATGTTAATTAATAACTATCACATTGATAAGAACATGAAACCTAACCAAAAATATAAGAATCCATCATGTATCACTTATGTGAAGCACTAGTGGATCAGAAAATTTTTAAAAGTGGGATTATTAAAAAATAAATATTAAGACACATATCATGACATGTGGTGTCATGTGACCAATAAAAAGTGAATCCTAATTGCAACCAACATCATTATATCTATCACTAGAAAGAAAATAACTCTTTTAAACAGCCCTGGAGTTTCTTTGAGTGCAACATCCCACAGCCTTTTAATGAGCAAAATAAATTATTGGATGTAATTAAATTTGAAGGGGAGAGAGAGGACTGGTTCATTTACCTGTGAGGCAACTACAAGCAGGCATGATCTTGACAGCCAAAACCAAGACTAAGTGACCAGCAGAATCTGTATAAAGATTTCCTATGTGGTTTGACAGACTTTTCCTTTAATCTTTTTTGGAGGGTGGGAGGAGCAGTTGCTGAAGAAGTTGAAGTTGACAGATTTTACAAGACCTTCTATAACTAACTAACTTTCCTCATATGACATTGGGATGCAAAAGTAGGAAGTCAAGAGATACCTGGAGTAACAGGCAAGTTTGGCCTTGGGGTACAAAATGAAGCAGGGCAAAGTCTAACAAAATATTGTCAAGAGAACATGCTGGTCATAACAAACACCCTTTTGCAATAACACAAGAGATGACTTTACACATGGACATCACCAGATGGTCAATACTGAAATCAGATTGTTTATGTTCTTTGCAACCAAAGATGGAGAAGCTCTATACAGTCAGTAAAAACAAAATCTGGAGCTAAGCATCGCTCAGATCATGAGCTTCTTATTGCAAAATTCAGTCCTAAGTTGAAGAAAGTAGGGAAAACCACTAGGCCATTCATGTATGACCTGAATCAAATCTCTTATGATTATATACTAGAGGTAACAAGTAGATTCAAGGGATCAGGTCTAATTGTAACACTGTACAGGAGGCAGTTACCAAAAGAAAAAGAAATGCAAAGAAGGCAAAGTGATTGTCAGAAGAGGCTTTAAAATAGCTGAGGAAAGAAGAAAAGTGAAAGGCAAGAGAGAAAGGGGAAGATATACTCAACTGAATGCAGAGTTACAGTGAGTAGCAAGGAGAGATAATAAGCCCTCCTTAAGTGAACAGTGCAAAGAAATCAAGGAGAACAATAGAATGGGAAAGACTAGAGATCTTTTTGAGAAAATTGGAGATATCAAGGGAACATTTCATGCAAGGATGGGCATGATAAAAGACAGAAATGGTAAGGACCCAACAGAAGCAGAAGAGATTAAGAAGAAGTGGCAAGAATACACAGAAGTACTGTACAAAAAAGGTCTTAATGACCTGGATAACTATGATGGTGTGGTCATTCATCTAGAGCCAGACATCCTGGAGTGTGAAGTCAAATGGGCCTTAGGACGCATTACTATGGACAAAGCTAATGGAGGTGATGTAATTCCAACTGAGCTATTTCAAATCCTAAAAGATGATGCTGTAAAAAAGTGCTACACTCAACATGTCAGCAAATTTGGAAAACTTAGCAGTGGCCACAGAACTGGAAAAGTCAGTTTTAATTACAATCCCAAAGAAGGGCAAGTCAAAGAATGTTCAAACTACCATACAATTGTGCTCATTTCACATGTCAGCAAGGATGTGCTCAAAATCCTTCAAGCCAGGCTTCAGTAGTACAGGAACTGAGAACTTTCAGATGCACAAGCTGGCTTTCAAAGAGGCAGAGGAATCAGAGACCAAATTGCCAACATTCATTAGGTCATGGAGAAAGCAAAAGAGTTCTAGAAAAACATATACATATGCTTCATTGACTACACAAAAGCTCTGGACTATGTGGATCACAACAAATTGTGGAAAATTCTTGAAGTGATGGGAATACCAAACCACTTTACCTGCCTCCTGAGAAACCTGTAGGTAGGTCAAGAAGCAACAGTTTGAACTGGACATGGAACAACAGACTGATTCAAAATTGGAAAAGAAGTACATTAAGACTGTATATTGTTACTCTGTTTAGTCCTGATGCTTATTCCCAAGACTCTTTCTGATGAGGGTGAAAGAAGAGTGAAAAAGCTGATTTGAACTTCAACATTCAAAAAGCTAAGATCATGGTATCCAGTCCCATCATTTCATGGCAAATAAAAGTGGAAAAAGTGGAAGCAGTGAGAGATTTTATTTTATTGTTCTCCAAAATCACTGTGGACACTGATTGCAGCCATGAAATTGAAAGACACTTACTCCTTGGAAGGAAAGCTATGACAAACCTAGACAGCATATGAAAAAGCAAAGACATCATTTTGCTGACAAAGGTCCCTATCATAAAAGCTATGGTTTTTCCAGTAGTCATGTACAGATGTGAGAGATGGACCATGAAGAAGGTTGAGCACTGAAGAATTGATGCTTTCAAATTGTGGTGCTAGAGAAGACTCTTGAGAGTCCCTTGGGTAGCAAGGAGATCAAACCAGTCAATCCTAAAGAAAATCAACCCTGAGTATTCATTGGAAGAACTGATGCTGGAGCTGAAACTCCAATACTTGGCCACCTGATGCAAAGAGCCAACTCATTGGAAAAGTTCCTGATGCTAGGAAAGATGGAAAGCAAAGGGAAATGGGGCGGAAGAAGATGAGATGACTAGACAGCATCACTGACTCACTCAATGGACATGAATTTGAGCAATTTCTGGGAGATAGTGGAGGACAGAGGAACCTGGCATGCTAGAGGCCATGAGGTTGCAGAAAGTCAGACATGACTTAGAGGTTGAACAACAACAAAGCTGTGTTGGGTCTTCCTTGCCATGCATTGGCCCCTTGGTGCTGCACGTGGGCTTTTTTCTAGTTGCAGAGAGGGAAGTCTACTCTCCAGTTGCAGTGGGTGGGCTTCTCATTGTGGTGGCTTCTCTTTTTGTGAAGAACTGGCTCTAGAATGTGTGGGCTCAGTAATTGTGTTGCACAGGTTTAGTTTCCCAGCATGAGGGATCCTAGTTCCCAGACCAGGGATTGAACCCATGTCCCCTGAATTGGCAGGTGGATTCTTAACCACTGGGCCACCAGGGATGTCTGCCTTTTCAACATTTAGAAAAAAATAATTTTATTGGAGTATAGTTGATTTACAATGTTGTGTTAGCTTCAGATGTACAAAGTGATTGAGTTATATATATCCATATATCCATTCTTTTTCAGACTCTTTCTCATACAAGTTATTATAGAATATTGAGTCGAGTTTCCTGTGCTATACAGTAGTCCTTGTTGGTTATTTATTTTATACATAGGAGTGTGTGTAGTTAGGCCCAAGTTCCTAATTTATCCCTCCCGACCAAGTTTCCCCTTGGGTAATCATTAGTTTGTTTTCAAAGTCTTTTGAGTCTGTTTCTGTTTTGTAAATAAATTCATTTACTGCTTTCTAAAATTAGATTCCACATATGAGTGCTATCATATGATATTTGTTTTTCTCTGTCTGACTTACTTCATTCAGTATGAAAATCTCTAGGTCCATCTATGTTGCTGCAAATGCTATTATTTTGTTCCTTTTTATAGCTGAGTAATAGTCCATTTACATAGGTGCCACATCTTCTTTATCTATTACTTTGTCAATAGACATTTAGGTTGCTTCTTTGTCTTGTCTATAGCAAATAGTGCTGCAATGAACATTGGGATGCATGTATCTTTTTGAATTTTCTTCAGGTATATTCCCAGGAGTGGAATTGCAAGATCATATGGTAATTCTATTTGTAGTTTTTCAAGGACCCTGCAATCTGTTCTCCATAGTGACTGTACCAATTTATATTCCCACCAGTGGTATAAGGAGGGTTCCCTTTTCTCCACACTGTCACGCACATTTATTGTTTATAGACTTTTTGACGAGGGCCCTTCTGACCAGTGTGCAGTGATTTAGCTCATTTTAGCTATAATTTGCATTTCTCTGATAATCAGTGATACTGAGCATCTTTTCATGTGCTTTTTGGCCACCTGTATGCCTTCTTTGGATAAGTATCTGTTTAGATCTTCTGCCCATTTTTTGATTGAGTTGTTCTTTTGCTTTGGGTTTTTTTTTTGTTATTTTTTTTTTTGACAAAGAGCTGCATGAGCTGTTTGTATATTTTGGAGGTTAATCCCTTGTCAGTCACTTCATTTGCAAATATTTTCTCCCGTTCTGCAGGTTGTCTTTTCATTTTGTTTATGGCTTCCTTTACTGTGCAGAAGCTTTTAAGTTTAATTAGGTCCCATTTGTTTATTTATTTTTTTATTTTCATTACTCCAGGAAGTGGATCAAAGAGAACAATGCTGAGATTTATGTCAAAGAATTTTCTGCCTGTTTTCCTCTAAGAGTTTTGTAGTCTCTTGCCTTATATTTAAGTCTCTGATTCATTTTGAGTTTATTTTTGTGTATGGTACTAAAGGATGTTCTAATTTCATTCCTTTACAAGTAGCTGTCCTGTTTTGCCAGCACCACTTACTGAAGAGATTGTCTTTTTTCTATTGTATATCCTTGCTTCCTTTGTCATAGATTGATTGACCATAAGTGTGTGGGTTGGTTTGACAGGCCTTTGGGAATCTTGTTTGTTGGTTAAGTAGGGGGATATCATTGGCTACTTCCACTCTGACTTCATAGTAGCAGCATCCAGTAGTTCTATATCGGGCTAACAGTGTAGCTTCTAGGCACGTGTGTCTATTGAAGAATTGAATTTTTAACCGTATTTAATTTTAATTAATTTAAACCTAAATACTTCATGTGGCTATTTGGCTATATGTTTCTTACTAGATGGTATAGAGTTAATAAAATGGGTGGAAAATTCCCACAAGTGGATCTCTCAGTCACTAGGATTCCCACGGGTTTTTGCCAGATAGGATTAAGACCTGGCAAAGCCTGTCAGAGGCCTTATCTAGGTTCCTTGTGGGTCCCAGGTCCCTTGCGGGTCCTATCTAGGACCTGGCAGCCCTCCCGCCTCCTGATCTTAATTTTTTCAACTTCTAGTGATGAGGAAAATTTGAAAACTTGCACCTAGCTAGAAATAACCTCATGCTCATTCTGCTTCTGCAACTTAGCTAGCTCCTTGCAAAGTCATGTAGGTTACATAGTTCTAGGAAGACATAAGCTTGCAACAATGCTAGGAGCTGAAACTTACCTCACTCACCCTTGTCAATTATTCAGCCCCTGTAATCCTGTTTAACCATGTTTGTATATAGGTCAGGCATTCCCCTCCTCCACTCCTGCTGTGTTATAACCAAGCTGTTCCAGAGTGAGCAGAACCCCTAGTTTGAACTGACCTATCATGAGAAACGCTGGACTGGGAGAAACACAAGTTGGAATCAAGATTGCTGGGAGAAATATCAGTAACCTCAGATATGCAGATGACACCACCCTTATGGCAGAAAGTGAAGAGGAACTCAAAAGCCTCTTGATGAAAGTGAAAGAGGAGAGTGAAAAAGTTGGCTTAAAGCTCAACATTCAGAAAACGAAGATCATGGCATCTGGTCCCATCACTTCATGGGAAATAGATGGGGAAACAGTGGAAACAGTGTCAGACTTTATTTTCTGGGCTCCAAAATCACTACAGATGGTGACTGCAGCCATGAAATTAAAAGACACTTACTCCTTGGAAGGAAAGTTATGACCAACCTAGATAGCATATTCAAAAGCAGAGACATTACTTTGCCAACAAAGGTTTGTCTAGTCAAGGCTATGGTTTTTCCTGTGGTCATGTATGGATGTGAGAGTTGGACTGTGAAGAAAGCTGAGTGCCGAAGAATTGATGCTTTTGAACTGTGGTGCTGGAGAAGACTCTTGAGAGTCCCTTGGACTGCAAGGAGATCTAACCAGTCCATTCAGAAGGAGATCAGCCCTGGGATTTCTTTGGAAGGAATGATGCTAAAGCTGAAACTCCAATACTTTGGCCACCTGATGCGAAGAGTTGACTCATTGGAAAAGACTGTGATGCTGGGAGGGATTGGGGGCAGGAGGAGAAGGGGACGACAGAGGATGAGATGGTTGGATGGCATCACTGACTCGATGGACGTGAGTCTGAGTGAACTCCGGGCGTTGGTGATGGACAGGGAGGCCTGGCGTGCTGCAATTCATGGGGTCGCAGAGAGTCGGACACGACTGAGTGACTGATCTGATCTGATCTGATCTGATCAACAGTCAGCACTGCCCACTAAAGTCTGGTGTTATGCACTGTCTAAAAGCTCTGTAACTTCTTTGTTTGGGGCTCAAAGCTAGAAGTGTTAACTCCTCTGGACCCGCCAGCATAATAAACCTGAGTTCTCCAATTCTCTTAGAGCGGTGCTTGGTTTCTCCACAGACTGACTTCTGCAACATTTATGGAGGCACCAGCGAGATTCCAACCATGCTGGCCCCTTGAGCTGCCAGACCAGTGGCTTGACCAGGCCAGAGCGGAGGAACTCCGAGACAAATAAGGAGGCACGCCACCTGACAGTTTTCCGGGTTCTCTTTCTGACCAGGATTCCAACTCTCCAGATGGCCGAGCCCCATTTGGACTTATTGAAGGGACAGACAAACTCACCAGGAACACAGCCACATAATAAGGTAAGACCCCGGGGCACAGAACCCAGTCAGGTCTCGTCTCCAGATGGAAGAGGAGCTTGATCACTTCTTATGATCTTCAGTAAGAAGACCATCAGTTAGGGACCTTCCCAGGGAGGAGAGGTACTGTGACAAGCTCTGGCCTGAATGTGTGTGTGAGTGAGTGCCCTGGATGGTCTTATTCCAGTGGGATTGTGTGACTTCACAGCCTTTGTGGCTATGGAGTCCAAGTGGGCCCTAACCTGTGGTTTCATGGTGACCTCATATGGCTCAACACAGCGTCTGTCTCTGGGGGACCCAGTCCCTCCCTGCGAGTCAGATCTGGGTCAGGGGTTTATACTGACCCGTCAAAGTTAAGAGACCCCTAAGTTCCCCACGAGGATGTGGCCAGGTGAGCACCTGAATGAGCTCTTCTTTTGAGGGGGCACCCACCCTTGTTTGTCTTCACGCCACCGACACAGGGCGGGATACACGAGGAGGGGGAACAATTGGTTACTGATTTTATTTAAAATTGTATTATGTCCAAACAGCCGTTTGCCCTAGGGCCCTCCATCAAAATTATTTTCCTAAAATTTTAAGCCTCACTCTCCCCTCCTGTCAGCTGACTCTTTGGATTAATGTATTGAAAAATTAGGTTTCCCTTGAAAAACTTGCCCCTTTTGCCAGACTGATTTGTATCCCTCTCTCTTGATTCCCTGAGCCAGCCTGTGTGGAGTGGCACACTCTGATGTGCTCCTGCACACTTTTGAATTCTTACTACGAAGCTACCTTCCTTTGTCACCTTTTCCTTCATAATCCCCTGATTCCCCAAGGATTACAGGCCCTTCACCTAAGCAAGGAGTACATATACTGCTCTCTCTACCTGCTCAGTGCCCTTGAGATGGTCAATCAACCCAGATCCTCTCCAAAGATCTGCCTGAAATTATTCCTCCATGAATCCCATTACAAGGGATCACCTCCTTTCAGTTCCGACCCCCTGAAGCATTTAGCATTCAAGGCTGTCTTCACGGAGGCACGTAATCTTGCTGTCTGGGAATATTAGGCCTTCCAGGAGTGGCGACATCAGTGCTACCTAGGATAGAAGGCCATAAGACAAGGCCCTTCCCATGCACACCCCTCTCCTTCCTGGTCAGAAAGGTAGATTATATTTGTCAACATGATGGGGGCGGGGGGGCAAGTTCTTCTAAGCCAATGGTTTTAGATTGTATGCCCTATTGGCTCTACTCTCCACCATGGGTTACAAGGTGTCATGGGAAAAGGCTCAGATCTGCAAACAGGAGGTCAAGTACCTTGGATTTGTCATTGAGAAAGGGCATCGGGTGCTGGGATATGAGAGGAAGCAAACCATCTGTTCAATACCCAGGCCAAGTACCAAGAAAGAAGTCTGTGAGTTCCTCAGGGCTGCTGGATTCTGCCGGATCAGATACCAGGCTTTCCTGAAATTGCTTAAGCATTGTACAAGCCACAGCAGGATCTGGTAAGGACCCCCTAGAAAAAGCCTTCAGGGAGATAAACAGACTCTTGACCAACGCTCCAGCATTAGGGCTGCCAGGTGTGACGTGGGACTTTAACTTCTTTGTGCATGAGAAAAATCACACTGCACTGGGGGTCTTCATGCAAACAGTTGGACCATGGCAGCGCCTGGTCATATGCCTGTCCAAACAACTAGACTGTGTGGCCACAGGATGGCTGCCATGTCTCTGGGCATTGGCGGCCACTGTGGTCCTGGTCAGAGAAGCAGATAAGCTTATGCTGGGACAAAATATAAGTGTAAAAGTTCCCCATGCTGTTACTGTGCTGATGAACAGCCAAGGGCACAAGTAACTGACCAACACCAGGATGACTCACTGTCAGGGACTGCTTTGTGAAAACCCACAGGTCCACCTCGAGACTGTGTGGACACCGGATCCCACCACCTCCTTACC
Organism: Bubalus bubalis; assembly: GCF_019923935.1. Taxonomy (NCBI): domain Eukaryota; kingdom Metazoa; phylum Chordata; class Mammalia; order Artiodactyla; family Bovidae; genus Bubalus; species Bubalus bubalis. Next base: position 41,930,069 of record NC_059160.1, on the reverse strand, counting down.
TACAGAGGTGAGAACCCTCGATCATAACTGCAAGGAGGTCATAGATGAAATTTTTTTGAGCAGGCCAGACCTGATGGACACTCCCCTCCAGAACCCGGTACTGGAACTATTTACTGATGGAAGCAGTTTAGTCCAGGATGGATAATGCAAGGCAGGCTATGCAATAATGACAACAGATGAGATAGTAAAGACTGAGGCCTTGCCACAAGGATGGTTGGCACAGGGGACTGAGCTGTGGGCACTCAACCAGGCACTAAGGCACACTAAAGGAAAGCAAGTTAACATCCACACTGTCTCAAGGTACACCTTTGCTACGTTACATGTTCATGGAGCCATTTATAAAGAAAGGGGACTATTAACAGGAGGGGAAAGGAGATCAAAAACAAAGAAGAAATCCTTCAGCTGTTAGAGGCAGTCTGGAAGCCTTCTCAAGGGGCAGTCATCCATTGCAAAGGCCATCAAAGAGGAACCAATCTAGTCAGCAAAGGGAATCAGTTGGCCGACCAGGCAACCAAGGAAGTGGCAACCCAACCGAGTCCCACATTGGGCCCTAAACCATTCTCTAAGGTCCTCTTGGCACCAGAATTGCCTCTGTCCCTGAGATATACCACGGAAGAAGATCAAAGGGCTTTAGATGAGGGAGGAACAAAAGGAAAAGAGGGCTGGTAGAAGCTACCAGACCCAAGACTCTTTGTCCCCAGCAATATACAGTCCAGCTGGTGAAACAGCACCATGAGACAACTCACTTAGGGAAAACTGCGCTGGAAAGTTTACTGAGTTATTACTATTTAGTTCCCAAGTTCCCAACCCTGTGTGCCCAGATCAGTGCTAGATGTGTGACTTGTGCACAAAACAATGCCAGTCAAAGACCAAGACCCAGCCCAGGGGTACAGATAGTTGGGACACTGCCCTTTAAAGATTTAGAAGTGGACTTTACTGAAATCAAGTCTTACAGGGGCTGTAAGTATTTATTTGTGGTAGTCTGCGCCTGTAGCCTCAGCCTATCCCATGTGCACTGAATGGGCATGACAGGTGGCCAAGGCCCTACTAAGAGACATAATCCAGAGATGTGGGCTACCTCTCTTCATAGGGTCTGACAATGGGCCAGCCTTTGTGTCTGAGATAATTCAGACCTTATCCAAGATACTAGGAGTCAAATGGAAGCTCCATACTGCTTAAAAGCCACAAAGCTTTGGGCAAGTTGAGCGAATGAATCAGACCCTCAAGACTATGTTAGCTAAGCTCTGTTAGGAGATTCAGTTACCTTGGGTCAACATGCTACCCCTAGCCTTACTCTGAGCCTGATGCACCCCAAGGTCCTCAGGCTATTTTCCCTTTGAGATCTTATATGGGAGACCACCCCCAGTGATAGGAAAGCTCAAGAGAGACCCCCAGCAACTAGAAGCCCTGGAGATGTCCCAACACCTCCTGGCCCTGGGAGAAGTCTTATGTCATATCACCCAAGAAACCTTAGAAAGGACTCTCATTCCTTTTTGCCATTGGGTTCATCCCTATCAGCCAGGAGATGAGGTATTGATTAAAGACTGGAAAAAGGAACCACTTCAACCAGTTTGGACAGACCCCCATACGGTCATCCTGGCAACCCCTACTGCTCTTAAAGTTACAGATGTCACCCCTTGGATCCACCACACCAGAGTCAAGACAGTAGCTCCCCATGATAAGGACATCTGGAAAGCAGTTCGAGACTCCGAGAACCCACTCAAGGTCTGGATCCAAAATCAACAGTCCTGCTCTAGTCACTCCGGGAGCTGACTAGTCAACACATGGCAGAAGCTTGAGGATTCTTCAGCCCTGTTCCAGCCACATTCTGTCAACTGGCTGGTTGATGTACGGTGGAAGCTTGAGGATCCAGTTATCAAGGTATGAATGGGCTTCCATTGTCACCCTGGCCCCTTCCCTGATCGGCATTACTGCTGTGCTCTTTGCTATAGAACTAGTTTCAGCCACACCCCAGGACTGGAATTTGGGTCAGAAGCTGCTATTAGCTGTCTGCTATCTCATCGTAGTGGGGAGTATCATCCCTATTAGGAGCCTGTTGTAATCACTCCCCGGTCAGATATCCCACCCCTCCACCCCACCCCCCTGCCTTCCCTTCTTTGACTAGGGACATCAGAGAGTCAGGGTTATGATGACACCCTGCTGAATGGGGGTTGGTTATTCTACTGGCTTTGATGCTTTCTGTGAGTCAGATACAAAAGGTTGCCTTGACTACAGTCTACCTAAAGGTAGTGGGATTGTTAAGTGGAATCAAATGTTTTGTATAATAACGGTTTATATCCTCTGAAAGTGAAAGTGAAGTCGGTCAGTCATGTCCGACTCTTTGCGACCCCATGGACTGTAGCCTGCCAGTCTCCTTGGTCCAGGGGATTTTCCAGGCAAGGATACTGGAGTGGGTTACCATTTCCTTCTCCAGGGGATCTTCCTGACCCAGGGATTGAACCCAGGTCTCCCACACTGCAGGCAGACTCTTTACCATCTGAGTCACTAGGGAAGCCTATATCCTGCTGAGCGGTAGTGTGAAGTGAGGAAGTGAAGTTGCTCAGTCGTGTCCGACTCTTTGCAACCCCATGGACTGTAGCCTACCAGGTTCCTCTGTCCATGGGATTTTCCAGGCAATAGTACTGGAGTGGATTGGCATTTCCTTCTCCAGGAATCTTCCAGGGATCAAACCCGGGTCTCCCCGCATTGTAGACAGACGCTTTACCGTCTGAGCCACAAGCTTTGAGCTGTAGTGTATTAGAGAGTAAAACAGACCCCACATGTATTTCATGCATTCACATGACTAGATCAGGTCAGGGGGACCACTTGGACCTTGCTTTCCCATACTCATTTCTTTTGCCAAGGAGAGGTAAAGGAAACTTATGTACATAACAAAGCAACCTGTTCTATTTGTCAACAAGAAGACCAATATATTTGTTTTGACCCCTGGTTTCCCCCTCAATGAAAATTCATTAGAAGTTTGCCACCTAGAAGGAAGGCTCCTGATTAACTGAACACAAATTACGAATTTAGAACACCTGGTGTTGGTGTACTTCGATGTATGCACTGTTGCTGACAAAAACCCTAATTCTAAATTGCAAGGGCTTATCATGGGAACAAGAATATACATTCAATGACAAATATATATGTAACCCAGCATGCCATAACACCGGGTGTTATGAAGATATCTGGTATTGCTGCTGGACCTGGGCCTGTGTCAGTTGCGCAACCTTGGAAAATACAGAAGCAACTTGGGAGAATAAGGACAAAGTAGCACTCCTCCAAAAGAGAAATGTTGATCCCAAATGTAAGGTGGGGACATGTAACCCAGTCAATTTCACTATTTTCAACCTCAGAGACCCAAAATGGAAAAAGGGTCATCAAATCAACATCTGTATTAATGGGAGAGGTAGTGACTCAAGAACTGTATTGATATTCAGAGCGTTTCTGTTCCACTCCGGATTTCCACACACAGGCTCTTCCATTTCTTTTATGAAGAGATGGAAAGTGGCCACCCTCCTATTTCAGCCAAGACTAAAAATCTGTTTCTAGCCCTAGCAGAGACCATAGCCCAGACTTTGATGGTTACTTCTTGTTATGTGTGGAGGAACTAATATGGAAGACCAATGGCCCTGGGAACTAAAGAATTAGATCCACAAAGACCCTTCAACAATTCAGAAAAATTCAAGAAGACCAGGGTCAGAATTTGGCATTAAAAGACTTCCATAACTGGCAAAAAAAAAAAATAACAAAAAACTGCTTGACACGGTGGGGCCCAAATGATCTGGTAGGAAACCTCACTTGTCTTGGCCAAATAGAACTACTCATACTTCTAGTTGGTGGGGAAGCCCCAACTATACAGAGCCTAATCCTCAACCTCTAGCAAGCTTCCCCAATTTAAATACCCAATGGGATGACCTATCCACTGAAGGCCATTGACCTGCTCCAGAAAGATTATATTGGATTTGTGGAACTAACACATATTCAGTTTTGCCAGCCAACTGGTCAGGGGCATGTGTACTGGGGACTATCCATCTCTCCTTTTTCCTATTCCCCCTAGCCCAAGATGAATCACTGGGAGTCCCAGTTTATAAAGAGAGAGGCCCCACCAAAAAGTGCAGGTCTCTACAGATTGGAGACTGGAAAGTTGACGAGTGCCCTCCTGAATGCATAATCCAATACTATAGGCCAGCCACACGGGCAGAAGATGGGTTCTGGGACTACCAAACCCCAATTTACATGCTTAACAGAATTATCTGGCTCCAGGAGGTGATTGAAATTATTACTAATGAAATGGCCAAGGCTCATAATTTACTGGCAGAACAACAAACCAGGATGTGGCAACAAACCAGGATGTGGCAACAAACCAGGATGTTATTTATCAAAATTGCCTGGCCCTAGATTACTTACTGACTGCAGAAGGGGGCATGTGTGGAAAGCTCAATCTTAGTAACTGTTGCCTACAAATAGATGATAAGGGCAAGGTTATAGAAGAAATAACAAGAAAGATGACTAACATGGCTCATGTTCCAGTCCAGACTGGAAGGGATGTAATCCTGGAGAGTTATCTGGGGGGTTGGTTTTCTTATCTAGGAGGATTCAAAACTCTAGGATTCAAAACAAACCTTCTCCTCTTTCCTTGTCTCTTGCCATTATTCGTGAGGAGAATTTCCAGCCTAGCTGAGGCTGTTGCAAACAGGAAGGCCACCACACTCTTCCTAGCACTGAAAGGTTATCAGCCAAGAAGCTCAAGAGGTTGATGCCTTTATAAGCTTTAAGGGGCATCAAGAGGGGAGATTGAAGAGGAAAATTTAAAAATTTACACCCAGCTAGAAATAATCTCATATTCTGCTTCTGCAACTCAGCTAGCTCCTTGCAAAGTCATGTAGGTTACATAGTTTTGGGAAGACAGAAATTTGCAACAATGCTAGGAACAGAAACTTACCTCACTCACCCTTGTCAATTACCCAGCCCCTGTAATGCTGCTTAGCCATGTTTGTTTCTGTAAAGGTCAGGCATCCCCTCTGCTGTGTCCTAACTGCTGTTCCCTCCTGAGTGGAACTCCTAGTTTGAACTGGTCTATTAACTGTCAGCACTGCCCACTAAAGTCTGGTGTTATGCATTGTCTATAAAAACTCTGTAACTCCTTTGTTCAGGGCACAGAGCTGAAAGTGTTAGCTCCTCAGGGCCTGCTGGTGTAATAAACCTGAGTTCTCCAATCCTCTGAGAGCAGTACTTGGTTTCTCAACGGACCGGCTTCAGCAGCACTAGGATGTGGGCCCACAACAGCACATGTACCTGGTTGTAACTTAACACATCTGCCTTCAAGCACTTTGCTTTCTGTTACAGAGTGAAATTTGTCATATTGACATCCTACAGAACATTGGTCCGTTTCTTTGATGATATGCTAGTTGGACTTGACAAGCAGAAACTAATGACCATTCTATAAGACTTAATAAGGGTTTCTCTGATAGCTCAGATGGTAAAGAATCTGCCTGCAATGCAGGAGACCCAGGTTCAGCCTCTGGGTTGGAAAGATCCACTGGAGAAGGGAATGGCTACCCACTCCAAAGACTTAATAAAGCACACGTATGCCAGAGGATATGAAATAAACCTTGTAAAAAATTCAAGGGCTGGGTACATTAATTATGTTTTGGGTGTCCAGAAGTAGTCTGGTGCAAACTGTACCACTTCCAGAGAAAAACACAGCTGACTCCATATTGGATCTGTTCCTTTAGCTGTAACCTTTGTGTTCTGTTGCTGGTGCTTAGTCATGCTGGCTCTGGGCCTTGGTCTAAAAGAATGTTGCCTACAGCGGGAAACGTGCATGATAGCCCATTCTCAAGACTCTGCCTCCCAGGCTTGACCTTTAAAGGTATAACATTTTCCATTCAAATAGAGATAAACTGTTGCAGAACAGAATAACAGTTGTCTTGTTGGAGGCTTACAGGAACATTATACAAGACCTCTGTGGATAGCTGCAAGAATAAAGGATTATCACATCTTCTCTGGGGTATAACCTACACCAAGAAGTCTGCAACAACTAACCTCCCTTATTAATATAAAAGAAGCCTGAATTCTAACTCATGTAAGATGGTAGGGATACTAGCCTGCTATCTTCTCCATTGCTCCTTGCCCCAATACCTTGTCTCTCAATTTGAGCTTGCACTCAGTAACACTACCACAAAGAGGCATGGTATTTGATGGGCCTCTGGATGTGTTGCCCTAAGTAATTTATCAAGTAACTCGCAGGACTCCAGATCTCTGCGGGGCCTCAGATAAGAGAAAGTTCCCCAGCAGGCCCAGAGGGTGGTGCAACCTGCCCTACTTCTCAGGTCTAGTGGCCCCATAAGCCCATTGGTACAAGGAGTTTAAGTGCGGTCTGAAACCTCCCACAAGCATCTTTTAGGAGAATCCTAGCAAATTCCTTAGCACTATGTCCTCTTTTGTTAGCATGTTTTCTCCATTTGAGAAGCTCGTAGGTTGCTACTGTGCCCTGTTCTTAGGACACGAATTGACTATGCAGACTCAGCTGCCCAGGAATGCAGTGTTATCTGGTTCACAAAGCTCTATAACTGAACCAGTGCAGCAGCATTGCACTGTTAAGTGAAAACAGTATGTACATTACCAGCTCATATAGGTCTTGAAGGCATAATTAAAACATAAACATGAAGCCCAGCATTCTGTCATAACCGCTCCTTCTGTACTAGCTTTCCCTCAGACCACATGTACGGCCTTATGAGGAGTGAGGAAAGAAAGCAGGGTCCTGGTGTACCCTACAGTATTTGAGTATACCCAAATATGGTTTGTACAGTATGCTGACTTCAAGAGAAGTATTTTATAGCTTATCTCAGAGATGATACTAAAAGACAGTAATGAAGCCAAAGTCATTATAGCCTGCCACCAAGAACAGAGAAGAATCAATACTCTAAATCATTTCTAGTTACTTATACTCCAATTACCCCACAGCCTCTACAAGAGCAAATTCTTGGTTGGGATTAAATGTGGAGCAGAAACAGAAAGTACTGCTTCATTTACCTGTGTAGCATCTACAAACTAGTCCAGACAGATCAAAACTAACAATAACTACCAGAAATCTGTACAAAATGCCAGAGTATATCGTTTGATAAACCTATTAAACAAGTACCAGAGTGCCTGAAGAGCCAGTGTATTTGGTTATTAACTCTGGAAATAGATGGCTATGTATCCTATTTTGAAAATGTTAATTCATGTACAGTGACTAATGGGTTGACCTATTGCATGAAACCTTAGGAAGAACAAAATTGGAAGATTGGTGAAGTCTAGGGGAAAAGTTATGTGGAGGACTTCACAGAATGGGCATGTATGACAAATCCATGACCCATATCAATGCTCATCAGAGGACATCTATGGCAGAAAAGCTCTCAATAATCAGATAGACAGTACATTCTGTCCTATGGATGTCAATCAACCTCTTTCTCCAGCTGCCTAGTACTTACTTAACAGGCCCATTTATGAAGTGATATGACAACAGGAAAGGAGGCTGTGATTGAGCTTTTATTCACTGAGGTTGATCTGGCTTCTGCCTGTTCTGAGTTCCCATGTGATAAAAGCCAAGGCCATGCTGAGCCCCTTATTGAACACACCATTCTCCCAGGAACCAGTGAGCCGGTTGGAGGCAAACTGATGCATTGGACACTTTCCATCATACAAGGAGCAGATATTGTCCTCTTGGGAATAGAAACATTTTCCAGATACGAATTAGCCTTTCCTGTGTAAAATGCTTCTACTGGCACTAAACAGAAGGCCTCATTCATTGCCATTCATATTCCATTCAAACCACCTCAGACCAAGGAGTCTGCAGAGAAGGACATAATAGAATGAAATTATACTTACAGAATTCATTAGCATTATCACAAGCCCAAGCAACCCAGAAGCATCTGGCTTGACAACGTGGTAGAATGGCTCAGTGACCACATCAGCTGAAAGAAAATTACCTAACAGGATTGTTATACAAGATTAATGTGTGACTTAAATCAGTGGAAATACATCGCAACCTCTCCCTCATAGCTAAATACATGAGCCGAGGAGCCAAGTAATGGAGGTTCACAAAGGTTCTATTCGTTTTTCCCCTTCAGATCAGTTTAGTCACTCAGTCGTGTCTGAGTCTTTGTGACCCCATGAACCACAGCACACCAGGCCTCCCTGTCCATCACCAACTGCTGGAGTTCACCCAAACCCATGTCTATTGAGTCAGTGATGCCATCCAACCATCTCATCCTCTGTCATCCCCTTCTTCTCCCGCCCTCAATCTTTCCCAGCATCAGGGTCTTTTCAAATGAGTCAGCTCTTCGCATCAGGAGGCCAACGTATTGGAGTTTCAGCTTCAACATCAGTCCTTCCAATGAATATTCAGGCCTGATTTCCTTTAGGCTTGACTGGTTGGATCTCCTTGCAGTTCAAGGGAGTCTCAAGAGTCTTCTCCAACACCACAGTTCAAAAGCATCAATTCTTCGGCGCTCAGCTTTCTTCACAGTCCAACTCTCACATCCATACATGACTACTGGAAAAACCATAGCCTTGACTAGATGGACCTTTGCTGAGAAAGTAATGTCTCTGCTTTTCAATATGCTGTCTAGGTTGGTCATAACTTTCCTTCCAAGGGGTAAGTGTCTTTTAATTTCATGGCTGCAATCACCATCTGCAGTGATTTTGGAGCCCAGAAAAATAAAGTCTGACACTGTTTCCACTGTTTCCCCATCTATTTGCCATGAAGTGATTTTTCCTCTCGCTTTTTAAAAATTGAGACATAATTCACAATACATATAAAGTGTACAATTCAGTGATTCAGTATTTCATTAAGTTTGTGACCATAACCACTAATTCCAGAATACTGTCATCATCTCCAAAATAAATCCTGTACCCTCAGCAGTCACCTCCATTCCTCCTCCCCCAATCCTAGGTAACCACTAATCTACTTTCTGTGGATTTATTTGCCTATTATGGATATTTCATATGAATGAAATCATGTAATAGGTGGCCTTTTGCATCTGGTTCCTTTCATTTCAGTTCAGTTGCTCAGTTATTTCCAACTCTTTGTGACCCCATGGACTGCAGCACACCAGGCTTCCCTGTCCATCACCAACTCCCAAAGCTTGCTCAAACTCATGTCCAGCATGAGTTTGAGCCATAATGCCATCCGGTGATGCCATCCAACTATCTCATCCTCTGTCATCCCCTTCTCCTCCTGCCTTCAATCTTTCCCAGCATCAGGGTCTTTTCCAATGAGTCAGTTCTTCACATCAGGTGGCCAAAGTATTGTCGCTTCAGCTTCAGCATAAATCCCTCCAATGAATATTCAGGACTGATTTCCTTTAGAATTAACTGGTTTGAAATCCTTGTAGTCCAAGGGACTCTCAAGAGTCTTCTCTACCACCACAGTGCAAAAGCATCAGTTCTTCAGCGCTCAGCCTTCTTTATGGTCCAACTCTCACATCCATACATGATTACTGGAAAAACCACAGCTTTGACTAGATGGACCTTTGTTGGCAAAGTAATGTCTCTGCTTTTTATCCTGATTACCAAGGGAAAATCAGATTGTTGCTAGCTAATGAGGGAAGGAGATCAGTTCATGTCTGCATTTCATGGAAATGGGGATGACAGAACAGATTTAAGAAATGAAGAGGAAACTATATTTCCAAGACTTTGTGACTGATGAGGCGTACAGATTGAGGACAAGGAAGGACTCTTGACTTTGTCATTCTTTCTTTAATTTTTCTTTATCTTTTTCTGTTTTTTTTTGCTTTCTATTTTTCTATTAATTATTGGGAGAGGGGTGAAAAAATAATTGAAAACCATTGCTAATAATAACTGAGAAAGTCAAATTCTCAGTTTTGTCACTTTCATTCCTACATAACAGTCTGTTTTGAAACTCTGTTAAGTGCATATATATTTTGCATATTTTGCACTGTTATGTTGTCTTGATGATTGATCCTTTTATCACCATGAAATATATCTCTATCTCTACTAACATTCCTTGTCCTGAAGTCCGCCTGTCTGACACACACAGCCACTCCAGTTTTCTTAAGACTAGAGTTTACACGGTGTAACTTTTTTCGTGCTTTTAATTTTAACCTATTTGAGTCTTCATATTTAAAGATTATATGAACAATATATAGCAATGTATATATATTTAATATTAACATCATTTTTTATACATTAAGATATTAATCCTTTACTATACTTGTAGTCCAACTACTTTCCTGAACTACATCCCATCAATTTCTTGTATTAGTGGATTTTATTTATTTAATTTTTGGCCACACCACATAGCATGTGGGATCTTAGTTCCCCTACCAGTGATTGAACCCGTGCCCTTGTTCATTGGAAGCACGGCATCTTAACACTGGATTGCCAGGGAAGTCCCTATTAGTGGATTTTGAAAGGAAAATTTTTGAAGGGAAAGTGAAAATAGAGACTGCTGCTGCTGCTGCTGCTAAGTCACTTCAGTCGTGTCCGACTCTGTGCGACTGCATAGACGGCCGCCCACCAGGCTCCCCCGTCCCTGGGACTCTCCAGGCAAGAACACTGGAGTGGGTTGCCATTTCCTTCTCCAATGCATGAAAGTGAAAAGTGAAAGTGAAGTTGCTCAGTCGTGTCCAACTCCTAGCGACCCCATGGACTGCAGCCCACCAGGCCCCTCCGTCCATGGGATTTTCCAGGCAAGACTACTGGAGTGGGGTACCATTGCCTTCTCTGGAAAATAGAGACTTACATGCCTTGATTCTTGTTCCAGGAAATTTTTACCCAGGGAGATAGGACTAAGAGGAATGAATAACTTCACTGCTTACCTCAGGATATGTCTGCCAAGCAGTGTGTCTGGGCAGATCATCCACAGGAATAGCTCTCCTATTAAAATAACAGCTTGGTAACTTGGACAAAGAGCTTGCTTCTCTGACACCAGTTTGCTTATCAAAAATTATTTTAAAATCTTCACTTTGCAGTCATAAACTTTGCCTAGCTCCAAACAAGTCCCTGCCTTGAAGAACCATCTTTAAACCATGAGTGTAGGCCTTCAAACTCTTAATCTTCAGCCCTACCCTAATCAGCAGCCTCGCTCCCAGGTCACAGTTGAATCAAGGTGGTCTCTTCTATGCTGCAGTAACAGCAGTGAACTCAGCTTGATTGAGTAGATTTCTTTGGTGGTCTTATGGGAAGCTGAGAAAATTTTGACAATAAAATGGGTATTTTTTTCACAATTTTTAGGTAAATAAAATTCTCTGTCAAATAGAGAATAAGTAATAATAATATAATCTTTTTTTTCAAAAATTTTATTGGAGTACATGATTTATAATATTATGTTAGTTTCAGGTGTACAGCAAAGTGAATCAGTTATACATATACATAGAGTCACCCATTTTTTAAAATTCTTTTCCATATAAGCATTAAAGAATATTGAGCCATGTTTTCTGTGCTATACAGCAGGTTCTTATTATAGTGTGTGTATGTCAATCCCAGTCTCCCTATTTATCCCTCCTTCCTCTTATCCCCTGGTAATCATAAGTTATTTCCCCTATATCTGTGACTCTACTTCTGTTTTGTGAATAAGTTCATTTGTACCCTTTTTCTAAGATTCCACATATAAGTGATATCATATGATATTTGTCTTTCTGTGTCTGACTTACTTCACTTAATATGACAGTCTTTCAGTCCATCCATGTTGCTGCAAATGGCATTGTTTTATTCTTTTTTATGGCTGGGTAGTATTCCGCTGTATACATGTACCACATCTTCTTCATCCATTCTTCCATTGATGAACAATTAGGTTGCTTCCGTGTTCTGGATATTGTAAACAGGGCTGCAATGAACATTGGGCTGCATGTATCTTTTTGAATTATGCTTTTCTCTGAGTATATGCCCAGGAGTGGAATTGCTCAGTCATATAGTATATCTATTTTTATAAGGAACCTGCATAATAGTGGCTGTATCAATTTACATTCCCCACAACAGTATTGAAGGGTTCCCTTTTTTCCACACCCTCTCCAGCATTTATTGGTTGAGGATTTTTTGACGATGGCCATTCTGACCAGTATAAAATACCTCATTGTAGTTTTGTACAGTCTGTTGTTTTATATCCTACTCTCATTTTTTCCTATCACTTATCAAAATCAAATTAAAATAACAATACTTTGGAAATTCCCTGGTGGTCCAGTAGTTAGAATTCCACACTTTCACTGCTAAGGGTCAGGGTTCATTCCTTGGTTGGGGAATTAAGACTCCACAAGATGTTCAGCCAGGAAAAAATTTCAAAGATAAATAAAATGACAACACTTGGCCGTTTGAGGCCAAATAGTACAAATTTGTTAACATTCTCAAGGTGGGGTTTTTTTTGTTTTTGTTTTTTTTTTTTTGCCATATAATTACTAGTATGCTCTCAGCTGGTAAAGAATTCACCTGCAGTGTGGGAGGGCTGGGTTCGATCCCTGGGTTGGGAAGACTCCCCTGGAGAAGGGAAAGGCTACCTACTCCAGTATTCTGGCCTGGAGAATTCCATAGACTATACAGTCCATGGGGTCGCAGAGTCGGACACGACTGGGCGACTTTTGCTTTCACTTTCTCAATATAACAAGTAAACATATTTAGTCAAGATTAGGACTTGCATCTTTGAAGAGAGAAGCTGAACAATTAATTTTACCTGTTTTACATCTAAAACATCCCTAGTTACTTTAACTTAATGAGAGAATTTATAGAAAATAGAATATGATAGGTCTGCTACACTTTGATTCTTCATTTATTCAGAGGATGTTTTAGAGTACAAACACGATCTTGTCAGCACTTTTGTGCATGGTTTCAATGCCTTTCTATTGCTCCAAAGGTAATTTGTCATCATCCTTAGTATGGGCAAAAGGCACTGCATTCCGTGACTCCTGCCTAAGTGTCAGTTTTCATGTCTCAGTTTGCTCTTCTCTCACTGTTTCCCAATGCCCCAGATTCCTGTGGCATTTCTTCAAGCACCCCCAAATTCCTCTGACATTCAAGGCCTTCACATTTGCAGTGCCCTTTCCTGGAATGTTTTCCCACTTCCCTTCTACATTCTTTTTGCTCCTCTAAGCCTTATCCTTTAGATTTCACCTTAAATATCACTTTCTAGGACTTTTCCCCAGGCTTCCCAGTTTAGGTTGTCTTCCTTCTATAGTTTTCTTTGCACTCTGCCTTCTCCCACCTGGCACAAACCTCAGTTGTTAAGTTTATGGTTATTTGCACGCTTATTCCATGCTGTCTTTCCCACTGGGCTCTAAATTCTTTGACACTTTGTTTACTGGACAGGACAGTGCCTGTCTTGGAGGAGGACTCTATAGATATTTGTGGAGCCGATGAAAGAATTTCTAAAACTGACATTTAAATTAGTGCTTTATTTCATAATCTTCCTCTCAAAATAGGAAAAGTGTGTTAAATAAAATACATTGTTCCTTTTCCATGCCAAGTGTGGTGGTGACCCAAAAACTAAAGAGCAGATAAAATGAAGGAGGGTCTTGGAATTCAGGAACAGAAAAATCAGACCCTTATTGTCCTTCCTTCCCCCATGCTGTTAACTATTAATGGATTTCAGGTCTTCCTGAGCAGTATAACCTGTCTCCCTTCCTACCCCACACAGGGAAAAGGTATTTGCCTTACTCTTCCCCCACCCAGTACATGTGCCTCATTCAATCAGTAAATGACCCGCAAGACCCCTATCCCACTCCTTGTACTCTGGGTATAAAAGTGGACTAAGGACCCCTGTTCAAAGTCGGTTCTCCCTTGATCTGGCCCACTGTTCTAACAGCATCTCCCACTCTAATAAACTTTATTTACCTCTTATTCTGTCTCATATCTGGAAATTCTTTTCCAACCCACTCCTGGACCATGACACCAAGGTCCTGATAGACAGATTTTAAGACTAATTTTTAACAAAACCTTATATATAATTTCTGATGTGCTAGGCATTGTTTTAGTGAAAGTGAAAGTCACAGTCATGTCTGAGTCTTTGCAACCCCATGGACCATACTGTCCATGGAATACTCCAGGCCAGAATACTGGAGTGGGTAGCTATTCCCGTCTCCAGGGGATCTCCCCAATACAGCAATCAAACCCAGGTCTCTTGCATTGCAGGTGGATTCTTTACCATCTGAGCCACCAGGGAAGCCCAGGCATTGTCTTTTAAGTCCTTTACAGTTAGGAACTCATTTTATTATAATGCTCTGAGGTATGTATTGTTATTATTTGCCCCTTTAAATTTTTAAAATAAATCCTCCACCCAGCTTGGAGGATCTTAGTTTCCTGACTCAGGGATGGAACCTCTGCCCTTGGCAGTGAAAGCACAGAGTCCTCACCACTGGACTGACAGGGAATTCCTATTAGTGCCCTTTTATAGATGAGGAAAGTAAAGCAGAGAGAGGTAAAGTATTGAATACATTGTCCAAGGTAGCACAACTAGTAAATGGCAGAGCTAGGATTTGAACTCCGGGAGGCTGATTCCAGAGTCTGTACTTTTGACCATGATTCCATGCTGTGAAGAATAGTATCTAGCGCATGGTAGGTGCTCAGTGAATGCTAGCGAGATAAAAAGTGTTTTTCTGTAATCTTTCTTTGCCTGGGTTGCCAGCTAGTGTTTAATTTTAAGGTGTTACAGCAGGTAGGTAGTTAGATAAGAGCAGAGAAATGGGGGCAGGGGCCAGGTGGCAGGAAATCATGCATCTTGTAAACAGCGGGGGTTCATGGGCAGACAGAGGAAATCAGGAACATGCAGACTGACAGGAAACCACACCTTTTGGGCAGTAAGTGTCCTGGAAGCAGATAAAGAAAGATAAAGGCAGGAATCGCCTGCATGTGAATGTAACTTGTTTACTATGCACTCATTGCAATAAAACTAGCCTTGGAGATAAGAAGTACCCGTCATGCACCTATGCTGTGACACTTCCGGTCTAAGCTAAGGAAGAAAAAAATCCCTCCTGCCCTCAGGAAGATAGAGTGGGGAGGAAAATCAGGAATATGACCCCCAAATTCCTCCTTCCCCAATGAATATTTTGCCCCTTCATTTGCATGGCCCTCATAACCAGATGGCCAAAGAGAAACAGGACAGCAGCTCCTCACCTGTCTACCTGCTCTCCCTCTGAGTATTCTTGATTAAATAAATTCACTTTACTTGTTAACCTCCCTGCTTCATCTCTGAATTCTTTCACAACGAGGCAAAAACATTAAATTCTTTTTCTGCCAGGAACAAAGGCAGATACTACATCTTTCAATTCTGTATCTCAGTGCTTAGCAGTCACAGCCTAACTATCAGTTCATTGGAAAGTCAGGATAAAATCACTACCCTCTGACTCTAAATCCTAGATACTTTAGCTCCTGCTGAAGTTGGGCTCACGGGCCATTGCAAGGGCTAGTAGCTTTATAGTGCATGAATGAGATTGAAATCTTTGAAAAACAGGTTTAATTTGTCAAATGCCTTTTCTGCATCTATTGATATAATAACATAATTTTTATACTTCAGTTTGTTAATGTGGTGTATTACATTGGTTGATTTGTGAATATTGAACCAATTCTTGCACCACTGGAATAAATACCACTTAATCATAGTATATAATCCTTCTGATGTATTTTTAATACTCAGTTTTCTAATAATTTGTTCAGGATTTTTGCGTCTATGTACATCAGGGATATTGACCTGTAAATTTCTTTTCTTATTGTCCTCACTTAACTTTTGGTAATGTTGGTCTTGTAAAATTTTGGAATTGTTCCCTCCTCTTCAATTTTTGGAAAAGTTTAAGAAGAATATACGTCTTATATCTTTTCTGAATTGGGGAGATAACTCACCAGTGAAGCTGTCTGGTCCTGGACTTTGTTTTTTGGAAAGTTTTTGATTGCTGTTTCAATCTCTTTGCTAGTGATTGGCTTGTTCAGATTTTCTATTTCTTCGTGATTCAGACTTGGAAGATTGTGTACTTCTAAGAATTTGTCCATTTTTCTAGGTTGTTAATTTGTTGTCATATAGGTGTTCATGGTATTCTACTTCTTTTTCTTTCTGTGGTATCAATTGTAATTTCCCCGCTTTTTTCCTGACTTTATTCTTTGTTTTCTTAGTGAGTCTAGGTAAAACTTTGTTCGTTTTATTTCTCTTTTCAGAGAACCAGCTCTTAGTTTCATTGATCTTTTTTGTTATTTTTTTAGTCTCTATTTTATTTACTTCTGTTCATATCTTCATTATTTCCTTCTCTCTATTGACTTTGGGCCTTGTTTGCTCTTCATTATCTAGTTCCAGTAGGTGTAAGGGTAGAGTGCTTATTTGAATTATTACTTGTTTCTTGAGATAGGCCTGCATTGCTATAAACTCCCCTTTTAGTACCACTTTTGCTGCATTCCTTAGATTTTGATATATCATGTTTTCATTTTAGTTTGTCTTCAGATATGTTTTTATTTCCCTTTTGAGTTCTATGTTAAATCCAATAGCTGTTAAATAACATGCTGTTTAGTTTCCACATATTTGTGATTTTTCCAGCTTTCTTCTAGATTATAATCATTGTGGCAAAAAAAAAAAAAAAGCCTGATATAGTTTTGATTTTCTTAAATGTATTGAGACTAGTTTTGTTTTCCAAATTATGGTCTATCATGGAGAATTTTCCATATGCACTTGAGAAGAATGTGTAATCTGCTGCATTTGGTTGGAATGTTCTCTGTGATTCTATTAAGCCCATCTGATATAAATTTTTATTTTAAAGCCACTGTTTCCTTGTTGACTTTCTGCCTGAATGATCTATCCATTGATATAAGTAGGGTGTTAAAATACTCCACTATATTGTGTTGCTGTCAGTTTCTCCCTTTAAATCTGTTAATAATTAGCTTATATATTTTGGTGCTCCTATGTTAGATGCATATATATGAATAATCATTATGTCTTCTTGATGAGTTGTCCCCTTTATCATTATATAATGTCCATTTTGTCTCTTGTAATGTTTTTTGGCTTGAAGTTTATTTTTGTTGGATATAAGTATGGCTACATTTGCTTTATTGGGCTCTCATTTACTTGGAGTATCATCTTTCATCCCTTCACTTCTGAGCTTACATTTGTCTTTAGAACTAAGTGTTCTGGAGGCTGCATTTAGTTGGGTCTTGTTTTCAAACTTATCAGCTACTTTCTGTCTTTTAATTCGTGGATTCAATTTCCAGGATGATTTTTGATAAATGAGGGCTTAGTACTGCCATTTTATCTTTTATTTTCTAGTTGCTCTATATCTCCATTGTTTCTTTTTTTGTTTGAATTTTTGTTTGCCATTTTAGTTTCATGGTTTTCTATTGTTTTTCTCAGTTTCCTCTTTTTCACTGTTAAATAAGACATCGGAGAAGGCAATGGCACCCCACTCCAGTATTCTTGCCTGGAAAATCCCATGGGTGGAGGAGCCTGGTAGGCTGCAGTCCATGGGGTCACTAAGAGTTGGACACGACTGAGCAACTTCACTTTCACTTTTCACTTTCCTGCATTGGAAAAGGCAATGGCACCCCACTCCAGTGTTCTTGCCTGGAGAATCCCAGGGACGGGGGAGCCTGGTGGGCCGCCGTCTATGGGGTTGCACAGAGTTGTACACGACTGAAGCAACTTAGCAGCAAATAAGACACAATAGAAAAACAAATGGTTGATATTTTGTACATTGCATTTTCTTCAGAAAATCTAGAGCAAAGGATCGTTTATATGTCCATAATAGTTCAACACCACAGACTGAAAACAGAACTACTGAGAAAACAGCTGAACTTGCACAAGTCAACTTCCCCTTGACTGCAAAATTCAAGGTTTCTCAGATGTCAATACAGTGTTGAAAGCAGTGGATAAAACTTTACAGATTGCTTGTGCTTGTTCGAGGCTATTGCACTAGTAAACCCATAGGCTGTATTCTTCATTGTTCGCATCTGTAGTCTTCAAAGCCAATAAGCTTTTTCCTGCACCCAGATCATCATCATAACATACCATTTGGATGATTAAATACAGAGCATACCCATGTAAAACATCATACTGATCTGATGTGGATACTTCTATACCAAACTTGGTAACCAGCATAGTAAATCCTTCCTCCAAAGGGATGAAAGGCAATTTTTTATCTTTCTGAGTGACTTCTATATAATTTATCAGTTCTAGTAGCCCCTCAAGACTTTACTCTTCAAAGAGTTTCAGTTTCTCAATTGCATCAATGTTTGTTTGTTTTTTATAAATCCTGCACAGGTATCTGAAATATTGTTGCTTTGTCCTGAGGTCTTGGTGGAATTGGTGTCAAGGTTTGCCACCTTGCTGGACCCTGAAAGCCCCCCAAGGCTGGAATCTACAGACTTGCCCTTACTACTGATTTCTCTGCTCTGGGAATTGCTACTATTGTATTGCTTCTTATCTTTTTGAAACATCTTACCACATAGCTGATCCAGAGGCTCTCACTGCAGAATCCAACACTACTTTATCATCTTCAAAGATTTCACCGACAGTGGTCTGCACAGATAGCTTCCTTTCATTCCAACATGGTCATTACTCATCAGAAAAACCAGGTACCTTACTGTCTGCACTCAGGGTCACAGACTCACTGCCTGGGCAGCCTGAGCTGCTGTTGCTACTCCTGTTCTACTCAGTTTCCTCTTTTAATAGGCTTTATGTCTCTGCTCTAGCCTTGTAGTTAACATGTTCAGTTCAGTCGCTCAGTCGTGTCCGACTCTTTGAGACCTCATGAACTGCAGCATGCCAGGCCTCCCTGTCCATCACCAACTCCCGGAGTTCACTCAAACTCACGTCCATCAAGTCGGTGATGCCATCCAGCCATCTCATCCTCTGTCATCCCCTTTTCCTCTTGCCCCCAATCCCTTCCAGCATCAGAGTCTTTTCCAATGAGTCAACTCTTTGCATGAAGTGGCCAAAGTACTGAAGTTTCAGCTTTAGCATCATTCCTTCCAAAGAACACCCAGGACTGATCTCCTTTAGAATGGACTGGTTGGATCTCCCGAAGAGTCTTCTCCAACACCACAGTTCAAAAGGATCAACATGAGGTTTCTATAAAATGTCTCAAATAGTCCTTTTTCTGTCAATAACATGTTATCTTCACTTGCCTATGTGAGTTCTGTCCTTTTCCTCTTATCTTTTTATGTTTTTGTTGTCTCAAATTGTCTCATTTTATGTTGTAAGTTTGTTACCAAATTGAAGTACCTATAGTCCTGCGTCAGGAAGATCCCCGGGAGAAGGAAATGGCTACCCACTCCAGTACTCTTACCTGGAGAAGTCCATGGACAGAGGAACAGGTTGGGCTACAGTCCATGGGGTTGGAAAAGAGTCAGATGTGACTTAGTGACCAAACAACAGCAAAATAGTTATTTTTACTGCTCCTCCCCCACCTTTAACCTTTATGTTGTAATTGTTTAACAACCTGTACTCATATAGAGTTGTAATTTTCTGATTCTGAAATTATATTTATCACCTTATTCAAGGTTTTGCATACTTTTGCTTTCAGGTGGTTGATGGCTAGGATTGAAAGCACGGCCTCCACTTTTCACCTAGTTCTGCCTCCACTATGTGTTCCAGTGCACACCCTTTTGAGGTACTGATGTGTAGAACTCTGGTGTCTTGGTGTGTTGGTCAGAGGAAACTTGGTTGAATCATGGATGTTTTACTGATTGTAAATTGAAGATGAGAGACAAAGGAGGGTATCATGCCCCTATAATGCTGATGTCACTCCAAGACTTTATTTTTTAGTAGATTTAAGATCACAACAAAATTGAGGAAGGAACCCCAAGTACCTCCTGCCCCAAACATGCATAGGTTCTCCCATTACTGATATCCCCACCAGAGTGGTACATTTGTTAAAACTGATGAATCTGTAGTGATCCAAAATCCACATTTTACCTTAGAGTTCACTCTTAGTGTTGTATATTCTATGGATTTGGACAAATAATGACATGTACCTATTATTATAGTATCATATATAGAATTTTCATTGCCTTTTCCAGAATATCTTAGTTGGAATTGTATAGTATGGAGGTAGGTTTTTCAGGTTGGCTTCTTATTCACTAAGTAATATGCTTTTAAGATTCCCCCATGTCTTTTCATGGCTTGGTAGCTCGTTTTAGGTTTTGTTTTGTTTTTTTTTTTTCTTTTTTGCATTGAATAATATCCTGTTGTCTAGATGTACCATTATTTATTCACTTACTTAAGACAATGTTTTTGCTTGTAAGTTTTCATATGAATAAAGCTGTTATAAGGCTTCCCTGGTGGCTCAGATGGTAAAGAATCTGCCTACAATGCGGGAGACCCAGGTTCAATACCTGGGTCGGGAAGATCCCCTGGAGAAGGGAATGGCAACCCACATCAGTATTCTTGCCTGGAGAATTCCATGGACAGAGGAGCCTGGCAGGATACAGTCCATGGAGTTGCAAAGAGTCTGTTATAAACATCTGTGTGCAAGTTTTCAACTCCTTTGGCTAAATACCAAGGAACATGATCGCTGGATTATATGGTAAAAGAGTTTATTTCTGTAAGAAACCACAAACTCTCTTCCAAAGTGGGTGAAATGCATTGCATTCTGACCAGCAATATATGAGACTTCCTGTTGCTCCAAAGGCTCACTAGCATTTGGTTTTGTATTTTGAATTTTGTCTCCTTTAATAGATGTATTGCTGTTGTTCAGTTGCTCTGTCATGTCAGACTCTTGTGACCCCCATGGACAGCAGCATTCTAGGCTTCCCTGTCCTTATCTCCTGGAGTTTGCTCACTCATGTCCATTGAATCGGTGATGCCATCCAACCATCTCATCCTCTGTCAGTTGACAGATTTTATTTTCTTGAGCTCCAAAATCACTGTTGATGATGACTACAGCCATGATATTAAAAGATGGTTGCTCTTTGAAGGAAAGCTATGACAAATCTAGACAGCATATTAAAAAGCAGAGACATCACTTTGCCAACAAAGGTACATATAATCAAACCTATGGTTTTCCCAGTAGTCATGCGTGGATGTGAAAGATGGACCATAAAGAACGCTGACGCTGAAGAATTGATGTCTTCTAACTGTGGTGTTGGAGAAGACTCTTGAGAGTCCCTTGGACTGCAAGGAGATCAAACCAGTAGATCTTAAAGGAAATCAATGCTGAATATTCATTGGAAGGACTGATGCTGAAGCTGAAGCTCCAATATTCTGGCCACCTCATGTGAAGAGCTGACTCTTTGGGAAAGACCCTGATGCTGGGAAAGATTGAGGGCAGGAGGAGTATGAACTCATTGAATGGCGTAACTCAATGGACATGAGTGTGCAAACTCTGGGAGACAGTGTAGGACAGGGAAGCCTGGTATTTCAGTCCATGGGGTCATGAAGATTTGGACACAACTGAGCGACTGAGCAACAACTTCTGGTCTCTCTTCTCTGCTTCACCGATCTACTGTTTATTCTTTAATATCACATTATTTTGATTATTGTGACTTTATAGTAAGTCTTCAAGTCAGGGAATGTCAGTCTTTCAACTCTATTCTCCTTCAGTATTGCATTGAGTATTCTGGGTCTTTTGCCTGTCCATAAATTTTTTAGAATTAGTTTGTTGAAATTCACAAATAACTTGTTTTGATTAAGATTGGGAGCACTTTGAATTTATAGATCAATTTTAAAAAACAAAAAATAAAAAGAACTGAGTTGAGGTAATTCTCCCCAAGCCAAACAACTTGATATTTTACTCAGGCCATACAGTCATGAGTAAATAAATGATTTACACTTGATAATTTGATATCTTAAAAATAGAGTTTGGAAAATATATTAGGTTGGTACAGTAACTGTAGTTTTGCATTGTTAAAATTTGCCATTTGATATTGGAATACACTTTAATAATGCAGTTATGTTGTATATCACTTTAATATGCATTTCCTGCTTTATTGTTTTTAATGACTTATTACTTGCTGCTTATATTTACTTTAGACTATGGAGATGATGTCCAACAAAAAACAAATTTGAGCAATTTTTTTTTTATTCGAGTTCAAAATGGATTTTAAAGCATCAGATACAACTTGCAACATCAACACAACTGGCCCAGAAACTGCTAACAAATGTACAGTCCAGTGGTGGTTCTAGAAGTTTTGCAAAGGAGACGAGAGCCTTGAGGATGAGCAGGGTAGTGGCCGGCCATCAGAAGTTGACAACAACCAATTGAGAACAATCATCAAAGCTGATTCTCTTACAACTACATGAAACTGAATGTTGACTATTCTACAGTCAACAATTTGAAGTAAATTGGAAAGGTGAAAAAGCTCAATACGTTGGTGCCTTATAAGTTGACCAGAAACCCAAAATATTGTTGTTCTGAAGTATCATCTTGTCTTATTCTACGCAACAACAACAAATGATTTCAGACTATGATGTGTGATGAAAAGTGGACTTTATATATGAACCAGTGATGACCAGCTCAATGATTGGACAGAGAAGCAGCTCCAACTGCTACTGCTAAGTCACTTCAGTCGTGTCCGACTCTGTGCGACCCCAGAGATGGCAGCCCACCAGGCTCCCCCGTCCCTGGGACTCTCCAGGCAAGAACACTGGAGTGGGTTGCCATTTCCTTCTCCAATGCATGAAAGTGAAAAGTGAAAGGGAAGTCGCTCAGTCGTGTCCGACTCTCAGCAACCCCATGGACTGCAGCCTACCAGGCTCCTCCATCTGTGGGACTCTCCAGGCAAGAGTACTGGGGTGGGATGCCATTGCCTTCTCCGAAGTGGCTCCAAAGCACTTCCCAAAGTCAAATTTATACTAAAAAAAGGCAATGGTCACTGTTTGGTGGTCTGCTGCCCATCTAATCCATTACAGCTTTCTGAATTCCAGTGAAACCATTACATTTGAGAATTATGCCCAGAAAATTGATGAGAAGCACTGGAAACTGCAATGCCTGCAGCCAGTTTTGGTCAACATAAAGGGCCCAGTTGTTATACATGACAAAGCCCAACCACGTGTCACACAACCAACGCTTCAAAAGTTGAATGAATTGGGCTACAAAGTTTTGCTTCATCTGCCATATTCACCTGACCTCTCACAACTACCGCTTCTTCAAGCATCTTGACAACTTTTTGTAGGGAAAACACTTCCACAACCAGCAGGATGCTTTCCAAGAGTTTGTTCAATCCCAAGCACAGATTTTTACACTACAGGAATAAATAGTTAATTCTCATTGTCAAAAATGTGTTGAATGTAATGAATAGTTTCTATTTTGATTAATACAGAAGAGCTTGAGCCTAGTTATAATTATTTAAAATTCAAAGTCCAAAATTGGAATTATGTTTTCAGTAACCCAACAGTATTATAAGGTAGGAGCCACATTTTGGATATGTTCAGTTCAGTCACTCAGTTGTGAACGACTATTTCCGACCCCATGAACTGCAGCACGCCAGGTCTCCCTGTCCATCACCAACTCCAGGAGTCTACCAAAACTCCTGTCCATTGAGTCAGTGATGCCATCCAACCTTCTCATCCTCTGTCATACCCTTCTCCTCCTGCCCTCAATCTTTCCCAACATCAGGGTCTTTTCCAATGAGTCAGCGCTTTGCATCAGGTGGCCAATATATTGGAGTTTCAGCTTCAACATCACTCCTTCCAATGAATATTCAGCCCTGATTCCTTTAGGATTGACTAGTTTGATCTCCTCGCAGTCCAAGGGACTCTAAAGAGTCTTCTCCAACACCACAGTTCGAAAGCATCAATTCTTCAGTGCTCAGCTTTCTTTATGGTCCAACTCTCACATCCATACATGACTACTGGAAAAACATAGCCTTGACTAGACAGACCTTTGTTGACAAAGTAATGTCTCTGCTTTTTAATATGCTGTCTAGGTTGGTCATAACTTTCTTTCCAAGGAGGAAACATCTTTTAATTTCATGGCTGCAATCACCATCTGCAGTGATTTTGGAGCCCAAAATAATAAAGTCAGCCACTGTTTCCACTGTTTCCCCATCTATTTGCCATGAAGTGACGGGACCGGATGCCATGATCTTAGTTTTCTGAATGTTGAGCTTTAAGCCAACTTTTTCACTCTCTTCTTTCACTTTCATCAAGAGGCTCTTTAGTTCTTCACTTTCTGCCATAAGGGTGATGTCATCTGCATATCTGAGGTTATTGATATTTCTCCAGGCAATCTTTGATTCTAGCTTGTGCTTCCTCCAGCCCAGAGTTTCTCATGATGTACTCTGCATATAAGTTAAATAAGCAGGGTGACAATAAACAGCCTTGAACATACTCCTTTCCCAATTTGGAACCAACCTGTTGTTCCATGTCCAGTTCTAACTGTTGCTTTATGAACTGCATACAGGTTTCTCAAGAGGCAGGTCAGGTGGTCTAGTATTCCCATTTCTTTCAGAATTTTCCACAGTTTATTGTGATCCACACAGTCAAAGGCTTTAGCATAGTCAATAAAGCAGATGTTTTTCTGGAACTCTCTTGCTTTTTTGATAATCCAGCCCATGTTGGCAACTTGATCTCTGGCTCCTCTGCCTTTTCTAAAACCAGCTTGAACATCTGGAAGTTCATGGTTCACGTACTGTTGGAAGTCTGGCTTGGAGAATTTTGAGCAACACTTTTCTAGCATGTGAGATGAGTGCAATTGTGTGGTAGTTTGAGCATTCTTTGGCATTGCCTTTCTTTGGGATTGGAATGAAAACTGATCTTTTCCAGGCCTGTAGCCACTGCTGAGTTTTCCAAATTTGCTGACATACTGAGTGCAGCACTTTCACAGCATCATCTTTTAGGATTTGAAATATTTCAACAGAATTCCATCACCTCCACTAGCTTTGTTCATAGTGATACTTCCTAAGGCCCACTTGACTTCACATTCCAGGATGTCTGGCTCTAGGTCAGCGATCACACCATCGTGATTATCTGGGTCATGAAGATCTTTTTTGTACTGCTCTTCTGTGTATTCTTGCCACCTCTTCCTAATATCTTCTGCTTCTGTTAGGTCCATACCATTTTGTCCTTTATCAAGCCCATCTTTGCATGAACTGTTTGTTCCCTTGGTATCTCTAATTTTCTTGAAGAGCTCTCTAGTCTTTCCCATTCTGTTGTTTTCTTTGCATTGATTACTGAGGAAGGCTTTCTTATCTCTTCTTGCTATTCTTTGGAACTCTGCATTCAAATGGGTATATCTTTCCTTTTCTCCTTTGCTTTTCTCTTCTCTTTTTGCAGCTATTTGTAAGGCCTACTTAGATAACCATTTTGCTTTTTTCCATTTCTTTTTCTTGGGGATGGTCTTGATCCCTGTCTCCTGTACAATGTCAAAAACCTTCATCTGTAGTTCATCAGGCACTCTATCAGATCTAGTCCCTTAAATCTATTTCTCACTTCCACTGTATAATCATAGCAATCAGAGCATGCCATACCAGTGACCAATGGAATGTAACATACCTAAAATACAGCAGTTCCCAGATTACTGGATCTCCACAACTGCCTGGAATCTCAAGCAAATCACCAACTTGGAGTTACAGAGAGAGAAGAGAATAAAAGACAGGAAGGAAGCAACTAAGGACTTAAAACAGGAAAGGCTAAATTTTCTTTCCTGCCCTTCTCTTTCAATTCAGGTTAAGAGTGTAGGTTTCTGGCTATGTTAAAAAAAAAAAAAATCCATTTATCTCATAGATAAATCTATCCTAATTAGACAAAGCAAATGGTAGGATAAATTATAAAGGTTCCATATTAAAGCTCAGACATTCTATTAAAATTTATCCTAAAATACCATTCAAGAAAAGAATGCTGTCTGGGAAGATGGTGCCCTGGGTCCAAGTTCATAGCTCCATTCCTCTGTAAAATCTATACCAGGTTGACTCAACACTAAGAAGTGTGGGTTAACTTGTTTAAGACTGTTGCCTTACAGCCTGTCCTCCAGGAAAAGGAGTTGGCTACTGCAAGTTCAGTTCAGTCGCTCAGTTGTGTCCAACTCTTTGCGACCCCATGGAATGTAGCACGCCAGGCCTCCTGGTCCATCACCAACTCCTGGAGTTCTCAAACTCATCCATTGTGTTGGTGATGTGATCCAACCATGTCATCCTCTGTCATCCTTCTCTGCCGGCCTTCAGTCTTTCCCAGCATCAGGGTCTTTTTGAATGAGTCAGTTCTTTGCATGAGGTGGCCAAAGTATTGGAGTTTCAGCTTCAGCATCAGTCCTTCCAATGAATATTCAGGTCCGGTTTCCTTTGGGATGGACTGGTTTGATCTTCTCCCCAGTGCAAGGGACTCTAAAGAGTCTTCTCCAACACCACAGTTCAAAAGCATCAATTCTTTGGCGCTCAGCTTTCTTTATAGTCCAACTCTCACATCCATACACGAATACTGGAAAAACCATAGCTTTGACTAGATAGACATTTGTTGACAAAGTAATGTCTCTTCTTTTCAATATGCTATCTAGGTTGGTCATACCTTTCCTTCCAAGGAATAAGCGTCTTCTAATTTCATGGCTGCAGTCACCATCTGCAGTGATTTTGGAACCCAGAAAAATAAAGTCTGACACTGTTTCCACTGTTTCCCCATCTATTTGCCATGAAGTGATGGGACCGGATGCCATGATCTTAGTTTTCTGAATGTTGAGTTTTAAGCTGAATTTTTTCACTCTCCTAGTTCACTTTCATGAAGAGGCTCTTTAGTTCTTCACTTTCTGCCATAAGGGTGGTGTCATCTGCATATCTGAGGTTATTGATATTTTCCCCAGCAATCTTGATTTGTTTGTGCTTCCTCCAGCCCAGAGTTTCTCGTGATGTACTCTGCATATAAGTTAAATAAGCAGAGTGGCAATATACAGCTTTGGTATACTCCTTTCCTGATTTGGAACCAGTTTGTTGTTCCATGTCTAGTTCTAACAGTTGTTTCCTGACCTGCATAGATGTCTCAAGAGGCAGGTAAGGTGGTCTGGTATTCCAACCTGTTTATGAATTTTTCAGTTTGTTGTGATCCACACAAAGATTTTGGCATAGTCAATAAAGCAGATGTTTTTCTGGCACTCTCTTGCTTTTTCGATGATCTAACAGATGTTGGCAATTTGATCTCTGGTTCCTCTGCCTTTTCTAAATACAGCCTTAACATCCAGTTTACAGTTCATGTACTGTTGAAGCCTGGAGAATTTTGAGCATTACTTTACTAGCATGTGAGATGAGTGAATTCTGCAGTAGTTTGAGCATTGTTTGGCATAACCTTTCTTTAGGATTGGAATGAAAACTGATCTTTTCCAGGCCTGTAGCCACTGCTGAGTTTCCCAAATTTGCTGGCGTATCGAGTGCAGCACTTTCACAGCATCATCTTTTAGGATTTAAAATAGCTCAACTGCAAAACCTCCATTAAAGCTGGCCACTTGCTTAAGACAGTCAAACCCTGACTCAACCACTAAGAAGTGTGGGTTAACTTGTTTAAGACTGTGGCCTTACAGCCTGTCCTCCAAGAAAAGGAGCTGGTCACTGCAAAACCTCCATTAAAGCTGGCCACTTGCTGAAGACAATCAATCCCCAGTCCCAAGATATCTGGTCCACACAGGCAAGGGAGACCTCTCCACCCACTCTGTGGCACAATCCAGAAACAAGATTCTTCCCTTTTCTCCCTTACCCTGTCTACCTACTATTAAGTCCTATTGGGTCTCCCTCCAGAATGTCACCATTCAGATGAATATTTTTACTCTATATTTCTCCTCTAAAATTAGTCATTAATTACAGTTTACTTTCTGCAGTCAATTCTTTAGGTGGGTATTTATTGATTTATCTTTCACTCTTGCATCCTACTTTCTACTATTTTTTAAATTCCCTTCTTCCTGAAGGACCTCTTCTTCATCCTTTCTTTCCCTGGGGGTTTTTCCTTGTATTATGCATAAAGTAATATTCTACACACAATTCCCCTGAACCTCACATCACTTAAAAGATTTAATTTCTTTTTATTAAGTCAGTGCAGTCTTCTTTCATTCTCTGCTGAAATTCAATGTCATTAATTATTCATTGGTACTTGTAAGTGTGGTACTGGAGAAAATGCCTGAGAGTCCCTTGGAAAGCAAGATCAACCCAGTCAATTCTAAACAAAAAATAGTGACAGCAGCCAATTGAACATTTAAAAAATATATATATTTCTTTACTTGTTTGGTTATACCAGGCCTTAATTGCAGCATGCAGGATTTTTAGCTGAGGCATGTGAACTTAGTTGCAGTGTGTGGGATCTAGTTCCCTGGACAGAGATTGAACCCAGAACCCCTATTTTGGGAGCAAGGAGCCTTAGCCACTGAACCACCAGGGAAGTCCCTCAACACTGTTAAGTACACATGTGCAACTCTAAATATCTTACCTGATTTGAGAAAAATATTTGCAAGTTATTTGATAGAGGTGAGACCAAACTTATCCATCTAATTGTGCTTGTTCCAGAATCACCACTTTAACCACTGAGATTTTTTTTAACAATCTTAAAAAACTGAGGAAACTCAATAGATGTTTTTCAAAATTTAATCTATGAGAAACTGAAACACATTTTTAAAAGCATTTTTCATTTTAAAGTAATCCCATTACATGATTAAATAAATAACATTTTGGAACTTCCCTGCAAGTCCCGAGATTAGGACTCCATGCTCCCTCAGGTGGGGAACTAAGATCTGTATGCTGAGTGGTACAGCCAAAAGAAAAAAAAGTTACGAAAAATAATTATCTAAAAACAAATTTGAGAAAAGCATTGTTTTACATTTTTGCAAATCTAACTTTATAGCATACAACTGAATTCTCTAATTTACTTGCACCTTCTGTTGCTGATATAGTCTTGACGTCAACAAAATCCAATCTCAGTTTTTTATATAGTGTGTTCACAGCCTTTTCAGATAATCATGCATCCTTCTTGATACTGTATCAAAAGTTGACAAGCAACTGTTCCGTAAAGACTTAGTGGCAATGAATTTAGCTTTACTTCTCAGCTGGTAAGAAGCTGATACCACAAAGAAATTTTCACATTGTTTTATTAAAATCCACTGGTCTACCTGGCATTTTCAATGGATCTCTTATCTCTTTGCATTGGTCATCAGAAATATTGGTCCACTAAGCTATATAGATGTTCCAAATACTGGCACTTTGGTGTATAATATCAAAAATAATTATGTTAATATTCTCATTGAGTTGAGTATGGGTCCAGGTAGTGGGATGCTATCAAATGCACGGTCTTAGATAAAAAATTCCCCAAATCCCAATTTTTCTTTGAAAGCTTAAATTTTATCACTGGCAACAAATACTTTTATTCACCTTGAATTAGCAGGATGATGTAGTTTGAGACAAACATGTCAGATGACTTCAAGTAAAAATGATGTTCCATGGGACTACTCAATGACCATAACATCACCATTGCTTTTGTATCTTTCTTGCTTTACATCATTCTGGAATGCATATAGTTTATATGTGCTTGCTATTTCATCACCTAGGACATTTAAAAGATGTATATTCAGGGGCTGAGACTTAACAACTTGTACTATTTTATCAAAGACATTCTTAAGGGAGACTTTTTTTGAGAGATCCCAGCTGTAAAGAACACAATGACCAACATGATGACCATTATTAGTCTCCAACTATTGCATTGCCTCAACTGATGCCATTTTACAATTTTGCTTTTCTAACTGAATCTTCTACTGACATTTAAACCATCAAATACTCAGGATGAGCACAGTGACTTTTCCTATGGAAGCATGCTGCTTAATATATTGATATGCCCCATCTTCTGAACTCTTCAGAAAATATTTTTAAAACTTGTGAAAAAATGAGTTACCACCTCACACATGTTTATTAAAGTGCATATTTCTGCAGTGCTAAGAATACTGACACTAGCAAAACAGAAACTATACATCCATTAAGTAACTCCCCATTTCTCCCTCATTTTTCAGTTGCTCAGTCCTTTCTGACTCTGCAGCCCCATGGACTGCAGCACATCAGGATTCCCTGTCCTTCACCATCTCCTGGAGCTTGCTCAAACTCATGTCTACTGAATCAGTGATACCATCAAACCATCTGGTCCTCTGTCATCCCCTTTCCCTCCTCTCCTCACTCCTTCCCAGCATCAGGGTCTTTTCTAATGAGTCAGGTCTTAGCATCAGGTGGCCAAAGTATTAGAGCTTCAGCTTCAGCATCAGTACTTTCAATGAATATTCCATTTCTCCCTACTCCCAGAAAAAATTTTAAAATGTATTTTTAAAACCTTGTAACATTAAGGTTTTATGAAAACAAATCCATACTTCTAGTTGTCATATAGAGTAAAGCCCAGAAACATATGAACAATTTTATTTTGCATTCCTTGAAATTTCCTAAACCTAGAAAAATTTTTGCTCCTCTTCTGAATAAACCTGAAAACATTGAACATTTCTTTTAAAAACACCTTTCTAAAAAGTGCTGCTGTGAGGATAGGCAACAAAATTAAAACCATTTCCAACCTAGTTTTTAAAAAATAAATGTTTATTTCAAGTATGAAAAGTAATGTTTAAACATTATTCCAAAAACTGTATTCAGTTTAATAAGTATAAAACGAGACTTCTGACAAAAAGTTAACGATTCAGTATAAAATACTAAAGAATATACTTCGACATTCACAGTGAGCATTTCTGAAAAAATAAGTTTTGCTAAAAAGTTTTCAAAACAAAAATACAGTCCCAGAGGAAATAAACTAGTCCTTAAATAAGGAACAAATCTCCCTTAGGATGGATAGTTAGCATTTCAAAACAAGATTTGTATAAAAATTTCTTTTAAGATAATGGTACATTTGGTTCAGTAACGTCAGAATTCAATAGCTTATGGTTTCCTTGACAAATACCACCTATTTCTTATGTCCGATACCCACAAAATAAGGTTCTCAAGCCAATTTAATTAATTTCAATGATATGTATAACCTAAGGGGTAACCAGACTCAGAAATTTTATCATGGCAATCTTGAGTATTTCCAGAAAAATATTTAACAGAAATTTTCTGGTGGTAAGAAGAATTAAAGTCTCAAAATTATTCTAAAGGACTGCTACCAAGACTCCTGCTTCTCTTCTCCATGTACAGCTTTTTGTAGGTTTGAAACATTGCTTTTGAATCTTTTACTGGGTTTTGTAGTATCTCAAATCCATCTGCACTGCAGTTTCTCTTGGAGAGCCTTGAATTAGCCAAAACATTATCATCTAAGGAAACAAAAATTTTACTTTGTTACTCTTAATGTTAGTGACCAGTACAATCAATATAAATTGAGAGGGAAAACATGCATTCTTATCTGCAATAGAGAGTAAAGTGTAACAAACAATGGCTCTTTACCTATAGAATTATAATGTATATAAACAGGACATCTTGCCTCCCCTTTACTACCTCATCCCCATCTTCACTGACGAGGGCTATTCTCCTTTATCTATACCCCTACCAAGTAAAATCTCTTATCATTTGCGTACTTTTAAGAATGTGCCTCTCCTAACAGCCATTTAAGCTAGCAATATAAAATGCACCAGGGCAAGCCAGTTCCAAAGAGCACATGGAAGTACAGTTTGCATATTCTGGCCTTACTATGCATGAGGTATTCTAAGAAATATCTATATTTCTGTTTCTTTCAACTACAGTGCGATCATTAGTCTCACTATCCTTTGATGGGCCCAGCCAGCTATTCCTCTTTCTGTGCATTTTAAAATGTACCTCTTTATCTGAGAAGCTATTCCAATTCTGAGTTCCTATACTTTGCCTTCCTGCTCTAGCCATTCCTTTCTGGATTAAATGTCCTATTTTACTTCTTCCAGCCAGATGGGTCAAGTACTCTGTCCTCTTAATTATTATTCTTCATTTTTTGGTAACAGAGTATGGTTACTGTTAAATTCTTAATGTTTCAAGTTCTTCTCTGACCACATTAGCGTTCTGTCCTGAATGCTGATCACTGAGGTGGGCTCTAAGTGGTTTTCCACTGGATTCTGTCACCTCCTCTTCTACCTCAGCCTGACAGTTTCACCTGCTCCATTTACATTCCAACCTTTGCCACCAAATTTACTGTCACTTATCTAAAATGTATTTTTTATAGCCATCTAAGAATTGATGACCTTTGCTTTAAGCTTGTTCTAGTTCTCTAGCCTCTTCATCTTGGTATGCTTTTTCATGATTTCCTTGAGTTTCATTAGACTTTTGACAGAGCTCCAAACTTGTTTCTTAGCTTTCCTCTCACCCTGCCTGTGTGCAGCTCTGCTCTGGGCCCTGGTTTGTGTTTTTTTCATCATGAACCTGAGCACTATGTCCCACCTTCACTGTTTATTACTCATCCTGTCTGCAGTTATCTTCTTGTCTGTTGTTTAGCTCATGATGTTTCCTGAGCCTCTCTGGTCACTGCGAATGTGTCTGTCTTCTGAGTATTTTTGGACTCAGGTCATGCCATCTCTGAGGCAATGAGGCAAGTTATGTCCCCTCCCACTTCCAAAGACCTTTTTTGCCCCAATCACCACATCCATTTATATCTTTCTCATGTCTGTGTTCCAACTTTAGGAGTGTGTTTTCTACTTTCTCACGAATTCATTTTTTGCACTTTCCATTGTCTTCCTATTCTAATTAAGATTTCATTCCTTTTTCTTTTGATTTGATTCAGCTGAATTTTTTTCCCATATACATCTTCAATGTAGAAGACTCAAATTATACATGCCTGTTCATATATATTTGTTTTTTAACTCTTCTGTGGGCTTCCCTGATGGGTCGACAGTAAAGAATCCACCCGCCAATGCAGGAGACATGAGGTCGATCCCTGGGTCTGGAAGATCCCCTGGAGAAGGAAATGGCAACCCACTCGAGTATCCTTGCTTGGGAAATCCCATGGACAGAGGAGCCTGGTAGGCTATCGTCCATGAGGTTGCAGAAGAGTTAGACACACCTTAGCAACTAAACAACAATAATAAACCTTTGTCACACTTCCTCTCTTGCTTCTCTTTATTGCTGCTATGTGACTTTAATCAAATGATCTAACCTTTCACTGATAAATACGAATATCTTTGTCTACTTGGTTTGGAAAATTAAATTAACTTGCAAATAATCTAACTGAGGGTAAGCTAACAGGCCTGTGGGCCAAGCCCAGCCTCTACAAGTTTTAGTAAACTTTAATTGGAACATAGCCCATATTCATTTGTTATTTTACAGCCATTTTTTCATGTTACCGTAACATTAGAGCCTAGTATTTAGGAAACATGATTTGCAAAACCTAATATTTATTGGACATGGTCTACACAGGAAAAGTACGCCAACCCCTTGCCTAAGTCAAGGGGAGAATTTTCTTCTTAAAAGGAAACAGATCACTACTTTTCTGTTCAAAGCATGACAGAAAACATAGGAGAATGTCTTCCCACTACTCATTCAAACACTGAATCATTTTTTAAAAGAAATATGGATAAAAACCAAGCTTCACAATAGTTTCAGAACTGTAATCCAGCTTAGATATGAGTGTCAGGTAAGTAAAATAAAAACTTCAAATAGATAAGTTTTACCTATTTCTTGGTTGGCTTCCGGCATCCTTTTCTCCTCAGTCACACATTTTAACCAGTCTTCTTTTGTACTTTTTATTCCTGAAACTATTTAAATATTCATTTTCAGATCTCTAGACTTTGCTACTCATCTCTTCTAGTACTATAATGAAGGAAAACCACGTAAGCCTAAAACAGATTTTAGAAGGCATTAGGTATACTCACACATTAACTCTAAAAAGGGCCTGGAAAAATGCTTTCTCCATATGAGGTGACTGAATCTCACAATTAAAAAGTTTATCTTCATAATGTAACTATGCTTCTCTCACCTGGACTGAACACCAACACATGACAATAACTTAAAGGCATGACACAGAACATACCTCACACTGCTGCATCTACACCCAATGTTTCTGTTACTATCAGGTCCTCAGATTCTAATAATCTAGTTTTAAGAATGAAGTGTAATCAATACAAATTTATACTCTATATACTCACATATCCATACACCTTCCAAGAAAAAGTAACTTATTCATTGTAATTTTATACACCCCAACAGACACTGTCTGAACAGTGCAAGAGAAACTAAGATTTCCATTCAAATCCTTTAGTTTTCCAATCTGGGTTTCTGCAACACAATGTTTTGCATATAATAACTACCACCCTTAAATATTTCCTTACTACCACAAATATTGAGTCCCCTATTTTCTCATTTCATCTTGCACTGTGTTGAGAATTCTATCCGTCAGCTAATGAAAAGTCATGATTGCCATTATGGGGTATATGAGAAGGTACCACTTTAACCTTGGTGATAAAATAGTCACCAACTGACTCAAAGATGGCAAGAAGTCGAACTACTTCTGTATAAACAAAAAGATTTCATTAACAATTACAGCTATTAATATTTAGACCAAAACTTCAAAATCACTGGGGGTCTGAAATTGTAAGCCCAAAGAACTGAACAAAAAGCAAGACTTAAAATAATGTTTACCTGATACTTTTATAACTGCTCAAAGAATGTTCTTCACTCCTTAGTGAAAAGGGAGATCTTTTGTATTTGGAAAACCTTGCAAATTTTATAAACCTTGTCATTAATGTGCATGTAATATAATTTACAACAAGTGGGGCAAAAACTTTTAAAACAAATATTGACCAATGAACTATCAACATACTGATAAAACCTCAGTAAATGCAAAATAAGTTTAAGTGTTCCCGAGCTACCCAGACATCAAGAGAGGTGCTCTGCCACTTGCTGACCTCAATGCATTACACTTTTGCAGACACCAGCAAAAAAAAAATCATACTGGACCTTGCACAGGGGCTTGCTCCTTCCTAGGTGTGTGCTGCAGATCCTTCTGGTCTTCAACAGTGTTTGTATTTTTAAACACTCCATCTGGACATAATTTAAACTCCAGCATGCTTAGTTTTTCCGTGGTATCTTTCACAGGTAATGGGTTCTTAGATTTACTTTCCGGTCTCTTTTCTTTAAGCTTCCTGGGTGAATTGTCTAATTTTGTAAGACAAATGCGCTCACGTTCAGTGCATTTAAATGCAACTCTGTTCAGATACAGCTTCCTTTGATCCTTTGTTTGGGACGACATTTGGCTTAATTCACCTTCATTATTTATATTATTTAAGTTTTTGTCTAGCTTGGTTCTATCAATCCACATTTTATCAGACTGCTTTCCACCAACTGTTCCTTTAATATTCCTTGAAATATATGTTTTAGAGTCTTTGGAATGATGGGTTTTGATGCTTTTACCATGGCCTGTACCAATATTTAATGATTCCTTACAGGTCTGTACACTGCCATTGGGTCTCTCATTTGATTTCCCAGAACTTTCCACTTGCACAGAAAGTTTACTGGGCCTCATATACTGAGAATCACTACTTTTCAGATAGTTTTTCTTTAATGCTTCCTTATGCTTCTGCCTTGAATACTCCTTTGGTGATAGAACTCTATTCATTTTAGATGAGCTATCCTTAGAGCCCGAGGATTTAACATTTGATACTGTCTTTTCTTTAATCCAAGCTCTTTCATTTGGGGTTGAAAAATTACAGAATTTAAATGCACCACCTCCCACATTTTTATTCTGCTCTTGTTTATCATGTTTCTTCCTCTTTATCTCTGAATCAAGTATGATCCCTTCATCTAATTTTCTTTCTTCCAAAGATTTTTGTTTAGAGCCACCTGATTTCAATTTTCTCTTTTCTGGTGATACTGACTGTACCAAAGAACCATTCTTCATATTCAAATCTTTAGTTTTGCTTGTCAAAAAACTCATCTTTGGTTTTAGTGGCCCTAAGTTTTGTGCTATGAACTTCCTCTGCAGGATCTCCTGAGAAAATTTTGTAATTTTATTAGCAGAATGAAAATTTACCTCATGAAATTGTAGATTTCTCTTTCTTTTGTGACTCTGCAAAGAATCCAGTTTTTTATCACCTTTAGATAAAAGTTGACCAGATAATTCTTGCTCTGTCCTTAGTGAACTGTTACGTTCTGTTTTGGATTTGTCTTTTATATTGCTGCTTTGCTTTGTTTCAGGAAAATGTTTTTTCTCAACTGAACAAGTCAGAGGAATCTTTGGAGGATTATTTGGAGGACTGTTTAATGCAACAGGAACATCTCTGTCAGAGGTTCTCTCTCCTTGTTTATAACTCTTGGCCTCTGAAGGAGAACAAGGATTTATCTGTTTTTTTTCTTCTGAAGTTGACTTCTTAATGGAATTACACTGGCATTGAGGTACTCCTTCATAAACCATAGAGAGCCACCCCAAAGCACAGCAACGGATATCATCTTTTTCCGAATCCAATGGTACAGAAGCACAACGTTCTTCAACTCTGCGTGCCTGTGGGTCACACTGGTTCTCTTCCTTTGTTACAGGCTTTTCTTTCTGAGGTTCTGTCAATTTGTCTACCTCATTGGGTTGATCGTCCTGTTCAGGAAACAATTCTTTCATCTGATCTGTGTTTAATATTGTAATTTGTATCTGGTCTGTTGAACCTTTGGAGTCACAATCAGTTTTACCACAAGTTTGAGCTTCTGAAATTTGGTTTGCCATCTGCTGTACCACAGAACTTTCATGCATGTTCACAGGTTCGATACCATAGGGAAACTCTTTTAAAAGTTCTGACAGCTGATCATGTAGGTATAAGATAGATGTCTTATCATGGAGACTTTCATCTGTAGTAGGATCCTGTTCAGTGTAACTGCAGGACAAATCAGCTTCCTGAGGATAACTGTCCTGCTGAGTAGCAGCTGATGAGCATGTATCATTTGCCATGCTTTCATTTTCAGTGATATGCTCCAAACTGCCTTCCTCTAGAATTCCACTCTTTGCTTCAACACATTTCAAAGGTGACAGTGCTGGAAGTTGCAGTGATTCTGACTGATCTGTTATTTTATTTGAAACATCTGTGCACTGCACAAATTCATCTTTTTTAAAGTCAAAGTCTTTACTTTCAGTGATGTTTTCTAAATGTTCATTTTGTTGTCTACTATTCATCATTTGGTGATTGGGTAGAGGTTTCTGTGGCTCAACTTTTTGCAAAGGGAGCAAGTTGAATATCTCTGCTATTTGGGAATCATAAGAGGTATCACCTTCCACAAGAGAACAAATACTGCCGATCTGTAATACATCACTGCCCACACTACTACTGTCCTTTGATATATACGATGTTTGCTGATCACTCACAGGACACTGGATATCTGGTTCTGATTCATTGTGCTTTCCTTGATTGGTATTAGGTATGCCTTCTGAATTAGTATTAGTTGACTCACTTTGCTTGTCCTCAATTAGCGGGAAAATCATGATGCCTGTAGTACTTGTTACTGGTTCATTAACATTAATCTTCAAAGCAGCAGTATTTTCCGTCAATTTATTTTGTAAGCTACAAACACTGCCTTCTTTAATAACTGGATACACCATTTCAGGTAAAGCTTCAGATGTTGTATCTTTGACAGACAATGTATTGACATCTGAAAGAATTAAGGGTGATACTACAGCAATCCCTTTTGTAGTAGTTGTTCCTGAAGACTCATAATTTTGTGCTACCACTGATGAAATAGTTTCTTGTGAGCTGTTTACTATCTTATTCTGAGAATTTCCCACAGGTGAAAATGGACTACTCTCACAGATGGGCGCAGGCTTTGAAACTGCAATGGCTGTTGTGTTTGTTTTTGACTCATTATCCTGTTTTTCTTTGGTAGGTTCTGAAGGTTGCTTTTTCCACAAAGACAGACATGTTGCTAGCAATTCCATGGAAAAGTGAGAGCCACTGTTAGAAGACACCCCATTAAATGATTTACACTCCAAGCAAGAAGTGTCTGCGATTTTGGCATTTATATTACAAGTCCTTGGAGGATTTACAGTTTCCGTGGTTTTCAGTTGGTTACCAGTGTTTTCGGTATTTGGATTCATTTCAAAATTATGCAGTTTAGAATCATGAATACATTCACCAGTGTCTTTTAATAATTTCTTCTGAGTTTTACTTCCAGAAGTAAGTAAACTGAGAATTAGCCTATTTTTATTTGGATATTTTGAAATATATTCCTCAGATGATGTAGAATGAGGAAGAAAAGTTATTTCAGAATTAGTTGGCACATTTTGTGCAATGCTGATAGAATTTCCTGATGAAAGCTGGGTGTTATTTAATGGTGCCTGAGTTACCTCAACAGTTGATGTCTTTAAAGAATTTACAACTTCCAAATCATGGACTTGTTCTGGTATTGGCAACTTTTCTGAACAGGCAGAATTTAGTAAAACAGAACTGACTTGGTTAAAATTTCTGTCCTGAAGGTTGGAACTCAACACACTATGTGGTCTATTAGTTTCTTCTGCAGATTCCATTGCTGTTGGTGGTTTATCCTCCACAGTCTCTGGAGTGACTACAGTTAGCTGTGGTCCAGACTGGATTTTGGCAGTTTGTTTCAGAGACAATCCAGAATTTTGAGCTGGTTCACTATAAGAGGTATTAGGTGTTTTAATACAACCTGCTGCCATCAAGAGACTTTTATTAATTTTAATTTTCCTTGCAAGGTCTGAAAACTTCTTTTTTATCTCTACTAATGTTTTAATATCCCTCACTAACTTTTCTTTTGTGGCACTTGTGTCTAGTGCTTGATTTGAAGTTAGATTTTGAGAATCCACTCTTCTCTCCTGATTATTTTGAGCAAGAGCCTGAGCACCAGTCACAGATGATCTAACAGGTTCATTAAAAGGATGATTGACACTGGTATTTACTTTCAAGTTATAGGAACTTCCCATCATACTGAAATTTTCATTCAGGTTTTGCCACTGCTGTTGAAAGTCTCTACAAAAGTCTTTCCTCATTTCAGGTAAGTGCATTTCTTGACTCTGAGGAACTTCCATAGAGGATTGTTTAACAAGACGTGGAGTACTTTGCAAAGACTGGCTTGCATATCTACAGTTATAAGGAGGAGGAGGTCTTTTGTCAGTTTGAGTAACTGCATATTGATATGATGGTACAGCTGCAATCTGCTTTGACTTAAATGTCAATGCAGGATTTGGAGATTGATTATTTTTAACTTGGAATGATACAGATGACATAGGGTTTTGTTTCTGAAGAGCAGGCTCCTGCAAAAAGCTTCGTGGTGAATAATTGTATTGCTTTGGAAGTGGTCTGTAATCTTGATAAGTCAGTCCACTGGATGCTCGCTGAGGTGCCCAATCAACCTGTTGCTCTGATAAAGGTAGGTTTAGTCTTGTGTTTCCTTGGTAAGTTATAGGAACTCTTCCAGAATTAGAAGGGATCATATGTAGTTGCATAGAATAGGTATCTGATGTTAGAAACTGATTCTGTAGTGCATGCACATTGGGTACATTCGTTCCAAAACCAGTTTGATGAGATACAGTTGCCCCTGTATGAGAAAGTGTAGAACTCCCCATTGGTGAGTTCAACCATACATCTGGTGTAACTCCTGAAGAAATCTGCAAATCATGACTTAGTTGTTTGGGTCCTTTAACATTTGCATATGTTATTCTTTCTACTGAAGTTTGTGAGGTCACAATGGTCCCACTATGCAAATCAGAAATAGGGATTTGTGGAGGAGTCTTATGATTCCTGATGTTGAGTAGTGGCTGTGAAACTGGATGTGAATTACTGAGAAACAGGCATGGTTCTTGGTTACTTCCAGTATGGAAAGAACTTTGAGATGTTGTGCTAAGTGTATTTACTAAACCTTGCTCCAAAAAAGATGCTTGTTTTTTAGGATACTGTGGTGGTAAGGTGACACTCTCTGGTTTTGCATTCCAATTCATTGTCAAGTTGATGCAGTATCAGTGTGTTAAAAGCCAACTGTTTTGAATGCCAGGAATCTGTAGGAAATAAACATCTTTTATTAAAAAGCTGTTTGGCCTGGTCAGAATTTTTAAGATAATTTCCTCAGCTTACCTTTATTACTAATGCTGACCATGTCAATCAAAATTCCTGAAACCTCATACTAGACAAAGCCTCATCTTCAATTCAGGTAAGAGAAAGAGCAAAGGAAGATGCAACAATAAATATGGAAAATCTCAATAAAATTTTCAGTGGTGTTTAACAGAAACTCATTCTACTCTATATAATTAGCAATTTTTTTTGCTACACTTAAGAGACAATTACTTTCTGTATTTATTTATTTTAACCAGCTCTTTATTCTAAGATATCCATACTCACTGTAAAAAATTTTTAAAAATAATCAAGCATATCCTATGAAGTCTTTACTACTACTGTTCATCTCCAGTGTCTAACTCCCTAGGGCTATCTACTACTGTTAACTTTTCTTTCAGAAAATTTCTATACATAAAAATCACCAACACATAAAATCTCATTCTTTTAAATCAGAATCCTACCAAACATGCTGCCTACAGTTTGCCTGATTTTCATCCCTATAACTAGGACATCTTATCATTCCATTACACATATACCTATCTCACTGTCTGCATAAACATTCCACTTTATGAGTATATCAATATTTAACCATTTCTCTATTGATGAATACTTGGTTTTCTTAGGTTTTTGCACTTATAAACTATCCTACACTAAAGCATGTATTTATGCTTTTATATTTGTGCTAAATGTTCCTGGAAATTTCTACAAGTGAAATTCAAAAGACATTAAAATTGTTTTCATAATCAGTGACAAATTGCCTTTCAAACAGATTGAAATAAATTATACTCTCACCAACACTTACATGAAGTGAAGTCCCTCAGTTGGGTCTGACTCTTTGCGACCCCATGGGACTGTAGCCCACCAGGATCCATGGGATTTTCCAGGCAAGAATACTGGAGTGGGGTTGCCATTTCCTTCTCCAGAACACTTACATGGACATATCTAAAAAATGGACAAATGTGTAACCATAATGGGCTTCCCTGATGGCTCAGCTGGTAAAAAAAAAAACACCCGCCTGCCAATATAGGAGACGCGAGCAACATGAATTCAATCCTTAGGTTGGGAAGATCCCCTGGTGAAGGAAATGGCAACCTGCACCAGTGTTCTTGCTTGGAAAATTCCATCAACAGAGGAGCCTGGTGAGCTACAGTCCATGAGGTCACAAAGTCAGACATGAATGAGTGCATGTGTGTGCGTGTGTGTGCACACACACACACACACACGCAACCGTATTAAATGACAGGGTAAACAAATTTGACTCAAACATATTAATAGTATGCCAAACAACTACAGAATACACATTCTTTCTAAGAGCACAAGGAATTTTTACCAGTATTGACCATATTGCTAGGCCATAAACAGATCTCATTTTTGAAGGATAAATATTTCAGATTAATTCACAGTGGAATTAATCTAGAAATTATAGAAGGAACTAGGAAATTGCCAATAATTCAGAAACAAAGAATGCAGTGGGCTCTGGTGTCTCTTCCTCTAAATATCCAATAGGATATCAGTCCTACTGAATAAGATTCCACCCTTATTGTCAGGGACGTTTAACTTTAAGGGATCCAATATGTTGCATTTTCTTTCTTTGTGTGTCATTTCTCAAGGATTCTCTGTTCCTTATCAGTTCCTGGAATACAGGAAGAAGTAGAGCTGCACACAGTTCTCATGACTGAGATCATAGGAAAGAGCACCTGCTTGGATTCCCTTCAGTGACTCCCTTCAGTAACCTTGTACTTAATAGACTATCCATTTTGTTGCAACTGGTGGAATTTCATTCTTTTTAAGGGCTGAGTAATCATTTTACTGAAGATATATAAGCATGCATTTCTGTTAATAAAATACCCTTGTTCCACTAGAGACTTGGGTCCCCCACGTCCTTCTTTCTGTCTCTGGATAGTTCTTCGGAGCGTGGAAGCCTACCAAGCTCACTTTCTCGCCCAGGCTTTCAAGACCTCCTTGAGAGGATGCCATGGGCCTTCGTGAGCAGTACAAGTCCTATGTATGGGCTTTATTGGTTTTCCCCATAACCTGAGGGATATTGCTCTTTCTCTCTTTCTTTTCGTTTACTCCAGTCCCCAGGTCCTGGTCTGTAAAAGACCACAACACTTTATGACCTCATTAAACCTTAATTATCTCCCTTAAAGGCCCCATCTCTAAATAGTCTCACTGAGGTTAGAGCTTCAATATATACATTTGGTGGGAGGGTAGAATAGAGGACAAGACATAAGACTGGACAAGACAGTTCAGTCCATAACAGGTTCCATCCTCATATTAACATAAGACTTGACTTATTTAATAGAAGACTGGGAGACTGGAGGAGGTGGTGAGGAATGATTAGAATCTGTGTATGTTGTGAAGGAGGAAATCACAGAATTTGCTGACAGATCCACTAGGACATGTGAAACAGAGAAGTCAATAAAGGAGAAATAAAATGGGTTGATGTATGCTTAAAAAAAAAAAAACTGGGAGATAATCTCTGCATTTATCATATAAATTTAAGAATGACAAATTAATCCAAGGAAAAGACAGAGTGAAATAAATAATGAAAACAGAGATTAAACAAGTCACAAGTTGGTGAAGAATAAAAACTAATAAGCCTCTGTCAACACTGGTCATTAAAAAAAAACCCTATATTGGGAAATGAGAGTATCACTAGACCCTATAGACATTAAAATGATAGTGTATTTATTACTATTTTCAAAACATTTAAAATTTACGTGGAATAGAGAAATTCCTTGAAAAAAACATACCCTAACCAGAGTTGACATAATAAAAATACTCTCTCTTTTAAAGAGGGGACACTTATATTTACTGAGCCTCTGATACCAAAGCTGAAAAGAAAGACAATTAAGATGTCCATCTCTCAGAAACAAACACAACATTCCTAAGCAAAATGTGAGCAAAATGTCACACAGTGACAGACTGTATTTTCTTGGGCTCTGAAATCACTGCAGACAGTGACTGCAGCCACGAAACAAAAAGACACTTGCTCCTTGGAAAAAAAGCTATGACCAACCTAGACACCTGATAAGAAGAACTGATTCATTGGAAAAGACCCTCATGCTGGGAAAGATTGAAGGCAGAAGGAGTAGGGGGCGACAGAGGATAAGACGGTTGGATGGCATCACCAACTTGACGGACATGAGTTTGAGCAACCTTTGGAAGTTGGTGATGGACAGGGAAGCCTAGCGTGCAACGGTCCATGGGGTCTCAAACAGTTGGAAACAACTAGGTAACTGAACTAAGAACAGTTGATAAAATTCATTAAAAGGACAATTGTATGAAACAAAGAACAGACGTTTCCTTAATTTTGATAAATGGTAACTTTAAAAAAATTTAGCAACAGTAATATTATTAGTAATAAAACAATTTAAACAAAGGCAACACTATCACCCACTTCTGTTCATTGTTGCACTGAAGATCGTAAAAAGTGTTAAGAATTGAGAAGGAAAATATACAACAAACTTCGTATCAGTTATGTAGAATATCCAAAACAACCTGTAGATCTTTTAGATCTATTACATTATGGATCAGAGTGCACTCAAACTAGATTGAAGAAGGCACAAGTTTTGGTTTTATGTGTATTATTCTTGGGAATATATATGTTTACTTTTGTATTTGCTCATAACTAACTTAATAGTCTTTCCTGATGGTTCAGAGAGTAAAGAATCTGCATGAAATGCAGGAGACCCAGGTTCAATCCCTGGGTTGGGAAGATCCCTTGGAGAAGAATGGCAACCCATTCCGGTATTCTTGCCTGGAGAACTCCATGGACAGAGAAGACTGGTGGGCTACAGTTCATGGGATCATAAAGAGTCAGACATGACTGACTCACTCACACACACAATGTAATAGGAGGGAGCCTTTCAAGGCCTTGTGAAATCTGTTTGTCCTGACCTGTCATTTGATCAAGGTACTAAAGAAACCTCCTCTCTTTGAGATTTTAATTTGTCAGGGAATGTCAGATCATCCGTATCCATCATGACAGCATATATTTTGGTTTAAAAACAGGTGCTAAGAAGAAAGAGCTATATTTTCCTCACAGGCCTTCTCCCAGCAAAGCTCCTTGAATAAGACAAGTGACCAGGGAGAAGTATAATACAAACTAAAAAGCTTTAACTATAAGACTTCCCTGGTGGTCCAGTGGTTAAAAATCCACTTGCCAATGCAGGGAAAGGAGTTTGATCCCTGGTGTAGGAAAATTCCACATGCTGCAGGGGAACGAAGCCCATGCACTGCAACTTCTGAGCCCGTGCATACCCCGAGTCCATGGTCTGCAATAAGAGAATCCACCATGATGAGAAGGCCGCACACTACAACTAGAGAAATCCCATTCACAGCTAGAAGACCCAGTGCAGCCATGAACAAACAGCAGTACTGAAAATATTGATGGTGAATTCCCAATAATTCCCTATTTCTTATGTGAGCTTGGGGGGTGGGACACTGTTACAGACTGAATTCTGTCCCCCCTAAATTCATATATTGAAGTCTTATCCTCCAGTGTGACTGAATTTGGAGATACAGCTTTCAGGAAGGCAATTAAGGTTAAATGAGGTCAAAAGGGTTAGGACCTTAATCCTACAAGATTAGTGACCTTACAAAAAAGACACCAGGTATATGCACACACAGGAAAAGACCATATAAGGAGACATAAACAGATAGCTGTCTGCAAGCCAAGAAGAGAGACCTCAGAAGAAACCAGAAACTTTTATCTTAGGCTTCCAGACTCTAGAACTGTAAGAAATTTATTGTTTAAGCTCAGCTGGTAAAAAAAAAAAATGACCAAACTTTGGTCATTTTGTCAGAGCAGTCCCGGCAGACTAATAAAAGAGCCTATAGTAGTGTACCGTTAGTCACTCAGTTGTGTCCGACTCTTTGCAACCCCATGGACTGCGGCTCACTAGGCTCCTCTGTCCAAGGGATTCTCCAAGCAAGAATACTGGAGTGGATTGCCATTCCCTTCTCCAAAAGAGCCTATTGGTAGGAAGAAAAATGTTCTTTAGGAGTAATTTGGATGCTCTTTATGAGTGATTTGGGGTTGTCGGATTCCGCCCCCCCGACCTCTCGCGCAAGCACAGAAAAACTCAACATTGAACTAACTAAATTAGAAGGAGTTAAGGGAATTTCCTGGGGGTCCAAAGGTTA
The DNA here is from genome assembly GCF_019923935.1 of Bubalus bubalis. Taxonomy (NCBI): domain Eukaryota; kingdom Metazoa; phylum Chordata; class Mammalia; order Artiodactyla; family Bovidae; genus Bubalus; species Bubalus bubalis. The sequence goes on along the minus strand of NC_059160.1, from coordinate 41,885,094 downwards.
AGACTCTGCACTTCCACTGCAGGGGTGCAAGCTCCATCCCTCGTCTGGGAACCAAGATCCCACCTTCTGCTTAGTGTGCCACCCACCCCCCACAAAAAGGAGGGAGTTAAAAGTTTTCTGATCTTTTTCCTGACTACAGTTTCTACTTCTGGATACAATATATTCTTAGATATTTTAAAAATATATTTTAATGGAGATTACCAGAGTCAGGATTTCAATGGTATATCATTTAACTTTTTCTCGGAAAAAAACTTTTTGCTCCCAAATCTCCATACCCTCTGATCACTCCCAACTTGTGACAGCCATAGCACTTACCTAACAAATTCCAACGAAGGCTGAACTTTAAGAACCTCTCTGCGCAGGAGTAGCCAAAGTTATCTGGGGGGGGGGGGGGGGGGGAGGGGAAAAATCACACAAGCCAATGGACTGAGTTTATATAAACATATAGGTGTACAACAATTCTACTTTATTCTGCTGTAACTTTAAAGTAGTTTTATTTTTCCCACTCTTCTCTCCTCCCTGGTCCCCAGAAACACCAACCCATAAAACATGCTCCCCCTACTCAGGGGCTTATATTTCAGAGGAAAAAAAATAGCACTATCTGCCACCCTACTATCACCAAATCTATAAATCACAGCCTAGTAAATGTAATCTGTATTTACAGTATCAAATCTCTGTATTTAAAATCCTACCTCTGGGAATTCCCTGTGGTCCAGATGTTAGAACAGCACTTTCACTGTTTTGGGCCTGGGTTTGATACCTGGTCAGGGAACTAAGATCCCACATGCCTGCCTTGAGCTATGGCATTAAAATAATATAAAATCACAAACGCAACAAATCAGATTTTAGGATGCTTACTTAACACCCTTAAAGATAGAAACAAAAATGATTTTTAAAGATAATTTTATTTATTGTTTTTGGCTATGCTACGTCTTTGTTGCTGCAAGGGCTTTTCTCTATTTGTGGTGAGAGGGGGCTGCTCTCTAGTTGTAGTGCTTGGGTTTCTCATTGTGGTGGCTTCTCTTGTGCAGCATGGGCTCCAGGGCATGCAAGCTTCAGTAGCTGCAGCACATGGGCTAAGCAGTTGCTGCTCCTGGGCTTCAAAACACAGGCTCAAAAGCTGTGATGCACATAGGCTAGTCACAGGACTTCTAGAATTTGTGAAAGATGTTTTCCATGGCCTGTATGGAAACTTCCTTATGTGTTACTCTGTAGCATGTGAGTTCTTCCCAGACCAGGGACTGAATCCACATCTCCTGCACTGGCAGGTGGATTCTTTATCACTGAGTCACCAGGGAAGCCCCCAAAATGACTTTCAAAAATAATTTGTGCTTTTAGAAAATAACTTTTAAAATATACATTGAAAAAATTATTAAAGCAGCTAAAATGATACATTAGAAAATATTCACTTAGTGCAAAAGAAAATGGTGAGAAACAAAAACACATGAGACAGAAAATAAAAAGTATAAACAGCAGATATAAATCCAACTATATTAACAATTGCACTAAAAGTGAGTGGATTAAACAATTCAAATGACAGAATGTCAGATTACTTTTTTAAAAGGGCTAGCCAACTATATATTTCAATAGGTATACCTTCGATTCAAAGATAAAAATGATTGAAAACAAAAGGATAAAAAAAGATATGCCAACAGCCACAAGAAAGGCAGAATAACTAAATACATTATCAGAAAAAAAGTAAGACTAAAACCAAAAATTTTTCTCTACATAAATAGAGACATTTTATAACCATAAAAGGGTCAATCCACCAATATATAACAACTATATATATGCACTTCAGAGAGCATTAAAATATAAGTAAAACATACACAAGTCAAAAACAGGCAATTCACCAAAAGTCAAAGACTTCAATTCCCCACTTTTGGTAATGAACAGAATTGGCAGGGGAAAAAAACACACAAGGAAATAGGAGTTCTGAACATACTATACATACCCACCTTTCTAGTTTATAGTGAAGATTTTATAAAAATTAAAAAACTATAATACCTTTAGGTTGTAGGTTAGTACACAGCTGTCCATTGGATGCTTTGTAGTTTTAAGGTTGTCTGCTCTCTGGCAGTTACTACAGATTGGATCCAACAGTTCATGTACTTTTGTCAAGTGGTAAAAGGGTCAGCAAGCAGTCTAGTGATGGGTGCACATGCCAGCAAGCCACCTAGCTCTAGATTTTTACATTCTGTTGCAGGGAATGCTCCTAGCTATGAATAGCTATAGGTAAATTAGCAAGCCCTAAATAATGATCCTTGATATAGCTGGCACAAAGTTTGGCTCTAACCCATCCATCTGAATGCTGGTTTTACAGTTTGGAGAACAAGCAATATTAATCTGCTGATGCTGATAAGGTGAGGTGGCCCTCACCAGGAGGGGAGGCAAGCAGTCCGGGTGTGTTGATATTGATAAAGTGCTAGTGTCTACACTGGGCGGGGGTGGTTCACAGTCGTAATTCATATATTCCTATTTCAAAGAGAATCCATGGAAACATTCTGTGTGTCATCACAAAAACAATCTTTCAAATTTCTTAATTAAAAAAAAACTTTTATCCTGAAAATAGACAAAAATTTAGCTTTGACGATCCCTACATTTATATCTTACATATTATTAATATTACTTGGTGTGAGAAAAAGTGGGAAGAAAGCAAGTCACTAAAATCCATGGCTGAGTAAGCAGTGAACAGCAAGCTGTAAACTGCAAAATTAAGATCAATTTGTGAAGCAGAAAAAAAGAGGGAAGTCAATGGCTGCAGTAGACTAAATGTAACAATGCCTGTGGATTTTCACATAAAATTTTCATGAAGACCTCACTAACATTAAGACTTGTGAGTTTTTAAAAAATATTCTATATCCATACAATGCAAATATGGTTTAACTGGAAAGCCTCCTTTATTTTAAAATCAGCCTTATCACGGAAAATTACAAACCAAAAAATAACCTAAAAATCATACCTTTAAAGAATAATCATATTAATACCTATCTTAAGCACATGTGCACAAGCACATACAACCACCAACAGAAAGAACTCTACTGAAATGGACCTCTCATGGTTTCCCATGGCTAAGCCTACTTTAGGTTAGACAAAATAGTAAAAAACAGAACATGAGAGGACAAATTAGGCCACATGATTATCTTATATGCAAGGGTAACCATTAATTTATCAAAGAAATTGGAACATTATCATAGTGAAAGATAAAGCTATTAAAATCAAGAGAGATGGGTTTTTAAAAAGGCTGTTTCAGGGTAACCTAAAAGATGCATATATAAGGACTTCCCAGGTGTTCACTTGTTAAGACTCCATGCTTCCATGGCAGAGGTCACAGGTTGGATCTTTGGTCAGGGAACTAGGATCCCACATGCAGTGAGTGCTCTGTGGCCAAGAAATTTTTTTAAAAGGATGCATATCTATAGTAGTTGTCTAGAAAGCTTTGATAAATGTTTGTCAAATGAATAAACATTATCTATACCTGCTGAAGACCAAGTTAGAGAAGTCCCTATTTAAAGTTGTAGATGGGAAAGTCTTCACCCCTCCCTTCACATCTGTGTCAACCATAAACATCGCATGATTTCATCTGTCAGCATTCCAGTACCTCAAAAATACAGGATTTCTTAAAAAAATATGATACTCTTCTCATACCTCAAAAACACTTGTATCTGTTCTGGTATTTTAAATTGGACCTTTTCCTTATGGCTTTCATTCTGCTTCTGTTTCTTTGGAGAGTCCCCTGTTGTGGTTAAATTGAGGAAAACTAGTGTTTTTCATTTAAAAACTGATCTGCAATGGAAAAAGGTACAGATACTTTTAAAAAACTCAACGAAACCACAAATACCAGCAAATATAAAACCCACTTCCGAGGAATTCCAACGCATCAAGATTTACTCAAGCTTTTTCAGGTCTGGCTTTTGTGTCCGGGCCCTTGAATTAGGCTTTCAGGATTAGACTATCCTAAATTTTACATTTATAATACAACTCCATAAGTAGTAAGAGCTAACCTTTGAAAATGTATGTCAAGAACTGTACTGAATGCTTTGAATGCACTGTCACATTTAATGGTTACAACAAATGCATGAAGCCAAGCAGTCCTAAGCAGAAGGACGAGGGCTGGCAGGGCTGGAAGTCCCACTGTCCCGGCTTTTGGGCTGGCTTTCTACACTGCTGCAGAAAGACCGCAGATTAAGACTGAATGGATTCTCATGAAGTTTTTTTTCTAACACAAATAGCAAAACCAACATCAGTGTCCTTAGTCCCATTAGGCAATACAGAGGTGGATGAGAAAACAGACTGCTGAGAATTCTAAACTGCAGCCTGCCACTATACCCCCAAAGGAAGGAGACAGTCAAGTCTTTGGTGCAACTGAAACGAGGGAGGCAGAAAGAATCACCTTGTACCATTTTTCAGGAAGCTGCTTATCAACGTTTGTACCAGGAAGACCTGTGGGGTGTGCTGTCAAAGTATCAGTCACCTGAGATTAAACAAAGCTTTCCTGTGAGGCCCTACAAAAGGTCACCAGAGCACCATGGTGAAGCTGTTCACCTCCATCTCTGCTCTCCAGTCTTTCAGGTATCCAGCTCCAAACATGATTCAGAAGCACAGGTCAACTCAATCAGCTACACTCTTCAGTCACTCAGTGGTGTCTGACTCTTTGTGACCCCATGGACTGCAGCACGCCAGGCTTCCCTGTCCTTCACCATCTCCTAGAGTTTGTTCAAACTCATGTCCACTGAGTCGGTGATACCCTCCGACCATCTCATCCTCTGTAGTCCCCTTGTCCTCTTGCTTTCAATCTTTCCCAGCATCAGGGTCTCTTCTAATGAGTCAGCTCTTCATATCAGTTGGCCAAAGTATTGGAACTTCAGCTTTGGCATCAGTCCTTCCAATGAACATTCAGGATTATTTCCTTTAGGATTTCCTTTAGGTTTGATCTCCTTACAGTCCAAAGGACTCTCAAGAATATTCTCCAACACCACAGTTCAAAAGCATCAATTCTTTGGCACTCAACCTCCTATTTAAGTATATTTCTACTTTGTTAACACTGGGTAAGGGTGACTAGTCAGTAAGTCCCAGCAAGATGATCATCACACTATAACCAGGCTCCCAATATGTTCCAGAGGCCACTAAGGTTCACCATTCAGCTCCCATAAAGTTAGGATGAAATGCCTCTAAAGGGACAACTGATATAATCTTTTACTCTGTTAGTTATTCCTGTCATTACAGGCACATTATAGTGATTGCTTTGGTAGTCCCAGGTTGTTGACAGGATTCTAAGAACTGCAATGGAGGCATTTTGTTGTCATGACCCAGATTTTATAAAACCAGAGGCTGACATTAATGACGCAAAGAGACCCCCAAGTACCAGAAGAGACATACAGGACATAATCTACCTTATCTTCAGCAGGGTCAAGTAAAGGATGACAGATCCAGCAAACAGTTAAATTCAGAGCCGTAACTACATTCTAGAAAATGTATACAAGAGAGTTCTGCTTCCCCTTAATCAGAAAACCGTGAGAAATCATGACTAATAGGATGAGGTTTTCAGGCCTTTGCCCAAGGACACAGCTCCAAGGACGTCCACTCCCCGAATCAGCAGCTGCTGAGTTTCCAAGTATCCTTATAATTAAGATTTTCATTTGGCCTGCAGCTATGTTGAAGATAGTGGTGACAGTCTAGGGTAAATAATGACTTCTATGCACCCTCAACCCCCTGATCAGTACTGTCTTCCTTCCCCAGCAAGCACAAGGGAGCCACTCAAATTCTGCTGGATGAGAAATAATGTGAAAGTATAAAGTGAACAATCCCGTGCACCTGAGCCACTACACTTTGTCAAATAACATGACTGTATAGAAGGAAAAAGTAAAATCTGATAGAATTTGTGGCAGTGACTCTTTAGGGATCTAATGAAGCAGTGACCCACTGGAGATCAATTTCCATCATCCTATAAAATACTGAGGTAGAAATCATTAGGGAGTTAGTATAGGAACTCTGAGACCTCAGCCTGTTTCAACAAACATCCCACTCCATTAACCTAAAACTATATCCTTTGTCTCGAATTCCTGGCTCTCAGAGGAATGTGTCCTTGGTCTGATAAATTATCAGCTCTCGGATCCAGGAAAGGGTAGTAATTAACTTCTGTTCCATATGCCTGAGGGAAAAACAACTGGTGATCATTAATCTTTAGCCCCTTCATCTGGTCCACTGTAAAATGGTGGGGGGTCATGAGAAAAGGTCAAGGGATGGCGACTTAATGTCTAAGAAAACTAAGGATACCAAAAGCAGAAAAAGGGGAAAAAACAAACAGTAAAACTACAGACCAATTTATTATGAATATAGATGGAAAAATCAACAAAATGCTAGCAAAACAAAGGTAACAGCATATAAAAATAATTATATGCTATAATGAAGTGGGACTTATCCCAGAAATACAAGATTGACTTGTCTTTTTTTTAACGTAGAACCAATATCCTGTAACACACCAATACAATAAAGGACACAAACCACATGACCATCTGAAATGGAGGTATAAAAAGCATCTAACATGACTGAAATTAAATTCATCCTAAAATCCAACGTCCTTTCAGATAAAAACACTACAACTAGAACAGAAGGGAACTTCCTCAATTTAGTAAGACATCTAAAAAAAAGTGGTATATTCATACAATGGAATTACTACTTTGCAATAGAAAGGAATGAAAGACATGCTTTAATATGCTTTTATATGAATGCATCTTGAAAACATCATGCAAGGTGTTCAGGGTCGTAAGAGACCACATGTTCAGAATACACAAATCTATAGAGACAAACTAGATTAAATGGTTGCCTGCAGATGGGTAGAATGGAGAGTGTCCGTTAATGAGTACAGAGATTCTTTCCGGGGTCAAGAAAATGTTCCAAAAGTGACGATGGTATTGGTTACATAGTACTGAGTATATGCAAAACCACTGTACATGGTAAATGGATAAATTGAATTGTATGAATATAACATGTGAATTGTATCTCTCAACTGTAGCTTAAAATTTTTTTTTTCCCAGTTATTAGCACAGACATGGGCACATGACACAATGAACTACAGGCTTCTGGCAGAGCACAGACAAAAGGCATGTTATGTGCAAGTTGAAGCTGACTGATCATATACCTGGAGATGTTAGGGCTATCCAATGAAGGCATGTGTGCCTGAGAATGAAGTCAATGCCAAAGCAGACAGCAGAGCTCAAAGACAGTGTTTCAAGTCTTTACAACTTTCAGATTCAAATGTTGGATCCAGTCAAACCTGAAAGTCAAGCCACATGGAACCCTTTAATTTATATGATCCAATAACTTCTCTTTGGGAACTTAAAAACTAAAAACTTGCTTATGACTTTTTGTTTCTTAAAACCTAACTGGACAACATAATTTCTTGCAACACTCTGCAATTTTAACCACAAGATTTTATTTACAAGTGATTTCAGTTCAGTTGCTCAGTTGTGTCTGACTCTTTGAGACCCCATGGAATGCAGCACACCAGGCTTCCCTGTCCATCACCAACTCCCAGAGCTTGCTCAAACTCATGTCCATCGAGTCGGGGATGCCATCCAACCATCTCCTGCCTTCGATCTTTCCCAGCATCAGCGTCTTTTCCAATGAGTCAGTTCTTCACATCAGGTGGACAAAGTACTGGACACAGTTTTCATTTACAAGTGAAGCCTTGCAACTTAATACATCTCAAGAGAATCTTGGTGATTGTCACAAAATCTCTGCAACCATTACATATAACTATATGTTTCACTTGAGAAATTCTCTGCAACCATTACATGTAACTATATGCTTCACTTGAGACATTTACAATAGGCTAGCCTCTAACATTGCCCTTCAGTTTATAAGCACTCTTATGATATCAAGGATGGATATACCACAGAGCTGTCAGAATTCGTCAAAGGTCCATAAGATACTTCTTTACAAGGTTTATTACAAAGTACATTTTAATTCGCATTTCAATAGATTGGGTTGGTAAACTGGTTAAGGGGGCGAGAAAGGATGAAATAGTTGGGATGACATCACTGGACTCAGTGGACATGAATTTGAGCACACTCCAGGAGATAGTGAATGAAAAGGAAGTCTAGCATGCTGCAGAGCATGGGTCACAGAGTCATAAAGTCTCAAATGGAATGTTTTCTGAGCCTGTTTCACACAGAATATGCCTTTGTGGAGCTAGGGGTGGCGTTGCAGAGATGACTGATTTAAAATGAAAAGCAATTCCTGAAATTCACCTTTCTAAATCCTTTTTAAACATTAGGTAGGATCACTTGCACTGAACATTTGCACTTGATCACATCTAAAACATTGCTAATCTAAATGGGAAGTGGTGGTGGTTTGGTCGCTAAGTCGTGTCCAACTCTTTCAAGTCCATGGACTGTAGCCTGCTGGGCTCCTCTGACCATGGAATTCTCCAGGCAAGAATACTAGAGTGGGTTGCCATTTCCTTCCCCAAAAATGAAAGTGAAAGTAGCTCAGTCCTGTCCAACTCTTTGCGACCCCATGGATTATACAGTCCATGGAATTCTCCAGGCCAGAATACTGGAGTGGGTAGCCTTTCCCTTCTCCAGAGGATCTTCCCAACCCAGGGATCAAACCCAGGTCTCCAACATTGCAGGCGGATTCTTTACCAGCTGAGCCACATGGGAAGCCCAAGGATACTGGAGTAGGTGGCCTAACCCTTCTCCAGCGGATCTTCCTGACCCAGGAATTGAATCAGGATCTCCTGCATTGCAAGCGGATTCTTTACCAACTGAGCTATCAGGGAAGAAGAGTCCTGTATATCCAGAACAGGGAATATAAGGCTTTTGGACAAATCTGCCCTGGCTGGAAAATTTTGTAGAAGCATTGCTGACTTCAAACATTCCTGCAGGTAAAAACTAGAGTTGCATCTGGTACTTCCTTACAAAAATAGAACTTACAGGATCTACAGGGAAGGGTTTAATCAACACAAAGCTGATAAATTGGTTTCGAGTTTAAATGAGTGAACCATCATCTCTTATAAGACAGGCCATAAAATATATTTTCTCTAACATGGCAACAGTTAAAATTTATTAAGCACTTACCATTTACCAGGAGCTCTTCCAAGTGTGTTATATCTACAAAACTCATTAACTTATTTTAACAATCCCATGAGGTTGGTACTATTGTTATCCTTATTTTACAAAAAGGGAAGTTTAATAATTCTCCCAAGTCTGCATAGATGGTAAGTGGAAGAGCCAAGACCTGATGCTCAGCAGTGTGACTGCAGGGACCATGGTCTCATATCATTACAGAAAGTTTCCTAATACTACTTGGAGTTTACAGGATGGACGCCCCAGAAATGACCACTTTGGCTGTATAGGTCCCTATTTTAGGGATCAGTTCTCTCAGAGTTCTGTTCTGTGCTGCCTTATCCCATGTGCCACAAGTAATGAATTTGAAAAATAAAATAAGAAACAGACCATGTAGAGAATAATGTTAATTAGACCTCTTCTTTAGTAATTTAGAATTCCTTGTTATGTCAACTGTATTACTTCTCCTCAAACTTTGTCATCAAATCCATTGTAAGCTGGTGGTGGTGTTAGCTACTCAGTGCTGTCCAACTATTTGTGACCTCAGGTACCGTAGCCCACCAGGCTCTTCTGTCCACAGAATTCTCCAGGCAAGACTACTGGAGTGGGTAGCCATTCCCTTCTCCAGGGGAATCTTTCCAAGCCAGGGATCAAACCCAGGTCTCCAGCATTGCAAGTGGATTCTTTACTGTCTGTGCCCTTGTAGTTTAATACTGAACCAATACTGGTTCAGCTTAATCATTCTGTTCCACAACAGATAAATTAGAGTAGACTACTTAAAGCTAACACACTTACCTTTAAATATATTACTCCTTTATTACTGTATATGCTACCATTTCCCTCCAAACTTGTCAGTACCACTCCACACAGTGTTTACTTCTTTGGTCCTAGGGACAGCAATAAACATTTTATAATTGATAATAAATTCAATATAAAATTTGTAATTTTATTTTATTTATATAAAATTCACATTAAAATTATAATAAAGATGCATACTAATCTGCTTACTTGATATGACATTGCTGCTCAAACCGTGTTAAGGCTGGATCAAAAGCAAACTAAGCTTACTGAATTCTTAAGAAGGCAAAGTAACAAATAGAAACTGGGTCTGCCGTAAATTACCATTTACTTTTTAAGTGATAATTCAAGTGCACGCCTCCTGACCCACTCCTTCTATCACTCGAAACACTTTCAACTTAACAATTCTTTATCGAATTAGAAAATGAGAATCCAACTGCACAGGAAAAAATAAAACCATAACTCTTTCATGTTAACACCGAATAGAACTCGTTTGATTTACAGTTAACACATTAATCAGAAAAATCCCCAAACAAGCTCTGCGACGCGTCTATTTAAATACACCCCCAGCTCATCCCCTTCACCTACTCTTCTTTTTATTTTGAAGGCAGACACTAAAATATTACAAATAAATTGTTTTCACGGAAACCATTCTCTGAAAACTTGCTGTTCCCAAAGGACATCTGCTTAGGAAATTCGTATCCCTCGAGAACATCTAAAATCGGTACGCATTTGTGCATTTAAAAATGCCTCGAGGGACTAACTACTGCCGAGGAACGGAAAGCGACTCCGGCACCAACGTGTTTGCGGGCCACTTGGAGACCCAAGCTGAGCAATTTTGTTTTGGGAGGTTCGGCCTAATGGGGGTGGGGAAGAAGGGAACACTGGAAAAATAAATTCAAAACAAAGATTTTTTTTTTCCAAGCCAGCGACAGGAAATCATTAAAAACATAAGCCACTCTCACATCCATCAGTCTAACCAATCGCCTTGCAGTTTAACAAAATGCGTCCTCGCAGTCGCCACCCGCGACCTCTATGGTGAGGAAAGGCGTTCTACAGAAACACCCGGCGAGGCGCCGCCCTCTGATTCGGGGTCGACGTCCGCCCCGGTTCCCGGCCCACCCCGCGCGGTGGGCGGGCACCGAGCCGAGCCCGGCGGGCCAGCCTTCACCGCTGGCCAGAGGCTCGAGCCCCCGGAGAGCCCGTAGCCGCCGCTCAGTCCCCACCACAGAACAAAAGCACTCGCCGCCGCACACCCAGCCCCCGCCTGCGGGCACTTGGGCTGCCGGTGCCCCCCCGCCCCGCCGAGAACTCGAGGAAACGTGCGAGTGCCGGCTGGAACCAGGTCCCTACTTACCTACCGGAGCTGAACCCAACCGGGGCGAGCCGGGAAAACGCAGCTCCTCTCGGCCCCGGAGTTTAAGTCAACTCGGGTCCGCCTCCAGGGGCGGGTCGAGGGGGAGGCCCACTCCCGGAAAGCCAACCCCGCCCCGGCGCAACGGCAGTAGCGAGACCCGGTATCCGGTACCGGGGTCCTAGTGCCGCTCGGATGAAGTGGAGTCCGGGGAGCCCGGCCCTTCTGTTATCTCCCAAGCTTGCACAGCTAGTTCATGTATCTGAAGAAGAAAACTTCTCAAACAGTGGCTCTTTGTCTTTAACTTGCATCAGTATCTTTTGAAGGTTGTTAAAAAGGGACTGAAAAGCACCACCTACAAAATTACCCATTCAGTAAGTCTAACTCCGGGCTGAAAATGTATATTTCTAACAAAGGGGAACATCCTTTAACACAGAAAAACTTTCTCAAAGGAAATAGACTCTTTTTGCCTGAGGATTTCTATAGATCAAAGTTGTGAAAATTAATACAGTAAAGGGAAACCTCACCAAAATAGAGTTGAAAGGCCAGAAGGGGGAGCTGTCATACAGTACGGTACCACTCTGAGTAAATTACAGAAAGAATTGTCAATTACAGGGCCCGACAGGAAAAGATGTAAGCTGTCCAACAAACTTTTTGACCAACCCATACATTGCGGCTCCTAAAAGAAATAGACTACCCCACAACTCAGCCAATGAGAAACTGTCACCCTCACTTTTCCCCAATGAAACTTCCTTCAAAAGAACTGCTCCCAAACTCCTTTTTCTCCATAAAGTAACTTTGCTTTGTTTGTTGGACTCTGGCTTTTGCTATAGTTTGCTTGACCCAAATTGCAGTTTAGTTACCAAATGCAAACTGACACTGCCTGCTGCGTGACTGGCCAATAAATCGAGGGGCCAGTTGTTGGAACAAAAAATAGCGACTTTATTCAGAAAACCAACAGACAGAAGAGATGGCAGACCAGTGTCCCAAAGAAACATCTTAAACCTGAATTAGAATTCAGGCTACTTTTATACTAAAGGGGGAGGGAGTGTGGTTGGGTGTTGCAGGTATGAAGGTGTGACCTTCTTGGTGCAGGTCATGCCCCCAAGGTGATATGATAACCCTCTGCTCCTGCAGCTATCCCCATAGGTCTGGTTATGATGGCCCTGTAAACATAAAACAAGACAATTGTTATTCTCTGTTCTGCAATTTTTTATCTCTGCATAAAAGAAAATTGGGCTTCCCTGGTGGCTTAGTGGTAAAGACTCTGCCTGCCAATGCAGGAGAACCAGATTTGATCCCTGGGTCAGGAAGATCCACCGGAGAAGGAAATGGTAACCCACTCCAATATTTTTGCCTGGGAAATCCCATGGACAGGGAGCCTGGTGGGCTATGGTCTATGGAGTCATAAAAGGGTAACAGTTAGTAACAAAACAACAACAAATGAAAACTGTTACACATTTAAAGGTCAAGCCTGGGAGGCAGAGCCTTGAGAATGGACTAGCATGTACCTTTCAGGCTACAGGCAACATTCTTTTGTACAAAACTGCAGAACCAGCGTGACTGAGCACCAGCAAAAGGTTAGAGCTAAAGGAACAGATCCAATATGGAGTCAGGTTTGTTCTTCTGTGTTACAAGTCCCCTGCTATTCTAGAATAAACCCATTTTTAGCTGGGAAAATAACTTTCAGTTTTAAAGTCAACAAAGTAAACAAGTAATCCAATCTGAGTGAATAAGAATGAGAAAGGGCAGAGGTGCTTAGTTCTTGCAATATACAGGAAAGGGTATTCCTTTGCCCTCATGACCCTGCCATTCACTAGACATACAGCTTTGGGGAAATTACTTAACCTGTCTCTGCTCAGTTTTCTCATCTGTAAATTGAGAATAACATTAATATTTACCTCAGGATTGTTGGGATACTTACATCAACTAACACATGGCTAAAAGCAGTTCCTGGAATATGGGTTGGTATACTTGGGTCACATAAGGGGTTTTCTAGAACCTAAGCCACACAAGTCAGCAAACAGAAATGAACCCAAGAAACAAGGTGTTTTGTTGCAGGAAAGTCTGACACAGATCCCACTCCTATAGAGCCTGTCTCCCTGTTATCGCTGAGTTGTGGCCAACTCTTGCAACCCCATAGACTGTAGCCTGCCAGCCTCCTCTGTCCATGGGATTCTCCAAGCAAGAAAACTGGAGTGTGTTGCCATTTTCTTCTCCAGGGGATCTTCCTGACCAGGAATTGAACCCGTGTCTCCTGCATTGCAGGGAGATTCTCTACCAACTGAACTACAAGGGAAGCCCCGTATAGTGCCTAAGGAAGGAAGCCTAAGGAAGATATTATTCCAGCAAGATGTAGTGCCCAGGAAGCTACAACTCTATTTGAGATGGAGTTGCTGATCCCCATGCTGTGTATCCTTGCCTGTGTTTGTGCTGACTTTCTCCTGTCTGCTTTAGACAATGAAAGCCTGTCTTTTCCGAAGTGTAGTCTTTCCACCACTCTTAAAGTACAACTGACGTTTGTCAATACAGCAGCCCTGAAGGGTCACCAGCAAGGAGACTTGCACGGGGAGGACACAATCTCCAGGACCTGAAAGTTGTTTAATCAGGGGCTGGACTATAAGTTGCCTTCTCTTTAAGACATTTATAACTCAGTATGCTAAATGAATAACTTTGTTATCTGACTGGTCAGGCTGGGGAAAGAGCCCTCAAAAGATCAGATTGTTCTATGCTGTGTCCCCTATCATAAATTACAGATCCTCTCCCTGTGTTTTACAATATTCAAAAGAAAGTCTCTCAAGTCAAATTACTTTGGCTATAGATGTTATCTCAGTCTTTCAAGAGCATAATACTTAGACTCCAGGCTTGTTAATGCCTTAACTTAAAAAACATGTTTTGGAAAAATGCATGACATCACTAGCAAGTCCATAGTAAGAAATTTGTAAAAAATAAATAAAGATGCCTATTATTCATTTAAGAGATAAATGAGGTCATTGATTTTCTTTTCTTGTGCTTAGTCGCTGAGTTGTGTCTGACTCTTTGCGACCAAACAGACTGTAGCCCACCAGGCTCCTCTGTCCATGGGGATTCTTCAGGCAAGAATACTGGAGTGAGTTGCCATGCCCTCCTCCAAGGGATCTTCCCACCCAGGGATCAAATCCATATCTCCTACATTGCAGACAGATTCTTTACTGCCGCCAGGGAAGCCCTGGTTGTCCCCAATATTCTGTTTCTCCTTGTTAGTAGTATTTAGGTACAAGGTCACTTTCCTGGAGAATACATTCCCCAAGCCTCCCTTGCAGCTAAATATTGCCACATTTCAGATCTCACAATGACATAAGAGCAAAAAATGTTGTATGCAACTTCTGTCTGTGTGAAGGAATGTCTTACCCTGAAATTCCTCTCTCTAATTTGTTTATACTGGAATGTAGAAATGGCAGTAACCTAATTTCAACCTCAGAAAGGAAAACTGTTCCTGAAGGCAAAAATTCTTTTCCTTTCTTGTGCCATGAATTTGTCTGGCAGTTTGGTGGAGCCTATAGACCCCTTCATAGAATAATGTTTTGGAATGCTTAAAATAAAATATATATGATTACAAAAGAAATTGGGTATAAAAACTTAACAAAATATTTTAAAAAACAAATTGTGATATGATAATGTTTCTGTATTAACAAAACAAATAAGATCTAGTAGTGGATCTAATAGCAACTGTGATTTTGAAAGTGATACACATAAATGCCATTTCAAGATTATCTGCATTAACTCTAATAACATAAGAATACCTGTGATTTTTATGGTGAAAAAACATTAATAGTGCTATATTTCTATGGCTTTGTTGCCAGCATTTACATTTGAAGGAAATGGTATCCTTCGATAAAATGTTTAGTGAAAATAAATTGTTTGCCATCCAAATTCATGGTATTCCTGAATTCTATCCATGGATGTGGTAGGCATAAGTTTGGACCATATGACTTTCACCTCCTGGTATTACTCCATAGTTATTATTTAGTTCAGTTCTGTCACTCAGTTGTGTCCGACTCTTTGCAACCCCATAGACCGCAGCACGCCAGGCCTCCCTGTCCATCGCCAACTCCCGGAGTTCACTCAAATTCATGTCCATTGAGTTGGTGATGCCATACAACAGCCTCATCCTCTGCTGTCCCCTTCTCCTCCTGCCTTCAATCTTTGCCAGTATCAGGGTCTTTTCCAATGAGTCAGTTCTTTGCATCAGGTGGCCAAAGTATTGGAGCTTCAGCATCAGTCCTTCCAATGAATATTCAGGCCTGATTTCCTTTAGGATGGACTGGTTGAATCTCCTTGCACTCCAAGGAACTCTCAAGAGTCTTCAGTACCACAGTTCAAAAGCATCAGTTCTTTGGCACTCAGCTTTCTTTATAGTCCAACTCTCAAATCCATGCATGATTACTGGAAAAACCAGAGCTTTGACTAGATGGACATTTGTTGGCAAAGTAATGTCTCTGCTTTTTAACATGCTGTCTAGGTTGAACATAACTTTTCCTTGAAGGAACAAGCATCTTTTAATTTCATGGCTGCAGTCACCATCTGCAGTGATTTTGAAGCCCCAAATAATAAAGTATGTCACTTTTTCCACTGTTTTCCCATCTATTTGCCATGAAGTGATAGGACCAGATGCCATGATCTTAGTTTTCTGAATATTGACTTTTAAGCCAACTTTTTCACTCTCCTCTTTCACTCTCATCAAGAGGCTCTTTAGTTCCTCTTCACTTTCTGCCATAAGGGTGGTATCATCTGCATATATGAGGTTATTGATATTTCTCCTGGCAATCTTGATTCCAGCTTGTGCTTCTTCCAGCCCAGCATTTCTCATGATGTACTCTGCATATAAGTTAAATATGCAGGGTGACAATATACAGCCTTGACATACTCCTTTCCCAATTTGGAACCAGTCTGTTGTTCCCTGTCCAGTTCTAACTATTGCTTCCTGACCTGCATACAGGTTTCTCAGGAGGCAGGTCAGGTGGTCAGGAATTCCTATGTTTTTAAGAATTTTCCAGAGTTTGTTGTGGTCCATACAGTCCAAGGATTTTCATAGACAATAAAGCAGAAATAGATGTTTTTCTGGAACTCTCTTGATTTTTCAATGATCCAGTGGATGTTGACAATTTTATCTCTGGTTCCTCAGCCTTCTCTAAAACCAGCTTGAACATCTGGAAGTTCATGATTCACATATTGCTGAAGCCTGGCTTGGAGAATTTTGAGCATTATGTTACTAGCGTGTGAGATAAGTGCAATTGTGGGGTAGTTTGAACATTCTTTGGCATTGCCTTTCTTAGAGATTGGAATGAAAACTGACCTTTTCCAGTCCTGTGGCCACTGCTGAGTTTTCCAAATTTGCTGGCATATTGAGTGCAGCACTTTCACAGCATCACCTTTCAGGATTTGAAATAGCTCAACTGGAATTCCATCACCTCCACTAGCTTTGTTCGTAGTGATACTTCCTAAGGCCCACTTGACTTCGCATTCCAAGATATCTGGCTCTAGATGATTGATCACACCATTGTGATTATCTGGGTCATGATCTTTTTTGTACAGTTCTTCTGTGTATTCTTGCCACCTCTTCTTAATCCCTTCTGTTTTTGTTAGGTCCATACCATTTTTGTTCTACATTGTGCCCATTTTTGCATGAAATGTTCCTTTGGTATCCCTAATTTTCTTGAAGAGATCTCTAGTCTTTCCCATTCTGTTGTTTTCCTCTATTTCTTTTCTGCATTGATCACTGAGGAAGGCTTTCTTATCTCTCCTTCCTATTCTTTGGAACTCTGCATTCAAATGGGTATATCTTTCCTTTTATCCTTTGCCTTTTGCTTCTCTTCTATTCACAGCTATTTGTAAGGCCTCCTCAGACAACCATTTTGCCTTTTTGCATTTCTTTTCCTTGGGGATGTACAATATCATGATCCCTGACTCCTGTACAATATCATGAACCTGTTTCCATAGTTGTTCAGGCACTCTGTCTAAGAGATCTAATCCCTTAAATCTATTCGTCACTTCCACTGTATAATCATACGGGATTTGATTTAGGTTATACCTGAATGGTCTTTTCATACTGTTCATGGGGTTCTCAAGGCAAGAATACTAAAGTGGTTTGCCATTCCCTTCTCCAGTGGACCACATTCTCTCAGACCTCTCCACCATGACCCGTCCATCCATCTTGGGTGGCCCCACATGGCTTGGCTTAGTTTCATTGAGTTAGACAAGGCTGTGGTCCATGTGATCAGATTGGCTAGTTGTCTGTGATTGTGGTTTCAGTCTGTCTGCCCTCTGATGACCTCTCTCAGTGCCTATTATCTTACTTGGGTTTCTCTTACCCTGGACATGGGGTATCTCTTCACAGCTGCTCCAGCAAAGCACAGCCACTGCTCCTTAACTTGGATGTGGGGTAGCTCCTTATGGCCACTGCTCCTAACATTAGACGTGGGATATCTCCTCTTGTCCACTCCTGCACCTCACAGCCACTGCTCCTGCACCATGCAGCCAGGTCGGTAGGTGCCCAATATGCTACTGGAGATCGGTGGAGAAATAACTTGAGAAAGAATTAAGGGACAGAGTCAAAGCAAAAACAACACCCAGTTGTGGATGTGACTGGTGATAGAAGCAAGGTCCAATGCTTTAAAGAGCAATATTGCATAGGAACCTGGAATGTCAGGTCCATGAATCAAGGCAAATTGGAAGAGGTCAAACAGGATATGGCAAGAGTGAACATCGACATTCTAGGAATCAGCAAACTAAGATGGACTGGAAAAGGGAATTTAACTCAGATGTCCATTACATATACTGCTGTGGGCAAGAATCCCTTAGAAGAAATGGAGTAGCCATCATAGTCAACAAAAGAGTCTGAAATGCACTATTTGGATGCAATCTCAAAAATGAGAGAATGAACTCTGTTCGTTTCCAAAGCAAACCATTCAATATCACTGTAAACCAAGTCTATGCCCCTACCAGTAATGCTGAAGAAGCTGACATTGAACGGTGCTATTAAGACCTACAAGACCTTTTAGAACTATCACCCAAAAAAGATGTCCCTTCATTATATAGAGGACTGGAATGCAAAAGTAGGAAGTCAAGAAACACCTGGAGTAACAGGAAAATTTGGCCTTGGAGTACAGAATGAAGCAGGGCAAAGGCTGATAGAGTTTGGCCAAGAGAACGCACTAGTCATAGCAAACACCCTCGTCAAACAACACAAAAAAGACTCTACACATGGACATCACCAGACAGTCAACACTGCAATCAGATTGATTATATTCTTTGTGGCCAAAGATGGAGAAGCTGTATACAGTCAGCAAAAACAAGACCAGGAGCTGACTGTGGCTCAGATCATGAACTCCTTATTGCCAAATTCAGACTTATTGAAGAAAGTGGGGAAACCCACTAGACCATTCAGGTATGACCTAAATCAAATGCCTTATGATTATACAGTGGAAGTGACAAATAGATTTAAGGGACTAGATCTGATAGAGTGCCTGATGAACTATGGATGGAGGTTTGTAACATTGTACAGGAGACAGGGATCAAGACCATCCCCAAGAAAAAGTAATGCAAAAAAGCAAAATGGCTGTCTGAGGAGGCCTTGCAAATAGCTGTGAAATGAAGAGAAACGAAAAGCAAAGGAGAAAAGAAACAATATACCCATTTGAATGCAGAGTTCCAAGGAATAGCAAGGAGAGATAAGAAAGCCTTCCTCAGCAATCAGTGTAAAGAAATAGAGGAAAACAATAGAATGGGAAAGACTAGAAATCTTTTCAAGAAAATTAGAGATACCAAGGGAACATTTCATACAAAGATGGACAGTAAAGCACAGAAATCGTATGGACGTAACAGAAGCAGAAGATATTAAGAAGAGGTGACAAGAATACACAGAAAAACTGTACAAAAAAGATCTTCATGAGCGAGATAATCACAATGGTCTGATAACTCACCTAGAGCCAGACAACCTGGAATGTGAAGTCAAGTGGGGCTTAGGAAGCATCGCTACGAACAAAGCTAGTGGAGGTGATGGAATTCCAGTTGAGCTATTTCAAATCCTAAAAGATGATGCTGTGAACGTGCTGCACTCAAATTGTCAGCAAGTTTGGAAAACTCAGGAGTGGCCACAGGACTGGAAAAAGTAAGTTTTCATTCCAATCCCCAAGAAAGGCAATGCCAAAGAATGCTCAAATTACTGTACAATTGCACTCATCTCACACGCTAGTAAAGTGTTGCTCAAAATTCTCCAAGCCAGGCTTCAGCAATACGTGAACTGTGAACTTCCAGATGTTCAAGCTGGTTTTAGAAAAGGCAGAGGAACCAGAGATCAAATTGCCAACATCCACTGGATCATTGAAAAATCAAGAGAGTTCCAGAAAAACATCTATTTCTGCTTTATTGACTATGCCAAAGCCTTTGACTGTGGATCACAATAAACTGTGGAAAATTCTGAAAGAGATGGGAATACTAGACCACCTGACCTGCCTCTTGAGCAATCTGTATGCAGGTCAGGAAGCAACAGTTAGAACTAGACATGGAACAACAGTCTGGTTCCAAATAAGAAAAGGAGTACGTCAAAGCTGTTTATTGTCACCCTGCATATTTAACTTACGTGCAGAGTACATCATGAGACATGCTGGGTTGGAGGTAGCACAAGCTGGAATCAAGATTGCCAGGAGAAATATCAATAACCTCAGATATGCAGATGACACCACCCTTATGGCAGAAAGTGAAGAAGAACTAAAGAGCCTCTTGATAAAAGTGAAAGGAGAGTGAAAAAGCAGACTTAAAGCTCAACATCAGAAAACGAAGATCATGGCATCCGCCCCATCACTTCATGGGAAATAATTGGGGAAACAGTGGCTGACTTTATTTTCAGGGACTCCAAAATCACTGAAGATGGTGATTACAGCCATGAAATTAAAATATGCTTACTCCTTCAAAGGAAAGTTATCACCAACCTAGACAGCATATTAAAAAGCAGAGACTTTACTTCATTTACAAAGGTCTGTAGTCGAGGCTATGGCTTTTCCAGTAGTCATATATGGATGTGAGAGTTGGGCTATAAAGAAAGCTGAGTGCTGAAGAATTGATGCTTTTTAACTGTGGTGTTGGAAAAGACTCTTAAGACTCTCTTTGCCTGCAAGGACATCTAACCAGTCCATCCTTAAGGAGATTAGTCCTGGTTGGTCATTGGAAGAACTGTTGTTGAAGCTGAAATTCCAATACTTTGGCCACCTGATGCAAAGAGCTTACTCACTGGAAAAGACCCTGATGCTGGGAAAGATTGAGGGCAGGAGGAGAAGGGGATGACAGAGGATGAGATGGTTGGATGGCATCACTGACTCGATGGACATGAGTTTGGGTGTACTCCGGGAGTTGGTGATGGACAGAGAGGCCTGGAGTGCTGTGGTTCATGGGTTCACAATGAATCGGACACGACTGAGTGACTGAACTGAACTGAATGGTCTAGTGGTTTTCCCTACTTACTTCAATTTAAGTCTCGTTGGTTATTATTGCTTACATACAAAAGGGACTTTGCAGATATAACTAAAATCACTAATCAGCTGACCTTCAGTTCAGTTCAGTTCAGTTGCTCAGTCGTGTCCGACTCTTTGCGACCCCATGAATTGCAGCACACCAGGCTTCCCTGTCCATCACCAACTCCCGGAGTTCACTCAGACTCACGTCCATCAAGTCAGTGATGCCATTCAGCCATCTCATCCTCTGTCGTCCCCTTCTCCTGCCCCCAATCCCTCCCAGTATCAGAGTCTTTTCCAATGAGTCAACTCTTTGCATCAGGTGGCCAGAGTACTGGAGTTTCAGCTTTAGCATCATTCCTTCCAAAGAAATCCCAGGGCTGATCTCCTTTAGAATGGACTGGTTGGATCTCCTTGCAGTCCAAGGGACTCTCAAGAGTCTTCTGCAACACCACAGTTCAAAAGCATCAGTTCTTCAGCGCTCAGCCTTCTTCACAGTCCAACTCTCACATCCATACATGACCACAGGAAAAACCATAGACCTTCAAATAGGCAGATTAGCTTGATTTATCTGGATCTAGGTGAAGCAGCCAGCATAATCATTTGAACCTTAAAACCCAAACAATGAGGATAGGAGAGGAAGCCAGAGAGAGGTGGCACAGGTTGTGGTGGTTGGTGGTTTAGTCACTAAGTCGTGACAGACTCTTGTGACGCTATGGACTGTAGTCTGCCAGGCTTCTCTGTCCGTGGGATTCTCCAGGCAAGAATGCTGGAGTGTGTTGCCATTTCCTTCTCTATCACAGGGAGTATATGAGAATGAAAGCATGAGAAGGGCTCAATTGTTGCTGGCCTAAAATTGGAGGGGCCATGTACAAAGCATGAGAAGGAAATAAACTATGCCAACAACCTGATAAGCTTGGAAATGAAACTGTGAGATAATAAGTAGGTGTTATTCAAGCAACTCAGTTTGTGGTGATTTGTTTTGTCAGCAACAGAAAAACCAATATAATGGATTCCATGTTATAACCTCTGCCCAAGGGAATGTTTAAGGAACAAAATAGAAGTAAACTAGGTACTGAAAGTTCTGTAAAGAAAAGCTTTCCACCAGCTGGGGGACCAGCTACACTATTACTATTGTTTAGTTGCTCATTTGTATCCAACTCGTTTGCAACTCCATGGACTGTAACCCACCAGGCTCCTCTGTCCATGGGATTTTCCAAGCAAGAATACTGGAATGGGTTGCCATTTCCATTTCCAAGGACAAACTGGCATCTCCTGCATTGGCAGGTGGATTCTTTATCACTAAGCCAGCCACCAGGAAAGGACTATTACAGAGAAAAAGATAAGTTTCTCTCATTTATAAGTTGATTAAAGTTCTGGTTATAAAACAGTATTAGTTTATGTGAAGTGTGTAATGAGGAAAGTGTCCAGACCAAGTCTTGAAAAATTCTAGTGTTTAATAGAAAGGGAGGAAGATACACCTTAAAGAGAAATGGGAATAGCCAGAAAAACAGAAGGAAAACTAGAAGAATACTCACAGAGGCAGAGAAAAAGAGCAGTTCACGTAAGTAAAAAAACAAAAAAAAACAAACTTTCAGCCCTCTTAAAGATCAAGTAAGAATAAACTGGAAAATATTCTTTGGATTTGACAAGAAGGGGAATAATTGGAGACCTGAGCCTGGAAATGCAAAGGACCAAGAACAATGAAAACAGTCCTGAAGAACAGTTAAAAAGGACTTTTACAACCTGATTTAAAGACATGCTATATAATAACCAAGAAGTGTGGTACTGGTATAAGTATAAACCACTAATATTAACCACTGCTGCTGCTGCTGCTGCTGCTAAGTCATTTCAGTCATATCCGACTCTGTGCGACCCCACAGACGGCAGCCCACCAGGCTCCCCCGTCCCTGGGATTCTCCAGGCAAAAACACTGGAGTGGGTTGCCATTTCCTTCTCCCATGCATGAAAGTGAAAAGTGAAAGTGAAGTTGCTCAGTCGTCTCCGACTCTTCGCGACCCCATGGACTGCGGCCTACCAGGCTCCTCCGTGGGATTTTCCAGGCAAGAATTCCCCTAACCCGTGTGTACATCAGTACTTTTATCCATGCTCATTTAACCATATATTAATTTACATATACAGAGATATTACTCACCATTTTATTAAATAGAATATGGTTCATTCTTTTCTGATTCTTACTTTATTCAATAAGCCATAGAAATCCCTCCAGGTTATAGTAATAGCACTAAGCCATTTTTAATAATTACCTAAAATTCATTATTATTCTAATGAAACTTGCTTTGTTTCCAACTTTTGCCACTTGTGAACAATTCACAAGTATTCGAAGAATTCCCAGGAGGAGAATTGCTAGGATGAACTGTAATTTCAGCATAACAGATATTGCCAGATTATTTCCTGTAAAGGCTAGAACAGTTTTCAGTAGTGCCAAGAAAGTTATTCTTTTGCTATGATTGACAATGGGTATTAACGTCTCAATCTAGGTAAAGTGGTCTCATTGTTGTGTGTATTTGAACAGTCAGAAAGACCTGGTGAGTTGAAATACCAACTGGAAAACAAAATTCAAGGTTAATTTGGAAAACAAAAAACAAAAAGGGAGAAGGTAGCCACAGGATTCAGCAATCAAAAAAGAAAATAGCCCAGCAATTCAGGTGCTAAAAGCTTTGAGTCTTGGAGACTGATGCTGCTAATCAATTCACTCTTTGTTGAAGCTACTATTCTTTCAAGATTCATGATTAAGGAGGATAAATTCAACTTGTTTTTAAAGACCTTACTTTAACTGCGTTCTGTCGGATCTGTTCCTTCTCAGTGGTGATATCCAAGGTGATACTGAAGGTTGTGAGAGACTGAAAGACATGAGTGGCCTTCTCATGTCCTTGTCTCCACAGTGGTTCCTCCTTACCCCTACTTGCACATGACCATAATCCTTACCTATCACCACCCCTCAATTCCTCTTGACCAAACAGTGGCTACCAATACTTAAGAATCATTTCTGTTTCTCAAGGACCCATCTTTGGCCATCTGTTTCTCAAATTGGCTAAATTTCAATGGGCCCCTCTTGCTAAAATACCATCCTTGCTCATACGCAGCATTCTTCAATAAAGGTTTATGCAAACAGTGTTCCGGCCCATTTTCTAATATTGTGGCACTTCAGTTCCAATGAGGACTGGACCCCTTGCTACTCAGACCCCAGGCACAACAAGGAGAAAAGAACATGCCTGAGACCCCTTTTCATGTCCCCTCATGTTGCAAGGAGCCCAGCTCCTGATCTGCTGTCTATATGGAAGCACCACCTAAAACTTTATTCTTTTTATTATCTGTGGTGCAAGCCTACTTATTTGTTTTCACTATTTCAGGTTCTCACAGATGAACTGGGCTCATACCTCCAAGACACCTTCCTGGCCCACTTATTCTTGTTTTCTCTTGTCATTTGAAAATGGCATCAAAATTTGAGGGGCAACAAGTATTCAATATTGGAAGCTCTGGCAGGATCTTACCAAGGACACTTTCTTTCTTTCTTTTCGGTTGCACCATATGCACCTGGGATCTCAGTTTCCTAATCAAAGATCGAACTCATACCTCTGCAGTAGAAATGGGGAGTCTTAACCACTGGACCACCAGGGAAGTCCCTCACAAAAGACACTTCAGAACTTGAGTGGTTATTCTGGGGGACTTGGGATATGAATAAGACAATTCATTTGCTTGCTACCTTAGAAACAGTGGTTGAAAGATTCTAAAAATTTAACCATTTGCATTTTCAAATGAGCATTGTTAGTAAGGAAGGGATGGGATTGAACCAGATTGTATCATATCTTGCAGAAGTAGACTAACATTTAAAAGAGAAATATTATAGTAGCATACACTGGATAAGTTTATTTCAGAACCCCTCTGTGTTCTCTTTGCTGATGACTGGGGGAAAGATAAACTATGGTTTCCTTGGTGTTCCTGTGGAAACAAAGAATAGATCTCAGCAGTTAATGATTTTAAAAGGAACAAAGAATGCAGGAGCAAATGACTATTAGCAGGAAGGAGAAGTAGCCACAGGAAAGATAATAAATCAGTCGTAAAGACTTCTAGTTCTGTTTCAAAGGTAAAGATCAGTCTGAAGCACATTCATGAGCTGTTTTGCAGGATCCAAACCCCCCCAGAGCACTCAACCACCAGACTAAGTGGAGCCTACGGATTGATGATGCTGACCTTTGCTGACCCTCTTGACTTCTTTCATTTAGATGCCTGGATTTTGTCAACCTAGAGTAACCTTTGCCTCATTTTAAAGTTAAAATCTCCACCCCAAGGGCGGGGATAGCTGCTGTGCTTTAAACAGCAACATCTGTCTGAGCCTGTTGTCACACTGCAAAATCACCTCTAGAACTCCACCTCTAGTGGAAGATCACACTCATCCTTTCTTGAATATGCAGATGCCTTTAGCTTAGAACTCCCCTGATTCTGCTGTTTGCAGAGATAGTGCTTTGAGAGCTATTTTCTCACCTCTTTTACTTGTCACAAGTAATAAATACTTCTGCTTTGACAGAAAGTACTGGACATGGAACAACAGACTGGTTCCAAATAGGAAAAGGAGTTCGTCAAGGCTGTATATTGTCACCCTGCTTATTCAACTTCTGTGCAGAGTACATCATGAGAAACGCTGGGCTGGAAGAAGCACAAGCTGGAATCAAGATTGCCGGGAGAAATATCAGTAACCTCAGATATGCAGATGACACCACCCTTATGGCAGAAAGTGAAGAGGAACTCAAAAGCCTCTTGATGAAAGTGAAAGAGGAGAGTGAAAAAGTTGGCTTAAAGCTCAACATTCAGAAAACTAAGATCATGGCATCCGGTCCCATCACTTCATGGAAAATAGATGGGGAAACAGTGGAAACAGTGTCAGACTTCATTTTTTTGGGCTCCAAAATCACTGCAGATGGTGACTGCAGCCATGAAATTAAAAGATGCTTACTCCTTGGAAGGAAAGTTATGACCAACCTAGACAGTATATTGAAAAGCAGAGATATTGCTTTGCCAACAAACGTCCGTCTAGTCAAGGCTATGGTTTTTCCAGTGGTCATGTATTGATGTGAGAGTTGGACTGTAAAGAAAGCTGAACACCAAAGAATTGATGCTTTTGAACTGTGGTGTTGGAGAAGACTCTTGAGAGTCCCTTGGACTGCAAGGAGATAAAACCAGTCCATCCTAAAGGAGATCAGTCCTGAGTGTTCATTGGAAGGACTGATGCTGAAGCTGAAATTCC
Organism: Bubalus bubalis; assembly: GCF_019923935.1. Lineage (NCBI taxonomy): Eukaryota > Metazoa > Chordata > Mammalia > Artiodactyla > Bovidae > Bubalus > Bubalus bubalis. Next base: position 41,859,117 of record NC_059160.1, on the reverse strand, counting down.
AATACTTTGGCCACCTGATGCAAAGAGTTGACTCATTGGAAAAGACCCTAATGCTAGGAGAGATTGGAGGCAGAAGGAGAAGGGGACGACAGAGGATGAGATGGCTGGATGGCATCACCAACTTGATGGACATGAATTTGAGGAATTCCGGGAGTTGGTGATGGACAGGGAAACTTGGCGTGCTGCAGTTCATGGGGTTGCAAGGAGTCGGACATGACTGAGCGACTGAACTGAACTGAACTGAACTTAGCGTGTTTGTTGGCACAGACTCATTGAGTCTGGCAACAGCATGAAGAACCCTCTAAAGGAAAATTTGAAAATTCTTGCCATTAATGATGCCTCAGGAAAGGCTAATAAACATGTGGAAGATCTAAAATCCAATCTTAAAATCTCTTCTCTTTCTTCTGATCCAAACCTATATTGATTTTCCTCCTTGAACCCTATATCTCCTCTTCCTCCTACCTCTCATTCTGCTCATCCTCTTTTTCCTGTGCCTTCCCTAGATTCTCTTCTCTTCTCTCCATTGCTCCTTTTTAAACATACCCCTTTCACCAAACAATGTCCCTTCATAATGTCTTATATCAGAGGTAAAGATGATGACCAAGTGTGCTGACCTCATAGCTTTAAGCTTGGTCAAGATCAGCTTTGCATAATGTCATTAACAACTATCTATGGAGAAGGAAATGGCAACCATTCCAGGATCCTTGCCTGGGAAATCCCATGGATGGAGGAGCCTGGTAGGCTACAGTCCATAGAGTTGCAAAGAGTCGGATATGACTGAGAAACTAAAGAACAACAGATGCAGTGCCAGCCGTCCGCCTGTACCAGACAGGGCCCAGATGGGGCTCATCTTTCTGGCAGAAATCCAAGAAAGCCACGAATTCTAAATTAATTAAAACTGCCTTCCAGGTTATCAAGATGGAAAGGTAGAACAAGTTTCATGTCACTGTTCCCTGGCTTGGTTTACAATCTTTCAGTTCTGTAGACTATGGTGTGGGGGCTCTGACTGTGTTCTCTGCCCAGGGCAGGGTCAGGCTTGGATTCTTCCAACTGAGTGTAAAGAGAGGCCCGTGTCCTCTGATAATACCAGTTCTTGCCTACTGGGACTCTACTGTGTGCTACTCACTTTTTCTCTAACCCTCAAGATAACCTTGAAAAGGTAAAGTTTTACCCCTTTCCACTGGAGAAGTTGAGGCTCAGAGAGCAAAGGTCACTTGCGGAAAGCCACGTGGCTGGAAGTGGCTGTGGTCAGGCCTTGCGCCCGGTCCCCCCTTGGCTGCCCCCACCCCAGGTTCTGGGTGAGGATGGTGAGCTATGGATGTGACACCGTACACTGTGCCCACTGCTGGGACCAAGTCCGTGGCTTGACCCTAGGATGTCTGGGGACAAGGTCCCTTCCATTTACTCACCCCTCCCCGGTGCTGTGGGATGTCCCCAGCCTCGCCCTGCTCTTGTGCATTGCAGCACCCTCCTCTAGGGCCCCGAGCCCCTTACTAGGCGCAGCAGCACTCAAGGGGCGTCGCGCACGCTTCTGGTGCTGGAGGATCTAGGTGAGGGCCTGACCGATGAGCGAGGAGGGACTTATTGAGCTTCACTGCGATTGCGATGAGCATGATCCCCAGGACACAGAAGCACCTCAGCGCCGTCCCCACCCAGCCCAGTTCAGTTATACAGAGAGGTGGGGCAGTGGAAATCCTGCCCAAGGACAGCTGCTCCAAGGGCTGGACCAGACTGGCTACTCCTTGAGGCAGCTTGACACACTTTTGTCCCCCCATCCCCATCCCCTTTAAGAATTGATACTCACTTATCGCTCCACGGATGGACAGTGCTCTTTGCTGGGCGAGCTGCTCAGGAAAGCGCCTCTGTGTTCCTGCCGCGCACGGTGAGCAGGCTCGGAAGAGGTTGTGTGCACTCTGGGGCCCTCCGCTGGCTCAGCCACCATCCCAAGGAATGATCTGTCTTTTTTTTCCCCTGAAATTCACCTGTGTCTGTTGGAACATACCCGGAAATGGAGGGGCGGTGTGCTCAACTCCTTGGAGCCGCCAGACCAGGAGACAGGAGGCAGTTCTCACCCACATTTCAGACGAGCAAATGGAGCCATATGTCTGCCTTCCTTCTGCCCCCATGACTGCTTCCCTAGCGCCCACTTCTGTGAGTGCTGCCCCCAGCAGCTTTAGGACCAACCTGCCCGCACGTAATGGAGGGGAAAGGTTTTCTAAGAATGAACGCACCAAGGCTATTTTTAAGGCTAACAGGGCAGCATCATTAAACACCATTTTCCCCAAAACAGAGTTGGCTTTTCTATCGTCTGTCACTGAAACTAAACAATGACAAAAACACCGGGCCTGTGAGCACGCTAGGAAGCTGGGGAAGTGGTCCTGCAGAGAGAGTAGGAGCCCTGTCAGGAGTATGGCCAAGCACAGGGCTGGGTCTGCACAAACCCTGCAGTACCTTCTGTAGGATCATGTGGGGGTTATTTTAAATATATAAATGAATGTTTTATATATATTTTTGCTATTAAAACAATAAAATGGTAAGTGAGAGAGAGAGAGAGAGAAAAAAAAAAAAAAAACTGTCTAAATCCTCCTAAGGAAAGAGAGAAATTTCTCTTGTTGCTATTTAGTGGCTAAGTTGGGTCTGACTCTTTGAGACCCCATGGACTGTAGCTGGTCAGGCTCCTCTGTCCGTGGGATTTTCCAGACAAGAATACTGGAGTGGGTTACCATGTCCTTCTCTAGGGGATCTTCCCGACCCAGGGATGGAACCGCATTGGCATTGGCGAAGGAATTCTTTACCACTGAGTCACCAGGGAAGCCCTCTATGGAATTTCTAAACTCCACCAATTGTTTCATCTATTTATGAGACCCAGAGATGGGGAAACTCTAATATAAGGTGTAGGTCTTCTGTTATGCTCTCCAGATAGAAAGTTCTTGAAGAATTGATTCTGTCTACTCACTGATAGTATTATCAAATGAGAGATGCAAGTTTTCAATGGATAAACTACAATTTTTAAGTCAAAGTTCTTTGTGTTAGTCATGACATCACCATATAAAATGGAAAGTATTTTTTGCTTCAGAGAATGGAAACTCTTCATAACTTTACGTGGCTAATTACCAAAGCATACTTTGAAAGAGTTCTTAATTCATGGGGCATGGTAGACATGGATTCCTAACTTTCTCTACTGGCTGCCTCTTTGTAAGATCTTAACTAGTAGACAGACCTGAATCCTTGCCCTGAATAGATTCACCACCCTTGAACTCCTTAATTATCATAAGCCTTTATTTCTATTTGTGTATAAAATATTAGGACAAATTCTAGGGCTCTTAACAAAGCACAATGGAATCAGAGACCAGTTGATTATATCCCCCTATTTTCACCCCATAGCAAAAGCCCATCCAACAACTTTGGGTGCAATGGCAGCAGCTGGAACTAAACTTTACTATTTATATTTAACTTCATGGTCCCTGATGCAGTTCAGACCTTATTATGTTTTTTTGTTTGTTTCTTTCTTTTGTTTTGTTCAGACCCTGTTTTTTAAATTAATTAGTTAATTATGGGATAAGGGATCTTTTTTGCATCATGCAGGATCTTTCACTGAGGTGCACAGACTCTCTAGTTTTGGCCCATGGGCTCTGGAGTGTGTGAAAGCAATACTTGCAGCACCAGCTTAGCCGCCCTGACACATGTGGGATCTTAGTGATTGAACTTGCATCCCCTGCATCATAAGGTAGATTCTTACTGGACCCCTGGACCATCAGGGAAATCCCAGATCCTATTTTTGACAAAAATACTTTTCATTTTTCTGCCTCTAGATTGCCTTCCTAAAAAACCGTATCCTCTCCTCCTGCACATATGTCATCTGTTGCAGAAACACGCTAGGCTCCACCACTGTTCTGTCTCACTCAGTGGAAGGCAGACGTCACAACTGTCACGTGCTTATTTGGGAATTGACCTGCCTCATTCTGACTTCTTTGAAACTCGTCTAAACATCCACATCTGTGTGGATGGGCACTAGCTGAGTACCAAACAACGATGCAGTCAAGCTAGACATGCTGGCACAACGCACTCAGCCTTGCTTTCCCAGTGGCTCAGCGGTAAAGAATCTTCCTGCAATGCAGGAGCTTCAGGAGCCATGGGTTTGATCCTTGGGTCAGGAAGATCCCCTGGAGGAGGGCATGGCAACCCATTCTAGTCTTCTTGCCTGCAGAATCCCATGGACAGAAGAGTCCATGGGACTGGCGGGCTACAGTCCATAGGGTTGCAGAGAGTTGAACACTTAAGTCTTAAGTGACTTAGCATGCACTCAAACCCTCTACCAAAGGCCAAATCTGCACAAGAGTTTGACAGTCTTTTCTGAAACAAATTATGTGATATGATAAAAATTACATTTTTGAAGTACCCTGGAGGCTCAGTAGTTAAGACTCTGGGCTTTCACTGTTGGGGCCAGCGGCCCAACACCCTGATCAGGGTGTTCCTGATCCCACAAATCATGTGGCATGACCCAAAAAAACAAAAATTATATCTTTTGAAGAAATATTTGTTTTCTTAACTAAAAATTCATTAAATAGAACAAAGAAGGTAATGGTTTTTGCTATTTGAAGGCCCCAAATTTCAAAATAAAAGAATGCTAAATGTTATGGTGTGTTTTTTCCTTCCAGTTTTCAGTTCCAGACCAAAGTAGACAGGATCATAAACAATACAAGTAGTATGATGTCTTTGTATTATGTCAACTTAGCTAAGTTCAAACTAACTTTCCCAAAATTTCTTTCCCTGCATGATTCTGAGTTACAGTTGGCCACAGGAGAAGCATGAGCACTTTTTGGAAGGCCTGAGTGAATTAACTGTCATGTTTTTTCACATTGAAAGTCAGTATAATGTGTCAGGCATTGCCATAGTGAGCACATGTTGTCACTGATCTGCTAATGCACATTGTAAGGGTTACAGTAGTACTCAATGCATAGTTCCTCAAGCAAACCCATATCTCCTCATTCAACTTTTCCTAGTCCTGGGTCAAATGCATAGGTAGCTTCATGGTGAAGGGCACTGGCTTCTCCTGCATTTCACTCAATATCATGATTTACCCTTGTGGTTTCTAGTTTATCCTTATAGATTCCAGTTCTTGCTCATCCCTACTTTAATACCCAGCTCCCTTGGTTACTAGCCTGGATGACTTCAAGTCCTACACAATACAGAGCCAACAGCCTTGCACAGACTTCTTAATCAGCTACCATAATTGTCTAAGGTCTAATGCCTATAATAAATTTCGTATTGAATTATCCATGGTGTTTCTGCTTCTGTCTTCAAACTCTGCCTGATACAAGAAGTCAGTACACATGCAAAAAGCATCTTAAAAGATGCTTGCTCCTTGAAAGAAAAGCTATGACAAACTTCAGTTCAGTTCAGTTCAGTCACTCAGTCGTGTCCAACTCTTTGAGACCCCATGGACTGCAACATGCCAAGCAAACCTAGACAGTATATTAAAAAGCAAAGACATTACCTTGCCAATAGAGGTCCAGATAATCAAAGCTATGTTTTTTTCCAATAGTCTTGTATGGCTGTGAGAGTTGAACCATAAAGAAGGCTGAGTGCCAAAGAATTGATGCTTTTGAGCTGTGTGTTGGAGAAGACTCTTGAGAGTCCCTTGGGCTGCAAGGAGATCAAATCAGTCAGTCCTAAAGGAAAACAGGTAGGTCTGAATATTCATTGGAAGGACTGATGCCGAAGCTGAAGCTCCAATACTTTGCCCACCTGATGCAAAGAGCTGACTCATTGGAAAAGACCCTGACGCTGGGAAAGATTGAAGGCAGGAGGAGAAGGGGATGACAGAGAACTCAATAGTTGGATGGTATCACTGACTCAATGCACATGAGTTTGAGCGAGCTCTGGGTGATGATGGACCGGAAAGCCTGGTGTGCTGTCCATGGGGTCATAAAGAGTCGGACATGACTGAGCAACTGAACAACAACAAAGAAGAAACATAAAATTACATTTGGTACATTCATTGAGTGCTAGGCACCAGACATTTTACTAAGTGTGCCTTATCTCTTTTGATCTCTACTACAACACTATTTTCCAGGTAAGGAAATTGAGCTCAAAGAGATTAATACATTTGCCCAGGAACACACTGCTAGAATATCAAAAGCTGGGTAATTGGGAGCTTCTACTCAAAACTACTGTGTCATCCTGCCTCCCCAAAGGGCATAAACTCTGCACAGCAGTGATTTCTGGGCACAGAATGGTAATTTCTTTTTTTACTTCATGGGTATTTTGACTTCATTCATTTTTGTTTTTTGAAACAGAATAAAGAAAACCTCATTTTAAATGGAGTTAAGGGGCCAGAATGGGGAGCCCTCCTGCACTACCACTTGTCATCAATTACAAATCCCAACAGGAACCATCAATTACAGATCTAAACAGGAAGAGTTCTTCTTGCCAGGCAATAAGTCCGGCCAATGGGAAAAGCTTGGCCACCCTGATTCTCACTTTTTTCCAATGGACTTTTGTTCAAAACTACACCTCCCAACTTCCTCCTCTTTCTCTATAAAATAAAATTTCCTCTCCTTTGCTAATTGGGCTTGCCTATGATTTTTGCTATAAATTTCTTGTCTCTAATTGCAATTCCTCTCCTATTCCTGAATAAACCCATTACACTGGTCAAATAACTGGTTGTTTTATTTTGTAGGATAGAGTTTTGAAAGGGATCAGAATATGACACTTCTAAATATGCCACATTGATATAAAGACTATTTTGAGCTGAAGGCATTAAGAAACACTCCCTCCTGCTACCCCTACCCTCCCACCCCAACAGGGAGAGAAGAGGGTCAATTTGCATAAACAAATTCTTTCTAAAAGAGCCTTTATCTTTCACTAGTTTCACTTCACTAGGAGTTTTTGTCCCTTGAAGTTCAATCCCTCCCAGGCTCCACTTTTTTTGTTTGTTTGTTTGTTTGGCTACCCTAGTGGCATGTGGAATCTTAGATCCCTGCCCAGGGATTGAACCCATGCCCACTGGAAGTGCAGGATCTTAACCATTGGACAACCAGAGAAGTCCCTCAAACCCCTTTCTTTTAACGAAACTCTGCTTCTTTGAGTTTCACTTCTTTTCTGTGAATGGGCGTCCCTGGTGGCTCAGATGGTAAAAGCATCTTTCTGCAATGAGGAGACCTGGGTTCGATCCCTGGATTGGGAAGATCCCCTGGAGAAGGAAATGGCAGCCCACTCCAGTATTCTTGCCTGGAAAATCCCATGGATGGCGGAGCCTGGTGGGCTACTGTCCATGGGGTCGCAAAGAGTCGGACACCACTGAGTGACTTCACTTTACTTCTTCTTTTCTGTGAACTCCTACTCACATTAAAAAAAAAAAAAACTTTTCTCCTATTAATCTGTCTTGTTAGTTTAATTAGCACACCTCCAGGCAGTAAACCTTTTCAAGTAGGGTTTTTCCTCTCACTGCCTTAAGTTAAAATTAACTGTTTTCCAAGTAAACCATCCAAAGAAGTTGCTTTGATTAACAACACAGTACAGAAATGTCTTCCTAGTCAAAACTTGGAAAAGACCTGCAGTCTGTGTAATTCAATCACAGTTTAAAGCATTAACTTGCCCTGTTTTACAGACCTATCAAATGCTCATTATATGAGGTAAAATTCTTAGGCATGGGGAAAAACACAAACTACATGTTTTTGTAAAACCCACAAGAGACCAGCTTATTGCATCACCCATCTTAAAAGAAGAGTCAGGACATGCTGAAACATGCTGTGTTTTGTTTGTACCACCATTTTCCTTCTTATAAAAATAATAGGACTTTCTGTGTCTGCTCCCTGGTGCGGAAAGATTCCACATGCAGTGGGGCAGCTAAGCCAGCGAGCCACAACTACTGAAGCCTGTGTTCCTAGAGACTATGCTTCGAAACAAGGGAAGCCATCACAAGGAGAAGCGCATGAAAACTAGAGAGAGGCCTCCACTTACTACAATTGGAGAAAGTCTGTGCACAGCAATGAAAACCCAGCACAGCCAAAAATAAAATAAATAATTTTAAAAATAATAAATGCTCATTAGACAATGAGAAAAAAAATTTAATAAAATATTATTAATAATCTATTTCTCAAAGATATATATGCATATACTGATTGATGAAGTAAAATTCATGTTTTAAGCTGGATTAAGAAAATTAAGCAGAACGTATTAGCTGTCTGTATTGGGTCTTCCCTAAATGTGCAGTGTGCATCAGCATTATACATTAACCAGACATCCTTAAAGGTGGGAATGTCTGCTCAACCATAAAGATCAATTTTTTCCCCTTCTTCTGACTCTAAAAACATAACTACTTATGTTGGGGCCAGTGTGAGGAAAGCAGGAGAAACTCCATGTTGAAGCCTGTCATCCACTTTAAGACAGGATGTAAACTGGGCCTGAACCCTGGCCAAACGTGAGGAAAACGCTGCTAGTGAAAACCATGTCTCCTGAAGACTTCCCTCCCTACAGATGACAAATGGAGATTGTAGTTGAGGTCAGGCTGCACCTGTTAGATTAACCATGGAGATATCCTCCCTTGATGTATACTCATTGTTACCCCCCTTTAACCTTAATTGTTTGTTCTGCTAGCACCTACTTGTTGTAAAACTCAATCATATACAACAAAGAGGTTGTTAACATGTAACCAATCATGTAGTGGGGGTATAAAACTGGGCCTCTCAGAAACATCAGGGTCCTTGTAGGGAACTGATTCCCCTTGGACTCGCTGGTGTAATAAACTGTACTCCACTGTCTTGAGTGTCCTCCGAGGTGTGTTTTGTGACTCCGGATTCCACAACACTTAGAAGATAACATTCTTTTCTTAATGCTGTAAGTAGTCATGGTGACCTGCTACACTCTTGATACCTGTAGGTCAAGACTAAGTATCTTTGGTGAACTTCATGTAAAATGACAGTGGGCATCTTTTGTGTCCAAAATGTATACAACTGTATCTTTGACTTCTAACACGTGGAACAGTCTTCAGAGTTTCCTAAAAGACTGTCACCTGGGTTACAATCCTCAAGTTGACTTGAATAAAATTCTCTATTTCTCCCATAAATCAACTATTCATTAATTTTTCTTTGTTGTGATGTTTTTCCTCTCATGTTTGCTTTATTATGCATAGTGTTTATTTTTATTTATTTGCAAAATGTATTTATGTATTTAGCTGCTATGGGTCTTAGTTGCAGCACGCAGAATCTTTGATCTTGGTTGTAGCATGCAGGATCTTTAGTTGTTGCATGTGAGCTCTTAGTTACGGCACGTGGAATGACCAAGGATCAAACTAAGCCCTCTGCATGAGGAGCACGAAGTCTTAGCCACTGAATCACCAGGGAAGTCTCCAGTGCTGTTTTCTTAAGAAAACAGTTCAGGGACTTCCCTGGCAAGTCAGTAGTTAAGACTACACACTTACAATGCACAGGGTACATCTTCAATCCCTGGTTGGGGAAGTGAAACCAAATGAGGCCCTGTGGGGCTTCCAGGCATGAAGACCCTTTTCTGTCCTTCATTTCTTGTAGGCAAAACTCCAGCATCCTTGATCTTTCTTTAGTTCCAAAGATGGATTCCAACAGTTGCTAATCTAGGGAAGAGTAGCCAAGAAACCCGGAGAAGGCAATGGCAACCCACTCCAGTACTCTTGCCTGGAAAATCCCATGGACGGAGGGGTCTGGTGGGCTGTAGTCCATGGGGTCGCTAGGAGTTGGACATGACTGAGCGACTTCACTTTATTTTTTCACTTTCATGCATTGGAGAAGGAAATGGCAACCCACTCCAGTGTTATTACCTGTAGAATCCCAGGGACAGGGGAGCCTGATGGGCTGCTGTCTATGGGGTCACAAAGAGTCGGACATGACTGAATCGACAGCAGCAGCAGCAGCAGCCAAGAAACCACCTGAGGCAAGATTAAAAGGACCAGAGAAGTTCATCAAGATTAGGAAACCAATCACTAGAGAATAAGAGGTTACAAGTCCCACTCACACCCTAATCTTGTCAGAGACCCCACTTAGAACTACTGTTATAAAACCCTTCATCAAATCCTCTGTGATGGGGACACATAGTTTTTCAGGGCAGAAGCCTGGTATGTCTCCCTTTATGTGAATTTACTCTTCCTGATTTTTTTTTTTTTAATTAACAAATCATATTCTTTTGAAGGGATAGAAGAAGAATTTTAGAGTTATTGTGTATGTTCAATTTCAAGCTGTTTTTCAAAGAAGGTGTATCAGTTTACACTCCCAGCAGCAGAGCATAAAGTTTCCTATTGCCAATTTTTTTTTAAACCAATATGTGGTTTTTTTTATCAGCCTTTTAAAAATCAGTCATTCTGGTGCATATATAGACATAACTTATTGTGATTTTACTGATTATGATGGGAATTGATTAGCACCTTAACCTATTTGCTGTTTGGAATTTCTGTTTATTTTTATTTTATTTTTTAAGTATAGCTAATGTACAATGTTGTGTTAATTACTGCTATAGAGCAAAGTCATTCAGTAATACATATTTATACATTTTTTTCTATATTCTTTCCATTATAATTTATCATAAGGTATTGAATATAGTTCTCTGTGTTATACAGTAGGCCTGGAGGAGGAAATGGTAACCCACTCTAGTATTCTTGCTGGGAAAATCCCATGGATAGAGGAGCATGGTAGGCTACAGGCCACGCGGCCCCAAAGAGTCAGACTCGACTTAATGACTGAGCAAGCACACATGCTTCACAGTTGGGCCTTGTTGTTTATTCATTCTATATATAAAAGCTTACATATGCTAAGGCAACCTTCCACTCCATTCCTCCTCATGGAATTTCTATTTGATGTTGAACTGGGCAGGACCCTTTGGGGCTCCTGGGCACAAAAGCCCTTCAGTATCCCCTTCTCTGAGTTCCAAAGAGCAGGTTCAAGAAGTTGCTAATCAGGGAAGGGAGGGGATACGGAGACAGGAAGGAGAAACAATAGGGCAGCCTTGGGGCAGGGTCTTGGTTTCTCCTCAAGGGATATACAGAACAGTATCTTTGAGCTTTTCTGCAGCTAAAAACTAAAACCTCCACAAATGGAAGATATTCAAGAGAAGGTCACAATTCAGTAACCTCAGGAACAACAGATCAGGAGACCACATGATTTCAGAAGATCTTCAAAAGGAAGAAGGAATGCAGGCCCTGGACACACCTTGATCCTTATCAACAACTCCACCCCTTGACCATAAAACTTCTCATAACTCATCCCTCCCCCCAACCCCCACACCAGAACTGGGACACCGGAGCTCCCTTTGCCTGCAAAGCAATAAAGCTGTTCTATTCTAATTCACCCAATACTCTGTATCTGAGATTCAATCCCAGGTGGTGCAATGGTAAAGAATCTGCCTGCCAATGCAGGACACACAGGAGACTTGGGTTTGATCCCTGGGTCAGGAAGATCCTTTGGCGTAGGAAATGGCAACTCACTTCAGTATTTTTGCTGGGATACTCCCATGGACAGAGGAGCCTGGCAGGTTACAGTCCATGGGGTTGCAGAGAGTTAGATGCGACTGAGCATCCTCTAGTGTAACAGAGGCCAAATTGCACCATCAATGTGATGCCTGTTTAAGCTTTTAGTATATTTGGAGAAAAAAATATCTAGATTTTCTTTGTTTTTATTATCATTCTGGAATTGATTTTTGTGTAAGGTAAATTGGGAAGCAGGACAGAAGAGGGCAAACTTTAAAATAAAGCATAGACCAAAGACACAGCATAAGCTGATTAGAACTAAATGGTTCCAAGATGGCAGACTTCCACTATACTTGAGCCTCAGTATACAAGCTCATTGTAATATATCAGCAAGCTAAGTGACACACCCACAGGCACCATGACACTTCCATGGGCAACCATCACAGACCACAAGGTAGGTGGTGACCCAGTTCATGGAAATCTCCACCTCTTCCCCAAAATAGTTGGATTAATCCTCCCACTCACTAGTCTATGAAATCATCCAGCCGATAAAAGCTAACCACACCGCATATCAACGCTGCTCTAGCCTTTTGCAATGATGCACATTCTGTCTGTGGAGTGTATTTCTCTCTCAATAAATCCACTTACCTATCATTTTGTCTCTTATTGAATTATTTCTGTGATGAGACATCAAGAACATGAGCTTCATTAAATGTTAAAACTAGGTGTGTGATCTCAGTTGGAAGACCATGAGTATGGCCAGATTCAAGTCCCGGCCAAGTGGATTCAAGTCCTAGTGTGAGTTACACCGTTTCAGTTGTAGGAGTTCAACGATCACTTTCTAGTTAGTCACTCTTCATAATACTATTCATTGAATAATTCACTCCAGATAATTGATAATATAGAATCACTACGTGTACATGTTTATGTATGCTTATCTATCAACAGTGTCAGCCAGTCAGTCAGTTCAGTCGCTCAGTCATGTCTGACTTTTTGCAACCCCATGGACTGCAGCACGCCAGGCATCCCTGTCCATCACGAACTGCCAGAGTTTACTCAAATTCATGTTCATTGAGTTGGTGATGCCATCCAACCATCTCATTCTCTGTTGTCCCCTTCTCCATCTTACCTCAATCTTTCCCAGCATCAGGGTCCTTGCAAATGAATCAGCTCTTCACATCAGGTGGCCAAGGTACTGGAGTTTCAGCTTCAGCATCAGTCCTTCCAATGAACATTAAGGACTGATTTTTTTAGGATTGACTGGTTTGATGTCTTTGCAGTCCAAGGGACTCTCAAGACTCTTTCCAACACCACAGTTCAAAAGCTTCAATTCTTTGGAGCTCAGCTTTCTTTATAGCACAACTCTCACATCCATACATGACCACTGGAAAAACCATAGTCTTGACTAGACGGACCTTTCTTGGCAAAGTAATGTCTCTGCTTTTGAATATGCTGTCTAAGTTGGTCATAACTTTTCTTCCAAGGAGTAAGCATCTTTTTATTTCATGGCTGCAGTCACCATCTGCAGTGATTTTGGAGCCCCAAAAATAAAGTCTACCACTGTTTCCACTGTTTCTCCATCTATTTGCCATGAAGTGATGGGGCTGTATGCCATGATCTTCGTTTTCAGAATGTTGAGCTTTAAGCCAACTTTTTCACTCTCCTCTTTCACTAGGCTTTTGAGTTCCTCTTCACTTTCTGCCGTAAGGGTGGTGTCATCTGCATATCTGAGGTTATTGATATTTCTCATGGCAATCTTGATTCCAGCCTGTGCTTCTTCCGATATATTCTGCATAAAAGTTAAATAAGCAGGGTGACAATGTACAGCCTTGACGTACTCCTTTCCTTATTTGGAACCAGTCTGTTGTTCCATGTCCAGTTCTAACTGTTGCTTCTTGACCTGCATATAGGTTTCGCAAGAGGCAGGTCAGGTGATCTGGTATTCCCATCTCTTTCAAATGTTCCACAGTTTATTGTGATCCACACAGTCAAAGGCTTTGGCATAGTCAATAAAGCAGAAACAGATGTTTTTCTGGAACTCTCTTGATTTTTCAATGATCCAGTGTATGTTGGCAATTTGATCTCTGGTTCCTCTGCCTTCTCTAAAACCAGCTTGAACATCTGGAAAATCATGGTTTACATACTGTTGAAGACTGGCTTGTAGAATTTTGAGCATTACTTTACTAGTGTGTGAGATAAGTGCAATTGTGCGGTAGTTTGAACATTCTTTGGCATTGCCTTACTTAGGGACTGGAATGAAAACTGACCTTTTCCAGTCCTCTGGCCACTCCTGAGTTTTCCAAATTTGCTGGCATACTGAGTGCAGCACATTCACAGCATCATCTTTTAGGATTTGAAATAGCTCAACTGGAATTCTGTCATCTCCACTAGCTTTGTTCGTAGTGATGCTTCCCAAGGCCCACTTGACTTCACATTCCAGGATGTCTGGCTCTAAGTGAGTGATCACACCATTATGATTATCTGGGTCGTGAAGATCTTTTTTGTACAGTTCTTCTGTGTATCCTTGCAACCTCTTCCTAATCTCTTCTGCTTCTGTTAGGTCCATACCATTTCTGTCCTTTATTGAGCCTATCTTTGCATGACAAGGTCCCTTGGTATCTCTAATTTTCTTGAAGAGATCTAGTCTTTCCCATTCTCTTGTTTTCCTCTATTTCTTTGCACTGATCACTGAGGAAGGCTTTCTTATCTCTCCTTGCTATTCTTTGGAACTCTACATTCAAATGGGTATATCTTTCCTTTTCTCCTTTGCTTTTCCCTTCTCTTCTTTTCACAGCTATTTGTAAGGCCTCCTCAGACAGCCATTTTGCTTTTTTGCATTTCTTTTTCTTGGGGATGGTCTTGCTCCCTGTCTCCTATACAGTGTCATGAACTTCTGACCATTGTTCATCAGGCACTCTATCTATCAGATCTAGTTCCTTAAATTTATTTGTCACTTCTACTGTATAATCATAAGGGATTTGATTTAGGTCACACCTGAATGGTCTAGTGGGTTTCCCTGCTTTCTTCAATTTAAGTCTGAATTTGGCAATAAGGAGCTCAGGATCTGAGGCACAGTCAGCTCCCAGTCTTGTTTTTGCTGACTGTATAGAACGTCTCCATCTTTGGCTACAAAGAATATAATCAATCTGATTTCAGTGTTGACCATTTGTCCATGTGTAGAGTCTTCTCTTGTGTTGTTGGAAGAGAGTGTTTGCTATGACCAGTGCATTCTCTTGGCAGAACTCTGTTAGCATTTGCCCTGTTTCATTCTGTACTCCAAGGCCAAATTTTCCTGTTACTCCAGGTGTTTTCTTGACTTCCTACTTTTGCATTCCAGTCCTCTATAATGAAAAGGACATCTTTTTGGGGTGTTATTTCTCAAAGGTCTTGTAGGTCTTCACAGAATGGTTCAACTTCAGCTTCTTCAGTATTACTGTTCGGGGCTTAGACTTGGATTACTGTGATATTGAATGGTTTGCCTTGGAAACGAACAGAGATGATTCTGTCATTTTTGAAACTGCATCCAAGTACTGCATTTCAGACTCTTTTGTTGACCATGATGGCTATTCCATTTCTTCTAAGGGATTCTTGTCCACAGTAGTAGATATAATGGTTATCTGAGTTGAATTCACCCATCCCAGTCCATTTTTGTTCACTGATTCCTAAAATGTTGATGTTCACTCTTGCCGTCTCCTTTTGTTCACTTCCAATTTGCCTTGATTCATGGACCTAACATTCCATGTTCCTAAGAAATATAGCTCTTTGTAGCATCAGACCTTGCTTCCATCACCATTCACATTCACAACTGGGTGTTGTTTTGGCTTTAGCTCTGTCTCTTCATTCTTTCTGGAGTTATTTCTCCAGTGACCTCCAGTAGTATACTGGGCACCTACTGACCTGGGAAGTTCATCTTTCAGTGTCCTATCTTTTTGCCTTTTCATACTCTCCATGGAGTTCTCAAGGCAGGAATACTGAAGTTCCTTGCCATTCCCTTCTCCAGTGGACCATATTTTGTCAGAACTCTCCACCATGACCTGTCCGTCTTGGGTGGCCCTACATGGCATGGATCATAGTTTCACTGAGTTAGACAAAGCTGCGGTTCACGTGATCAGATTGATTAGTTTTCTGTGACTGTGGTTTTAAGTCTTTCTGCCCTCTGATGGGGGTTTCCCTGGTGGCTCAGAGAAGGACAAGAGGTTTATGAAAGCCTCCTGATGGGATAGACTGACTGAGGGGTATACTAGGTCTTGTTCTGATGGGCGGGGCCATGCTCAGTAAATCTTTAATCCAATTTTCTGTTGATGAGTGGAGCTGTGTTCCCTCCCTGCTATTTTCCGGGGGCCAAAGTATGGTGGGAGGCCTTACAAATAGCTGTAAAAAGAAGAGAAGAGAAAAGCAAAGGAGAAAAGGAAAGATATAAGCATCTGAATGCAGAGTTCCAAAGAATAGCAAGAAGAGATAAGAAAGCCTTCCTCAGCAATCAATGCAAAGAAATAGAGGAAAACAACAGAATGGGAAAGACTAGAGATCTCTTCAAGAAAATTAGAGATACCAAGGGAACATTTCATGCAAAGATGGGCTCGATAAAGGACAGAAATGGTATGGACCTAACAGAAGCAGAAGATATTAAGAAGAGATGGCAAGAATACACAGAAGAACTGTACAAAAACAGATCTTCACGACCAAGATAATCACGATGGTGTGATCACTGACCTAGAGCCAGACATCCTGGAATGTGAAGTCAAGTGGGCTTTAGAAAGCATCACTACGAACAAAGCTAGTAGAGGTGATGGAATTCCAGTGGAGCTATTTCAAATTCTGAAAGATGAGCTATTTCAAATTCTGAAAGATGATGCTGTGAAAGTGCTGCATTCAATATGCCAGCACATTTGGAAAACTCAGGAGTGGCCACAGGGCTGGAAAAGGTCAGTTTTCATTCCAATCCCAAACAAAGGCAATGCCAAAGAATGCTCAAACTACCGCACAATTGCACTCATCTCGCAGGCTAGTAAAGTAATGCTCAAAATTCTCTAAGCCAGGCTTCAGCAATACGTGAACCGTAAACTTCCAGATATTCAACCTGGTTTAGAAAAGGCAGAGGAACCAGAGACCAAATTGCCAGCATCCGTTGGATCATCGAAAAAGCAAGAGAGTTCCAGAAAAACATCTATTTCTGCTTTATTGACTATGCCAAAGCCTTTGACTGTGTGGATCACAATAAACTGTGGAAAATTCTGAAAGAAATGGGAATACCAGACCACCTGACCTGCCTCTTGAGAAACCTATATGCAGGTCAGGAAGCAACAGTTAGAACTGGACATGGAACAACAGACTGGTTCCAAATAGGAAAAGGAGTACATCAAGGCCGTATATTGTCACCCTGCTTATTTAACTTCTATGCAGAGTATATCATGAGAAACGCTGGGCTGGAAGAAGCACAAGCTGGAATCAAGATTGCCGGGAGAAATATCAATAACCTCAGATATGCAGATGACACCATCCTTATGGCAGAAAGTGAAGAGGAACTAAAAAGCCTCTTGATGAAAGTGAAAGAGGAGAGTGAAAAAGTTGGCTTAAAGCTCAGCATTCAGAAAACGAAGATTATGGCATCCGGTCCCATCACTTCATGGGAAATAGATGGGGAAACAGTGGAAACAGTGTCAGACTTTATTTTTCTGGGCTCCAAAATCACTGCAGATGGTGACTGCAGGCATGAAATTAAAAGACGCTTACTCCTTGGGAGGAACGTAATGATCAACCTAGATGGCATATTCAAAAGCAGAGACATTACTTTGCCAACAAAGGTCCGTCTAGTCAAGGCTATGGTTTTTCCAGTGGTCATGTATGGATGTGAGAGTTGGATGTGAAGAAAGCTGAGCGCTGAAGAATTGATGCTTTTGAACTGTGATGTTGGGGAAGACTCTTGAGAGTCCCTTGGACTGCAAGGAGATCCAACCAGTCCATTCTAAAGGAGATCAGCCCTGGGTGTTCTTTGGAAGGAATGATGCTAAAGCTGGAACTCCAGTACTTTGGCCACCTCATGCGAAGAGTTGACTCATTGGAAAAGACTCTGATGCTGGGAGGGATTGGAGGCAGGAGGAAAAGGGGACAACAGAGGATGAGATGGCTGGATGGCATCACTGACTCAATGGATGTGAGTCTGAGTGAACTCCGGGAGTTGGTGATGGACAGGGAGGCCTGACGTGCTGCAATTCATGGGGTCGCAAAGAGTCGGACACAACTGAGTGACTGAACTGAACTGAACTGAAAGTATGGTGGAGGTAATGAAGATAATGGTGACTTCCCTCAAAATATCCTGTTCATGTACTGCTACAGGCTGTGCCCCCAACCCTGCAACAGGCCATCACCAACCCATGCCTTTGCTGGAGACTCCTGGACACCCACAGGCAAGTCAGGGACAATCTCCTGTGAGATCAGTGTTCCTTTCTCCTGGGTCCTTGTGCACAAGGTTATGTTGTGCCCTCCAAGAGTCTATTCTCAGTCCTGGGTAAGTTCTGGCAGCTCTCTTGTGGGTTAATGTTGACCTCCTCCAAGAGGACTTATGCCATACCCACACCCAGAGTCCCCATCCCTGCAGCACACCGCTGCTGACCTGTACCTCCACAGGAGATGCTCACAGTTCTGTCTCAGTCTCTGTGGGGTCCCTGGGTCCTGGTGTGCACAAGGTTTGTTTGAGCCCTCTGAGCATCTCTGGTGGGAATGGGTGTATATACATTCTATTAAGACTTCCTTTACATTACATAAAGTGCATAGGTAAATTGGAGAACTTCCTTGCTTGTTTGTTTGTTTTAATTTTTAGCCATCTATCATAGCATGTGGCAGAGAAGGCAATGGCACCCCACTCCAGTACTCCTGCCTGGAAAATCCCATGGACGGAGGAGCCTGGTAGGCAGCAGTCCATTGGGTCGTGAAGAGTCGGACACGACTGAGCAACTTCACTTTCACTTTTCACTTTCCACTTTCATGCATTGGAGAAGGAAATGGCAACCCATTCCAGTGTTCTTGCCTAGAGAATCCCAGGGACGGGGGAGCCTGGTGGGTTGCTGTTTATGGGGTCACACAGAGTTGGACACAACTGAAGCGACTTAGCATCACCAGCAACATAGTATGTGGAAATTTCCTGTCTAGTAGAAGCCTGAAGATTTAACCACTAGACTCGGTTCCCCCCCTTTTTTTTTTTACATTGAGTCCTCTAATCCAGGAGCATAGTAAATCTCTTTACTTGTCTTCATGTTCTGTTATTTCTCTCTCTCTCTCTCTCTCTCTCTCTCTCTTTTGTTTTTATTCTTTATTTTTTCTTTTCTCTTTATCTTTTTGTTCTTTTATGCCTTTTTATACAGTTATAATTTTCTTCTGAGATAGTCTAGTTTCTCTTGCTGTTATAAAGATTTTTCTAATTATGTTTTCTGATTTCATCTTTTTTCTATACACTTAAAAGAATTGTGGTAAAATACTTGTGACAAAAATATACCATTTTAAATGTACAATTTAGTATCATTAAGTACGTTCACAATGTACAACTGTCACTGCCATACTATCCTCTGATTTTTCCTTTTTAAAAAAATAAATTTATAAATTTATTTTTGGCTGTGCAATGTCTTTATTGCTGCATGGGCTTTTCAGTAGTTGTGGCAAGCAGGGGCAACTTTCTAGTTTGAGCTCATTGGCTTTTCACTGTGGTGGCTTCACTTGTTTCAGAGCATGGGCTGTACAGCAAAGGCTCAGTAGTCATGGCACACAGGCTTAGTTGCACTGCAGCATATGGGATCTTCCTGGATCAGGGATAGAACCAGTGTCTCCTGCATTGACCCACAGATTCTTTATCACTGAGTTACCAGGGAGTACCTGATTTTTTTCTGTATTGTATTTATGTAATTCCTGCATACATTACTGAAGTCTATCTACTCTGAGAGCTCTTTTTAGACAATTTCAATTTGCAAAAACATTGATAACTAAAAACTTAAAATCATTCACAGCAAAATGTTCTATTTTCCATAAATTAATTTTTTAACTGAGAGCTTTCCATTAAAGCAATGAAGAATTTGATTACTTGAGGAATCTAGTTTAATGAAGAAAATAATCAGTGATTCAGTAATTGTTGATTGGGAAAAGGCTGCAACAAGGGCAGACACAGTCTCTTCTCATTTGCCTGAACCTGCTTTGTATTCAACCAACTTCTCATTCTTTGTCTTCTTAGCTGGTAAATGTCCCTTTTGACTCAAATCCCAAAGAAGGGCAATGCCCAAGAATTTTCCAACTATTAGGGATTTTCAGCTAAGATTAGAACTATTTGTCTCCCTGAAACTAGCTAACTAGGGAGAAAAATATTTGTTCCAGCAATTGACTAAGACTTACCTTGCTTACAAAACAAGGTCAACTGGAAATCACCCCCAACAATACTTACTTATCCCTACCTATAAAAGTCTAAGGCAAGACCACCTTGCTGAGGTATTCTGATCTGAATAAATTCAATCTCCTTTCCTGTCTGTTTCTTATTCTTAAGTTATGTATCAATTTCTGGCAGTGCTGGGTCTTCATTGTTATGCCCACTCTTCTCTAGTTGCCCACTTTTGTCAGCAAAGTGATGTCTCTGCTTTTTAGTATGCTATTTAGGTTTGTCATACCTTTTCTTCCAAGGAGCAAGCGTCTTTTAATTCCATGGCTGCAGTCACTGCCCTCAGAGATTTTGGAGCCTAACAATATAAACTCTGTCACTGCTTCCACCTTTTCCCCGTCTACTGCCTTAAAGTGATGAGACTGGATGCCATGATCTTAGTTTTTTGAATGTTGAGCTTTAAGCCAGATATTTCACTCTCCTCTTTCACTTTCATCAGGAGGCTCTTAATTCTTCTTCACTTTCTGCCATTAGAGTAGTATCATCTGCATATCTGAGGTTGTTGATATTTCTCCCTGCAATCTTGTTTCCAGCTTGTGATTCATCCACCCCAGCATTTTCCATGAAGTAATATAAATTAAATAAATAGGGTGACAGTATACAACTTTGTCATACTTCCTTCCCAATTTTGAACCAGTCAATTGTTCCATGTCTGATTTTGTTACCCCTTGACCTGCATACAAGTTTCTTAGGAGACAGGTAGGATGTTCTGATACTCTCATCTCTTTAAGAATTTCCACATTTGGTTATGATCTACACAGTCAAAGGCTTTAGCATAGTCAATGAAACAGAAGTAGATGTTTTTTTGGAACTCCCTTGCTTTCTCCATGATCCAACCAATGTTGGCAATTTGATCTCTGGTTCCTCTGCCTTTCCTAAATCCAGCCTCTTCATCTGGAATTTCTTGGTTCAAGTACTGCTGAAGTCTAACTTGAAGGATTTTGAGCATTACCTTGCTAGCATGGGAAATGAGTGCAACTATACAGTAGTTGGAAGATTATTTGGCATTGCCCTTCTTTGGGATTTGAGTTAAAAGGGACATTTACCAGTATTGTGGCCACTGCTGAGTTTTCCAAATTTGCTGACATATTGAGTGCAGCATTTTCTCAGCATCAGATTTTAGCATTTGAAATAGTTTGCTGGAATTCTATCACTTCCACTAGCTTTGTTCATAGAAATGCTTCCTAAAGCCCACTTGATTTCACACTCTAGAATGTACAGATCTATGGTGTGGTCACACCATCATGGTTCAGTTCAGTTCAGTCACTCAGTCATGTCCTACTCTGTGACCCCATGAATCGCAGCACGCCAGGCCTCCCTGTCCATTACCAACTCTTGGAGTTTACCCAAACTCATGTCCATCGAGTCGGTGATGCCATCCAGCCATCTCATCCTCTGTCGTCCCCTTCTCCTGCCCCCAATCCCTCCCAGCATCAGGGTCTTTTCTAATGAGTCAACTCTTCGCATGAGGTGGCCAAAGATCTAACCATAAAGAACTTTTTTGTATAGTTGTTCTTATTCTTGTCACCTCTTCTAACCTCTCTCGTTTCTGTGAAGTTCATACTGTTTCTGTCCTTTATCATGTGCATCCTTGCATGAAATATTCTCTTGATATCTCTAATTTTCTTGAAGAGAGCTCTAGTCCTTCCCATTCTATTATTTTCTTCTATTTCTTTGCATTGTTCATTTTAGAAGGCCTTCTATTCTCTTCTTGCTATGCTCTGGAACTCTGCATTCAGTTGGGTATATCTTTCCCCTTTCTCCTTTGCCTTTTGCTTCTCTTCTTTCCTCAGCTATTTGTAATGCCTCCTCAGACAACCACTTTGCCTTCTTGCATTTCTTTTCCTTGGAGAAGGTTTTGGTCATTGCCTCCTGTATGATGTTATGAACCTCCATCCATAGTTCTTCAGGTACTATGTCTATCAGATCTAATCCCTTAAATCTGTTTGTCATTTTCACTGTATAATCATAAGGGTAGGTCACACCTGAATGGCCTAGTGGTTTTCCCTACTTTCTTCAATTTAAACCTACATTTTGCAATAAGGAGCTCATGATCTGAGCCACAATCAGGTCCAGGTCCTATTTTTGCTGACTATATAGAGCTTCTCCATCTTTGGCTGCAAAGAACATAATCAATCTGATTTCTATATTGACCATTTGGTGATGTCCATGTGTAGAGTCATCTCTTGGCTTGTTGTATGCTATCCCTATTCATTATTTTGGCTTTTCATACTGTTCATGGGGTTCTTAAAGATGACAGAGGATGAGATGGTTAGATGGCATCACTGACTCCATGGACATGGATTTGGGTGAACTCTGGGAGTTGGTGATGGACAAGGAGGCCTGGGGTGTTACGGTTCATGGGGTCGCAAAGAGTCGGACACAACTGAGTGACTGAACTGAACTGAACTGAACTCATTGTTTTTCGAGTTATAGGGAGAAAGGCTACATTTGTTAGAGTCATCACAAGTGATTTATCTTCTTCCTCAGTTCAGTTCAGTTCAGTTGCTCAGTCGTGTCCGACTCTTTGCGACCCCATAAATCACAGCACGCCAGGCCTCCCTGTCCATCACCAACTCCTGGAGTTCACTCAGACTCATGTCTATCAAGTCAGTGATGCCATCCAGCCATCTCATCCTCTGTCGTCCCCTTCTCCTCCTGCCCCCAATCCTTCCCAGCATCAGAGTCCTTTCCAATGAGTCAACTCTTTGCATGAGGTGGCCAAAGTATTGGCGTTTCAGCTTTAGCATCAGTCCTTCCAAAGAAATCCCAGGGCTGATCTCCTTCAGAATGGACTGGTTGGATGTCCTTGCAGTCCAAGGGACTCTCAAGAGTCTTCTCCAACATCACAGTTCAAAAGCATCAATTCTTCAGCGCTCAGCTTTCTTCACAGTCCAACTCTCACATCCATACGTGACCACTGGAAAAACCATAGCCTTGACTAGACGGACCTTTGTTGACAAAGTAATGTCTCTGCTTTTCGATATGCTGTCTAGGTTGGTCATAACTTTTCTTCCAAGGAGTAAGTGTCTTTTAATTTCATGGCTGCAGTCACCATCTGCAGTGATTTTGGAGCCCAAAAAATAAAGTCTGACACTGTTTCCACTGTTTCCCCATCTATTTGCCATGAAGTGATGGGACCAGATGCCATGATCTTCGTTTTCTGAATGTTGAGCTTTAAGCCAACTTTTTCACTCTCCTCTTTCACTTTCATCAAGAGGCTTTTGAGTTCCTCTTCACTTTCTGCCATAAGGGTGGTGTCATCTGCATATCTGAGGTTATTGATATTTCTCCCAGCAATCTTGATTCCAGCTTGTGCTTCTTCCACCACAGCGTTTCTCATGATGTACTCTGCATAGAAGTTAAATAAGCAGGGTGACAATATACAGCCTTGACGTACTCCTTTTCCTATTTGGAACCAGTCTGTTGTTCCATGTCCAGTTCTAACTGTTGCTTCCTGACCTGTATATAGGTTTCTCAAGAGGCAGGTCAGGTGGTCTGGTATTCCCATCTCTTTCAGAATTTTCCACAGTTTATTGTGATCCACACAGTCAAAGGCTTTGGCATAGTCAATAAAGCAGAAATAGATGTTTTTCTGGAACTCTCTTGCTTTTTCGATGATCCAGCGGATGCTGGCAATTTGGTCTCTGGTTCCTCTGCCTTTTCTAAAACCAGCTTGAACATCTGGACATTCATGGTTCACGTATTGCTGAAGCCTGGCTTGGAGAATTTTGAGCATTACTTTACTAGCCTGCGAGATGAGTGCAATTGTGCGGTAGTTTGAGCATTCTTTGGCATTGCCTTTCTTTGGGATTGGGATGAAAATTTGATCATATGAGGTGCATAAGAAATTAAAAATTTGACTTTAGTACTCCTGGGAAATACTAATTTACATTCTTGGGAATTCATCCAAATGGATAGTCTTATGCAGAATCTTTAAGATATAGCTAAACATCTCTGTTTAGCTGAGTTTTTCCTCTCCTACTCATTAGCTGTTGAGGTTGAGGGGTGCAATAAAGCATATTGTAAAGTACCTGCTGCTGCTGCTGCTGCTAAGTCACTTCAGTCGTGTCCGACTCTGTACAACCCTATAGACGGCAGCCCACCAGGCTCCTCCGTCCCCGGGATTCTCCAGGCAAGAACACTGGAGTGGGTTGCCATTTCCTTCTCCAGTGCATGAAAGTGAAAAGTG
This sequence comes from Bubalus bubalis, assembly GCF_019923935.1. Classification (NCBI taxonomy): domain Eukaryota; kingdom Metazoa; phylum Chordata; class Mammalia; order Artiodactyla; family Bovidae; genus Bubalus; species Bubalus bubalis. The sequence continues at coordinate 41,835,075 of NC_059160.1, read as the reverse complement.
AAAGTGAAGTCGCTCAGTCGTGTCCAACTCTTAGAGACCCCATGGACCTCAGCCTACCAAGCTCCTCCATCCATGGGATTTTCCAGGCAAGAGTACTGGCGTGGGGTGCCATTGCCTTCTCCGAAAGTACCTGCTATTAGTTTACAAATCAGAAGATAGTTAAAGCTCCAACTCCGGTACTAAATTTTCATAAGTAATTTAACCTTTGGGCATTTGATTTTTTTCTTTAAAAAGTTCAACTAGATTGAACTAGGTTGCTTCCAGATATCTTTGCCTGTCAAAAAACAGTAGTATACAATTAGCCTATAAAAGGCATAGCACTTTTCTTAAGGAAACCCAGATTCTAGGCCTCTCTCCTTCACATCTACCAATTAATTGAATGTGAGTTTTCATTTCTAAGCTGCTTGGTTTTCCTTTTGCTTCTTTTTCTTTCCTTCCCCTTTCTCTCCCTTCTTCTTTCCCTTTCTCTTCTTTTCTTCCCTCCCTCCCTCCGTTCCCTTCCCCCCCTCTTTTCCCCTTTCTTTCATCACCATGTGGAAATTTTTTATCTCATGTAATGTGAGGTCCAGATGTAGGCCTTTCTGCCTTTTAACATAATACAATATTCACAAATTTTTTTGAGAATTTTTTTGGGAATGGAAAGCAACTTTTTATTTTACTTATCTGTAGGGTTGTCCTAGGTGTGACTTAGGGGTTTATACACCTTTGAGAACCACCCCAGCATAAGCACACTAATCATGATTACTTTTGTTGGCTAGGTTTAGAATAGCCATTTAAATAAAGCTGCCTCCTGAGTTCTCAGTCTTCTAATCCTCCCTGAGGATTTATTAAGTTCAGTTTTTAGGGGCTCCTTTTACAAGACCAGTCTTTATGTTTAATCATCTTCCCTTACTGAAATCCCACAAGAGGACTCCACTATTTGCAACCTACTGAACTAATGCCAAATAAAGGGCAGAATTAAAAAAAAAAATATGATTGAAATTTGTGTTGCCCAAAAGAACAAGTTTTGTTGACCAGTTGAGTTGTATCAAGTTTGAATCCTCAGTTATCCCTTCCAGAATCTTCTCCCACATCCAGCAGTTAGGGGATGCACACTGACTGAAATCGCCCACCCTGGCCAGGCACCTTAGTAACCATTTGTGTAAGTTACTTTAAGACAGGAGGCCTTGGTAAGGAACACAGAACTAATAAGCCACCTCCAGCCAGAAGAGTTCTGGAAAGGTCAAAAGGTGACACCATGTATCCAACCACCTCCCAGAATCCTTCTTGCTGGTATCCATCCTGGCTGAGCAATGTGTGCACCACCAGGAAGTTCTCTGAGTCAGAATGATTGGCCAAAGACAACCCAGAAACTAATCCCATCACCATAAAACCCAAGCCACAAGGCAGGGCAGTTCTCCCGGGTTCCCTTACCCTACTGCTTTCCACCTGGGCACTCCCTCCCAATAAAATCTCTTGCTTTGTCAGCACATGTGTCTCCTCAGACAATTTATTTGTGAGTGATAGACAAGAGGCCACTTTCGGGCCCTGAAAGGGGTCCCCCTTCCTGCAACACAACTTATCCTTGTTTTACATCAGTCCTTACTAACTCTTATCACACTTGATAGTCTATTATCTCTCAAGTTTATATCAACTAAAAAATACATGCAACATAAATATTGGGAGTTAGGTTTTATTTAGTGGGAATGTTAACACTTGAGCCTGGGAGACAGTATCTCAGGTGATCTGGAGAGAGCTGACTCCAAGGAGACTAAGGAGGAGCCAGGCTATATGCAAGTTTGCAGCAAGGGGCAGATAATCTGAATATTAAAACATTACTGTTAATGAAGAGAAAACTAAATCTCTCACATAAAGAGATTTAGCTATCTTCTATGTATGGGAAGAAGCAAGTGTCCAGGTGTGCCAAAATAATTTCTTTCATATGCCTCTAGCTATTTGGGGCCAATCCTGCTTTCTTTATTGTTCACATACTAATTCCTTGTTTACTGTAAAAGATGGTGAATATGGGGGATGGCCACCTCCCCCCAACTCCTCATTGTTTACCGAGGAGGAAGTGGCTAATGGCTTAAATAGCTGGCTTTATTTCACCTGGGCTCAGAAATTTGCATTTGGAAAAGGCTTGTTCACTGGTAGAGTATAGAGCAGAAAACATTTCATTTTAATTACATACTCTGTATAATCCCAGGCTTCACACTGCAGTCTCATATACCTCACATACACATAATATGTGTTATGGGAAGAAAAATATAATAAAAACCCTGATCTCATGGAGCCTGGAACTTTAGAGGAAGCAAGATATGGAGACATTAAGCTATTATAAATCAATATAAAGAGTTGCTTTGAAAATGAATTAACTATTTAAAGTGGAAAATTCCACTTCTCATGCCATTAGTAGTGAAGAATTTTAAACTAAAAAGACAGGAAGCATAACAAAGATAAGGAGGGACTTCCTGGCAGTCTAGTGGTTGGGACTCCAGTCTTTCACAGCAGGGGGCATGGGTTCAATCCCTGGTTAGAAACTAAGATCCTGAAAGGTGTAGGTAGGTCTTGGCCAAAAGTGAAAAAACGAACATTTGACAAACTATAGATTTTTACATTTGAAGAGTCTCTGAATTAAAAGAAAAAGTGTAAACATAAATTTATACAACATGACAAAAGCTTAATCTCTTTAATATGGCAAGCTGAGTATTATAAAGTCCTTATGCTCCTAGGATAGACTAATAGTTTCATAGCTATGGTATAAAGTAACCCTCTTAAATCAATTTGCTTTCCTGGAAATGCCTTTGAAAGTTGACCAATCAGAGACAGCCTAGTTTTCCTGAAATCAGCTATTCAACAAGTCTTGCCAGAATGACCAACTCTCATCTCAGGAACTAGCACAAGTCACATTTCTACAACTGGTGTAAACCCACTTTTACCTCTATAGTCAATAAAACTACTAGAACTCTGCTTCCCAATGCCCTCATAAGACAGGAAGTTAGCTTGTCTCAAGGATATTGTGCTCAATAGCATAGTTTTGTTGCAGGAAAGGGCACTTCTTCCAGGGCCCAAGAGTGAGCCCTTGTCTGTTGTTCAGTTGCTCAGTCTGGTCTGACTCTTTGCGACTCCATAGACTGCAGCACGTCAGGCTTCCCTGTCCTTCGCCATCTCCTGGAGCTTGCTCAAAATCATGTCCATTGAGTCAGTGATACCATCCAACCATCTCGTCCTCTTGCATCCCCTTCTCCTCCTGCCTTCAGTCTTTCCCAGCATCAGGGTCTTTTCCAATGAGAGGGCCCTTTGCATCAGGTGGCCAAGGTACTGGAGCTTCAGCTTCAGTATCAGTCCTTTCAGTGAATACTCAGTGTTGATTTCCTTTAGGATTGACTGGTTTGATCTCCTCACAGTCTAAAGGACTCTCAAGAGTCTTCTCCAACACCACAGCTCAAAAGCATCAATTCTTCAATATTCAGTCTTCTTTATGCTCCAACTCTCACATCTATACATGACTACTGGAAAAACCATAGCTTTGACTATCCTGACATTATTCAGCAAAGTAATGTCTCTGCTTTTCAATACCCTGTCTAGGTTTGTCATGGCTTCCAAGCAACAAGTGTCTTTCCCTCCGATGCAGTCACTGACCGCAGTGATCTTGGAGCCCAAGAAAATAGCCTGTCACTGTTTGCAGTGTTCTTCCATCTATTTGCCATGAAGTGATGGGACCAGATGGAATGGTCTTTGTTTTAGAATGTTGAATTTAATCCAACTTTTTCACTCTCCTCTTTCACTTTCATCAAGAGGCTTTTTAGTTCCTCCTCACTTTCTGCCATAAGGGTGGTGTTATCTGTGTATCTGAGGTTATTGATATTTCTCTGGGCAATCTTGACTGAAGCTTGAGCTTCATTCAGCCTGGCATTTCGCATGATGTACTCTGCAAAGAAGTTAAATAAGCAGGGTAACAATATACAAACTTGACCTACTCCTTTCTTGATTTGGAACCAGTCTGTTGTTCCATGTCTGGTTCAAACTGTTGCTTCTTGACTTGAATGCAGGGTTCTGAGGAGGCAGGTAAGGTGGTCTGGTATTTCTGTGTCTTTAAGAATTTTCCACAGTTTGTTGTGATCCATATAGTCAAAGGCTTTAGTGTAGTCAATGAAGCAGAAATAGATGCTTTTATGGATTTCTGTTGCTTTTTCTATGATCCAACATATGTTGGCAATTTGATCTCTGGTTCTTTTGCCTTTCTGAAATCCAGCTTGTATATCTGGAATTCTTGGTTCACTATTGTTGAAGCCTCGCTTGGAGGATTTTGAGCATTACCTTGCTAGCATGTGAAATGAGTCCAATTATGCAGTAGTTTGAATATTCTTTGGCATTGTCTTTCTAAGGAATTGGAATGAAAACTGATCTTTTCCAGTCCTGTGGTCACTGCTGAGTTTTCCAAACTTGCTGGCATATTGAGTGCAGCATTTAACAGCATCATCTTTTAGGGTTTGAAATAGCTCAGCTGCAATTCTATCACCTCCACTAGCTTCAGGATGTATGGTTCTAGGTGAGTGACCACCCCATCATGGTTATCTGGGTCATTAAGATCTTTTTTGTATAGTTCTTTCGTGTATTCTTGACACCTCTTCTTAATATCTTCTGCTTATGTTAGGTCCATACCATTTCTGTCCTTTACTGCACCCATCTTTGCATGAAATGTTCCTTTGGTATCTCTAATTTTCTTGAAGAGATCTCTAGTCTTTCCCATTCTATTGTTTTCCTCTATTTCTTTGCATTGTTCACTTAGGAAGGCTTTCTTTTTTCTCCTTGCTATTCTTTGGAACTCTGCATTCAAATGAGTATATCTTTCCTTTTCTCTTTTGCCTTTCACTTCTTTTCTCAGCTCTTTGTAAGGCCTCCTCAGACAACCATTTTGCCTTTTTGCATTCCTTTTTCTAACCCTTGTCTAACACTCTGAAATAAATTGAAAAGACAAATGTACTGACAACGCCAATGACTTTATTGGGAAGGGGGTGCTCAGGAAGAGAGCCTCAGTGTAACAGAACCCAGGAGAACTACTTTGTCATGTGACTCTCAGTCTCAGTTTTTATGACAGTGGGGTTAGTTTCCAGATTGCCTCTGGCCGATCATGTTTCTTGTACCTCTATTTGATCTGACTCAGGGTCCTTCCCTCTCTCAGCCAAGATGGATTCCAGTTCCATGGCTTCTGAAAGGTTGGCAGGACATATTGTCTCATCCCTCCACCTTTTGGCCCCTCCCAAATTTTCAGGTTAGTTTTGTAAGACATACAATAGGCTGGTGCCTCCTTCTTCCTTTTGGTCCCTCCTGAATTCTCCAGGTTAGTTTTCAGAGGCAGCTGCACCATCTTTATCAGAAGCTCTTGTTGTGAGAAAACTCAGACAGGTAGTTGTCATCCTGCCTGGCCAAAGCGAACTGTTTAGGTCAGTGGTTTCCTAACAGTTCTGTCTTTCTTAAGTCATAAATTCATCTGTTTAGTTACAGGTACAGAGTGGTAGTCTCCCCTTTTTAATAATTTACATATAATTGTGTAATTATGCCATTAGATATATATGTAAAGTCTGTGAGACAATAATACAGAAAGGAGGAAATCCAAATGCCAAAAAAAGATAATATGTTCAGGACTTCCCAGGTGGTCCAGTGGCCAGGGCACCCTCTTTGCACTGCAGGGGGCATGGGTTTGATCCCTGCTCAGGGAGCTGGATCCCACACACCACTGCTGGGCTTTCACACACTGCAGTGAGTATTTAGGATCCTGAGGGAAAATCAGAGAAGCCAAATAAATAAAAATAAATATTAAAAAAGAAAAAGAAAAAATGGCCCAGTCACTTTTTTTCAACCTTGCAAGTAATAGTAGAAATGCTTTTTTCCCTATAAGATTAATGTTGGTGGTTTATTGAAATAGAAAATAAGGAGGGTGGATGGAGGATAAAGAGAAGGGAGAGGAGGAGAGGGAGAATAAGAAATTTGAAGAAGAAAGGCAAAGTTTTATGAGCAAATCTTTGTTTTGATTAATGGGGAATATGACATACCACCATGTTGGATCAAATTATAAAATGACAAGAATTGGTGAGCCAATAACAATTTTATGTTATCTTTTTAAAAAATGTATTTATTTATTTTTGGCTGTGCTGAATGTTAATTGCTGTGCATTGGCTTTTTGCAGCAGGTGGGAGTTACTCTCTAGGTGCAGTATTCAGGCTTCTCATTGTGGTGGCTTCTCATGTTGCGGAGCAGACTCTAGGAGCTCAGACCAATAGTTGTGACGCATGGGCCTAGTTGCCCCAAGGCATGTGAGGTCCTCCAGGACCAAGGGTCAAACCGGTGTCCCCTGGATTGGCAGGCAGATTCTTAACCACTGGACCACCGGAAAGTCCTTATGTTTTTATCTCAGTCAGTGTTAGCACCTGTTTGTTTCTAATAATTCTACTTGTATTGAACTGTATTGTTTTCTCATTTTAACGTGTATATACTGGCTTTATTTTGCCTGGTAAAAGTTTTCCATCTATTTATTTCTATTCTATTCTTTCCTATTACTATTTTCTTTCAACTTTGCTAAAGTTATGCAGGCAGACTCTAGAATGGATTTTAAAACCCAGCAAATTTGCATTCATCTCATACATTAGCAAAGTGATGCTCAAAATTCTCCAAACCAGGGTTCAACAGTATGTGAACTGTGAACTTCCAGATTATCGATCAAGCTGGATTTAGAAAAGGCAGAGGAACCAGAGATCAAATTGCTGTCATGCATTGGATCCTCAAAAAAGCAACAGAATACCAGAAAAACATCTACTTCTGCTCTATTGATTACGACAAAGCCTTTGACTGTGAAGATCACAACAAACTGTGTAAAATTCTGAAAGAGATGGGAATACCAGACCACCTTATTTGCCTCTTCAGAAATCTGTATGCAGGTCAAGAAGCAGCAGTTACAACTGGACATGGAAGAACTGAGTGGTTACAAACTGGGAAAGGAGTACATCAAGGCTGTATATTGTCATCCTGCTCTCTTAACTTATATGCAGAGTACATCATGCGAAATGCCTGGCTGGTTGAAGCACAAGCTGGAATCAAGATTGCTGGGAGAAATATCAATAACCTCAGATATGCAGATGACACCACCCTTATGACAGAAAGTGAAAAAGAACTAAAGAACCTCTTGATGAAAGTGAAAGAGGAGAGTGAAAAAGCTGGCTTAAAACTCAACATTCAAAAAACCAAGATTATGACAATCAATCCCATCACTTCATGGCAAATAGATGCAGAAACAATGGAAATAATGAGAGACTTTATTTAGTCATGCCTGACTCTTTGTGACCCTATGGACTACAGCATGCCAGGTTTCCCTGTACATCACCAACTCTGAGAGCTTACTCAAACTCATGTCCATCGAGTCAGTGATGCTATCCAACCATCTCATTCCCTGTCATCCCCTTCTCTGCCTGCCTTCAATCTTTTCCAGCATCAGAGTTTTTTCCAATGAATCAGTTCTTCACATCAGGTGGCCAAAGTATTGGAGTTTCAGCTTCAGCATCAGTCCTTCCAGTGAATAGTCATAACTGATTTCCTTTAGGAGTGACTGGTTGGCTCTCCTTGCAGTCCAAGGTACTCTCAAGAGTCTTCTCCAAAACCACAGTTCAAAAGCATCAATTCTTCGGTGATCAGCTTTTTTTATAGTCCAACTCTCACATCCATACATGACTACTGGAAAAATCATAGCTTTGACTAGACGGACTTTTATTAGCAAAGTAATGTCTCTACTTTTTAATGTGCTGCCTAGGTTGGTCATAACTTTTCTTACAAGGGGCAAGCATCTTTTTATTTCATGGCTGCAGTCACCATCGGCAGTGATTTTGGAGCCCCCCCCACCCAAATAAAGGCTGTCACTGTTTTCATTGTTTCCCCATCTATTTGTCATGAAGTGATGGGACCAGATGCCATGATCTTAGTTTTCTGAGTGTTGACTTTTAAGTTAACTTTTTCACTCTCCTCTTTCACTTTCATCAAGAGGCTTTTTAGTTCTTCTTTGCTTTCTGCCATAAGGGTGGTATCATCTGCATGTCTGAGGTTATTGATATTTCTCCCAGCAATCTTGATTTCAGCTTGTGCTTCATCCAGCTCAGCATTTCATGTGATGTACTCTGCATATAAGCTAAATAAGCAGGGTGACAATATACAGCCTTGACGTACTCCTTTCCCTATTTAGAATCAGTCTGTTGTTACATGTCCAGTTGTAACTGTTGCTTCTTGACCTGCATACAGATTTCTCAGGAGGCAGGTCAGGTGGTCTGGTATTCCCATCTCTTGAAGAATTTTCCACAGTTTGTTGTGATCCACACAGTCAAAGGTTTTGGCATAGTCAATAAAGCAGAAGTAGATGTTTTTCTGGAACTCTCTTGGTTTTTTGCTGATCCAACGGATGTTCACGATTTGATCTCTGGTTCTTCTGCCTTTTCTAGATCCAGCTTGAACATCTGGAAGTTCATGGTTCAAGTATTGCTGAAGCCTGGCTTGGAGAATTTCGAACATTACTTTGCTAATGTGTGAGATGAGTGCAATCATGTGGTAGTTTGAACATTCTTTGGCATTGCCTTTCTTTGGGATTGGAATGAAAACTGACCTTTTCCAGTCCTGACTTTATTTTGGGGGGCTCCAGAATTATTGAAGATGGTGACTGCAGCCATGAAATTAAAAGACCCTTGCTACTTGGAAGAAAAGCTATAACCAACCTAGACAGCATATGAAAAAGCAGCGACATTACTTTGCCAACAAAGTTCCATCTAGTCAAGGCTATGATTTTTCCAGTAGTCATGTATGGATGTGAGAGTTGGACTATAAAGAAAGCTGAGTGCTGAAGAATTGATGCTTTTGAACTGTGGTGTTGGAGAAGACTCTTGAGAGTACCTTGGACTGCAAGGAGATCCAACCAGTCACTCCTAAAGGAAATCAGTCCTAAATATTCACTGGAAGTACTGATGCTGAGGCTGAAACTCCAATAGTTTGGCCACCTGATGTGAAGAACTGACTCATTGGAAAAGACTCTGATGCTGGGAAAGATTGAAGGTAGGAGGAGAAGGGGTCGACAGAGGATGAGATAATTGGATAGCATCACCGACTCGATGGACATGACTTTGAGTAAGCTTTGGGAGTTGGTGATGGACAGGGAAACCTCTGCACTGTAGTCCATGGGGTTGCAAAGAGTTAGACATGACAGCGACTGAACTGAACTGAACTGAACTGATTTTTAATTATTAAAGAATCAAGTTCATTCATCTTTTAGGAAATTAGTCACCTGAAAATCTCCTATCCTAGTTTATGCTCTTTTATTTCCTATTCTCTTTTACCTCCTATTCTCTTTTACCTTCTTTTAGCAGAATTTTATTATTTTCCTATTACTTTGAAAGTTTTACATCATATTCATATTTAGAATGTGGTTTTTGTTCTCTGATGGTATTTATTCTATACATTGCAATATGATTACTTAAATTATAATGTCTAAAGTTAATCAATATCTTTGTCTCTTCCAAAAGATGAACCTACTGTATATTTTAATTTTATTTTGAATTTTTTTCTTTTAAATTTAATTATTAGTATATTATTTTGTAGTTGACATTTGTTTAGATTTATCCAATGTTGATATATATTTTTTACCTTTACTATCTCCCAGAGTTTCAGACTCATGTCCATTGAGTGGTGATGCCATCCAACTATCTCATCCTTTGTCATTCCCTTCTCCTCTCTACCTCGATCTTTCCCTACATCAGGGTCTTTACTAATGAGTTGGCTCTTAGAATCAGGTGACCAAAGTTTTGGAACTTCAGCTTCAGCCCTTTCATTGAACATTCAGTGTTGATTTCCTTGAGGATTGACTGTTTTGATCCCCTTGCAATTCCATGGACCCTCATTCTTTGGCACTACAATTCAAAATCATCAGTTCTTTGGCACTCAGCCTTCTTTATGGTCCAACTCTTACATCTGTACATGACTAGTGGAAAATCCGTGGTTTTGACTATGCAGACCTTTGTCAGACAAGAGGCTGTCTGCTCTTTAAGACACTGTCTAGGTTTGTCATATTTTTTTCTTCCAAGAAGCACGTATCTTTTAATTTCATGGCTGTAGTCATGGTCCACAGTGATTCTGGAACCCAAGAAAATAAAACCATAGCCTTAAAATACACACACACACACACACACACACATATATATATAAAAGAAAGACAAATATAATTACCAGAAAAAACAAGTCTATAATCACCATGGAAGAGTTCAGTAATTGACAAAAAATGTTTAGCAAGAACACAAGATTTTTGTACAGCACTGGGAAATACAGCCATTTTTTAATGAAGTATAATCTCTTTTTTTTTTTTTAGGCCACACAGTGTGGCATGGAGCATTCACACACCAAGGATTGAACCTACATCCCCTGGATGGGAAGTATGGATTCTTAACTACTGAGTCACAAGGGAAGTCCCAGAAACTGATGTTGTTGATCAATAATACTTCAGTTAATCAATCAGTGAATCAATAAAATATTCATATTATCAAAAAAGAACATAGATAATTTGATTTCTATGATTTACAAAATTTGATGTAATTGAAACATAGAACACTGTATTGCATTGCAAATAAATAAATAAATATCTCCTTAAGCACAAATGACACCATTTATTTGGCCACAGTACAAATCTTGACAAAACTCACAAGATTAAAATCATATATATAACATAAGTTAACATGATAACTAGGGACTTTCCTGGTGGTTCAGTTGTTAAGACTCTGAGCTTCCACTGCAGGGGCATAGGTTTGATTTCTGGTTAGGGAACTAAGATCCCACCTGCTGTGCCACAAATTTAAAAAAAATAAAATGATAACTAGAAAATCTCCTCTATACCTCTATGTGTTAGAAAATTAAGAAAAACACAAGTTAAGCATTCAGAATGGAAGCCCAGGCTCTAGGCCTCTCTCCTTCACATCTGTCATGTCACTGGGGATAAGTGGTAGGGTGTGAGAGCTCTCTTTACAGGGCTCCCCAACTCTCACTTTATTTGAGGTTTCCTTTGATTAGTTTTTAGTCTTCGTGCATTGTTCCTGGCAAAACCCTTGTAATTTCCAATATAAGATTTTCAATTATTGTTTTAATATTTAGTTGTGTTCCCAGGTCCTGAAATAACTCTAGAGGAATTAAGGTAAAATGGGTGTCTTTTGTTATTCATATTGCAATCCTCTCTCAATCAAGCAGGAGTTTATGTTAATGAGACAACTTCTGTAAACGCCTAAAGTGGAGCTGGTGGCCAGGGAAACTAGCTGGTGATCTACACTGTTGGATCTTTCAGTCTCGCCCCACCACCCATCTCTGGGGAGCGAAGAGGGACTGCATGTTGAATCAGTCATCAGTGACCAGTGATTTAACCAGTCATGTCAAAGTAATGAAGCATGAACTACAGGGTTGGGAGAGCTTCCAGGCTGGATGTATGGAAATGCTGACAGACTGACATAGCTAAGAGTGCATAGAAACTCTACACACTTTCCCACCTTTCTCCCCAACCTTGCCCTGTGTATCTGTTCATCTAACTGTCTATCCATATCCTTTAATATCCTTTGTAATAAACTGGTAAAGTGTATTCCTGAGTTCTATGAGCTGCTGTAGCAAATTAGTCAAACCCAAGGAGGAGGTGATGAGAAACTTTAATTTATAGCTGGTTTGTCAGAAGCACAGGTGACCACTTGGACTAGCAGTTGGACTCTGAAGTGGAGGTGAGGGAAGAGTCTTGTAAGACTAAGCTCTTAAAGGTTCTAATGCTATCTCCAGGTAGATACTGTCAGAATTATGTTGTAGGCTACCCAGCTGGTGTCACAGAATTGCTGAGAGCATGGATAAAAAATTAATGAATAGAAACTTCAAGTAAACAGAATTGGGAGACCAGAAGGAGGAGCTCTCATGCCCTTGGATGATAGTAGAGGTCAGCAGGAAGAACAAAGGTTCCTCTTTTACCATCCTCCATCTTCTGGTTTAGTTGAACGCACTAATGGCTTTATTAAGACTAACTTGGCCAAACCATTGCTGTGGGTGCTTCTAATCTCAGATCTACCCCTTTTGAAACTCATACTCTCACTCTTTGAGATGGCCACAGGACATTCAATCCACTTGGCTCCTGCTTCTTTTGACTCACAATTGATAAATGGAGAGATGTTCCAATTTTGCACAGGCCTAATTGCTTCTATTAAAAATAACCACACTTTGTAGAGCAATCTTTTCACCCTTGAGAGATGAAGACCTTAAGCATCACAACTTGCAATCTGGAGATTTTGTCTATTGGAAAAGACACTTCCAGAAGAATATTCTTCAACCTCACTGGAGAGGCCCTTATCAGGCAGTGATAACCAACCTTTGTGTCACCAAACTCCAGAAATAGACTCTTGGATTCATATGACACATCTAAAGAAAACATGGAATCCCTACTGGACCAGTACATCGTCTGGTCACCTGAATGAAAAGATTTCCCAGAAATGAAGCAAAGGACATCTGATGAGACAAGTTTCCCAAGACGCCTGGGCTAGGCCTTATGAATGTTTGTTGAGCAAACTTACAATGATGACAAAATGATTCAGAGACTATCCAAAGTTTATGATCTTGGTTACATGTGAACTTTAGATAAAATGTGCCTGAGAGTTCTCCATCCTGCCTCCTTCTCTACTCTTGTTACTTGAATGTGACCTCAGTAGGTTTCCAATCTGTGTACTTTCCCTCTGATGTGAAACACTACACCCAAGAAAGGTCTTTCCTCTAGACAGAGATACAAAAAGCTGCTAAAACTAGAAATCCTGCCTCTTGATCTGGGATGCCTTCAGAGGAAGACCTTGATCAATAAGGTAAAATATTAACAGACTCATAGACTTAGAGAATGAACTTATGGTCACCAGGGCAGGGGAAGGGAGGAGCATGGAAGGAAAGGATTGTTAGGGAGTTTTGGGTGGACAAGTACACACCACTATATTTAAAATGGATAATCAATAAGGGCCTACTGTATAGCACATGGGACTCTGCTCAATGTTATGGGGCAGCCTGAATGGGAGGGAAGTTTGGGGTAGAATGGTTGAGTCCCTTCACCTTTCACCTGAAACTATCACAATGTAGTTAATTGGCTATACTCCAATACAAAGTAAAAAGTTACTGTGTTTTTTAAAGGTAAAATGTAAAAAATTAATACCCAGAAACTTCAGTTAAAAAGAGTTGAGAGACAAGAAGGAGAAACTCTCCTAATCCTGCGATGATAGCAGAGCCCAAGAGAAAGAGGAAAGACCCCTCTTCTTTCCTGGCAGTTTTTCAGCCAAGGAAGAGCCATGGGATTTTTGTTCACTATAGCTCTCCCAACTCCCTTTCCTTTTCATTAAAGTGTTGTCCTTTTCTTTGTGTGTGGAGACCTGCACATGGCTCCTCATAGTTGCAGACCCCAAATTGCAATTCTCTACTGATCCCAAATGAACCCATCTCTGCTGTAGAAATATCTGGTAGACTATTTCAGCTCAACATGTGAAAAACTCACATCAGAACCATTCAGTGAAGAGTCCTAGATACTGGCATGCTGTGAATATTCAGATTATTGTATGTAATATAAATGAAAATAGTAGGATTTTACTTTACAACCAGATTCCACTTTAATCCTTTATAGCACTAATAGGAAAAAAATATTTTTTAAATTCTTTATTAAAAAACAAAATTCAACTGTATAAATTGAAAATTGAATTGCTTTTATTCAACAATTTATGAATTGGGCTGCATCTCACCTAGCAAATAGGAAGGAATTCCAAAGAGCTATAGAAAAGGAAAGATTTATTTTTAAATGAAAGTTCAAATTTCAGTGTCCAAAAAACTGTTTTTAATATACTTATTTATTTGGCTTTGCCAAGTCTTAGTTGCAGCATATGGGATGCTAGTTCCCTAGCCAGGGACTGAACCCAGGCCCTCTGCATTGAAGGTGTGGCATCTTAGCCACTGGACCACCAGGGACATCCCATAAATGATTTTATTTGAATATAGCCAAGCTCCTTCACTTCAGTTGTTGTTGTTAGTTTTGGGCTTTTTGTTGTTTTGTTTTGGGTTATTTTTTTGGTGTGTGTGTGCACTTTGAGGATGGTAGTATCTCAGTTCTCTGACCAGTGTTAAACCTGCATCCTTGGAGTGAAGGTACAATCTCAACCACTAGACTGCCAGAGAATTTCCTTACTTAAGTAGTACATGTAGTTGGTTTTGAGCTAAGACGGCAGTTGAGTACTTATAACAGATACCACATGGCCCACAGAACTGAAAATATTTATTACTTGGTCCTTTAAGAAAGGGGCTACCCAGGTGGCTCAGTGGTAAAGAATCTGCTTGCCAATGCAAGAGATGAGGGAGACGCAGGTTCTCTTCCTGGGTAGGAAGACCCTCTAGAGGAGGAAATGGCAATCTACTCCAGTGTTCGTACCTGGGAAATCCAATGAACAGAGGAGCCTGGAAGGTTGTAGTCCATAGGGTAACAAAGAGTCAGACATGACTGAACATGCATGCACCTTCAAGAAAAAGTTTGCCTACTAGATTAACCCACCCACCGTGGTTTAGTGTGAAGGTGATAGGTCAGCCAAGTAAATGTTATAAAAGATAAAGTTCACAAGTTTTCTTTGGTGGTTTTACAGTAGGGAAGAGGCTTTAACCACAGACTTTAAGTATCCAGTTCCCTTTAACATATTGTCTCTATTTTAGCCTGATATTCTCTGTTCAGTTGCTAAGTCTCGTCTGACTCTTTGCAAGCCCATGGACTGTAGCACATGAGGCTCCTCTGTCCGTCACTATCTTCCAGAGTCTGCTTAAATTCATGTCGACTGAGTCGGTGATGCTGTTAGGTAATTAGAATAGAAAAAGGAATCCAAAATCATGGCAGCTAAAAGACAGACAAAGAAAGGGGAAAAGCCCACAAAAGGGGAACAAAGGAAAAATCCAAGGACTGGAGTGAAAACCTCATGTGAAACAAATGCACCGCCTTCTTGATCAATGATGGGTGCTAGGCCTAATTTCGGAGAAGGCAATGGCACCCCACTCCAGTACTCTTGCCTGGAAAATCCCATGGACGGAGAAGCCTGGTCGGCTGCAGTCCATGGGGTCGCTAAGAGTCGGGCATGACTGAGCGACTTCACTTTCACTTTTCACTTTCCTGCATTGGAGAAGGAAATGGCAACCCACTCCAGTGTTCTTGCCTAGAGAATCCCAGGAACGGTGGAGCCTGGTGGGCTGCCGTCTCTGGGGTCGCACAGAGTCGGACAAGACTGAAGCGACTTAGCAGCAGCAGCAGCAGCAGGCCTAATTTGCATAGGGCAGGCTGGGGGTTGGGAGGGAGAGAGAGAGGACAAAAAGTATAAAAAGAGTGAGTCAAGATGGATTGAGGCCTCTCCTTCAGGGTCGGCCCACCCTCACAAGTTGGTGGTGTTTCTGTTTACCAAGTAAAATTCTGAACTGTAACAGAGTTGTAACACTGGCCTGTCATTTCAAATCTTCGTTGTGGTGAGACTAAGCCAAAGAAATTATGTACTCTCCCGACATAACCATCTCATCCTCTTCTGCCTGCCCCCTTTTCCTCCTGCCCTCAATCTCCCCCAGCATCAGCGTCTTTTCCAATGAGTTGGCACTTCACATCAGTTGGCCAAAGTATTGGAGCTTAAGCTTCAGCATCAGTCCTTCCAGTGAATATTAAGGGTTGATTTCCTTTTGGATTGACTGATTTGATCTCTTTGTAGTCCAAGGGACTCTCAAGATTTGTCATAGCTTTCATTCCAAGGAGCAAGAGTCTTTTAATTCCATGGCTGCAGTCAGTGTCTGCAGTGATTTTGATGCCTAGCAGGGCCCTATGGGACTCCTAGGCACGGAGACCTTTTTGTCCCCCATTTCTTATAGGCAAGACTCTAGCCTCCATGACCTTATCTCAGTTCCAAATGGCAAAACAGTTGCTAATCAAAGGAAGAACAGCAACAAAACCACCTGAGGCAAGATTAAAGGACAAGAAAGGCTCATCAAGATCAGGAGATGGACCACCTAAGACACAGCACACACCCTAACCAGTCAGCAACCCCACCCTTTTGAAACATTACAGAAGAATACAAGACTATTTGAGGCCTGGTGGGCTACAGTTCAGTCCATGAGGTCACAAAGATTTGGACACGACTGAGCGGCTGACACTATCACAAGACTGTTCTTCCCTGGTGGCTTAGACGGTAGGGAGTCTGCCTGCAATGTGGGAGACCCAGGTTCGATCCCTGGGTGGGGAAGATCCCCTGGAGAAGGAAATGGCAACCCACTCCAGTATTCTTGCCTGAAAATCCCATGGACGGAGGAGCCTGGCAGGCTATAGTCCGTGAGGTCGCAAAGAGTCGGACATGATTGTGCGACTTCACTCACTCACTCATTCACAAGACTGCTACTGCCTTGATCCTTATCACGTACTCCTGCCTGACTATATAACCTTTTCCTACTCACCAGGGATGGGGGCACAGTTCTTGAGGCACCAGTCTACTGTGCTCCCCCTTTGCCTGGCAAAGTAATAAAGACAGTCTTTCCTTCTCCTCCATAACTCTGTCTCTGTATTTCTGTTTGGCACTTGGTGCAGAGAGCCAAGATTCTGGGAACAATTTTGGAGCCCAAGAAAATAAAATCTGTCAGTGTTTCCACTCTTCCCCCTTCTATATGCCATGAAATGATGGGATCATCTAGGCTCTTTCATTCTAATTTTGACTTGGCTTTGTAGGTAGTTCAGTCTGTAGAGACAATGTTCTCATCATCAAGTCGCTGAGTATGTTGCAGGAAAGAGTCTATTCTGACTTCAAGTTGGGACTGTTTCTTTGACTGGCTTTTTGTTGCTTTTGTTATTATAATCATATGTAATAGCCTACCTCAGAAAACCCTGCTCCTCTGCCTGACTGTTAAACTAAAGTGCATTTGTTCAGTTCACAGGGAGATAATCTGACCCTGCCCACTTGTGAATGACTACAGGAAAGAAGAGTTTAATCCCTTCCACAGGCTGGCCCTTCCCAGAGACATTTTGTAATTCTGATGGCCCTTTTTACTTTACTTTCTCACTACCTTTCCCTAATTATTCTGCCCTTTTTACTTTATTTCTTCACATTCCCCCATCTCTGCTCTATAAAAGAAGCTGGCATTTCGAGACATTAGTCTGCCATTTTATTGGTCTGCCGGCGTTCTGAATAAAGGCAAAATATCCTTTGCCTCCACACTCGTCTCTTGGATTTATTGGCAACAGTGAACTATTGGTAACTGGTATTTTTCTTTCTTGTCTTAGTGATTTTACACTGTGAATTAATGATTTTACCTTGTGATTTAATGACTGTCATTGGCTTTGAAACTTTACCTCAGACTGGGACTCAAATCCACATGACCAAGACTTGAACCTAGTCAAAATCCTGCTTGGACTCAAACTGCTTGGCTGGGACTCGGATCCAGCCAAGACCCATGATACTTGGTTTCAGGACCTAATGAAATTCAGGTTCTTGATGTCTCATCACAGAAAGAATTCAGTGAGAGACAAAGTGACTGGTAAGAAGTGGATTTATTCAGATTCAGAAAGGCTCATACTTCACAGGCAGAATGTGGACCATTGCAGAGGGTGAATTCAGCTAAGAAATGCAGGGTAGTCAGTTTTTATATGCTGGGTAAATTCATATGCTAATGACTGGGAGGATTTTTCCCTCCTGTTACAGCTTCCTGTTGAAGCTCGAGTGCTTGAGTGCTGGGTGAGAATATGCTCCTCACATAGAAGTGAACATTCTGAGCTCAATGAAATTGTAAATTAATACATTTGTAATGGGAGGGAAAGGTGCAGGTCACAACTTTTGAAAGAATGACATAGCCCAAGGATACAACATAAATCGATTAGAATCAAATGGGACCAAGTTGGCAGACAAGTCTAGACCTTGATCCTCAATAATCAAGTGAAATGACATACCCAGAGGTGCCATGACAGTTCCAAGACACTGTTAAAAGACCAAGGAGTGGGCAGTGGACCAAATCCTGAAAATCTCTGCCCTTCCCAAAAATAGTTGGAATAATCCTCCCACTCCTTAGCATATGAAGTTACCTAGCCTATAAAAATTAATCGTGCTAAATTTCAAGGCTGCACTCACCCTCTGCCATGTCCCACCCTTTTCTATGGAGTGTGCTTCTTTCTGAATCTGAATAAATTCACTTCTTACCTATCACTTTGTCTCTCACTGAATTCTTTCTGTGATGTGACATCAAGAACCTGAGCTTCATTATGTCTTGAAACCAGGTCTTATGTTTTTGGCTGGGTTTGAGTCCCAGCCACATGGGTTTGAGTCCTAAAACTAGGTTTTGGCTGGGTTCATGTCCCAAGCAGGGTTTTGGCTGGGTTCCAGTCCCAGCCACTTGAGTTTGAGTCACAAGCAATGTTTTGGCTGGGTTCAAATCCCAGAACATGGGTTCAAGTCCCAATCTGAGGTAAATGGTTTCACAATGACATAACAGATCTGTAAAGCAATCTCAACAGCCTACTTAACATTGGTCCATTATCAAGAGATGGACTTGCTTTTTAAAAAAACAAACAAATGAACAAAAATAAACCCTTTAATTTGTACTGGCATATAACCAATTAACAATGCCATGATAATTTTAGCTAGACAGCAAAGGGACTCAGCCATATGTATACATGTATCCACTCACCTAGAGCCAGACATCCTGGAATGTGAAGCCAAGTGGGCCTTAGAAAGCATCACTATGAACAAAGCTAGTGGAGGTGATGGAATTCCAGTTGAACTATTTCAAATTCTGAAAGATGACACAGTGAAAGTGCTGCACTCAATATGCCAGCAAATTTGGAAAACTCAGCAGTGGCCACAGGACTGGAAAAGGTCAGTTTTCATTCCAATCCCAAAGAAGGCAATGCCAAAGAATGCTCAAACTACCACACAATTGCACTCATCTCACATGCTAGTAAAGTAATGCTCAAAATTCTCCAAGCCAGGCTTCAGCAATATGTGAACCGTGAACTTCCAGATGTTCAAGTTGATTTTAGAAAAGGCAGGGGAACCAGAGATCAAATTGCCAACATCTGTTGAATCATCAAAAAAGCAAGAGAGATCCAGAAAAACATCTACTTCTGCTTTATTGACTATGCCAAAGCCTTTGACTGTGTGGATCACAGCAAACTGTGGAAAATTCTTCAAGAGATGGGAATACCAGACCACCTGACCTGCCACTTGAGAAACCTGAATACAGGTAAGGAAGCAACAGTTAGAACTGAACAGTAGAACAACTGACTGGTTCCAAATAGGGAAAGGAGTACGTCAAGGCTGTATATTGTCACCCTGCTTATTTAACTTCTACACAGAGTACATCATGAGAAACGATGGGCTGGAAGAAGCACAAGGTGGAATCAAGATTGCCGGGAGAAATATCAATAACCTGAGATATGCAGATGACACCACCCTTATGGCAGAAAGTGAAGAGGAACTAAAAAGCCTCTTGATGAAAGTGAAAGAGGAGAATGAAAAAGCTGGCTTAAAGCTCAACATTCAGATACTAAGATCATGGCATCTGGTCTCATCACTTCATGGGAAATAGATGGGGAAACAGTGGAAACAGTGTCAGACTTTATTTTTTTGGGCTCCAAAATCACTGCAGATGGTGATTGCAGCCATGAAATTAAAAGATGCCTACTCCTTGGAAGGAAAGTTATGACCAACCTAGACAGCATATTAAAAAGCAGAGACACTACTTTGCCAACAAAGGTCCATCTAGTCAAGGCTATGGTTTTTCCAGTAGTCATGTATGGATGTTAGAGTTGGACTGTAAAGAAAGCTGAGCACCAGAGAATTGATGCTTTTGAACTGTGGTGTTGGAGAAGACTCCTGAGAGTCCCTTGGACTGCAAGAAGATCCAACCAGTCCATTCTGAAGGTAACGCTGGGAAAGATTGAGGGCAGGAGGAGAAGGGGACAACAGAGGATGAGATGGTTGGATGGCATCACTGACTCAATGGACATGGGTTTGGGTGGACTCTGGGAGTTGGTGATAGACAGGGAGGCCTGGCATGCTGCAGTTCATGGGGTCACAAAGAGTCAGACCTGACTGAGCGACTGAACTAAACTGAACTGATTTTCCCCCTTGGGTTTGCAAAGAGTTGGACACGACTGAGTGACTAAACTGAACTGACTGATTCTCTTCCAAGCCTCCCACCCATGTAGGCTGCTGCATAACACTGAGCAGAATTCCCTGTGCTATATAATAGGGGGATGGACTTGCTTTTGGTGAGTACAGGGCAGTACCCAGAATACATCAGGCTCCTGAAAAATTACAATGATTATCACTATACATTTTCCTCTGGGAGAGATAATGCATTTTTGATGCAAATAATCAACAAACAATCTGTAATAAGAATCGAAGTGTTTTATCTGAGTGAAACTGAGGACTACTGCCCAAAAGTGTGGTCTCCACCAAGGAAGAAAGTGGTCTGGAGAAGCATGGTTTTCAGCACATTTTTATATCTTGTCGGAACAAAGAACAAACATCAAACATAATGGGGAAACATTCCTTGAAAGTTTCGAAAGACACAGATTGCTTCAGAGGGCAGATCTGAGGTGTGACTGGCACCATGTTCCTACCATGCTCCTGTGCCATGCTGTATCCAGGCTGCCAGTGCATCAGAAAGCACCCAGGATGAGGCTCGTGTACGTCCACTGCCTGGAGATTCAGGTGGAGAATCACTGCTGGCTGGAATCACCCTTTCTCACAGCCCAGCAGTTACACAGCCACGAGGCGGCCACGAGGGTGGCTGCCATCCAGGCCCTCAAGGCATGGAAGGCGGCTAAGTTCCCCCAACACCAGTGGCTGGAGGACCAGCTCCCCAACTCAACATCACCAGGAAGTAGTTGTGACCCTGAGCCATGCCATTGTTTTGTTTGGTAGAAACTTCAGCAGGAGGAACAACGGGTGACCTAACTGAAAAAGGTTCAAACTGATCTCTAAACTCCACCTCCAGATATACTCCATTGCAGCCTAGGAGAGCTCACAGATATGCTACAAAAATGACAACTTTTCCAACTCCAGCCCTAGGGGTACAGTGGATACAAACTAACCACAGGGAGTTCTCCAATTCTAGCACATGCTTTCTTGGTGCACAGCTGTGTCCTCAAATGACCTTAGGCATCTGAGAGTCTGTTAAGGGTTCATAAATATTCTATACATACACACATCTGATTATAACAGACTGAATTATGGGAAAGACATGCACAAGAGAGCCTGTTATTTTGTAGCTTGTAATTGTCAATCAAAATTGTCAGTCCACACCCACCTAAATGATTATATAAAAGCCCTGTCTTAAAAACCCCTATACTGCCTCTCTTGCCTTGGCCTGCCTCTCCCTTGAGGTGTTCTTTCTGTTCTTTCCTTAATAAACTTGTTTTTGTCACAGATAAGACCTCAGATTCTTCTTTGGGCTCTTATGAAGAGCCAAGGCCCCTAATGGAGGGTCCTTGTCAACTGTTCCTATATCCGTTAACAATTTTGGGTGTCTGTGTCCTGGGCTGACAGGCAGGAGCCCTTAGTCAAGCTGAGCGAGTATGGAGGAGGTCCAGGCACCGTGCTCTCTACCACCTGCATGTCTGCTCTCGATAGCATCCTATATCTCTCTTCTCATTGCCTGCATCACAGATGTAACAAATGTAACTTGGAGGAAGCTTAAATAAATCTACACATTATGCATGTGTGTTAAGTCACTTCAGTTGTGCCCAACTCTTTGTGACTCTATGTACTGTAGCCCACCAGGTTCCTCTGTCCGTAGGATGTCCCAGGCAAGAAAACTGAAGTGAGTTGCCACTTCCTTCTCCAGGGGATCTTCCCAACTTAGGGATCAAACCTGCACCTCCTGCATTGGCAGGTGGGTTCTTTACAACTAGCACCACCTGGGAAGCCCCCACATGCTGTCAGTTCAGTTCAGTTCAGTCACTCAGTCGTGTCCAACTCTTTGCGACCCCATGGACTGCAGCATGCCAGGCCTTCCTGTCTATCACCAACTCCTGGAGTTTACTCAAACTCATGTCCATTGGGTCGGTAATGCCATCTAACCATCTCATCCTCTGTCATCCCCTTCTCCCACCTTCAATCTTTGCCAGCATCAGGGTCTTTTCAAATGAGTCAGCTCCTCACATCAGGTGGCCAAAGTATTGGAGTTTCAGCTTCAACATCAGTCCTTCCAATAGTACTCGAACTGATCTCCTTCAGAATGGACTGGTTGGATCTCCTTGCAGTCCAAGGGACTCTCAAGAGTCTTCTCCAACTCCACAGTTCAAAAGCATCAATTCTTTGGCCCTCAGCTTTCTTTATAGTTCAACTCTCACATCCATACATGACTACTGGAAAAACCATAGCCTCGACTAGATGGACCTTTGTTGGCAAAGTAATGTCTTTGCTTTTTAATATGCTGTCTAGGTTGGTCATAACCTTCCTTCCAAGGAGTATGTGTCTTTTAATTTCATGGCTACAGTCACCATCTTCAGTGATTTTGGAGCCCCCAAAAATAAAGTCTGGCACTATTTCCACTCTTCCCCCATCTATTTGCCATGAAGTGATGGGACCAGATGCCATGATCTGAGTTTTCTGAATGTTGAGCTTTAAGCCAACTTTATCACTCTCCTCTTTCCTCAAGAGGCTCTTAAGTTCTTCTTCACTTTCTGCCATAATGGTGGTATTATCTACATATCTGAGGTTATTGATATTTCTTCTGGCAATCTTGATTCCAGCTTGTGCTTCTTTCAGCCCAGCATTTCGCATGATGTACTCTGCATATAAGTTAAATAAGCAGAGTGACAATATAGAGCCTTGACATACTTCTTTTCCTATGTGGAACCAGTCTGTTGTTTCATGTCCAGTTCTAACTGTTGCTTCCTGACCTGCATACAGATTTCTCAAGAGGCAGGTCAGGTGGCCTGGCATTCCTATTTCTTTCAGAATTTTCCACAGTTTACAGTGATCTACACAGTCAAAGGCTTTGGCATAGTCAATAAAGCAGAAATAGATGTTTTTTTTCTGGAACTCTCTTGCTTTTCAATGATCCAACGGATGTTGGCAATTTGACCTCTGGTTCCTCCGCCTTTTCTAAAACCAGCTTGAACATCTGGAAGTTCATGGTTCACATATTGCTGAAGCCTGGCTTGGAGAATTTTGAGCATTACTTTACTAGCGTGTGAGATGAGTGCAATTGTGCAGTAATTTGAGCATTCTTTGGCATTGCCTTTCTTAGGCATTGGAATGAAAACTGACCTTTTCCAGTCCTGTGGCCACTGCTGAGTTTTCCAAATTTGCTGGCATATTGAGTGCAGCACTTTCACAGCATCCCACATGCTGTACTTTGGGGAAAAAAAAGAAAGACAGATTAGCATGCACAGTGAGTCAGTATGACCTTGGTGTCTGAAAAGGGAGTCTTATCTTTGAAGGAGTACTAGCATTGGTATCATAGAGAGGAAGGGATATTTATTCCTCTCTTCAAAATGGACACTATTAACCTCTGGATAATCTTTTTTTTTTAATGGTTAAAGTAGAAGTACAATGCATGTTTGACAGGCTATAATATAGGCTGTTCTGGTAGAGATCGAGTTCATGTATAAGCCAGAATAGCTTTCTCAAAACTCAATAGGGGAATGTTTCTTCCATCACATTGACAGGAGTTATTTTTCAATAGGCTGCATTCTGTTTTACACACTACATTGAGAGTCTATTTAGTGTGATTCAGTTCCCTTAAGCCTGTGTGTTCCTGAATGTTCAAGCAAAAGAGGTCCAGGACCTGCAAAACACCAGATTAGAACTTGGAGGTAATTAGTTTATTCATTCGTTATTTAATTATCTAGGGCTCTTTGAATGTCTACCATTTACAAATCACTGCACTAGCGTCTGGAGTTCAAAACATGAATTAGACATAATCTGTACTCCTAAAGAGCTCACAGCATTTAAACTAACCAAGTCATCAGTACAAAGCTATAGAAAGGTATGAACAGGAGTTATGATAAGTGCAAAAAACAAGCACCTTAATCCAGTCAATGGAGACTTCTGAGAGGAAGTAATGCCAAGGCTTAAGGTGAGGATAATGAATTAAGAAGAGGAGGATATTTCTGGGAGTAGAGGATGTGAAGGGTTAAAGAAGGCTGGGACTCAAGGAACTCTATAGTTTGTGGAGGAAACTATCTGAAGTTTGGTGAAGCTGGAGAGATTGGCATGAGCCAGATTAGGAAAGTCTTTTTAAGAAATGCCATCTTGAGTTTTATCTTTAAGATTTTTAGGACAATACTGGGAAGTTATTAAAACCTCCACTAATATTTATTGAGCATGGTACTAAGTGTTTGACATTCTTTATGTCATTTAATGTTCTCAGTGATACAGTGCATAGATATTATTATTTATCCCCATTTATCAGATGCAAGAGCTAAGGCTTAGAATGATTAAGTAACTGTGCCAAGACCAGTCAGCAACTAAATGGCAAAACAAGAATTAAACCAAAGTCTTTCTAACTTCAGAAGCCATGTTCAATAACACTGTGAAATAATGCCAAACAATTCAAATAACATTTGAAGAAAATATTTCAAATAATATTGGAAGGAAAGTCACCCAAACACCTACCACTCATTTTTTTCTGTCTCAAGTTAGACTTGAGACAGAAGTCTATACTATTCTGTACCTACTCCCTCAGTCCTTGAAAACAGCACACAAAGCTCTTTTTGTTAGAGGAAGACACTGACTGAAACCACCCAGCCTGGCCAGGCACCAGAGTAAACATTTGTGTGAATTATCTTATGACAGGAGGTTCTAGTAAGGAACATGGAACTAATATGCTACCACCAACCAAAAGAGTTTGAGAAAGGTCAAAAGCAGACGCCACATGTCCTACCATCTCCCAGAATCCTTCTCGCTGGCATCCTTCTTGGCTGAACAATGTGTGTGCACCAGGAAGGACTCTGAGTCAGAATGATTGGCCAAAGACAACCCAGAAACTAATCCCACTACCATAAAACCTGAGACTGCGAGCCACAAGGCAGAGAAGTTCTCCTGGGTTCCCTTACCCTACTGCTCTCCACCTGGGCGTCCCTTCCCAATAAAATCTCTTGCTTTGTCAGCACACGTATCTCTGCAGACAATTCATTTCTGAGCATTAGACAAGAGCCCACTCTTGGGCCCTGGAAGGGGTCCCTCTTCCTGCAACATTTTCATGAGATGCAAATTTACTTGAGGAAACATATATGAAAGATGCTTGAATGTCAAATATGAGCAAATTATGATTTTCTCATCTTGCTTTTTGATTGAAGATAATATCCAATATGATAATGTCCCATGTGGATTTTGTCTTTCTTACTCCTTCATGACATCCTACCCAAAAGGGTTCCACTCTTAAACACAATTGAGGTTTGATGATTTCAAAATAGAATAGAGTAAATTACCTGGCGGTCCAATGGTGAGGACTTGGTGCCTTAACTGTGGGGAATTGATACTATTGTAGATGTCACGATTCATTTAGAAAAATACTTGTAAATGTTTCCAGTTACTTGAGATGGGCACAGTCTTCTCCCATAATGCCAGTGGGATTTACAAATTCAATAAAAATATCCCAACATTTTTCAGTCTCTTACCTTATTTGGATCTTAGATAATAGTTATGAGAACTAAAACTGATCAGGCCTCTGAGTGGCTCTCCTGGGTACAAATTCTTTCCCTGTCCTTTCAGCCGCCAGGACTTTCCCTGAGTTCCAAGGGGAAAGTTCAAACATTTGCTAATTTGGGAAGGGAGAAGGTGTGGTGACAAAGGGAGGAGCAGTCAAGAAACAATAGTGAAGCCTTGGGACAGCGTCTTGGTTCCCCCTCAAAGGATATACATAACAATATCTTGTAGTTGTTTTGTAGATACTAAAATCCCTCCTAGGTGGGAGGTGCTTTCCTGGTGGCTCAGATGGTAAAGCTCTAAAGCGTCTGCCTGCAATGCAGGAGACCCGAGTTCGATCCCTGGATCAGGAAGATCCCCTGGAGAAGGAAATGGCAATCCTCTCCAGTACTCTTGCCTGGAAAATTCCAAGGATGGAGGAGCCTGGTGGGCTACAGTCCATGGGGTCGCTGAGAGTCGGACACGACTGTGCGAGTTCACTTCACTTCTAGGTGGGAAAAGTATCTGTATGCTGCCCACAGGCAGGTAAACACAGAGACCCCAGGCCAGGTGGAACCAGAAGGTTGATGATGCTAACTCCACTTACCTCACCATCAGCCAATCAGAAGAATGCTCACAAGCTGATCATGCCCTCTTTGAACCATTACTATAAAACTCCTCACTCCCCCTTGCAAGTGGGGGCACACAGTTTTGAGGGCATTAGTCCTCTGTACCCCTCTTTGCCTGCCAAAGCAACAAAGCTGTTAAGGAATCCAAACTCGCTCTGCTTGCCACACGACAGGCAAGTGAATCTGAGACAAAGTGCTGAATCAAAGATACAACTTTATTTGGAGAGCTGGCTGATAGAGAAGATGGCAGAATAATGTCTCAAAATAGCCATCTTGTCTGGGTTTAGATGCCAGGTTCTTTTATAGATCAGAGACGGGGGAGGTAAGGAAACGAAGTGAAAAGCCAGTAATCTTATAAATATCTCTTAGAATGCAAAGTCTCAGGCAGAGGATGTGTTAATTTTTTCCTTCCTGTCATCTATAGATGGACAGGGTTCTGAACAAAGCCACTTGGTAACAGTGAGACAGAGCGTTCTCTGAGGCAGGCCATTACGTGTGATTATAATAACAAAAACAACAAAAAGCAAGTCAAGGAAACAGTTCTACCATACAGTCAAAATTGGCTTTTCCCTGCAACAAAGCTATTTTTTTTTTTTAAATTGATGTAGATTTACAATGTGCTGTATAGCAAATTGACTCAGTTATACAAATATACATGTTCTTTTTAAAGATTCTTTTCCATTATGGTTTATCACAGGATATTGAATATAATTCCCTGTGGTATACAGTAAGACCTTGTTAAAAGCTATTCTTTTCTAGTTCACCAAAAACTCTGTGATTTAATTGCACTGTTGGGGTACAAAGGCTGGATTTGGCTTCATTCTCACCCCAATTTTTACCTGTAAAGACTTCTCCCTGAAAACCATTAGGGAGTTCAGAGCTTTTGAGCAGGAGCCACTTGTTCCCCTTGCTTGGCTCTGCAATAAACTTTTCTCTGCTCCAAACTTCCATGGTTCAGTTTGTTTGACCTCACTGTGTCAGGCACATGAACTGGAGTTCAGTAGCAAAATCAACATATTTCCCTATCTTTGTGTTAAGTAACTCTGAGATGAAGGATTCTTTCCTGCCTTTGTGCTAAACAATGCTAGGATAAACAAAAATAACATAGTTACTCTTTCATAGAAATACTTCGTAGTATGACATGAAACTAGGAACCAAATAAAATAGTTTATTCATCAAGCTTGCTAGTCAGTACTTACATCAAGACACTCATCTGGCCCTCCTACACAATTCAAAACCATTATAGAGTAGCTTTGTCTAATTCCACTAAACTCTCTGCTTTGTGAGACCCATCATAAAACCCCCTGCACTGGCCCTAAAACCCTAAAAATATTGTTTCGAGACTTTGTCCTTTTGAGATACTACTGAGACTGTGTCAAAGTGGTATCTTTTCTTATAGCAGTAAGCCCAATAAACTTAGCTTTGTTTGATCATTGGATCTTTTTGGTGGTCTTTTAGGAAGAAAGACAATTCTCTGTTCCTTGGAATTCTCAGCAAGCTAACTGTGCAGATGCACCTGATCATTTCATTATGCTGAAATGACCCTAAACATTCTGCAATTCAATTTTGGGTGACCATTCATCATTCATTAAGAAATAATTTGCTGTACTTTTGGTTGTGAAGCACTGCATAGCAAGAACAAAATTATCTGGATAAGAAAATACAGCATTGCCACTGTTTAGTGAAAGATTCTCAGGCAGAGCTGAATGTCTTCTGAGAGTTTGTAAGAACCCCATCTGGGACAATATGAGGGCAGGGTCATGAATCCTGAAAAATACAAGGGTGTGGTGTAGGCTCAGGAATGGACATCCAGCAGGAATATGGTAAGGGAGCGTGCAATGCTCTATATTTTCTATTTCAAGCTAACTGTGGCCTACATCTAGATCTCAGGAATAGACCAAAGCAGAACACTTCTATGGGATAAAATGATTCTCATATGATCAGGCAGTGAGGGAGAAGCACAAGCAATACAAACAAGCCAAGTGAGACAAGATTCTGAGCTCAGGTCAAATAGGGCAGTAAGCATCATTGGGATGATTCTCAATGCGTCTGTCTCCTGAGCTACATTGCTCCGGGTCTGGGTCAGTTGCCTTCTACACTTGGTACCTAGTTTTTGAGGCAGGAAGTGTATGGACCCCTACCCAGCATAAAGTGATTGGAGATCCATTCCCTGTGGATTCAAACTCGAAGACAAGAATAGCAGGGCAGTTAAAGGGGGAGGGTGGACTCTGTTCAGATCACATAGTTCATGTTCCCAAAGTCAGGAGACCTCCCTCAGAAAAGGCTCCTTGAGGGTCAAAGCGGGTAGTTATGTCAAGGGATGCTCTATCCAGACGCCTTTTTGGCGAAATCCACCTTGGCTGAGAGATACATGCGCACACATGGGAGGATCCAGAGATATACCAAATACAGACTGTGAGCCAAGCAAATCAAAATGATTGGTCAAAGGAAATCTGGAATAAGTACCCCATAAAAGTAATTCAAACTGCCATGAGGGTGCAACTCTGACTCTCTCTCTGAGTACGCCTGTGGCGTACTGTACTTTTTCCCCCTTAATAAATACTTTACTTGCTTCACTACTTTCTGTCTTTGGAAATTCTTTTCTGCAAAGCCGCAGGGCCAGGGCCCTTGTCACTGACCACTGTGCTAGTGGCTAGGACCTGGTGCTTTCACTGCTGTGACACAGCCCAGTTTCCAGCTGGGAACCCAAGTCCTGTTCTAAGCCATTGCATGTCAAGGCCACCCGAGATCAGTTTTCACCCTGTGATTTTCTGTCACCATCATCTCAGGCATCCCTTTGCCTCTATCTCGTTTCTTATATTTCATACCTTCTTTTCTCTGTTTTATCATTTTTTGTGGCACATTTCCTTTAGCATTTTCATTAAAGAAGAGCATATGAAAGTATTCTTTTTACTCTTTGCAAGT
This sequence comes from Bubalus bubalis, assembly GCF_019923935.1. NCBI lineage: Eukaryota > Metazoa > Chordata > Mammalia > Artiodactyla > Bovidae > Bubalus > Bubalus bubalis. The sequence continues at coordinate 41,805,842 of NC_059160.1, read as the reverse complement.
TTTTGTATAAACCAGCACTTGTTTGATAATTTGGTTGAATAGAGTTGTCTGCTGGAATAAATTGTTCTTCGGGATTTTTAAAGCATTGCAGTATACCAGGAGGTGCTACCTCCAAAATACGGCACCTTGGCATACACTTCCCCAAAAGCAGGAGATAAATCTTCTAGGTACCCTCCCTGTATCAGGAGAAAAACTTATTAGGAAGTCTGTATAAACAAACCTTGTTACTTCTTCGCTTTTTACCACCCATAGTCCAAAACCTTTGTCTTGTCAATTCTTCAAAAGGTATTGTTTCTTTGTCTAAAAGTATAAAAGCCTTCGGCTCCAATCACTTCTTCAGTTCTTTATTCTCCTGTGAAGGCTTCCGTGGACATGTAAAATCCCTATAAAATTTGTATTCTTTTCTCCTGTAAATCTGTCTTTGTCAATTCAATTTTCAGACCCAGTCAGGGATGTTTAGGGGGTCATGAGAAACATGTTGCTCTTCTCACCACTTTGTTGTTGAGAAGTCCAAAGCTATTCTAATTTCTTTTTCTCTTTTTTTGTTCCTTGTCCACTTTCACCTACTTTTCTGGAATCTTGAGAATCTCTTCTTTTGTTCTAAATGTTTAAATTTTACAATCATATGCTTTGGTGTAGAGCAGTTTTAATCTGTTATGATGACTCTCAATTTGAAAATTTGAATCCTTCAGTTCTGGGAATTTTCTTCTAATTTTTTCTTTCTTCTTCTTCTTTTTTTTTTTTTGTCTGTGCCTTGCAGCTTGTGAGATCTTAGTTCCACAACTTGCAAAACAAATTGTTTCAGCAAGAGCTCAGCTTAAACACATGTGTTCAGGAAAGATAAAGCCACAGGCTTGTTCACAAACAGCCTTGCCTAGCCTATCAAAGCAGTCGGAGACTCAACTCACTTGCCCTCTGACTACTTCTTTCCTGTCTTAGCCTAACCTTCCTTCCTGCCCCTCCCTCACCCTTGCTAACTTCCATCCTTTGATTAACTCCTCCCCAACAAAACTACATAAAGTCTCAGAGAGTTCATTTGACTGGTTTCATTTGTCCAATGTCTCCCTTGCCTGGCACGTTTCTAACAAACCAAGCTTGGTGTTTATTGTACAATATTATGTGAACCAAGAACTTCCAGATGTTTAAGCTGGATTTAGAAAAGGCAGAGGAATCAGAGATCAAATTGCCAACATCTTTTGGATCATCAAAAAAGCAAGAGAGATCCAGAAAAACATATACTTCGGCTTTACTGACTATGCCAAAGCCTTTGACTGTGTGGATCACAACAAACTGTGGAAAATTCTTCAAGAGATGGGAATACCAGACCACCTTACCTGCCTCCTGAGAAATCTGTATGCAGGTCAAGAAGCAACAATTAGAACTGGACATGGAATAATGGACTGGTTTCAAACTGGGAAAGGAATACATCAAGGCTGTATATTGTCACCCTGCTTATTTAACTTATATGCAGAGTATTTATGTGAAATTCTGGGCTGGATGAAGCACAAGCTGGAATCAAGATTGCCGGGAGAAATATCAATAACCTCAGATATGCAGATGACATCACCCTTACGGCAGAAAGTGAAGAGGAACTCAAAAGCCTCTTGATGAAAGTGAAAGAGGAGAGTGAAAAAGTTGGCTTAAAGCTCAACATTCTGAAAACCAAGATCACGGCATCCAGCCCCATCACTTCATGGCAAATAGATGGGGAAACAATGGAAACGGTGAGAGACTTTATTTTGGGGGGGCTCCAAAATCACTGCAGATGGTGACTTCAGCCATGAAATGAAAAGACACTTGCCCCTTGGAAGAAAAGCTATAATCAACTTAGGCAGCATATTAAAAAGCAGAGACATTACTTTGCCAACAAAGGTCTGGATAGTCAAAGCTATGGTTTTTCCAGTAGTCATGTATGGATATGAGAGTTGGACTATAAAGAAAGCTGAGCACTGAAGAATTGATACTTTTGAACTGTGGTGTTGGCGAAGACTCTTCAGAGTCCCTTGGACAGCAATGAGATCAAACCAGTCAATCCTAAAGGAAATCAGTCATGAATATTCTTTGGAAGGACTGATGCTGAAGCTGAAACTCCAATACTTTGGCTACCTGATGTGAAGAACTGACTTACTGGAAAAGACCGTGATGCTGGAAAGGATTGAAGGCAGGAGGAGAAGGGGACAACAGAGGATAAGATGGTTGGATGGCATCCCTGACTTGATGGACATGAGTTTGAGCAAGCTTCAGGAGTTGGTGAAGAACAGGGAAACCTGGCATGTCTGCAGTCCATGGGGTCACAGAGTCAGACATGACTGAGCAACTGAACTGAACTAAACAAATTTCTTTTGGTCTCTTTGGGCTTCCCTGATAAGAATCCGCCTGCAAAGCAGGAGACACTGGTTTGATCCCTGGGTCAGGAAGATCCCCTGGAGAAGGGAAAAGCTACCCACTCCAGTATTCTGGCCTGGAGAATTCCATGGACTGTATGGTCCATTATCTTATAGTTGAGTGCTATGGAGCAGGAGGTGGAGCCTTAGCAAGCAGGATACATGTGACTATGTAAACCTTCACTTTCTCATGGTGTCAATGCCCTTAACTTGTAACAGAGCAAGACCCCATGGGGCCTTGCAGGGGAGTGAGAGAGGGTGATAAGCTTTCCTCCATATCCTCTGCTTTAGTTCCTCTCTGAAGTACCTAGATAATAGTATCTGACGCACAATACCTGAATTGTTTTGCAGATGTTAAAAACCTCCTCCTTTCTAACAAATGGAAGATGTTAACTACTTGATGACCATGAGCCCCTAGCCCCAGGCCTCCTGGAGCCTAAGGACTGATAATGCAAACCCCCTTGACAGCACTCTGCTACCTCACCATCAGCCAATCAGAGAACTGTGCACGAGCAGATCACACACACTGAGACCCTCCTCCCTCACCTGACTTTTAAAAGTCCTTTGCGAAACCCCTTCAGGAAGTTTGGGGCTTTTATGCTTGCTAGGCTCTGTAGTAGACCTATCTCTGCTCAAAACTCTGGCCACCATTTCAGTTTGTTTGGCCTCACTGTGCATCAAGCACATGAACTTGTGTTGGCAGACTGCCTGCTGTTCCCTGTCCAGAGACTTTTCTCTTTACCCTCTCTAGAGACTCTGGAGTTTCTCCTGGAGTCAGGGACAAATGGTCATTCAGTAGCGTGGAGTTAGGGAGAGGATTTGAGTTTGTGGGTAATTCTTTGATAAAAGTATGTCTATTTTCAATTTTCTATACCATTGCTATAAATTTCAGCTTTCTCAGTTTTTCTAAGTTAGTTTTCAGTGTTTGCTTTCCAGAAATTTATTGTTGTTGTTCCCTTCTCCATGCATTCAAGTCTTTTCTTTAAAAAAAAAAAAAAAAAATCACTATTGTAGTTTTGGGCTTCCCTTGTGGCTCAGTGGGTAAAGAACCCACCTGCAATGTGGGATACCTGGGTTTGATCCCTGCGTTGGGAAGATCCCTTGGAGAAGGGAAAGGCTACCTATTCCAGTATTCTGGCCTGGAGAATTCCGTGGACTATATAGTCCATGGGGTCACAAAGAGTAGGACATGACTCATAAAAATTTTAGTTTTAGGGAGGGAACAATTAGATTGATGTGTTCTATCCACCATCTTAAGCTGGAATGCTTCTAAAGCTTTTTCATTAACCTCGTGGCCTCCCATTGGCATTCCACTGGAAACGCATATGTAGAGTTTATCATTTTGTAAAGGCTTTCTCACCAATAGCAAAACTGTTTTCAGAACATTTTAAGCAAATCATAAGATTAAACAATGAACTGGCTTAACTTCAGAATACTCAGGTCTTTCATATGTATATCATTAGGAAACAAACAACAGCTTCCTCTTTCAAAATTCTCTTACTTTGCATTTTCTGAATCACAGTCAAATGTATTATAATGTAAAATATACACTGGGTTTGAAGGGGAAAGAAGAGGAGGAAAGGGAGGAGAGGAAGAGAGTAAAAGAAGTTGGAGGGTGAGGGAGAAGAATTAAATTATGCCTGAATAAAGTGTATGGGAGGAAAGACTTTTTTTATACTCTTTTATGTTTGATAGCTGGATCTATGAAATACCAACAATAGGAAGATTAACAGGAGAAAAGACATGCCAATTCATCAATTTTTAGTAGTATTGAGCTAAGAGATAGATGGGCTCCAGTTGAGGGATTCCTGTTTACCCTCTTAAAGGGAAGTAGCAACAGAAATAGGGCAGACAGCCATTCTTTGTCCCTTGCAAACATATCAAGCTTATAATCATGGCAAGAACAAAGAGAGGCAAAACTCTGTTTGAGTAAAGGATTAAGGGATTCTTCCTCCCCACCCTTTTTAGGACAAGGGAGACACTACACAAAGGCTCTTTGGAGTCAAAAGTCAGAGGATAATTCCAGGCCATAAGGAGTCTTGCTCCTTCCAGAAGCCCTCACTTCGAGATTCATCTTGGCTGAGGAGGGCAAGGGCACCCCAGGAGAGGGTCCTGAGACAAATTAACCAGGGAGGTGGGACGATGGAGACAAAGCAAGATGATTGGCCTGAAAGGAGACAAAGACCCAGAAAACTGCCCTCTTAAAAAGGATTTAAACTTCCCAAAGGGGCGACTCTTTCCGAGTTTGCCCTTTTGCCTTTCCACATGTACTTTTCAGTAAACTTCTTACTTTACCTTCTGCCACCTCACCTAAATTTGTTCTTGACTAGACAGGCAAGGACTAGGGACTCTAGCCCTAACTGCTGGCCCCTGTGCTCCAGTGGTTAGGACTCCTGGTCCGGGAAACTAAGACCTTACTTCCAGCTACTGCTTGCTACCATTTACTGCTGCACATGTCTGAAATCAGTATCAGCATGAAGACATCAGAGGAGAAAAAACTGAGTATCCCAAATAGCAGTGAGATTTGAAGAGTTTATATATGGTCATGGAAAAGGCAATGGCACCCCACTCCAGTACTCTTGCCTAGAAAATCCCATGGACGGAGGAGCCTGGTGGGCTGCAGTCCATGGGGTTGCTAGGAGTCGGACACGACTGAACGACTTCACTTTGACTTTTCACTTTTATGCATTGAAGGAGGAAATGGCAACCCACTCCAGTGTTCTTGCCTGGAGAATCCCATGGACAGAGGAGCCTGGTGGGCTGCAGTCTATGGCGTCGCACAGAGTCGGACACGACTGAAGCGACTTAGCAGTAGCAGCATATATGGTCATAAGGTAGGTAAGGGATGGAGGATTATGCTTCTTAATGGAGAGTAAGTTGTTTTTAGAAAAATTGAATGAATCCTTAAAAGAAATAGTATGACAAGTATATTAGGGTGTGATGTTGACTTCTAACCTCCTCTCCTGTGATAAGAGTCAATGTTATCTGACTGATGAAACTCCTGGGGAAGAGATTTATGGCAACTGAGTTTCCTTTGGAGGATCTGTCTTTAGGCAGATAAGGAGCATTCCTGCATTTGCTATTTTTCAAGTACCTTCACCTCCAAATAATCCTTATGGCCAAAAATGCACATGTTATGGTGGCAAATTCTGCCACTCTTCAAGGACAAGCAGACTTGTGCACAGGCTCCTCATGCTATCGTGCCAGGACCATCCAGTTCAAGGTCTGTTCTTTAGTTTACAAACTAAATTGTTAAATATACCCAAAGTTGATTGAACCAACTCAAGAGATTCATTTAACCATTATTTCATTAAATAATTATGTGTTCATCTTGGTGCCATGTGTCGAGAATACAAAGTGAACAAAACAGACATAATCCTAGCCATTATGGTACGTAGGCTCAAAATCTCATACAGAGATTTTGGCTTTTATATTTGTCATTTTACTGTGATAAATATTACTACCAATGAGCATGCCAGATGTTACTCTGAAAGTACATGACCTGGTTTTCAGTCAAGTCGAGCAGGTATAGAATCCTCTCCCCAGCATACTTCCCAGATTCTGTGTGCTTAGTTGCTCAGTCATGTCTGACTCTTTGCGACCCCATTGACTGTAGCCTTCCAGGCACCTGTATCCATAGGGATTTTCCAGGCAACAATACTGGAGTGGGTTGTCATGCCCTCCTCCAGGGGATCTTTCTGACCCAGGAATTGAACTGGGTTCGATTTGCATTGCAGGTGGATTTTTTACCAGCTTAGTTAGAGTTTCTTATTCTGCAACTTCCCTTTTATTATGCCTTACAGATCAATTCAAGACAGTTAAAAACATTCCTTCCGTAGAGAGAATGAAGCACTGTTCATTAAGCCTCAGTTTTTTAGTTACAGTAACATTTCAATCATGCCTTTCTGATTGTGATTTAACTTGGGATAGTCCCAATCTTATTATTTACCTTTTTTTTTTTTTTTTTTTTTGCCATGCTGTGTGGTTTGTGGGATCTTAGTTACCTGACTAGGGATTGAACCTGGGACCCCCATGATGGAGGCACTGAGTCCCAACCACTGGACCACCAGGAAATTCCCCAATTTTTTTTTTTCTTCTGATATTTAAGACATGTAAAGAATATGTAAAGAATGGCTCAGCAAACACAAAAATACTCATTACCCAGCCAAAGGAAAAAGTTATACCAATGCATTTAAATCCTTAGTTTATATACATCCCCACCTTTCTCTCTAAGAATTAAGTATTACCCTGAGTTTGTTGTTTCATCATTCCATTACATGTTATATTATTTCACAATATATGTATGTATTATTAAATAAAACATAGAATCATTTTGTGTGGTTTTTATTTTACATAGTGGTATTATACTATATTCATTCTATCACAGTTTTTTATTTTGGATGAACAGCACATACCTAGAGATGAAAATAATACAATACAGATACAATGTAGGCACATCTTCAAGTTTACTAAATATTATCAACATATCTTTCAGTGTTGCTTTAGCAACTTACAATCCCCATCATGTGCCCCACCCCTAGTATTATATAAGAGATCTTCTGCTTCAAAATTTTCCCCAAATTTGGTATTGTCTAACTTAAATTTTGCAACCATGATGGGTTTAAAATTGTATCTGATTGCTGCTTTGATGAGCAATGAGAATTTTTCATGTTTATTGGCTATTTGTGCCCTTCACTTTTGTGAGTTACATATCTACAAGGATTTAAGTTCAGGAGTTCAAGAACTTTGTAGCCCCAGTACGAAGAGTAATGCCTAAAACATTGTGGATATTCAATACATATTTAGTTGAATATTTGGTTAACAAAATATATAAGTTGACTGAATAGTGTAGAGGAGGAAAAAGTTTTCCTCAACCTTTTTAATGTCCCCAGTTGGGCCTAAAAATAAAACTTACAAAAATAAATTAACAGAAGAAAAGCATACAAATTTATTTAGGATAAGTTTTATGTACAGGGGAGCCTTCATAAGAAAATGAAGACCCAGAGAAACAGTATTTTTACAGTAGGTTTAATGAAGAGTGGATAGGTGTGGGGGAATAGACAGGTTAAGGACTATGAGGGAAGTGCAGTAAACTAGGAAAAACTTAGCAAGTCTTGTTTGTTTACATTCTCAGTGTGCCTTCCTCTTTGGAGATAAAGATGCTTGTTTCCTAGGGGTATAGGGAGAGACCTTTCACAGAAGGATTTTATGACCTGTTTTAGGGGAAGAAGGGCAAGGAAGGAAATCAAAGTGATCTTTCTGCTTCTGCTGTTCTCTCAGACTCTTTCAGCTTATGATATTTAGAATGCCAACTTGCTATATTTAGGGGTACCATGTTCTGAACACCATCAATATCAATGACTGTTTATAGCTTTTGCCCATCTTAAAAGATGTCTTTTTCTGACTGATTTGTCAGATATTTAAAATATATTTTGAATACTAATCTTTCAGGGATAATATGCATAGTAAATATTATGTATAGCAAATATCTTCTCTTAATTTATGACATATCTTTTCCATTTTTAAAAAACTGACTCTTTTTCATTTTAATATAGTTTTCCATTTAATATATTAAAGTCAAGGACAGGGGTCCCAACTTGCCAGGTGGATCCAGTCCTTGTCATTCAGGAACCCAGATTTCTTTGAATTTGAGGATAAGCCAGATTTTAGGATTATGTTCCCTTTGCATGGTTGAAACAAGAGCTGCAGCTACATCCATGTTTCATCCAGCAGGAAAAGGTAAGAAGTGTGTGGAGTGGGGACACAAGCTGTATTAAGGGAAGGACATTGTACTTATGTCTGCTCACATTCAGTTGAGGAGAACTTATTCACATAACCGCATCTAAGTGCAACAGAGGGAGAAACAGAGTCTCTGGCTAGGTGATACATGTCCACTGTAACCTTCTTGCCTTTAGAAGAAGGGGAAAAAGATTTTAAGTGTACAATTGACAGCTTTCCTACCAAGAGCTTTGTCTCTTTTCCTACTACTTGGAAGAGTCATATGATCACAATGATCTATTTCTTAAAGGTCTAATACAATGCATTTAAAATCTAAAGGGTCTCATATATTTTTCTGGACTTCCTTGTAGCTCAGCTGGTAAAAATCCACCTGTAATGCAGGAGACCTGGGTTTGATCCCTGGGTTGGGATGATCCCCTGAAGGAAGGAAAGGCTACTGTATTTGAAGTACTTTACTAGTGATGGAACTACTTAAGCTTCTATTTCTTCTTGAATAAGTTTTGGTAAGTTATCTTTTTTCTAAAATTTAAAATTTTTCTCTCTCTTGTTTTTGGTGGGTGGAGGCATGCCTCAAGTCATGTTTAATTTCCCTGACTAGGGATGGAACACTCACTGCTTACAGTGGAAGTGCAAAATCTTAACGACTGGACCATCAAGGAAGACTAAAATTTTGAATTTTTGATCTAAATTTTCAAATTAATTTGCATACATTTATTTGTATAACACACAAAAAGATGTCCTTTTCATTATAGGGGACTGGAATGCAAAGTAGGAAGTCAAGAAACACCTGGAGTAACAGGCAGATTTGGCCTTGGAATATGGAATGAAGCAGGGCAAAGGCTAATAGAGTTTTGCCAACAGAACACACTGTTCAGAGCAAACACCCTCTTCCAACAACACAAGAGAAGACTTTACACATGGACATCACCAGATGGTCAACACCAAAATCAGACTGATTATATTCTTTGCAGCCAAAGAAGGAAAAGCTCTATACAGTCAACAAAAACAAGACCAGGAGTTGACTGTGGCTCAGATCATGAACTCCTTATTGCCAAATTCAGACTTAAATGGAAGAAAGTAGGGAAAACCACTAGACCATTCAGGTATGACCTAAATCAAATCCCTTATGATTATACAGTGGAAGTGAGAAATAGATTTAAGGGCCTAGATCTGATAGATAGAGTGCCTGATGAACTATGGAATGAGGTTCGTGACATTGTACAGGAGACAGGGATCAAGACCATTCCCATGGAAAAGAAATGCAAAAAAGCAAAATGGCTGTCTGGGGAGGTCTTACAAATAGCTGTGAAAAGAAGAGAAGCGAAAAGCAAAGGAGAAAAGGAAAGATATAAGCTTCTGAATGCAGAGTTCCAAAGAATACCAAGGAGAGATAAGAAAGCCTTCCTCAGCGATCAATGCAAAGAAGTAGAGGAAAACAACAGAATGGGAAAGACTAGAGATCTCTTCAAGAAAGTTAGAGATAGCAAGGGGACATTTCATGCAAAGATGGGCTCGATAAAGGACAGAAATGGTATGGACCTAACAGAAGCTGAAGATATTAAGAAGAGGTGGCAAGAATACACAGAACTGTACAAAAAAAATCTTCATGACCCAGATAATCACGATGGTGTGATCGCTCACCTAGAGCCAGACATCCTGGAATGTGAAGTCAGGTGGGCCTTAGAAAGCATCATTACAAACAAAGCTAGTGGAGGTGATGGAAATCCAGTGGAGCTATTTCAAATCCTGAGAGATGAGGCTGTGAAAGTGCTGCACTCAATATGCCAGCAAACTTGGAAAACTCAGCAGTGGCCACAGGGCTGGAAAAGGTCAGTTTTCATTCCAATCCCAAAGAAAGGCAATGCCAAAGAAAGCAGAAACTACCGCACAATTGCACTCATCTCACATGCTAGTAAAGTAATGCTCAAAATTCTCCAAGCCAGGCTTTAGCAGTATGTGAACTGTGAACTTCCAGATGTTCAAGCTGGTTTTAGAAAAGGCAGAGGAACCAGAGACCAAATTGCCAACATCCGCTGGATCATGGAAAAAGCAAGAGAGTTCCAGAAGAACATCTATTTCTGCTTTATTGACTATGCCAAAGCCTTTGACTGTGTGGATCACAATAAACTGTGGAAAATTCTGAAAGAGATGGGAATACCAGACCACCTGACCTGCCTCTTGAGAAACCTGTATGCAGGTCAGGAAGCAACAGTTAGAACTGGACATGGAACAACAGACTGGTTCCAAATAGGAAAAGGAGTACATCAAGGCTGTATATTGTCACCTGCTTATTTAACTTATATGCAGAGTACATCATGAGAAACGCTGGGCTGGAAGAAATACAAGCTGGAATCAAGATTGCTGGGAGAAATATCAATAACCTCAGATATGCAGATGATACCACCCTTATGGCAGAAATGAAGAGGAACTAAAAAGCCTCTTGGTGAAGGTGAAAGAGGAGAGTGAAAAAGTTGGCTTAAAACTCAACATTCAGAAAACTCAGATCATGGCATCTGGTCCCATCACTTCATGGCAAATAGACGGGGAAACCGTGGACACAGTGTCAGACTATTTTTTGGGGCTCCAAAATCACTACAGATGGGGACTGCAGCCATGAAATTAAAAGACGCTTACTCCTTGGAAGAAAAGTTATGACCAACCTAGATAGCATATTCAAAAGCAGAGATATTACTTTGCCAACAAAGGTCTGTCTAGTCAAGGCTATGGTTTTTCCAGTGGTCAGGTATGGATGTGAGAGTTGGACCGTGAAGAAAGCTGAGCAACGAAGAATTGATGCTTTTGAACTGTGGTGTTGGAGAAGACTCTTGAGAGTCCCTTGGACTGCAAGGAGATCTAATCAGTCCATTCTAAAGGAGATCAGCCCTGGGATTTCTTTGGAAGGAATGTTGCTAAAGCTGGAACTCCAGGACTTTGGCCACCTCATGCAAAGAGTTGACTCATTGGAAAAGACTCTGATGCTGGGAGGGATTGGGGGCAGGAGGAGATGGGGACGACAGAGGATGAGATGGCTGAATGGCATCACTGACTCGATGAATGTGAGTCTGAGTGAACTTCGGGAGTTGGTGATGGACAGGGAGGCCTGGTGTGCTGCGATTCATGGGGTCGAAGAAAGTCGGACATGACTGAATGATTGAACTGAACTGAACTGAACTTTTATTTATTCAATTGCTCATTTTTTAAAAAACTCCTTAAGCTTAATTTCCAGCCTTTCCTATTTCCTGATAAAGACATTTTATAGACATAAAACCAAAAAAAAAAAAAAAAAAGAGAGAGAGAGAGAGAAAGAAGAAATTCTCTACATGGTGTTTGTTTTTTTTTTTTTAATTTGTTTTTTTTTTTCTTTTCAATTTATTTTGGTTACACTCGGTCTTCATTTCAGCATGCAGGCTCTAGATCCCTGACCAGGGATCAAGTGGGAGCCCCCTGTATTGGGAGCATGGAGTCTTAGCTGTTAGACCAGCAGGGGAGAACCACTCACTTCTTGTTGCTTCAGATGCACCCCAATTTTGATATTTGGTACTTTTCATTGTCACTCAGTTTAAGATTTCTTAATTTTTATTAAGATTTCTGCTTGGTTCCATGGGTTATTTAGTGGTGAGTTTTAAATTACCAAATATATTTCACTCTATTTTTACAATAAATTTTTAATCGAATTGCACTAGACAGAGATTGTGACCAGAAGATTATACTGAGTATTGCATTGCTATTCTCCTTTCTTACTTTAGCCTCTTTTCCTTGAACTAAACTTTTCCTTCTTAACCCTGTCTTCCTCTCGGAGGAAAGAGAGGTTTTCAGGAGATTCTTCTCTTCCTCTTAAATCTGGCCACCAGTCTAGCACACCCACAACATTGTCCGAACCTAGAGTGAGCAGACCACAGGCTCAAACTGCACCTTGTGCCATGTAAGTCATTTTCAGCCCATTACACAGTCCATCACTTTTAATACCATGTCATTCATTTGTGCCAGACATAGTACTAAAAATCTTATATATGAAGTGAAAATGAAAGCCTTAGTCACTTCATCATGTCGAACTCTTTGCTACCCCATGGACTGTAGCTTGCCAGGCTCCTCTGTCCATGGGATTCTCCAGGCAAGAATACTCAAGTAGCCATTTCCTTCACCAGGGGATCTTCCCAACCCAGGGATAGACCCCAGGTCTGCCGAACTATAGGCAGATTCTTTACCATCTGAGATATAAGAATCTTATATACATTATCTTATTAGTCATTCTAACAAGATCATTATTAACTACCATTTTGTGGACAGGAAATTGAAGCAGTGAGAAATTAAGTAACTGTTCCCAAGTTCAGATCAGATCAGATCAGATCAGTCGCTCAGTCATGTCCGACTCTCTTCGACCCCATGAATCGCAGCATGCCAGGCCTCCCTGTCCATCACCAACTCCCAGAGTTCACTGAGACTTACATCCATCGAGTCAGTGGTGCCATCCAGCCATCTCATCCTCTGTCGTCCCCTTCTCCTCTTGCCCCCAATCCCTCCCAGCATCAGAGTCTTCTCCAGTGAGTCAACTCTTCGCATGAGGTGGCCAAAGTACTGGAGTTTCAGCTTTAGCATCATTCCTTCCAAAGAAATCCCAGGGCTGATCTCCTTCAGAATGGACTGGTTGGATCTCCTTGCAGTCCAAGGGACTCTCAAGAGTCTTCTCCAACACCATAGTTCAAAAGCATCAATTCTTCAGTGCTCAGCTTTCTTGACATTCCAACTCTCAGATCCATACATGACCACTGGAAAAACCATAGCCTTGACTAGACAGACCTTTGTTGGCAAAGTAATATCTCTGCTTTTGAATATACTATCTAGGTTGGTCATAACTTTCCTCCCAAGGAGTAAGCGTCTTTTAATTTCATGGCTGCAGTCACCAACTGCAGTAATTTTGGAGCCCCAAAAAATAAAGTCTGACACTGTGTCCACGGTTTCCCCATCTATTTGCCATGAAGTGATGGGACCAGATGCCATGATCTGAGTTTTCTGAATGTTGAGCTTTAAGCCAACATTTTCACTCTCCACTTTCACTTTCATCAAGAGGCTTTTTAGTTCCTCTTCACTTTCTGCCATAAGGGTGGTGTCATCTGCATATCTGAGGTTATTGATATTTCTCCTGGCAATCTTGATTCCAGCTTGTGCTTCTTCCAGCCCAGCGTTTCTCATGATGTACTCTGCATATAAGTTAAATAAGCAGGGTGACAATATACAGCCTTGACGTACTCCTTTTCCTATTTGGAACCAGTCTGTTGTTTCATGTCCAGTTCTAACTGTTGCTTCCTGACCTGCATACAGGTTTCTCAAGAGGCAGGTCAGGTGGTCTGGTATTCCCATCTCTTTCAGAATTTTCCACAGTTTATTGTGATCCACACAGTCAAAGGCTTTGGCATAGTCAATAAAGCAGAAGTAGATGTTCTTCTGGACCTCTCTTGCTTTTTCCATGATCCAGCGGATGTTGGCAATTTGATCTCTGGTTCCTCTGCCTTTTCTAAAACATGCTTGAACATCTGGACATTCACGGTTCACGTATTGCTGAAGCCTGGCTTGGAGAATTTTGAGCATTACTTTACTAGCATGTGAGATGAGTGCAATTGTGCAGTAGTTTCTGCTTTCTTTGCATTGCCTTTATTTGGGATTGGAATGAAAACTGACTTTTTCCAGTCCTGTGGCCACTGCTGAGTTTTCCAAGTTTGCTGGCATATTGAGTGCAGCACTTTCACAGCCTCATCTCTCAGGATTTGAAATAGCTCCACTGGAATTCCATCACCTCCACTAGCTTTGTTCATAGTGATGCTTTCTAAGGCCCACTTGACTTCACATTCCAGGATGTCTGGCTCTAGGTCAGTGATCACACCATCGTGATTATCTGGGTCGTGAAGATCTTTTTTGTACAGTTCTTCTGTGTATTCTTGCCACCTCTTCTTAATATCTTCAGCTTCTGTTAGGTCCATACCATTTCTGTCCTTTATCGAGCCCATCTTTGCATGAAATGTCCCCTTGCTATCTCTAACTTTCTTGAAGAGATCTCTAGTCTTTGCCATTCTGTTGTTTTCCTCTATTTCTTTGCATTGATAGCTGAAGAAGGCTTTTTTATCTCTTCTTGCTATTCTTTGGAACTCTGCATTCAGAAGCTTATATCTTTCCTTTTCTCCTTTGCTTTTCGCTTCTCTTCTTTTCACAGCTATTTGTAAGGCCTCCCCAGACAGCCATTTTGCTTTTTTGCATTTCTTTTCCATGGGGATTGTCTTGATCCCTGTCTCCTGTACAATGTCATGAACCTCATTCCATAGCTCATCAGGCACTCTATCTAACAGATCTAGGCCCTTAAATCTATTTCTCACTTCCACTGTATAATCATAAGGGATTTGATTTAGGTCATGCCTGAATGGTCTAGTGGTTTTCCCCACTTTCTTCAATTTAAATCTGAATTTGGCAAAAAGGAGTTCATGATCTGAGCCACAGTTAGCTCTGGTCTTGTTTTTGTTGACTGTTAGAGCTTTTCCTTCTTTGGCTGCAAAGAATATAATCAATCTGATTTTGGTGTTGACCATCTGGTGATGTCCATATGTAGAGTCTTCTCTTGTGTTGTTGGAAGAGGGTGTTTGTTATGACCAGTGCATTCTCTTGGCAGAACTCTATTAGCCTTTGCCCTGCTTCATTCCATACTCCAAGACCAAATCTGCCTGTTACTCCAGGTGTTTCTTGACTTCCTACTTTTGCATTCCAGTCCCCTATAATGAAAAGGACATCTTTTTTTGGGTGTTAGTTCTAAAAAGTCTTGTAGGTCTTCATAGAACCGTTCAACTTCAGCTTCTTCAGCGTTACTGGTTAGGGCATAGACTTGGATTACTGTGATATTGAATGGTTTGCTTTGGAAATGAACAGAGTTCATTAGAAAACCTCTAGCCACATCCTCTCAGTAAATGGTCCTTGTTGATGCTGTTAAAGTTCAGGAAACTGTGAATTTTGTAAATTTTTTAAGATAGTTTGTATTCTTCCCTGAAAGTTATTTATTTTTTGTCACATAACTTTTCTTTCTCATGATATATGTCATTTCCCACAAATATATATTACGTATACAGTTAAAAATTTTATAACATTTATGTTCATATGTACATATGAACATAAATTTTAAAAAATGCACATCTTATGGAGTACATTTTGTTAATTATTTTTAAAAGCATGGTGGGCTTTTCTCTTTTTTGGTGTTTTCTTCTCTAATATAAGTGATATTTGAAATTCTTTTAATTTCAATTATTTAAAAATCATTGCTTTAATGTTTCTACCACAAAATGACGGAAAAGCTTACATTATATGTAAATTTATAGAGCTAGTAATGTTTGTCTACATTTTTATTGTGATAAAATATACATAACATAAAATTTGCCATTTTAAGTGTAGAATCAGTAGCATTAATTGCACTTACAATGTTGTACAACCACTATTCTTTTCTATAACATTTTTATCATCCTAAATTGAAACTCCTTACCCATTAAACAATAGCTACCCATTCTCCTCTCTCCCCAGCCCCTGGTAACCTATTTTACTTTCTGTCTCTGTGAATTTGTCTGTTCCAGGTGACTATATGAGTGACCACAGGACTAGAAAAAGTCAGCTTTCATTCTAATTGTAAAGAAAGACAATGCCAAATAATTTTCAAACTATTGCACAATTGTACTCATTTCACATGCTAGCAAGGTAATACTCAAAATCCTTTGAGCTAGGCTTCAGCAGTACCTGAAACAAGAACTTCCAGATGTTCAAGCTTGGTTTTGAAGAGGCACAGGAAGCAGAGATTAAATTGTCAACATACATTGGGTCATAGAAAAAGCAACAGAAATCCAGAAAACCATCTACTTCTGCTTCATTGACTATGCTAAAGCCTTTGACTGTGTGGATCACAACAAGCAGTGAAAAATTCTTAAAGAGATCTTGTCTCCCAAGAAGCCTATATGCAGGTCAAGAAGCAATAGTTAGAACTGGACATGGAACAACTGATTAGTTCAAAATTGGGAAAGAAATACAACAAGGCTGTATATTGTTACCCTGGTTTTTTAACTTCTATGCAGAGTACATCATGGGAAATGCCATGCTGGATGGATCACAAGCTGTAATCAAGACTGCTGGGAGAAATATCAACAGCCTTAGATATACAGATGATACCACTCTAATGGCAGAAAATTTTGAGGGTGAAAGAGGAGAGTGAAAATGCTGACTTGAAACTCAACATTCAAAAAACAAAGATCATGGCATCCAGTCCCATCACATCATAGCAAATAGAAAAGGAAAAAATGGAAGCAGTGACCCATTTTCTTTACTTGGGCTCCAAAATCAGTGCAGATCGTGACTGCAGCTTTGAAATTAAAAGACACTTGCTCCTTGGAATAAAAGCTATGATAAATCTAGACAGTATATGAAAAAGCAGAGACATCGCTTTGCCGACAAAGGTCCCTATAGTCAAAGTTATGGCTTTTCCAGTAGTCAGGTATAGATGTGAGAGTTGGACCATAAAAAAGGCTGAGTGCCAAAGAATTGATTCTTTTGACTTGTGGTGCTGGAGAAGACTCTTGAGAGTCCTTTGGACTGCAAGGAGATCAAACCAATCAATCCTTAAGGAAATCAATCCTAAATATTCATTGGCAGGACTGACGCTGAAGCTGAAGCTCCAATACTTTGGCCACATGATGCGAAAAACTGACTCATTAGAAAAGACGCTGATGCTGGAAAGGTTGAAGGCAGGAGGAGAAGGGGATGACAGAGGATGATATGGTTGGATGGCATCACTGACTCGATGGACATGAGTTTGAGCAAGCTCTGGGAGTTGGTGATGGACAGGGAAGCCTGGTGTGCTGGAGTCCATAGGATCTCGAAGAGTCAGAAATGACTGAGTGACTGAACTGAACTGAACTGAAGGTCCTGTACCTGCGTTATCATTATAGGTTGAATTGTGTCTCTTCCAAATTTTATATGTTGAGTCCTAATGCTTGCTGCCTCAGAATATGGCCTTATTTGGAAATAGGGTCTCTGCAGAGGTAACCAAGTCAAAATGAAGGCATTAGGTACACTCGAATCCAATATGACTTCTGTACTTACAAATACAGAACATGCACACAGGGGGAACACCAAGTAAACACAAAAGCAGGTGAAACTATATTTCTACCAGAAAGAAATACCAGAGTGTCAACAAACCACCAGCACAGATGAGCAGTCTCTCTCACAGTCCTTGGAAGTAACCAATCTTGCCGATACCTTGATCTTGGAGTCTAGTCTTCGGAACTGTGAGATAATAAATTCTGTTGTTTATGCCACCCAATTTGTGGTACTTTGTTACAGCAACCAAAGCAAACAAAGACATTTATGTTGGATATAACCCTTACTGTGGGACTACAAAGAATGAAAATAGTACAGGGGGTTCAGAGAATTATCATGGTCTTGGGAAATGAAGGTACATTCATTAAAGGAATTTTATTCAGGGGAAGACCAGTTTCCTCAAACAGCTAAGGAGGATCTGCTTTCTGTCAGGAAAATGGTTTGGTGGTGGGGACCAGTGAGTATTCAGGATTTTAAAATTCTTCACCTCATTTGCATCTGCCTATGAGTTTATCTTATGTCTTAGGGTCTACCTCTCACCCACAAGTACCTTTACTTTTATTAAAGAGATCCTGATAGGGTTGAGTATGTTTTGTTACAACACTAATAATTACATTTAGGCTCTGTGCTTGATGTTTGCCTACATTGGCTTTGCAACCTCAAAGCTGCTATGAAGGCTTTTTAATGTTTTACTCAGTTTCTGAATCAATTTGTCCTTTGCCTTTTGCAGGGCCATCAGAAATATCCCAAATCCTTATACTCTCTAATGTCACCACAGCAGCTACATGCCATAAGTGATTTGATCTCCCAGGGCCTTCAACCTGCACATCAACCTAGGCTACAACTGATATTTGAGTAATCATGATGCCACTACTCTGTGGATTATCAGTGTTCACTTTCCTTCAGCAAGGTGGGTAGCCATTGCTTCTCAAGTATGTTAGCAACCTAATCTCAGTGTCACTTTTTGAAGGGCTATTTCCTGGGACCACTTCTGGTGGTCAAGATCCAGTAGGAAACTGCACATTTAAGTAGAGACATTGAAAAGAGTTTAAGAAAAATATAGGTCACTTGATTTTCAACAAGGATGTAAGACAGTTCAGTGGGGGAAAGACTAGTGTTTTCAACAAATGGTGCTGGGACAATTGAATCTACATACAAAATAATGATGTTGGGCTCCACTTCAAGCTTCTTTCTTCCAACACTTAATATCCTTCACACAAAAATTAACTCAAAATGGATCAAAGATGTATAAGTAAGAGCTAAAACTCTTAGAAGTAAACTTAAGCATAAATCTTTGGGTTAGGCAATGTCATTTCTTAGACATGACGTTGAAAGTGCAATCAAGAAAAGAATTTCTGTTTTCATCAAAATTAAAAAGTTTGTGCTTCAAAGGACATGATCAAGAAAGTAAAGGAACAACTTACAGAATTTGGGAAAATCATATCCAGTGACTAATATCCAGAATATATTTTAAAGAATCTTAAAGCGCAACAATAGAAAGATGAATAGCCCACTTAAAAATAGACAAAGTATCTGAATAGATACTTCTCTGCTGCTGCTGCTGCTGCTAAGTTGCTTCAGTCGTGTTGACTCTGTGCGACCCTATAGACTGCAGCCCACCAGGCTCTCCCGTCCCTGAGATTCTCCAGGCAAGAACACTGGAGTGGGTTGCCATTTCCTTCTCCAATGCATGAAAGTGAAAAGTGAAAGTGAAGTCGCTCAGTCGTGTCCGACCCTCAGCGACCCCATGGACTGCAGCCTTCCAGGCTCCTCCATCCATGGGATTTTCCAGGCAAGAATACTGGAGTGGGGTGCCATTGCCTTCTCCAGACACTTCTCTAGAGAAGATATATAAATGGCCAATATGCACATGAAAAGATAATCAATATCATTAACCATCAAGGCAATGCAAATCAAAACTACAATGAGATACCTATACTTCATGCTCCCTACAGTGTGTGTGTGTGTGTGTGTGTGTGTGTGCTCAGTCGTGTTTGACTCTTTGCAACCCCCTGGACTGTAGCCCCTTAGGCTCCACTGTCCATGGAATTTTCCAGGCAAGAATACTGGAATGGGTTGCCATTTCCGACTCCAGCTCCTAGAATGGGCATAATGAAAAAGACGGAAAATGTGGTAAAGATGTAGACATTGGAACTCTGCCATGTTGCTTTTGAGAATATAAAATGGTGAATTTGTTTTGGATAACAGCCTGGCAGTTCCTTGTTGGAGAGGATGAAATTTCCTCCTGTACCCATCTTGAGCACTTGTGGCTAGACAAATAATAAAACTGACACAAGACAGAATAACAGAAGAAAAGCCAATTAAATTTCACATCCACAGGAGATTATAAAATGATACTCAGAGAGTGGCCAAAAGCAGGGAGCTCTTATATCTTGTCCTATAAGGGAACAATAGGGCTTCCCAGGTGGCACTAGTGGTAAACAGTCCACCTGCCAGTGCAGGCGATGTAAGAGACTGGGATTTGATCCGTGGATTGGGAAGATACCCTGGAGAAGGAAATGGCTACCCATTCCAGTATTCTTGCCTGGAAAATTCCATGAACAGAGGACCCTAGTGGTCTAAAATCCATGGGGCCTCAAAGGGTAGGACATGGCTGAGCGACTAAATACACACACATATAAAGAAACAATACATTTGTGAGGATTTGACAGGACAAAAAAACCTTAGGTTTGTGTGCCTAATTAGTAAGGAATTTAAACTGAGTATATGAATAAAGAAGTGGTGAGTTTGTCTACATAGGCTTTCTCCATCTGAACTCCTTGTCTTTGGTGGTAAGGATGTCTTTCTACCTCTCAGTGCAGGGAGGGCGCCTTTCACATTGAGGATTCATTTCCTTCTTTCAGGAAGACAGAGAAGAGGGTCAAGGTGTCCTTCTTATATCAACAGTTTCTTGTAGTTGTTGGTGTTCAGTCTCTCAGTCCTGTCCAACTCTTTGCAACCCCATGAACTGCAGCATGCCAGGCTTCCCTGTACTTCACTATCTCCCCAAGTTTGCTCAAACTCATGTCCATTGAGTTGGTGATTCCATCCAACCATCTCATCCTCTGTCACCCCCTTCTCCTGCCCTCAATCTTTCCCCACATCAGAGTCTTTTCCAATGAGTTGACTTTTCACATCAGGTGGCCAAAGTATAGGAGCTTCAGCTTCACATCAGTCTTTCCAATGAATATTCAGGGTTGATTTCCTTTAGGAGTGACTGGTTTGATCTTGCAGTCCAAGGGACTTTCAAGAGACTTCTCAACACCACCGTTCAAAAGCATCAATTCTTTGGTGCTCAACCTTCTTTATGGTCCAACTCTCATACACATACATGACTACTGGAAAAACCATAGCTTTGATTATACAGACCTTTGTCAGAAAAGATCAAGCATATGCTTCTTAATATGCTGTCTAGGTTGATCATAGCTTTTCTTCCAAGGAGCAAGCATCTTTTAATTTCATGG
Source organism: Bubalus bubalis (assembly GCF_019923935.1). NCBI lineage: Eukaryota > Metazoa > Chordata > Mammalia > Artiodactyla > Bovidae > Bubalus > Bubalus bubalis. The sequence continues at coordinate 41,785,141 of NC_059160.1, read as the reverse complement.
CTCGAGTCCCCATCTGCAGTGATTTTGGAACCCAAGAGAATAAAAAGTCTGTCACTGTTTCCTTTTCTTCCTCATCTCTTTGCCATGAAATGATGGGACTGGATGCCAAGATCTTCGTTTTTTTAATGTTGAGTTTTAAGCCAGCTTTTTCATGCTCCTCTTTCAGTTTCATCAGGAAGCTCTTTAGTTCTTCATTTTCTGACATTTGGGTGGTGTCATCTGCATATCTGAGGTTATTGATACTTCTCCCAGCAATCTTGATTTCAGCTTGTGCTTCAGCCAGCCTGGCATTTCACATGGTGTACTCTGCATATAAGTTAAATAAGCAAGGTGACAATGTACAGCCTTGATGTACTCCTTTCCCAATTTGGAACCACTCCCCTGTACTCTGTTTGGGTTGTAACTGTTGCTTCTTGACCTGCATACAGATTTCTCAGGAGGCAGGTAAGGTGGTCTGGTATTCCATTTCTTGAAGTATTTTCCACAGTTTGTTGTGATCCAGGCAGTCAAAGGCTTTAGCACAGTCAATGAAGCAGATGTTTTTCTGGAATTTGCTTGCTTTTTCTATGATCCAGTTTATGTTGGCAGTTTGATCTCTGGTTTCTCTGCCTTTTCTACATCCAACTTGTACACTTGGTAGCTCTTGGCTCATCTACTACTGAAGCCTAGTTTGAAGGATTTTGAGCACGACCTTGCTAGCATGCAAAATGAGTACAATTGTTCAGTAATTTGAGCATTCTTTGGCATTGCCTTTCTTTGGGATTGGAATGAAAACTGACCTTTTCCAGTCCTGTGGCCACTGCTGAGTTTTCCAAATTTACCAGCATATTGAGTGCAGCATTTTAACAGTATCATCTTTTAGGATTTGAAATAGCTGAGCTGGAATTCCATCAACTTCACTAGCTTTGTTTATAGTGATGCTTCCTAAGGCCCACTTGACTTCACACTCTAGGATATCTGGCTCTAGGTGAATGAATACACTGTCTTAGTTATTTGGATTATTAATATCTTTCTTGGATAGTTCTTCTGTGTATTCTTGCCACCTCTTCTTATTATCTTCTGCTTCTGTTAGTTCCATACCATTTCTGTCCTTTATTGTGCCCATCTTTGCATGAAATGTTCCCTTTGTATCTCTGAGTTTCTTGAAAAGATTGCTGGTCTTTCTCATTCTATTTTCTTCCTCTTTTTCTTTGCACTGTTCACTTAAGAATGCTTTTTAAAAGCTCTTCTTGCTATTCTTTGAAACCTGTATTCAGATGGGTATATCTTTCCTTTTCTCCTTTGCCTTTCACTTCTCTTCTTTTCTCGGCTATTCGTAAGGCCTCCTCAGACAACCATTTTCCCTTGTTGAATTTCTTTTTCTTGGGATGGTTTTGGTCACTGCCTCCTGTACAATGTTAGGAATCTCTGTCCATAGTTCTTCAGTTCCTGTCCTCTGCCTGCCTATAAACTGAAGTGCCTTTGCTCAGCCCATAGAGAGATAGTCTGACCCTGGCCACCTGTAAGTAGAAGAAATTAACACATCCCTCCAAAGGCTGACCCTTCCCGATGTTTTGCATGACTGAAGATCCTTTTTTACTTTACTTCCTCACTGCCTCTCCCTCTCTGTTCTGCCTTTTGACTTTAAGCTCCTCTTTGCCTCTCTCTCTGACTCTATAAAAAAAAACCTGGCATCTAGGACCCAACAAAATGGTTACTCTGAGATGTTAGTCCAATCTTCTTGATCAGCCAATTTTCTGAATAAAGTCATATTCCTTGCCTCAGCAACTTGTCTCTCAGATTCATTGGTCTGTTGTGCATTAAGCAGAGTCAGCTTGGACTCAGTAGCAGGATGATGATACACACTGAAAATAAATTAATAGCATAAGATCTATACATGCCACGTCATCACAACAGAAACACCTTTCCAAGACCCTTGAGTCATCACTCTTTAGGTTTTATTGGAGTTAGAGAAGCAGGAGTCCTTCTGCCTTATGAGATCTTTGAATCAGTAAATATCTATTGAGGATCCTTAGCATGTACCAGCTGTGTACCAGGGATACATAAGTTAAACACAAAAACACACTTGGTATCTGATTTTGTGGGGTTTATTTTTATTAACTTCACAGGACCAGTTAGGTTACTATCTCTAACATTTTGTGGAGAAGAAAACTTGCAAATGTTACAGAGTTCAGCCTCCACTCCTATCATAATACTGTCTTCAACTGCCTTTTAATTCAAGGTCTATGTCACATCCCTATGACAAAGCCAGACTCGGATTCTCTAAATTTCCATTCTTTGTCTCATAAATGATTAGCTGAACAGTCTTCACTGACCAATCTAAACAAAATGCCACTAATCTTGTTAGCAAGACAGTAATAAGGAAGGGATGTGTTTACATCAGTATGTCATATCTTTCAGAAGTAGAATACCAGGCAATCAGAGAAACTGTAACACACTGGACAAACATTATTTCAGGGTGAACTTAAAAATTCATCTTTTTTCTCTTTACTGATGATTTGGGGAAAGGTAAATTATGGCCTTCTAGGTTTTCATACGGATCAAAGAATAGGTTTCAGTAATCAATGATTTTGAAAAAAACAAAGCTGATCAGCTTTAGATCTAGCAGTTACTCTGTCCCATCAGACTTCTGAAAGAGCAAAGAATTCAGGAACAGATGCACTATTATCAAGCAAGAACATTAACCATAGTAAATGCAATAAATCAGTTACAAAGACTCCTAGTTCCATTTTAAAGGTACATTTTCCAATCTTCTTGGGAAAAAATTATGTTTCACTGAATATTAAGTTTTTGTTAATTGTTAAACTAAGTTTCTAGTTTTGTTAATTAAGGTCTAGTGTTTACTAAGACTCACTTCTGAGATAGTTTGTTGTTGTTGTGTTATATTGCTGAAAGATTTAATTAAGTTACTAAAAAGGACACTCTAAGTTTATTTCTAAAGCTTATCTCAGTAAGCAATCTTCAGATAAAGATCAGATGCTCCATGATATACAACCAGGAGATTAACACCAGTCATTTAACAAATGAAGTCAGATGACTGGGGGTATACTGGGCTCTACCTAATGAAAGTTCTTGACTTATAATTCTTACTTATGACCTTACTAATAACTGCTAGTTATATTATTTTCTATGTTGCTTGTTTCAGAAGATTGTTTCTTATGTTACTAAATGTGTGACTGAGCCTGTGATAAAATGTTGATATGAAGTTCCAGATGTGATCAATGATTGTAATAGTGTAACTCTAGATAAGGATATCAGTCCTGAATTTTCATTGCAAGGATTGATGTTGAAGCTGAATCTCCAATACTTTGTCCACCTGATGTGAAGAACTGACTTACTTGAAAAGACCCTGATGCTGGAAAGTTTGAAGGTGGGAGCAGAAGGGGATGACAGAGGATGAGATGGTTGAATGGCATCACCGACTCAATGAACATGAGTTTGAGTAAACTCCACGAGTTGGTGATGGACAGAAAGGCCTGGCGTGCTGCAGTCCATGAGGTCACAAAGAGTCAGACACGACTGAGCCACTGAACTGAACTGAACTCTAGATATGTGATGAAGCAACAAGAGGGAATGTTTTCCTTGACCAAGAGGCTAGTAAGACAGGTATGGTCCAGACACTTTTGCCGCTTGCAAGGCCTGGTCTAGTAACAACACACTGAGTGGCTTGTCAATGGAATCTTCGGTAGATCTGAGAATGAGCCTTCCCAGCACCGTGGGACACAATGGCCATGAAATGCCCCAAAGCATGGTTGAATAAGGGGCTATGAAGAGGCCTTGCTGACTGAAAGTTGGCACTGGCCAGCTGCCTCTACAAAGATTACATCATGACCACTGCAAGCTGCTGACCTTCAACACCCCCTGAAAGGAGTTCAGGGTGGAGATCAGAAATAAGGCATTCTGTGCTCTGGGGAAAACCCAGAAGAATCAGCCCTCAGATAGATGTTTTCAGGTAAAGAATTTATGAGCCCAAATTCTTGCATCTTCTCATACCTAGAGAAATACTAATGTCACAAACCAATGTCAGGTCCTGGTTCTCCTGGCTAGCTCCTGAGCAGCTTGTCTATTTCTATTAATCTTTGGGCCATGTACCTTTAACTTTTTTGTTAAGTTTGTTTCTTCTAGAATACAGCAAATCTAAAGTTGTAGGATGACAAGAATATTCCTTGACCAACATCTAGACAATGCTGAAACACGTTACCTTATCATTCCATGGACTCTCATCTCCCTCTGTAAATGCACCCTGAGAGAGAGCCAGCAAAGGGAACCCAGAGCCCCACAATGCCCCTGTACAGGCTGAAGAAGTCAGAGCGGTCATTGCCCCTTTTCCTTTGAGACTGTGTTCCCAAATGCCTGAGAAGGGAAATAGGTAGATAGTTAAACATGAGCAGGGTATCAATAGGGGACAAAGAATTGGCCCTAAAAGAGGAGAGGAATGTGGTGATCCAAGGACAAAAGAGCAGATAAAACCCAGGAGGGTTTGCAATACAGGAACCGAAAAACCAAGACTTTTTTGTCCTTCCCTCCCCCATGTTCTAACTGTTAATGGATTTCAGAGCAGTATAACCTGTCTCCCCTCCTATTCCATAAAGAGAAGGCATTTGCCTCATTCTTCCCCCTACACAGTATACATGCCTCATCCAATCAGCAAATGACCCACAATATCCCTATCCCACTCCTTGTATCCTGGCTATAAAAGTGGGCCTAGGACCCCTGTTCAATGTTGGTTCTCCCTTGAGCCATTCTAATAAACTTTATTTCCCTCTCATTCTGTCTCATGACTGGAAATTCTTTTCCAACATGTGCCCAGACCATAATGGTACAGATCACCCTGAAGTACATTCTTGAGCTGTTTTGCAGGATCCAAACCCCCTGGAGAATTCAACCTCAAGAGTAAGTGGAGTGTAGGAATTGATGATGCTGACCTTTGTTGACCCTCTTGACTTCACTCAATTAGATGCCTGGATTTTGTCAACCTAGAGTAACCTCGCCTCATTTTAATGCTAAAATCTCCACCCCAGGGGCGGGGATAGCTGCTGTGCTTTGTACAGCGACATCTGTCTGAGTCTATTGTCCCACTGCCCAAGCACCTCTAGAACTTCACCTCTATGTCAAAGATCGCACTTGTCCTTTCATAAATATGCAGCCGCCCTTAGCTTGAAAGTGAAAGTGTTAGTCACTCAGTTGTGTCCAACTCTTTGGACTTGAGGACTGTAGCCCACCAGGTTCCTCTGTTCATCGAATTCTCCAGGCAAGAATACTGGAGTGGGTTGCCAATTCACTTCTCCAGGGGATCTTCCCAACCCAGCAGTTGAACCTGGGTCTCCTGAATTGCAGGCAGATTCTTTTTTTTTTTTTTTTTTTAATTAATTTTTTATTGAAGGATAATTGCTTTACAGAATTTTGTTGTTTCCTGTCAGATATCAACATGAATCAGCCATAGGCACATATATATCCCCTCCCTTTTGAACCTCCCTCCCATCTCCTTCCTCATCTCACCCCTCTAGGTTGATACAGAGCCCCTGTTTGAGTTTCCTGAGCCATACAGCACATTCCCATTGGCTATCTATTTTATATATGGTACTGTAATTTTTCATGTTTTCAGGCAGATTCTTTACTGTCTGAACCACCAAGGAAGCTCTTTTGGAATTCCCTGATCTTGTTTGGATAGACAGTTCTTTAAGAGATGTTTCTTCATGTTTTTACTTGGCTCAGTTGATTAAGAATCTGCCTGTGATACAGGAAACCAGGGTTCGATCCCTAGATTGGGAAGATCCCCTGGAGAAGGGAATGGCTACCTACTCCAGTATTATTGTCTAGAGAATTCCATGGATAGAGGAACTATAGTCATCCATGGCACTTTCATGGTGGGCTACAGTCCATAGGGTTGCAAAGAGTGCAACACGACTGAGAGACTAAGACTTTACTTGTCACAAGTAATAAATGCTTCCACTTTGATGGAAAGTACCTGGCATTGTTAGGGGAAGCACACTGACTGAAACCACCCACCCTGGCCAAACACCATAGTAACCATTTGCATGAGTTGTTTTACTACAGGAGGTCCTGGTAAGGAACATGGAGCTAATAAGTCACCACCAACTGGAAGAGTTCAAAAGGTCAAAAGGAGACACCATATGTCTGAGCACCGCCCAGAATCCTTCTCACTGGCATCCATCTTGGCTGAAGAAGGCGTGTACCACTTGAAGGACTTTGAGCCTAGCTAAAAGCCTAGCTAAAGACAACTAATCCCATCACTATAAAAACCAAGACTGTGAGTAGGGTAGGTTCCCTTAGCCTACTGCTACCCACCTGGGTGCCCCTTCCCAATAAAATTGCTTGCTTTGTCAGCCCATGTGTCTCCTTGGACAATTCATTTCTGAGTGTTAGACAAGAGTCCACTTTCGGGCCCTGGAAGTGGTCCCCTTCCTGCAACAAGTGGTGACTCTGGTGGGGACTCTTCTCTGCTGCGACTGACATCCTGACCACTTGGGGTGCTCAGGGAGCAGCTTGCCTGCTGATGGACCAGACCCAGAAGCCACAACAGGGACCCTTTTGTCCCTGGTCTCCTCCTGATGTGGACAACTGGCTAGAGTGCCCCGACCCAGTAAGGAACAAGAGACTTTATTGACCTCTCTCCCCTTCTCTCTCTTTTTTCCTCTCCTTAACCCTTCCTATCCTATCCTACCGTTTTTTCTAGTCCCCCCAATCTTGGACACAGGAATCTGGTTGAAGGGCCTCAACCTGAGCTGAGGATTGGAGACTGATCACCTCCTCTTGGCAGAGAACTCGAATTCTGGTTCTGTTCTGGTCTGGTTTCTGGTAGGGCCAAGTTTCAATCCTCCCTTCTCTGGAGGCTCAGGGTAAAGTCTTGTAATGCCTAGGTATCTGCAGGTGGCAGGCCACCCTTTTTGCCCTCCTTTCCCACCTCCTCCCACCTCTTCTTTCAACCTGGCTTCTTTTCCTCCCTTTGAAATCTTTGAAGACCTGAGACATTTTCATTTATTCTGTTAGTACTTGGATCTGAAGTTCTGGGTCTATAGGAAGTTTTCTGAGAGACTGTAATCTTGTATTTCAGGAAGGGTCTGATTAGGACTGCCAGGCCTATGTGTGTGTTTTATACTCTGTGTTCTGCATTGTGATTTGTGATGGCCATTTTGCCTTGTGTGGCCACCATTTGGTTTCGACCTGCTGCTATTTTGTTAGAATTTGATTTTCATTCCCTGTGCCTTGAGACCAGGGCTCTCAGGAACTCTTATCTAGACCATCTCTAACTCCCGAGACAGAGGAAAAATAGGAAGAAGCCTTTAAATTCTTACTGATTCCAACTGTTATTTAAAAACTAGTGCATTTTATATTGTAATATTTAATTAATGACTAAGCTTAGAAAATGAAGCTAGATCTTGAGTTATATCTGAATATGTGTATGTCTCCATATGTCTTTGTCTCTGGATAATATTTTTGAGATTAATTTGTAAATGAGCTCTATTTAATTGGCTTAAAGAAAAGTAAGCACTTACAAATCAATAATTCTAAATTAAACAATGAATTCCAGGTTCATGTGAACTGGGAAGTATTCAATATTAAATTAATACTTGGTAACATTAATACTTTTGAACTGTGGTGTTGGAGAAGACTCTTGAGAGTCCCTTGGACTGCAAGGAGAGCCCCAACGGACTGCAAGTCCATTCTGAAGGAGATCAGCCCTGGGATTTCTTTGGAAGGAATGATGCTAAAGCTGAAACTCCAGTACTTTGGCCACCTCATGTGAAGAGTTGACTCATTGGAAAAGACCTTGATGCTGGGAGGGATTGGGGGCAGGAGGAGAAGGGGACGACAGAGGATGAGATGGCTGGATGGCATCATGGACTCGATACACATGAATTTGGGTGAACTCCGGGAGTTGGTGATGTACAGGGAGGCCTGGTGTGCTGTGATTCATGGGGTTGCAAAGAGTCGGACATGACTGAGGGACTGAACTGAACTCAACTAACTGAAGGATAATCAATCCAGTAACACTAAAAACTGAGCTATGTGCCTTATAGACAATGCCAATATATAATTTCCCTGGAAGATAAAGATTTGTACAGAGTAGACTAGGTCAGATAACCTGGGATATACTGGGCTGCATCTAGTGGAAGTTCTTAGCTTAGGTCTTACTTATGACTTTACTAATACTGCTGGCTATGTTATTTGTATTTCACCTGTTTTACAAAATTGCTGTTTCTTACACTGCCAAATGTTTGACTGAGGCCTCTGATAAAATAATATATAGTTCCATATGAGATTGATGATGGTAACAGTGTGAGTCTAGATATGGGAAGAAGCAACAAGAAGGTATGTTTTCCTGGACCAAGAGGCTAGTAAGACAGGTGGTCCAGAGAATTTTGAATACCGTGTTTTGGCCTAGTGCAGTAACAGCACATTGAATGGCCTGTCAACAAAATCTTTGCCATAACCTGAGAATGGACATTCTCAGCACCACAGGATAAAATGGTCATGAAATGCCCCCCTCAAAATCATGGTCAAGTTTATGACCAAGAAAGGGCTCTGCCAACTAAAAACTGACACTTGCCATATACCTCTACAAAGATTAAATCATAGCCACTGCAGCTGCTGATCTTCAACACCCTTGAAAGGAGTTCAGGGTAGAAATCAGGAATGAGGCATTCTGTGCTCTGGGAAAACCTGACAGAACAGGCCTTCAGGCAGTTAGATCTTTTTAGGAGAAGATTTTTATGAGTCCCAGTTCTTGCATCTTCTCATACCCAGAGAAACATTGACATCGTTAATGGTGACATCTGCTTTGGCTATTAAAGAAAATTTTACAATTAAAAGTCAAAATAGAGTCACTATGGTTCAAACATCCAAGGAAATAACTAGATGATTCTATGGGTGTAATTTCAGACTAGACCTTGTATTGCTAAATACTTGAGTTTTTTGAGTCACGTCAGGTTTGGATGCCACCATTCTCAAAACAGTGTCTGCTGGCAACTAATAACCTTGCTTTTTATAAAACTAGGCAACTGGCTACAAGTCTCCCCAAAGTGCCATGTCCAGCTTGGGTTTCAGGCCTATTCTTCTGAAAAGAAATGAGATTTATTTTGTCTATTAAAATTCTTGTTGTCACTCCAAGTACTTCTAACTGGTCTGTTACACCAAAATGGCAGATCAAGGACTGAGATTTTGTTCATACAGGACACAGATATAGGACTTGAAATTCAGGAATACTTGCAATTCAGGTTCTATTCTCCAAGCTGAGGCAGTCCTATGTCCCATTTTGACAGAAAGTTATCACAGTCATAGTTGCCAGGTTCCCTAAATTAAAACTGTGCAGAACTCCATGGGGCTCTGGAGTACCAATCTGTTCTGTGTGGTCCATTACTTGTCTGTAGGTTGTAGGTTTCATTCAGCCTCCTTGACCTTCTCCGAGTTCCAAAGAGTAGATTCAAGCAGTTGCTAATCAGGAAAGGGAGAGGATACAGAATGCGAGAAGGAACAATCAAATGGTGGTACAGCTTTGAGGCAGGGTCCTGGTTCCTACTCAAGAAATACACATAACAATATGTTTGAGTTCATCTGCAGAACTGGGGCCCCCACCCCGGTGGAGGATGTAACTTCAGGCTGAGCACAAGATTCCTGGAGCACTGCTCTGTTGCCTCACCACTAATCAATCAGGACAAAGTCATATACCCTGCAGCCCTCACCCCAAATGTTGCCTTCTGTTTCTGGGACCCAGTGATGACCATCCCTTTAGGCCTCCTGTTTGGTCCTGTCTATTTCATCTCTGACAGGGGTCAGCAGTTTTAAGCTAAATTGCTGTTCTTAAAAGGTTGAATGCTGGTTTCAGGCACAGAATACCTTTACTTAGATCAGGTAGAGAGAGACTTCTGCTTTGCTATGCAGGCCTACACCCATACACAGCAGGAAGAAGTTACAGAAGAAAGAGACTTCCTCCCCAATTCCCAAGAAGTATCTTGAGTAGAAGTCTTTCACGGGGTAAGTTGTTAGGGGAAGCACACTGACTGAAACCGTTCACCCCGGCCAGGCGCCATAGTAACCATTTGCATGAGTTGTTTTATGACAGGAAGTCCTGGTAAGGAACACAGAACTATTAAGCCACCAGCAACCGGAAGAGTTCAGGAAAGGTCAAAAGGAGACACCACATGTCTGAGCACTTCCCAGAATCCTTCTTGCTGGCATCCATCTTGGCTGAACAAGGTGTGCACCACCAGGAAGGGCTTTGAGTCAGAACGATTGGCTAAAGACAACCCAGAAGCTAATCCCATCATTGTAAAACCCTAAACTTGCAGAGCAGTCCTCCTGGGTTCCCTTACTCTTCTGCTCTCCACCTGGGTGCCCCTTCCCAATAAAATCTCTTGCTTTGTCAGCCTATGTGTCTCCTCAGATAATTCATTTCTGAGCATTAGACAAGAGCCCACTTTTGGGTCCTGGGAGGGATTCCCCCTCCTGCAATAGCGTGTCTGTTGGCTATGAACCTCAAGTGACGGACCTATTAAGTACAGTAACAATCTGACTTGACAAAGCTTTAATTGGACTTCTCTCCTTCCTCAGGACTCCTAATCTTTCCTGGACCCTTGTGCTTAAACAAGCCCTGGAAGGTGGAACAATCTCCTTAATGGCATTACCAAGATTGGTAACTGCAAGGAAAAACTATCCAGTTATGCCCTCTGCTCAGGGTGCTATCTGCTGATCCCATTCGCCCACACCCTGTTCCTTCTGACCTTGTTTACTCCAACAGAGCATCCCAATACAACAGTCTTTCTGAAAAAAGTTTCTCCTTACCTACTCTGGATTTGTTTTTGATGCCTTGTAGTTTAAATGAGGAAATGGAAATGAAAGAGATTTTATTATAGTGATGTCATTAGTTTATTTAAAGTCTTTCTGAAATATATGACAATAATTATCCATCAGAAAATGTTGATTTCTTTTCTTTTCTTTTTTTAGCCATGCCAAGCAGCTTGCAGGATCTTAGTTGCCCCACTAGGGATTGAACCTGCACCCTTGGCAGTGAAAGCATGGAGTCCTAACTACTGGACCACCGACAGTTCCCAAATGTTGATTTCTTTGACAGTGTGAGATAACTTTAAAAAATGTATTTTATTTTATTTTTCTATATTTGGCTGCACTGGGTCTTTGTTGCGCTGCGCAGGCTTCTCTTGTGGAGAACCAGCTCTAGAGTGCTTCTGCTCAGTAGTTATCACACTGTCACTCTCTATTTGCAGCACACAGGCTTAGTTGCTTCATGTCATTTGAGATCTTAGTTTCCTGACCAAGGATTGAACCAGAGTCCCCTGCATTGCACAGTGGATTCTTAGCCACTGGGCCACCAGGGAAGTTCCCCAAATGTTGAATTTTGAATGTAATTTTGGTTGTCAACTTCTTCATATCCTCCTTCAATTTTATTGAAAGCAAAGAATTTAGAAACACCTGACTTGCCAAGGGTGCATTGCTGTATCATTAGAGTCAGTCACTTTCTCAATAGCCAATGCTGTGTTTCAAGTTAATCCTTCTTGGAACCCTGGAGTCTTCCTCTTCCACAAGCAATATCTGTAATAGGTTCATGAATTGGGAGGAGAGTGGAAAAGTGGGAAGCTGGAAAAGTGGGACATGTTTAACATCTGAGAACCAGCATGATGTCTTGACTACAGGTAAGTTCTCAAGCAGATCTAGTTTAAGGAAAAGTGTGGCCATTCTTCAGTATCCATGGGGAATTGATTCTGGGGCCCCTGCAGATACCAAATCCTCAGGAGCTCACATCTTTTACAGTTGGCACTCCACATCTGCGTTTTCAACCAACATCGGATCTGATATACAGAAGTTAAAGATATGGAAGCTCATTTTCTTAAAACAAACTGCCAATTGCTTCCTTTTTCTCTCCTTTAAAGCAATCATTTTGCTCTTGCCATGTACTAGTATTTAAAGAGCCTCTTGCTTCAGGTTGACCGACAACACAAATCCAGAAAAAGAGAACAGGCTTCCTGCACAGATCTATTAATAGAATAGAGCCAGTAGACCTTACATTGCAGAAAGAAGGTGATATATAGAATGGTAACAGCTGATGACAGAGCCTCAGTTTTGTTTTTGTTTTTTTTTTTTCCTTAATGCTTTTTTGTTTGCATCCCGTAGCATGTGGGATCTTAGTTTCCTGACCAGGAACCTGTGTGCCTTGCACTAGAAACTCAGAGTCTTAACAACTGGAAGGTTAGAAAAGTCCCAGAGTCCCAATTTCTTTCTTAAAAAATAAACTAATTAACTTTTTGCTGCACACAGGTTTTCTCTAGTTGCAGCAAGTAGAGGCTACTCTCTAGTTACAATGGTTCTCTTGTTGCAGAGCATGGGCTCTAGAGCCCAAGGGCTTCAGTAGTTGTGGTGTACAAGACTTAGTCGCCCCTCAGCATGTGGAATCTTCCCAGACCAAGGATCAATCCCATGTCCCCTGCATTGGTAGATGGATTCTTAACCACTGGACCGCCAGAGAAGTCCCAGAGTTTTCTTTTTTAAAGTAGCTATAAGGAATGTTACAGGCGTGGAAGACAGAAACCTAATTAAAGATGAAAAAGGAAGAACTTCTCTCGTGGCACAGTGATTGAGACTCTATGCTTCTGATGAAGGGACCACATGTTCCAGCCCTCGTCCAAGAACTAGGATCTCACATGCTACGTAGGGCAGCCAAAAAGAAAAAAAAAAAAAAGATGAAGGGGAAATCGCAGGCTACAGGATTTCTTCTCTAAAATCTTTATAATTACTCTTCATGTAATGAGCAGAGTAGTCTCAAAAATGTTCCCTGGAAAGTAAAGTTAGCTAGGTACTGACAATGTCGCCTGTTCTAGAACATTGTTAACAAAACAGCTTTTTCCCAAAGCAAGTGGTGAATAGGAAACAAGGAAAACTAGAAGATACTGCTGAGATACCTGGAGTAACAGGCAAATTTGACTTGGAGTACAAAATGAAGCAAGGCAAAGGCTAACAGAGTTTTGCCAAGAGAATGCACTGGTCATAGCAAACACCCTCCTCCAACAACATAAGAGAAGACTCTACACATGGATGTCACAGATGGTCAATACTGAAATCAGATTCATTATATTCTTTGCAGCCAAAGATGGAGAACCTGTATACAGTCAGCAAAAACAAGACCAGGAGCTGACTGTGGCTTGGATCATGAACACCTTATTGCCAAATTCAGACTTAAACTGAAGAAAGTAGGGAAAACCACTAGACCATTCAGGTATGACCTAAACAAAATCCCTTACAATTATACAGTGGAAGTGACAAATACATTCAAGGGACTAGATCTGATGGACAGAGTGCCTGAAGAATTATAGATGGAGGTTCATGACATTGTACAGGAGGCAGCAATCAAGATCATCCCCAAGAAAAAGAAATGCAAAAACAAAATGGTTGTCTGAGGAGGCCTTACAAATAGCTGAGAAAAGAAAAAAAGCTGAAGACAAAGGACAAAAGGAAACATATACCCATTTGAATGCAAAGTTCCAAAGAATAGCAAGGAGAAATAAGAAAGCCTTCCTCAGTGATCAGTGCAAAAAAATAGAGGAAAACAATAGAATGGGAAAGACTAGAGATCTCTCCAAGAAAATTAGAGGTACCAAGGGAACATTTCATGCAAAAATGGGCACAGTAAGGACAGAAACAGTATGGACTTAACAGAAGCAGAAAATATTAAGAAGAGGTGGCAAGAATACACAAAAGAACTATACAAAAAAGATCTTAATGACCCAGATAACCACGATGGTGTGATCACTCACCTAAAGCCAGACATCCTGAAATACAAAGTCAAATGGGCCTTAGGAAGCATCACTACGAACAAAGCTAGTGGAGGTGATGGAATTCCAGTTGAGCTATTTCAAATCCTGAAAGATGATGCTGTGACAGTGCTGCCCTCAATATGCCAGCAAATCTGGAAAACTCAGCAGTGGCCACAGGACTGGGAAAGGTCAGTTTTCATTCAAATCCCAAAGAAGGGCAATGCCAAAGACTGTTCAAAGTACTTCACAATTGCATTCATCTTACATACTAGCAAAGTAATGCTCAAAATTTTCCAAGCGAGGCTTCAACAATACGTGAACTGTGAACTTCCAGATGTTCAAGCTGGATTTAGAAAAGGCAGAGGAATCAGAGATCAAATTGCCAACATCTGTTGGATCATGGAAAAAGCAAGACAGTTCCAGAAAAACATCTATTTCTGTTTTATTGACTATGCCAAAGCCTTTGACTGTGTGGATCAGAACAAACTGTGGGAAATTCTTAAAGAGATGGGAATACCAGACCATCTTACCTGCCTCCTGAGAAATCTATACACAGGTCAAGAAGCAGAAGTTAGAACCAGACATGGAACAACAGACTGGTTCCAAGTTGGGAATGGAGTATGTCAAGGCTGTTTATTGTCACTCTGCTTATTTAACTTATATGCAGAGTACATCATGCAAAATGCTGGGCTGAATGAAGCACAAGCTGGAATCAAGGTTGCCAGAAGAAATATCAATAAGTTCATTTACACAGATGACATCACCCTTATGGCAGAAAGCAAAGAAGAACTAAAGAGCCTCTTGATGAAAGTGAAAGAGGAGAGTGAAAAGGTTGGCTTAAAACTCAACATTCAGAAAACTAAGATCATGGCATCCGGTCTCATCACTTCATGGCAAATAGATGGGGAAACAATGGAAACAGTGAAAGACTTATTTTCTTGGGCTCCAAAATCACTGCAGATGATGAGGTCAGCCATGAAATGAAAAGAAGCTTGCCCCTTGGATGAAAAGCTATGACCAACCTAGACAGCATATTAAAAAGCAGAGACATTACTTTGCCAACAAAGTACTGGACAGTCAAAGCTGTGGTTTTTCTAGTAGTCATGTATGGATGTGAAAGGTGGATTATAAAGAAAGCTGAACACCAAAGAATTGTTGCTTTTGAACTGTGGTATTGGAGAAGACTCTTGAGAGTCCCTTGGACCGCAAGGAGATCAAACTAGTCAATCCTGAAGGAAATCAGTCCTGAGTGTTCATTGGAAAGACTGATGCTGAAGCCAAAACTCCAATATTTTGGCCACCTGATGTAAAGACCTGACTCATTGGAAAAGACCCTGATGTGGCCAAAGATTGAAGGTAGGAGGAGAAGGGGACAACAGAGGATGAGATGGTTGGGTGGCATCACCAGCATGATGGACATGAATTTGAGCAAGCTTTGGGAGTTGGTGATGGAGAGGGAATCCTGGTGTGCTGCAGTCCATGGGGTCACAAAGTGTCGGACATGACTGAGCGACTGAACTTAACTGAACTGAACTGCTGAGGAAGGTGATAATGGTTTTACAGAAATAAACAAAGACCACTCAAATGTGAACAAGCTAGGGCTATTTATTCTGAGCTGGCTATAGCAAAAAAAGTCAGCCAGCATCATTGCGTTCTGACAAAAACTCAGAGGTAGAAAGAGGAGTTCAGTCATTCGCTCAGTCATATCTGACTCATTGTGATCCCATGGACTGCAGCATGCCTGGAAAGCCTTATAGTGGAGAAAAGTAAAGGCTCTAGGTGTGCTGTGATTGGAGGTTGCTGGTGTAGGAAAACTACAGGTGGACTAACTGGAAGTGAAGCATCCTTGATTAGGGTACTTATTTGGCTTTCTCTACTTGGTTCCAAGTTGAAAGCAGGGGCAAAAACTTGGAACGCTATCAGATATTAGTCAAGTCTTAGACATTTTGGGCCAATTGTTATGGAGGTTTTGTTTGGCTTCTTGGACTGCTTGTTAGAGATAGTAGTCTGATTTCCTACATGTCTGACTTGTATATCTTAGTCTGACTTCCTGGGTTGATTGTTGTAGATTGTGGGTCAGAGTTTTATTTTTACGTGTGTAGTCTGGCTATGTCTATTTGTATATACAGTCTTTCAGTAGATATCCCAGAAATTTTTAGTGTGACTTCAAAGAATGACAATAAGATATTTTCTGATTCTTGGAGTTCACATGGAGTAGATTTAACAAGTCAGTGATTTGACTCCAAAATTGGCAAGAAGCAGAGAACATCATCTACTAACACTTAGGTAATATAAATATTTTGTATTTAATAACATTTGTTTGTTTTTTTTGACTTTACATTTTGCAATTACTTCTAGGATATTTGTTTGCTTAAATACAATATGTAGATATGGCTTAAGGGATTATTTTCTTATGATTTCCAATTTTGTTTGGAGAGGGAACATTTTTTGGTGATGTGAATCTGTGCAAGTGAGTACATATGTATATGCAGTGAAAATAAATTGGAAAATATTTCTATTAATAATTCTTCCTATCCAGCAGAAACAAATGTTTACATTTGTTATGCTTCTGCCTATCAATGCAGAGAACTACTGAATTGCTTTGTTAACTTTTGTCATTGAAAAAACCTTTTCTTTTTTAGCTGCACTGTGCACCAGTCAGGGAATGAACCTGTGCCCCCTGCATCAGGAGCACAGAGTCTTAAACACTGGACTGCCAGGGAACTCCCGAAAGAACATTTTTCTTTCTTCTTTAAATATTTATTTATTTATTTTTAAAATTTATTTGGCTGTGTCGGGTCTTAATTGCAGCATGTGGGATCTTCCAGGATCTTTCACTGTGGCGTGTGGGCTCTTGGTTGCAGTGCACAGGCTTCTTTCTAGTTATGGAGCACAGGCTCTAGAGTGAGCAGGCTCAGTAGCTGAGGTGCGGGCTTAGTGGCCCCGCTGCATGTGGGATTTTAGTTCCCTAACTATGGACCAAACTCTTGTTCTCTGCCATTGCAAGGCAGATTCCTAACTGCTAGACCACCAGGGAAGTCCCAAGATTTTTTTTTATTGCATGGAAAATCCCATGGACAGAGGAGCATGTCTGGCTACAGTACATAAGGTCACAAAGAGTTGGACATGACTGAAGCGACTGAGCACACATTTTTTAATTGGAGGAAAATTGCTTCACAATGTTGTGTTGGTTTCTGCTGTACAACAATACAAATCAGTCACAGTTATATATATATATATATATAAAACCTCCCTCTTGAATATATATATCTCCTCCCTTTTGAATCTCTCTCTCCTCCCCATCTCCCATCAACCCACTTTTTCTTTAAGGTGCTCATAAATGAGTAGAGTATCTCTGGTCCAGTTACCTTTGATTTAGTTGCCTCATCAGAACTGGATGAATTTCTTTAACCTTTTTTCTTCCTACTTTTCAACATGTACATTTCTCTCTTCTTTCCTTTTTCAAATAGCTAGCTAACCCTCTGGTAACATGCCTCCTGTTATTCAACCAGGGTCAGCAAGTTATTTCTAAAATACCCAGGTAGTGCTTGGCAGGCCATACAGCCTCTGTTGTTAACTACTCAGCTCTGTCGTTGTAGCTTAAAAGCAGCCATAGACAATGCATAAATGAATGGTGTGGCAATTTCCCAATAAAACTTTATTTGTAGACATTTGATGTATTTGTAGAAAATTTGATTTTCTTATAATTTTCATTTATTTTTCTCCTTTTAATTTTCCAATGATTAAAAAATGCAAAAGCCATTTTTAGCTAATGAGTTGTACAAAAATATTCAGAGGATCAGATTTGGTTCACAGGCTATAGTTTGCTAGTCATTGATGTAGATTAAGAAAGAAGTGAGATAAAGTGAGTGACTAAGCCTCTCTGTGTAAGGTTTGTTCACTCTTCCTAGCAACCTCATCCACATAGCTTAACTTTTGGGACAGAGAACATTTTCCTCAGAAATTTTTTTCTAGAAAAATGATAAATCAATAAATAACTAACTATTTATTTTGGGACATTTTTGCAAAGCTAATTTTATTGAAGTAAGCAATTTGTTCATTTACTCAAACAGCTCTTCTATTAGGACAATAGATCACCCATCTGGACAAAAACTTACTTACCAAGTAATAGTTGACTTATCAGTTCTCCCTTTGAGGTCCTCATCTCACTGTATCCACCAATCCTAAGCTATTATGTCTCAAACTTCATCCAATCCCAGTCAATTTTCCTTCTTGAAAGATCAGTCTAAGCCACTTGAACTCAAGGCTCCAAAAACCCTATAAATGTCTTCCTCTGACTGGACTCTTCTGAAACATTACTAAAGTGGTATTCTTCCTCACTGCAGAAAGTCTAGCAAATAAAGGTTTGCATCATTAATAGCTTTTTCTAGCAGTCAGTTGACCTGAGGAACAACAGCTCCATCCTCAATTTCTGGTTTTGCATTTCTTTTATTGTTTTTTAGATTTCAAGATGGGCTAACTTGCATGTACTTAATATTTATATGTCGTACTTACCCTGGGTTCTAACCATTCTTACTAGCACGCACAGTGTTGTCTCTGTTTTAGCAAGGTTGAAATGGTGAATGTCTTTTCTTTCTAAGTAGTTTTACTGCTGAAATATAATTCATACACTATACAATTCACCTAAAGTGTATCATCAATGGTTTCCAGAGTATTACATTATTACTTTTAAAGGTTGTAGTTAATATATATATATATATATATATATATACACACACCATATGTAATATGTATATATTACATATATATACATGTTAATATGTATATATTACATATATATATACACCATATGTTAATATGTGTATATATATATATACACACACACACCATAAAATGTACCATTTAAACCATTTTTAGCATATAATTCAGTAGTATTAATAACATTCACAACGTTGTACCATTACACCTGCCTAGTTCCATAACTTTTTCATCTCAAAGAAATACTGTAAGCAATAACGCCCCCAACATTCCCTCCAGCATCTGATAACCTCTATCTCCTTTCTGTCTGTATCAATGTACCCATTCTAGATGTTTCATGTAAATAGAATCATATAATACTTCTCTATTTGTAGCTGGTTTGAACTTCCCTAGTCCACGGGGTTGCTAAGAGTCAGACACGACTGAGCGACTTCACTTTCACTTTTCACTTTCATGCATTGGAGAAGGAAATGGCAACCCACTCCAGTGTTCTTGCCTGGAGAATCCCAGGGACGGGGGAGCCTGGTGGGCTGCTGTTTCTGGGGTCGCACAGAGTCGGCCACGACTGAGGCGACTTGGTGGCAGCAGCAGCAGCAGCAGCAGTGGCTTCAATGGTAAAGAATCTGCCTGCAATGCCAGAGACTCAAGTTTGATCCCTGGGTCAGGAAGATCCCCTGGAGAAGGGAATGGCAACTCTTTCCAGTATTCTTGCCTAGAAATTTTCATGTACAGAAGAGCAAGGTGTCTGGTGGGCTACTGTCCATAGGGTTGCAAAGAGCTGAACATGACTGAGCAACTAACACACACACATCTGGTTTATTTCACTTAGCATTATGTTTTCAAGGTTCATGCAGTGTTGTAGCCTGTGTCAGAACTTCATTCCTTTTAAGATTCCTTTTATGATCGAATAATATTCCATTGATCATATATACCATAGTTTGTTTATCCACGCATTTGTTGATGGACATTTGAATTGTTTCCACCTTTTAGCTAATATGAATATTGAGACAATGAATATTGGTATACAAGCATCTGGTTAAGTTCGTGCTTTAAGTTCCTTCAGGTATATGCTTACTAATGAAATTACTGAGTCATACAGTAATTCTATGTTTAGCTTTTTGAGGAAGTGCCAAACATTTTTTGTGTGTGTGTTGGCAGTACTGTCAATAATGTATAGCAGTTTCTCCACATTTTCATTAACATTTGTTATTTTCCTTTTTTCAAAAAAAAGAAAGATTATAGCCATCAAAGTACGTGTGAAGTGGTTAAAGTCATTTTGACTAATAATTTTTAAAAAGTTGTAAACTCATTCTGTAGCACTAACTGGTACAACTAGTGAAAATGACTAATTGTTCTACCTCCACACTGGATTGATCATTCAGCTAGGTACAGAATTGTATGTTGAAAACGAAATTCCCTCAGAATTTTAAAGATATTGCCCAGATTCTTTAAAAATATTCTTTTTATACTTGTTTTCTCGCAAACATCATCTTGGGTCCAAGATAAGGAAATGGAAAGACGAAGAAACTATTTAATATTCTGAAGATTACCCTTATCTATCTCCTGAGTCATTTTGGCATATATGCATAACAGGATACATTTAAATTTTCTTAAAAATAGTGTATTTATATGGTTCAAAATGCAAAAATTACAAAAGAATGCTGAGTGAAAAATTTTCTTCCCAATGCTGAGTCAGCTAGTGCCAAAATAATGCTGTATTAAAAACCACCAGCACCCAGTGGCTTACAACAATGACTTGTTTTTCTTACTTGTTTCTCTGTGGGTCAGTGGATAACTCTGCCTCATGCTGGAGCTTAGCTGCTTGGGCTCCAGGATTCAGGCTAGGAACATGTCTGTTTCCATGTCTTGCCTTAGAACTCAGGCTGAAGGAGAAGTTGCTGTTGGTGCATGTTCTTTAGGCAAAGGGTAGAATAAGAATCAAGTCAAATATATTTCAGGCCTCTGCTCTTGTCTGTTTGCTAGTGAAACTGAATAGGACCCAAAGCCTTTCTGTGTCCCCATTTCTTCTTTGGAAGAAAAAAGACTATTTAGCTTCTAAAACATTCCCTGAGTTCCAAAGGGCAGATTCAAACAGATTCCCTAATTAAGGAAGGGAAAGAATGCAGAAACAGAGGGGCAGTTTGGAAACAATGCTGCAGGGCTTCCCTGGTGGCTCAGTGATAAAGAATCTGCCGGCAGGTGCAGGGGACACAGGTTCAATCCCTAGTCTGGGAAGATCCCACATGCCTCAGAGCAACTCAACCTGTGTGCTGCAACTTTTGAGCATTGTGCTCTAGAGCCTGGGAGCCACAACTACTGAAGCCTGTGAGCCCTAGAGCCCGTTCTCTGCAACAAAAGAAGCCACTGTAATGAGAAGCCCATGCAAAGCCCAGGCACCCCAACTAGAAAGTAGCCCTGACTCACCACAATTGGAGAAAAGCCCGTGCAGCAATGAAGACTCAGCACAACCAAAGAGAAATTTAAAAAAAAAAAAAATTTGTTTTAAAAGGAAACAGTACTACAGTGATAAAGCATGGTCCTGGTTCCTCCTCAAGGGGCATACATAACAATAAATCCGAGTTCTTCTGTAGGAACTGAGGCCCTCACCCAGGTGGGTGAGCACAAGATTCCTGGAATACCACCCTGTTACCTCACCATCCACCAATTAGAAGAAAATTACACGCCCATCAATCGTCACTTCAAATTTCACCTGTAAAAACTCTTTCATGAAAACCCATGTGGGAGTTTGAATTTTTTGAGCACAGACTGCCTTCTTCTTTGGTCCTGCAGTAAACCTTTCCCTGCTCCAAACTCTGACATTTTGGTTTGTTTAGCCTCATCCTGTGTAAGACACATTAATTTGCATTCAAGGAATACCAATGTTTCATTAGCCAAAGCAAATCACATGGGTAAGCCTAAAAAGTATAATCTATCTACAATAGAATGGGGAAGGAAATTAATATTTTCTGCATAATAATCCAAAGTATTGTACCAATCTGTCAGTCACTAAATAGCATTTCCTTAGACAACTAATGTTACTGGTGTTTTTGTTATATGTACCTTGATATCCAAACACAAGAAATTACACATATATTCTTACTCCCCTTTTTACACAGACAGAAATATTCAAGACAAATTCTTAATGGCTAGTATAATAGGCTATCTTTAAAATAAATTATGAGAGATTTGAATTTTTCATATCACTTCAGCACAAGATCACTGTATAATACATCATCTATCATTGTCTTCTGCCAAAATATTCTTTTTCTTTTTAATATATTTTATTGAAGTATAGCTGATTTTGGGGCTTCCCCAGTGGCTCAGCAGTAAACAAATTACCTGCAATGCAGGAGACACAGGAAACACAGTTTCAATCCCTGGGTCAGGAAGATTCCCTGGAGAAGGGAATGGCAACCCAGTCCAGTATTCTTGCCTGGGAGATCCCATGGACAAAGGAGACTTGTGGGCTGCAGTTCATGGGGTCACATAGAATCAGACATGACTGAAGCCACTGAGCATAGTTGATTTCCAATGTTAAGTTAATTTCTACTGTACAAAGTGATTCAGTTATATAAATAAGTTTTTTCATTATGGTTTATTACAAGATATAGAATATAGTTCCCTATGCTCTACAGTAGGATCTCACTGTTTATCCATTCTATACATAACACTTTGCATCCAAACTCCCGATCCATCCCTTCCCAGTCTCCCCCTTGGCAACCTCGAGTCTGTTTCTCTATGTCTACGAGTCTGTTTCTGTTTCATAGGTAAGTTCCTTTGTGTCACATTTTAGATTGCACATATAAATTATATCATATCATATTTGTCTTTCTGATTAACTTCACTTAGTATGATAATCTCTAGATTCATCCATGTTGCTGTAAATTCTGCCAAAATACTCTGATTGAACACTTTAAGTTTGTTGCCAAGAGTTTGTTTACATTGAGGAAATTAGCTACACTTAGTTTGAGTCTTCAACAATTGAAATTATTGGAAAATATGAGACTTTTTAAAAAGACAAATGTAATGACATGTCCAAAAGCAGAACTTGGTGAGCATGGGGACCAATTTAAGAGACGTTAAAAGACAATTTTCCATGGATCTGCAGCACTCCTGTATGTTTAGTCCATGTGCTCCAGAACTATCTGTCCAGGAATGCAAGCAGGCAGCCCTAGGAGGATAGAGATGGGGCCTCCCTTACAGCAGACATATTTGCATTTCCAGATAAGTACAGATCAAAAGAGTGACTCCCTTCAAGCGATTTACATATGTCTTTCCCCAGAAACATTTGCTTACATTCAGATGAACAATGAACAATGTGTAGATTTGCCAGCATGTAAGATCACAGTCTCCTTAAGCTGGGCTTCATCTTGCATATTGCACCTCGAAAGCGTGTGTAGGGCAACTTCTGGTCCTCCCTGTGTCACCGTCTGGAGGTTGGAGCTCAGGGAACTGGAGCTAGGAGGTTACTGTGGCTGCTGTCTTTGCTGTTCACATTTTTATTTTTGACAAAGACCTCTCCTGTTTTTCGCCAGTGTGTATATAAAAAGCTGCAGTAGGGTAACTTGCTAGCTTGCAAGCAGTTTAAAATATCACACCCTTCACAGTTTCTACCTTAAGAAGATGTTAGGAAAAGAAGAGTCAGGAAAGAGTGAATACCTAAGTGTCATTTGAATAAACTGGGGTGTCTGTCCCCCTCCTAGAGTGATAGTGACTCTCCTAGTTTAAGAATAATAGGACTCTTGCAAGTGAAGGTGGAAATGTGGGAGGATAGTTTGTGTTCCCATAAGGTGACATAAAAGTAAAAATCATAGTTCCCAATTTAAAAAGTAAATTTTATGATCCCTGCCCATAGTGGGTATTTATTTCACAAATTCAAAAGGTAAACACCTGTAGAAGGAAAAAGTGGACTTTTTAAAACACCCAGAGAGTGACTAGAATGCCATACTGGTTCTGGGGGAGTGAAACAAGGAGATGAAGCCAGCTGCCAGCAAAAATCACTGAGGCATGAACTCATATACTCACTTGACAAAACCTTTCCTGCATTTACTCTTTTCTTTGTTTGCTTTCCAAGACTGCTCTGTTTGTTTTTTGGGGGGTGGGGTGGGGTGGGTGTGGGCAGAGAATAGGGCTGTGCTGTGTGGCATGTGGGATCTTAGTTCCCTGAGCAGGGATTGAACCCATGCCCTCTGCAGTGGAAGCACAGAGTCTTAACTACTGGAGTGTTGGAAAATTCCTCCAAGGCTTCTCTTGATGTTTATTTCCATTAAAACATGAATTAGCTAGTGTGGGGTGCTAGGGGTTGAAGTGGAGGTAAAGGTCAAAAGTATTTACCTTACTAATGTGATCTGTCTCACCCAGGTATTCTCGGAAGGGTGCTGCACACAATCAGTTCATGGAAAATGACTTAGTATCCTGAGGCTTGTGAAAGGCAAGACCTCCAATTTGAGCTTTCCTGGTGGCTCAGACAGTAAAGCGTCTGCCTGCAATGCGGGAGACCCGGGTTTAATCCCTGGGTTGGGAAGATCCCCTGGAGAAGGAAATGGCAACCCACTCCAGTACTCTTGCCTGAAAAATTCCATGGACTGAGGAGCCTGGCAGGCTATAGTCCATGGGGTCACAAAGAGTCGGACACAACTGAGTGACTTCACTTTCTTTCACTTTCATTAGAGATCTGAAGGGTGAGGACACTTGGTAGACCAAGGAGCAGGGTCTTTCTTTGGGAGTGGGGGTGGTAGTAATAATAACTAAGAGTCAGGCAAATAGGAGGTGGTGGGAGGGAGGAAGAGATCTGAGATCTCCAGGTGGTTGTAAGTCAGCCATGTCCCAGTTTTATACTAAGTGCTGCGTGGTCAAGAGTTTTCATAATACACATCATAGGTAAAGTTGCATACATTTAATAGTGTGGACCATTTTTAATCTCTTCTTCATATCCTAAAATATAGTATTTAGGAGAAGATGGAATTCTTTTCCTTCTGGGTGCTCATAAGCCCTATAGATACACCTCTAAGGTTTGTGTGTGTGTGTGTTTAATAATTGCAATTTTGGTGTTTTTGGATGCACTGGGTCTTAGTTGCTGCTCACGGGGCTTTCTCTAGCTGTGGTGAGCAGGGGCTACTCTTTGTTGGGGTAAACAGGCTTCTTATTGAGGTGGCTTCTCTTGTTGCAGAGCACAGGCTCCAGGTGCACAGGCTTCAGTAGTTGCGGTGCACAGGCTTAGTTGCTCCATGGCATGTGGGTTCTTCCCCGACCAGGACTCAAACCCATATCCCCTGCATTGGCAGGAGAATTCTTATCAATTGTATCACTAGGAATGTCCAATAACAACAATTTATAGATTATCTATATCTGTCTATCTGTATCTATAGGCCTTCCCAGGTGGCACAGTGGTAAAAGAACCTGACTGCCAATGCAGAAGATACAAGACATGTGGGTTCAATCCCTGGGTCAGGAAGATCCCCTGGAGGAGGAAATGGTAACTCACTCCAGTATTCTTGCTTGGAAAATTCCATGGACAGAAGAGCCTATTGTCCATGGGGTATCTATAGATCTATGTTTATATAGAATTGGAATAATGACTATAATAATACAAGAGGAGGAAGGAAGGAGTCAAGACCATTTTGGTATTACAGGTACTTGCACTACACAGGAACTGGTATGGTTTATTTGAAAAAAAAAATAAAGGAAGAGCAACAGAAATGGTAAATATTTGCATAAACATAGTAGACTATCATTCCCCTTAACTCTTTTAAAAATACTCGATTGAAACTGAAAACCATACCATCATTTGCTGGGTTTTCAATGTATGAAGATATAATACATAAGGCACCTACAAGACAAAGGAAAGACAGTGAAAAGATGTGAAGACCGAAAAGGTGGCTACATTTCATCTGAAATGTTAAAATATGTATTCTAAGTAGACTCTGAAAAAAATATATATGAATATTGTAATCTCTGTAGCTTCAACTAAAAAAAAACTACCAAGAGACATAGTGATAAAAATCATAAATGAGCTCAAATGGAATACAAAAAATATTCAAATAATCCAAAACAAAGCAGGAAAGGGGGACAAAGGAATGAAAAGGGGGGGCACAAACAGAAAATGTAATTAAATGGCAGACTAAAATTCAAGCATACCAGTATTTTCTTTAAATATAAATCCATTAAACACATCAATTAAAAGACAGAGCTTATCAGAAGAGACACACAATCTAACTTTATCTTGTCCAAAGACACCCAATATAAATATAACAATATAGGCAAGTTGAAAGCAAAGATCTAAATAAAGGTATACCATGTAAACAGTAAATGAAATCAGTAACAACTGGGGTATCTTAAATTTGATGTCAGATCTCTTGTGGATGTCTCTAGCTTGGTAAACTCTCTTCATTAAGACATGTGCACTAAGGAAACCTTCCCAGTTCAACCATGAGTTACCAAGATGATTTTAATATTTTGGGGGATTGTTTTTAAGGACTTCGGCTTCCCTGGTGGCTCAGACAGTAAAGAATCTGGCTGCGATGCAGGAGATATGAGTTTGATCCCTGGGTTGGAAAGAGCCACTGGAGAAGGGAAAGGTTACCACTCCAGTATTTTTGCCTGGAGAATGCCATCAACAGAGGAGCCTGGTGGGCTATAGTCCATGGGGCTACAAAGAGTCAGACATGACCGAGAGACTAATAATTTCACTGTAAGAACTGTACATTTAAATGAGAATGATCCATCTTTCTCTTGCATTTTACTTATGGCTATTTGCTGTGCAGTTAGCTTACCTAAAATACCTTGAAAGGAGTAATAAGAATGCAGATTTCAAGAAAAAAGAGGCTTTTTATCATAATCACATTTTCTTATCACAGAAATATACTGTGTTTTAATAATTTTCACTTGAGAAAGGATCAGGTCCTATTGCTTAGAAATTTACTTGTTTATAAAAGTTAAATTTTATTTATATCATTTAGATTGTAAAGGGCAATCTTTAATCAGTGATCCAGGGAATGAAAAAATAAGTTAAGCAGGGCTCCAAATTAATTTTTAATACCTTAATATGACTCAAAATTTTTTTGAACTACAAATGGCAAGGACACAAGAGAAGCAGAAGATATTAAGGAGAGGTGGCAAGAATACACAGAAGAACTGTACAAAAAAGGTCTTAATGATGTGGATAACCACAATGGTGTGGTCACTCACCTAGAACCAGACATCCCAGAGTGTGAAGTCAAATGGGCCTTAGGAAGCATTACTACGAACAAAGCTAGTGGAGGTGATGGAATTCCAGCTGAGCTATTTCAAATCCTAAAAGCTGATTCTGTTACAGTGCTACACTCAATATGGCAGCAAATTTGGAAAACTCAGCAGTGGCCACAGGACTGGAAAAGTTCAATTTTCACTCCAATCCTAAAGAAAGGCAATGCCAAAGAATGTTCAAACTACCAGATAATTGCTCTCATTTCATATGCTAGCAAGGTAAAGCAACAGTTAGAACTGACATGGAACAATGAACTGGCTCAAAATTGAGAAAGGAGTAAGACAAGGCTGTACATTGTCACTCTGCTTATTTAACTTCTGTGCAGTGTACATCATGCAAAATTCTGGGCTGGATGAAGCACAAGCTGGAATCAAGATTGCTGGGAGAAATAGCAGTAACCTCAGATATGCAAATGATATCAGCCTTATGGCAGAAAGCAAAGAGGAACTAAAGAACCTCTTGATGAAGGTGAAAGAGGAGAGCGAAAAGCTGGCTTAAAACTCAACATTCAAAAAACAAAAGATTATGGCATCTGGTCCCATCACCTCACGGCAAACAGATGGGGAAACAATGGAAACAGTAGCAGACTTTACTTTCTTGAGCTCCAAAATCACTGCAGATAGTGACTCCAGCCATGAAATTAAAAGACAATTGCTCCTTGAAAGAAAAGCTATGACAAACCTAGACTGTGTATTCAAAAGCAGAGACATCACTTTGCCAGCAAAGGTCCATATGGTTAAAGCTATTGTTTTTCCAGTAGCCATGTACGAATGTGAGAGTTGGACCATAAAGAAGGCTGAGCACTGAAGAACTGATGCTTTTGAACTATGATGCTGGATAAGACTCTTGAGAATCACTTGGATGGCAAGGAGATCAAACCAGTCAGTACTAAAGGAAATCAACCGTGAACATTCATTGGAAGGACTGATGCTGAAGCTGAATACTTCAATACTTTAGCCACATGATGCGAAGAGTGGACTCATTGGAAACGACCCTGATGCTGGGAAAGATTGAGGGCAGGAGAAGAAGGGGTTGACAGAGGATGAGATGTTTGGAAGGCATCACTGACCTAATGGACATGAGTTCAAGCAAGTTCTGAAAGATGGTAAAGGATGGAGAAGCCTGGCATGCTGCAGTCTATGGGGGTGCAAAGAGTTGAACATGAGTGAGTGACTGAACAACAGCAAGACCTATGTGCTGTGTGGTCTCTAAGTTGTTGTAAAAACCACTGTGAAATTTTCAAAAATATTTTAAGAATTTTCAATGACATTTGTAAAGAGATAAGACCAATCTCTGAAGCTATCTAAGCTTTCTGCATACCAGAGATAATTTAAATTTTTCTTCTTGAATATCTGAAATATAATACACAAGATGTTTGCTCCAAAACACTGGTTCAGTAAAACACTTCTGTAAATTCTCTCTCTCATTCTTATTTGTAGATAATCACATCTGTGGATAATTATGTTTATCCCTTATGTTTTACTCATATTACCAACATTGTCTTGAATGCAAATGTCTTGCTTGGGCATGTTGCTAAAATACCTTCAAGCTCACTTCAGAGAACTTTCCACATGGAAAATGAATCTGTATTCAATGGGATTCTTTCAGTTTCAAGCAACAGAAATCAAAATCAGAGTAGTTTAATTACAAGGACAATATATTGGTTTGTGTATACATATCCTTGCTCAGTCTCTCAGCCGTGTCCCACTCTTTGTGACCCCACGGGCTGTAGCCCATCAGGCTCCTCTGTCCATGGGTTTTCCCAGGCAAGAGTACTGGAGTGGGTTGCCATTTCCTTCTCCAGGAGATCTTCCTGACCCAGGGATTGAACAAGCATCACCTGTGTTAGCAGGAAGGCTTTTTACCACTGTGATACCTGGGAAGACCAAAATATTGGTTTATTACACTAGAAATTACATGAGTAGGTCTAGTTTCAGATACTTCATAAATCAAGAACTAAGTCAGTATTACAGTTTGAAACTGCTCTTTCTAATACTCTGTTTTTATTTTTCCCCTGCCATTTCTCTAACCCACTTTCCTCTGTAAATTGATGCTGTTCTCTCTCAATACAGATAGACTTTTTCATGGGGACACACTCTCTATTATCTTCATATTATCCCAACTCCAACAGAGTGATTTCCGTGCTAGTTTTGGTAGATATGTCTGTTAAGTATGTACCTAGGATACTGAAGTATTAGTTAATGCTTCTATACAAATTTACTGATAAAAATCAATCAATAATTAGTCTAATGGAGAAATAGAGGATTTTATTTGAGCCAATATGAGGATTATAACCTGGGAGACAGTTTTTCAGAAAACTCTGAGGACTGTTCCACTTGTTAGAAGTTAAAGGCACAGTCACATACATTTTTGATATGACACACAGATGTCTTATATATAATTCACCAAAGGTATCTAGTCTAAATCTGCACATAAAATGAGAGCAGCTGGTCACCATGACCACTTATAGAATAAGGAAAAGAAAAATTATGCTTCCCAATTTCAAAACTCACTACAAAACAACAGTAATCAAAGCAGTGTTATACTGGCATAAAGATAGACATATGGATCAATGAGATAGAATTGAGAAGCCAGAAATACATTTATGGCCAGTTGACTTTTAACATCAGTCTCAAGGCCATTCAGTGAGGAAAGAATAGTCTATTCAACAAATGATGCTGGGACAAGTAGATATCCATTTGTAAAAACAGTGAAGTTGTATCTCTATTGACCTGAATATGAGTCAAAATTATAAAATTTAGAAGAAAACAGGGTAAATACCCATGCCCTCACATTGGCAATCCACAAAAAGCACAAGCAACAAAAGAAAAAAAATTTGAGCTTCATCAACATTAAAAACTTTTGTACATCAAAGGACATTATCAAGAAAGTGAAAAGACAACATACAGAATGGGTGAAGATAATTGCAAATCATATATCTGATAATAGTTGTGGGAAAACATTTGCCAGATGTCTTTGCAAAATCATGAGAAAAAATAACAGGAAACAGAAATAAAAAATAACAAAGGTACATGGGCTGATTGGCTGGGGTCAGAGTGACCTATTCTAGCAGATGGAGAGCGAGGAGTGTGGACTTAGGAATGTCGAGTCAGCACCAGTTAGAAAGCTGCTTGTGCACACACTGTTTCTGTGATGTTCCTGCCGGGATCTTTTTCTCCCAGCCAAATGGTGCCCTTTGTATAGAAAATAACATAGAAGTTCAAAAGAAAAACATTAATTAGGGACATGACTGGGAACATGGAAAACTTAAGTTATCTCAAAAAACAGATACTTCCTGGATACCAAGACGCTCAATAAAAGTGATGCGGCATTGGATGTCAGGGCTGTTGATCCTCGAGGTCTTGAGTCCCCCTGTCCCATCTTTCTTTCTATTCTTTCTGTTTTCTTTTGTTCTGCAGCACCTATCTCTTGCCCTGTGTTGCTGAGCTGGACTCAGCAAATAGTCTTATTCCCCAAATAAAGAACTATTACAATTCAACTACAAAAAGACAAACAACTTTAAAATGAGTGAAATAATTGAGTAAACATTCTAACAAGATATCCAAATGGCTTGCAAGCACAGGGAAAGATGCTCAATCCTATTAGTCATTCAGTTCAGTTCAGTTCAGTCGCTCAGTTGTGTCCGACTCTTTGCGACACCATGAATCTCAGCACACCAGGCTTCCCTGTCCCTCACCAACTCCTGGAGTTAACTGAAACTCATGTGCATCGAGTCCATGATGCCATCCAGCCATCTCATCCTCTGTCGTCCCCTTCTCCTCCTGCTCCCAATCCCTCCCAGCATCAGAGTCTTTTTCAATGAGGCAACTCTTTGCATAAGGTGGCCAAAGTATTGGAGTTTCAGCCTCAGCATCAGTCCTTCCAATGAACACCCAGGACTGGTCTCCTTTAGGATGGACTGGTTGGATCTCCTTGTAGTCCAAGGGACTCTCAAGAGTCTTCTCCAACACCAAAGTTCAAAAGCATCAGTTCTTTGGCACTCAGCTTTCTTCACAGTCCAACACTCACATCCATACGTGACCACTGGAAAAACCATAGCCTTGACTAGACAGACTTTTATTGGCAAAGTAATATCTCTGCTTTTTAATATGCTATCTAGGTTGGTCATAACTTTCCTTCCAAGGAGTAAGGGTCTTTTAATTTCATGGCTACAATCACCATCTGCAGTGATTCTGGAGACCACAAAAATAGAGTCTGACACTGTTTCCATTGTTTCCCTATCTATTTGCCATGAAGTGATGGGACCAGATGCCATGATCTTAATTAAGTCATTAAGGAAACATAAATCAAAACCACAGAGAGGTACCACATAATTCCCACTGCTGCTGCTGCTGCTAAGTTGCTTCATTCCTGCCCAACTCTGTGCAACCCCATAGACAGCAGCCCATCAGGCTCTGCCATCCCTGGGATTCTCCAGGCAAGAACACTGGAGTTGGTTGCCATTTCCTTCTCCATGCATTCCCACTAGGATGCCTATAATTTAAAAAAAAAAGAGAGAGAGAGAGAAAATAATGTTGGTGAGGATGTGGGGAAATTGCAAACTTCATACATTATTGGTAGGAAATATAAAATGGTTCAGTCACTATGGAAAATAGTCTAGCTATTCCTCAAATAGTTGAACATAGAACTACTGTATGAAGTTTCACTCTTATACGTATACCCAAAGAATTGCAAATAGAGACTTAAAAAAATACTTGTGCGTTAATGTTCATAGGGGCACTATTCACAATAGCCAAAATAGTCAACCCAAATATTCATCTGCAAATAAATGGATTTTAAAAATTATATGAATACAATGGAATATTTGTTGTTTTTGTATTTAGATGCTAAGTCATACTCAACTCTTTTGTGAGCCCATGGAATATTCAGTTCAGTTCAGTTCAGTTGCTCAGTCATGTCCGACTCTTTGCAACCCCATGAATCGCAGCACACCAGGCCTCCCTGTCCATCACCAACTCCCGGAGTTCACTCAGACTCACGTCCATTGAGTCAGTGATTCCATTCAGTCATCTCATCCTCTGTCGTCCCCTTCTCCTCCTGCCCCCAATCCCTCCCAGCATCAGAGTCTTTTCCAATGAGTCAACTCTTCGCATGAGGTGGCCCAAGTATTGGAGTTTCAGCTTTAGCATCATTCCTTCCAAAGAACACCCAGGGCTGATCTCCTTTAGAATGGACTGGTTGGATCTCCTTGCAGTCCAAGGGACTCTCAGGGGTCTTCTCCAACACCACAGTTCAAAAGCATCAATTCTTCGGTGCTCAGCTTTCTTCACAGTCCAACTCTCACATCCATACATGACCACTGGAAAAACCATAGCCTTGACTAGACAGACCTTTGTTGGCAAAGTAATGTCTCTGTTTTTCAATATGCTATCTAGGTTGGTCATAACTTTCCTTCCAAGGAGTAAGCGTCTTTTAATTTCATGGCTGCAGTCACCATCTGCAGTGGAATATTACTCAGCCATAAATAGGAATGAAGCACTATTAACATGTTACAATGTGAATGAACCTTGAAAACCTCATGCTAACTGAAAGAAGCCAGACACACTTGTTCACAGGTGGGGACTTCCCTGGTGGTCCAGTGACTAAGACTCTGCACTCCCACTGTGAGGGACCTAGGTTTGATCCCTGTTTAGGAAATAGATCCCACATACTGCAATTAAAAGTTCCCATGCCACAACCAAGACCCAGTGCACCCAAATAAATAAATAAGTAAATTTATACAATATTTAAAAAGAGACAACCATAGGTCACATATGGCAATATTCCATTTCTAGGAAATATTCTGAATATGTAAGTCCACAGAGACAGAGAGCAGATTGGTGGTTGCCAGTATGTGGGAAGTGGCAGGGAATATAGAGAAAATGCTTGATGAACACAGGGTTTTATTTTGGGATGATGAAATTTTTTTAATATTTTTGAACTAGATAGAGCTTGTGGTAAATTGTGACATTGTAAATATATTAAAGATATACCAACTGAATGAGGAGTTTCAGAGAATAACAAGG
Source organism: Bubalus bubalis (assembly GCF_019923935.1). NCBI lineage: Eukaryota > Metazoa > Chordata > Mammalia > Artiodactyla > Bovidae > Bubalus > Bubalus bubalis. The sequence goes on along the minus strand of NC_059160.1, from coordinate 41,752,367 downwards.
AAAGATAAGAAGGCCTTCATAAATGGACAATGCAAAGAAATAGAGGAAAACAATAGAATGGGAAAGACAATTAGAGACTAAGGAAACATTTCATGCAAGGATGGGCATGATAAAGGACAGAAAGACTAAAGATGTAACAGAAACAGAAGAGATTAGAAAAGGTGGCCAAAATACACAGAAGAAATATATAAGAAAGATCCTAATGACCCAGATAACCTTGATGGTGTAGACACTTACCTAGAGCCAGACATTCTGGAATGTGAAGTCAAATGAGCCTTAGGACTGTATTACTATGAACAAAGCTAGTGGAGGTGATGGAATTTCAGTTGAGCTATTTCAAATCCTAAAAGATAATGCTATTAGAGTCCAGCACCCAATATTTCAGCAAATTTAAAAAACTCAGCCATGACCACAGGACTGGAAAATTTCAGTTTTCATTTCAGTCCCAAAGAAGGACAATGCCAATTGTCTGTACAATTGTGTTCATTTCATATGCAAACAAGGTTATGTTCAAAATCTTTCAAAGCTAGGTTTCAGCAGTACATGAACCAAGAACTTCCAGATGTACAAGCTGGGTTTTTAAGAAGCAAAGGAACCAGAGGTCAAATTGCCAACAATCGTTGGATCATGGGGAAAGCAAAGGAGTTCCAGAAAAACATCAACCTTTGCTTCATTGACTATGCTAAAGCCATTGACTGTGTGGGTCACAACAAACTGGAAAATTCTTAAAGAGATGAGAATACAGGACCACCTTACTTGTCTCCTGAGAAACCTGTATGCAGGTCAAGAACAATAGTTAGAACTGGACATGGAGCAACTGACTGGTTCAAAATTGGGAAAGGAGTACATCAAGGCTGTATATTATCACCCTGGTTATTTAACTTATATGCAGAGTACATCATGCGAAATGCTGGGCTGGATGAAGCACAAGCTGGAATCAAGATTCAGTTCAGCTCAGTTCAGTTGCTCGGTCATGTCCAACTCTTTGAGACCCCATGGACCACAGCACACCAGGCCTCCCTGTCCATCACCAACTCCCAGAGTTCACCCAAATTCATGTGCATTGAGTCCGTGATGCCATCCAGCCATCTCTTCCTCTGTCGTCCCCTTCTCCTCCTGCCCCTAATCCCTCCCAGCATCAGGGTCTTTTCAAATGAGTCAGCTCTTTGCATCAGGTGGCCAAAATATTGGAGTTTCAGCTTCAACATCAGTCCTTCCAATGAATATTCAGGACTGATTTCCTTTAGGATGGACTAGTTGCTGGGAGAAATATCAACAACCTCAGATATGCAGATGATACTACTCTAGTGGCAGAAAGTGAAGAGGAACTAAAGACCCTCTTAATGAGGGTAAAAGAGGAGAGTGAAAGAGCTGGTTTAAAACTCAACATTCAAAAAACTGAGATCATGGCATCTGGCCCCATCACTTCATGGCAAACAGAAGAGGAATGTGGAAAAGGTGACAGATTTTTTTTCTTGGGCTCCAAAATCACTGTGGATGCTAACTTCGGCTATGAAATTAAAGGATGCTTGCTCCTTGGAAGGAAAGCTGTGACAAACCTAGACAGTGTATTCAAAAGCAGAGCCATCACTTTCCTGACCATGGTCCATACAGTCAAAGCTTTCGCATCTGTACACGATTACCGGTGAGAGTTGGATCATAAAGAAGGTTGAGCCTGGAAGAGCTGATGCTTTTGAACTGTGGTGCTGGAGAAGACTCTTGGGAGTTCTTTGGACAGCAAGCAGAGCAAACCTGTCAACCCTAAAGGAAATCAACTCTGAATATTCATTAGAAGGGCTGATGCTGAAACTGAAGCTCCAAAACTTGGCCACTAGATGCAAAGAGCTGACTCTTTAGAAAAGACTCCACAGCTGGGAAAGATTGAAGGCAAAAAGAGAAGAGGGTGACAGAGAATGAGATGGTTGGATGGCCTCACTGACTCAATGGACATGAGTTAGAGCAAATTGGGTGATAGTGGAGGACAGAGGAGCCTGGCATGCTACAGTCCATGGACTTGCAAAGAACTGGACATGAGTTAGTGACTGAACAACAAAAACAAGATGTATTAAATGCCATTGAATTCTTCACTTTAAAAGGGCTAGTTTTATTATGTGATTTCACTTCAATTTTTTAAAAAATATGTATCATATCCAGGATAAGCATTTAATTGTTGAGCGTGAGAAACTAAAGAGTTTTCCTCCCTAATGTAGCAACTGCCAATGTTCAAGATAGTAAGTACTCCATTCATTTAAGTATTTAGACAAATGGCTATGTGTCTAAAATGAACAAAGGCTCTTGCAGAACCTTGGAAAGCAGATAAATAGAATGTGAAAACCTCTGTTGTTTTAAGCCACTGAGATTTTGGGATTGTTTGCCCTGCAACATAACCTAGTCTATCATAATTGATGGAAGTGCTGCTAAGAACTATAAGGTGTTGTGAGGTTCATAAAACAAGGGACATAGTCTGAAGAATTCCTCTAGAGAAGTTACATTAAAGTGAGCTCTGAAGGGCCAGTCAAAAAGACAAAGGGGAACATCTAAAAAAGAAAAACATTATGTGCCAAAGCTCTGAAGTGGATGAGAAGATGGCACATTCATAAATGTGGTGCAAAAGTGGAAAGCAAAAGGAAGAATGATATGTAGGCAGTGAATACAGTAAGGTAGAAAGGGGACGATCAGGCAGTGTCTTGTAAGCCTTGTTAAAGCTTTTGGGCTTTATACTAAGACCAAAAGAATATCTAAATCATTTTAATGAAAATGTTGACCTAAAATAAGTAGACTGCCAGATATTTCTCCAGAAGAATGGGTTTTTCTTAATCAGTAGAGAATTGCAATTTGGGGTCAGCAACTATAGTGAGACTCAGTGGTAAAGAATCTGCCTGCCAAAGTAGGAGACAAAGGGTCAATCACTGGGTCAGGAAGATCCCCTGGAGAAGGAAATGGCAACCTACTCCAGTGTTCTTGCCTGGAGAATCCATGGACAGAGGGGGCTATAGTCCATGGGGTCGTAAAAGAGTCAGACACGACTTAGCAACTAAACAGCAATAACAACAAACTATGGTGAACCACATTCAAGTTCCAAATGGCAAGGGAAGGAAAATGCTTTTGATCAGGAGAAAAGGATGTTGGGACGGCTGTAGTTAACAAAGAGTCCACAACTTTTCATTGGCTGAGTCCTTGTCAGGAAAGGAGTCTTTACTCCTCCTGTCAGGCTCTGCTATTGTCATAGGCCTGGGAACTCCCCCTTCTGGCATTCTAACTCTATTTAACTGACGTTTCTGTTGGTTAATTTTACAAAAAGTTATGACCAACCTAGACAGCATATTTAAAAGCAGAGACATTGCTTTGCCAGCAAAGCTCTGTCTAGCCAAAGCTACAGTTTTTCCAGTGGTCATGTATGGATGTGAGAGTTGGACTATAAAGAAAGCTGAGCGGTGAAGAATTGATACTTTTGAACTGTGGTGTTGGAGAAGACTCTTGAGAGTCCCTTGGACTGCAAGGAGATCCAACCAGTCCATCCTAAAGGAAATCAGTCCTGAATATTCATTGGAAGGACTGATGCTGAAGCTGAAGCTCCAACACTTTGGCCACCTGAAGTGAAGAACTGACTCATTGGAAAAGATCCTGATGCTGGAAAAGACTTAAGTTAGGAGGAGACGGGGAAGACAGAGGATGAGATGGTTGGATGCTATCACCAACTCAATGGGCAGGAGTTTGAGCAAGCTCCGGAATTTGGTGATGGACAGGGAAGCCTGGCATGCTGTAGTCCTTTGGGTTGCAAAAAGTCAAACACGACTTAGTGACTGAACTGAATTTTACAAAAATGGAAATGATAATAACAACTAATACCTCTTGATTATTATTATGTTTCAGTTACCATTCTAAGAATTTTGAAAGTATTGTTATTCAATCTTCTGCAAAAAAATTTTTTAACTATTATTATTCTCACCTACTTTATAGATAAAGACAATGAAACAGAGAAGTTAATGTTTTCTGTCTATTTTTTGCAAAATTTGCAAATGATAGAGCCATGATTTAAAACTAGGAAATATAATTTTAAGGTCACAACACGACATTTTATATTTATATTATATTTCAATGCCTCAGATGTGAAAACACTCCTTTTTTTCCCAGTAAAAGGTAATGATTCCTTTTAGTGAGGAGTCACATTTAGAAAATATAATTTGGTCACTAGGTTTGCTCAATGGTTCTGGAGAGTCATTGCTTCTGGGTCACGTCAGAGAACAAAATTAGAAAGTGATATAGTTTTCAAATCTAGAATTTATTTTGATATTGCCATTTTAAATTTAACATTATGATTTTCTCCTATTTTATGTTTGTATCTCATTTCTCTTGCATTTTACCCTTAATGTGCTTTCTTATTTGCTGTATCCTATGATACATATAAATAGTTAAGTATAGTTTTCAAAGGTCAATGTCAAAAAGAACAAACAAAGTGGGGCTAATGTTCTTGATTAAAAATGACTAAAAAACCACAAAACCAAATATAAAGGATGAATATTGATTGGATTCTGGGTAGGAGAAACAAACAAAAAAATCATCAATAAAAAGTTTTGGGTACCCTTGGGGAAAATGGTATTGTAAAATTATAATTAATGTTTGCTGGTGGGGTAACAGATTGTAGTTACTCCACAATCTATAAGGGAGACTCCCCTTATTCCTAAGAGATGGTTGCTTGAGATATTTAGAGGTGATGTATCCTGGTATGTCCAACTTAGTTTCAAATGGTTAGATAAAAAAGCATAAATACATGCAAAGACAATAGAAACATATAAAGTAAAAAGAACCATTTCCTTTTAAGAAATCATTTTCTTAAAAAAAAAAAAAAAAAAAAAAACAGCTGATTCCACGTCTGAAGCAGGGAAATGCCAAATAAAAACAAATCTGGACTTAAGAACAGACTTCAATTATAAAGAAAACCTAGTGCAATGGGGAAAACACTCTGATCTCAGGAATCTGTAAATATTTAAAAATGAAACAGAGAGACTTCCCTGGTGGTCCAGTGGTTAAGAATCTGACTTGCAATACAGGGGATGCAGATTTGATTCCTGGTCAGGGAACTAAGATCCCACATGTCATGGAGCAACTAAGCCCAAGCAGTGAAATTACTGAAGCTCACAAGCTCTGGAGCCTGGGCCACAACTAGAGAGAGCACGCATGCCACAACTCTTGAACCCACATGCCACAGCTAGAGAGGCCATGCACCACAATGAATGATCCCTCATGGCACACGAAGATCCTGCTTGTTGCAGCTAAGACCCAATGCAGCCTAAGAAATAATAAATAAATTGTTTAAAACCAAACATAGAAAAGGTTATTCTTTTGTAGGGTAAAGGAAGGGAAGCAGAGATAAGTTGAATTTTTAAGGGAAAGCTGGATAAGCAAGAGGAAAGACCAGTAACATGTGACAGGAAAAGGATCTAGCTGTGGTCAGCTGATTACCATGAGAAGCTGATAAGAGGGCCACATTCTGCTTCTCTTGTACATGCTTGCTCAAGCTTGGGGCAAGGATTCAGGATCCTATAGAAAAAAAAAAAAAATGAAGTCTCACTAAAGTTTGGTCAAGACAAAAGTAAAGGGTAAGAAATGGACAATTGTCAAATATTTGATTGGAAAATACTTTCTAAGGTCATTTTTAAATGTCCTAGTTTTAAATGGAGTCTAATACTTGAAAAGTTTGTGAAAATGGCACAACAAAAAAATTACACACAGAGGGCTTCCCTGGTGGCTCAGTGGTAGTGAGTCCACTTGCCAAAGTAAGAGATATGTGTTCAGTGCCACGGAGCAACTAAGCCCTTGCATTACAACTATTGAGCCTGTGCCCTAAAGCCTAGGAACCACAACTACTGAAGCCTGTGCACCCTAGAGCCCATGCTCTGCAGTAACAGAGTAGCCTCTGTTCACCACAACTAGAAAAAAACCCATGCAGCAACAAAGACCATGCACAGCCAAAAATACAGAAACAAATAAAATGACAAAATAAATTAATATTTTTAAAAATTACAGGCACAGAGACATTAAAACAAATATGGATAAAATAGTGAATGAATCTATATGAATACAGTTATTTATTGTATATTTGAATTTTCCTCTGTATTTGTTTTTTTTTTTTTTTTTTTTTTGCTAATGAAAAGTTGGGAGGAATACATCTATAGAGACATTTTACAAAAAATTTCAAGGGCTTAGGAATAAATCTAACAAAAGGTATACAACCTTTTTTTTCTTGGGAAAAAAATATAAGCTCATATTGAAATACATTTTAAAAAATCTAAATAGAGATGTACCATGATTTTGAATAAGAAGGACTAATCAATTATCTCTAAAATCTTCTAAGATTAACTTATAACTTGACAAACTGGTTCTAAAATTATTATTGAAGAACAAAAAGGGCCAACCACAGTAAAATACTCTGCTTTTTAAAAAAATGCAGTATTAGAAACAAAATACCTATATATAGAAAACTATAAACCACTGATGAAAGAAATCAAAAAGGACACAAATAGATGGAGAAATATACCATGTTCATGGATCAGAAGAATCAATACAGTGAAAATGAGTATACTACCCAAAGCAATCTATAGATTCAATGTAATCTCTATCAGGCTACCAACAGTGTTTTTCAGAACAAATAATTTCACAATTTGTATGGAAATACAAAAAGCCTCGAATAGCCAAAGCAATCTTGAGAAAGAAGGATGGAACTGGAGGAATCAACCTGCCTGACTTCAGACTATATTACAAAGCTATAGTTATGAAGACAGTATGGTACTGGCACAAAGACAGAAATATAGATCAATGGAACAAAATAGAAAGCCCAGAGATAAATCCATGCACCTATGGACACCTTATCTTTGACAAAGGAAGCAAGAATATACAATGGAGAAAAGACAATCTCTTTAACAAGTGGTGCTGGGAAAACTGGTCAACCACTTGTAAAAGAATGAAACTAGACCACTTTCTAACACCATACACAAAAATAAACTCAAAATGGATTAAAGATCTAAATGTAAGACCAGAAACTATAAAACTCCTAGAGGAGAACATAGGCAAAACACTCTCCGACATACATCACAGCAGGATCCTCTATGACCCACCTCCCAGAATATTGGAAATAAAAACAAAAATAAACAAATGGGACCTAATTAAACATAAAAGCTTTTGCACAATGAAGGAAACTATAAGCAAGGTGAAAAGACAGCCTTCAGAATGGGAGAAAATAATAGCAAATGAAGCACCTGACAAATAATTAATCTCAAAAATATACAAGCAGTTCCTGAAGGTTAATTCCAGAAAAATAAATGACCCAATCAAAAAATGGGCCAAAAAACTAAACAGACATTTCTCCAAAGAAGACATACAGATGGCTAACAAACACATGAAAGATGATCAACATCACTCATTATCAGAGAAATGCGAATCAAAACCACGATGAGGTACCATCTCATGCCAATCAGAATGGCTGCTATCAAAAAGTCTACAAACAATAAATGCTGGAGAGGGTGTGGAGAAAAGGGAACCCTCTTACACTATTGGTGGAAATGCAAACTACTAAAGCCACTATGGAGAACAGTGTGGAGATTCCTTAAAAAACTGGAAATAGAACTGCCTTATGACCCAGCAATCCCGCTGCTGGGCATATACACTGAAGGAACCAGAATTGAAAGAGACACATGTACCCCAATGTTCATCACAGCACAGTTTAAAATAGCCAGGACACAGAAGCAACCTAGATGTCCATTGGCAGACGAATGGATGAGAAAGCTGTGGTACATATACACAATGGAATATTACTCAGCCATTAAAAAGAATTTGAATCAGTTCTAATGAGGTGGGAGAAACTGGAGCCTATTATACAGAGTAAAGTAAGTCAGAAAGTAAAACACCAATACAGTATACTAACGCATATATATGGAATTTAGAAAGATGGTAACAATGACCCTATATGCAAGACAGCAAAAGAGACACAGATGTAAAGAACAGTCAATCCTTTGGACTCTGTGGGAGAAGGTGAGGGTGCAATGATTTGAGAGAATAACATTGAAACATGTATATTATCATATGTGAAACAGATCGCCAGCCCAGGTTCAATGCATGAGACAGGGTGCTCAGGGCTGGTGCACTGGGATGACCCTGTGAGATGGGATGCGGAGGGAGGTGGGAGGGGGCTTCAGGATGGGGAACACATGTACACCCATGGCTGATTCATGTTAATGTATGGCAAAAATATTGTAAAGTAATTAACCTCCAATTAAAATAAATAATTTAAAGTAAAAAAAATTTTTAATGCAGTATTAGCTATAAGACTGGAAAAAAAAAAATCAATGGAAAAGAAATGAGAGCTCAGAAGTGCCGGGATCCGGCGTGAGGACCTCCACCCATGGCAAAGGTCATGAGGAAAGAGGCTCGACATACGCAAAGGTGGGATCAAGCCTCAGGAGTCCCCCTGGAAATTCTCGAGCATCTACCCCCAAAACCAGAGTCTGCCTACTTTACTACTTTGTGCTCTCACCTACACCTCTGACTTTACGGGGGCTGTCCCCCACCACCTCTTTCGGAGAAGGAGTTAACTTAGAGCTCCAGTTAATAATAATTCCTGGGCGTGATAGGAGTGTTTCAACCTACAAACTCCTCTGAAGGTTCTCTAGCCTGCCTGACAGGCTTGTCTGGCCACATGTGATTGCTCACAGCCTCCCAACTGTGAGAGGCACGAGATGCTTTAAACCTTCTAAAAACAGGTTCTTTAGAGAAGCTGGAAAACTATTAGTATAAGTATAGTGGGCTGATTAGAAATTTTATTGGTGAAGGGTTTTTCATTTGTTGAGCTAATGTTTACTGCTAAGTCTCCACATCCCCTGCCCTTACACACGTTAATGAATATATAGAAGAAATAAGTATTAACCTTTGATATTAATCACGTTGGACCTTAGGCTAAGTAAATTCTTTCCTTAATTAAAACCCACTACACCCTCACCCTATAGGAATGTAACTCTATCTGGTACCTTCAGAAGGTGGCGTCTCTTTCAAAAATAATCACCCCTGGAGAAATAAGTGTTCTGGTTGACTGACCGCTGTCACAAGAAGAGGGTCATAAATTGTCAGCAGGCCCCCTGGCCAGAAGATGATGTAACACCCCTAAGACCTCTGTATACATTTGTATAAAACACCTGACTTTAATAAAAGTCAGGACTGCTGACCCTGGCGCAGAAGAAAGTCCCTTGCAAGTATAAAACAGCACTACAGATCAGTGGAGAGAGGATGGCTCCTGAGTAAGTGGTAGTGAAACAAAAGAGAGTCCCTTGGACTGCAAGGAGATCCAACCAGTCCATCCTAAAGGAGATCAGTCCTGGGTGTTCATTGGAAGGACTGACATTGAAGCTGAAATTCCAATACTTTGGCCACCTGATGCGAAGAGCTGACTCGTTTGCAAAGACCCTGATGCTGGAAAAGAGCGAGGGCAGGTGGAGAAGCAGACGACAGAGGATGAGATAGTTGGATGGCATCACCAACTCAATGGACATGAGTTTTAGTAAACTCTGGGACTCTGGGAGGCCTGGCATGTTGCGGTTCATGGGGTCACAGTCAGACATGACTCAGCAACTGAACTGAACTGAACCTACCTATTAAATGTGTATCTCTCTGCTTAGGAGTTTGTTTATTGTCTATCTCCAACACCCACCTCAGCCCCACACATCAGCCCTATGGACTTCCTTCATAGCTCAGTTGGTAAAGGATCCACCTACAATGCAGGAGACCCCAGTTCACTTCCTGGGTTGGGAAGATCCACTGGAGAAGGGACAGGCTACCCACACCAGTATTCTTGGGCTTCCCTTATGGCTCAGCTGGTAAAGCATCCACCTGCAATGTGGGAGGCTTGGGTTTGATTCCTGGGTTGGGAAGATCCCCTGGAGAAGGGAAAGGCTTCAGAATACTCCAGCATTCTGGCCTGGAGAATACCATGGACTTTATAGTCCATGGGGTCGCAAAGGGTCAGACACGACTGAGCGACCTTCACTTTCTCTTTCACTTGGGTTTCCCTGGTGGCTCAGATGGTAAAGCGTCTGTCTGCAATGCAAGACACCCGGGTTCAACCCCTGGGTCGGGAAGATCCCCTGGAGAAGAAAATGGCAACCCACTCTAGTATTTTTGCCTGGAAAATCCCATGGTCAGAGAAGCCTGATAAGTTACAGTCCATGGGGTCGCAAAGAGTCTGACAAAAAGTGACTTCACTTTTGTATGTTGTACATATATGTAGTGATGAGTGTAATTGCATATGATGGTAAGTGCCAAAAATAAAATATGTATCCTCTTCTGTGATATAAAGCATACATTAGGGCTTCCCTAGTGGCTCAGACAGTAAAGTGTATTTTATTTTTAAAATAAAAAAAATTTATTGGAGTATGGTTGGTTTACAATGTTGTGTTAGTTTCAGGTGTACAGCAAAGTGAATCAGTTACACATACACACGTGTGTATGCTCAGTCGTGTTGGACTCTGAGACCTCATGGACTATCGCCCCCCAGGCTCCTCTGTCCATGGAATTCTCCAGGCAAGAATACTGAAACATGATGCTGTTTCCTACTCCAGGGGCTCTTCCCAACCCAGGGATTGAATCTGCATCTCTTGCATCTCCTGCATTGGTAGGTGGATTCTTTACCACTATACTAGCTGGGAAGCCCTATACATATACATATATCCATTTTTTCAAAGATTCTATATTCCCCATATAGGCCATTACAGAGTACTGAGTAGAGTTCCCTGTGCTACACAGGAGGCCTACATAGTAGTATACCAATCCCAATCTTCCCAATGTGTACCTTCCGCTTCCTTGCCTTTTAGTAACCATGTTTGTTTTCTATAAGCATGAGAGCACTTTAGATGGCATGGTTGGAGAAGGCTTTTTGAGGAAGTGACATTTCATCTGAGACTTGAACACTGAGAAAAGATCAAACACATGAAAGCAGAAAGAAAACTTAAAAACTGTCAAACAACCAAAGTAGATGCTCTTAGACGATAAAGACCTAGCACTGAGGAAGGAACCCAGATGGAGTCAGAGGGATAATGTTTTGAAACAAGATGGGAGAGGTAGGCAAAGTCCAGGTCATGTGGCTTTGGAGTTCTGGATGAGAAATTTGAATTTTATTTGAAATTCATTGAAAGTCCACTGCAAATTTTTATTGACAGGAATGACATTACATTTACATGTTGAAAAGATTATTCTGGTGTAGTGTGATAAATGCAGTAGAGGAAATAGGGATTGAAAGCAGAAAGGCAATTTAAAAGACTGTTGCACTAATCCTAGTGGGAGACTTTGGTGTAGCTAAAGGAGGGTGGTAGCAATACAGATGAAAGGAAACTAACGGATTAGAGAGATATTTAGAAGTTAAAATTGACTGGATTTGGTGTTTGATTAGATATGGAAAAGGAAAGGAAAAAGCAGATCTTCAGTTTCCTGAAAAGAGGAAATTGGGTAAATGGTAATGCCGTTCACTGGGATTTCCAAATGGATGTGTTAAATATCCACATAGATACTCAGATATGCGGATGACACCATCCTTATGGCATAAAGCAAAAAAACACGAAAGAGCCTCTTGATGAAAGTTAAAGAGGAGAGTGAAAAATGGGGTCACAAAGAGTCGGACACAACTGAGTGACTGAACTGAATTGAATCTCCCTACATGTGTACTTACCTGGTGGCTCAGTGGTAAAGAATCCACCTGCAATGCAGGACATAAGTTTGATCCCTGGGTCGGGAAGATCCCCTGGAAAAGGGCAGGGCAACTCAGTCCAATATTTTTGCCTAAAGAATCTCATGGACAGTAGCCTGGCAGACTATGGTCAATGGGGTTGCAAAGGGTTGAACACAACTAAAGTGACTGAGCATGGCATAGCACTTGTGTATACCTCAAAAGAGGAGAAAGCCCTGGTTGTAATCTCAGAGAGGCTGGTTTTATCTTCTGCACAGGGATCATTTAGATAATTTAGCTTCCCAAGGATATAAATCCAAGACTCCTCCCCTTCTATTTCTAAGGAAAATCAGTTTACATCAAGGACAAAAATGATTGTGTCTTCCCACGTAAACTCCCAGATCCCTATTTGTGTCCCTCAACTACAATTTGATCCCTCTGTGCATGTAGGCTTGGCTGCCTGGCTGCAGTATTATTCTGGCACTAGGGGTAAATCATGTTTTGATTTCTGATCCAGAGACCTCATGTTTCTACTAGTTTCTCCTTCCCTCCCTCACTTTCCTCCCCGTCTCCTTCCCTCTCGTTCTCTCTCTCCCTCCCCATGTAAGTAGGGGACTATCTCAGACCCCTCATAGTTTCTGACTTGACATCTTCCTTTAAGAAATTAGTGAATTACTCTCTTTAATAGTGATTCAACCAACATCGAGTTTCTAATTTGTATACAACACCACTTATGTATTTTCCTGCCTAAAATGGAGGAAATCTGAAACTGAGGAAACACTGAGAAAATCTACTTCTACCCTAAAAATCTATTGGTTTGTGTGCTTCAGAAACATCACTGCTATATAAGATGAAGTCTGAGGAATTGTTCCAGATGAAGGGAGACGGAAGGGACACTGGGACAGGAACTAAATGAATTGTGTGAAGGGGAAAGGATTGTTATAGAGGTTATCGGAACAATTGCCAAGATTTGCATATGGACTGTGTATTAATAATAACAGGATGCTGATGTTAAATTTACTGCATTTAGCAATTACACTGTGATTTTGTAAGATAGTATCTTTTTCCCTGGTGGCTAAGACAATAAAGAATCTGCCTGCAGTATAGGAGACCCAGGTTCAATCACTGGGTCAGGAATATCCCCTGGAGAAGGAAATGACTACCCTCCAGTATTCTTACTTGGAGAATTCCATGGACAGAAGAGACCGGTGGGCTAGAGCCCATGTGGTTGTCAAGATTCAAACATGACTGAGCGACTAACACTTTTCTTAAATAATATATGTTAATTTAATTAGATGTGAGAGGTAATGATTTTTGTGCTGTGCTGTGCTTAGTCACTCAGTCATGTCTGATCCTTTGGGACCCCATCATGGACTGTAGCCTGCCAGGCTCCTCTGTCTGTGCGGATTCTCCAGGCAAAAGTAATGGAGTGGGTTGCCATGCCCTCCTTCAGGGGATCTTCCCAAACCAGGGATTGAACCCAGATCTCCTGCATTGCAGGCAGTTTCTTTACCAACTGAGCCACTAGGGAAGCCCAAGAACACTGGAGTGAGTAGCCTTTCCCTTCTCCAGGGATTGATCCTAAACACCAGAATAACCTAGGAATCAAACTGGTATCTCCTGCATTGCAGACAGATTCATTATCAGCTGATGACATGATGTCTGTAACTCAGTTTGAAATGGAGAGATAAAAGCAAATGGCATAATATTTACTGATAATTGGTGATATAGGTGAAGGGGCTTCCAGAGTTCATGATACTATTCTTGCAACTTCTCTCTGATGCAATTTTTTTCCAAAATAAAAAGCTTTATAGAACAAAAAGTATTCCCATCAGCAAAAAGTATGAGGCATGGTAGGCACTGAACTAACTATAGCCCTAGAGATAGAGTATAAGACCCTCTAGTACTAACACCAAAAAATAATGTCATTTTCATCATAGGGGATTGAAATGCAAAGTGTAGGAAGTCAAGAGAGAGAGAGTAATGGATGCAATATGTTCCTGATACTGTAGTGAAGGAGATAAACAAGTAAATTTATACCATGTGATGAAACAAAAAAATATATATTATTTTAGAGCATGGGGTCCCTGAATTGGTTTCAGTCCATGGCCTTTTAGGAACCAGGCTGCACAGCAGGAGGTGAGTGGTGGGCAAAACCAAATCCACCTTCTCCACCCTGGCCCGTGGAAAAATTGTCTTCTATGAAACTGGTCCCTGGTGCCAAAAAGGTTGGAGACTGTTCTTTTAGAGGATGATTTTGACTGTTTTCTTCACTTAGCTTGTGTGACATCACTCTCCTATCTTGTGTGACATTCCTCTCCTTTCTCAGTGACTGCTTCTTCTCAGTATCCTTTGCTAATTTCTCTACATCTCAAACTTCTAAATTCTTGTGTGTCACAAAATCCATGCTTTGAAACTCTTCCTGTCTCTACCTTCTCTTGCCCCTTAGAGGAAATTTAGTTGTGTAGCTTTCAGTTCAGTTTAGTTCAGTCACTCAGTCGCGTCTGACTCTTTAAACCCCATGGACTGCAGCACATCAGGCTTCCCTGTCAATCACCAACTCCCAGAGTTTACTCAAACTCATGTCCGTTGAGTCAGTGATACCATAGGACCATCTCATTTTCTGTCGTCCCCTTCTCCTCCCACCTTCAATCTCTCCCAGCATCAGGGGCTTTTCAAATGAGTCAGTTCTTCGCATCAGATGGCCAAAGTATTGGAGTTTCAGCTTCAACATCAGTCCTTCCAATGAACACCCAGGAATGATCTCCTTTAGGATGGACTGGTTGGATCTCCTTCCAATCCAAGGGACTCTCAAGAGTCTTCTGCAACACCACAGTCCAAAAGCATCAATTCTTTGGCACTCAGCTTTCTTTATAGTCCAGCTCTTACATTCACACATGACTACTGGAAAAACCATAGCCTTGACTAGACGGAACTTTGTTGGCAAAGTGATGTCTCTGCTTTTTAATATGCTGTCATAACTTTAGAGGTCAACTAAGGAAGCTAATTCCCCAGTTTATATCTCCATGCCTGGCCCTCTCCTCTGAACTCCTGCTGATTCAACATATCTACTTGGATGTCAGAGACCCATCAAAAACTCAACTTATCTAAACACAACTCCTGATTACTTCCCAAACCTACTCCTTCTATAGCATTACCCACCTCAGTGATGAAATTTTCTCTTACATGTTTAGAGCAGAAATCTTGGAGTCATCTTTGATGTTTTTCTTTCTCTCAAACTGTACATGAATCCTTTAATGAACTTTATTCACTCTAAATTAAAAATGCAATATATCCATAATCTGACCATTTTGTACCACTTCACTGTTGCCATTTTGCTCCCAATCATCATTTCTTGCCCAGATTTTTGTAATAACCTCCCATTTCATCTCAATACTTCTCTGCATCTATCCTTCCTACTATTATAATGCAAGTCTGATCATCTTATACTGATTCAAAACCTCCAGTAGCGTCTTATTTCACTCATAATTTTAAAAATAAAACCCAGGCCTAATCTCCCTGACCTCATTTCTTTATATTCTTCTCCTTGGACCCTCAGCTCCAGCCATACTGGCTTACTTTCTGTTCCTTGAATGCTTCCACCTCAGTACCTTTGCACTTAATCATCTTGCTGTTTGGAACACTTTGATCACCTCTCCATATGGCTTCCTTCCTGACTCCCTTGAGGTCTTTATTCAGATGGCACCTTCCTTGTGAAGCCTTCCCTGAGCACCCTGTATACTATTTTGTATTACTGCCCCCCAGCTCTGTACTACCTATTCCCCTGGCTCTATCTTTTCTCCACAGCACCTATTACCACTCAATATATTATCTAGTAATTTTTAGGTTCTTTGTGTTCCCCAGTTGAATATAAATTCCTTGAGAGCAAAAACTTTGTTTCTCATTCACTATCTCTAGACCTGGACATATAGTCTGTCATATATGAGGTGCTCAGTGAACATTTGTTGAATATATGAATGAATGAATCATAATTTTATGCAAGAAACACATAAAATTGAAAATAATAATTGTGTTTAGTTAAAAGCCTTGGAAAAATAAAGAACAAGGTCATGTAGATGTGGATATTTGAAGGATTTTCAGTTCTATGGGAAAATTGCCCTGGTCAGCAACACAGAAAGAGGAAGTTGAAGAGCTGGCTCTGGTACATGAGATAAGAGAATGAAAACCAAATTAAGAGCTTGAGACTTGAGTCTACCAGAGCACCAGTAAGTCAAAGACACATTGGAAGCTGACCAAAGAGGTGTATGAAGTCCACAAAACAGAATTCTCAGGCATGTACTGGTTCCTGAAGAAATGGGCTTCCTCATGAAGATAATATCATGAGAAATAGTGACCAGTCAACAAAAGCTGAAAAGCACATTGGTCTAATTAGTGCCACCATGGACAAAGATGCAGGGGAGATGTTTGAGCAGTAGTCAAAGATAAGTAAAGGATAAGATAGGCCAACTTGGCTCACTGGAGACTTGGGCTCAAGGACTTCATGGGGACTGAATATCTGTAAACCTCTATCTGACTGATGTGGTGATTGGGGTTTATGTTTATAAATTTGATGTTTCATTCACCAATATTGATTCATTTTGTACTTCGATAAAAGCAAAGTGTCACCAAACCAGGTTCATTTGACTGGCTTGCAGCAAACTGAATACTGAGATGCTGAGGTCTGTAGCAGAGAAAAGGTTTATTTATAGGGCAGCAAGCAAGGAGACAGCAGAACAAGTCTCAGATCCACCTCCATCGAGAGAGGGGTTTAGGGTGGTGAGGCTTAGGGGAAGATGGTTGGAGGAAAGAAAAGTGAGGTGATTGGTGTTCTGCACTAATGAAGTTGAGTTCACGGCTCATCTTAGGATGTATATTCAGAAAATGTTGGCATTAGCATGTTCTCAGGGTGGAATTTCAGACCTTCTGACATCAAATGTCACCCATTAGACACTCATGCAGGCCCAGTTGAATGATCATGGTCTCAATCAGCTTGAATTAGCAAGAATTAGCTCCAAGTTCCTGAAAAACAACTAGTCAATTGTTACCTAAGTTGACATCGTGATCCATAAGTCGAGGTGGTATCTATAGGGGGTGGTTAAAGGAGTCTTATGATAATATTGTCTAAGGTAAGTGAAGCTTGAGGGGAATGCAGTTTGCAAGAACAATGAAAGCAACCTTGATCAGTGAAGGCAGGTTACTACTTACTATTTATTAGACAAGTAAGTTATAGTTTAATGAATCTACTATTCAGTTTCAAAAGTAGTTTTTTGTTTTGTTTTGGTTTGGTTTCTGAAAGGAAATATAATTTATTCTTTGGATTGTTGGTGTGCCTTGCTGAGGGGATGGAGTGCCTATGGTCTCTTACTGCTTGGTTTGCTTTCTTGACCATAGTTGAAAACACAGTATCAAAGAGGAGAGCAATGTGAATCCACAATTAATATACTGTGTGATAGCTTCAGCAATATGTGAACCATGAACTTCCTGATGTTTAAGCTGGTTTTAGAAAAGGCAGAGGAACCAGAGATCAAATTGCCAACATCTGTTGGATCATCGAAAAAGCAAGAGAGTTCCAGAAAAACATCTATTTCTGCTTTATTGACTATGCCAAAGCCTTTGACTGTGTGGATCACAATAAACTGTGGGAAATTCTGAAAGAGATGGGAATACCAGACCACCTGATCTGCCTCTTGAGAAATCTGTATGCAGGTCAGGAAGCAACAGTTAGATCTGGACATGGAACAACAGACTGGTTCCAAATAGGAAAAGGAGTACATCAAGGCTGTATATTGTCACCCTGCTTATTTAACTTCTATGCAGAGTACATCATGAGAAATGCTGGACTGGAAGAAATACAAGCTGGAATCAAGATTGCCGAGAGAAATATCAATAACCTCAGATATGCAGATGACACCACCCTTATGGCAGAAAGTGAAGAGGAACTAAAAAGCCTCTTGATGAAGGTGAAAGTGGAGAGTGAAAAAGTTGGCTTAAAGCTCAACATTCAGAAAACGAAGATCATGGCATCCGGTCCCATCACTTCATGGGAAATAGATGGGGAAACAATGGAAACAGTGTCAGACTTTTTTTGGGGTGCGGGCTCCCAAATCACTGCAGATGGTGACTGCAGCCATGAAATTAAAAGACGCTTACTCCTTGGAAGGAAAGTTATGACCAACCTAGATAGCATATTCAAAAGCAGAGACATTACTTTGCCAACAAAGGTTCATCTAGTCAGGGCTATGGTTTTTCCAGTGGTCATGTATGGATGTGAGAGTTGGACTGTGAAGAAGGCTGAGTGCCGAAGAATTAATGCTTTTGAACTGTGGTGTTGGAGAAGACTCTTGAGAGTCCCTTGGACTGCAAGGAGATCCAACCAGTCCATTCTAACGGAGATCAGCCCTGGGATTTCTTTGGAAGGAATGATGCTAAAGCTGAAACTCCAGTACTTTGGCCACCTCATGTGAAGAGTTGACTCACTGGAAAAGACCCTGATGCTGGGAGGGACTGGGGGCAGGAGGAGAAGGGGACGACAGAGGATGAGATGGCTGGATGGCATCACTGACTTGATGGACGTGAGTCTGAGTGAATTCTGGGAGTTGGTGATGGACAGGGAGGCCTGGCGTGCTGCGATTCATGGGGTCGCAAAGAGTCGGACACGACTGAGCGACTGATCTGATCTGATCTGATCTGATAGTGCTTCAACATGCCAAAGACCTCAGGTCAGCATATTAGCAATAATTATTATGAAATAGTTGTATTTCCATAATATTTTTAAATTCAAGTGTGCACTATACACTCTAATTCTCACAACCACTCCATGAACTAGTGTCAACTCTCCCGTTTTACAATGAAGAAACTGAGGCTTAAGCAGGTTACTGACTTACTGAAAGTCATTCAGTTGTGACCTAAGTCTAGAGAAAATATATGTCCTGGTGTGTCCAAGAGAGTCTCAGTTTATTTCTATAGTTCCAGTATAATTATTAGTAATATCTCTTTCACTCTCCAAAGTCTCCTCATTTGACAGTAAATTATATAGTCATCCTAATAAAGCTGACTGCTTTCATTCACACATTTCCAGTCTTTCATTATTGCTTTGTCTCCTCCACTTATAGTAGACTGGGGCAGTTATAACAGCCTAAAGAGCTGGCTTTGGACCATGAAATCACTTCTTTGAGAAAGAGCATTTCAAACTGCAAACAAATAAGTCAACAAGTAACTTTTAAAACTGAAAATTATCAGTAGAGTATAGCAAATAAATAATCAGGGTTTGAATCACAGTTCTATTACTTCCCAGGCCTGTGGCTTTGAGGAAATTAATGTGGAAAAAAAATCAGCCAGAGCACCATAAGCTTTGCATTTAGTTTTATCAAGAAAATGTTAGGCTTGAGAAGACTCCTGAAGGAGCTAAGGAATGGTTTATCTTGGGGAAAGAAGGAGCAAAAATTTTAAAGAAGTTTAGCTAGTGTGGGGGAGGGGATTGTCATAAAAATTCAGCTGGTCTAGGGAATAGTTGGTCAGAAAAACTTCTTGGAAGGGAAAGGAATTGTTGCAGATTAGCAGCCAATATTTGGATGACTTAGATCCGTCAAAATGACTGGGAGGAACAGTTAGAGGCTAAGCTTCTATGCAAAATAAAAATGGGAGGAGCAACTTCAGGCAGAGACAACACAGCAGCCACGAGGAAAATTCTCAGGACTTCAGGGTCTCTTACATTAGTTAACCTCTCCAAGGCCTATTTTACAGATTCATAGGGTGGTTCTGAGGACAGTACATAAGTGTTCAGTAAATGGCAGTTGTCATTTCTTTGAACCTCCTCCTCCACCCCACCACCAATCCCCCCCACCCCTTGTTCCTGGTGTAGCAGGTAAGGGTATGGATTCTGAAGCCACACTGCCTGGGTTAGAACCCTGGCTCTACCAGTACTTAGCTTGGTGACTATTAGCAAAAGGGACACCAAGCTACAAAGAGGGCAAATAGGCAAGTTATTTGGGGTCTTAGAATAGCAGTTTGAAGATCTCAGATTCCAGAGGAACCCAGAATAGTTTCTTCCATTTGAAGAAAGTGGGTGAGCATTTTGTGCTAAAAAAGGGGGAAGTTCATGCAGGCCTACATTTATTTACCTAGAGTTTGGATTGGAGAGTAAAATTGTTTTACATATACAATTGGGTTATGGAACACATCTCATCCTTAGTCCAGACAAAGTACAGTTCTCAGCATTATTCTTTCCTTTTGGCAACTCAGCAACTATTCAGTAGTTTAATTTAGAGTGTTCAGCAAAAGTCCAGCCCAGGTGTAAACATGGAAGTCCTCATGAAACAGGAATCCAAGTTCTTGTTCGCAGAACCAAAGAATGAACTTCACAAACACGCAAACACTCACAGTTCATTTTGAAGAGAAGAAAAATACAATGCTCTCAGCATAGACACTGAGAGAGGGTGAAGTGCCAAAAAAAGTGGGAATTACAGCAGTTTATATGCTTGCAGTATTGAGCTGTACATTTTGCTGGCCCCTTTTCTTAATATATATCATTTTTAACCAATCAGTTTAAAGTTACAATGTTTAACTTGACATCTTTATGGCTTCTTTTGATCCTCAGTTTCTAAATCTCCTCAGACATTTAGTTGCCATCCTGTGACCCTTTCTCATGACCCCAGGCCATTGTTTAAGGACCAAATGTATGGGCTAAGAGTTAATGGTCCACCTGGTATTTTTCTTCTTGATAAGTTGGACAGCAGTTAATAGATGTCCTGTCTTGTGTCTGGATGTTTTATGACCTACCAGACCAGGGAGGCATTCTTCTGAAAGCCAGGAAACTGGAACAGAGTATAGCTTTAGATTAATGGAGTGAGATATTTATTGAAAAAAAAAGACTGAGGTCTCAGTGTCCTAGGCTGACTGCCATGTCAGTTATTCCTAACATAGCTTTTTAACAGTGACTTTAAGGAGACTACTTAGCTTGTCTGCACCTCAGTTTCCTCATCTGCAAATAAAACCAATTATAGTTCATATCTCCCAAATTGTTGAGAAGAGTAAATGTTGTTAAATAAAAAGCAGATATAATAGCATCGTACTATAATGATAGTATAATAATGACACATACTAAGTGCTTAATAAATGTTATTATTTTCTTTCTTCACTTACCTCTGCCTTCTGAAGGAGGATAGAATGGAAATGAGGGTAAAGATATATTTGCCAAAGAGGTTTACAGCAGTGCCATCCCCAGAATTTTTATGTAGTTGGGCTTGGGTCTGACAATTTGTTTGGAAGGGGGACAGTGACAAGAGGGGGATTCAACTGGCATTAGTGCCTCCATAAATTTAATGAACTATCCCATATACATCCTTTGATGTGGGCAAAAAAGTATTTTTTTTTTTTCAAAGTATTAGCCCAACACAAATTTCCATCATGCTGCACTGTTCACCATTCATCTCAAGCCAACCAAATTCCCATGTCTAAACATCAACGTTCTTGATCTGATAGGGAAGGCAATGGGACTTTCTCAATACTCTGTTGTATTTGCACAATAAATTCACCATTTTCTACTTGGATTACATATTATAGATCAATAAATATAACAGCATACTAAAGAAACTTTTGTTTACACTTTACATAAATTTGAGGAAATGGTTTATGACAGAGGATGAAAACTCCAAGAGGCATCTGGGTGGAGGCTGGAGAGTGCACAGAGATTACAGAGGCTAGGAACCTCCCAAGCTGGATTTGGACCTTACCCACGCAGCAGATTGGAGTGGTAATTCATGGTAGTTTGAAGGTGCTTTATTTGTTACAAATTATGCCGAGATTTTACTATGTTTTCCTTTTTTTTGGAAATATCTTTCTTTTTTGGCTTTTGGAAAACAAGGTAGATTTCTCCAGATGTCAAAAAAGTATCTCCAACAGCTTTTCTTTAGCCCTAAGACTAAACGAATAGTGATCAACTCACATGTACTGTTTAATAGTTTCATTCCCTGCATTCACAAAATTTCCATTAGATTCTTCCTGGAACTGTTCAGATTCTGTCTAAATCCAAAGGCTATAGTAATGCTGACAGTTTCTATCATAAGTATCAAGGTTCTACACATTTTTCTCTTTCTTTACAATAGTAATTTCCCAGATAGCTCAGTTGGTAAAGCATCTGCCTGCAATTGCAGGAGACCCGGGTTCGATTTCTGGGGTGGGAAAATCCCCTGGAGAAGGGATAGGTTACCCACTCCAATATTCTTGGGCTTCCCCTGTGGTTCAGCTAGTAAAGAATCTGCCTGTAATGTGGAAGACCTGGGTTCAATCCAAGAATCCACCTGCAATGTGGGAGACCTGGGTTTGATCACTGGTTTGGAAAGATCCCCTGGAGATCCCTGGAGAAAGGAAAAGCTACCCACTCCAGTATTCTGGCCTAGAGAATTCCATGGACTATTCCCATGAGGTCGCAAAGAGTTGGACACGACTGAGCGACTTTCACTTTCACAACAGTAACAGTGCTTTGTAGAGGTAAGTGTTGTTATTAATCAATGCCCAGAGAAGCTGGCCATTTTTTCCCATGTTATCAACAAGGAAATCAGCCCCTTCTGAAATCAACAGAACCAGCACAGGCACATTTCTAAAAGTTGAAAAGTAACCTAACAAGAAAGATACTTCATGTTTTATTCCATGGAACAAATATTTATATAAATGCAGCACTTCTACGAAGTCAAATTTTTCCTAAATTTAAAATCTATACATTTTGGCATCAGTCTAGAGGCCCCTTATCTGTCTCAAGATAATACAAATATTCAACTAGATTTCTTTGGTATTTATTGTTGTACTACACGTATTTCAATATTTCATTTTGTTCCTTTCTACTTTTGTATTTTAAATTGAAAATTTTACTTTTATAAGAAAAAAATAATTAAAAAAGAATAAGAAAAATACAAATACACATAGGATGTACACAGGATCAAATAAATAATAAAGTAGACTGTAAAGGCAGAAAGAATCAGGGGGAAAAGGATGAAAACTACAAGGGCTAAGAAGACTTGATGAAGAAGGAGGGACTAAAATGGGCCTTAAAGAATGGAAATGATATAGGTTAAGAGGAGAGCAGAAGGATCAGGGGAAGGGGAAATACAACAAAGAATTGAGAAGATTATCTTAAGAGGGAAATAAGTCATTTTGTCTCAAGTATAATGTTTAGGCAAAGGAGAAAACTTTAAGGTCCACATTACAAGAACTTGGAATTAGGATTTAAGGGTTTTTACACTTTATTCTGCAAAACTCAGAGACAAATTAAAGAACTGACTAGAGTTTTAACTTACATTTGCAAAGGAGACGTAATCAAGAACATAAGAAGCATTTGTGTAAAAAATCACAAGGTCAGGTGATAACTCAGATTGTTATATGGTAGTGAGCAGTTCTGATTGGGTAAATTTTGGTTCCATTTTGATAAAAAGAGAAAAAAAGATGTTTCTGTCTTTTGAAGAAAAAACAACTTTATGGCTTATCTTGGAATTCAAGGCTTTTAGAATATTCCTGTTTTTCATGACTTATCTTAGCATGCAAGGCTTTTAGGAATGTCAGCCTTTCCCAGGCTGTGGTACACGATGTGCTTCATTAGCTATTATGGTAGGCAAGGTTAGACAAGATATCAGTTTTCTTTCTCATATTGTAGAGATTAGAGTTTAGACAGATTTCCCTGGCTGTGCCATGGTTAATATTCTGCTCTTCCATTGCAGGGGGCATGGGTTCAATCCTTGGTCAGGGGACTCAGATCCCACCTGCTGAGCAGGGCAAAAAAAAAAAAAAATATATATATATATATAAAAAAATATATATATATTATATATATATATGTAGTGTGTGTAGAGCCTCAAAAGTCCATAGGTTTTAGCTGGACTGCCAGGTTGAGTAGTGCTGATTGTGCAGTTTGTGTATTGTACAACTCTAGGAGGTGGTATGTGCATTGTCCCTCTGGAGTTAGACAACTCAGTCTGCTCAGTCATACTTGGAAACCTGGAGGCCAGGCAAATAACACAAGTCAGTGAAGCATCGAAAGGATTCCAACTAATTAAAAAACAACGTTCCTGACTTCCCTGGTGGTCCAGTGTTAAGAATCTGCTTACCAGTGCAGAGGACACGGGTTCAATCCCTGGTCTTGGAAGATTCCACGTGCTGTGGGCAACTACGCCTGTGTGCCATAACTACTGAGCCCAGGCTGTAGAGTCCATGGGCTGCAGCTACTGAGTCTGCATGCCACAACTACTGAACCCTGAACGCCTAGGGCCCAAGTTCCACAACAAGAGAAGCCTGTACACTGCAACTAGGGAGTATCCCCACTTGCACAGCTAGTCCATGTGCAGTAACAAAGACCCAGAAGGCCCATAAATAAATAAAATTTAAAACAAAACAAGACAAAAACACAATGTTCTGAATACTAGAGAGTTTTAATACAACAAATTTGCAGGTTATATGCAACCTTGAGGCTCCAGTTTGAGGCCTCTGCTATAGAATGTAGAGTCAGTCAATATTTTTAAGCAGGGTAATGATACATTAAAGAGGTTTATAAGACATATTATAGAGCAAAGAAATTAGAAGGAAACCAGTCAAAAACCAACTTCAATGATCTAGAGTTGAGGAAACAAGAGCCTGGGAATAGGTATAGAAAGAAAAGAATTAATAGAATTCAGATTTGATTCAGAATCAAGTCAATTCAGATAATTCCCCATAAGAAAAAAAGAGAAGGAGTTCAGAGTAGTGCAAGGTTTTGAACTTGAGTCCTTAGAAATATACTTGGAGGAAAAATATTTAACTTTGAAACAAATTCAGATGTTTTCTAGAAAGGTTTTTAGATCTTAGATCTAAAAAGGAATTAGATTTTACAAAAAAAAAATGAGTTTTGAAAGATTATATAATGTTATGGTACTGCTTATAATTAAAAATGTGGTGACTTTCCTGGTGGTTCAGTGGTTAAGAATTTGCCTGCCAATGCAGGGGACATGGGTTTGATCTCTGGTCCAGGAAGATTCCACATACATGGGGAACTCAGCCCATGTGCCACAACTACTGAAGCCCCTTCACCCTACAGCCCATACTCTACAACAATAGAAGCCACCACAACAAGAAGCCTGCACTCCACAACTAGAGAATAGCCCCCAAGTGCAGCAACAAAGAGCCAAAAATAAATGAAAAACGAGATGTAAAAACTGTATTTTAAAAAAATGAGGAAGGAATTCCATGCTGGTCCAGTAGTTAGGACTTTATGCTATCATTGCCAAGGACCAGTGTTCAATCCCTAGTCAGGGAACTAAAATTCCACAAATCAAGCAACTCAGCCAAAAAAATTTAACAAAACCAAAAGACTAAAGAAACCCCAAACCAACCCAAATTTCAAATCAAGTTCTTCCATTTCCAAGACCTATAACTGTTTCTACAGATTAAGAATGGGAAACCAAGAAAACCATGCCTTGCTCACTGGGTTAGACCTTTCTATGAAATGACAGTGGAGCCTGTTAATCTTGCCACCTTTGCCCGGCCTTATGAGCTGGTCAAGCTCCAAGCTCTCACCATGGTCCAGCCTGCTCCAACCTAGTGAAATCCAAAATACAATAAAGGAAAATAGAAAGTGGTTAAAAACTCTTTCATTAAGGAAGAATCCCACTTTCTTTAACTTTTTTTAAGGTATATTTGACATTTAAAAATTGGCACAATAAAAAAAAAATTGGCACAATGGCTTGTACTAAAATGAATACAAGAGTAAAGGTCTGAGATAAATAATGGAAATGGCTGAAAAACTTACAAGTTTATTACTGCAATAAGTCACATTTCAGTTCAGTTCAGTCACTCAGTCATGTCTGACTCTTTGTGACCCCATGGACTGCAGTGCACCAGGCTTTCCTGTCCATCACTGATTCCCGGAGCTTACTCAAACTTATGTCCATAGAGTCAATGATGCCATCCAACCATTTCATCCTCTGTTGTCCCCTTCTCCTCCGGCCTTCAATCTTTTCCAGCATCATGGCCTTTTCCAACAAGTCAGTTCTCATCAGGTGACCAAAGTAATGGAGTTTCAGCTTCAGCATCAGTCCTTCCAATGAATATTCAGGACTGATTTCCTTTAGGATGGATTGGTTGGATCTCCTTGCAGTCCAAGGGACTTTCAAGAGTCTTCTTCAACACCACAGTTCAAAAGCATCATTTCTTTGGTGCTCAGCTTTCTTTATAGTCCAACTCTCACATCCATACGTGACTAATGGAAAAACCATAGCTTTGACTAGGTGGACCTTTGTGGGCAAAGTAATGTCTCTGCTTTTTAATATGCTGTCTAGGTTGGTCATAGTTTTTCTTCCAAGGAGCAAGTGTCTTTTAATTTCACGGTTGCAGTCACCAGCCCAAAATCTGCTGTGATTTTGGAGCTCCCCAAAATAAAGTCTCTCACTGTTTAATTTTTATGCTTGAATCTTATACTTATCACAAATGGTTAAAAGGTGAGCATAACTCTCTTGGATAATCTGAAGCAGAACATCAAGAATCAGCTTCAGTTCCGCCTGGTTACATACTCAAAATTAGTTTTCCCTTCATACTGTTTTAGTATGATCCCATTTGGCAGTTACACACACTTGGTGGAAGAATTTCTCCTTGTTCTATGATCAAGGGTATTCATTTGTCTTAACTGGTATTCTACTGTGTGTTATGAAAACATGATTTTTTTCTTCGAATGCAATTTTGATACATTCTCAGATTGTACTTCATACATGGTGGGTTTTTAGCATGTCTATTGTCTGCCTGGATAATTCCCATGTATGCTGTCTGGGTATTTGTTCATGCTTTTATGCTAACACTCTTGCCACTTTGTTCAATAAAGCCTTGTTGCTGGATAATTTGAATATCCTAGCAAATAGCTCACCTGTCACTCTACTAATCACTTTAAAAGCAACATTGCTTTCTCTAAAGTTTATAATAATGTCGCATAATACATCTTCATTGATGAATGATTAAGTGAAATTAATATCAGCTAAGAAAAGAAGTATTATGGTCAACTTTGAGTGGATATTACAAAAAGTAGGAGCTTCCAACATTTTAAATATTATTTGAAGAGCAATAAAAATGGTTTAAGTCTAGTTGTAGGTTAGAATTTGAAACATTTTAAGAAATGATGCCTAGGGACTTCCCTGGTGTTCCAGTGTTTAAGACTCTGTACTTCCAAAACAGGGGATGCAGCTTCCATCCCTGGTTAGGGAACTAAGATCCTACATGTCTCAAGACACAGACAAAAGATGAAAGAAAGAGAGAGAGAAAGGAAGAAAGAAATCATGTCTAAGCAATAAAGTGTAGACATAAAGAACAAAAACTTGTAAAAATGACCAGCTTCAATAGCTTCTCAGAGGAAGCAGAGTCTATCCTCCTGCCCAAAGCCAATCCCTCCTATATTATTTATCTATTTCTGCTTATGGAGTTCAGGACATGCAGCCCTCAAATATGACACCTTTGTATGTTGAATATTTTAAGCTGAAGAAGCTTGAGAAAACGGGAGAAGCAATAAGGTTGTTCTGACCTTCCTTCTGCCATTTTCCATTGTAACAAGTTATAAAACCCTCATGTGAAAAGTGCCTTCCCTATACCCAGAGGAAAGGAGGATCCTTATCTCAAGACAAAAGGACATCAAGAAGAATTCCAACAAACAGGCCTTGCTAAGTCACCCCCAGTTTACTACAAATAACTCATGCTCCTTAACTTGCCATATTTTCATAGGATGCCCACACTGTCCATCAAACCTAGCATAAAGGGGGCTTCTTTGGTGGTCCAGTAGTTAAGAATTCACCTCATAATGCAGAGGACACCGGTTTTATCCTTGGTCAAGGAAGGTCCCACTTGCCTCAGGGCAACTAAGCCTGTGCACCTCAACAGCTGAGCCTGTGCTCTAGAGCCTGTGAGCTGCAACTACTGAGCCCATACACCTAAAGCCTTTGCTCTGCAACAAGAGAAGCCACCGTGATGAGAGCCTGAGGTCCGCAACTGGAGAGTAGCCCCCACTTGCTGCAACTGGAGAAAGCCCCTGCACAGCAATGAAGACCTAGCATAGCCAAAAAAATAAATAATCAAAACTTAAAAAATAAAAAACCTAGCATAAAATACACAGGTCTGTCTCTTTGGGTCTTCATTTCCTTATGAAGCCTCCTGTGCCACATAAAATTTCCATGAAATAAATGTTTATGCTTTTCTCCTGACAATCTGTCTCTGTCAGTTGAATTTTCAGACCCAGCCAAGGATCTTAAGAAGGCTGAGAAAATCTTTTTCCTCCCCAGCTTTGTACAGCAAATTACTTTATTATTAATATCTCACACCATTTCAGATGGTATGGTCTGGGAACAGCTTAACTGAGTGTTTCTGGTTCAGTGCATCTCATGTTGTTACAACCAAAATGTCAGCCAGGCTGTAGTCATCTGAAGGCTTAGCTGAGCTGGAGGATTCACTTTCAAGCTCAGTCACATAGTTGTTGGCAAGAAAGTCTCACCTCTTCACCATCTGTGCCTCTCCATAGGGCTGCTTATGAAATGGCAGCTGGTTTTCCTCAGGCAAGTGATGAGAGACAGAGTGAGAAAAAGAAACGGCACTAAGACAGAAATTAGTGATGCCATATTCCAAGCAGCACATCCCTGGTACAAGATGGGAGGGACAACAGAGGGGAGTACCAGCAAGCAGGGAACGTTGGAAGCCATCTTGGAGTCAGACCACCAGACTTCTTCCACCTCCATCAATCACCCTATGCTCTCACAACTTGGAGTACTTCCACTTTACTAGCTCTTCCCCTATTTTGGTTGTAGATGCTCTGAAGTTATAGTCCTGAAGCTTCACTTGTATACCTTCTTGTGAAAAAAAAAAAAAAAGAAAATAAACCAAAATCCTTCTGTTCTGCGCTAGTTACCACTCTATCTGTAAGGCTGAGCTCCTGAAAGAGAAGTCTACACACATCTCTTACTTCCTCACTTCCCTTTTTTTTTGGTCCACGGAGATTTGACCTGCACCCCAACTTCTCCAATGGAACTGGCATCCCAGGGTCACTGGAACATTGCAAGGACTTCTTGGTTGAAAACCCCAATACATTTTTCAGTCCTTGCTTAATCT
Organism: Bubalus bubalis; assembly: GCF_019923935.1. Classification (NCBI taxonomy): domain Eukaryota; kingdom Metazoa; phylum Chordata; class Mammalia; order Artiodactyla; family Bovidae; genus Bubalus; species Bubalus bubalis. The sequence goes on along the minus strand of NC_059160.1, from coordinate 41,723,569 downwards.
CTGTAGCATTTGTTTCCCATGAATCTATTTCCCCATGACTGTGCTAACACCATTCTTTCCTGGCTTTTGTTCTAATCCTTTCATAACTGTTTCTCAGCCTCCATTCCAGATCTCCTTCCTTTACCTCTCTTTACATATTGATATTCTCCACAATTCAAACCTCACTGGTTTTTTCTTATTATTCTAAACACTTTTCTTTATAATGTCTTCTATACCATTCTCTTTACCTATTCTCTGGATGCTGCTAACCGCCAAATCAAAATTCCCAAGTTAGTTCTTGAGTTCCAGCCCATCACAAAGAAGTGGAGTGGGACTGTATGGCCCTTGCCCCCAAACAGGTTCTCTGCCTGCCTTTTACCTCTGGAAAACTTTAGTCAACGAATAAGTTTAATCAGAGAAGTGAGAAGTGCTGAAACAAAGGAAAATAGTCAAAGGAGACTAAATAATAACAGTGTAGTCATTAAGCATAGTCAAGGATATTTAGTTCTTTCTCAAGGGCTATAGATAATATTCTGAGCCATATCCTGTGAGCTGTCTGATAGATACCAAAACACCAGGTGGAGAAGTTAACTACATGATGACTAGGCTGTACCCAAGACTTGAGCTGCCACAATTCCAAGAACTGACCACAAAGAAACAGGAACAAGTGCACCCTGGAACTGAAGATTAACTATACCTGAAACAACCAAGATGATGCTAGTCAGGCAATGCATTATCAGTTGAAGATGACTGCCAGAAATGACTGTTCTCTTTCTGCATCTTTCTCCCCCGCTCCCCTTCCCTACTCTGTCTATTTAAGCTCTCATCCCCTGCTTGTCGGGGATGGGGGAAGTTGGCCTTTGGACAGAGGTCTACCACCCTCCCCTCAAGTTGCTGGCATCTGAAATAAAGCAAAATTTCCTTTCCACTTTTGGGTGGTGAGCAGCCAGAGCCCCCAACATACATCTCCTTTTGGTAACAGATTTTGGGCTCCTGTGCTTTCATGACACCTGGCTCTCTTGGGTCTTCCTGGGGCGTGCTGTGGCTATGACGGTGTATTAGTCTGCAGCTTGTAGCTAGCTAGCCCCAGGTAGGGCATTTGGAGAACGTTCTTAGCAGTTACTGAAACTGTTTATTTTGAGGATCCTCCCTGTTTCTCCCTTGCTCGGCACTGGCTGCCAAATTACACTTTTCTTGGTGGAATGGAAGCTTGCATTTGGGATGAGCTGACGAGCTCCAAGACTGGGTAAGTCCACTGGTATGCACATGTGCAACTTTTCCATTTGTGAGTGCTAGTGCTATTTGGGCATTCTTGCCAATTGGTTCTGGCTGCTCTTGAGGACTGTTTGTGAGCACCAGGACTATTTAGTCATTCTTGCCAATTGCTTCTGACATGTGTCTGATGTTGAAGATCATTTATGACACTGAGTATTATTTAGGCATTTTTGCCAATTGGTTCTGATGTCTGTCTGCCATTGAGGATGGTTTATGAGCATAAATGCTTTTGGGCATTCTTGCCTATTGGTTCTGACATCTGACTACTGTTGAGCACCCTTTGTGACCAAGTGTCATTTAGGTATTTTGCCAATTGGTTCTGACATTTGACTACCACTGCTAGTAAAGTAATGCTCAAAATTCTCCAAGCCAGGCTTCAGCAATACGTGAAGCATGAAATTCTAGATGTTCAAGGTGGTTTTAGAAAAGGCAGAGGAACCAGAGATCAAATTGCCAACATCTGTTTTGGATCATCAAAAAAGCAAGAGAGTTCCAGAGAAACATCTATTTCTGCTTTATTGACTATGCCAAAGCCTTTGACTGTGTGGGTCACAATAAACTGTGGAGAATTCTGAAAGAGATGGGAATAGCAGACCACCTGACCTGCCTCTTGAGAAACCTATATGCAGGTCAGGAAGCAACAGTTAGAACTGGACATGGAACAACAGACTGGTTCCAAATAGGAAAAGGAGTACATCAAGGCTGTATATTGTCACCCTGTTTATTTAACTTCTATGCAGAGTACATCATGAGAAACGCTGGGCTGGAAGAAGCACAAGCTGGAATCAAGATTGCCGGAAGAAATATCAATCACCTCAGATATGCAGATGACACCACCCTTATGGCAGAAAGTGAAGAGGAATTAAAACCCTTTTGATGAAGGTGAAAGAGGAGAGTGAAAAAGTTGGCTTAAAGCTCAACATTCAGAAAATGAAGATCATGGCATCTAGTCCCATCACTTCATGGGAAATAGATGGGGAAACAGTGGAAACAGTGTCAGACATTTTTTGGGGTGGGGGTTCCAAAATCACTGCAGATGGTGACTGCAGCCATGAAATTAAAAGACACTTACTCTTTGGAATGAAAGTTATGACCAACCTAGATAGCATATTCAAAAGCAGAGACATTACTTTGCCAACAAAGATCTTTCTAGTCAAGGCTATGGTTTTTTCAGTGGTCATATATGGATGTGAGAGTTGGACTGTGAAGAAAGCTGAGTGCCGAAGATTTGATGATTTTGAACTGTGGTGTTGGAGAAGACTCTTGAGAGTCCCTTGGACTGCAAGGAGGTCCAACCAGTCCATCCTAAAGGAGATCAGTCCTGGGTGTTCATTGGAAGGAATGATGCTAAAGCTGAAACTTCAATACTTTGGCCACCTCGTGCGAAGAGTTGACTCATTGGAAAAGACCCTGATGCTGGGAGGGACTGGGGGCAGGAGGAGAAGGGGACGACAGAGGATGAGGTGGCTGGATGGCATCACTGACTTGATGGACGTGAGTCTGCATGAACTCCGGGAGTTGGTGATGGACAGGGAGGCCTGGCGTGCTGCAATTCATGGGGTCGCAAAGAGCTGGACATGACTGAGTGACTGAACTGAACTGAACTGAACTGAGGACAATTTGTGTCGGGGAAATGTTTGTTTGGAACTCTGTACCAGTCACCCTCGGAGAGGGTTTATGACAGATATGTGGTTTGGTGTGTGAGTGTGTATTCCATTTGTATGACTGGTATCCTTATTCCCTTTGTAAAATGGGAAATTCAGGTTCAATTCATTAAGAAAAATTTTATCTGTGCAACTATGACTAAAAATCATTTTAGCTGTGGAATTATGACTAAGAAAAAAAGCTGTGGAATTATAATTTTTTTAATCAATGTATGGCAACAATATTCTTTAGATTCCAGATTGGTTAAGATGACATTCTTGAAATTAAAAAAAAATTAGGGTCTTTTTGCATATGCAGTTAGGGAAAGCTAGCTTGTTAAAACACTTTTTTTTTCAGATCATGAAGAAACAAAAATATGTTTAGGAGAAAATTTGAAGTTAATGCTTCTCATGTCCTTGAAATACAACCACAGTCCACATAGGCTGGAACTCTAGCCTCTGGTTAATTGTAAAACTTCAAGCTAAGGAAAGAAAAAGGGGGGAAGTCTTTTAAAATTGAGTAATTTGGTTATTCTGATTATTATCCATAAACCGATGAGTTTAATTGCAACGCCTAATTCATGAAATGTAAAAAGATGAAACAATGTGATCTCTGTTTGTCGGTATGTTTGTATGTCTCAACGTGTGTTTTGTCTTTGGCTAGTATCTCTGAGGTTAATTTGTAAAGAAACTATTTAATTGGCCTTAAAAAAGTACTTATAAATCAAACAAATCTAAATTTACCTACTTTGTCTTCTTGTAAGACCAAGAGGGAAACTGAAGATGTTTGGGTTTATAAAACATATATGTTGTACCACAGAAGAAAAATTATGCTATAAAAATGTATGTTTTTTGAGGTTACAAAATATGTTCTTAAGTTTGCCAATCAGAAAATGCTAGTGTAACATTTCAATGACTTGTTTCCTGGTTTTGTTAAAACTTTCGAGTTGAAAATTGTCATATGTAAAATGATAAGCAAAGCATTTCAGTATGTAAAGCAAGTAGGATATATGATGTCAACAAAGAGAAAGAATAAAGAAGAGATTTTTGTTGAGGAAAAATGATAATAATTTTGTTCTACAGTTATTTGTTTCTGGATGAAGAAATTTTGGATCTAGAAATTGACAAAAGGTTTGTGAAAAAGGAATTTTGAAAAAAGAATTGGGTATGTTGTCAGGATTAGATTAGACTAAATTTGATTAGGTATATGAATTTTATTAACAGTAAACTGATACAAGACAGAAGTTTTTTTTTGTTTTTTTTTTGTTTTTTTAACCTCTGTTAAGAAAGCAAAGTTCTCCTGGAATATTGATCTGATTTGGTAACAGAGACTTCTAATGAAAAATAATTGTTTTGTTTCTAATCAAACTTTTGACCTCAATGTTCAGAAAAGAAAAATTGTTCAGTAAAGCTGCTCATGATGTATAACACTGCTAGCTTTAAATGTACTGCTTACAACACATGCACAGTGCTTGTGTGACAATTGGATATGAATGATAAAATGTTTGGTCTATAAAGCATTTCCCTATTAACGTACATCTGAGCCTGTTCATGATATCTGATTAGTTTTCCCCCAATGTGGACAACTAGCCAAATATGTAAATAAAAAGGAGATCTGGTACTGAGGGAACATAGATGGACCCAGAGCAGGCAAATGAACCACTCTGGCAACTTTGGAAAAATATATTGATTATTAATGCTCTCTATGGAAAAAGTTGTAACTTAAAATGGAAAATTGAGGTATGGGAAAGTCATTCTGGCCTATCTATCATTTAATACAAACGTTAGTTTAACCAAAACAGCCTGTTTGTGGCCTATTTAACTTTCACTGTACATCTGCTTTAATCATTAAGACAAAAAAATAGTGCAAAGGTATATTTTGATTATTATCCTCATTGTAATATGTCTAATAATTTTCAAGTGTTTGTCCAGGTACTATGAAAGTTTATTGCCACTCTTGTTCTGTACCTGTCCCTCCTCAAGATTGAGGAGTATCAAAGCAAAGGGGGAATTGAAACAGAGCAGGACCATATGGTCCTTGCCCCCAATCATGTTCTCTGCCTGCCCTTTACCTGTGGAAAACTGTAGTCAATGAATAAGCTTAATCAGAGAAGTGAGAAATGCTGAAACAAAGGAAAATAGTCAAAGGAGACTAAATAATAATAGTGTAGTCATTAAGCATAGTCAAGGAGATTTAGTTCTTTCTCAAGGGCTATAGAATATCCTGAGCCATATCCTGTGAGCTGTCTTACAGATACCAAAACACCAAGTGGAGAAGTTAACTACATGATGACCAGGATATACCCAGGACTTGAGCTGCCACAATTCCAAGAATGGAGAGCAAAGAAACGGGAACAAGTGCACCCCGGAACTGAAGATTAACTGTACCTGAAACAACCAAGGTGATGCTAGTCAGGCAATGCATTATCAGTTGAAGACGACTGTTAGAGATGACTGTTCTCTTTCTGCATGTAATACCCTCTCCAACTCTGTCTCTTATCTGCTGCCTGTCGGCAGGGGTGGGGTAGGGGGAGTTGGCCTTTGGACAGATGCTACCACCCTCCCCTCAAGTTGCTGGCATCTGAAATAAAGCAAACTTTCCTTTCCACCAACCTGGCCTGCTCATTGCCTTTTGAGCAGCGAGCAGCTGGACCCCCCATGCTTAACTTTCAGTAACAACTTCTGTTATTATTAAAATCTATGAAAATCTCTCAACTGATGGATGTGTTGGCTCAATTTGAGGGGATCCATTACTTCTGAGAATTTCTTCTTCATCTTTTAAATTTTTGGCTGTACCAAGTAGCATGCAGGATCTTAGTTCCCTGACCAGGGGTCAAACCCACACCCCCTGCAATGGGAGCGCAGAGTCTTAACCACTGGACTGCCATAGAAGTCCCACTTCTGAGAACTTCTGATTGGGAGGAGTACTTTGTAAAAAGTATTCTAGAGGGAATTTTATCTCTAAAAACTGTTTTATCCATTTGCTACAATCCCTAGTGTAAAGGAAGGATGGAATGTGGACCCAGCAAAGGATTTCCCCCTCTTCCCAAAAGAAGTTACCAATATGTTCACCAAGCCATTATTTATAGCTTTAGTTCAACATAAAGAAGACTAGAAGGCTCATCCTAATAATTAGTTCTTGCAGAGAATGGTAAAAATAAAAACTGTACTAGCTTCATATCAACTCCTATGTGCCAGCACCTCCTTTAGACACTTTCTGGTGGCTGTCCCAAGACTCTCAGAACCTTGCTGCATTCAGTCCTCCTAGACACAACTCAAGTAAGACCAGCTTCTTCCTGGAATAATTAGGTTTTCAGACCTAAACTTCTCAACAAATGTTATGAGACCAATTCTAAGAGTTATGTCCTACATTGTGTTAGCATAGACATTGAGTCCATATCCTGCAGCTGTTACCACTGCAGTTACTCCTGCTGTCCCTACATTTCTACCATATAAACATGCTGCAAATGAGAGTTCACCATGCTCATTAATACTATAATGCCCAGTCACAGGGTACCAGGCAGCAGCTTGACAAACAAGATCAGAAAATTTTAAGATTGCCATGTCAATATGTGCCATTCCTCTAGATAGAAATCAGATGTCAAATGGACAGGTGTTTCCTCTTATTCAAGCCATAATCCTTATTTTTGCCAGAGTAATCACTAGCCTTGAGACTGTGCACTCAGAACTTCTTGTGCTGCACACTCCAGAGCCTTCATTCTAAAACGGATGAAGCCATCTCTCTACTTCAAGCCCAACTAGTCAAAGACACTGCCCAGAAGCCAATCAGCAGTGTGACTGCGGTCCCGAGGTTTAAAACTGACCAGGAGTAACAAGAAGAAACTCATGTTTCATCCAAGAAAAATATCTAAACATTGAAAAACTTCAGTAGTGTGCATGTGTGTGGGGGGTGGGGGTGGGGTGGGGGACTTGATTTAAAATAAAATGAAATTCCAAGTAGAAAAAAAAACTGAAACATATATATACTGAGAAAATACTATGTTTAACAAAATTAATGCTAGTCCTAGATTATTTATGGGTTTTAAAATGATAGAGAGGAAAGAAGGAAGGAAGGAGGGAGGGAGAGGAAAGAAAAAATATAAAAAGGGAGCCTCTTTATACAGAAATAAATGAGAAAGCTATAAGCCTTGGTTCTAGATACCCTGAAACTACCTTTTCCAGTTAATTAACATTCCTTCATAGGATAGTACTACTTCTTTATCACTAGGATTGCATAAATTTATGGCTGATGTTGTTTTATACTGTATGTTTGTATTTTTCTTTTGTTGAGAATGCTTCATGGACTCTTTTATAACTAAGACTTAATAGTTCACATTTTTTACTACATAAATTATTTGTATCCATATGTAATCCTGATGTTTTGATGATTGACTGGGAAAAAGGTACAGAAAATTTTCAAATAGTATCTCTAGTGCCAGGACAAACCAGGAGCATTCTGATCTTAACAGTTGTTCAAAGACTGAATAGTTCTGACTTCCACTGCATACCAAAAGCCCACAAAAAGAAGATAAACTACCAGATTTGACCTTCAAATCTGCCATCATTAAATTAGGAGGAAGAATTTCAGCAGCAGAGCACATTAAAACCTCATTCCATTGATCTATCCAGTGAACACTGAGTAGAGTGTTATATGTGCCTATTAGAGTGGTGCCTATGTGCAACAGGAACCATGTCAGTATCACAAAGACTTACTATAGGATGTAGACAAAGGTAAGGAGACCCTGGTTAATGTTATAAATTTGAGATGGCTTTAATTATGTGTGTTTTTTTCAAAAAGTTGTTCCTAAGCATGGCTAAGAAACTATGATACTGACATGAATCACAAGATCAGTAAAACCTTTCAAGACTCTGCAAACTTGGTACCTCTGTCTCCTTGACAGTCTCCTGTTACAACTGAGACAGGCTGTTCAGACTGAGGAGGAGGCTGAATGGACAGCCTGAAGAAAATTGTAAATGTTTGTTAAAATCTGAAAGAATTTTGGAGAAGCAGATGGCTCAAAGCAATAAAAATATTGCCAAGTTCTTTTGGATGTTCACCTGAGTTTAGAGATCACTGATTGTGGTGATTGCATGCCAGATCCTTAAAGTTTGTTTGCACATTTAATCTTCATGGCATTCATATATGTAAATATAGCTTTCTTGATTATACAGAATGTAAGTCACTAATATAAGTTTCCATAGCTAGCTAGTTAGGGTTTTGTGGTTGCAGACAATAGAAAATTACTCTGGCTAATATAAGGTAAAAGAAATTTCTTTGAAAGGATGTTTGAAAGCTGACAAAACATATTGGCTAATGAACCAATATATAAAGGATGAAACCAAAGCGTTTTCACAGGTCTCACTAGTTGAAATGGATAAACTGACTCTTTAGGACATAGCTGCCTATGTAAATCATTTAATGTCTTTGGATCACTCTGTTCAATTAACACTACTGTAGATTATATACAAAAGTTGTCAGGACATGTGAAGTGAAAGTCGCTCAGTGGTGTCTGACTCTTTGTGACCCCATGGACTATACAATCCATGGAATTCTCTAGGCCAGAATACTGAAGTGGGTAGCCTTTCCCTTCTCCAGAGGAACTTCCCAACCCAGGGATCAAACCCAGGTCTCCCGCATTGCAGGCAGATTCTTTACCAGCTGAGCCACAAGGGAAGCCCAAGAATACTGGAGTGGGTAGCCTATCCCTTCTCCAGCGGATCTTCCCAACCCAGGAATTGAACTGGGATCTCCTGCATTGCAAGCAGATTCTTTACCAACTGAGGTATCAGGGAAGCCCCAGGACATGCACCTGTGGTCAATTAAATTTATGACAAAGGAGGCAAGAATACACACTGGAGAAAAAAAGAGTCTCTTCAAATAAGTGGTGCTTGGAAAACTTGACAGCTACACGTGAAAGAATGAAATTAGAACATTCTCTAATACCATACACAAAAATATACTCAAAATGGATCAAAGACCTAAATGTAAGGCGTGCGTGCTAAGTTGCTTCAGTTGTGTCTGACTCTTCATGGCCCTATGACTATAGCCTGCCAGTCTCCTCTGTCTGTGGGATTCTCCAGGCAAGAATACTGGAGTGGGTTGACATGCCCTTCTCCAGAAGATTTTCCAGATCCAGGGGTTGAACCTGCATCTCCTCTGTCTCCTGCATTGGCAGGTGGGTTCTTTACCACCAGTGCCACCTGGGAAGCCCAACTGTAAAGCTCTTAGAGAAAAAACAGTCAGAACACTCATATAAATTGAAGCAATATCTTTTTCGATCCACCTCCCAAAGTATTGAAAAACAAAAATAAACAAATGGGACCTAATTAAACTTAAAGGCTTTTGCATAGCAAAGGAAACCAAAAACAAAATATTTTCTTCCAAAAAATGGAAGAGAACATTTACAGATGAAGTGACCAACAAAGGGTTAATCTCCAACTGATACTAACAGTTCATTCATACTCCTCCGCAGGGGAATAGGAAGAACTAGTTGGACATGTGAGTTGGGGAGAATAAACAGCTCAGCCGTCCTCACCCTTTCTATTAATAGGCCTATGTTTTGCAGAAAGTGGGTCTGATCTCCTCACATGGGCCTCTATTGTTCTACTGGGAAGCCTGTGGTTTTCAACTATGCCAGTGACCAGCGCATAAGTCTGGGAAAAGTGTGTGTCCACTTGGTCACGTCCTCCAGTCAGCTTTATTAAGATAATATTTTTACATTCATCTGTGTGACTCATATATCAATTGATTCTGAATTCAGAAGGAAGAATGGGACAATACTTATTAGGTACCTGGTATTTTGGGGGGCTCCAAAATCACTGCAGATGGTGATTGCAGCCATGAAATTAAAAGACACTCCTTGGAAGGAAAGTTATGACCAACCTAGACAGCATATTCAAAAGCAGAGACATTACTTTGCCAACAAAGGTCTGTCTAGTCAAGGCTATGGTTTTTCCAGTGGTCATGTATGGATGTGAGAGTTGGACTGTGAAGAAAGCTGAGTGCCGAAGATTTGATGATTTTGAACTGTGGTGTTGGAGAAGACTCTCGAGAGTCCCTTGGACTGCAAGGAGGTCCAACCAGTCCATTCTAAAGGAGATCAGTCCTGGGTATTCATTGGAAGGAATGATGCTAAAGCTGAAACTCCAGTACTTTGGCCACCTCATGCGAAGAGTTGACTCATTGGAAAAGACCCTGATGCTGGGAGGGATTGGGGGCAGGAGGAGAAGGGGACAACAGAGGATGAGATGGCTGGATGGCATCACTGACTCAATGGACATGGGTTTGGGTAAACTCTGGGAGCTGGTGATGGACAGGGAGGCCTGTCGTGCTATAATTCATGGGGTCACAAAAAGTTGGACACGACTGAGCAACTAAACTGAACTGACTTGCAAGGAAAAGATTATCAGCTGGTGTGAACTCTTAGGTCAGGCCCAGGGACCCTGGAGGTATGACCTTAGATTTGCCTTCTTGCTATTCTACTCTCCAGAGTGTAGTGATATGAGATAAATGTGGACTGTTAGCAGATCAGATTACACCTGGCTCCCGGAGCATTCTCTGTGAAATCTCTCTCATGAGTTGCAGCTGCACTGGGAGGCAGGCATGTGACTTGGCACACACTCCTAAAGAGACTGGGCAGCAAGCATAGGACATACACAGGCAGGGAATAGGAAGGGAGGCTGCCCCAAGGTGAAGTTGCCTGCACTGAGCTCTACCTCATTCTTGGGACTGAACCCTGGGGAATGGAAGAAAGTGGAAGCTGAACCTAACTTGTTGCCAGATGTCAGGAGGCCTCTGCTATTTGGCTTTGTGCATTATTACAGTTTATCTTTCAAAGTTAGGGAAACTGGTGTGGAGGTGGGGAACATGTCTTTGTTGCAGAAGTCGGAGGGTGAAGAAACCAAGCACCACACTCTGAGAGTTGGAGATACGACATCAGGCCCAGAGGAGTTAACACTTCCAGCTCTGAGCCCCAAAAAAGCAGTTACAGTTGTTATAGGCAGTGCATGACATCAGACTATAATGAGCAGTGCCGACTGTTAATAGGCCAGTTTAAACTAGGGGTTCTCCTCATCCCTGAGAACAGCTGTAGGACACAGCATGGAGGATGCCTGACCTTTACACAATCATGGTTAAGCGGTATTACACGGGCTGGGTAATTGACAAGGGTGAGTGAGGTAAGTTTCAGTTCCTAACATTAAGTTTCCATTTCCCCGAAACTATGAAGCTTACCTGACTGCAAAGAGTAAGCTGAGCTACAGAAGCAGAAGGGAGCATGAAGTTATTTCTAGCTGGATGTAAGTTTTAAATTTTTCTTTTCATCTTGACTTTTTACCAATTTTGAGCCAATAAAACCAACCAATATTGAGTAACACAGCAAGTAGTCCGGGAAAATTCTAATACTTTGTACCTGTTCTACAATAATGAAATAAAGTCTTTGTTAAGTTCACTTGATTTTTGCAGTCCATCTATCACTTATTTCAACCCTTATTTCAATTTTCCTTCCTTTTTAATTTTTTTACTTTTATTTAAAAGAATTTTTTGTCTACATCGAGTGACATGTGGAACTTCCCTGCACAGGGTACCAAGGACCAAACCCATGCCCTCTGCAGTGGAAGCATGCAGACTTAACCAGTGGACCAAAACGAAAGTCCTTTCCTTCCTTTTTCAGAGAAGCAGGATAATAATTAAAAAAAAAAAATTTTCCTTCTCATATTTCCTGTTAGACTCAATTCTGGCAGATAAAATGAAAACTGATTTTCTTCTGGTACAGCGCCTTCTAGTTCATTATTCTCCCCTAGAACATATGGGTGATGCCTGAGGCTTGGCAATCATTGCTAAGTATGGTAAAGCACAAGACAAAAGGGATTGGTGTCCTTAATGGCCTTATTGATCGACCACGACTGTCTTAAATTTCCCCTTTCCTGGATTTACTGGTACGTGAGACAAAGAAATCCTTTACTGTTTTTGGCAGTCAAGTGCCATCTTAATTGATACATTCATCCATTCCATTTCCGTGTATGGTAGGCAGAATCTGCTGCTGCTGCTGCTAAGTCGTTTCAGTCGTGTCCGACTTTGTGTGACCCCATAGACGGCAGCCCACCAGGCTCCCCAGTCCCTGGGATTCTCCAAGCAAGAACATTGGAGTGGGTTGTCATTTCCTTCTCCAGTGCATGAAAGTGAAAAGTGAAAGTGAAGTCGCTCAGGCTTGTCCGACTCTTATCGACCCCATGGACTAAAGCCTACCAGGCTCCTCTGTCCATGGGATTTTCCAGGCAAGAGTACTGGAGTGTGGTGCCATTGGCTTCTCTGGTAGGCAGAATAATGGTCCCCTAAAGATGTCTATGTCCTAATCTCTTGAACTTGTGAACGTATCACCTTACATGGCAAAAGAGACTTTGCAGCCAGGGTTAAGTTAAGGATCTCCAGGTGAGAAAAGCATCCTGGATTCTCCAGGTGGACCCAATGTGATCATAAAAGTCTTTTAAGTGCAAAAGGATGGCAGAAAGAAGATCTGAGAAAGAGATGCGACAATAGAAAGGTCAGAGAAATGCTATGTGCTGGCTTTGAATGTAGAAGAAGGCCATAAGCTAAAGAATGTGGGTGTCTCACTGATCCTGTTCGTGATGCCAATTGTCTCACTATTCTCACTGTTCACTCAGTTCACTGAACCCAGGGTAGGCAAGGCATGAGTTAAAGAGTCTGGAAGAAGACTCAAGGAGCTGCAGGAACTGCAGACACATTTATTCTCTCCTGGCTGACACAGCAGTCATAGCAGCAGCCATAGCATAACCTAACACAATATAACCTCTCTCCTGGCTGACGCAGTGGCCATAACAGTATTATCTCCTGGCTGATGCAGCAGCTGTAGCAGCAAACTCGCTATATTCTCTCTTGTGGCTGACCCAATGGACACAACCATGACACAGCAGTAATGCTGCTGCTTTCTAGGTGGAGCTCATATATTCCTACGGTACAAAGTAGTCTGTAACCAAGCGAGTACCTTGTGACATGCATGCACAGTGCTACAAATGATTTCAGCTGTTAGTCACTATTTACAAAACGTGGGCTGAGAGAGCCTGAACACACCATCTTGGCTAATTTGCTTTCTTCCCACAGTGGGCATCCCCTGGAAGCTGAAAGAAGGAAGGAAATATTTTCCCCCAGAGGCTCCAGAAGAAAACAACATTTCTAAAAGCCTGATTTTAACATAGTGAAGGCGTGTCAGACATCTAACCTAGTGAACTGTAAGATAATGAATTTGGGTTAAGCCACTAAATTTCTGGTAATCTGTTACAGCAGCAATAGAAAATGAATGCACTATATTAAGGTCTCTTAACAACTTATGGTAAGTCCAGGGAAATTGCTTCTTCTCAGTGCAAGATTCCTCTAGCCTTTTTATTTTTTTTATTTTTTTATTTTTTATTTTTTTTTTTTAATTTTATTTTATTTTTAAACTTTACATAACTGTATTAGTCAAGTACAGGGGAAAAAGAGACATAACTTACTTTTTAAGAATTAAAGAAAAAAAAAATCCCCACCAACCTAGGAAAAGAATGACAGTTTTTTATAGCCATGATGCATGTGTGCTAACTCACTACAGTCATGTCCGACTCTGTGAAACTCTATGGACTGCAGGCCGCCAGGCTCCTCTGTCCATGGGGATTCTCCAGGCAAGAATACTGGAGTGGGTTGGGGTCAAACCCACATCTCTTAAGTCTCCCGCATTGGCAGATGGGTTCTTTACCACTAGCGCCACCCGGGAAGCAAACACCAAAGCTGATTTTAAACTTGTTTAATCAGTGACAACTTGCTTCAATAAACACATCTCAGTTACAGGAAACAACTTTCTGTAACCCATACTTCTAAGGCTTATTTTCAACTTAATTCTACTTCGTAGAAGTATTTTCTCAAACAATAATTTTCATAAACCCTGTATTTGCAAGTCAAGTCAACTTGACTTTTATCATCATAGCTTTCCCTTACTTAAGTGGTAAATTCAGTTTCTAGGTTTCAGATTTTAGGTGATGGTCTCATCTTTTGATATATTGTACATTCTTCTAAGGAAAAGACAGTCTTGTTCTTACTTTAATAAGAGTCAAGAAAAACACAGAGTACTACTATTAAGTGAAAGGAAGTGGGAAGTGGTATATGAGAATTTGTTGTAATAATGTGAACAAATAATTTATGTTTGTTGTTTAGAACTCTAGAATTGGTAAAGAATCCTCCTGCAACCCGGGAGACCCAAGTTCAAATGCTGATTTGGGAAGATCCGCTGGAGAAGGGATAGGCTACCCACTCCAGTATTCTTGGGCTTCCCTGGTGCCTCAGCTGGTAAAGAATCTGCCTGCAGTAAGGGAGACCTGGGTTCAGTCCCTGGGTTGGAAGAACCCCTGGAGAAGGGAAAGTCTAACCACTCCAGGATTCTAGACAGGAAAATTCCATGGACTGTGTGGTCCACGGGGTTGCAAAGAGCATGACTGAGTGACTTTCACTTTGTTTGAAAAACAAAAACCCTAAAAATAAAATCATTCATGATCCTACATTTTTATTTTGAAATATTTAAAGTAAGTCCTTATATGTATATGTATAGCTGATTCACTCTGCTGTACAGTAGAAACCAACATACAACATTGTAAAGCAATGATGTGTGTGTGTGTGCATGCGTGCATGCCTAGTCATGTCCTACTGTTTTCAGCTCCATGGACTGCAGCCCACCAGGCTCCTCTGTCCATGGAAGTTTCCAAGTAAGAATACTGAAGTGTGTTACCATTTCCTATTCCAGGTAATCTTCCTGATCCAGGGCCTGGGTCTCCTGCATTGACAGATGGATTCTTTACCACTGAGCCACCTGGTTTATACTCCAGTAAAAATTAATTGTTAAAAATAAAGTCTTCCCTGATCTACTTCCTACCAATCCCACTCAAGAGGTGATTGCTAATAACAATTTTATGTGTACTTTTTCAGGTATAGACTTAGGCACAAGGTGTTAATAATAAGCCTATTTTAACCAATTGCCATAGTGTTGCTAGGGTCTTTGGAATATATTTTATATATTTGAATATAGTTCAGTATTTTAGCATGGTTGTAAACTTCTTGAGAATGATAGTCATAATATATTCATGTCTACACAACAGATTACATTACCTAATAGGTTTTCAACAAGTACTTATTGAGTGGGATTAAGAACTAAATTTCTTTAATAAGATCTCATTTAATTTCTGGTGTGAGAATATAATACTTAGTCCTAAGGGGATATAGATAGAGATCCTGGGTCCAACTGTGGCAGGCTGTCTGGAATCTGAATATTTAAAGTTCTAGTACAGTATTGTTCAAAGAGTGGTCAACTGGTGGTCTATCAAGTAGTCAAAAAAGTTTAGCAATTTCAAAGGAAAAAGCAAAGAAGCAATTTTGTTAACACATAGTTAATAAATGTAAAATTAAGATTAATCACTACTTTTATAGAAATCCTCTTATAGTCTTAATTTATTATTTTCAAATAAGTTGGACTTTCACATGATTCAAAATTGAAAAAGATCAAAGGATAAACAGATCTCTATGATTGCATCTTCTTCTAGCCAATATTTATCAGCTTGCTACTGTACTTGTAATTTTAAAGTTACTGCCAAAATCTTTCATGATTTTCGAATGGATTTTGCCCTTCCATGGAGGGCAATTTATCCTCTCATGGGAATTAGAGTGCCTGGTTCCCCATAGGCTCAGCCGCACAACGCATTATCAAAGATTTTTTTTCCGCTAATTCCGTAGCTCAAAATGATCTCTCAGTGGCACATTAACTTGCATTCTATTGTGAGTAAAGTTAACAGTTTTTTCATGTTTGAACCATCTGTTTTAACTTTCCTGTGAATTACCTGGTCCTCTGATTTCCATTTTTCTGTTGGGTTGTTTTTTGTTTTTTTCTTTAGTTATTTTAGGTGTTCTTTTATACTGAAAGTTAGCTTTTTATGACACTAGTATCAAATGATTTTCCTTAAGTTGCCATTTTAACTTAGGTTATGATAACTTTTCCTAGGCAGATTTTTTAAAAATATGTGATTGCATTTCTCAAACTTTTCTTTAGTTTCTTTTGAGCTTGTGTTGCAATGAAAAGGGTAAAAGAGAAATGAGCTTTTCTTTTCTTTCCTGAGAACAAAGAAGATAACAGGAGGCAGGCACAATCACTCCTAGTTTATACTTTGTTCATAATCTGTAGTCTGTAACTAAGTTTGCTTTTCTGCCCTCTAACTCTGCATGAGCTACATTTTGAACCTATTTGAACCTATTATCTCTTGAAAGTGAGAAGTGAAAGTGAAGTCACTCAGTCCTGTCTGACTGTTAGCGACACCATGGCCTGCAGCCCACCAGGCTTCTCTGTCCATGGGATTTTCCAGGCAAGAGTACTGGAGTGGGGTGCCGTTGCCTTCTCCAATTATCTTTTGACACTATACTAATTACATCCTGGATCTGGTGCTCAACTTTATGGACTTTTCTTCGAAGACCACCCCTTGCAGCTTTTTCTCTTTTTGCATTACAGAAAGAAGGCCACAGTACAATACACAAAAGACAATGGGCCCAACTATCTGGCTACCAGATTGCCAGATCCAATTACTGGGCTACCTGACACCAACCTATGACTGTTTGTGAAACAATGCAAGAGGAAAGAATACAAGATCCTTACACCTTTGTTCCTCATCAGCTATCCGTGTCTGGGAACCATCTTCTTATATAAGCCCCTGCAACCCCTCATGGAGAGGGGAGAGGCACAGCTCTTGAGGCATGAGCCTCCACTGGCTAAAGATTAAAGCCACCTTTCTATTTCTTCCAAACTCTGTCTCTATGGTTTTTTATTTGGCTTTGGTAGGCAGAGAAAGCCAAGGTTTTGGTGGCAACAATGTAGGAAACTACATTTAAATTTCTCAGATGATTTATTCTAGTATTTGGTTAATTGCATTTTTTCCATTTTAATTTTTTTTACATTTAAAAAATTATAGTTGATAAGCAGTGCTTCCATTTTAATCTTTGATTACCTGAGATCTATCTTGGTTAGAATGTGAGATATGGATCCAAGTTTTTGGTGTTTTTTTTTTTTTTTCCACACTGGTTATCTTCAGACAATACCCAACATCCAACAACTGCCAACATCTGCTAGATCATCAGAAAAGCAAGAGAGTTCCAGAGAAACATCTATTTCTGCTTTATTGACTATGCCAAAGCCTTCAACTGTGTGAATCACAATAAACTGTGGAAAATTCTGAAAGAGATGGAAATACCAGACCACCTGACCTGCCTTCTAAGAAATCTGTATGCAGGTCAGGAAGTAACAGTTAGAACTGAACATGGAACAACAGACTGGTTCCAAATACGGAAAGGAGTACGTCAAGGCTGTATATTGTCACCCTGCTTATTTAACTTATATGCAGAGTACATCATGAGAAACGCTGGGCTGGAAGAAGCACAAGCTAGAATCAAGACTGCCGGGAGAAATATAAATAACCTCAGATATGCAGATAACACCACCCTTATATCAGAAAGTGAAGAAGAACTAAAGAGCCTCTTGATGAAAGTGAAAGAGGAGCATGAAAAAGTTGGCTTTAAACTCAACATTCAGAAAACTAAGATCATGGCATCCAGTCCCATCACTTCATGGCAAATAGATGGGGAAACAGTGGTAGACTTTATTTTTTTGAGCTCCAAAATTGCTGCAGATGGTGACTGCAGCCATGAAATTAAAAGATTCTTACTCCTTGGAAGAAAAGTTATGACCAACCTAGACAGCATATTAAAAAGCAGACACATTACTTTGCCAACAAAGTTCCATCTAGTCAAGGCTATGGTTTTTCCAGTAGTCATATATGGATATGAGAGTTGGACTATAAAGAAAGCTGGACACCAAAGAATTGATGCTTTTGAACTGTGGTGTTGGAGAAGACTCTTGAGAATCCCTTGGACTGCAAGGAAGTCCAACCAGTCGATCCTAAAGGAAATCAGTCCTGAATATTCATTGGAAGGACTGATGTTGAAGCTGAAACTCCAATACTTTGGCCACCTGATGCAAAGAGCTGACTCATTTGAAAAGATCATGATGCTGGGAAAGATTGAAGGCAGAAAGAGAAGGGGACAACAGAGGATGAGGTGGTTGGATGGCATCACTGACTCAATGGAGATGAGTTTGAGTAAACTCTGGGAGTTGGTGATGTACAGGGAGGCCTGGCATGCTGCAGTCTATGGGGTTGCAAAGAGTCAGACATAACTGAGCAACTGAACTGAACTGATCCTCAAACATGCATTGAATAGTCCATAGTACTTTAAAATATCACCTTATCACATGCTAATTCATTCATGCAATTGCATCTATTTCTGGATTCCATTCTGCTCTGTTGATGTGTCTATTTACACACTAGCCCATACTGCTATAATTACAGCTCTAAAGCAGGTTGTAGTCTCTGGTTTTACTAGTTCTCTGTCATTTTTCTTCTTCATCAGACATGTTCTTATTTAAATTTTTTTTCTCTATAAATTTTAGAATTAGTCTGTCTCTTAAAATTTTTGCTTAGAATCATGGTGGATTTTATAGATTAATTTAGAAGAATTTAAGTTTTATGATAATAAGTCATCCTATCCCATGCTTTTCCATTTATAGTGAATTAAAAGATTTCTTTGTGTATTGCACATTTTCTAATAGTTTATCCCCAAGAATTCAATCTTTCGTGTTGCTATTGTAACTAGATATTTTTGAATTGATTGTTGTTTGTATCTATGAAATAGAGTGATTTCTGAATATTCAAATTTAAGGACTATATTTTCCATTTCTGAAAAAAAAAAGGCTATTGGAATTTTGATAGATTGATTTGAGTGCATATCATCAATTCATAAACAGATAGCTTTTCAATTTCAAGTTTTCTTTAATATAGAATTGCAGGGGGCCCTGAATAGCCAAAACAATCTTGGAAAAGAAAAGTTAGAGGACTCACACTTCCCCATATCAAAACTTATCTCAAAACTACAGTAATCAGACTGTGTGGTACTGGCATAAATAGAATAATTGAGAAATAACCTATATAATTATGATCCATTCATTTTCAATAAAGGTGTCAAGGCAATCAATAGGAGAAAGAACTGTCTTTAGCAAACAATTCTTTTAATTTCTTTCAGTGGTGTTTTGTTTTTTGACTATAAACCATCCACTGTTTTTGGTTAAGTTTCAGTATTTTACTCTTTTTGATGCTGTGTGAATGAAATTGTTTTCTTAATTTCATTTTTGGATTGTATTACTAGCTTATAGAAATACAACTATTTTATATATTGATATTATATCTCTGCAACATTGCTGAATTCATTTATTAGTCCCAATAGATTTGTAGTTTCTTCAGAATTGTCTTTAAGATTGTTATATGCTGGACTTCCCTGGTGGTCCAATGATTAAGACTTAAACCTTGTAGGAGACAGGCCTACTAAAAGGCCAGGCAAAAGAATTAAGCAATCTTGCTGAGAGGACATGACTCAGCATGTAACTCCTGAAGGAATCCAGAAAGGAACAAAAGACATCTTGAAAGCAGGATGTACACCTGAGAGTGGAAAGCCATTAACAGACTGTTCCTATCTTGAGCGCCTGGGAGGCACATAAAGATTAATTAGAACGGTAGCCACGACCGCCAGAAGATGGCTGCTTGGCCGTGGAGGCATATCTCTGCAACTGCAAAGCAGCCACGGGGTGACTTCTGTGATGGGCTATTAAGACGATTGATGAACCTTCTTTTTTGCAGGTAGTGAAAGGGTCTTCACTGCTCAGACCCGCAGGGCTGGGCCTGGAGGAGCTGCTGGCCCCCGCGATGACTGCAGCCCGAGAGGTGTGTCGTGTTCCAGTGCGCGCAGAGCCATGCCATGCTCACTGACTCTGTTCACCTCGCCTGGGACCTGTTGCAGTCCCTCGGGGCCATGGTCTTCTCCAAAGTCACAAATAATGTAGTTTTGGAGGCTCCGTTCCTAGTAGGCATTGAAGGTCACTCAAAGGCAGCACTTAACCTTTTGTTCTGTAGTTCCTGTGAGATTCCCATTGGTTTCCACCTGTATTCTACCCATGCTGCCCTGGCTGCCTTGAGAGGCCACTCCTGCCTTTCCAGTGAAAAAATGGAGTGCCTTAGTTCAGTTCAGTTCAGTCGCTCAGTTTTGTCTGACTCTTTGTGACCCCGTGAACTGCAGCGTGCCAGGCCTACCTGTACATCACCAACTCCCAGAGTTTACCCAAACTCATGCCCATTGAGTCAGTGATGCCATCCAACCATCTCATCCTCTGTCATCCCCTTCTCCTCCTGCCCTCAATCTTTCCCAGCATCAGGGTCTTTTCCAATGAGTCAGCTCTTTGCATCAGGTGGCCAAAGTATTGGAGTTTCAGCTTCAACATCAGTCTTTCCAGTGAACACCCAGGACTGATCTCCTTTAGGATGGACTGGTTGGATCTCCTTGCAGTTCAAGGAACTCGCAAGAGTCTTCTCCAACACCACAGTTCAAAGGCATCAAATCTTCGGTGCTCAGCTGTCTTTATAGTCCAACTCTCACATCCATATATGACTACTGGAAAAACCATAGCCTTGACTATACAGACCTTTGTTGACAAAGTAATGTCTCTTTTTAATATGCTGTCTAGGTTGGTCATAGCTTTCCTTCCAAAGAGTAAGCGTCTTTTAATTTCATGGCTGCAATCACCATCTGCAGTGCTTTTGGAGCCCCCCCCCAAATAAAGTCAGCCACTGTTTCCACTGTTTCCCCATCTATTTCGCATGAAGTGATGGGACCAGATGCCATGATCTTAGTTTTCTGAATGTTGAGTATGCTAGATGTTCAATATGCTAGACAGCATATTAAAAAGCAGAGGCATTACTTTGTCAACAAAGGTCTGTATAGTCAAGGCTATGGTTTTTCCAGTAGTCATATATGGATGTGAGAGTTGGACTATAAAGACAGCTGAGCACCGAAGATTTGATGCTTTTGAACTGTGGTGTTGGAGAAGACTCTTGCGAGTTCCTTGAACTGCAAGGAGATCCAACCAGTCCATCCTAAAGGAGATCAGTCCTGGGTGTTCACTGGAAGGACTGATGTTGAAGCTGAAACTCCAATACTTTGGCCACCTGATGCAAAGAGCTGACTCATTGGAAAAGACCCTGATGCTGGGAAAGATTGAAGGCAGAAGGAGAAGGGGATGACAGAGGATGAGATGGTTGGATGGCATCACTGACTCAATGGGCATGAGTTTGGGTAAACTCTGGGAGTTGGTGATGTACAGGGAGGCCTGGCACGCTGCAGTTCACGGGGTCGCAAAGAGTCAGACACAACTGAGTGACTAAATGACTGATAAAGCTGAAATAGATGTTTTTCTGGAACTCCTTTGCTTTTTTGATGATCCAGCAGATGTTGGCAATTTGATCTCTGGTTCCTCTGCCATACCTCTTAAAAACAAAAGCCATAGTAAATCCATCTGAGATGGATATCTACAACATCCCTCTATGAGAAAAGTTTGCAGAGCTGAAAGAGAAGATGATGTTAACACATACTCGCTTAAATTCACTCATAAAGATTCTGAAGGAACTGCCTCCTGACCAGTCCAAGCTAACTAATTCAGTATCAAAGCTTGAGTATCAGAGGCAGGCCTTATTGCTGTCTTCTGTCCAGATTTCATAGCTATTTGTCTTAAGAATTCATTTTAGCTTCTAATCAATTTCATAATATTTATTTTTGAAAACATTCTGATTGCAAATTTAAGAATTAAGAGCCAGTGTCCCATGAATGCTGTGATGTAAAGATGCATGATTGGCCTGAAAATAGAGTTGTACTTCTGTTAATTAACTACTTTTCCTACATGGAGAAATTGTCATATGAATACTAAGAAATCATTTTTTTCTTACATGAAATACAGGTACATACATATTCTGTAGGTAATGTTCAATAAGTTAACTGCATAATATATATTTATCTTTACCTTTTCAGTTGTAAACTGAACTTAGCAGGATAGTAATGAAAGGAATGATAAAAACATCAAGTAGTCACTGAATGCTGTTTTCTCATTATTTTGCTTTATATAGCACTGTGGCTCAATAGCTTATCATAGTCGTTGTTGGGAGACACAGCGCAAAATAGCCTTGAAGGAAAAGGTCCTTGGGAAAATGGCGAAGGGCCAGAAGTACCCAGGCATTGTGTACTGATAGCTGAAAAACATTTCCTGCCTTTGGTGAGGCTCGGTGCCAAGATTTAACGATTAAAACGTTAAAGACGATGCTTGAAAAAAATGGGTCATGAGATAAACACATGGGTTGTTAAGAACACGCTGGTCCTTAAAAGATCTTTTACTGATTATATCTTAACCTTGTACGTGCTCTGCTTACCATATTCTCTAAACTCTTTGTTCCTTGCTCCTGTAAAAAGGCTCGACTACCAAAATAAAGTTGTCAGTCCTTACAAAAACTGTCCAAGTGTTGTTCTTTCAAGTTCGCCGTTTCCAAGTCCCCCCAAAAAAATTCCCACAGTAGTCATTTAATAAATAACTAAAATATTATGCTAGCTGCTGGAAATAAGCAAAAACACCTATTCTGTATCTTTGGAGCTTATAATCTAGTTATAGATGGACTTCAAATAACCACATTAAGGCATTTAAAATTATAACTATAGTAAGGATTTTGAATAAAAGGGACATAGGGAAATAAACACATATAGCGGGTAACTGACCTGGTTTGGGTGGAGAAGGCAATGGCAACCCACTCTAGTACTCTTGCCTGGAAAATCCCATGGACGGAGGAGCCTGGTAGGCTGCAGTCCATGGGGTCGCTAAGAGTCAGACACGAATGAGTGACTTCCCTTTCACTTTCCACTTTCATGCATTGGAGAAGAAAATGGCAACCCACTCCAGTGTTCTTGCCTGGAGAATCCCAGGGACAGAGGAGCCTGGTGGGCTACCATCTATGGGGTCGCACAGAGTTGGACACGACTGAATTGACTTAGTAGTAGTAGACCTGGTTTGGGAGTCAGGTAAGGTCTTTCTGTGGAAGTGTTTCAGCAGTGGTCTGAAAGATTAGTAAGGGTTAATAAGCTGATAGAGGCAACGGCTTATATGAAGGCCCTGTGAGGCCCCTACAAAGGCATGTAGCAGTTTCTAATAGTGTCCAGAAACCAGAGATGCAAAGCCTTATTGGCCTGCTGAAGGATATTTGTTTTTATCCCAACAACAATGAAAAGCTCTTGAAGAATTTTAAAGGAGGAAGCCTATGACAGGATCAAATTTTCTTTTTCAGAATCTCATTATGGTTGTCCTGTGAGCAATGGGTAAGAGGGCAGCAAGCAGATGTAGAGGGGTGGGCACTAGTACAGTCAAGATATGATACAGCCAAAGGGTGGTGTGCAGACAGGGTAACATGGTTTAGACGTGGCTAGTAGAGTTAATTGCAAGTTCTTTCCCTTTTTGACTACATAAAGGATATTTTCCTTTAAAAATATGTTAGAAAATTCTGGCTTGCTTTATGCTTTTCAGTTTGCAAAATTTGGTTAAGTAAGGAGGAAGCCTCTGGCAACAAACAGTACCAGAAAAGCTCTTTCCACTCCTGAAGAAAGAGACCCAATAATAGTCTCTATTGAATCATCCTTGGGTTTGTACTGTGTATGGGTATGTCTACCTCAACATATTTTCTTTATGTAAATTGAGCTCTTCTTATGTAGCTATTTTCCTTAACCTTTGGATTTGCTGTTTTGGTAAACTTTCAATGGAAAATTTGAAGAAGGTGATGGCATCCTACTCCAGTACTCTTGCCTGGAAAATCCATGGACGGAGGAGCCTCGTAGGCTGCAGTCCATGGGGTCGCTAAGAGTCGGACACAACTGAGCGACTTCACGTTCACTTTTCACTTTCATGCATTGAAGAAGGAAATGGCAACCCACTCCAGTGTTCTTGCCTGGAGAATCCCAGGGACAGGGGAGCCTGGTGGGCCGACACTTATGGGGTCGCACAGAGTTGGACACTACTGAAGCAACTTAGCAGCAGCAGCAGCAGCAATGGAAAATTAAATGCTTGAACTTGACATCAAAAAAAAAAAAAAAAGATTAGCTAGGTCCTTGTCCTTGAGGCAGAAAAACAGGGATAAAAAATGTTAAATGTTAACTGCCCAGGGTTATCACTGAAGGCCATCTGACCTGCTATGCTCATGTAAGCACGTACAAGCAACTCTCAAAAAGTATAATAAAGCAGACTTGAGATCAGTTTGGCCACCTTCACCTCGTGGTGGTGTTGGTCCCCTAATCCTCTTTGTAACTTTCTTGAGTGTTTCTCATTCTTTTGCTACACCTCGCTTTCAGGAACCTGTGCTGTTGAGCTGGACTCAACATCACCTTCCAATGCAGGGGTTGCGGGTTTGATCCAAGATCTGGGAGCTAAGATCCCATGTGCCTTACAGCAAAGACGCTAAAACATAACAGAAGCAATACTATGTGTGTGTGTGCTAAGTAGCTTTAGTCATGTCTGACTCATAGATTTTCTGGCTATGCTGCTTGGGCGCCTCCGTCCATGGGGATTCTCCAGGCAAGAATACCTGAGTGGGTTGCCATGCCCTCCTCCAGGAGATCTTCTCCATCCAGGGATCAAACCAGCTTCTCTTATTTCTCCCACATTGGCAGGTGGGTTCTTTACCATTAACGCCGCATGGGAAGCCCCAAGCAATATTGTACAAATTCAATAAAGACTTTTTTTTAAAAAAGATTGTTATCTGCAAAACAAGAATGTTATTTATTTCATCTTCTTGCATAATTGCCCTGGATAGAAACTTTAGTACAGTGTTGAATAGAACTGACAAGGGGAGGTGTACTCTATATTTTTAATTTTTCCTGAAATTATAAAGATAATTGTATTAGCTAGAAAATGTTAGTGGAAATAGTAGTCATCATTTTTTAAAACTTTTGTTAATGACAGTGACTGTAATATTTTCCTATTGAACATAAGCTAGTTTGGGGGTTAAAATAAATTCATGTTAAGGAAGTGTCCTATATTCTTATTCTTTTAATGACATTTTTGATTCAAAAATAGATGTTACATTTTTTATCAAATTCTTTTCAGTCTGTGGAATTGATCTTTCTCAGATCTATTCACAAAATATGTGTCCTGGGAACTTCCCTGGTGGTCCAGTGGTTAAGAATTTGCCTGTCAATTCAGGGAACACATGTTCCCTAATCCCTAATCTGGGAACTAGCATTTATTCACATGCTGCAACTACTGAACCCATGGACACTAGAGACCATACTTTGCAACAAGAGAAGCCATTACAATAAGAAGCCTGTGCACCGCAACTAAAGAGTAGCCCCCACTCACCGAAACTAAAGAAAGCCCCTATGGAGCAACAAAGAGCCCTTGAACTGCAACAAAGACCCAGCAAAGCAAGAAAGAATAAAGAATTAAAAAATATATCTGTCATAACATTTAATCATTCTTGTATTCCTGAAGTAAATCCCACTATGTCAAGTCATTGCTTTCTAATATTGCAGAATTTGCTTCCTAATATTTTACTTAGTATTATTTCATCAATATTTACAAGTGAGATTAATAATTAGTTTTTTTTCCCCTCTCCAGTCTTTGTCAGATTTAGTATTGAAATTATTCTTGCTTTGTATAACAAATTTGGACAGTTTCTTTCTTTATGTGATGGGATAGCTTACATAATTTTGGTGTTGTGTGTTCCTGAAAGGTGCAACATAACCACCTATGAGAAGCACCAGGTGCTTTTTTTGTAGTTTCTTCTTTAAATTAAAAAAAAAAAATCATTTATCAAAAGTCATTTTACTGACAAAATAGATATATCTTGAAATATATCCATATATTTTGAAATAGATTTATATTCATATAGTGGTGGCCTCTAAACTTTTTACAGAAAATGTACATACAGACTGTATCTTTGGATATGTACATATTTTGTACATTTTACAATTTAACAAATAATTATATTAATAAATACATCCTCTAATGTATTTACTCAGGATGTATAGTTAAGACATTTCTTGTTTGTTTACTTAAGGTATTTGCCTGGTCATCATTGTTGTTGTTGTTTAGTTGATAAGTTGATAAATTGACTCCTTTGGGACCCTATGGACTGTAGCCTGCTAGGCTCTTCTGTCCATGGGATTTTCCTGACAAGCATACTGCAGTGGGTTGCCATTTCCTTCTCTAGGGGATCTTTCTGACCCAGGGATCAAACCCAGGTGTTCTGCATTGGCAGGTGGATTCTTTACCACTGAGCCACCTGGGAAGCCCTTGCCTGGTCACTAAGGATACCCAAACTGTACAATCTCATTAGGTAGGGGTCATCCTTCCTCTAGGATGTGTCAGGAGTAATAGTTTATGCAGGAGAGTTGAGGGAGAAAACTAGGTCCCTCATTTTATGGTTCTTTTATGGTAATTAAATTGTTTAGATTTGTTTTGAGATCAGTGTCTGTACATGATATTTTCTTTAAAAAGAATCCATTTTATCTAGAATTTCCAGCTTTTTGCTTTTATTCTTAATTAACTTAGCCAATAGTTTGCTTTTTCAAGCAAACAGCTTTTGGGTTATTTAATTCTACAGTTTTTTGGTTTTACTTTCTAACTAACTGGTTTCTTTTATCTTTTTAATCCCTTCTTTTGGCTTTCTTGGGATTAATTTTGCTGATCTTTCTTTAATTTCACTTGGACACCCATTTCATTTGTTTTCATTCTTTCTTATTAGTTAATATAGTGAAATTTTCTAGCTGCTTTGTGATTTACTCCCCTGTGAATAAGACCTAGCTTGGAATATTGTAGGGCTAGATTTTAGGATATATTTGTGTCAGAATAACTTGGAATATATGCAATTTATACCTGCTTAAAAATCAAAATTATTTAAGCAGGCACTGATAAAAGGTTGGTCAAACTTAGTGCTTGACATAACTTTTGTCTTTTAAAGGAAGTAGACCTTGAACTTTATGCAAACTTTCTTTGCTGTAATTTGCTCCACCTAAGACCCAAACTCCACCCCATATACCTAACCACTGACTAATATTTCCTCCCATGATCTTCCTGTTTTTGCAATGTTTGCCATAGTTCATTAAGGTCAGGACTTTCCTTACCAATTTTAATATACCACTTCCTCTTTTCACAGCCACCTGTCCCATGGTCTCTGCATATAAAGCTGTGCTTGGGCACTCCTTCTCAGAGATGTTTCTGGCTTCAATTTTGACTATCTCCCTATTGCAGTAGTCTCTTTTAACGAAGTGTTGCCTTGCTAATGTCCAGATTCACAGTTTTGCATTGAAATCAAAATAGTTTGAAAAATACTTTGATTCCTCAAATTACATTGACTTTTTAAAAAATTGAAGTATATTTGGTTTACAATACTAAATTAGTTTCAGGTACACATCCTAGTGGTCCAGTATTTTTTTGGTTTATACTCCATTAAAAGTTATTGCAAGCTAATAGCCATAATTCCCTGTACTATACTATAAATATATCCTTGTTCCCTTATCACTTTATGCATAGTAATTTGTATCTATTAATTTCATTCTCCTAATGTCTTTCCTCCCTTACTTCTCCCCTTTGGTAACCACTAGTTTGTTTTCTGGAGAAGGCAATGGCATCCCACTCCAATACTCTTGCCTGGAAAATCCCATGGATGGAGGAGCCTGGTGGGCTGCAGTCCATGGGGTTGCTAGGAGTCAGACATGACTGAGCAAATTCACTTTCACTTTTCACTTTCATGCAGTGGAGAAGGAAGTGGCAGCCCACTCCAGTGTTCTTGCGTGGAGAATCCCAGGGACGGGGAGCCTGGTGGGCTGCTGTCTATGGGGTCACACAGAGTCGGACACGACTGAAGCGACTTAGCAGCAGCAGCAGCAGCAGCAGCAGTTTGTTTTCTATATCATGAGTCTGTTTCTGCTTTGCATATACATTTATTCGTACCAATTTTTTAGATTCAACATATTAGTGCTATCACAAAGTGTTTGTCTTTCTCTGTCTGACTTATTTACTTAGTATAATACCCTCCAATTCCATCCATACGGCAATTGACAAAATTTCATTCCTTTTTATGGCTGAGTAATATTCCATTGTATACATATATACATAGTACATCTTATTAATCCAGTTTTATATATATATTGGCTGTGCTGGTCTTTTGTTGCAGCACTCAGGCTTCTCTAGTTGTGGCAGGCAAGCTTAGTTGCCCCACAGCATGTGGGATCTTATTCTCTGACTAGGGATTGAACTTATGTCCCCTGCACTGGAAGGATTCTTAACCACTGACCACTAAGGAAGTCCCAGTCCAGTCATCTGCTTATGGTCATTTGGTTTCCTTCCATATCTTGGCTACTGTAAACAGTGCTGCTATGAACACTGAGGTGTATATGTATTTTTAAATTAGTGTTTTTGTACATTTGCTGGATTATAGGGTAGTTCTTCCCTACCATAGGATTTCCCTGGTGGCTCAGTTGATAAAGAATCTGCCTGCAATGTAGGAGACCTGGGTCAGATCCCTGGGTCAGGAAGATCTCCTGGAGAAGGGAATGGCAACCCACTCCAGTATTCTTGCCTGAAGAATTTCATGGAGAGAGGAGCCTAGTAAACTACTGTCTATGGGATCCCAAAGAATATGATACAACTGAGCGATTAACACTTTCATGGCAGTTCTATTTTTCGTTTTTTGAGGAACCTTCATACTCTTTTCCATAGTGGCTGCACCAGTTTCATTCCTGCCATGTATAAGGGTTCCCTTTTCTCCGTATCCTCTCCAACTCTTGTTATTTGTAGATATTTTGATGATAGCCATTCAGACAGGTGTGAAGTGTTACTTTATTATTGTTTTTATTTTGCATTTCTGGAGGGAATGATGCTAAAGCTGAAACTCCAGTACTTTGGCCACCTCATGCAAAGAGTTGACTCATTGGAAAAGACTCTGATGCTGGGAGGGATTGGGGGCAGGAGGAGAAGGGGACGACAGAGGATGAGATGGATGGCTGGATGGCATCACTGACTCGATGGACTTGAGTCTGAGTGAACTTCGGGAGTTGGTGATGGACAGGGAGGCCTGGCGTGCTGCGATTCATGGGGTGGCAAAGAGTCGGACACGACTGTGTGCTGAACTGAACTGAACTGAATAATTAGCAGGTTGAGCATCTTCAGCTTCAGGATCAGTCCTTCCAAAGAATCAGTCCTTTAGGATTGACTGGCTGGATCTCCTTGCAGTCCAAGGGACTCTCAAGAGTCTGCTCCAGCACCACAATTCAAAAGCATCAACTCTTTGGTGTTCAGCCTTCTTTATGGACCACCTCTCACATCATACATGACAACTGGAAAAACTATAGCTTTGACTAGATAGACCTTTGTTGGCAAAGTGATGTCTGCTTTTTAATACACAAGTTTGTCACACATTTGTTATAACTGTTCTTCCAAGGATCTAGTGTCTTTTAATTTTCTGCATGATTTTAGAGCCCAAGAAAATCTATCACTGCTTCCACATTTTCTCTTTCTATTTGCCATGAAGTTATAGGGCCAGATGCCATGATCTTAGTTTTTGGAATGTTGAGTTTTAAGCCAGTTTTTTCACCCCTCTTTGACCCTCATCAAGAGGTTCTTTAGTTACTTTTCACTTTCTGCCATTGGGGTGGTATCATCCACATATCAGAGGTTGTTGCTACTTCTCCTAGCAATCTTGACTCCAACTTATGATTCATCCAGTCCAGCATTTCGCATGATGTACTCTGCATAGAAGTTAAATAAGATGACAAGATAAAGCCTTGTTGTACTCCTTTCTCAATTTTTGAACCAGTCAATTACAATTATTGATATGAAAGACATGTTTAGTCATGGTTATACCATGTTATGATTCATGTTTTCAAGGTTTACAAATAATTTCCCATGTGAGATTTTGCATGGTTATACATGCATGTCTTCCAATGATTATGAATGTTTGCAATTTTTTGTAATGTCTAATCTCTATTTCTTTAGACATTATAAGTGCTCTATTCTAAAGAATAATTGAATTAATAGCTTTCCTCTTCCTTCTCTCCTTTCTCTCCACAACTTTCCAATTTTAACTATATTATCTTTCTTAATATTTATCTTTCTGTTTAATATTAATGATCCCCACATTTGTCTTAGTTTTAGTCTTAATTATGTGCATTCTTTATGCTATCTCCCCTATGCTTGCTTTCTAGTCATCTCTTTGATAGAATGTGTCCACTGGCAGATTGTTCAAGTGAGTTTATGGAAACCATACCCCTAAAACTTTGTGTTTTCAATTTTTTTTTTTTTTTTTTTGCTTTTTACTCAAGAAACAATTTAACTGGTTATAGAATTTCTGGGTCACATCTCTTTCCTTGAGGATTTTGTCTGTATTGCTATATCTACAGTGTCTTCTAGAAATGAATATTGTGATACAACACAAAATCAGCCTAAGTCTTTCTCATTATAAGTAATTTACTTTCTTTAACTTTCAGAGAATGCTTTATTTTTGAACATATATTGGCATTAACCATGTGGGATCATTTTTTAGATTACTGTATGTCCTTTTACACTTTCAGACTTGAGTCTCCTTTTATTTCTGCAATTTTTTCTTGAATTTTTTTTTGTGTCATTATTTTTTTTCTTGTTTGCTTTAAAGATGTAGATTTATGTTTTTTATCAGTTCTCGCAAATTCACAGCCATTATCTGTTTATATATTACCTCTTCCTTCCTCATTATTCTTTCTACTTGGAATGCTATCAAATTGTAGGATCTTATTCTGTCTTCCATGTCCTTTAATCCTTTAATCATATTTCCCATTTTTTGTTGTTTCTCTTTACTGAATTCTGGGTCAGTTCTTCAGATATAACTTTTGATTCACATATTCTCACTTGAGTTATCTAATCTAGTTAATCTCTCCACTGAGATTTTTCTGCTGCCAACAATTATATTTCTTATTTCTGATTTCTTTTGGATTGTTTCCAAAATATTTCTACTCATTCCTAAGTGTTTCTAGTTAATGTTCACTTTTTAAGTTGCATGCTTTACTTAAAACAGTTCCCACATATGTGTTTTAATGTTATATGTGTGTAATTGTAACTCCAATACTTGAAATCTTTGGGAAATTTAACTCTGGTGCTTCTTGTTTCTGCTGACTCTCATTTATGGTTATTGCCTTCTTGTATGTTTGATAGTACTGTTTGTGAGTTCATTGCTTGATCATAATCTGTAGGAGTTCTCCGAATCAAACTTGGAGAGCTCTTGTCCAGACATGGTTTGTTTCTATTTGTGTCAGTAACCAAGACCATCAGTTCTTGGAGTTTTGGCTTAAAGTTTATCCAGGTTCAGTTTATACATAACAACTGTCATTCCAAGGTTTGGTACCAAAAAGTGTGTTGTTATAGGAACAGTTCTTCAGGCTAACACTGTATTTTCTGGTTTCCTGCTCACTCAGGCAGCTTTCTGCTATCCTGGCTGTTTACTGTTTTTTAAGCCATCAGGGATTTGCTTATGACCCTGTAATTTGTGCGTCAGTCTGTTTGACTTTGACTTCACCTCAGCCAATGGAAATAGATCATTACAGGGATGTTTACAGTGTAAAGTCTCTTCTCCCTGACTGTCACAGATGCAGACTGTTTCTGTAAATGCAATTTTTCCATGTGATACGTAGGTTGCTACACTTTCTCTGCTTCTTGGTCTAGAGAAGCTCCAGCAACCAGCCTGTGAATCTCATTCCTGCTTTTGAAATAAAAGATTTATTTCAGATTTATTTATCTAGTCTCTAACTAGAGATTTAAGTTATGTCCTTAACCTTCCAGCAGTATATTTTGCTACTTAATCCGAATCCTGACATGTATCCAATCCCAAACCCCAAAACTAACAAGAACTTTCTAAAATATGCATTCTTAACATGCTCCCATACTCAGCCCTTCTGCTTATTTGTAATTCAGGGATTTGTCTCAGTTTCTTCTTCTCATTCTACTTGTCACTTTTGAGTGATACTCCCCCAAAAAGGAAAAAATTCTAACTTTGCACTACTGTTTTCAAATCTTATGTCCCACTACATCTTTTGAGATACTTTCATTTTTGAAGGTACAAGATGCACTTTAAAAACTGTGCCTGGTAGTTTGTTACCACTAACATTCAACTACCAGGTGCAACTCACCTTGGTTTAAAATATTTTCACATTATTTTAACTTTTTGTGTTGTGACTATTATGTGGCCTTACATCTTCAGCATTTTTAAAAAATGCTATAGAGGACTTCAAAAGTGTTTTACTAAAACAAAGACATAATGATGAAAATATAAATGATGTAATATATTATTTCATTATTACAAAGATGTAATGATATAAATACTAAAGTTCATAATATCGTAAATGAAAAAAAATGAATAGGATTTCCATTTCTAGGTAAATGAAGATACAAACGTGATAATTTCATAGAAAAAAGTGAAAAAGAAAATATAAACACAAGTATAAGACTGATATCTAAAACTTAGCAATCCAGCTATTTTTTTCTCACTGTATTATCTTCTAAGAAACTTCACTAAGTTTTGGCATGAAATTAATACTTTCATTTCAACACACAGTGCCTTATGGTAACCCAATAAAATTTTTTATTGTTAAAACAAAAAATAGGGCATAAAATTAAATAATTCTTTTGCTAAAGTCAAAAGGAGGCCAAAACTGAAGATATTTTATTCAAAGTTGCAGTCCTTTTACACTAAAACAGGTAGCTTTTACTGTCCTTAAAAAACTTGTAAAAATCAGCTACAGAGTTATTGAAAATCCCCTGAGAGAAAGCAAAACAAACTACTGGCAAAATTCCATTGTCAAATTACATATCATTGTGTTAAGTCAATGCCATTCATTGTGAAAGAGGAATTATGGTCCTGTATGTATACTAGGAATAGGAGTACGTCAAGGCGTGGATATTTTCACCCTACTTACTTAACTTATATGCAGAGTACATCATAAGAAACACTGTGCTGGATGAAGCACAAGCTGGAATCAAGATTGCTGGGAGAAATATCAGTAACCTTAGATATGCAGATGACACCACCCTTATGGCAGAAAGCGAAGAACTAAAGAGCCTCTTGATGAAGTGAAAGAGGAGAGCAAAAAAGTTGGCTTAAAGCTCAACATTCAGAAAACTAAGATCATGGCATCTGGTCCCATCACTTCATGGCAAATAGATGGGGAAACAGTGGAAACAGTGGCTGACTTAATTTTTGGGGCTCCAAAATCACTGCAGATGGTGACTGCTGACATGAAATTAAAAGACACTTACTCTTTGGAAGGAGAGTTATGAGCAACCTAGACAGCATATTAAAAAGCAGAGACATTACTTTGCCAACAAAGGTCCGTCTAGTCAAGGCTATGGTTTTTCCTGTGGTCATGTATGGATGTGAGAGTTGGACTATAAAGAAAGCTGAGCGCTGAAGAATTGATGCTTTTGAACTGTGGTGTTGGAGAAGACTCTTGAGAGTCCCTTGGACTGCAAGGAGATCCAACCAGTCCATCCTAAAGGAGATCAGTCCTGGGTGTTCATTGGAAGGAATGATGTTGAAGCTGAAACTCCAATATCTTGGCCACCTGATGCAAAGACCTGACTCATTTAAAAAGAGCCTGATGCTGGGAAAGATTGAGGGCAGGAGGAGACGGGGATGACAGAGTGTGAGATGGTTGGATGGCATCACCGACTTAATGGACATGGGTTTAGGTGAACTCTGGGAGTTGGTGATGAACAGGGAGGCCTGGTGTGCTGTGGTTCATGGTGTCTCAAAGAGTCAGACATGACTGAGTGACTGAACTGAACTGAAATGAACTGATATATACTAGAATATATTTTGTTGGGGGCTTCCCTGGTGACTAAAAGTGTCCATCTGCTAATGCAAAAGGCCTGTGTTCAATCCCTGGCCCAGGAAGGTCCCTTATATGGCAGAGCCACTGGGCCTGTGCACCATAACTATTTGAACCTGTGCTCTAGAGCCCGCTGCCTTAGAGCCCATGCCCTGCGGCAGAAGAGGCCACCAAGGTGAGATGCCCACGCACCACAACTGGAGAGCAGCCTGTGGCTGATAGCAGCTAGGGAGGAGCTGGTGCAGCAATGAAGACCTAGTGCAACTGAGAATAAATATAGATACATTTATATTTTTTTAGAAAGAGAAGATTTTGTTTGGAGTTGGATGAAGCCACTAACCACTAGAAAATGAATCAATTCTTGGCATGTGTGGTATATGAAGAAGTGGTAAAGTATTTTTTGTTCTGCTCATTACTAAAAATCCAGTGCTTCTGGAGAAATTTTTTTTTTTATGTAGATTTTCACTATGTTGTAGGCCATAACATAGACTGGAAAGGGTATGCTGGATTCAGTTCAACGCTACACCAGCTAACTAGATGTAACAATGAAAGTTGCACTTAAAGGGCAATGCATGCATGCATTGCTTTATAAAGAAAAATGGTTGGTCAATAATATGCCTTCTGATCTTATTTAAAGGAAACTGTAAAAAATATGAATAAACCAAAGGTTGGCAGCTTGTTCATCTCCCCAGTGTGTACAAACCAAACCAGGCTTTTACCTGTATCACTTGTACCTATAGCCCTGCCTCCCTCACCAAACTCCAGATTAATTTATCCAATTACTTGAATTCTCTGGTTAGATATTGAAAATGGATACTTAAAATTAACATATCCTAAAGATAATTTTGTTTCTTCCCCCCCAAACCGTGGTCTTTCTGCATTCATTACTATCTCAGTTATGGGATCACCACCAACTCTTTGCATCAACCAAAAACCCATGGGACCTTCTAAACTGTGCCCCTGATTTGTCTCTTATTCCACTACAATTTGCTCTCCACACACAGTATCCAATCAATTATTTCCTATTTATACTTTTAAATCTATGAAATATAGTTTATATACAGAAGAGTATATATGATATAAAACAAATGTTCATGTATCTACACACAGCTTTAGAAGTTGAACCTTATACGCAAAAAAAATATCAGATTTTCTGCCTCACAGTAAATATAAAATTTAACCTAAAATGGACCAAAAATATGAATGTTTGAGCTAAAACTATAAAACTCTTTGAAGAAAATATAAGGATAAATCTTTGTATCTTTGGGTCTAACAAGGATTTCTTAAATATGACACCCAAACTGTAAGCAACCAAAGGGAAAATATATACAAATTAAACTTCATCAAAATTAAAAGCTTTTGTGCTTCATAAAAATGGAACACTTTCAGGATTTCAGAAGGCTACTTGTGCTTAAATCTCCTCTCTCCTATCGAGATAACCATAGCCCTTTGTTTTTTTCCTCTTTTTTTTTGGATCATTCGCTTGCTTTACTTCAGTTTTGAAATTACATAAATGGAGTCCACTGTATATGTTCTTTTGTGACTTTCTTTTTTCTCAATATTATGTCCATGAGCTTCATCCATCCTAATGGATATAGCTGTATAAAATTTTATAGTATATATCATAATTATGGGCATATTTATACCATAATTAATGGGCTTCCCTGATGGCTCAGATGGTAAAGAGACTGCCTGCAATGCAGGACAGCCAGGTTCAATCCCTGGGTCGGGAAGATCCCCTGGAGAAGGTAATGGCTACCCACTCCAGTGGAGAAACCCATGGACAAAGGAGCCTGGTGAGCTACAGTCCATGGGGTTGCAAAAAGTCAGAAAAAACTGAGCAGATAACACACACACATACACACAGAGTCATGGACTTTGGGCTGTTTTCAGTTATCAACAGTGCTACAATAAACACTCTGATACATGTCTCCTGGTACTTTTGTGTAAGTTTCTCTAAGATCTGTATCAACGTGGCTGTAGATATTGGACTAATAACCATGAAGTTATGCATCCTCATTTTCCCAAAATAGTTATACCAATTTAATACTCTGACAACTAGTAGAGGGTGAGTTTGCATTGATATTTTTTAATGTTTTGGTAATGTGTTTTTTTCTACTTTTTACCAAGCTAGTGGCTGATATAGTTATTGTTGCAGTTTTAATATGTATTTCTCTGGTTAATTAATAATGAACATTTTTCATGTCTTTATTGACCATCTGAATTTCCTCTTTTGGAGAACAGCTTTCTCAGATATTTTGTTAATTTTCTGTGTTCTTTGTCTTTTACTATATTGATTTGTAGAAGTACTTTTAATACTCTAGATGCTAAAGTCTTCAGTTATTTGGTTTGCAGATACTTTCCCCAAATTTATGGCTCCAAATTGATCTGATCTGTTAAAAATGCCAATCAGATCTGGTCACATGCTTGTTTAAAGACTTCTAGTGACTCCCAACTGCATTTGGCTGTAAAATCTAAACTTTCATGATCCTCAAGGCCCTATATGATCCAGTCCCTGCTAATCTCTTGCCTCCCTAAACTCCTGCAACACTGGCTTTCTTCTTATTCCTTAATTGCATGTGTGAGGTATGTGTGTGAATTCCTTCTCTTGCTCAGCTTTGAATAAGTGCCAATTCTTGGCAAATGCTCACTTGCACTTCTGCAGAAAGTTAGATAGGCTGAGCTGCAAGGTGCATAATACTAGCACTGATAAAAAATGTTTTCTTGCAATTTTGTAAAACCAGAGGGTAAAAACAACAAAAGTAATCTCAACAACAAAAGAGGAAGACAGAGACTAACTCAAGTAATGTCTATTGTTAATGTTTGTATCCAATGGAAAATTTTCAACTTATGTAGTAGACTAGATGTTACATATGAGGAGAATTATATAAATCACAGTGGAAGCCCTTCAGATGAGTTAAAGTCCAACCTACTACTGGCTGCAGGTCTACTGGGGGCCACACTTGCTGAGTGACTTGAAGGTTACATTCCTGGGAAGAAACACCAACAGGGAATATCACACCTGAAAATATAGGGTATAATGTTTCTCTGTCTTTTATTAGAATTTCTGACATTGAGTTACATACCCCTCATTAATAGATATAATATGATTAAGGTCTTTCTATGAGAATTCTCCACTCAATGTGACTCAGTGAAACAAAAAGTTCTTGTGACCAAGTTTGTCTAGTCTCAAGGCATTTGTATTTACTGTTCTTTTTAAAAATACTGGCTTTGAGATATCATTCATATATCATGCAATTAATCCATTTAAAGTATATCAGATCAGATCAGATCAGATCAGTCGCTCAGTCGTGTCCGACTCTTTGCGACCCCAAGAACTGCAGCACACCAGGCCTCCCTGTCCATCACCAACTCCCGGAGTTCACTGAGACTCAAAGTATATAGTTTAATAAATTTTAATATATTTAGAGTTGTGCAACTAATATACAATCAATTTTGGGACATCTTAATCACCCTCAAAAGAAACCCTGTAGCCATAAGCAATGCATTTGCTCTTTATGCCTGAATACTAGTCTCCAGGTTTCATAAGACTGACAACTTCTTGACAAGTCTCAAGTGAAACATTACCATTTCCAGGAAAGCTACCTTACCTCTCCTTTTATTCCCTGACTTCCTGTGGATGACAGTGTTTGTTGCTTACAGTAACTCCCTGTCCCCTTCTCTTCTCTTGTTTAACAGAACTTTGATTTTGTTCAGGTATCAGATAGCCATATGCTACAGGGGCAGTCAGACCCATCCCCATCCCAAGACATAAAGCACAACCAACCTAAGCCAAAGGTGATGTCTCATTTCCCTTGATTGGTTTAGTCATGGTACTGCTATAATACAAGGGTACTGCTGGGAATTCTTCTAGGTATCTATCTTGTGCTCTTAGAAAGGGAGATGTGAGAGGGCGGGGGAAAAGACCATTTCCCCTACCTCAGAGAAGGCAATGGCACCCCCCTCCAGTACTCTTGCCTGGAAAATCCATGGACAGAGGAGCCTGGTAGGCTGCAGTCCATGGGGTTGCTAAGAGTCAGACACGATGGAGCGACTTCACTTTCACTTTTTACTTTCATGCATTGGAGAAGGAAATGGCAACCCACTCCAGTGTTCTTGCCTGGAAAATCCCAGGGACAGAGGAGCCTAATGGGCTGCCATCCATTGGGTCGTACAGAGTTGGACACGACTAAAGCGACTTAGCAGCAGCAGCAGCAGCAGCAGACTCCTTAGTGCAACAATGTATTGTTTAGACGCACAGAGCCATCTTACAAGCCTGAGAGGAAAGCTCAAGAGAATCAAAGAGATGGAGTCACAATGTCATTGAGCCACTGAGTAACCAGCCCTGGAACCATCTTACTCTGACAACCCATAGTCTAGTTGGGGAGGTGGGAGAGGAATACTAACATAGATCATTTCTGTGTGAGAAATGAGGAATGCAGAGGTGAATGTGGTGGTCTGGGTGGGTGGAGAACTGCACTTCCTACTCCAGTTGCACAGAAGACTAGGTAAGCAAGGAGTCCCTCTCTGTGCTCTGTGTGGTGGTGGATTTGTATGAACACTTCATTACATAGGCACAATTGATTAAATCATTGCCATTGGTGATTGATGTCACCCACCCCTCTCTGCTCCTCATAGGTTGGGGGGCAGTGGGCTGAAAGTTGCAACCATCTATTCTCATGGCTGTTTCCCCTGGCAGCCAGCCGCCATCCTTAGGAGCTTTCTAAAAGTCAGCTCATTAACATCAACTCAAGTGTTAGTCCAAAGGGGCTTGTTATGAATATCAGTGTTACGAAACTCAAGTCCCTGTGCCTAACTCACAGTGAGGCCAAAACAATAGAAGTTTGGAGCAAAGATAGATTTATTGTAAGGCAAAGCAAGGAGACAGGTAGCTCTGGCCTTAAAAGCCAGAATTCCCTGAAGGCTTTCAGCAAAGCCCTTATAAAGGCAAGTTGAGGGAGGGGCATGGTTAATTATTGCAAACTTTTTGGTGCTGGTTTTTTGTTCTTGCAACTGTCCATATAGGTCATGTCATGATGTACCTGTAAACCTCCAATAGGACAAATGTTATTCTCTGTTCAGGTCAGATCATGGTCAGTTTGTCACGTATATTTCAGGTTATAGGCAAATTCTTTTACAGAAAGTGCAGAGCCAGCATGACTAAGGACAAGCGACAGAGCAAAAAGGTTAAAGTGAGGTTAAAGTGAATATGGTGTCAGATTTGTTCTTTCCTATTTACTCAAGATTTTCCTCTGGAGATATTTCAGCAACAAAGACCAAATACTATTGAGAGAGTCAATTCCTCAGTTCAGTTTAGTTGCTAAGTCGTGTCAGACTTTTTGCAACCCCATGGACTGCAGTATGCCAGGCCTCCCTATACATCACCAAGTCCCGGAGTTTACTCAAACTCGTGTACACTGAGTTGGTGATGCCATCCAGCCATCTCATCCTCTGTTGTCCCCTTCTACTCTTGCCTTCAATCTTTCCCAGCATCAGGGTCTTTTCCAATCAGTCAATTCTTCACATCAGGTGGCCAAAGTATTGGAGTTTCAGCTTTAGCATCAGTCCTTCCAACGAACACCCGGGACTGATCTCCTTTAGGATGGACTGGTTGGATCTCTTTGCAGTCCAAGGGACTCTCAAGAGTCTTCTCCAACACCACAGTTCAAAAGCATCAATTCTTCAGTGCTCAGCTTTCCTCATAGTCCAACTCTCACATCCATACATGACCACTGGAAAAACCATAGCCTTGACTAGACAGACCTTTGTTGGCAAAGTAATGTCTCTGCTTTTCAATATGCTATCTAGGTTGGTCATAACTTTCCTTCCAAAGAGTAAGCATCTTTTAATTTCATGGCTGCAATCACCATCTGCAGTGATTGGAGCCAAAAAAAAAATAAAGTCAGCCACTGTTTCCACTGTTTCCCCATCTATTTCCCATGAAGTGATGGGACCAGATGCCATGATCTTTGTTTTCTGAATGTTGAGCTTTAAGCCAACTTTTTCACTCTCCTCTTTCACCTTCATCAAGAGGTTTTTTAGTTCCTCTTCACTTTCTGCCATAAGGGTGGTGTCATCTGCATATCTGAGTTTATTGATATGTCTCCTGGCAATCTTGATTCCAGCCTGTGCTTCTTCCAGACCAGCGTTTCTCATGATGTACTCTGCATAGAAGTTAAGTAAGCAGGGTGACAATATACAGCCTTGACATACTCCTTTTCCTATTTGGAACCAGTCTGCTGTTCCACTTCCAGTTCTAACTGTTGCTTCCTGACCTGCATATAGGTTTCCCAAGAGGCAAGTCAGGTGGTCTGCTATTCCTATCTCTTTCAGAATTTCCCACAGTTTATTGTGATCCACACAGTCAAAGGCTTTGGCATAGTCAATAAAGCAGAAATAGATGTTTTTCTAGAACTCTCTTGCTTTTTCCATGATCCAGTGGATTTTGGCAATTTGATCTCTGGTTCCTCTGCCTTTTCTAAAACCAGCTTGAACATCTGGAAGTTCACGGTTCATGTATTGCTGAAACCTGGCTTGGAGAATTTTGAGCATTACTTTACTAGCATGTGAGATGAGTGCAATTGTGCAGTAGTTTGAGCATTCTTTGGCATTGCCTTTCTTTCGGATTGGAATGAAAACTGACCTTTTCCAGTCCTGTGACCACTGCTGAATTTTCCAAATTTGCTGGCATATTGAGTGCAGCACTTTCACAGCATTATCTTTCAGGATTTGAAATAGCTCAACTGGAATTCCATCACTTCCACTAGCTTTGTTCATAGTGATGCTTTCTAAGGCCCACTTGACTTCACATTCCAGGATGTCTGGCTCTAGGTCAGTGATCACACCATCATGATTATCT
Source organism: Bubalus bubalis (assembly GCF_019923935.1). Classification (NCBI taxonomy): domain Eukaryota; kingdom Metazoa; phylum Chordata; class Mammalia; order Artiodactyla; family Bovidae; genus Bubalus; species Bubalus bubalis. The sequence goes on along the minus strand of NC_059160.1, from coordinate 41,682,975 downwards.
AGTTCGTGAAGATCTTTTTTGTACAGTTCTTCTGTGTATTCTTGCCACGTCTTCTTAATACCTTCTGCTTCTGTTAGGTCATACCATTTCAGTCCTTTATCGAGCCCATCTTTGCATGAAATGTTCCCTTGGTGTCTCTAATTTTCTTGAAGAGATCTCTAGTCTTTCCCATTCTGTTGTTTTCCTCTATTTCTTTGCATTGATTGCTGAGGAAGGCTTTCTTATCTCTCCTTGCTATTCTTTGGAACCCTGCATTCAGATGCTCCTATCTTTCCTTTTCTCCTTTGCTGTTCACTTCACTTCTCTTCTTTTCACAGCTATTTGTAAGGCCTCCCCAGACAGCTATTTTGCTTTTCTGCATTTCTTTTCCATGGGGATGGTCTTGATCCCTGTCTCCTGTACAATGTCACGAACCTCTGTCCATAGTTCATCAGGCATTCTGTCTATTAGATCTAGTCCCTTAAATCTATTTCTCACTTCCACTGTATAATCATAAGGGATTTGATTTAGGTCATACCTGAATGGTCTAGTGGTTTTCTCTACTTTCTTCAATTTCAGTCTGAATTTGGCAATAAGGAGTTCATGATCTGAGCCACAGTCAGCTCCCGGTCTTGTTTTTGCTGACTGTATAGAGCTTCTGCATCTAGGATCTATCATTTTGTGGTCAGCAGTTTTCATCGGAAAGGGATCTGCTTCCTGTAAAAGCAATTTAAGAATGTGTGTCAGGCCTTTATCTGTATCTTTCAGGGAACTGGAAGTTCAGTGATTCTGCTATGTGGCAGAATTGTGGTCTAAATTGTTAGCAGTTCCCTAGCCCAACAGCTATTCTTTGTTTCTACATCTTTCATACTTCCCAATCATTTACTCAAGTCAGCATTTTACTTGAAAAGACAAGGACACAGGAGCTCATACACAATTTTACAACTTTTTGGTAAAAGAATGTTGCCCATGGCCTGAAATATACAATATACCCTATCTCAAGGCTCTGACTTTTAAGAATTGGTTCATGTAGAGATAAAAAGTTGCAGAACAGAGAATAACGTTTATCCCATTGGAGGTTTACAGGAACATCGTGACCTGCCCTATTGAACAACTGCCATAGCAAAGGATCCAACAACAAGAAGTTTGCAAAACTAACCATGTGTCTGTCTCACCTGGCCTTTAAAAAGTCTTTGCTGAAAGCCTTTGGGGAGTTCGGCTTTCTCTTTGCATGGCCCTGCAAAAAACCTTTCTCTGCACCGAACTTTGACATTTCAGTGTTATTTGGCCTGTGTCAGGCACAAAACTTGTGTTTGGTAACACCACCGCCACCACCATCTCTAGCAGCACTATTGCCACCAGAAGAACCACTCTTCTTTTTCCCTGGAGGGCACCTTCCACTTGGTTGCAAGGGAGCTGAGAATGCTAGGTGGGGGCTCTGGAGAGGTATAACCTTTGGGGAAACCACCACCAGACTCAGCTCTGTTCAAGACATGCTGTGATTCATTCCCCATAGCTTCCTCCATTCTTCACACTGCAGCCTGAGTGATACCAATTCCCTTCTTTAAACCTTTAGTGGTTTCCATTTCTTTTGTGTGTGTGTGTGTGTGTGTGTGAAGGCAGGAAAGTTGTTAGTTCTGCTTTTATTCACCCTAGTTCATTGAAAATGTACTTTAAAAAATATTTTAATTTATTTATTTGATTGCTCCGGGTCTTAGTTGTGGCATGTGGGCTTTTTGATTTTTGTTGTGGCATGCAGGATGTTTAGTTATAGCATGCAAGATGTTTAGTTGAGGCTTTCAAACTCTCAGTTGCAGCGTGTGGGATCTAGTTCCCTGACGAGGGATCAAACCTAGGCCCTCTGCATTGGGAGCTCAGAGTCTTAGCCACCAGACCACTAAGGAAGTCCAAAAAATTTATTTGTTTTAAAGGTCCTGTAATTAGAGTGAGTACCCACTAATGTGCTTCCCAGGTGACTCAGTGGTAAAGAATCTGTCTGCTAATGCAAGAGACACAGATTTGATCCCTGGGTTGGGAAGATCCTCTGGAGTAGGATATGGCAACCTACTCCATTATTTTTGCCTGGAAAATTTCATAGGCAGAGGAGACTGGCAGGCTACAGTCCATGGAATCACAAAAGAGTCAGACACAACTGTGTGACTGAGCACACATGTTCACTTCCACTAATGTGGGATATAAGTCACCCCTCTTAGCTTGGTATTTTTGTCTTTAGAAAGCAGAATTTGTACAAGGATTCTGCTTGTATACCATTGATCACATGGTAGTTGCAAGAATGGCAGATATAATGATGTGTACAATCTAAACAAGATAGACCAATTAAAAAGTTATATAATGTAAAAGTATATTTGTTAAAAGTTAGCCATGAGGACAGATGCATGCACTGGGAAGAGTAGTTGATTGGGATTGAGAGCCTGTATGCAGTAATATTGCTTTTTCTTCCTCCAGTACAGTCACTGCTACTAATAGGTAGAGGTATTCCACAGACATCTAGCTCCACAAGGGTAAATGGCAACCTGCTACATATATGATCTAAAGTGTGTCTGTGAATCTTCTGTGGTAACTCCCACAAAAATAGCACATAATGCAGGTAGTAGGAAGCACTGGTTATTCTAGTTGGGCTTTGAAAATGTTTAAATTTTGACTTTAATAACTGAAGAGTATCTTTCCTCCTGCATTTTCAAAACTGACACGCACATAGAGTGAAGGAATTTTGATGTTTGTTTGGCCACAGTGATAACTGAAATACTCTTTAGAAATACTTTTTAATAGTATGTTTTAGTCACAAACAACATAAAACATGGATCATCTATCGCTTTAAGCTGAAAAGTAGAAGTGCATATGAATTTTAATGCTTTCGGTTTCAGTAGTCTGTAGTTTTCTACCTTTCTCCTAAAAAACGAAACTGATATAAGTACTTGTTTAGTTTCCATTTCCTTTTGAATAATATTCAGATTCAGTTCTTTGGTCATCAAGATTTTGCCTCACCTGGCTTCTGGCTTTTCCAATCTTATCTCCTACTATTCCCTCCTCCATACTGACCTCCTTTGGTCCTTAAAACTTTACTAAGCACATTTTTTTGCTTCAGAATGTCAACCGAAAAAATAATGTAGGAGGCTGAAAATAAGAAAAGAATTTATTTGGAGTCTTAAGAATTGCAATTCATGACACACAGATTTAGGTAAACCCAAAGGAGAGTTCTAAGGAAGAGAGTCAGAAGCTTATAAAGACAAAACTCCAGGCTGTTAAAAGTTGCCTAACAAAAATTGTGATTGACTTGGATGTGAGTCAAAAAATATTTGTCCTTAGGAATCACAAGTTGTTTTAAAGTAGTGGTCTAATAAGTAAATAGACTGTCATGAATTGTTTTAGAGTAAGAATCCAACAAACATCTTCAGTTTCTGGCAGGTGTTCTGGATTACTTCATCAGGTCAAAAGGTCAGATTTCATCCAGGCTGAAATGTGCAAAAGCCATACTTTCTTGATGATTTCCTGGTTCCATTTTAGAGAGCTCTCTTAGCCATATTGACTCTATTTTTATTTTCCTTTCACAAGAGTCTCCTCCCTCAGTCCCCAGATCTCTGCATTGTTAGCTCCTTTTTATAGCTCAAGTATGAAGTGTAAAACAAATAAATAGGGAAACAATTAGATTGTGATTGACTCTAATGCCATGGGGCTTCCCAAGCGGCTCAGTGGTATAGAATCTGCCTGCCAGTGCAGAAGACACAAAAGACACAAATTAGATCCCTGGGTCAGGAAGATCCCTTGGAGTAAGAAATGGGAACCCACTCCAATATTTTTGCATGGAAAATTCCATGGACAAAGGAGCCTGGTGGGTTACAGTTCATGGGATCACAAAAAGTCAGACATGACTTAGTAACTGAGCACCCACACACGCTAATGCCATGGCAGCCTATTTAAGCAAACCAAAATCTAAGCATGTGAATGTCAAGATTATGCTAAAGACAACCATTATGCTAAAATGCTAAAGACAACCAATCACAAATAGCCAACTAGGCTTTTAGCTATAGCCAGACCGAGGAGCCTGGTTGGCTGCAGTCCATGGGGTCGCTAGGAGTCAGACATGACTGAGCAACTTCACTTTCACTTTTCACTTTCATGCATTGGAGAAGGAAATGGCAACCCACTCCAGTGTTCTTGCCTGGAGAATCCCAGGGATGGGGGAGCCTGGTGGGCTGCCGTCTATGGGGTCGCACAGAGTCGGACACGACTAAAGCGACTTAGCAGCAGCAGCAGCAATCAAATAATTTCCTTCTTTGGTTCTGCTCTTTCTCTATGTAGGTCTCTCCTCCCAAATCCTATCAGCAGAACACTGCTAACCACTTCTGGTTTAGCACTGCCTAATTCTAATCAAATTTTTTTCAAATAAACTCTCAAGATTTTTAATATGCTTCATTTTATCTTTTAATAGGTTTTGGCAAAAATGTCACAGTCTCACAGATGCCTCCCATGACTACCCACAGCAAAAGTAATCCCTCTATCGTCTCTCCCCTTCCCCCAACACCCTCTCTCTCCTTGATCCTACCCTGTTCTTCATCGTCCTCATCTCCACACATTGTTTGTGTGCTTGTTTTCTATGTCTCACACTAAAATATAAACTCCAAGAGGATATATTTGCTTACTAATATATGCTACCTGGCACCTAGAAAGCATTAAATATTTGTTTGAATGAATGTAATGAATGGATTTTAAAAAGTCTGACTGTATGACAGAAATATCAAGCATTTGCTTCCATTGTAAGTGACTGATAAATATGAGTTAGGAGTCATGTAATACTGTAAAAATAAAAATAACAGATGAAGCTAACAAGAAAAAGACAAGGTTGTCTTTGCAATGGCTCTCAGCATACTGATGAAGGAAACCAGTTGCCATCTTCTCACTGTTGCAAAACTGATCATTGTCATTTTGGCTTTATTTAACTATTATTCTTATTAGTGTTCAAAATGTTAGTAATATTTAATTACTTTATCTAAAAATCAGTGGTTTATTTATGAATTGGATATTTTCCACTCTGTCCTGTGGGAACTTCCTTGGTGGTCTAGTGAGGTGATAATCAAAACCATCCTCAAGAAAAAGAAATGCAAAAAGCAAAATGGTTGTCTGAGGAGGCCTTACAAATAGCTGAGAAAAGAAGAGAAGCTAAAGGCAAAGGAGGAAAGGAAAGATATACCCATCTGAATGCAGAGTCCCAAAGAATATCAAGGAGAGATAAGAAAGCCTTCCTAAGTTATCAATGCAAAGAAATAGAGGAAAACAATAGAATGGGAAGAACTAGATATCTCTTCAAGAAAATTAGAGATACCAAGGGAAAATTTCAAGCAAAGATGAGCACAATAAAGGACAGAAACAGTATGGACCTAACAGAAAAAGAAGATATTAAGAAGAGGTGGCAAGAATACACAGAAGAACTATACAAAAAAAAGATCTTCCTGACCCAGAAAACCATGATGGTATCAATCACTCACCTAAAAGCCAGACATTCTGGAGTGTAAAGTCAAATGGGCCTTAGGAAGCATCACTACAAACAAAGTTGGGGGGGGTGTGATAGAATTCCAGCTGAGCTATTTCAAATCCTAAAAGATGATGCTGTGAACGTGCTGTACTCAATATGCCAGCAAATTTGGAAAACTCAGCAGTGTCCACAAGACTGGAAAAAGTCAGTTTTCATTCTAATCCTAAAAAGGGCAATAACCAAAGAATGTTCAAACTACCACAGATTGCACTCATTTCACATGCACGCAAAATAATGCCCAAAATTCTCCAAGCTAGGCTTCAACAGTATGTGAACCGAGAATTTCCAGATGTTCAAGCTGGATTTAGAAAAGGCTTTTCAGCAGAGATCAAATTGCCAGCATCTGTTGGATCATAGGAAAAGCAAGAGAATTGTAGAAGAACATATACTTCTATTTCATTGACTACACTAAAGCCTTTGACTGTGGATCACAACAAACTGTGGAAAATTCTTTAAGAGATGGGAATACCAGACCACTTTTCTTGCCTCCTGAGAAATGGGAATACCAGACCATATTACCTACCTCCTAAGAAACATGTATGCAGGTCAAGAAGCAACAGGTAGAACCGAAGGTAGAGAAACGACTGGATCAAAACTGGGAAAGAAGTACATCAAAGCTGTATATTGTCGCCCTGCTTATTTAACTTATATGCAGAGTACATCATGCAAAATGCTGGGCTGGATGGAGCACAAGGTGGAATCAAGATTGCTGGGAGAAATATCAATAACCTCACATATGCAGATGATTTCACCCTAATGGCAGAAAGCAAAGAGGAACTAAAGAGCCTCTTGATGAAAGTGAAAGAGGAGAGTGAAAAAGCTGGCTTAGAACTCAACATTCAAAAAACTAAGATCATAGCATCTGGTCTCATCACTTCATGGCAAATAGATGGGGAAACAATGGAAACAGTAACAGACTTTATTTTCTTGGACTCCAAAATCACTAAAGATGGTGAGTGCAGCTGTGAAATTAAAAGATGCTTTCTTCTTGGAAGAAAAGCTATGAGAAAACTAGATGCCTTATTATAAAGCAGAGACATTATTTTGTCAGCAAATGTTCATATAATCAAAGCTATGGTTTTTCCAGTAGTCAAGTATGGATGTGAGAGTTGAACCATAAAGAAGGCTGAGCACTGAAGAATTGATGCTTTTGAACTGTGGTGTTAGAGAAGACTCTTGAGAATCCCTTGGACTGCAAGGAGATCAAACTAATCAATTCTAAAGGAAATCAGTCTTGAATATTCATTGGAAGGACTGATGCTGAAGCTCCAATATTTGGCCACCTGATTCAAAGAGCCAACTTGTTGGAAAAGACCCTGACTGGGAAAGATTGAAGACAGAAGGAGAAGGGGATGGCAGAGGATGAGATGCTTGGATGGTATCACCGACTCAATGGATATGAGTTTGAGCAAGCTCAATTCAGTTCAGTTCACTCAGTCGTGTCCGACTCTTTTCAACCCCATGGACCGCAGCACACCAGGCCTCCCTGTCCATCACCAACTCCGGGAGTCCACCCAAACCCACGTTTGCTCAGGAGATGGTGAAAGACAGGGAAGCCTGGTGTGCTGCAGTCCATGGGGTTGCAGAGTTGGACACGACTGAGTGACTGACAATAGCAATCCTTCTGTACTCTGGGCTCTAATAAGCTGACCTTTATAGACTGTGTAAACTGGGATCCCTTGACCTCTAACCTCTGGTTGGGTTGAAGGCATGATGGCACCAGCAGATCAAAAGAGAAGATAGAGAATGAGTTAGACTGTTTATTCTTCCAGTTCTCTCCTGTCTGGGTTGCACTTGCTGACTGTGTTCCCTTACTGACCCAGAGGCCATACCTCCTTTTTGGTGGCCTCACCTATGTGAGGTGGCTTCTCTGGTAGCTCAGACAGTAAAGAATCTGCCTACAATGCAGAAGACATGGGTTCCATCCCTGGTTTGGGAAGATCCTCTGGAGAAGGAAATGGCACCCCACTCCAGTATTCTTGCCTGGAAAATCCCATGGACGGAGGAGCGTGGTAGGCTACCGTCCATGGGATGGCAAAGAGTTGGACATAACTGAGCGACGTCACTCACACCTATGTTAATTCTCTCCAGATTTTGGTAATTGCTCCCTCCCTATCCCTTTAGGGCTAGGAGAGGTAAGGGCTTTCTGCTATTGCTAGTCCTAAGGTATTGAAACATTATTATTCCTGTACCCAAACCTTTGTAAACAGTCTCTTTATTAAGGTTTTACTTTTCTTGTTTGAGTTTGCCCAGCTGTTTCCTGACTTAGATCCAGAATCATACACTATATGCCTCAAATCCATGAGAATTACAAATTCATGGATCTATAGTCTAGAAACAAATTAAATCAAGGATCAAGCTAATGAAAATTTTAACAATGCAGAATTTATGATCATGAGCACTATTGTTTCCAACTTGAAGTAAGACATGAGTGAAGTGAAGTGAAAGTCACTCAGTTGTGTCTGACTCTTTGGGACCCCATGGACTATACATTCCATGGAATTCTCCAGGCCAGAATACTGGAATGGGTAGACTTTCCCTTCTCCAGGGTATCTTCCCAACCCAGGGATTGAATCCAGATCTCCCACATTGAAGGCAGATTCTTTACTAGCTGAGCCACCAGGGAAGCCCTCTTTCCCAGAAATCCCCAGAAAAATTTTCCTGCTTCTTATTGGCCATGAATGAATCTTATGCCCATGTGAACATTCTTGAATCCATTTGAATGGCTAAGGGAATATTGTAATTTCTTGATTAGTCTGAGCCTGTTAACCCTTGAATCAATAATTACAGTAATCACTGATTAGCCTTAATCTAGACCCATCTCTGAATATGGGGTCAGTCCCCAAACCACATTGCTGGTATAAAATAAGGAAGGAATGAGATGAGTATGTTAAGGCAATTATAATAGACATCAGACCTATCTTATTCAGGAGCAAGAGATTCATATTCTTGGTATAGATGTGGTAAGTATCTGAGAGGCTAATTTGTAAATTGTAGGCCCTAAAATCTGTAGGAAATCATTGTAAAATATGTTCTAGTTCTAAGAATTGTGATATCATGAGGATTTATACATCTTTGACATTTAAAATAACTGGCGAGAAATAACTAGAACTTTGTTATCCCACCTTTTTATATAATTGACATTTCCTTAAAAAACAAAAAAGTTGTGACATCTTCTTTGACTATTTAGAAGAATATAGTTAATCTTGAAGAATGCAGGCACCCAAAGTTGAATACCTCATAAGACTGGAGCAGTGACCTGCATTTTTCTGGTATTGAAGAATGAAGTAATCAATGGGAAGACCTAGATGGACAGCTGTGTAGCACTCAAACTGGGGATCCCTCAACAAACAGACAGGAAGGACCATGAAGTCTGCTCTTATCTGATCTGTCAAGGTCTTCTGAGGTCTAAATGATCAGAGCAGAGGATTCTTCCCCCAGATTACTGAATTCATAATACATGTACTATTGCTAGTATTCAATATTTCCACTAAAAGCAAACCAGCATAATTTCCCAGATCTATAGCTGCAAGCCTATATTTTCCATAGCCCTACAAAATTCAGAAATGGAACGGACCTAACAGAAGCAGACCATACTAAGAAGAGATGGCAAGAATAAAGAGATCTTACAAAAAAGATCTTAATGACCCAGACAACCATGATAGTGTGATCACTCACCCTGAGTCAGACACCATGTATTGCAAAGTCAAATGGGCCTTAGGAAGCATGACTACAAACAAAGCTAGAGGAAGTGATGGAATTCCAGCTGAGCTATTTCAAATCCTAAAAGATGATGTTGTGAAAGTGCTACACTCAATATGCCAACAAATTTGGAAAACTCAGCAGTGGCCATGAGGCTGGAAAAGGTCAGTTTTTTTTTGTTTGTTTTGTTTTTGTAGGACATATATTAACTTAAACTTTATTTTTTTTAATTTAATTTTATTTTTTAAACTTTACATAATTGTATTAGTTTGGAAAAGGTCAGTTTTCATTCCAGTCCCAAAGAAAGAACGTCCATACTACTGCACCATTGCACTCATTTCATGTGCTAGCAAGGTCATGCTCAAAATCCTTCAATAGTACATGAACTGAGAACTTCCAGATGTACAAGCTGGATTTAGAAAAGGCAGAGAAACCAGAGATCAAACTGCCAACACACACTAGATCATAGAAAAAGCAAGAGAATTTAAGAAAAACATCTACATCTTCTTCATTGACTACACCAAAGTCTTTGTGTGGATCATAACAAACCGTGGAAAATTCTTAAAGAGTTGGAAATACCAAACCACCTTAGCTGTCTCCTGAGAAACCTGTATGTGGTCAAGAAGCAACAGTTAAAACCAGATATGGAACAACAGACTGGTTCCAAATTGGGAAAGGAGTACATCAAGGCTGTATATTGTCACCCTGCTTATTTAACTTCTATGCAGAGTGAAGCACAAGCTGGAATCAAGATTGCCGGGAGAAATATCAAAACCTCACATATGCAGATTACATCACACTTATGGCAGAAAGTGAAGAGGAACTAAAGAGTCTCATGATGAATGTGAAAGTGAAGAGTGAAAAAGCTGGCTTAAAACTCGACGCTCAAAAAATGAGGATCATGGCTCTGGTCCCATCACTTCATGGCATATAGATAGGGAAACAATAGAAACAGTGACAGACTTTATTTTCTTGGGCTCCAAAATCACTGTGGATGGTGACTGCAGCCATGAAAGTAAAAGATGCTCACTCCTTGGAAGAAAAGCTATGACCAACCTAGACAGCATATTAAAAAGCAGAGACATTACTTTTCTGACAAAGGTCCATCTCTTGTCAAAGCTATGGTTTTTCCAGCACTCATGTAAAGATGTGAGATTTGGACCATAAAGAAAGCTGAGTGCCAAAGAATTGATGTTTTCAAACTGTGGTGTTCAGGAAGACTCTTTAGAGTCTATTGGACTGCATGGAGATCAAACCAGTCCATCCTAAAGGAAATCAACCCTGAAGATTTATTGGAAGGACTAATGCTGAAACTGAAGCTCCAATACTTTGGCCACCAGATGGGAAGAGCTGACTCACCTGGAAAAACCCTGAGCTGGGAAAGATTGAAGACAGGAAGAGAAAGGGATAGCAGAGGATGAGATGTTCGGATGGCATCACCCACTTGATGGACATAAGTTTGAGCCAACTCCAAAAGATGGCAAAGGACATGGAAACCTGGCGTGCTGCAGTCCATGGGGCTGCAAAGAGTTGGACATGACTGAGCGACTGAACAACAACAAAATTTACATGTCCAAAATTTAACATCACTGTCTTTTCAAAAAACCTCTCTAATCCTCTCAGCTCATTAAATGCACCACCATATGTCACTCAATTCTCCAAACCTAAATTCTAGAAATTAGCCTTGACTCAAATCTTTCCCCTACACTCCAACCAATTGCTAGTGAAATTCAAAAAGAAGTATTGTTCAGAAGCAGAAGAGCAGGCCTCTGACCTGTCTGGACACTGCCCACATTCTATGCCTGTTTACAATTGCAGCAAGTCAGGCAGTTCTTTAGATAAAAAAGGGAATGTGTCTTGGAATTCTTCATACTCTGGAGGCCTAGCCAACCTCCTGGGATCTAAGAAGTCTTATGACTCACAAGTGTAACAAACAGCATTGTAAAAGTTTGAGTAAAAACTTAGCTGCATTTTTTTTTAATGTAAACTGATGATAACATCAATTTGTAGTCTGGGATTATAAATGGGAGCCCCCAAACTGCAATTTGACATCTCACCCATGGAGTAGATACACTACTTTGGACCCTTTCTCAATTAAGACTCCAGATTTCTCTTAATGTGGAACTTCCCAGTGCTGTTCAAGTCTGGATATAGGTGTTGACTCAATTTGGTGATGAATATGCTGTTCAGTTCAGTTCAGTTCAGTCGCTCAGTCATGTCCGACTCTTTGTGACCCCATGAACCGCAGCACACCAGGCCTCCCTGTCTATCACCAGTTCCCAGAGTTGACCTAAACTCATATTCATTGAGTCGGTGATGCTTTCTAACCATCTCATCCTCTGTTGTCCCCTTCTCCTGCCCTCAATCTTTCCCAGCATCAGAGTCTTTTCAAATGAGTCAGCTCTTGACATCAGGTGGCCAAAGTATTAGAGTTTCAGCTTCAACATCAGTCCTTCCAATGAACATCCAGACTGATCTCCGTTAGGATGGATTGGTTGGATCTCCTTGCAGTCCAAGGGACTCTCAAGAGTCTTCTTCAACACCACCAGTTCAAAAGTATCAATTCTTCGGCGCTCAGCTTTCTTTATAGTCCAACTCTCACATCCATACATGACTACTGGAAAAACCATAGCCTTGACTAGACGGACCGTTGTTGACAAAGTAATGTCTCTGCCTTTTAATATGCTGTCTAGGTTGGTCATAACTTTCCTTCCAAGGAGTAAACGTCTTTTAATTTCATGGCAGCAGTCACAATCTGAAGTGATTTTGGAGCCCCCAAAAATAAAGCTAGCCACTGTTTCCCCATCTATTTGCCATGAAGTGATAGGACCAATGCCATGATCTTCATTTTCTGAATGTTGAGCTTTAAGCCAACTTTTTCACTCTCCTCTTTCACCTTCATCAAGAGGCTTTTTAGTTCTTCTTCACTTTCTTCCATAAAGGTGATATCATCTGCATATCTGAGGTTATTGATATTTCTCCTGGCAAATTGATTCCAGCTTGTGCTTCTTCCAAACCAGCATTTCTCATGATATACTATACATAAAAGTTAAATAAGCAGGGTGACAATATACAGCTTTGCTGCTGCTGCTGCTGCTAAGTCACTTCAGTCGTGTCTGACTCTGTGTGACCCCATAGAAAGCAGCCCACCAGGCTACTCTGTACCTGGGATTCTCCAGGCAAGAACGCTGGAGTGGGTTGCCATTTTCTTCTCCAGTGCAAGAAAGTGAAAACTGAAAGTGAAGTTGCTCAGTCATATCCGACTCTTAGTGACCCCATGGACCGCAGCCTACTAAGCTCCTCCTTCCATGGGATTTTCCAGGCAAGAGTACTGGAGTGGGGTGTGATTGCCTTCTCCGAATATACAGCCTTAACATACTCCTTTTCCTATTTGGAACCAGTCTGTTGTTCCATGTCCAGTTCTAACTGTTGCTTCCTGACCTGCATACAGGTTTCTCAAGAGGCAGGTCAGGTGGTCTGGAATTCCCATCTCTTTCAGAATTTTCCACAGTTTATTGTGATCCACACAGTCAAAGGCTTTGGCATAGTCAATAAAGCAGAAATAGATGTTTTTCTGGAACTCTCTTGCTTTTTTGATGATCCAGTGGATGTTGGCAATTTGATCTCTGGTTCCTCTGCCTTTTCTAAAACCAGCTTGAACATCTGGAAGTTCATGGTTCACATATTGCTAAAGCCTGGCTTGGAGAATTTTGAGCATTACTTTACTAGCATGTGAGATGAGTGCAATTGTGCAGTAGTTTGAGCATTCTTTGGCATTGCCTTTCTTTGGGATTGGAATGAAAACTGACCTTTTCCAGTCCTGTGGCCACTGCTGAGTTTTCCAAATTTGCTGGCATATTGAGTGCAGCACGTTCACAGCATCATCTTTTAGGATATGAAATAGCTCAACTGGAATTCCATCACCTCCATTAGCTTTGTGCATAGTGATTTTTCCTAAGGCCCACTTGACTTCACATTCCAGGATGCCTGGTTCTAGATGAGTGATCACACCATCATGATTATCTGGGTCATGAAGATCTTTTTTGTACAGTTCTTCTGTGTATTCTTGCCACCTCTTCCTAATATCTTCTGCTTCTCTTAGGTCCATACCATTTCTGTCCTTCATCGAGACCATCTTTGCATGAAATGTTCACTTGGTATCTCTAATTTTCTTGAAGAGCTCTCTAGTTTTTCCCATTCTGTTGTTTTTGTCTATTTCTTTGCATTGATCACTGAGGAAGGCCTTCTTATCTCTCCTTACTATTCTTTGGAACTCTGCCTTCAAATGGGTATATCTTTCCTTTTCTCCTTTGCTTTTCACTTCTCTTCTTTTCACAGCTATTTGTATGGCCTACTCAGACAGCCATTTTGCTTTTCTGCATTTCTTTTTCTTGGGGAATGTCTTGCTCCCTGTCTCTTGTACAATGTCATGAACCTCTGTCCATAGTTCATCAGGTATTCTATCAGATCTAGTCCCTTAAATCTATTTCTCACTTCCACTGTATAATCATAAGGGATTTGATTTAGGTCATACCTGAATGGTCTAATGGTTTTCCCCATTTTCTTCAATTTAAGTCTGAATTTGGCAAAAAGGAGTTCATGATCTGAGTCACAGTCAGCTCCCAGTCTTGTTTTTGCTCACTGTATAGAGCTTCTCCATCTTTGGCTGCAAAGAATATAATCAATCTGATTTCAGTGTTGACCGTCTGGTGATGTCCATGTGTACAGTCTTCTCTTGTGTTGTTGGAAGAGGGTGTTTGCTATGACCAGTGTGTTTTGTCTGCAAAACTCTATTGCGCTTTGCCCTGCTTCATTCTGTACTCCAAGGCCAAATTTGCCTGTTACTCCAGGTGTTTCTTGACTTCCTACTTATGCATTCCAGTCTCCTATAATGAAAAGGACATCTTTTTGGGGTGTTAGTTCTAAAAGGTCTTGTAGGTCTTCATAGAACCGTTCAACTTCAGCTTCTTCAGCATTACTGGCTGGGGCATAGACTTGGATTACCATGATATTTAATGGTTTGCCTTGGAAACAAACAGAGATCATTCTGTCATTTTTGAGATTGCGGCAAAGAGGAGTTACCCCACGTCCGAGGTCAGGGGCAGCGGCCGAGAGTGCCAGGCTGCAATGCGCAGGAATGGCCGAGAGGAGCTACTCCGCGTCCGAGGTCGGCGGTGGCGGCCGAGAGGAGCTACCCCGTGACCGAGGTCAGGGGTGGTGACGAGAGGAATTACCCCGAGACCGAGGTCAGGGAGGGCACTGGGAGGAGCTACCCCACGCCCCCACGCCCCCATGCCCGAGGCCAGGGGCGGTGGCCGGGAGGACCAACCCCACGTCCAAGGAGCCCTGGCTGCACAGGCGCAGGAGGGCCTAGAGGAGCTATCCCACGTTGAAGGTCATTACTTTGCCAACAAAGGTCCATCTAATCAAGGCTATGGTTTTTCCAGTGGTCATGTATGGATGTGAGAGTTGGACTGTGAAGAAAGCTGAGCGCTGAAGAATTGATGCTTTTGAACTGTGGTGTTGGAGAAGACTCTTGCGATTTTACAATGCAGGTTTAAATGTCCAATTGTCCGATTTACAATGTCCAATTTGTCAATGTATTATTCATAGAAGCTTGCACGCCTAGTCAAAGGACAATTGGCATGTGGGCAAATATGGCAAATTGATTATATTGGATCCATTAATCTGAGATAAAGGATGTCAACACATGTGTACTGCTGTGGACACCTATTCTGGATATTTAGTGGTCATTCTCTTCAGGAAAGCCAATTAGGCTAAAACTATTAAAACATTGGAGATAATTTATATTATGGTGTTTCATTTCAAACTGAGAGTGACAATGGGTTACATTTTAAAGGTAAGTTAATGCAAGAGTTTGCCCAGGAACATAACATACAATGGATTTTTCATATTCCTTACTATCTTCAAGCTGCTGGTTTGATTTAAAGAAGGAATGGTCTGCTTAAACAGCGAATAATTAAACTTGGAGAGGGCTTTTACAAAACTGGAGGACAGGTGGCTCATTGTTAAAGAACCTGCCTACTAATGCAGAAGACATGAGTTCAGTCCCTGGGTTGGGAAAATTCCCTGGAGAAGGAAATGGCAACCCAATCCAGTATTCTTGTCCACTCCAGAAACTCCATGGACAGGAGGAGCCTGGAAGGCTATAGTCCATGAGGTTGCAAAAGAGTCAGACATGACTTAGCATTTGAGCATGAGCGTGAGGAGAATCAGAAATTCCTTTGATGAGGATGATTATTCCAAATTTACAAATTCATAAAATACACTTCTTTCCTGAAACAACTAAGTATTGGGAAACTTGGAAAAGGAAATGACAATCCACTTCAGTATTCTTGTCTGAGAAATCCTATGAACAGAGGAACCTGGCAGGCTACAGTCCCCAGGGTTGCAAAGGAGCCAGACACTAAAACTGAGAGAATAAACAACAATAACAAATTGGAAAATTAGCCCAAGAGCATTAGCTCCTTTCTGAGCTACTCCTGAGGCCACTGGACAGGATTTGTACTCTATATGTGAACACAGACTTACTGAAAGATTGACATGTGCTATTTCAACTGGTCTTGTAATTAAAATGCCTCTCTGACACTTTGGATTAATCAAAGAATGGTCCAGTGTAGCGTTAAGAGGGATCTGTGTCCATGGGGGAGTTACAGATCCAGACTACCAAGGAGAAATCTTAGTAATTTTACACAATGAAGGAAAAGATGATCTATTTGTTAATAAACATAATCAAATTGCCCAATTGCTGATTTTTCTAATGTAATTGGAAAAGTACAAAAAGGAGACTCTCCCACCGTACTAACAGAGGTGATAGAGGGTTTGGGTCCACAAACGAAATATATGCAATTGGAGCTAAAATCTGGGTGAAGCAGCCTAACAGTCCTCCCATGCCTGCTGATGTGATTACACAGGGAAAGGATAACACTGTATTAGTGATGATCCCTGGACAGGAAAAATGGAAATATGGGTTAATTCTTACAAATAGATTATTCTTAAAAGCCTGACTGTAATGCAGATTGTGATTTGCACCTCAACCTTCAAGGATCTTTAGCTGGAGAAACATGAGCTGGACCTGAACTCAAGATAATTTTTCCTGCCCAGCAAATAAGATTGTCTTTTCTTAACTTTGACTTTCTAAGGACAAAATTTATCTGTTTGCTAGATTACACAGCATTGGTAAAGACATAGCTCAAGCCTTGACCATTAATGCTAAGTGGATGCCTACAATATTAAAACCCCATGAACTTAGTTTTAACATACCATGAAGGCTTTTATGGTATGTTAAAAAAAAAAGCTGAAAGTAATATTTCAGCTATACCAAACTAAATCCTTAACTGACATGTTTGATTGGATTGTCAAGGAATTTTAATGTCTACTAATGCATATGAGTGGAAAAATTATTTAGAGAATGTTTCCTAAAAATCACTGGGTATTTATTTCTGAAGCATTACCAAATGCACTGGCACCTGGTGCCAAGGAACTCTATACTGTTACTGTATAGCCAATATGAGTTTAATGTGCCAATTTTACCTATTCTTTTTGGAGAATACTTGCTACCTCATTTCACTGGAAATTATTTGGATGTTAATAATCGCACTCACTTACTGATAAACTGTAAAAAGGCTACTGAGGGACTGTTATGTCGACCAACTTTTCACATTTGGGATCCCTGCCTATTGGAGAACTCCATCAACTACTGTGAATGGGTTATCTTCCCTAAATCCTATGTTTTTGAAATAGCCCCTCAATTTGTATGTATTGTACCAATGACGTAGAAATTACTTTTATATATGAGTTCAGTTCAGTTGCTCAGTCATGTCTGATTCTTTGTGACCCCATAAATTGCAGCACGCCAGGCCTCCCTGTCCATCATCAACTCCCAGAGTTCACCCAAACTCATGTCCCTCAAGTCGGTGACGCCATCCAGCCATCTCATCCTCTGTCATCCCCTTCTCCTCCTGCCCCCAAGCCCTCCCAGCCTCAGAGTTTTTCCAGTGAGTCAACTCTTCGCATGAGGTGGCCAAAGTATTGGAGTTTCAGCTTTAGCATCAGTCCTTCCAAAGAACACCCAGGACTGGTTGGATCCCCTTGCAGTCCAAGGGACTCTCAAGAGTCTTCTCCAACACCACAGTTCAAAATCATCAATTCTTCAGTGCTTAGCTTTCTTCATAGTCCAACTCTCACATCCATACATGACCACTGGAAAAACCATAGCCTTGACTAGACGGACCTTTGTTGGCAAAGTAATGTCTCTGCTTTTGAATATGCTATCTAGGTTGGTCATAACTTTCCTTCCAAGGAGTAAGCGTCTTTTAATTTCACAGCTGCAATCACCATCTGCAGTGATTTTGGAGCCTCCCCAAAATAAAGTCTGCCACTGTTTCCACTGTTTCCCCATCTATTTCCCATGAAGTGATGGGACCAGATGCCATGATCTTCATTTTCTGAATGTTGAGCTTTAAGCCAACTTTTTCACTCTTCTCTTTCACTTTCATTAAGAGGCTTTTGAGTTCCTCTTCACTTTCTGCCATAAGGGTGGTGTCATCTGCATATCTGAGGTTATTGATATTTCTCCCAGCAATCTTGATTCCAGCCTGTGCTTCTTCCAGCCCAGCGTTTCTCATCATATACTCTGCATATTATTTAAATAAGCAGGGTGACAATATACAGCCTTGACGTACTCCTTTTCCTATTTGGAACCAGTCTGTTGTTCCATGCCCAGTTCTAACTGTTGCTTCCTGACCTGCATATAGGTTGCTCAAGAGGCAGGTCAGGTGGTCTAGTATTCCCATCTCTTTCTGAATTTCCCACAGTTTATTGTGATCCACACAGTCAAAGGATTTGGCATAGTCAATAAAGCAGAAATAGATGTTTTTCTGGAACTCTCTTGCTTTTTCCATGATCCACGGATGTTGGCAATTTGATCTCTGGCTCCTCTGCCTTTTCTAAAACCAGCTTGAACATCTGGAAGTTCACGGTTCATGTGTTGCTAAAGCCTAGCTTGGAGAATTTTGAGCATTACTTTAGTAGCATGTGAGATGAGTGCAATTGTGCAGTAGTTTGAGCATTCTTTGGCATTGCCTTTCTTTGGGATTGGAATGAAAACTGACCTTTTCCAGTCCTGTGGCCACTGCTGAGTTTTCCAAATTTGCTGGCATGTTGAGTGCAGCACGTTCACAGCATCATCTTTCAGGATTTGAAATAGCTCAACTGGAATTCCATCACCTCCACTAGCTTTGTTCATCGTGATGCTTTCTAAGGTCCACTTGACTTCACATTTCAGGATGTCTGGCTCTAGGTGAGTGATCACACTATCATGATTATCTGGGTCATGAAGATCTTTTTTGTACAGTTCTTCTGTGTATTCTTGCCACCTCTTAATATCTTCTGCTTCTGTTAGGTCCATACCATTTCTGTCCTTTATTGAGCCCATCTTTGCATGAAATGTTCCCTTGGTATCTCTAATTTACTTGAAGAGCTCTCTAGTCTTTCCCATTCTGTTGTTTTCCTCTATTTCTTTGCATTGATCACTAAGGAAAGCTTTCTTATTTCTCCTTGTTATTTTTTGGAACTCTGCATTCGGATGCTTTTATCTTTCCTTTTCTCCTTTGCTGTTCACTTCTCTTCTTTTCACAGATATTTGTAAGGCCTCCCCAGACAGCCATTTTGCTTTTTTGCATTTCTTTTCCATGGGGATGATCTTGATCCCTGTCTCCTGCACAATGCCACAAACCTCAGTCCATAGTTCATAAGGCACTCTATCTATCAGATCTAGGCCCTTAAATCGATTTCTCACTTCCACTGTATAATCATAAGGGATTTGATTTAGGTCATACCTGAATGGTCTAGTGGTTTTCCCTACTTTCTTCTATTTCAGTCTGAATTTGGCAATAGGGAGTTCATGATCTGAGCCACAGTCAGCTCCTGGTCTTGTTTTTGTTGACTGTATAGAGCTTCTCCATCTTTGGCTGCAAAGAATATAATCAATCTGATTTCAGTGTTGACCATCTGGTGATGTCCATGTGTAGAGTCTTCTCTTGTGTTGTTGGAAGAGGGTGTTTGCTATGACCAGTGTGTTCTCTTGGCAAAACTCTATGAGCCTTTTCCCTGCTTCATCCCATATTCCGAGGCCAAATTTGCCTGTTACCCCAGGTGTTTCTTGACTTCCTACTTATGCATTCCAGTCCCCTATAATGAAAAGGACATCTTTTTTGGATGCTAGTTCTAAAAGGTCTTGGAGGTCTTCATAGACTTAGCCTCAACTTCAGCTTCTTCAGTGTTACTGGTTGGGGCATAGACTTGGATTACTGTGATATTGAATGGTTTGCCTTGGAAATGAACAGAAATCATTCTGTCATTTTAGGAACCCCTTTTCTCAGATGCCTAACACACGTTGATCATTTATATTGGAAGTGATAGTAGTGTGTAAGTGTTAGTTGCTCAGTCATGTCCAACTCTTTGTGACCCCCATGGACTATAGCCCTCCACACTCCTCTGTCTGAGATTTCTCAGGTAAGAATACTGGAGTGGGTAGCCAATCCCTTCTCCAGGGAATCTTCCTGAGTCAGTGATCAAACCCAGGTCTCCTGCATTGCAGGTGGATTCTTTACCATCTCAGCTACCAGGGAAGCCCTTATATTGAAATGGTATCACCTATTTATTTTCTCTTACTCCCCCATGAGAAGTCTGGTATTGTGGACTCAAATGTTATTCCCTACTCTTTCTGTTCCCAATATTAGCTTCCCCTTAAGTAAGATTTTGCAAGGAATCAAAGAGTCACAAAATTTCATAGATAAACATAATTGTACCTTGATAGTACATTCTGTTATTACTACTATTGCTGCAAATAAGTTAATAGATGTAGGAGTTGATGTACAAAAACAAACTTCTCGTTCATGGGATTTTTTCTTTACTAAATTCCCTACTGCTCAAAAATTGTTTTCTGCATTGTTTAACCCATACATGTTTCTTTGATCACTTTGTTTCTATTGACTATCTGGAACTGCTATTAATATTTGATTTATAGAATTAAGAAGACTGCTCATTTTATTTTGCTTTATTCCTGTGCTCTACAGCCTAAACAATCTTGAGGCTGACTGTTAGGAAATTAAAATGGAGGAAGTCGTGTTCAGGCTTCAGAAGTAGGAGAGCAGACCTTTGACCTGTCTGGACACTGCTGGGATTCTGTGCCTGCCTGCAAGCTCAGCAAGTCAGAAGGCATTTTACATAAGAAAGGGAGTAGTCTGGGAACTCTTGAGTCCCTGGAGGTCTGGCCAACACCACGGGGTCTAAGAAGTTTTATAACTCACAAGGTCAAACAAATAACATTATAATGTTGTTTAAATAAAATAAAATCAATCTCTCCCCTACAATGGGCAGAAGCCAGAAGGCTGATAATTAAGATTCCCCAAACATCAGTCTGGAGAAGGCAATGGCACCCCAGTCCAGTACTCTTGCCTGGTAAATCCCATGGACAGAGGAGCCTGGTAGGCTGCAGTCCTTGGGGTCGCTAGGAGTCAGACACGACTGAGCGACTTCACTTTCACTTTTCACTTTCATGCATTGGAGAAGGAAATGGCAACCCACTCCAGTATTCTTGCTTGGAGAATCCCAGGGACAGGGGAGCCTGGTGGGCTGCCGTCTCTGGGGTTGCACAGAGTCGGACATGACTGAAGCGACTTAGCAGCAGCAGCAGCAAACATTAGTCATCCTGTCACCTTACCACTGACCAATCAGAAAAAATGTCCTCAAGCTGATCACACACCTGCTGCCCTCACCCTTTATTGTTGTTTAGTTGCCAAGTTGTGTCTGACTCTTTTGCGACCCCATGAACTGTAGCCCACTAGGCTACTCTGTCCATGGGATTTCCCAGGCAAGAATACTGGGATGGGTTGCCATTTCCTTTTCTAGGGGATCTCCTCAACCCAGGGATCAAATTCATGTCTTTGTCATTGGCGGGCAGATTCTTTATCACTGAGCCACCTGGGAAGCCCACTCTCACCCTCAGGGTTGTCTTTAAGAACTCTTGCCTGAAAGCCATGAGGGAAATTCTGATGTTTGGCAAATCAGTTGCCTGTTTTCCTTGCTTGGAGCCTTGTACTTTCTCTCACCACAGTCCGCTGTGGGTAGATTGGCTTGGCTTCAGGTAGGATGAGCAAGAGCCCAGTTCAATTCAGTGACAAAGGATGTCCCACAAAAATGAAAATATGTATACTATTAATATCTTACCCTTCATAGAAAAAATTTGCCTAGTTCTTCTTTTATACTTGCCTCTCACCACTCTCCATTGTAGCAACCCCAAACTATTTGCAGTCCCTAACAGACTATGTTTTTCTCTCTGATCTGCTCTCCTCTCCCACCCCTCCATGGTGTTTCAATAGAACTAACTCCATCTTAGCATTTAACAGTTATTTTGATTGCCCTTTATTTGTCTGGTTCAAGTGTTCACCACTGAATCCTCAGCACCCAGCACAATTCTTGCCCTCCTTCAGCACTGGTAAAAATGTGGTGATTGAATAAGCAGCATCTTGAAGAAATGAACAATACTGTCTTCCAACTTTCAAAAGTCTGCAAAAGGAAGACATATAAATGACAAATTAATTTACAAAGAATTGAAAAGTAGCAAGTACTCTGCAGTATAACCAAGAAGAGAGAATTCCACCAGGTGAAAGTGTCCCCTTCTTTAGAATTCTTTCTGATTTGAACACAAGCCCCCTCTATGATGAAATTCTTACTGAGCTTTTTGTAGTCATGTAATGTTCTCATCTGTAAAATAAAGGTAAATAATTCCAATTACCAAGGGAACATTTCTGCAAAGATGGGCACAAAGAACAGAAACGGTATGGACCTACCAGAACATATTAAGAAGAGATGGCAAGAATACACAGAACTATACAAAAAAGATCTTAGTGATGCAGATAACCATGATGGTGTGATCACTCAGCTACAGCCAGACATCCTGGGGTACAAAGTCAAGTGGGCCTTAAGAAGCATCACTATGAACAAAGCTAGTGGAGGTGATAGAATTCCAGTTGAGCTATTTCAAATCCTAAAATATGATGCTGTGAAAGTGCTGCATTCAATATGCCAGCAAATTTGGAAAACTCAGCAATGGCCACAGGACTGGAAAAGGTCAGTTTTCATTTCAATCCCAAAGAAGAGCAATGCCAAAAATATACAAACTACTATACAATTGCACTTATTTCAAATGCTAGCAAGATCATGCTCAAAATCCTTCAAGCCAGGCTTCAACAGTATGTGAACCAAGAACTTCCAGATGTTCAAGCTGGTTTTAGAAAAGGCAGAGGAATCAGAGATCAAATTGCCAACATCTGTTGGTTCATAGAAAAAGCAAGAGAATCCCAGGAAAACATCCCATTCTGCTTCATTGACTATGCTAAAGCCTTTAACTCTGTGGATCACAACAAACTGTGGAAAACTCTTAAAGAGATGGGAATATCAGACCACCTTACCTGTCTCCTGAGAAACCTGTATGCAGGTCAAGAATCAACAGTTAGAACTGGACATGGAACAACAACTGGTTCAAAATTGGGAAAGAAGTACGTCAAGGCTGTATATTGTCATCCTGCTTATTTAACTTATACGCAGAGTACACCATGCAAAATGCCTGGCTGGATGAACCACAAGCTGGAATCAAAACTGCATGGAGAAATATCAATAATCTCAGATATGGAAATGACACCACCCTTATGGAAGAAAAGGAAGAGGAACTAAAGAGACTCTTGATGAAGGTGAAAGTGGAGAGTGAAAAAGCTGGATTAAACTCAGCATTCAAAAAACTAAGATCATGGCATCTGGCTCCATCACTTCATGGCAAATAGATGGGGAAAAAATGGAAACAGTTCAGTTCAGTTCAGTTCAGCGGCTCAGTCACATCTGACTCTTTGTGACCCCATGGACTGCAGCACGCCAGGCTTCCCTGTCCATCACCAACTCCCAGAGCTTGCTCAAATTCATGTCCATCAAGTTGGTGATGCCTTCCAACCATCTCATCCTCTGTTGCACACTTCTCCTCCTGTCTTTTATCTTTCCCAGCATCAAGGCCTTTTCCAGTGAGTTGGCTCTTTGCGTCAGGTGGCCAAAATATTGGAGTTTCAGCTTCAGCATCAGTCCTTCCAATGAATGTTCAGGACTGATTTCCTTTAGGATTGACTAGTTGGATTTCTCTTGAGCTCCAAAATGACTGTGGATGGTGATGGCAGCATGAAATGAAAAGACACTTGCTCCTTGGAAGAAAAACTATGACATACTTAGTGTATTAATAAGCAGAGATATCACTTTGCCCACAAGTGTCCATACAGTCAAAGCTATGGTTTTTCCAGTAGTCATGTATGGATGTGAGAGCTGGACCATAAAGAAGGCTGAGCACCGAGGAGTTGATGCTTTCGACCTGTGGTGTTGGGAAAGATTCTTGAGAGTCCTTTGGACAGCAGCAGATCAAACCAGTCAATCCTAAAGGAAATCAGTCCTGATTATTCATTGGAAGGACTGATGCTGAAGCTGAAGCTCCAATACTTTGGCCGCCTGATGCAAAGAGCCAACTCATTGGAAAAGACCTTGATGCTGGGAAAGATAAAAGGCAGGAGAAGAAGGGGTGAGAGAGGATGAGATGATTGGATGGCATCACCGATTCAATGGACATGAGTTTGAGCAAGCTCCGGGAGATGGTGAAGGACAGGGAAGCCTGGCGAGCTGCAGTCCATGGGGTCGCAAAGAGTTGGACACAACTTGACTAACAACAACAAATTCCGATTTCGCAGGATTAAAAGAATATGATTAATTTTTTATTATTTTGGGTTATGCTGGGTCTTTGTTGCTGCACGCAGGCTTTCACCAGTTGCAGTGGGGGGTAGGAGGCTACTCTCCCTTGTAGTGGCTTCTTCTGGAGCACATGCTCTAGTAAAATGGGCTTCAGTAGTTGCGGCTCACGGGCTTAGTTACTCTGACGCCTGTGGAATCCTCCCCGACCAAGGATTAAACCCATGCCCCCTGCACTGGCAGGCTGATTCTTATCCACGGTACCATCAGGGAAGACCAGAATATGGCTATTATTGAAAACAGGTAGTTCAGTGCTCACTTTCTTACAGGAAGTGCTCGATAAACGTCACTCTCCAGTCCCTTAACACACGCCCTTTGACGGTCATGGTTTCTGTATCTAAGAGGGTCTCCGGTGTGCATCCACTAACGCTGGGCCCAGCATGAAATGCACCCCTGTAGTAACAGCGGTCACGCGCAGAGCCGCGAGGTTCCAGGAGGTACTAGGAGAGGTCCGGCGCCTGGCTAGCCCACCAGGGAAACCGCCCGAGCCGCGCCGGCGGGACTGCAGAATGACAGCTCACGCAGTCCTTCGCAGAGCCCAAGATTTCCCTCTAGTTTATCACTCTGTCTCTCCGACTCAGCATCCAGGGTTCCGCCCCGAGGGGCCTAGGCTATCTCTCTGTAGTGGCGAGAGCGCCGGCGCCTGGTCACCGGAAGAGGCGGGTGACGTCACGAGGGACTACGCGTTGCGCTGGAGGCGGGAGTTGACACACGGTCTCTGGCTGAATCTCCGCGGCCTCGGGACCGCGGAAGAGGCTCCGAAGGGCGGCCGCGATGCCCAGCCCCCAGCGGGTCAGTCAGCTGCTGGATCTGTGAGTTCGCCCCGGCCTGCCTTCCTCTCGCCCCGCCCCGGCACAGCCCGCGCCCGCCACCCATCACGGCACCCCATCCCCGCCCCCTTCCTGCCTCCCATCGAGGAGGTCCACCCGCTGTTTCTGCTCCTGGGTCCGTGATTTGTCCTATCCTGGCTGAGAAAAATCGTGCCAAGGGGGCTGCCCGGCAGGCTTGCCCCTCTGTCCCCCAGTAGGTGTCCGAACTCAGCCTTGACAGCTCCTCCTCGCCCAGGCGATTCCTGGCAGTGGCCTGTCTCTGGCGGAAGCTAAAAGCCTTAGTAAAATAAAACAAAACACTGGATGGGGCTCTCAAAAGCCTTCAGCAGAGTTACACCCAGTTACTGTAATGGGGATAATTATTGATTCTTTGACACAGCGCTTAAATCCCTGATTGCGCTTGCTGGGTTCAGCTCCCGGGTCTACCATTCTCCAGCTGTATGACTATGGAGAGTAGCTTAACCTTACAAAGTTAGTATAATGACAGTTACCTATCTCATGGCGTTATGTGCTTAGTCGCTCAGTCGTGTCTGACTCTACGACCACATGGACTGTAGCCAGCCAGGCTCCTCTGTCCGTGGGGATTTTCTATGCCTGTAAAATATTCGTATCAAGTTAAGCTCTCTGCAATTTCTTTTAATACTAGGCAGTCTTCTAAGTATGTTAAATTTACTCCTCCCTGTAACG
Source organism: Bubalus bubalis (assembly GCF_019923935.1). Taxonomy (NCBI): domain Eukaryota; kingdom Metazoa; phylum Chordata; class Mammalia; order Artiodactyla; family Bovidae; genus Bubalus; species Bubalus bubalis. The sequence goes on along the minus strand of NC_059160.1, from coordinate 41,657,364 downwards.
CTATGGCCTGTAACTGCCTAGTATTAAAAGAAATTTCAGAGAGCTTAACTTGATATGAATATTTTATAAGCATGTCATTATAGGATGGCTTATAAAGTGAGCATAAGGAAGTTCTTTAACCTTTGCAATGGTTTATGACATTAGGAGTTTACAGATGGTAGGAGATTGGTTAAAAGTGATTACTTTAGGCTATTTTAAGAAGACTATTTAAGTTGATTGTCAGAGGCATTTACAAGAAATGTTTCACTTATGTTCATGATATAAACTAGATTTGGTTTTGCTTATGTGACTTAACTGGTTTGATCACCTTGAGGGATTTTTCAAGCCTGGTCTCAATTTATTTTATTTAAAAAAATCCCCAACTTTCAGTCATTCTCTCAGCAAGCTGAGAGTGAACCAATATAGTGTTACTCTCACTACTCCTTCAATGTAGGCATTGGGATGGATGGTTTTGTAATTGCCCTTACTGGCAGTTGCATAGTCACTGTGGACACTGGCAGTAGGATCTTTGTGTTCTTCCAGTTGTCTAACACTAATGGATAACATTTGATGTGTGAGTAGTCACTGAAGACATTTAGAACTCTAGAGAGGATACAGTGCATTAAGGAGGCTAAGATGATGACTATCAGGAGAATAATAGCCAAGTATTGAAAAGGATTCTCCAGAGCAGAGATTTCCAACTAAATAATCAAAAGAAGTGTGTGTGTGTGTGTTAAGTCACCTAAGTCATGCCTGACTCTTTGCAACCCTATGGACTATAGCCTGCCAGGGTCCACTGTACATGGGATTCTCCAGGCAAGAATACTGGAGTGGGTTGGCATATCCTTTTTCAGGAGATCTTCCTGATCCAGGGATTGAACCCATATTTCAGAAATGTTGCCTATTTGATGAAAGATTGGCATCTAGTCTTTCAGATCTTTTTGGTATATTAACATAGAAACTTTTTTTTTTAACCAGTTATGCTGTTAACGAATCACAAGTTCGTGTGCCCAGTGAGGCACATCAGTAATAAAACATTAGAGTTTGAAACAGAGATTTATTACAGATTCATACAAGGAGATGGGTGGTTCATGCCCTAAGAACCCCAAAGTTACTGAAAGCTTTCAGCAAACTCCTTTAAAAGTAAAAGGTGAGGGAGTGGCGTGGTTAGTTGTTACAAACTTCTTGTGTAAGATCCTTTGCTCTTGAGGTCAGGTCATGGTCAGGTAAACAACATTCCTGTAAATCTCTACCAAATGAATGTTATTGTGTGTCTTGACAAGAAAGGGCAAGGTCCCAAAGCACAACTTGCACCCTCCAAGAGCCCAGTTCTGGCTAATAGGAGGCAGATCTCAGTTGGCAGTTCTCTCAGGGCCAGGTTCCCACATCCTGCCCAGATGTCATCTCTGAGGGAGCCAGGCACGCAACCCAACTGGCCTTCAGTCTCCTCAAACCACCCAGATGGGGAGACCAGGTTCAAGGCCTGGGCCAAGGCTAGTGGAGGGCCTTAGTAAGGGCTCTGGAGCCCTATAGAAGAACACAGTTCTTAGTGTGTTACCTGGGCACTCCAGCTCACCTGCTGGCCCAAGGCTGAGTGAGCTGGAGGGCCTCCAGGAGAAGGCCTAAATCTGGCTCTTACTTCACTTTCCACCTAATGACCACCACACCAATGACCCTTGGGTAAATCACTTCTCTAACGGCCCTTCATTGACAGTTACTTGTGGGCAGGGCCCACTGGAGCACTGAGCAATGACTGAGCAAGACCTGTTGCCTAGTAACAGAGTACAGAGTAGTGAGGCACAGCAATGGCTGCCTGCTAAGGGCTGTGCTCATCTTGCTCTCTTACAATAGTACATGCACCTCCATCTTGGGTAGTTAGGGTGTCTAAGGCTATGCAGTTGTCTAAAATAACTCTGGCTAAAGAATTTCTAGATTCTTACTGTGATTATAGTTTTTCAGAGGATAAGGTCTCTCCTAGTGAGATTTAAGTGCAGTTTTTTGTTGATGTCTTTTCCAATAAACTGAGTCTCTAGGTTTTAATATATGAGGCATTGTCTTGTTTTAGAAGCAGACCACAGAAAGCTTTATGGACCTGGTGGAAATAAGCCTTTCAGTATTATATTAGTGTCTTATAGTACTGAACTATGTCATGGTTACTTTGGATGGGATTAACATGAAGATGCCTTATTTTAGGAGGTGGTGTGATAGGTAAGCTTCCATGTAAGTAATCTTCTATATGGTATAAGCAATCAGTTATTTAATAAGTATTACTGTGGAAACAAAAGAAAGGCAAAGATTAAAGATTAGTTGGAACAAAGTATAAATGCAGTTACTGAGTCTAGAGAGCAGCCAGTCAAGAAAGTTTTTGGAGCTGGGCTTAGATTTTTAGATGGTGGAATGAAGATGGCAGTTTTAAACTGATAGATTTTCCTGGTTTGCAGTTTGAATGTCAGTGATGATGTCATCAGGTGTTCTGCTGAGGTCTGAGTGGCCCACATAGAAGAAGTAAGTATGAAGGTTGTTTTTTTGTCTATACATGATCCATTGTGGTGAATTCTCTGAAGTCTATATCAAGACCTATAGCTTTATCTTGTAGGGTTTGAGGAAAAGAACAGTTTTAGTTTTAATTTCAAGTCAGAAGGGTGGGAGAAAATTGAAAATATTAGTTTGAAGAGTTGTAGCCAGATGTTAGAGAAAACCATAAGAGTTCAGGATCCAGTCCAGTTTACAGTTAGAAACAAAAACCCAAGAAAATAAGCAGGACTAGAATTTGATTATGGGTATGCCAAAGTTTTCTGTTTAAACATAATTTTTCTCTCTATAATCATTTTTACCAAAGATAATCATAGTAAGTAATTTGTAAAATAAGTCTAGTCTCTTTAAACTTGACTTGTTATTTATATAAGTACAGCAAGAATAGATTTTATGTGCATTCTCGAATATGATATTCCAATCAAAGCTTTGGTAATATTCAAGGTCCTTTATTGACTCTATAGGGTCAACTTTAGGGATTTCTCTGGTGGTCCAGTGGTTAAGAATCCACCTTCCAATACTGTGGACCCAAATCCGATCCCTGGTCAGGAACTAAGATCCCACAGGCCCTAGGGCAAATAAGCCCCTATGTACCACAACTGTGGAGCCCGCTATCTCTGGAGCCTGTGTGGTAACAAAAGATCCCTCGTGCCAACAAAAGATCCCTCGTGCGACAACTAAGACCCGTCACAGCCAAAAACAAACAAACAAACAAATATATATATATATATATTTTTTAAGTCAACTTTAGATACTTAAAACTGACTTAACAAGGAAACTCAGGTTACATCTTTAAAAGCCTCTTTATGCTAAGAAGCCAAGCCAAGTACTTAGCAGTTATGTCCTATTACAGTTATGTCCTATTACAGGGAAAACAAATTTTTATTGAATTTATGCAAATATCTATTGCCATGAAAATAGGAATAGTCAATAACAGGGTTTTTAAAATTTGTTTTAATTCTGAAGGACTCAGATAAGGAGAAAAAAATGTTTCATTTTTGTTTACAAAAGTATACCAAATTGTTGTAGATTTAGGTAACTTAGAAGGAGAGGGAAAAAAAGATTTTAAATCTGGAAAACAAGCATTAAAGAACCAACAATGTTTCAAGAAAAGTTAGTTATTTTCATTAGTTCATTTGGGCCCTTGGAATTAATCTTTATTTTCCCTAATCTTGGGTTACCAGTTTTATGAATTAAGCAGTTTCTCCATTAGAGTTCTAGAAATTCTTAGTTTACTGGTGTGATCTTAAAGTTATCAGAAAGCTATATTCTAGAGTACTTGGCAGGGTCCTTTCTGTGAATCTACACAAAGACAAAGCATTCTGGCCTATCAGTTCAGTTCATTTGTATCCGACTCTTTGCAATCCCATGAATTGCAGCACGCCAGGCCTCCCCGTCCACCACCAACTCCCACAGTTTACCCAAACTCATGTCCATCGAGTCGGTGATGCCATCCAGCCATCTCATTCTCTGTCGTCCCCTTCTCCTCCCACCTTCAATCTTTCCCAGCATCAGGGTCTTTTCCAATGAGTTGGCTCTTTGCATCAGGTGGCCAAAGTATTGGAGCTTCAGCTTCTTCAGCGCTAAGCTTTCTTCACAGTCCAACTCTCACATCCATACATGACCACAGGAAAAACCATAGCCTTGACTAGACGAACTTTTGTTGGCAAAGTAATGTCTCTGCTTTTAAATATGCTATCTAGGTTGGTCATAACTTTCCTTCCAAGGAGTAAGCATCTTTTAATTTCATGGCTGCAGTCACAATCTGAAGTGATTTTGGAGCCCAAAAAGATAAAGTCTGACACTGTTTCCACTGTTTCCCCATCTATTTGCCATGAAGTGATGGGACCAGATACCATGATCTTAGTTTACTGAATGTTGAGCTTTAAGCCAACTTTTTCACTCTCCTCTTTCACCTTCATCAAGAGGCTTTTGAGTTCCTCTTCCCTTTCTGCCATAAGGGTGGTGTCATCTGCATATCTGAGGTTATTGATATTTCTCCTGGCAATCTTGATTCTAGCTTGTGCTTCATCCAGCCCAGCGTTTCTCATGATGTACTCTGCATATAAGTTAAATAAGCAGGGTGACAATATACAGCCTTGACGTACTCCTTTTCATATTTGGAACCAGTCTGTTGTTCTGGCCTATGGTTGATTGTAAATGCTTTACGAGAAGAATTAAGAGTAGAACAATAACTCTCTGTGAATGACAAAAGAGTTAAACATAGCCATGGTTAAAGATCTGATGAGAGTTCCCTATTTAAAAAAATGATAAAATTGTCAGATAAATTCAATTATTTCTATGACATACAATATTTTAAGATGACTGATAACATTATACTAGGATGTGTCAGATTTCTAAGAATTTCATGTAATTTCTGGAACACATATTAATAACATTTTGCTGTTGTTCAATCACTCAGTTGTGTCCAACTCTTTGCAAGCCATGAACTGTAGCACACCAGGCTTCCCTGTCCATCAGCAATTCCCAGAGCTTGCTCAAACTCATGTCCATCGAGTCGGTGATGCCATCCAACCATCTCATCCTCTGTTGTCCCCTTCTCTTCCCACCTTCAATCTTTCCCAGTATCAGGGTCTTTTCCAATGAGTTGGCTCTTTGCATCAGGTGGCCAAAGTATTGGAGCTTCAGCTTCAGCATCAGTCCTTACAATGAATAATCAGTATTGGTTTCCTTTAGGATTGACTTGTTTGATCTCCTTGCAGTCCAAGGGATTCTCAAGAGTCTTCTCCAACACCACAGTTCAAAAGCATCAATTCTTCTGTGCTCAGCCTTCTTCATGGTCCAACTCTCACATCCCATACATGATTACTGGAAAAACCATAGCTTTGAATAGACAGACCTTTGTCGGCAAAGTAATGTCTCTGCTTTTGAGTGTGCTGTCTAGGTTGGTCATAGCTTTTCTTCCAAGGAGCAAGTGTCTTTTAATTTTATGGCTGCAGTCATCATCTGCAGTGATTTTGGAACCCAAGAAAATAAAATCTGTCACTGTTTCCAGTGTTTCCCCATCTACTTGCCATGAAGTGATGGGACCAGATGCCATGATCTTAGTTTTTTGAATGTTGACTTTTAAGCCAAGTTTTTCACTCTCCTCTTTTATTTTCATCAAGAGGTTCTTTAGAGAACCCCATGAACCCCATGAACAGTATGAAAATTTAGACAAAAATTAGTGTAAATAAATAATTTTTTTTTATAAAACCAAAAAGCCTTACCTCTTGTCGCAAAGGTTCAGTTTTCCTAACTAATTACAGACCTGATAAAGATAATATTAAGCATAGGAAATTATTTTGCTAAGACACAGAATCTTTAGTTTCTAGATAGATTACACAAAAGGTAAAGTAAAACCTTTTATAACATTAAGAACAGATCAGTAATCTAAGAAACTTTTTAACATGGGGGACGGGGAACCTCCAATTTGTATCAGTTTATTACTGAGCTCATTTTTAAAACTCTTATAAATAAATCTATTTAAGTTTAGCCAAATTTCACCTTTCAACATAAAATTTATAAACAGGCAACTTTCTATATTCATTTAGACTTTGTATTAGTCCTTTTTCTGATTTTGGAGTAATCAGTAATTTTACTTTACAAAGTTGCTATATAAAATTACTCCCTTTCTTTCTATAACAAAAACACAACCTATATTCCTGACTTATTCTTCCCAGATAGCTCAGTTGGTAAAGAATCCACCTGTAATGGGGAGACCCCAGTTCAATTCCTGGGTCAGGAAGATCCCCTGGAAAAGGGATAGGCTACCCACTCCAGTATTTTGGGGCTTCCCTGGTGGCTCCATTGGTAAAGAATCTGCCTGCAGGGCAGGGGACCTGAGTTTGATTCCTTGGTCAGGAAGATCCCCTGGAGAAGGAAGCAGCTACCCACTCCAGTTTTCTGGCCTGGAGAATTCCATGGACAGAGGAGCCTGGCAGGCCACCAACAGTGGGGTCTCAAAGAATTGTACACAACTGATTGACTTTCACTTTCATATAGAAATACATCCCATTTCTCTCTCATACCTTGTATACAAAGTTGTTTTCTTTCATTTTTGTTTCTAGTATTTATTTTTATATATTGATTATTAAATTTAACTTTTATTAACATTTCTTTTCCAGTGGAAACTCAGAAGCATGCAGTTGTTGAACTATCTGTCATATAGCAGCATCCTGTAGTAGATTAGCAAATTCATGAATACATAATTACAAAACATATTTTTAGAGACATGTTTTTTTACAGTACAACTTTTTCTCACAGTTTCATTGAGAAATAATTGACATGCAGCACTGTGTAAGTTTGAAATATATTGCATAATGACTTGATTGACATATACAGTAAGTTCAGTGAACATCTGTCATCTTATATAGATACAAAATAAAATAGAAAAAAAAGATTTTTTTCATGATGAGAACGCTTAGGAATTATTCTCATAACAACTTTTATATGTGACATACAGTGTTAATTGTATTTGCCATGTTGTACATTTCATCCCTAGCACCTATTTGTCCTACAAGTCCTATAACTTAAAGATTAATGCCTTCATCCAATTCCCCCTGCTTCTGATAATTACAAATCTGATATCTTTCTATAAATTTGTTTTTTGTTTTTAAAGTATAATTGTCCTGCTGCTGCTGCTGCTGCTGCTAAGTCACTTCAGTCGTGTCCAACTCTGTGCAACCCCATAGACGGCAGCCCACCAGGCTCCCCAGTCCCTGGGATTCTCCAGGCAAGAATACTGGAGTGGGTTGCCATTTCCTTCTCCAATGCATGAAAGTGAAAAGTGAGTTGCTCAGTCGTATCCGACTCTTAGCGACCCCAAGGACTGCAGCCTACCAGGCTCCTCCATCCATGGGATTTTCCAGGCAAAAGTACTGGAGTGGGGTGCCATTGCCTTCTCCATAATTGTCCTACAACACTATATTAGTTCCTGTTACACAAAATAGTGATTCAGTATTTCTACACATTTCAAAGTAATAACTGCAATAAATCTAGTTATAATATCTCACCATATAAAGATATTTTATAGTTATTGATTATATTCTATACACTGTGTATTTCATACCAATGACTCATTTATTTTTCAACCAGAAGTTTGTACCTCTTAATCCCCCTCATCTATTTTTTCCTCACCCCATCCCCTCCCCTCTGGCAGCCATCTATTTGTTCTCTAAATCTGTAGCTATATCTGTTTGGTTATGTTCAGTTTTGTTTTTTAGATTTCACATATAAGTGAAATTACATAGTATTTGTCTTTGTCTGACTTATCTCACTTAAGCATCATGCCTTCTAGGCCCATTCATATTGTCGCAAATGGCTATATTTCATTCTTTTTAATGGCTGAGTAATATTCCATTTTGCAATATATATCACATTTTTATCCATTCAGCTCTTGATGGATGCTTAGGTTGCATCCATATCTTTATTATAAGTAATGCTGCATTGAACATAGTGTAGTATTTATCTTTTTAAATTAGTTTTTGTTTTCTAAAGATAAATACTTAGGAGTGGAATTGCTGCATCATATGGTGGTTCTATTTTTAACATTTTGAGGAATCTCCATACTGTTTTCTATAGTGGCTGCATCAATTTACATTCTCACCAGCAGTGCACATGGCGTCCCTTTTCTTCACATTCTTGTCAGCGCTTGTTACTTCTCTTTTTGATAATGTCCATTCTAACAGGTGTGAGTTGGTATCTCATGGTTTTGATTCGTATTTCCTTGATGATTAGTGAAATGATCATCTCTTCAGGTGCCTGTTGGCCATCTGTGTGTCTTCTTTGGAAATGTATCTATTCCAGTCCTCTGCTCATTTTTTAGGTTGTTTGTTTTTTAATGTTGAGATGTATGAATTCTTTGTATATTTTGGATATTAACCCCTTATCAGATATATTGTTTGCAAATATCTTTATATTCACTAGGTGGCCTTTTGTTTTGTTGATAGTTTCCTTCACTCTGCAAAACCTTTTTAGTTTAATTTAGTCTCATTTGTTTATGTTTGCTTTTGTTTCCCTTGCCTGAGGAGAAATAACCCTACAAGTATTGCTAGGACCAGTGTCAGAGAGCTTAACTACCTATGTTTTATTCTAGGATTTTTATGGTTTCAGGCCTTTCATTGAAGTCTTTAACCCAGTTTGAGTTTATTTTTATATATGGTATGAGAAAATGTTCTAATTTTATTTCTTTAAATGTAACTGTTCAATTTTCCCAGCAATGCTTATTGAAGAGACAGTCTTTTCCTCATTGTATATTCTTGCCCCTATGTCATAGTTTAACTGACCAAAAATGTTTATTTCTGGACTTTATATTCTGCTCCATTTAACCTAATGTGTCTCTTTTTGTGCCAGTACAATACTGTTTTGATTTCTGTAGCTTTGTAGTACAGTGTGAAATCAGGAAGCATGATACTTCCATCTGTGTCCTAACTCAAGATTGTTTTGGCTGTTGAGGGGTCTTTTGTGTTTCCATACAGATTGTCAGATTATTTTTTCTAGTTCTCTGAAAAATGCCAGTGGTGTTTTGATAGGAATTGCATAGAATCTGTAGATGGCCTTGAGTAGTATGATCATTGCAACAATATTAATTCTTTCAGTTCATGAACACAGTGTATCTTTTCATCTATTTGTATCATCTTCAATCTCTTTGATCAGTGCTTTATAGTTTTTTAAGTACAGATCTTTTACCTCCTTAGTTATATTTATTCCTAGATATTTTATTCTTTTTGATGTAGTTGAACATGGGATTGTTTATTTTAATTCCTCTGTCTGATAGTTCATTGTTAATATACAGAAATGTAACAGATTTCTGTATATCGCATCCTGCAAGTTTACTGAATTTGTTGATCAAATATGGTTTTTTAGATGGTGGCTTTGGGATTTTCTATGTGTAGTATCATGTCATCTGCAAACAGTAATGGTTTTAATTCTTCCTTTCTTATGTCGATTCCTTTTATTTCTTTTTCTTTTCTGATTGCTGTGGCTCGGACTTACAATACTATGTTGAATAGAATTGGTGAGAGTGGTATCCTTGTCTTGTTCCTTATCTTAGAGGAAATGCCTTCAACTTTTCACTGTTGAATATGATATTAGATGTGGGCTTGTCATATATGGCCTTTATTATGTTACGGTACATTACTTCTATACCAACTTTGTTGAGAGTTTTTATCATAACTAGATGTTGAATTTTGTCAAAAGTTTTTCTACATTTATTGAGATGATGATATTTTTCTTCAATATGTTAATGTGGTATAACACGTTAATTTCTTTGTGGATATTGAACCATTCAAGGATGAGATTGATTCATCCCATCCCTGATGACTCTTTTAGTGTACTGTTGAATTCAGCTTGCTAATATTTTGATGAGGATTTTCACATTTATGTTTATCAGTGATGTTGGCCTGTAATTTTCTTTTTTGTGATATTTTTGTCTGGTTTGGGTATCAGATTGATGATATTCACTCGCAGAATGAGTTTGGAAATGTTCCTTGGTCTGCAATTTTTTGGATTTATTTGGGAGGAACAGGTGTTAACTTTTTTCCTAAATTTTTGGTAGAATTCACTTATAAAGCCATCTGGTCCTGAAGTTTTGTTTGTTGGGAGATTTTTTTATTACTGATTCAATTTAATTCAAATTCATAACTGGCCTGTTCATATTTTCTATAGTGTAATTTTTTTAATCTGCAAGAGGCGTGTTTATTACTCAACCTCAGTAGAGACTTCTCCGGTTGTCCAGTGGTTAAGAATCTGCCTCTTAATTCAGGGGACTCGAATTCAATCCCTGGTTGGGAAACTAAGATTCCACATGCTGCAGGGCAATTAATCCTGCATGCTACAACTATTGAGCCCGCACATCACAACTAGAGAGAAGCTTTCACACTGCAATGAAGAGCCTTTGTGCCACAAACAAGATCCCAAGTATTGCAACTAAGATCCAACATAACTAAAAATAAAATAATAATAATAAATTTTTTTAAAAAATTAAAAAATAAACAATTGTAAAAATTAAAAAGCCAAAAGTAGGTAAAAATTAATGTTTCAGTATATTATCATATTTAGAAGCGGTCTAGAAAAGCTATGATAGGTAATGAATATCCATCATTTAATTTAACTTAGTATAAACTTTTATCTTACATCTATTTAATCTACTTGTTTTTAATAAATATGCTTGGCCTTAAACATTAAACAGCTAATAATCATCTTATATTGTTTTTCTTGCTGACAAATTTTGTAGCATAAAAATAGCACAAACTTCTTTGACTATTAAACCTGGGTAGAAATGGTTGTGTATTCACATTATATTTAATATTGACAACCCTGAGGACAAGCCTGTTTTATTAAACCGAAACATTTAAGTTGGCTTTTATTTAGCAAAGTTTATTCCAGATAATACAAACTTGAAAAACATGTGGGTTAGTCTCTATAATTTATATAAGTGTTTATTTTCCTTTAAGTAGATTAAATAGAGCTCTTTAAAAATTTTCACATAACATACATGAATTTGTGTATACATGTATCTATATGCATAAATAGACACAGAGATCATATAACTTTCATTTTAAAAATTTAGGCCTGTGTCAGGTACAATAATATAAAGCTTAAAAAAAAATAAAATAGCTGAATCCAAATTGTTTCTGACAGATGGAATAAGTTAAGGTTACCTGCTTATGGCCAGAGTTTGTTTTACCAAAATTTTTCTGTCTGTGTGCTGTAAGGATTCTTTTAGGGAAGATATTTTTGGTGTCATTTTGTCTTTTAGAAGTTTTTGCCTACCATTGTCTCTGAGAAGTTTGGGATATTCTTTTTTTAAGGGTATCACTAAGGTGGACTATCATATCTAAATTAAAGATTCCCCAAAGTGGCTACTGCAAATCCAGTTATCCTTCATAAAGTTCACCCATTTTTTCAAAAAGTCTCAAGATCTTGGTCTGTGATTTGGACCAGGTAGAACCCATCTTCACCTTAGATTCTCTAGGACATCTTAACTCTGAGGGGTCCTGTTTTTGAACAGCTGTTCTGAAACCAGGGGATTACTTCTCCCAACCCCCCACTTTTTGAATAGAGTTGCGTACTTACCAAAAAGTTTCAGTAACAGTTCTTAGCAAAATTGGAGAGCTCAACACAAAAAGGAGTGATGCTTGGATTCAAGAGAGATTTACCATGAAACTCCATGGTCAGTGAGAAGATAGTGGGCACAATGAACTCTGTTAGCACTGGCACTTGTTTACTTACCAGGCTCTTGACTAATCAGGGGTTGTCTATATGTCCCACTTCTGACACCAAAAACTGTCAAAAGAAAATAGAGATTTATTTGTTATGAATATTTTTTTGAATGAGGAAGAAGCTATTCATGAACAGAGACTTCAAACTGAAAGTGGTTAGAACTTCAGAGTTATATAGTTACAGGATGGTTTATAAAGTGAGAATGAGGTAGTCATTTAACATTTACAATGATCGGCTATTACAGTGCAAGTTTACGGATGACAGGAATTTGGTTAAAAATGTTTATCTTATACTATTTTGGAAGATGATTTAAGTTTTGCCTATTGTTATCAGAAGCATATATAAGAAAAAGTCTAAGTTAACTTTTGTTTAAGTTCATGAAATAATCTAGAGTTTCACTTATGTAGCCTGATTTTGTTTTCTTGGAGGATTTTCAAGCTTAGTTTCCATTTTATTTTAACACTAGCAAGTAATATATCAGAGAAGGTGATGGCACCCCACTCCAGTACTCTTGCCTGGAAAATCCCATGGGTGGAGGAGCCTGGTAGGCTGCAGTCCATGGGGTCACTAAGAGTCGGACACGACTGAGCAACTTCATTTTCACTTTTCACTTTCATGCATTGGAGAAGGAAATGGCAACCCACTCCAGTGTTCTTGCCTGGAGAATCCCAGGGACGGGGGAGCCTGGTGGGCTGCCATCTATGGGGTCACAAAGAGTCGGACACAACTGAAGCAACTTAAGCAGCAGTAGCAGCAGCAAGTAATATATACTACTAAATGCTAGTTATTGTTATTAATTATTTCACACCAGAAATTGTGCTGGAAATTGCAGTTATAAAGGAAATTATTTATCTCCAGGAGCTTTCAGTCTATTAATATTGCCACAAAAAAAGTTAAGACTGAGAAGAACAATTGCTTTAATCTACCAAATGCCTTCTAAAAGAATAAGATTTGACATTTGTTATATCTCATAAACTTCTGGCCCTCAGTCCACAGTCACTTTTCATAAAAGAAAAATCTATTGATTCTCCTTTATGTAGACTCAGACTTGCATAGAGTCCTGAATAAAGTATCTTGGTTTAGTTCTTGGCATAGTTTTTATACTTCATCCGAACAGAGTATCTTTTCTGTCAGTAAAGACAGAGTGGTTCGGCATCTGAGAAAGCCGAGCAGCCATGGCACATCACAGGGTTCTTGGGACACTTAAGAGGTTTCCCAAGGCCCATGGAGGCAGCAGAGGTCTCCTCCACCCACCAACGCCTCAGCCTTCATCCATGGCATCAGCTTCAGGCTTCACGAAAGTGAAAACAAGCCAGGAGTAAGACAAAACCAGTACAAATAAATCCACAAGTCAAAACAGCTACAGTCAAATTCAAGGAAAGCAAAGAACTTGATATCAAAAGTTACCAGAAAGATGGCAGAGTAAAAGGACGTGCACTCATCTTCTCCTATGAGAACTCCAAAGTTGAAACTAATAGCTGAACAACCATTGACAGGAGAATGTTGGATCCCACCAAAAAAAGATATCGCATGTCCAAGGGCAGAGGAGAAGCCCCAACAAGACAGTAGGAGGGGCGAAATCATGTTTTGAATCAAACCCCATACCCACCAGAGAGCTCGGAGGGCTCAAACAAAACATTATTCGCACCAGGACCCAGGGACCCCACAAGAGACTGAGCCAGATCTGCCTTTGAGTGTTTGTCTCCTGTGGAGGCATGGATCAACAGTGGCCTGCTGCGAGGGCAGGGACTCTGGCTGCAGCAGACCTGGGAGGGGTGGCGTGTGAGCCCCACCATAGAACCACTGAGCGGATAACCCACAAACAGGAGAACAGTTATACCAAAGAATTTCTCACACTGTTGCAAAAGTTCTAGGGCCACAAATTTCCCAACCTGGGGATCCAGTAAAGGGACTGAGAACCCCCAGGGAATTTGAATTTGAAGGCCAGTGGGATATGATTACAGAACTTCCACAGGACTGGGGCAACACTCTTGGAGGGCACAAACAAAACCTAGGTGTGCACCAGGACCCAGAAGAAAGGAGCAGTGACCCAAATAGAGACTGAACCAAACTTGCCTGTGAGTGTCCAGGAGTCTCTGGGGGAGACGTGGATCAACAGTGGCTGGCCATGGGGTAAGGAGCACTAAATACAACAGTCCTGGCATAAGCCCTTTTGAAGGTCACCATCCCCATACCATAGTTTGGCCTAAGACCAAACTACAGGGAGGAAACACAGCCCCACCCATCAACAGAAAATTGGATTAAAGGTTTATTGAGCATAGCCCATCAGAGCAAGACCTACATTCCCCCACAGCCAGGCCCTCCCATCAGGAAGCTTCACAAGCCTCTTATCTTTATCCTTCAGAGGGCAGACAGAATGGAAACCACAATTACAGAAAACTAACCAAACTGTTCACTTGGATCATAGTCCTGTCTAACAGTGAAACTGAGTGAAACTCAGTGAGCCATGATGTGTAGGGCCACCCAAGATGAATGGGTCATGGGGGAGAATTCTGACAAGACGTGGTCCACTGGAGAAGGGAATGGCAAATTACTTCAGTATTCTTGCCTTGAGAACCCCATGAACAGTATGAAAAGGCAAAAAGATATGACATAGAAAGATGAGCTCCCCAGGTCAGTAGGTGCCCAATATTCTACTGGAGAAGAGTGGAGAAATAGCTCCAGAAAGAACGAAGAGGCTGAGGCAAAGTGAAAACAATGCCCAGTTTATACAATTATATATGTGGAAGCGGCAAATAGATTCAAGAGATTAGATCTGGTAGAGTGCCTAAAGAACTATGGACGGAGGTTTGTAACCTTGTACCAGAGGCTATGATCAAAATCATCCCCAAGAAAAAGAAATGCAAAAAGGCAAAATGGTTGTCTGAGAAGGCCTTACAAATAGCTGGGAAAAGAAGAGAATCGAAAGACAAAGCATAAGAGGAAAGATATATCCATCTGAATGCAGAATTTCAAAGAATAGCAAGGAGATTAAGAAAGCCTTCTTAAGTGATCAATACGAAGAAATAGAGGAAAACAATAGAATGGGAAAGACTAGAGATCTCTTCAAGAAAATTAGAGCTACCAAGGGAACATTTCATGCAAAGATGGGCTCAATAAAGGAGAGAAAGAGCAAGGACTTAACAGAAGCAGAACATATTAAAAAGAGGTGGCAAAAATACACAGAAGAACTATACAAAAAAAGATCTTCATGACCCAGATAACCACAATGGTGTGGTCGCTAAGCTAGAGCCAGACATCCTGGAGTGCAAAGTCAAGAGGGCCTTAGGAAGCATTACTACGAACAAAGCTAGTGGAGGTGATGAAATTCCAGCTGAACTATTTCAAATCCTAAAAGATGATGCTGTGAAAGTGCTGTACTTAATATGCAAGCAAATATGGATAACTCAGCAATGGCTATAGGACTGGAAAAGGTCAATTTTCATTCTAATCCCAAAGGAAGGCAATGCCAAAGAATGTTCAAACTACTGCACAATTGCACTCATCTCACACACTAGCTAAGTAATGCTCAAAATTCTCCATGCTAGGCTTCAGCAGTATGTGAACTGAGAACTTCCATATGTTCAAGCTGGATTTAGGAAAGTCAGAGGAACCAGAGAGCAAATTGCCAACATCTATTGCATCATAGAAAAAGCAAGAGAATTCTAGAACATCTACTTCTGCTTCATTAACTGATCACAGCAAACTGTGGGAAATTCTTCAAGTGATAGGAATATCAGATCACCTTATCTGCCTCCTGAGAAATCTGTATGCAGGTTAAGAAGCAACAATTAGACTGTTTCCAGGTGGGAAAGGAGTACGTCAAGGCTGTATATTTTTACTTTGCTTATTTAACTTCTGTGCAGAGTGTATCATGTGAAATGTTGGACTGGATGAAACACAAGCTAAAATCAGGATTGTTGGGAGAAATATCAATAACCTCAGATATGCAGATGATATAACCCTTATGGCAGAAAGCGAAGAGGAACTTAAAAGCCTTTAATGAAAGTGAAAGAGGAGAGTGAAAAAGCTGGCTTAAAACTCAACATTCAGAAAACTAAGATCATGGTATCTGGTCCTATCACTTTATGGCTAATAGATAGGGAAACAATGAAACAATGACAGACTTTTTTGTCTTGGGCTCCAAAATCACTGCAGATGGTGATTGCAGCCATGAAATGAAAAGATGCTTGCTCCTTGGAAGAAAAGCTGTGACCAACCTAGACAGCATATTAAAAAGTGGAGACATTCCTTTACTGACAAAGGTCAGTGTACTCTAAACTATGATTTTTCCAGTAGTCATGTATGGATGTGAAAGGTGGACTATAAAGAAAGCTGAGCGCCGAAGAATTGATGCTTTTGAACTGTGGTGTTGGAGAAGACTCTTGAGAGTCCCTTGGACAACAAAGAGATTAAACCAGTCAATCCTAAAGGAAATCAGGCCTGAATATTCATTAGAAGGACTGGTGCTGAAGCTGTAGCTCCAATACTTTGGCCACTTGATGCAAAGAACAATGAGCCTTCATTGGAAAGGACCCTGATGCCCAGAAAGATTAAAGGCAGGACGAGAGAGGATGAGATGATTGGATGGCATCACCGACTCGATAGGCGTGAGTTTGAGCAAGCTCCAGGAGTTGGGAAGCCTGCAGTCTACGGGGTCGTAAATAGTTAATAATAGTTAATAGTTGGGTACAACTTATTGACTGAACTGAACTGAACTGAAAGACACAGTAGGTTAAGAGTAGAAGTTAGGAAAACAGACTACCTGGGTTCTATACATACACTTAACATTTACCAGTAATACAGTCTTATGCAAATGATATAACTTGTCTGAATTTCAGTTTTCTCATCTGTAAATGAAAAATCATGGGAATATTACCTGCCTTATTGAACTGCTATGAAGATTAAAAGCCAGTACATGTAAATTCCATGAAATAGTGGTTGGCACATAGTAAGTATTCATTTATATTAGGTATTAATCTTATTTCATACCTACCATGGAAAGCAGTGTAACAAGGGCTTTGTTACCTAAGGCCTGACTTTTTTTCCCTAAGATGTGGCTTAATTCCTATCTCTTAGTTCTGAACTCTATTCTAAGGTTCCTTGAGGGTTCCATGCAACTGATCCTCTGAACCTCTGTGGGCAGATTCAAGTCTTCCATCTCTTTGTACCCATCGTTTCTTATTTTTAGGAGTATTCGGATAAGCACCCTCTTCCAACAACACAAGAGATGACTCTACACATGGCCAATGTGTAGATGGTCACCAGATGATCAATACCAAAATCAGATTGATTATATTTTTTGTAGTCAAAGATGGATAAGCTATATACAGTTAGCAAAAACAAGACCAGGAGCTGACTATGGATCAGATCATGAACTCGTTATTGCAAAATTCAGACTTAAATTGAAGAAAGTAGGGAAAACCACTAGACCATTCAGGTATGACCTAAATAAATCCCTTAAGATTATACAGTGGAAGTGACTAACAGATTCAAGGGATTAGGTCTGATAGACAGAGTGCCTGAAGAACAATGGATGGAGGTTCCTAACATTGTACAGGAGGTGGCTACCAGAACCACCCCCCACCAAAAAACAAATGCAAGAAGGCAAAGTGGTTGTCTGAGGAGGCCTTAGAAATAGCTGAGAAAAGAAGAGAAGTGAAAGGCAAAGGAGAAACGGAAAGATATACCCAACTGAATGCAGAGTTCCAGAGAATAGCAAGGATAGATAAGAAAGCCTTCTTAAGTGAGCAGTGAATGCAAAGAAATAGAGGAAAACACTAGAATGGGAAAGACTAGAGATCTTTTCCAGAAAATCAGAGATCCAAGGGAACCTTTCATGCAAAGATGGGCACAATAAAGGAGATAAACAGCAGTGACCTCACAGAAGCAGAAAAGATTAAGAAGAGGTGCAAGAATACATAGAAGAACTATACAAAAAAGGTCTTAATGACATGGATAACCACAATGGTGTGGTCACTACCTACAGCCAAACATCCTGGAGTATAAAGTCAAATGGGCTTTAGGAAGCATTACTACAAACAAAGCTAGTGAGGATAATGGAATTCCAGCTGAGATATTTCAATTCCTAAAAGATGATGCTGTGAAAGTGCTGCACTCAATATGTCAGCAAATTTGAGAAAAAATCAGCAGTCACCACAGGACTGGAATAGGTCAGTTTTCATTCCAATCTCAAAGAAAGGCGATGCCAAAGAATGTTCAAACTATGCCACAATTACGCTCATTTCACATGCTAGCAAGGTAATGCTCAAAATTCTTCAAACTAGGCTTCAACAGCATGTGAACTGAGAACTTCCAGATATACAAGTTATATTTAGAAAAGGCAGAGGAAGCAGAGATCAAATTGCCAAACATCTGTTGGATCATAGAAAAAGCAAGAGCGTTTCAGAAAAACATTTACTTCTGCTTCACTGACTACACCAAAACCTTTGACTCTGTGGATCACAACAAACTGTGGAAAATTCTTAAAGAGATATAAATACCAGACCACCTTACCTGCCATCAAGAAACTTGTATGCAGGACAAGAAGCAACAGCTAGAACTGGACATGGAACAACAGACTGTTTCAAAATTGGCAAATGAGTATGTCAAGGCTGTAGTCACTGTGCTAATTTAACTGATGTGGAGAGTACATCATTGAAATGCCAAGTTGGATGAAGCACAAGCTGGAATCATGATTTTGGGAAGAAATATCAATAACCTCAGATATGCAGATGACACCACCCTAATGGCAAAAAGTGAAGAACTAAAGAATCTCTTGATGAAGGTGAAAGAGGAGAGTAAAAAAGGTGGCTTAAAACTCAACATTCAAAAAACTAAGATCATGGCATCCAGTCTCTCTGTGCATACAGCTAAGTCACTTCAGTCATGTCTGACTCTTTGTGACCCTATGGACTGTAGCCTATCAGGGTCTTTTGTCCACCAGATTCTCCAGGCAAGAATACTGGAGTAGGTTGCTGTACCCTCCTCCAGGGGATCGAACCCAGCCAAGGATCGAACTCACATCTCTTGCAGCTCCTGAATTGCAAGTGGATTCTTTACCGCTGAGCCACCAGGGAAGCCCCCAGTCACGTTACTTCATGGCAGATAGATGGGAAAACAGTGGAAGCAATGACAGACTGTACTTTCCTTTCCCATATTCATACATGGATGTGAGAGTTGGACCATAAAGAAGGCTGAGCACCAGAGAATCGATGCTTTAGAACTGTGGTGCTGGGGAAGACCCTTGAGAGTGCCTTTGACAACAAGGTCATCAAACCAGTCACTCCTAAAGGAAATCAACCCTAAGTATTCAGTGGAGATAGTGAAGGAGAGGGAAGCCTGGCATGCTGCAGTCCATGGGGTTGCAAAGAATCAGAGACGACTGAATAGCAACAGATTCAGTTAAAAACACATGTGGCATATTAACCACTATGCCAATGATAGCTGGAAATAACTAGCATGAAAGAGGTATAGTCTTATGGGACTAGCACAAGTATATAAATAACTATAATATAGGTGGAGTAATGACAAAAAGAGGGATTAACAAATGGAAGTACATTCAACAGGAAGTAAAAAGAACAAAGTCTGACAAACAAGGAAGTTAGAAATACGTGAGAAGACAGAATGTAGTATTTCTGTCTGGCTGGAAAATACAATAGTGGAATAGTAAGACATAAAACCAGGTAATTAGGAGCAGAATGTTGGCCATGAGAATAAAATGAGTGTTTAATTTATGTAGCAATGGGAAGTTATTGAAGGTTTTGGAACTATGCTGGGAGCAGAGAGAGAGAGTCGAATTAGGGAGCAGCTAAGAATAAGGGGACAGGAAACTGTTTTAAAATTTTGGAAAGGGGTAGAAAGAGCCCAAACCAAGAGACATATGTGATGATGGTCATTGCAAAATCCATTCTGGTAAAAGAGAATTGGTATGTCCATCACTGGGAGAGGTGCCATGGAGTAGTATGCAGTTGCTAGGAGAGTAAAGAATAGATGTGTATGTGTTCACTTGGATGGAACTTGAAAACATAGCGCTTAGTGAAAAAAGATGAAAAGAGAACACATGAAGAAAAATCATCCAAAACTTTGAATTAAAACAAAAAGACTGACTACATGACCTTCATTGTCATATTAGAGTATTGTTTCCCATGTTAAGGCCCATATTTTCAGATAATATTTTCTAACCTTTTGGGGTTAAAATATGTTCAGACTAGTTGTTCAGCAAGCTATTTCTGGAGTTACCTTGATTTTTGTTACCTTCTAACAAGGTAAGGAACTTGATCCAGAATAGCCGTCAACTGTTACTAAATGCCTGTTTAGTCCAGAGGAATGGGACTTCTCCATGATGTAAACTGCTTGCATAAGTTCATAATCTCTTCACTGGGCCAGCATTTTAATAGCACTGCCTCTGGCTATGAGATATGGTGAACAGTTTTGAATAAAGATAACAAAGAAAGACAGAAGTTAAAAATTACTCTAAAGTTTTTAACTGTTGACCAGGAATATCGTGATATTGTTAGCTAATTATGGAGAAGTGTCTTATCAGGAAAATTAATCAGAACATCCAGTTGAAATAACAAATAGGCAGTTAGAAATATAATTTTTAAAAATTTTAATTCAGTTTACTTAAACTAAAGAAAGCCAAACAGTTCAGCTATTTCTCCCCAACCCCTACCCCCAGCCTCCACCTCCAAGAACTGCCAGTTTGTTTTCTGCATCTATGAATTTTTGTTTGGGTTTTCTGTTTTGCTTTGTTTTTATACTCCACAAATAAGAGAAGTCATATGGTATCGGGCTTTCTCTGTCTGACATCTCACTTACCATAATGCTCTCTAGGTCTATCCATGTTGCTGCAAATGGCAAGATATAATTCTTTTTTATGGCTGAGTGATATTCTATTGTATATATGCCACATATTTCTTTATACATTTATTCATTGATGGACACTTAGGTTATTTCCATATCTTAATATTGTAAATAAAGTTGCAATAAACATGGTAGTGCAGATACCTTTTCAAATTATTATTTTCATTTTCTTTGCATCAGTTCAGTTCAGTCACTCAGTCGTGTTTGACTCTTTGTGACCCCATGGACTGCAGCACACCAGGCTTCCCTGTCCATCACCAACTCCCAGAGCTTGCTTAAACTCATGTCTATCGAGTCAGTGATGCCATCCAACCATCTCATCCTCTGTCATCCCCTTCTCCTCCAGATTTCAGTCTTTCCCAGCATCAGGGTCTTTTCCAATGAGTTAGTTCTTCTCATCAGGTGGCCGAAGTATTGGAGCTTCAGCCTCAGCGTCAGTCCTTCCAGTGAATATTCAGGTTGATTTCCTTTAGGATTGACTGGTTTTATCTCCTTGCAGTCTTTGCATAAATAAATATTTCTTTGCATAAATACCCAAAAGTGGAATTCCTTCCTGGATCATATGGTAGTTCTATTTTTAATTTTTTGAGGAACTTCTATACTCTTTCCACAGTGCCTGCATCAATTTACATTCCCGCTAACAGTGCACAAGGCTTCCCACTTCTCCACATCCTCTCCAATACTTGTTATTTCTTGTCTTTTTGATATAGCCATTCTGGCAGGTATGAGGTGATATCTCGTGATTTTGATTTGCATTTCCTTGATGATTATTGATGTTGAGCATCTTTTCATGTATTGGTTGGCCATCTGTGTGTCTTCTTTGAAAAAATATGTTTTAACCTGAAAGAAATATCAAGGATTAAGTCTAAGAGTAAGAATAAACTCCTTATAGATGGTCGGTGAAGCCATGGTTAAGTTTAAGGAAGAGGATACAGAGAGAAGAAAAGGAGGCCAAAAGCCAAATTTTATGCAGCATGTACATTAAAAGCAGGCATTTTGCCTGCAGTCATTTCTTTATTAGATTAATTCACCATATAACTGATTGGCTAAATATTAAAGTGTTTCTTTTAACTATAAAGCTTAGGGCAATTTATTGGATGAGAAATCTATCTCTCCTCCCATCTCCCACTCCACCCCACTTTTTACAGCTGTTGCAGATTTACTAAGTTTCAGCTGACCGCTTTTTATTTTTGTCTTGAGAATTGAGATCACCTGTGTTAACCTTTGGGCTTAAGAACTAAAATTGTTTATGTCAATATAGCTTTTTGCTCCAGGAAATTTTTGCCATCAGTTTATCTAAATAAACATTTGGTTATGAGGATAAACATTTTGATTGGCAGGGCAAACATTATGTTTATTAGGATAGATTTTTCAGAAGGCTTACTTTAAGACCCCATGTCCATCAGTGTTAAACTATTATGTCACAAATTTTGCTTAATCCTATCCTATTCCCTATCTGGGATGGGGAGAACCTTCTTAAAGCACTCAAGCTTACATCCCCAAATCCTGAATGTACTCTTCTCTTGCTTTCCCCTGAGGGCTTCCCTGATAGCTTAGTTGATGAAGAATCTGCCTGCAATGCAAGAGACCCCAGTTTGATAGCTTTTCCCTGTTAGCTTTCCCCTATTGAAACATTATCAAAACCCTGTTAAACCCTCACTGCAGTTACCAGGCTCCTCTGTCCATGGGATTCTCCAGGCAGGAATACTGGAGTGGGTTGCCATTTCCTTCTCCAGGGGATCTTCCCGACCTAGGGATTGAACCCAGATCTCCCGCATTAGAGGCAGACGCGTTAACCTCTGAGCTACCAGGGAAGACCTGCAGTTAATTTAATAAACTTGCTCTGTTTGACAGACTTTTTGGATGGTCTTTGTGAGCCATTTAATAGTTCTCATAGCAGCATTTTAAGAAATATTTCATTTGTTTCTGTCCCAGATCTCTACTAGTGCTGCTGGAGGGAACTGGAACAGAAAAAGCAAACCATTTACCATGTGAAACTCATGGCACAGCCTGAGTTCAGAGAAGAGACAAAAACAAAATGAAAAAGACCAAGAGAAAGACAGGGGGAAGAAAAAGAGTACTATTGTGGAAAAAATTAAAAATATAGATGAATTGTATATAAAGGAAAATATAAGAGGAGTGATGATGGAATTTGATTTTTCTCTTCTTCAAACTAATGTTTTTAGCTTGGTCTTGTTTCATGAATGTTGGTGGAAGATATGGGTCTTGGGTGAGAGATACCAAGAACTTTATTATTCATTACACAACAAACATCATGAGCCTTAGCATGCTTATGTCACTTCCCCCTTGACCTCCAAGACACACAGCAGCAACACAGAAGGCCAAGACAGATGCCTACCCAAAGGATGGGTTGTGTTACAGGAGAGAAACTCTGAATTTTGGAAATTCTGCATTTTATAACAAGCAGTAATAACCTCTTTGTCCTGGAGGGAGACATGACTTTATCCCACAGGTTGCTCATTGCAAAGAGAACCCTGAAAGAGGCCCAGATACAGTATCAGGGTTTTGTTTTCTTGTCATTCTCAGCAAAACAGGCAGGGCCTTGAAAAACTCACAGGGTAGTGCCTTTCCCAACATTTCACCTTTTGCCCTACCACCTTGGCATCTGACAAATTATCACATGGGCATGACAGTTCTTTACCACACTGACTAATTGGCAGAGGCTAGGACCAAATGTATTTAATTTATGGCATATAGAAATCAACTAAGGCTATTAATATTGCTCTCAAAAGGAGGATGAAGCCAACCAGCAATATTGACTTCAACTATGCCTCCGGAATCCCAGACTCAAGCAACTGGGATTAATCGCAGGGGAGACCAGTAGGTCTTATTTCAGACAATCAAGACATAGCATAAGCCCAGGACAGTCTCCATTATGACCTGCACAAGGACATTTAAGTTTCCCTGTTAATTTTTGGTGCTGTTATCAGTAATGACAGGAACAATAGATGGGCCAAAAAAGAAATCCAACTGAGAGATATTCCATGGCCTATTCTGTACATAGAAACATAAAACAAAGAGACACTCTAGTTTGAATTTACTTTTAAACTTGATTTGGATTACTGTGACATTGTTTTGTTTTTATCACATGAGAAAACATCTCTGAGAACTTGCAGCCTTGATTGTTACACATAAAATAGCCCAAGATCACTTGAACATCAGGGGAAACCTGTGTTTATATCTGTCATATTGAAACAAGATTGTGTTGGTCCATATTTTCATACCCTTATAAAGAGAGGCTAGGCAAAGCAGAATAGTTCAGGGTTTTCCATATTCACATGAATTTGAGAAATCTAGCAGTAGGTCAGATTGTCAGCTGCAGCTACTACTTGCCCCAGGTGGACCACATTAATTGTTTTGCCAAGGTGCAGTGCTGAGTCTAGAGGATGCCTCTGCTGCTGCTGCTAAGTCACTTCAGTCATGGTGACCCCATAGACAGCAGCCGACCAGGCTCCCCCATCCCTGGGACTCTCCAGGCAAGAACACTGGAGTGGGTTGCCATTTCCTTCTCCAGTGCATGAAAGTGAACAGTGAAAATGAAGCCACTCAGTTGTGTCCGACCCTCAGCGACCCCATGGACTGCAGCCCACCAGGCTCCTCCATACATGGGGTTCCCCAGGCAAGAGTACTGGAGTGGGCTGCCATTGCCTTCTCCCTAGAGGATGAATGGAACATGAATTTCTCCCCTTCCTTAAGTACTTCCCAGAATCTAAACTGTTCCTTCCCCAGGTTCTGGAGTTACTGCTATCCTTATGATCACAAAATTGGTGTGCCCCTTACCACATGCTATCACTTTTTTCCAATCATTTCCTACTCAGCAGAGGTCAAGTGCAGAAGGGATAAGAGTATTTTTACAAAAGTTATAGAGATCCATTATATTTCCCACCATGATGGGCGTGGGCTACTTCAGGGAGACTTAGTGAGCAGTTTATTCAACCAAATGGTCATTATTTTCATAGGACAGAGGTTGGCAAACTTTTCCTATAAATGGCCAAAGAGAAATATTTTCAGCTCTGTAGGAGAGCTTTTGTAGAGCAAAAGCAACCATAGATAATATATAATAGACTGTCATGGCTATGATTCAGTAAAACTTTATTTACAAAAACAAGCAAAATATCAGGCTCAACCCATGGGTTATAGTTTGCTGATCTAGTTCTAGACTCTAGTGACTCTGATCTAGTATCAGTTCAGTCTGAAAGGAGAAACCAAGTGACTAAAACCAGATTAAGTTTGAATTCCATAAGCTCCTTTTTGGGCAGGTTGCCATTCAGGTGTACCAACAAGGCTGGCTTGGGGTGGCTGTTAGAGAAAAGAAAAATGTCAGGAAATGTCAGAGCAAAATTCTATTCCTTTTTTGAGAGTGACTAATGTTAGTTAAGGTAATACTGGCTCTTATTTATAACCAATAAACTCCAAGGGTTTAGCAATGTCACACACAATATGCTTATTTCTCATTCATGTAAATACCCAGTGTGGATAGTCTTAGTTGGCTGATGGCTTTCCTGCACATGGTAATTTAGGGTCCCAGGCATCTCACATCTTGTAACTGTACTATCCTCAAGGACCTCAGAGTGTTCTGCATCTAGCTGCTAGTATTAGAGGCTCTCCTGCAGAGGCAAGGGGAGGCTCTGGCCAATTGTGAGGACATTGACATTGGAAGCAGCAGTTCTGAGAAGTACTCAACATTGTGAGCCCTCCCAGAAGCCACCATTAGCCCCACCAAACAGCCTGTAAAAAGTAGAATTCTAAAATTTCAAAATAAGTCAAGATAACCCCTTTCATCCTAATCTTTGTCTAGAAGGTGGCCAAGAAGATGTGAACTCTTTCAGTGGATGCTCGCATTTAGTGACCAAACTACCTCATTAGATGTATGGACCAGGAGAAGGTGAAGCAGGTAGAGTTAGAAATCTCTCTAGTTGGCTTTTTTAAAAACTCCATTTATCTCTTACTGAAACCAACAGCTCAAGGATGATAAGGGATATGAAGTGTCCATCAAATACCTTGACTATTGGTCCAGTATTGAGTGCACCTTTGCATTAAAAGATATCACACAGTCTGACTGAATATGGTCTAAAAGGCCAAAAACATAATACATTTTATGTTATGGTTATTGTGGCTGGAGTTGGTTGATCGGATTGGAACAGTGACACCATAAACTGAAAAGATATCAACAAGAGGCATCAGTGGAGACGCCAAGACAAGTGGTCAAAGGTTCAATATAGTCAGCTTGTCAGGAGTGAGAGGGCCTATTTCACTTGGAGACAACAGGTTAACTTTGGAAAGGAGGCACAAGGCTGGCATGTAATGGTAGTTTTAACATCAGGCACGTGTAATCCTTACTTCCTAAGCCATGATGGTGGACGTGTCACCATGTTCAGCATAATGATGAATTTCCAGTAGAAATGACAGGGATCTGGGTAGGGCATAATTAACAATGTCATCCCAGCCCATTCCATTGGAGAATGAGCCATTGCCATGTATATATATATCAGCTATAATTTGTTCTATAGTTCACAGTCCTAAAGAGGAATATCTTTAATCTGCCCATCTGTAGTCTTCCAAGTTGCAGACCAAGTGACTAGGCAGTTGGCAATAGTCCAAAAGTCAGTAAAAACATATGGCTTAATCTTCA
This sequence comes from Bubalus bubalis, assembly GCF_019923935.1. Classification (NCBI taxonomy): domain Eukaryota; kingdom Metazoa; phylum Chordata; class Mammalia; order Artiodactyla; family Bovidae; genus Bubalus; species Bubalus bubalis. The sequence goes on along the minus strand of NC_059160.1, from coordinate 41,631,110 downwards.
TAGTATTACATTATCTAAGGTAGGTATTGGCGATTTTCAGCCTTTCAAGAAATACAGTCTCAGCTCTGTCATTATAGTGTGAAAGCAGCCATAAACAACACATAAATGAACAGACATAGCTGTGTTCTAAGAAAAGTTCATTTATAAAAGCAGATAACAGGCCAGATTTGGCCCATAGGTCATAGTTTTCTGACCCCTGGACCTAAGGGGGAGGCCCAGGACAATGGTGACAGCTTTTATTTACCAGAAACTACCTTTAAGAGCACTCAGATGTTGGACTTAGCAAAGTCTTAAAAAACTACTCTAAATATGTTCAAAGAACTAAATTATGCCATACTTACAGAAGTAAGGGTAAAAGTAGTTTGGCAGTTCGTCAAAAAGTTAAACATAGAATTACCATTTTTACTCACAAATTCACTCTTAGATATATAACCAACATAATTGAAATCGAGTACTCAAATATTTCTACACAAATATTCATAGTAACACTAATCACAGCAATCCAAAGGTGGAAACAACCAATATGTCCATCACCAATGAATCAATACACAAAATGTGGTATATCCATACAATGAAATATCATTCAGCCATTAAAAGGAATGAAATACTGATACATGCTACAATGTGGATGAACCTGAGAAACATTATGCTAAATGGAAGAAACCAGACATAAAAGTTCACATTTATATGAATAAATTTATATGAAATACCTGAAATAGAACATTCCATAGCAAAAGAAGCACATTGATGGTTTCCTGGTACTGGGGAAAGAGAGGAATGGAAACTGACTCCTTAGTAAATGTAAATTTTCCTTTGGGCTAATGAAACGATTTTATAAGTGGATAGAAGTAGTGTTTATACAACATGAATATTCAAAATGCCAAAGAATTTTACACTTTAAAAGGTTAATTTTATATTATGTGAATTTCACCTCAATTTTAAAAAAAAGGAAAAAGAATTAAAGGTATGATGACAATGTCTCATGATATAGATAAAATCATGATCGTCGTTCAGTTGATCAGTGGTGTGTGACTCTTTGGGACCCCATGGACTGCAGCACACCAGGTTTTGCTGTCCTTCACCATCTCCTGGAGTTTCCTCAAATGAATGTCCATTGCATCAGTGATGCCATCCAACCATCTCTGTTGTCCCCTTCTCTTCCTGCTGTCAATCTTTCCCAGCATCAGGGGCTTTTCCAATGAATCAGCTCTTTGCATCAGGTGGCCAGAGTATGGGAGCTTCTGCTTCAGCATCACTCCTTTCAATGTACATTCAGGATCGATTTCCTTTAGGATTGACTGGTTTGATCCCCTTGCAGTTCAAGGGACTCTCAAGAGTCTTCTCCAGCCCCACAGTTCAAAGGCATCAATTCTTTGGCACTCAGCCTTTTTTTTTGTCCAGCTCTCACATCCATACATGACTACTGGAAAAACCATAGCTTTGACTATACAGACCTTTGTTGGCAAAGTAATGTCTCTGCTTTTTAATATGCTGTCTGGATTTGTCATTGCTTTTCTTCCAAGGAGCAGGCGTCTTTTAATTTCATGGCTGCAGTCACCATCCACAATGATTCTGGAGCCCAAGAAAATAAAGTCTGTCACTGTTTCCATTGTTTCCCCATCCATTGCCATGAAGTGATGGGACTGGATACCATGATCTTTGTTTATAAATGCTAAGTTTTAAGCCAGCTTTTTCACTCTCCTCTTTCACCTTCATCAAGAAGCTCTTTAATTCCTCTTTACCTTCTGCCATAAGAGTGGTGTCCTCTGCATGTAACAGATAATATCAATATCTGAGGTTATTGATATTTTCCCCTGAAATCTTGATTCTAGCTTGTGCTTCATCTGGCCCAGCATTTCACATGATGTACTCTGCATATTAGTTAAATAAACAGGGTGACAATATACAGCCTTGATGTATCCCTTTCACAATTTTGAACCAGTCTGTTATTCTATCTGGTTCTAACTGTTGCTTCTTGATTTGCATACAGATTTTGCAGGAGACAGATAAGGTGGTCTGGCATTCCTATCTCTTTAAGAATTTTCCACAGTTTGTTGTGATCCACACAGTCAAAGGCTGTGGACATTCTTTGGCATTGCCCTTCTTTGGAATTGGAATGAAAACTAACCTATTCCAGTCCTGTGGCCACTGCTGAGTTTTCCAAATTTGCCGGCATATTGAGTGCAACACTTTCACAGCATCATCTTTTAGGATATGAAATAGGTCAGCTGAAATTCCATCAACTCCACTAGCTTTGTTTGTAGTGATGCTTCCTAAGGCCCACTTGACTTCACACTCCAGGATATCTGGCTCTAGGTGAGTGATCACACCATCATGGTTATCCACATAATTAAGATCTTTTTTGTATAGTTCTGTGTATTCTTGCCATGTCTTCTTAATTGTTTCTGCTTCTGTTGTCCCATACATTTCTCTCCTTTATTGTGCCTATCTTGGCACCATAGAGGCTATTACTTTAGAGGTACAATTAATGAAGAAATATAAATTATATATAAAAAAGAACCAAATGGAAATTCTGGAATTGAAAAATTACAATAACTGAAATTTAAAAATCACTCAAGGGACTCAGCAGTAGATTTGAACTGGCAGAATAAAGAGTTATGAACTTGAAGATAAATAATAGTATGCAATCTGAAGAATGGAAGGTAAATAGGATAAGGAAATGGGGCAGAACCTCAGAGGAGTACGGGATAAGCATGTCAATATACATGTGATGGGAACACGAAAACAAAAAGAGAGAAAGAGAAGAAAATAGATTCTTGAAAAAATAATAGCTAAAAGCCAGATTTAATGAGAAATATTAATCTACACATCCGAGGAACTCAGTGAATTGAAATTAACTGAATGAATTTTTAGGATAAATACAAAGAAATATAAACATACATATCAGGAGAATTCCCTGGTTGTCCTATAGTTAGGACTCCACACTCTTACTACTGAGGGCCCAGGTTCAATCCCTGATCAGGGAACTAAGATCCTGCAAGCTGCATGACATGGCCAAAAACAAAACAAAAATATAATAGTAAAATGCTGAGGCCAAAAGAAAATCCTGAAAACAGTAAGAGAAAAATTACTCGTGTATAAGAGAACCTTAATAAGATTAACAATGAACTCCTCTTCAGAAACACTGAAAGCAGAAAACAATGGGATAACATGTTTAAAGTGCTGAAAGAAAAATCTCAACTAAGAATCCTATAAACAGAAAAACCCAACTTAAAAGTGGGAAGAGGATCTAAATAGACAGTTCTATAAAGGAGATATACAGATGGCTGACAAGCACATGCAGAGATGCTCAACGTCATTAACTAGCAGTGAAATGTAAGTCAAAACCATAATGAGCTATTATTACTTCAGAGCCACTAGGATGGCAAAAATAAAAGACAGATAATATCAAATATTGGAAAGGATGTTGAGAAATTGGAACCCTCATACATTGCTGGTAGGAATATAAAATGTTGTAGCCACTTTGTAAAAATAGTTTGGCAATTCCTCAAATGTTTATACTTAGAGTTACTGTATGACTCAGAAGTTTTATGTGACCCAGCAAGTGAGCTCTTAGATATGTCCCCAAAGTAAATGAAAACATATGTCTACCCAAAAACTCATACATGAACATTTGTAGCAGGATTATCCATAATAGCCCCCAAATAGAAACAACCTAAGTATCAATAAACTGATGCATGGATAAACAAAAGGTGGTATATCTATATGATGGAATATTATTTGACAGTAAAAATGAATGAAGTGCTGATACATGTTACAACTAGATAAACTTGAAAATGTTAAGTGAAGGAAGCCAGTAATAAATTATCACATATTTTATAATTCCATTTATATGAAAAGTGCTGCTGCTGCTGCTGCTAAGTCACTTCAGTCCTGTCCGACTCTGTGCGAGTTGGCCATAGATGGCAGCCCACCAGGCTTCCCTGTCCCTGGGATTCTCCAGGCAAGAACACTAGAGTGGGTTGCCATTTCCTTCTCCAATGCATGAAAGTGAAAAGTGAAAGTGAAGTTGCTCAGTCGTGTCTGACTCTTTGCGACCCCATGGACTGCAGCCTACCAGGTTCCTCAATCCATGGGATTTTCCAGGCAAGAGCACTGGAGTGGGTTGCCATTTCCTTCTCCAATGCATGAAAGTGAAAAGTGAAAGTGAAGTTGCTCAGTCGTGTCTGACTCTTTGCGACCCCATGGACTGCAGCCTACCAGGTTCCTCAATCCATGGGATTTTCCAGGCAAGAGCACTGGAGTGGGGTGCCATTGCCTTCTCCAATGCATGAAAGTGAAAAGTGAAAGTGAAGTTGCTCAGTCGTGTCTGACTCTTTGCGACCCCATGGACTGCAGCCTACCAGGTTCCTCAATCCATGGGATTTTCCAGGCAAGAGCACTGGAGTGGGGTGCCATTGCCTTCTCCAATGTGAAAAGTGCAAAATAGGCTAATCTAGAAGGCAGTGGCACCCCACTCGAGTACTCTTGCCTGGAAAATCCCATGGATGGAGAAGCCTGGTAGGCTACAGTCCTTAGAGTCACAAAGAGTCAGACACAACTGAGTGGCTTCACTTTCCCTTTTCACTTTCATGCATTGGAGAAGGAAATGGCAACCCACTCCAGTGTTCTTGCCTGGAGAATCCCAGGGACAGGGCAGCCTGGTGGGCTGCCATATGGGTTGCACAGAGTTGGACACAACTGAAGCGACTTAGCAGGAGCAGCAGCAGGTTTGTCATAGCTTTTCTTCCAGGGAGCAAGTGTCTTTTAATTGGTTTTAATTGGTTGTTTTTGGTACAGTTAATCTTCAGTTCCAAAATCCATTTGTTACCATTTCTTTGAGGCCAGTTCTAGGAATTGTGACAGCTTATGTCATGGGTACAGTCTGGTCATTATGTAGTTAACTTCTTCACCCCTATGTTTTAATATCTATAAGACAGTTCACAGGATATGGCTCAGAATAGTATCTGTAGCCCTTGAGAAAGAACTAAAGGTCCTTGATTGCTTAATGCCTACATTATTATTTGGTCTCTTTTGACTGTTTTTCTTTGTTTTCCACATTTCTCACTTCTCTGATTAAACTTTCTCTTTGACTAAAGTTTTCCACAGACAAAAGGCAGACAGTGGACATGGGGTAGGGGTAAGGACAATAGGGTCCTGCTCCATTTCAAAATCTTACAAATTGAATTAGTGTCTTTACAAAGAAGCTCCAGAGAAATCCCTAGCCCCTTCTACCATAAGAGGACACATAGAGAAGGTGCCAGCTGTGGATCAGGAAGAGAGCCCTAACTCAACCATGCTGGCACTTTGATCTTAGACTTCTAGCATCCAGAACTGTGAAAATTAAAGTTCTTTTTTTTAACAAATCTATCCAATCTGTGGCATTTTGTTATTGCAATTCAACCAGACAAAGACAGTGTCCTTAAGAGGAGGAAAACTCAGACTTTCACCATGGGGTTTGCTTTCACAACACAAAGAACACAGGATTCTCACACAAAACTACTTCTGCCAAAGAAGTGTTAACAGTCAAAATGTACAAAGTACCTAAAGAACAAAATAGCATGAAAGAGACTCAACAGAAAATAGGACAATTGACACTTTATTAACTTCGGACAGTAGAATAACTTGAAAGATATTTTAAAACAAATATATTGGAAATGTTCAAAAACAAAGGAACAGTTATTCTTAACAGATGAATGTAGATAAAAATGACAGATAAATTTAAAAAATTAAAAGCCCTAAGAAAGAAAAATGTAGTCATTGAAATAACCACCTAAATTCCCTTGTATCTTTCATAAGAGGTGATAGACTGGACTTTGACCACATCCTGTGTGTTGAAAATAACACCTACTGGTTCCCTTCCCCCACTCCACACTTTTTCACAGTTAGCTGAATCTGGGGCCCAGCAGTTACTTTTGAGGTCGTTACTGCAGGTTGGCCTTATCCTGCTACTTGGAGTACTACTGATATGTCAGGGGACATTCAACTTTAAGGAATCCAACATGTTGTTTTCTTCCTTTGTGTGCTGTTTCTCAAGGGCCCTCTGTTCCTCATCAATTCCTGGAAAACAGGAATGAACAGAGCTGCACGCAGTTCTTAGGTCTGAAGTCATGAGGCAGAGCACATACATGGATTCCCTTCAGTGACCTTTTACTTTAACGTAAACTATTCAGTCATGTCCCTATTACTCAGATATGGATTGTCTTTTGGCCCTGTGACGATTGTTATTCACCTGGTTCTGTTTTTGCTCAACTTTATTTTTGCTGCCTAAAGCTTCCTTGTATGGGGATATATAAGCACACTCTGCCACAAATAAAGCACCCTTGTTTCACTCGAGACTTGGGTCCCCTGCGTCCCTCTTTTCATCGTCTCCAGTCCCCAGGTCCCAGTCTATAAAGACCATAACACTGATAGTTGTTTACTCACTAAGTCATATATCCAACTCTTTGTGACCCCATGGTCTGTAGCACACCAGGCTCCTCTGTCCTCCACTGTCTCCGACAGTTTGCTCAGTTTCATGTCCATTGAGTCAGTGATGCTATCTAACTACCTCATCCTCTGCCACCCCTTTCTCCTTTGCTTTCAATATTTCCTTGGATCAGGGTCTTTTCCAATGTGTTGGCTATTGATAGTAGCTTTAATTAAGTGCTTTAAGAGGCAAATTGAACAGATTAGGTTTTAGCCTCTGTTGGTCAAATTAAAGTAGCTGATAAAGAGTGGCATACCTCCATGAATATTTGAATTAAGCCAAGAACTTACTGGGGTGGATTGTTGGAAGAGGCAACACCATGGACCTGCACATTCTTGCTGGGTGTACCAAGAATGCAGGGCCTTGATTACCTAGGCCATTTCTCAAGGTTGCATTTGTAGTAAACAGCCTTGAGAGATGAAGTATTTTTCTCCTTCCAAAAAGAGCAGTCTTGCTTCTGGTTGCTATAAAAATGGTGAACCCCCTCAAGCTCAGTGTTTCTGTCTTGTACAACCCACTACATGAGTAAACATCTATCTGGACCGACCTTCGTACATTATACTGTAGGACCTGGGACATGGATAACCAACACAAACATGAAGCTCCAGCTACTACTCTTTTTCTTTTTTTTAATTTATTTATTTTTGACTGAGCTGGGTCTTTGTTGCTGCCCATGGGCTTTCTCTAGTAGCAGCGACCAGGGGCTACTCTGCTCATTGCTGTGGCTTCTCTTGTTATGGAGCACAGGCTCTAGGATGCACAGGCTCATGGTTGTGAAGTATGGGGTTAAGTTGCTCAGCAGCATGTCGGTTCTTAATTCCTGGACCAGGGTTCGAACCCCAGTGCCCTGCATTGGCAGGCAGATTCTTAACCACTAGACCACCAGGGAAGATCCCTGGCTACTGCTCTTATCCTGAGTAATAAAGTCATTTTTCACTGACCCAGCATTCTTCTGCCAGCATTCATAAAATGATAATAAAGCTAAATCATAAACTGGTAAGTAGGATCAACTCTCAGATTCTGTGCCACTCTTGACAGTTACAAAAATCTATTACAAGAGAGTTTTTAAGTAAAAAATGAAAGGTAAGGGACTTCCCTGTGGTCCAGTGGTTAAGACTCCATGTTCTCACTGCAAGCAGCATGGCTTCCATCCCTGGTCAAGGAACTAAGATCCCACATGATGCACCTAAGACCCAGCACAGCCAAATAAATAACTTTTTTTTTTTTTAATACAAGTATTGCAAACTAAGAATTCTACAGATTTAGTAGAAAGAATAAGAACATAGAAGAAATAAAAGATACTAATCAATGAATAATCACATACACAGTGGCTCAGATGGTAAAGAACCTGTCTACAATGCTAGAAGCCTGGGTTCAATCCATGGATTGGGAAGATCCCTTGGAGAAGGAAATGTATTCTTGCCTGAAAAATCCCATGGACATAAGAGTCTGGTAGGCTACAGTCCATGGGGTTGCAAAGTGTTGGACATGACTGAGAGGTTAACACTAACACACATAATATATTTATATGCACATACATGTACATACACAGAGAGAGATATTTAGACACGCATATATAAAACACAGAAAGAGAACATTACAACTCTCAGATAGAAAATATACATTTTCTGAATATTTATAGAGCACATATAAAATTAGTTATGTATTTGACCACAAAAATAGCTCATAGATACAAGTAAAAAGCAAAATAGATAGAAGATATGAATAGATTATTTTGAGGAAAGAATATCTAGATAGCCAGAACTTTATGAAAAGATGTTAAATTTACTAGAAATTAGAGAAATAAGAATTAAATTAGTAATGAGATACTAGTTTTCACCCATGAGATCTGTCAACATTTAAGAGTAAGCAGATGGTAAAAATAGTGCTCAGTGAAAAACTAATCTATGACAAATACCACACACATAAATTAGAAATACATCCATAGAACAATCATGCTAAAAGGATACATACAACAAAAGGATACACATTAGACATTAGAATGATTTCCTAGAGCTGGGGGATGAGATTGGGAAATGGACATAATGAAAATAAATGGAAAAATAAATAAAATGAACAATAACATCTGTTGCTTAGTGATGTAGAGGAAAAGGAACTCTCCAACACTTCTGATGGAAATATGAAGAAAATAATCTGACAACATATGTTATATCCTAGAAACAGTGGAATGCTCCTCAATAGGGGATGACGAAGTCATCCACACTATGAAATACAATATTTAGCCACTAAAGGAGAATTAAAACTATACTTGATGCTTTAAAGAATTATTATTAAATGAAAGAGTTTGTAGAAAAGTGAGTACACACTGATGCCATTCTAAGAAACAGTGATCTCTCCCCACCCCCACCCTAACTTGTAAAAGTATGTGTGAGAACATAGATACATGTGTGAGTGAATGTGTGTGTGTGAGTGAATGTGTGTGTGTGTGTGTACAAGCACAGGAAAAATAAGAATATACAAGGAATAGCATGAGGAACTAAACTAATGGAAGGGGGAAAGATAGGAGAAAGAAAGGCAGAGGCAACCAAAAGAAGAAAAAGAAAAAGACTGCACTAAAAAAATTCAAGTGTGTACATGTGAAAGTATTTGTAGGCAGAAACTAAGAAAGATTTGTATTTATTTAACATACAAGTATCTCAGATAGTTGGAATTTCAGGCCACATATCAATATGAAATATGTTGGTTGTATGGGTCTTGGTTGTTGCCTGCCTTGATAACTCTGTGATATATAATACTGGCACTAAGTTTATTCTCTCTCTGATTTGTACCATTTGTGAAATCTTTGTGGTTACAGTTCTTTCTTGGGTCTTATACCTGTACAATTTTTAAGAAAAATAGTGAAAGCAAGTTTGTTGGATTAACACATAAAATTTGTCAATTAATAGGCCCTAGTTTAATGTTTACTTAGGAATGTATGTGACTAAAAGCTTGGTAGTAACTGTATGTCTTAGCAATTGGAGAGACTGACTTAAGAAAAATTCTTTGTCATTCAGAATGCATTTTAGTAAGTGATGGATGCTGAGAAAAAGTTGTAGAGGAAAAGGGCAACTTGTTCATAACTGAGGCTTTTGAATCTTACCAAGCTTAAGTTGTAAATATTCATATAAAATGTGCACCCATTTTTTCTTTCTTATTTATGAAAGAACTAAGTGCTAACAAATGCATTAAACAAATATTAGCAGTCAATACCTGTATAGTGTAATTTACTGTATTGTATTTGTATTTCAGATGCCTTTGGTGCTTCATGAAGAATATTTCTAGATATATCACAGACATTAAGCCTTTGCCACCCAACATAAAAGATAGACTCATCAAAATTATGAGCGTGCAGGGGCAGATAACAGATTCAAACATAAGTGAGGTAAGAAAATATACAACTGTAAAGCAAGCTTATTATATTTTACTGGTCAGCTATGGTTTCAGATTTTTGGAACAATGTTTTATATTAGGATGAGTAATTTTAGAATATACTAAAGTTCTTTTTTTCTCCAGATAACCATAATGTCCTGTGTAATAGCTTCTAAAATAATCTCCCATTGACTTCCCTGGGGGTCCAGAGGTTAAGACTCAACGCTTCTGATGCAGGGGGTGCAGATTTCATTCCTGGTTGGGGAACTAAGATCCCACATGTTGAGCAGCCAAAAAACAAATAAAATAAAAATTAAAAATCTCCCACTGTTCCTTCAGTTATTCCCCTTGTCTTCATGGTACCAACATCCATGAACTGCATATTTTCAAGAAATGTTAAACTTTTTGGTTAAGTATACCTTAGTAAATCTAGAAAAAATTAAAATGCAGAGTGAAAAAACAAATGGCAAAAAAAAAAAAAAAAGACCCACAAGAAGAAATATGAATGTTACATTGTGACTCTAGGACACAAACCACTCCTACGTGTAACAGCACAGTGTACAGTACACTTGGATATTTTCTATTTTATTCTAGTATGTCTTATTTCAATTAAAAAATGTTGATCATAGCCTACTAGATTGATTTTATCCATTCAAGGATAACAATCAGTTAAAAATCATTCTTCTAAACTCTTTTAGTTCTTCTTCTGGCTACCTCACTCCATCTAACTTATACTTACTCCCTTTCCCTATATGTATGTTAGTTGCTTAGTCGTGTCTGACTCTTTGTGACTCCATGGACTGTAGCCCACTAGACTCCTCTGTCCATGGGATTCTCCAGGCAAGAATACTGAGTGGGTTGCCATGCCCTTCTCCAGGGGATCTTCCGTATCCAGGGATTGAACCCAGGTCTCCCACATGATAGGCAGATTCTTTACCAACTGAGCTTCCCAGGAAGCCCTTTCCCTAATTAAGCTAAAATTAACAATTCTGTAAGGGAGAATGTATAGTAAAGCTTCTGGCCTGAATAAAAATACCATCTTTGCCACTCTCTCTGACACTGAACCTCAGTTCTCTTAATTGTAAAATGGGTTTGCAACTATCATCACTCTCTGCCTACAGAGATTAAAGACTTGTACCTGCTGAACAAAGAGGCACATAGCTAGAATCTCTCATCATAGTCAGAAACTACTGGAAGAGGATAAGCACCCCACTACCTTGGTTCTGCTTCCATATCTAATGGGTTCTTATTCTGTACCAGCTGTCTCAGAGCTCTGTGTCCCAACAAGACTTTGGGGACACTATAAGCTGCACCCTCAGTTGGAAGTAGACTTGTTTTTTTCTGCTTTTTGTATCTGTCTTCACACAAATGCATTTCTGTATTCTTTGCTATAGTTTTCACCTGCCATTTCTCTGTTATGACCATCAAAACACTGAATATGGAATAAATATTTATGTTTATAGGAAATTTTAATTTTTCAAAATAATGTATGTATTATAGATTTTACATCCTGAAGTCCAAACTCTAGATCTACGAAGCTGTGATATTTCAGATACTGCTCTCCTGCACCTATGTAACTGCAGAAAACTGAAGAAATTAAATTTAAATTCCTCAAAAGAAAACAGAATTTCCATAACTTCAAAAGGTATGTTTATTAACACTGAATGAATTGGTAGAAACTATTCACCATAGTTTTGGAGCAGAGAAGGGGGAAGATATATTAAAAGATAGTATGAAGATGTCAGTCAGTCAGTTCAGTCACTCAGTCGTGTCCCACTCTTTGATACCCCATGGACTACAGCATGCCAGGCTTCCCTGTCCATCACCAACTCCCAGAGCTTGCTCAAACTCACATCCATTGAGTCGGTGATGCCATCCGACCATCTCATCCTCTGTTATCCCCTTCTCTTCCCACCTTCAATCTTTCCCAGCATCAGGGTCTTTTCCAATGAGTCAGTTCTGAGAACCCCATGAACAGTATGAATGTGTCAAAGAAATAGAAACTATATTTATCAATAAAAATATTCAAAATAAGCTAGAGAATCCTAATTAGAATTCTTGCTTATTATCAGTGCTGAAAGTTAGGAAAAACATTGTCACTATTTAAATTTTAAACATATTTAAAATAAACATGGCTAGATAAATATTTTAAATATTTTGCCTAGTATAGTGAAACAAGAAATGACCAGTTCATAACTTTGTTAAGACTTTTTTGTTGTAATATTACAACAGAAAGTTAAATCATTAGCAAATATTTACTAGGCTCTCTCCTATCAGCCTGTATAACACATAGTTTTGTAGCCAGAACTGCCCCATTTTGAGCTGCACAAAACTTGAAACATTTATTTTCCACTCCCGCTGACCTAAGCATGCCTCAAAACTGTTTTAGACAATGACTAATTGACTAAGAAAGAACTAATCTTGCTTGCTTAATTCCAGATACCAACTTCAAGGACATTGGCAGGGAAGCTGAAACAATTTAGACTATAAACCAGTCACATAGCAAAATCACCAAATGCCCAGTTCTCTGAAAGATATAAAGGTCTAACACACACTCCTAAGTTGTTTTCACAGGAAGCAGACCAGATGAAAACTGCTGACTGCAAGCATGTAGCCCCCAGACCAGTTGAAACCAGAAGACTGGTGATGTTTGAAACTTTACCTTGATGCCAACCAATCTGAGAACTGTGTATGAACTGCTTGTGTACCTTGCAGCCCCCTCCCTCACATATGCTTTAGAACCTTTATCTTCCAACTGGCAACTTGGAGATGCTCTGGAGGACGTCAGTCTACCATCTCCCCAGTTTGCCGGCTTCCTGACTAAAGCAACTTTAAGTTTTCCACCAACACTTGTCTCTTGAGATTTGACCTTCTGAGTGGCAGGAAGCTGAAATTGGGTTTGGTACCGACCTTGTCCAGTTACAGTGTTTTATAACCAGGCAGACTGCATGTATCAGTGTGACTGTTACATGAATTAATGGATTTTTACCATTTTTTAAAAATATAAAATTTTTACTCTTTTCAATATAAGAAAGAGGGAGTTATTTGGCTACCTAGGTTTCTGGAAAATTTTGTAGGTAGTTGGCTCTATTTTACAATTAGCTTGGTTAGCAAGTTAGGATATTCATAATACTGCAAGGAAGCATAAGTTTTAAAATGTTTACACAAATACTGACTCTCTAAAAGAACTTTCATGCTGAACACTAATGAATAAACTAAGAGTTCTTTCTTAAGACATAGTAAACAATAAAAATGACCTACACACGAATTTACCATCTTCCATTTTGTGTATTTTGCCCATAAAGGTGTCTTTTAACAGTGCTATAATGTTTGTCCATGACTGAAGGGCCCAGGATTCCTTCAGTACTCTTTTTATTTATATGGCACATCATCACATACCTGTCACCAAAGTGCTTTTACATCAGTTTAATTGGATTTAAGGGCCTCTCTTTTCTTGACCCTTGGTAAAATTTAAGATTCGTCCAGGCTAACAGAGAAGGAGCATGGTGGTAGGAAAGGGTAGAATCAAAGAGGGAGGGGAAAACACAGAAACATGGGTATGATTTCTAAGGATAAGCATGAAAGCTATTACTTAAGACATTTGCAGCATTTAACTTTTGATTTTTTTTTTCAGAGTCTACAAGAAAATTAACTTTATTACTTTAAAACTTTTAACAAAAAGGAGAATCATTACTATTTAATTACCTAATTTGGTTCTGAATGATATTTGGTCATTTCTTAAAAGCAAATCTAATCATAAAAAGGCATGTCATTAATTGCAGATATTCTGAGGACTATACTACAGATTGTATAGAGAATTCTTGAAACATTCTAAAAGAGTTTTAAATAATGACAGCATCACTAGAAAAATAGTATATTCCCCATATGAACTACTTTGGAAAAGGCTAATTGGATGTATCAGTACTGGTGATTACTAAAATAAAAATCAGTCACATTTCTCATATATAAACATCTATAGCTCACTGATATGGAATTATATTTTCCCTCAGGAATAAAAGCTGTGGCTTCATCTTGTTCTTACCTGCATGAAGCTTCTTTGAAAAGATGCTGCAATCTCACTGATGAAGGAGTCCTTGCTCTTGCACTCAATTGCCGGCTGTTAAAGATCATTGATTTAGGAGGCTGCTTAGGTATTACTGATGTGTCCTTGCAGGCATTAGGAGAAAACTGCGCATTTTTGCAGTGTGTTGATTTTTCAGCTACTCAGGTAAATGAAATAAAACTTGAAATGTAGAGACTGTATGTATTTATTTGCCCAGTATATTTCCATAACTCATCAGAACATAATTTTTTTTGTTGTTGCTGAAATTATTGACTTCATATTTTGATAGTTAAATAATTGCAATATAATTTGGCACCCTCCCCTCAATTGTTTTAAGTAAGGGTGGAAGGTATGTGGTGGCTAAAATACATGTTTGCTGAATGGGAGGAAATAAAACAATATCTAAATAATAACTTGTAGAAAAATATGCTTCCATCATCTCCATTTATGTGCTGTGTTCTTTTTCCCTTTGCTTAGGTATCTGACCATGGTGTGGTTGCGCTTGTTAGTGGACCTTGTGCCAATAAATTAGAGGTAATTTAAAAATATCTCTAAAGATGATGATAACTGAATTTATATTATCCTCAGAAATTCTTTATTAAACCTAGAAGACAACCAGTGCCTTATTCTCAGTTAGGTATTTCCAAGGACTTTTTTCCCTTCAGCCTCTTTATTCCAGAGTGAAAAAAACTGGTAAAGTTAGGAGATGAAGTATGCTCTATAAAAAACCCATTTTACTTCCAATAAATGTTCTTATTTTCCAGAGGTTTTAACTTCTAATACATTTAAGGATAGTCTTATTATGGATAAAGATAATGAAAATTTATCAGTATAGAATGACATCCTTTAGAATTTTCACGTCTGACTGATATTTTTACCAGGACTACTTATGCTCTTGCCAGTGTATTTTTCTTGACATCATATTTATTCTCTCTTGATCATCTTTTTCTGAATCTATGAAGGCATCCAGAATATACCACTGTGGCATAAAGATTATTTTGAGCTGAAGATGTCTAAGAAACAACAGAGGTTAAAAAAAAAGACTTCGTCTGAACCGCCTCCCATCCCCACTCTTTGCCTAAAAGCAGACACTTCGAAAATAATTAAAATGCCTCAAATTCTTTTTAAGAAAGATTTTCAGATGAGAAATTGCATTAAACAGGCATTGTCACAAGATTATCATAACTCCCATCTATTTTCCTAAAGGTCCATTTTGTCTTCCCTAAAAGTCATTTGTATGACTGTTAAGTATCCTTTCTCCCCCTCCTCTTCCCCTATTAAGATGATATATAAACTAAATTCTAGCCATTTCTTTGAACCACAACCTTTGTGAGCTTGTGAATAAATTTTGCCTTTCCTCTTGTTAATCTTATTGTCAGTTTAATTTAAAGGCTTCCAAAGACAAATATAAGCGGATAGAGAAATGGTTTTTCCTCCCCCAGAAGCCACATTGTGCAGCTGTTTAAAAAGATCTTAAATTAGTGTTCCTCCTTTGTATTCAATGACAGATGTGGCAGCTATAACCTGTTTCTAAATATTAAGAAGTCTTTTGTCCCAAGATTTTGATTTTTTTTTCCTTTCCCAGTTTACAGTGTTTTAGTTTGTTTTTACTCTTAATTAAAAGCTGTGCTTTTCAACAAAAGTGAAGTGAAGTCGTTCAGTCGTGTCCGACTCTTTGCTACCCCGTGGAGTATAGCCCACCAGGCTCCTCTGTCCATGGGATTGTCTAGGCAAGAATACTGGAGTGGGTTGCCATTTCCTTCTCCAGGGGATCTTCCCAACCCAGGGATCAAACCCAGGTCTCCCGCATTGCAGGCAGATGCTTTAACCTCTGAGCCACCAGGGAAGCCCTTTTCAACAAAAAGTCACATCAAATCCTTTTTGGAAGTAAGCAGCCTATAAATGAATTATACATGTTAGTAACCACTATTAGAATGGTGGCGCCATGTTTTTGCCAAAATATTTCTGCTTGATTTATTGCCCAAAGAATTTTTTTTTGTGATGTTTATATATCTTCATCCTGCTTATATGTATATATATGTGTGTGTTCGTATATATAAAATAGCATATATATTTTAATGAATCTTTTCATTAAGAAATTTATTTTTTTTAAATGAAGTTCCAAATTCCAAATTGCATTCTAACTGTAGGGGCAATAAACTGCCAAGACTTTTACTGTTTTAAATGGAAACATTTGTTAAGTACTTAATATACTATCCTCCATGCTACTGCCTTATATTGATTAGATTGTTTTATTTTTACATTATCCTATAATCACCATCAATATTATCAAAGCTCTCAAACATTTAACCTAGTTTATCACGTCCTAATAAAACCACCAGGAAATTAGTTGTTGTGCAGTGGTAGGGAATATACCTACACATTTACTTCAGCTTTATAAAATAAAGAGTACCTAGGCAGACTGAGGAAAAAATCCAATAACCAGTGCATTGGTCATTGTAATGTTATTGAATTTGTCATTTTTTCAGTTTTCCAAAGCTTATTTCTGTAAGTATCAAAATATTTTAATGAAAGTCTTTCTAAAATTTGTTAGAACTTAATTCCTTCCTTAAACAAAGGAACATATTTTAACATTTGACTCATTGCATCTTTGTGACCACAATTTCTGACAAATTGAAATGCAAACATCTTCATTTTTTTTAACTGATTCTTCTCTTTTGGGTAATATATATACCTACATTTTTTCAGATACCCCATTTTTAACCTGTTGCTTTTAATTTATTCAGTTCCCAGAAATTAGGGGCTTCCCTCATAGCTCAGTTGGTAAAGAATCCACCTGCAATGTAGGAGACCTAGGTTCAATTCCTGGATCAGGAAGATCCACTGGAGAAGCGATAGGCTACCCACTCCAGTATTCTTGGTCTTCTCTTGTGGCTCAGCTAGTTAAGAATCCACCTGCAATGTGGGAGACCTGGGTTCGATCCCTGGGTTAGGAAGATCCCCTGGAGAAGGAAAAGGTTACCCACTCCAGCATTCTGGCCTGGAGAATTCCGTAGACTGCATAGTCCGTGGGGTCTCAAAGAGTTGAACATGACAGTGACTTTCACTTTCATTTTCTGGGAAGTTAAATATCAAGGTTGCTAAATAGTTTATAATTTGAAAATAAATTTGATTAAAAGTCTAAGAACCTCTCTTAAAGATTGCCATTTAGTAAAAACATATGTTACAGCATTTATGGGCTTCCCTAGTGGCTCAGATGGTAAAGAATCTGCCTGCAATGCGGGAGACCTGGGTTTGATCCCTGGATTGGGAAGATCCCCTGGCAAAGGAAATGGCTACTCAGTCCAGTATTCTTTCCTGAAGAATTCCATGGACAGAGGAGCCTGGCAGTCTACAGCCCATGGGGTCGCAAACAGTTGGACATAACTGAGTGCCTTTCACATACACACAGCATTAATTGAATGTCAGTATTGACTCTGAAATCTTTATTGGTCTGAGTTCTCAGTGAGAGCGGATCATTTTGTTCTTCACTCGATCATCATTCTATACTTAGGTTTTACTACAGTTCCAGTCACACAGTAGTACCTCAATATATGTTGTCATATTTTAAACTTTATATCACAGTCATTTTATAGTTTTCCACAATCTTCATGGTTAAAATTTAATTTGCTGTGAAAGAATTATTCATTTACTAAACAAATATTTATTGGGTATCTGCTAAGTTCTATGCACTGTCATATCAGAGAACAAAATCTGTCCATGTTATGTATCACTTTTCCTTAATTGATTTTCTGATGTTGGTACTTCAGCTTATTTACAGCTTTTATCTATTGGAAATAATCATGTGTTGGGACATATCACCTTTTCTTCCTTTACTATAATTAAGTCCCTAAAACAACACAAGTGGATCAATTCTACGTCATTACCTATTGTTGTTCTTTAGTCTCTTAAGTCATGTCCCACTCTTTGTGACCCCATACTCCTCTGTCCTCCACCATCCCCTGCAGTTTGTTCAAATTCATGTCCATTGGGTTGGTGATACTGTCTAACCATCTTGTCCTCTGCTACCCCCTTCTCCTTTTGCCTTCAATCTTCCCCAGAACCAGAGTCTTTTGCAATGAGTCAACTCTTCATATCAGGTGGCCAAAGTATTGGAGCTTCAGCTTCAGCATTTGTCCTTCCAAAGAATATTCAGGGTTGATTTCCTTTAGGAACGACTAGTTTGATCTTGCAGTTCAAGGGACTGTCATGAGCCTTCTCCAACACCACAGTTTGAAAGCATCAATTCTTCAGCACTCAGCCTTTCTTGTGAGGACAGAGAAGCCTGGGGTGCTACAGACTAGGGTCGAAAAATGTTGGACATGACTTAGCGACTGAACAATAATAACATACAATGAGAACAACAGATGGAAGGAACAGTGTTCAACTCAGGTTTCATTTAAAGTATATTAAGGCATTTAAAAAAAGAAAATATTCAATTCTGGCAAATACAGGTCCTAGCAAAAATTTCAAATTCACAACATAAACTTCATGGGAAACAACACAGCAATGTGAATTTGCTGCTGCTGCTGCTGCTAAGTCGCTTCAGTCATGTCCAACTCTGTGCAACGGCATAGAGTCGCACATAGACGTAGGCTGCCATAGACGGCAGCCCACCAGGCTCCTCTGTCCCTGGGATTCTCCAGGCAAGAACACTGGAGTGGGTTGCCATTTCCTTCTCCAGTGCATGAAAGTGAAAAGTGAAAGTGAAGTCGCTCAGTCGTGTCCAACTCTTAGCGACCCCATGGACTGAAGCCTACCAGGCTCCTCTGTCCATGGGGTTTTCCAGGCAAGAGTACTGGAGTGGGGTGCCATTGCCTTCTCCGAATGTGAATTTAGGACCTTTTAAAAAACTCTCACATCTATACATGACTACTGGAAAAACCATAGCTTTGACTATAAGAACCTTTGTCAACAAAGTGAAGTCTCTGCTTTTTAATACACTATCTAGGTTTGTCATCGCTTTCCTTCCAAGCAGCAAGCATCTTTTCATTACATGGTGCAGTCACCATTCACAGTGATTTTGGAGCCCAAGAAAATATAATCTGTCACTTCTTCCACTTTTTGCCTCCTGTCACTGCCTCCACTTTTTGCCATTAATTGATGGCACCAGACGCCATGATCATGTGTTTTTTGAATGTTGAGTTTCAAGGCAGCTTTTTCACTCTCCTCTTTCACCTTCATCAAGAGGCTCTTCAGTTCCTCTTCACTTTCTGCCGTTAGAGTGGTATCATCTACATATCTGAGGTTGTTGATATTTCTCCCAGCAGTCTTGTATTCCAGCTTGTGCTTCATGCAGCCTGGCACTTTGCATGATGTACTCTGCATATAAGTAAAATAAGCAAGGTGACAATATACAGCCTTGTTGTACTCCTTTCCTAATTTTGAACCAACCCATTATTCCATGTCCATTTCTAATTGTTGTTTCTGACCTGTATATAGGTTTCTCGGGAGACAGGTAAGGCGATCTGCTACTCTCATCTCTTTAATAATTTTCCACAGTTTGTTGTGATCCACACAGTCAAAGGCTTTAGCATAGTTGATGATGCAGAAGCAGATGTTTTTTGGAACTCCCTTGCTTTCTCCATGATCCAAAGAATGTTGCCAATTTGATCTCTGGTTCCACTGCCTTTTCTAAACCCAGCCTGTACATCTAAAGTTTCTTTGTTCATGTACTGCTAAAGCCTAGCTTGAAGAATTTTGAACACTACCTTGATAGTATGTGAAATGAGTGCAATTGTATAGTAGTTGGAATATTCTTTAGCATTGCCCTTCTGTGGGATTGAAATGAAAACTGAACTTTTCCAGGCCTGTGGTCACTACTGAGTTTTCCAAATTTGCTGGCATATTGAGTGCAGCACTTTCACAGCATCATCTTTTAGAATTTGAAATAGCTCAGCTAGAATTCCATCACTTCAACTTGCTTTGTTCATAATATGCTTCCTAAGACCCACTTGACTTCTTACTCCAGGATGTCCAACACTAGGTGAGTGACCACACCATCATTGTTATCTGGGTCATTAAGGCCTTTCTTGTATAGTTCTGTGTATTTTTGCACCTCTTCTTAATACCTTCTGCTTTTGTTAGGTCCTTACCATTTCTGTCCTTTATCATGCCCATCCTTGCATGAAATGTTCCCTTGATATCTCCCATTTTCTTGAAGAGATCTCTAGTCTTTCTCATTCTATTGTTTTCCTCTGTTTCTTTGCATTGTTCATTTAAGAAAGCTTTCTTATCTCTCTTTGCTATTCTCTGGAACTCTGCATCCAGTGCGTGTATCTTTCCCCTTCTCCCTTGCCTTTTGTTTCTCTTGTATCCTCAGCTATTTGTAAAGCCTCTTCAAATAACCACTTTGCCTTCTTGCATTTCTTTTTCTTTGGCATGGATTTTGGTCACTGCCTCCTGTACAATGTTATAAACCTCATTTAATAATAATCTCATATAAATGTCCATAGTTCTTGAGGTACTCTCTCTATCAGATCTAATCTCTTGAATCTATTCATCACCTCTACTGTATAACCATAAGGGATTTTATTTAGGTCATACCTGAGTGGCCTAGTGGATTTCTCTATTTCCTTCAATTTAAGCCTGAATTTTGCAATAAGGAGCTCATGATCTGAGCAACACTCAGCTCTGGCTCTAGGTATAGAGCTTCTCCATCCTCAGCTTAAAGAATATAATCAATCTGACTTTGGTATTGACCATCTGGTTATGTCCATGTGTAGAGTCATCTCTTGTGTTTTTGGAAAAGGGTGTTTGCTATGACCAGTGTGTTCTCTTGACAAAACTCTGCTAACCTTTGTCCTGCTTTATTTGGTACACCAAGGCCAAACTTGCCTGTTATTCCTGGAATCTCTTGACTTATCTACTTTTATATTCCAATCCCCAAGGATGAAAAGGACATCTTTTTTGTTGTTAGTTCTAGAAGGTGTTCTAGGTTTTCATAAAATCAGTCAGCTTCAGTTTCTTCAGCATCAGTGTTTGGGCATAGACTTGGATTACTCTGATGTTGAATGGTTTGCCCTGGAAATGAACCAAGATCCTTCTGTCATTTTTGAGGATGCACCCAAGTACTGCATTGTGGACTCTTTTACTGACTGTGAGAGCTACTCCACTTCTTCTAAGGGAGTCTTGCCCACAGTTGCTGCTGCTGCTGCTAAGTCGCTTCAGTCATGTCCGACTCTGTGCCACCCCAGAGACGGCAGCCCACCAGGCTCCCCTGTCCCCAGGATTCTCCAGGCAAGAACACTGGAGTGGGTTGCCATTTCCTTCTCCAATGCATGAAAGTGAAAAGTGAAAGTGAAGTCGCTCAGTCGTGTCCGACTCTTAGCGACCCCATGGACTGCAGCCCACCAGGCTCCTCTGTCCATGGGATTTTCCAGGCAAGAGTACTGGAGTGGGGTGCCATTGCCTAGTAGACATTATAGTTATCTGAATTAAATTTGCCCATTCCCATCCATTTTAGTTCACTGATTCCTAAGATGTCAATGTTCACTCTTGCCATCTCCTTCTTGTCCACATCTAATTTACCTTGATTCATGGACCTTATGATTCCAGGTTCTTATGCAACATTGTTTTTTACATCATCAGACTTTAATTTCACCACCAGATACATCCACAGGTGAGTGTTATTCTCCCTTTGACCCAGCTGCTTCATTCTTGAGCTATTCATAATTGCCCTCCACTCTTCCCCAGTAGCATATTGGACACCTTCCTACCTGGGGGGGCTCATCTTCTGGTATCATATCTTTTTACCTTTTCATACTGTCCATCAGGTTCTCCAGGCAAGAATATTGGAGTCGGTTGCCAACCCCTCCTCCTGTGGACCACATTTTGTCAGAACTCTTCCGTATGACCCGTCTGTCTTGGGTGGCCCTGCATGGCATGGCTCATAGATTCAATGAGTTATGCAAGCCCCTGCCCCACAACAAGGCTGTGATCCATGAAAGGGTTCATTGTCTGTCACCTTGCCAATTCATATCATAGGATGCCTTTTCCATGTAGAATATGATGCTTTCTCCTCAGTGTTCAAGAATTTTCAATATATTCAAGTTTCCTTTAAGACATGATTAATTATAATAATATATACACCAACATAATACCAACTTTTCAATAGAAAAGAAAAACTACTACCGTAAGTATACATATCAATTATTAGCTGAATCTTACTTTCAGAATTGTTAAAAAGTTTTTGATGTTGGCAAATATACATAAAATTTACTATTTTAACCATTTTTAGGGACAATTCAGTGGATTTAAGTACATTCACATCGTTGTGCAGCCGTCACCATTAACTATTTCCAGAATGTCTTCCTCATCCCAAATAGAAACTCTTTACCCTTTAAACCATAACTCCCTATTATCCTTTCCCCCAGCCTCTGACAACCTCTGTTCTATCTTCTGTCTTTATGAATTTACCATTATAGTGACATTTTTAAAAACCATTCATCCACTGATATGGTTCCACCTTTTGCCTTCTGTGCATATCTCTACTATGAACATAGCTGTATAGACATCTATTTACATCCCTGCATGCAGTTCTTTGGAGTATATCCCTAGAAGTGAAATAGCTAGATAATATTCTAATTCTATATATAATTTTTTGAGGAACTGCCATACTGTTTCCATAGCAACTGTACCCTTGTACATTCTCACTAGCAATGAGAAAGTATTTCAAATTAGAACATTAAACAAAAGATAGATAATATTTCAAATATGTGAAAATGTATAGAAATTTTTATAACAGAGACCTGGGAGCCAACCACTTGAATTTTAACATTGTCTGCATTTATTCCAGCGAGTTATTTTTTTTTAAATTATTAAATGTGATATCTAAAGCTCCCTCCCCTCATTTATTCCCCTTCTTCCATCAGAGGTAACTGCTCTTCTGAAGATGCCTGTGTATCTTTCCTTCCATGTTTGACTATTTCATCTTTCTACGTATGTGTGTGTATATCTGTGACTGTTGTTGTTCAGTCACTAAGTTATGTCTGACTCTGCAGTCCCCTGGACTGCAACACGCCAGGCTTCCCTGTCCTTCACCATCTCCCAGAGCTTGATCAAACTCATGTCCATTGAGTCAGTGATGCCATCCAACCATCTCATCCTCTATTGTCCCCTTCTCCTCCTGCCCTCAATCCTTCCCAGCATCAGGGTCTTATCTAGAACGAGTCAGCTCGTCACATCTGGTGGCCAAAGTATTGGAGCTTCAGCTTCAACATCAGTCCTTTTAATGAATATTCAGGACTGATTACCTTTAGAATCAACTGATTTGATCTCCTTGCAGTCCAAGGGACTCTCAAGAGTCTTCTCCAACACCATAGTTCAAAAGCATCAATTCTTTGGCATTCAGCCTTCTTTATGCTCCAACTCTCACATCCATACGTGACTACTGGAAAAACCATAGCTTTGACTATACAGACCTTTGTTGGCAAAGTAATGTATCTGGTCTTTAATATAATGTTTCGGCATAGTTTTTGTTCCAAGGAGAAAGTGTCCTTTAATTTTGTGGCTGCAGTCACCATTTGCAGTGATTTAGGAGCCCAAGAAAATAAAGTCTCTCACTTTTTCCATTGTTTCCCCATCTACTTGCCATGAAGTGATGGGACCAGATGCCATGATCTTCTTTTTTGAATGTTGAGTTTTAAGCCAGCTTTTTAACTCACCTCTTTCACCTTCATCATGAGGCTTTTTAGTTCCTCTTTGCTTTCTGCCCTAAAGGTGGTGTCATCTGCATATCTGAGGTTATTGATATTTCTCCCGGCAATCTTGATTTCAGCTTGTGCTTCATCATTTGTGATCAGTTCAGTCGCCCAGTCATGTCCAACTCTTTGCGACCCCATGGAGTGCAGCATGCCAGGCCTCCCTGTCATCACTAACTCCTGGAGTTCACTCAAACTCATGTCCATTGAGTCGGTGATACCATCCAACCATCTCATTCTCTGTCGTCCCCTTCTCCATTGCCTTCATTTGATATGTTCATAAACAAGATAAGTTCAGTTCAGTCACTCAGTCGTGTCTGACTTTTTGCGACCCCATGGACTGCAGCATGCCAGGCCTCCCTGTCCATCACCAACTCCCGGAGTTAAACTCATGTCCATTGAGTCGGTGATGCCATCTAACCATCTCATCCCCTTCTCTTCCTGCCTTCAATCTTTTCCAGCATCAGGGTCTTTTCAAATGAGTCATGTGTTTTTAAATAGTGCATAATAGTTTCATATCATATGTGTTGTTTTACAATTTGATTTTTTATTCAAAATCATGTTTTAAAAATTTTTTCAAGCTTTATTGGAGTTTTATTTACATACAATAATATTCACCTATTTTAAGTGTACAGTTTGATGAATGTTGGTAATTGTTTTACAATCTTATAACCACTACCACAATTAAGTATAGAATATTTCCATCACCCCAAGAGGTTTTCTCCCATCTCTTTTCAGTCAGTGCTCTGCTGTGGCCTCCCCCCAAGCAACCACTCATTTATCAATATAGTTTTGCTTTTTCTATAATATTTTATATGAATGAAATCATGCAGTATATCATCTTTTGGTTTTTTACTGTTTTCTTTACTTCTTTCATTTGACATAATATTTTTGAGATTCATCCATGTTGTTAAACATGTTAATATTTCATCCCTTTTTTTGGCTGAGTAGTATTCCATAGTCTGGGTATAACACAGCTTGCTCATATATTCACCATTCAGGTTGTTCCAATTTTAGACTATTATAAATACTGCTGTGGACATTTGCATACAAGTCTTTATGTAGACATATGGTTTCATTTTGGGGGGTAATAACTAGAATGGAACTGCTGTGTCATACAGTAAGCACATGTTTAGCTTTATAAAATGCTACAACACTGTTTTCTAAAGTGTCTGAACTAACATTATGTTTAAGATTTATGTCTATTAATACAAGTAAATATTTTTGTTTGTAACTGTTTTATCTTATATTAATGAACCACCATTTACTTACCCAGTCTCCATTTATTTACTATTATAAGTAATATTTCAGTTGACATATTTATAAGTTGTTTCCTTACACACATGTACAAGCATTTCTCTCTATATAGTGGATGTCTATATAGCAGGGATCCTGGAGGATACTTATTGTCAGTTTTAATAGATACTGCCAAATTGCCTTATAAAGTGGTTGGGCATTTAACTTTTAAAGCTGCTATACCTTCCAAATTACTATAGACTTTCATTGGTCCTTCCTATAGAGTTTTTCTTGCAAGTAGGTATTGGGGGTTTTTGTTATCAGAGTACAGTATTTCCCAAGCATTTCACACTGTTTTTATTGTCCTGTTTTTTCTTTTGATTATACTTTCTTTATTTTTAAACAGGAGATTCATATGGGGCATTGTGTGAATCTGACTGACGAGGCTGTAGAAGCTGTCCTTACTTGCTGTCCTCAGATATGTATATTACTCTTCCATGGATGCCCTCTAATAACAGGTTAGTATAAGGCTGTGTGTGTGTGTGTGTGTGTGTGTGTGTTAGTTGAGCAATCATGTCTGACTCTTTGCGACCCCATGGACTGTAGCCCGCCAGGCTCCTCTGTCTGTGGAATTCTCCAGGCAAGAATACTGGAGTGGGTTTCCATTCCCTTCTCCAGGTGTGTGTGTGTGCTAAGTTGCTTCAGTTGTAGCCGACTCTTTGCAACGCTATGGACTGTAACTTGTCAGGGTCCTCTGTCCATTTGGATTCTCCAGGCCAGAATACTGGAGTGAGTTTCCATGTCCTCCCCCAGGGTATCTTCCCAACCCAGGGATCGAACCCGTGTCTCCTGAAGTCCCTGCATTGCAGGTGGATTCTTAACTACTGAGCCACCAGGGAAGCCCCTCCTTCTTCAGGGGATCTTCCCAACCCAGGGATTGAACCCAGGTCTCCTGCATTGCAGGCAGATTCTTTATACCATCTGATCCACCAGGGTAAGTATGAGGCTGCTTGGGGTCAAATCTTGGTTTCATCTTTTAATAACTGTGTAACCGTGAGTAAATTACTTAACCCAATCCATTATTCAGTTTCCTCATCTGAAGGTGAGTATAATGACGGTACCTACCTTATAAACTTGATCACAACAACACATTTTTTAGTGCCTAGCACATACTGAGGGCTCTGTAAATGTTAATCATGATGATGATGGTGATGGTGATGGTGGTGATGGCCAAGGCTCAATAAATGCTAACTGTGATGGTAAGGACGATGGCAGTAGTGGTGGTCATGATACTAAACATGATGCTTTATGTAGTCGTTTATAATATTCCATCTATCAAATATGCTAAATGACCTGTTAACTGTGATCACACCAAGCTGTGGCCATTGAGATTCAGAATCATTTGGCTGATGTGGTACTTCACTTAATTAGTCACAGCCTTTGGCTTGTATAAGAGCCATGGCACCTCTTTCACATTATTCCTACACATGGGTCCCCTACCACAATATAACCTGGTTCTCATTTATAAGTCAGTACTTAATGCCCTGCCCTTCCAGCTTATTTTCCTAATTATAGTTTAATAGTTACTGTCCTTTTGACAACTTCCACTTTTTCTGTTTGAACTGCCAATCTAAACTAAGCCTGTAATGGGTTATATTTGGTTATCAAAGACATCTGTAATGAAGACTAAAATCTTACTTTAGGTAGACATTTTTCAGAACACTAACGCCAAAACTTTAGTTGGAAACTATTACCAGTGGGTACCTCTGGGAAGGTTCTGGAGAGACAAGAGTGGGACAAAGCCTTCACCATATATCCTTTTGTCCTTTTGAATTTTGTACCATGTGAATGATTTTATCTATTAAAAATTAATAATCATAATTTTAAGAAAATAATTTAGAACCAGAAAAATTCATGTGACTGAGTACAGGGAATCAGTTAATGTGAATACTATTCTGAGGGTTGTGAGAAGGCAGGCAGAGGCTCTCTAGTCATCAAACAAAGCAGAAAATTATATTTTAACAAGAAGGCCATTATTGTAAGGTGGAAGAGTCCACAATATGTGAAATGTAATTGCAGCCATTTTTGGTAATAGGTCTTTTCAGACTACCAACTAAAAGTGTATAAATCTACTCAGTGAGGTATATGTATGTTTAATCAATACACTGAACAAGAAAGTGGTATTCATAAAGTGACTCCATTTTCCTCTCACTATATTAATTACAAATTTGCTCTACAGGAGTTAATTTTTCCCAAACCCAAGTGAAAATCTCAAACATGTGCCACTGACTTTTCTTATCATTCTCATGTAATACTCCAAACGAGTTCAAATTAAAGCTTTTCACTCCTCCAGTTAGCTCAGGTTTGCTGTAGGTAGAAAGGCTACTATGTTAAGGGAACATTGTTAGTTTCCCTGTTTTCCCTCCTGATTCTCCTCTTCCTCTCCTAATTCAGCCACCATGGTTTCTGACCTCAGCAGTGTTAGTGCAGGGTTGGACCGCGATGAGCAGGAGGGCAGGTAAGGGAAAGAAAAGTCTTCCTTGAGCGCTACCGCTGTGATCTAGTGGCAGCACCATGGGCTCAGTGGGTGAGCTGATCCTGATCCATACTCGCACAAAAGTGGGGCACTGTTGAGCTTCTCAGAGTCCACTTTCTGCCACTCCCCTCCTCACTGCATACATCTCCTATCTACAGTTCTCTTGATTCAAGCAAATGTGTCTCCTGGCTAGTAGCGAGCGTTTTCTTCCTCTGCCCTCATGCCTTTAGCAACATACCTTCAGTTTCTTTCTGTTGAGGTTGCCTCGACCATCTAGGTTGCTTTCCTGAGCAAAATACAAGGCAACCCATGCTAGCCCACATCTGTCCACAGGGAACACAATACTTTAGATTGTGAGAGTGCAGATATTTCCCCGCTTCAGTCCTCTCTTTGGCCACATGGACTCTTAACATAGCCTGCTTTTTAGTTTTCTTAGGTCTGATGTGTACTGTTTGTGATGTGTATTGTGTTCCCCACGCTCCAAGGGACATATCAGATTCTCAACTGATCCCCTTGGAGCCCTCTCCCACTGAAGGGAAGAGCAAGCACCTGCAGCCCTCTTTCTAGGACTCAAATCACAACTGTCTTCAAAGAAATCCTTTCTTTAATTTCCAATTTTCCATCACTTCCCATTTTTACACTTTTATATCTTTGAATGGATAAGGCACCAAAGATTCCAAAATCAGTTTTCAGCCAAGCGTTTGCAAGTCATGTACAAGTGGTCTGGTATCTCATTTTAGAATGAGAAAGTAGCTGATACCTCCGGCCCATGCAGCCACAGCATCCCCTAGAACCTTAGCTGGAATAATTCTGGTTTAATGTTCTATTTATCTCAGATCAGCTTGACTACCTAACATATTATAAACTCAACCTTTGTTAATTTTACCTTGATCATCTTTCTGGTTACAATTTGGAAATAGTTAATTTGGCATTTTGTCTCTACTTTTAACAGAAGTGAAAACAGACTATACACAGTCAACCAGAAAAGCTTCTCCTTAGGCAGACTGCTTAAAACAATTATCAAAGACCTTATAGGTAATGAAATATTTAGAAGGTACAACCAAAAACTGAAAATTTGAGTACAAGACCAATATTAAAATGCTTAAATGTGCCTGTATTAATATAGAAATGACTAATGAATATGAATTGAAAATATGTTGCAGTGATTAGTCTGATTTTTAAAGCAAAAAGACAGTTTTGAGATAAATTATATAATTACTGAGATCACTGGAAACCAAAGATATATTATCAGGTGGTAAATTAAAGAGAAATGCCTATCTGGTATGATTATATGATACTGGATATAGATTACTGGAGTGGGTTGCTGTTTCCTTCTCCAGGAGATCTTCTTGACCCAGGGATCAAACCCAGTTCTCCTGAATTGTAGGTAGATTCTTTACTGCTACGCCACCGAGGAAGCCCCTGACTATAGACACTAGGAAAGCTTAATCCCACACTTTTCCCATCCATATAATGACTCAAACACTGAATTTACCAACTCTCATGTGGCCTAGAAAGGGATGACAAATAACCTCCCTCCTCAGTCTCCTGGGAGTTCCCTTACCTTACTTCCTTTCCGAGACTCATACACACACCCCTTTGGAAGTTCTGTTGTATGTGACTCCCTGCAAACCTAGCAAAGGGCTGCCCAAATAAATCTCCTTGGATGCTACTGCTACCTTGTGGTCATATCTTTTTTCTTGTTCTGCCACACAATCCCTTGCTCAAGGTATGCAACATAAAACAAAATATGTTTATATGTTCAAAAAGTTTAGAAAATATATCACTATAATGAATATTCATTTTTCAAAGGCTCTAAGAAATACTATACTAAGAAACATTTTTTATCCGAGTGTCAAGGAGTTAGAAATCTTCCTCTACCCTTTTAGATTCTTCTGGCTTATCTAAGAATTAAATTGACGGGAGGCAGGTAAAGAGGAGAAAATCTGAATTTACATACATGGGAGAGACTCAAGAGAACTGAGTAACTAGCCAAAGTGTCTGAAACATCTTCAGCAGCTAAAGAGGACATGCAGGGGTAGGGGTTTGGAACTTCAAAGGAGATGAAAGCAATTCACATGGAGATAAAAAAGCAAACGCTTGGTAAACAAGTATTTGTTGGGCTGTGCAGAGACAACATAAAGCTTCTCTGAACTCTAGGCCCCTCACTGAGTTTCCCCAGCCATACCTAGCCCACATTCTTTGCAGATAATCTCTGATAGGGGTAGGAGGACTTATCTATACTTCCTTTAGGCAGTAAGGGGAAAGGGCAAAGTTTCTTCTTGAGTCTTTTGGGCCATTATTGTTTTCAGCTTTAAATAATCCTGATGCCAGACACTTTGGGATGGCTACAAAGTTTTGCTCCCCAAACAAGCATTTGTCAAATTTTTTTAACACAGGATAATTTGTGTGTGTGTGTGTGTGTGTGTGTGTGTTTTATCCCTGCTTTCCCAAAATAGGAAAGTGAGAAACTGAAACAGTACCTGCCCCTTGTGGCAGAGTTTTTAATAATAGTGCTAATATTAAACAAAAATCTCAAGATGAAGTGAAATGAGCACCAATCCTCAGGGTCAGCCACACATAGGCACTTGCCATGGGAGCCTGCCATCTACCTCTACAAGGATTCAATCTTGTGCTGCTGTAGCTGCTGACCTTCAACACCCACTGAAAGGAGTTCAGGGTGGAGAAATGAGGCACTCTGTGCTGGTGGGGAGGGGGAAACTGGTAGGTCAGGTCTTCAGATAGTTAGATATTTTCAGGAGCCGATTTTATACACCCAATTCTTGTATCTCCTCATCTGTAGAAAAGCACTAAAATCTTTCATGGAGACGATTGTTTCTTGTGACCAGCAGAAAGCTTCACGAGGCTTGAGGCAACTTTCTGGGAAATGTCTGCTTGATTGCATATACTCTCCCTTCCCCAAAATCACATATATCCTGACCTTTCCCGCTACATCTTTGGAGCAGTTTCTCTGAGGTAGTGTCTCCTGGGCTGCAGTCCTCATGTTGCCCCCAAATAAAATTTATCTCATAACTCTCACATTCTGCATTTTTTTTTAAGTCAACATTGGTCTCCTCAGTTCAGTTGAGTTCAGTCGCTCAGTCGTGTCCCAACTCATTGCGACCCCATGGACTGCAGCACGCCAGGCCTCCCTGTCCATCACCGACTCCTGGAGTTGACTCAGACTCATGTCCATTGAGTTGGTGATGCCATCCAACCATCTCATCCTCTGTTGTCCCCTTCTTCTGCCCTCAATCTTTCCCAGCATCACGGTCTTTTCCAATGAATAAGTTCTTCGCATAAGGTGGCCGAAGTATTGGAATTTCAGCTTCAACATCAGTCCTTCCAATGAATAGTCACAACTGATTTCCGTTGGGATGGATTGGTTGGATCTGCTTGCAGTTCAAGAGACTCTGAAGAGTCTTCTCCAATACCACAGTTCAAAAGTATCAATTCTTCAGCACTCAGCTTTCTTTATAGTCCAACTCTCACATCCATACATGACCACAGGAAAAACTATAGCCTTGACTAGATGGACCTTTGTTGACAAAGTAATGTCTCTGCTTTTTAGTATGCCATCTAGGTTGGTCATAACTTTCCTTCCAAGGAGTAAGCGTCTTTTAGTTTCATGGCTGCAATCACCATCTGCAGTGATTTTGGAGCCCAAAAAAATAAAGTCAGCCACTGTTTCCACTGTTTCCCCATCTATTTGCCATGAAGTGATGGGACCAGATGCCATGATCTTCGTTTTCTGAATGTTGAGCTTTAAGTCAACTTTTTCACTCTCCTCTTTCACTTTCATCAAGAAGCTCTTTAGTTCTTCGCTTTCTGCCATAAGGGTGGTGTCATCTGCATATCTGAGGTTACTGATATTTCTCCCAGCAGTCTTGATTCCAGCTTGTGCCTCATCCAGCCCAGCGTTTCTCATGATGTACTCTGCATAGAAGTTAAATAAACAGGATGACAATATACAGCCTTGACGTACTCCTTTTGCTATTTGGAACCAGTCTGTTGTTCCATGTTCAGTTCTAACTGTTGCTTCCTGACCTGCATACAGATTTCTCAAGAGGCAGGTCAGGTGGTCTGGTATTCCCATCTCTTTAAGAATTTTCCAGTTTGCCATGATCCACACAGTCAAAGGCTTTGGCATAATCAATAAAGCAGAAGTAGATGTTTTTCTAGAACTCTCTTTTATCCAAAACACTAAATAACTTAACTTTATGGACCTCAACTTTCCCTTATGTATAGCTGTCAGTCATAAAATTGGGTGATCTGATAATAATACGGGGTTCCTATACAATGGTTTTTATCATTAGGTTCTTAAAGAGAAAAAAGCTGAAGTTTTTCAACTACCCAGATCGTCTCTACTCTTCACTCTTTCCTGTCAGCACTGCACCATTGTATATTTTTTCTACCATCAGTTCAGTTCAGTTCAGTCACTCAGTCGTGTCTGACTCTTTGCGACTCCATGAATCACAGCACGCCAGGCCTCCCTGTCCATCACCAACTCCCGGAGTTCACTCAGACTCATGTCCATCGAGTCAGTGATGCCATCCAGCCATCTCATCCTCTGTCGTCCCCTTCTCCTCCTGCCCCCCAAATCCCTCCCAGCATCAGAGTCTTTTCCAATGAGTCAACTCTTCGCATGAGGTGGCCAAAGTACTGGAGTTTCAGCTTTAGCATTAGTCCTTTCAAAGAAATCCCAGGGCTGATCTCCTTCAGAACAGACTGGTTGGATCTCCTTGCAGTCCAAGGGACTCTCAAGAGTCTTCTCCAACACCACAGTTCAAAAGCATCAATTCTTCGGTGCTCAGCCTTCTTCACAGTCCAACTCTCACATCCATACATTACCACTCGAAAACCATAGCCTTGACTAGATGTATCTTTGTTGGAAAAGTAATGTCTCTGCTTTTCAATATGCTATCTAGGTTGGTCATAACTTTTCTTCCAAGGAGTAAGCATCTTTTAATTTCATGGCTGCAGTCACCATCTGCAGTGATTTTGGAGCCCAAAAAAATAAAGTCTGACACTGTTTCCACTGTTTCCCCATCTATTTGCCATGAAGTGATGGGACCAGATGCCATGATCTTCGTTTTCTGAATGTTGAGCTTTAAGCCAACTTTTTCACTCTCCACTTTCACTTTCATCAAGAGGCTTTTTAGTTCCTCTTCACTTTCTGCCATAAGGGTGGTGTCATCTGCATATCTGAGGTTATTGATATTTCTCCTAGCAATCTTGATCCCAGCTTGTGCTTCTTCCACCCCAGCGTTTCTCATGATGTACTCTGCATATAAGTTAAATAAACAGGGTGACAATATACAGCCTTGATGTACTCCTTTTCCTATTTGGAACCAGTCTGCTGTTCCATGTCCAGTTCTAACTGTTGCTTCCTGACCTGCATATAGGTTTCTCAAGAGGCAGGTGAGGTGGTCTGGTATTCCCATCTCTTTCAGAATTTTCCACAGTTTATTGTGATGCACACAGTCAAAGGCTTTGGCATAGTCAATAAAGCAGAAATAGATGTTTTTCTGGAACTCTCTTGCTTTTTCTATGATCCAGGGATGTTGGCAATTTGATCTCTGGTTCCTCTGCCTTTTCTAAAACCAGCTTGAACATCTGGAAGTTCACGGTTCATGTATTGCTGAAGCCTGGCTTGGAGAATTTTGAGCATTACTTTACTAGCCTGTGAGATGAGTGCAATTGTGTGGTAGTTTGAGCATTCTTTGGCATTGCCTTTCTTTGGGATTGGAGTGAAAACTGACCGTTTCCAGTCCTGTGGCCACTGCTGAGTTTTCCAAATGTGCTGGCACATTGAGTGCAGCATGTTCACAGCATCATCTTTCAGGATTTGAAATAGCTCCACTGGAATTCCATCACCTCCACTAGCTTTGTTCGTAGTGATGCTTTCTAAGGCCCACTTGACTTCACATTCCAGGATGTCTGGCTCTAGGTCAGTGATCACACCATCGTGATTATCTTGGTTGTGAAGATCTTTTTTGTACAGTTCTTCTGTGTATTCCTTCCACCTCTTCTTAATATCTCTGCTTCTGTTAGGTCCATACCATTTCTGTCCTTTATCAAGCGCATCTTTGCATGAAATGTTCCCTTGGTATCTCTAATTTTCTTGAAGAGATCTCTAGTCTTTCCCATTCTGTTGTTTTGCTCTATTTGCATTGATCGCTGAGGAAGGCTTTCTTATCTCTTCTTGCTATTCTTTGGAACTCTGCATTCAGATGCTTATATCTTTCCTTTTCTCCTTTGCTGTTCACTTCTCTTCTTTTCACAGCTATTTGTAAGGCCTCCTCAGACAGCCATTTTGCTTTTTTGCATTTCTTTTCCATGGGGATGGTCTTGATCCCTGTCTCCTGTACAATGTCACAAACCTCCCTCCACAGTTCATCAGGCACTCTATCTATCAGATCTAGGCCCTTAAATCTATTTCTCACTTCCACTGTATAATCATAAGGGATTTGATTTAGGTCATACCTGAATGGTCTAGTGGTTTTCCCTACTTTCTTCAATTTAAGTCTGAATTTGGCAATAAGGAGTTCATGGTCTGAGCCACAGTCAGCTCCTGGTCTTGTTTTTGCTGACTGTATAGAGCTTCTCCATCTTTGGCTGCAAAGAATATAATCAGTCTGATTTCATTGTTGACCATCTGGTGATGTCCATGTGTAGAGTCTTCTCTTGTGTTGTTGGAAGAGGGTGTTTGCTATGACCAGTGCATTTTCTTGGCAAAACTCTATTAGTCTTTGCCCTGCTTCATTCCATATTCCAAGGCCAAATTTGTCTGTTACTCCAGGTGTTTCTTGACTTCCTACTTTTGCATTCCAGTCCCCTATAATGAAAAGGGCATCTTTTTTGGGTGTTAGTTCTAAAAACTCTTGTAGGTCTTCATAGAACTGTTCAATTTCAGCTTCTTCAGTGTTACGGGTTGGGGCATAGACTTGGATTACTGTGATATTGAATGGTTTGCCTTGGAAACGAACAGAGATCATTCTGTCGTTTTTGAGATTGCATCCAAGTACTGCATTTTGGACTCTTTTGTTGACCATGATGGCTACTCCATTTCTTCTGAGGGATTCTTGCCCTCAGTAGTAGATATAATGGTCATCTGAGTTAAATTCACCCATTCCAGTCCATTTTAGTTCGCTGATTCCTAGAAATTTGCTACCATCATTGAATAAAAATAAATCAGTTCAGTCACTCATTGTGTCCAACTCTTTTTGACCCCATGGACTGCAGCACACCAGGCCTCCCTGTCCATAACCAACACCCAGAGTTGACTCAAACTCATGTGCATTGAGTTGATGATGCCATTCAACCATCTCATCCTCTGTCATCCCCTTCTCCCTCCTTCAACCTTTCCCAGCATCAGGGTCTTTTCTAGTGAGTCAGTTCTTTGCATCAGGTGGCCAAAATATTGGAGTTTCAGCTTCAGCATCAGTCTTTCCAATGAATATTCAGGACAGATTTCCTTTAGGATGGTCTGGTTGGATCTCCTTGCAGTCCAAGGGAATCTCAAGAGTCTTCTCCAACACCATAGTTCAATAAAAATAAAATGAGTTAATATATTCACCTTATGTTTATTAATTTCTTTTTTCTCCAAAGAAGACAAATGCTTTTTTTTTAACCTGATAAATGAAAGATCTTTCTTCTTTCCTATCCTAACACTTTATATGCTTCCTTTTTTATATTCATGTGATTTGTCACATCTGAGTAGATAAAACAATATGATTTATATTCTGTAAAAAGAAGGAATGTACAGGACTTCCCTGGAAGTCCAGTGGTTAAGACTTCACCTTCCAATGCAGGGGGGTGTGGGTTTGATCCCTGGTGGGAGTTTCCTTGTAGCTCAGTTGGTAAAGAATCTGCCTGCAATGCAGGAGACCTAGGTTCAATTCCTGGGTCAGGAAGATCCCCTGGAGAAGGAAATGGCAACACACTCCAGTATTCTTGCCTGGAGAATCCCATAGACAGTGGAGCCTGGAAGGCTACAGTCCATGGGGTCTCAAGGGTTGGACACAGCTGTGGTGTTGGAGAAGACTCTTGAGAGTCCCTTGGACTGCAAGAAGATCCAACCAATCCATTCTGAAGGAGATCAGCCCTGGGATTTCTTTGGAAGGAATGATGCTAAAGCTGAAACTCCAGTACTTTGGCCACCTCATGCAAAGAGTTGACTCATTAGAAAAGACTCTGATGCTGAGAGGGATTGGGGGGCAGGAGGAGAAGGGGACGACAAAGGATGAGATGGCTGGATGGCATCACTGACTCGATGGACATGAGTCTGAGTGAACTCCGGGAGTTGGTGATGGACAGGGAGGCCTGGCGTGCTGCGATTCATGGGCTGGCAAAGAGTCGGACACGACTGAGCGACTAAACTGAACTGAACTGAACTAGGGACTAAACCTCCTCCTCCTCCTCAGGGAGCTAAGATCCCACATGCTTCTAGGACAAAAAACTAAAACATGCAACAGAAGCAATATTGTAACAAATTCAATAAAGAGTTTAAAAATTGTCCACTTTAAAAAAAGAATGTATGTATATACATATGTTTGTGCAATTCTAGTATTATGTTATCCTCAAAGCAACCTGACCCCCAAATTGGCAGTTACTCATCTGATTCCCTGAATTAATAAGTTTATCTTCTCCTCTGTGTTTCTAAGTTTTTATAAAATTTCTTAACATTACAATCAGACTGTAAGGAAAACTATACATTATAAATTAGGTATTGAAACTATTAGAAGCACTCTGATTTTATATCTGCAGAAAAGACAAAAAAGCTGCTGTTTAAAATACTGTAAATCATAGACATTACAGAAAACAGGAAAATAATTTTTAAATGTATTATTTTAAAATCAATTATGTCTGCTATGATTTTCAGTAATATCAACTCACACAGTTTTGTTAATCTCCTTAATTGGACATGCATTTCTATTTCTAACCTTATCTAAACATGTTGCACAGTATTCATAGCCATCTAGGCTTAGATTTTAGAAGGGCAATAAAGCAATTAGCACAAACATCCTATGTTTATATTGAAAGGCAGGAAAACCCAACAGGAAATCTGCCACTTTTGGTTGACTTGACTCAAATTTTAGTGATATCTGAGGATTTGCTTCAGCTTGATTACTTTACAAGCAAGTTCTTTAGATTTCTGGATAATAAATATGTCAAGATTTACCACATTGAGCCAAGTGGTTTGTTTCAGAGTTTCCTATAATGAAAGCTGATTCCTTGCTTCAAGAACACTTTTTAAATTTCATGTATTTCATTTTCTATATCCTATATTATTCTGTTTCTTCATCATTCTTTAGTCATCTATTACTAATCCAGCATGACAGAACTTCTTAATGCCACACACTGTAATGGCGTATTAGAAAAAATGTGCACAGCCTCACTTATTTACCTGTGTATTTTATTAAAATGTGTTAATTACATTCCCCTTGATAATTTGAAAAACCTAGTTTGTTAATTTATATTCCCATAGTTTCTTCTTTTTCTTGGGGCTTCAACAGCTCCCATAGTGAATCTCTTTCAAAAAGTGGTCTCCATCTACATTAGTCATAGATTTTTTAAAAGATGGTCAAGTAAAAGATTCCTCAGAAGTCATCTACACAGTTTAGTGAATTTAGGTGGCTTGTCCCAAATATTAGAAATAGGTACTAATAGAACTGGAAGTAAAAAACCTAAATCACCTAATCCACAATCTCTACTTCTTTTTCCAATAGAGCAATTTCCTAAGCCTTTGGTGTCAAGTGGCTTAACTACTAGTAGAGAGGGAAGGAAGTAGGAGAGTGACATCAAGCATCAGTAATGTGATTGGTATAAATGACCTTTAGAGTCTTTTTCAGTCCTGAGTCTGGTTTTGGTGAGTAGCAGAATTGTTGTTATTTAGTTGCTTAGTCAAGTCTGACTGCCAGGCTCCTCTATCCATGGGATTTCCCAGCAAGAATGCTGCAGTAGGTTGCCATTTTCTTCTCTGGGGGATCTTTCAGACCCTGGGATCAAACCCAGGTCTCCTGCATTGGCAGGTGTGTTCTTTACATTGAGCCACCAGAGAAGCCCAAGTAGCAGAATAAGCCACCCCAAATATGCCTCTTTGGCATAAGGATTATTTTAAGCCATTTTTCCTGAGAATCAGCAGACACTGGAGGAGCTCTGAAAAGAGAAGTTACCCTTTTGTGAAGATAGTTTACATTTTTAAAGAAAATCTTCATTTGTAAAATGTCTCTCTCCGTGTCTGCCTCTCTGTACCAAGAGGAGAGTAAAAGTGAGAAGAGAGGGGTGACTCTAAATCAGAATCATATTCAGTGGATGAGGCACTTTAAATCTTCATAGTGAATCTTACTGTTACCAAACTGAAATAGGGTCTCTTCACCCCATGTGCAGCAAAGCCAATCCTGACACCAAGTTGTGGTGAGGGAAAGTGCAGGGTGCCAAGCAAGCAGCATGGGCAGCTGATTCTCAAAAGGCAGGAACTCCCTGATAGCTTTCAGCCAAGGGTTATTAAAGGCAACATAAGTGATGAGGGTCGCAGGGTGCATGATCAACTCATGCATGTTTTTCTGATTGGTTGGTGGTGAAATAGCAGGTTGATGTTTTGGGAATCTCAATCATCAATCTCCTGGTTTCAGCCAGTCTGGGATCAGCCAGAATGCTGGTGGTCATCATGTAGTCAACATCTTCCACTTGGTGAAAGGGGTGTTAGTTTCTGCAGAAAAACTCAAAGATATGCATCAGATTGTTATCTGTATCCCTTCAGGAGGAACTAGGAGTCCTGTGACTCTATTGTTCAAGCTATTATTACTTTTCTTGCTTGATTGCTTTCTTTGTTTCTGCATTTTCTGTTTCTCTAATCATTAACTGTTTAAGTCTGTTCTTTGGAACTCAAGGAAGGCCTAATAGACACAAGGTTTTTCTATAAATAAGAAGTGGGAGACAAGGAGGGACTTGTACCTAGGAGGGCCTGGCAGAGCTTGGTTTCATTACCCTGTTAATTGTACTTTTACTGGTAACTTTCCATAACCAGTTTCCCAACAATCCCAACATCTCTCAATTGTCTTTAGCTGAAAATGGTGGTAACTTGGGCCATCTCAAGGAGTTTACTCATTTTTCCTGATTATCTCCCATATATACATGAAGTATTCTTGTTGATAAACTTCTGTTTGTTTTTCTTTTGTTAATTCATCTTTGGTTACAAGGGGATCTCAGCCAAGAGCTCAGAAGCGTAAAGAATTTTTTTCCTCTTCCAGTTTCTACAAAATACTCTGGCAAGAGATCATGAAATACTTAGAGACGCCACAGTTTCTCTCTATAGCATAAGAAACTTACAGGCATCAAATATTCCTACTATTAACTCACTGCCCTAAGTACTCTATATATTTATGAGGAAAAGCTGCCTGAATAGACTGAGTAATGTAATACTGGAAAAGATTAAGGGCAGAAAGAGATGAGGGCATCAGAGGATGAGATGGCTGGATGGCATAAGCAATGCAATGGATATGAACTTGGGCAGACTCCAAGAGATGGTGAGGGACAGGGAGGCCTGGCATGCTATAGGCCATGGTGTTGCAAAGAGTCAGACACAATTAGGCAACTGCCCTCTAGCATCAAAATTTGTAATTACATTAATATACACTGTATACTCAGAGCTAGAGGGAAAAGTGTTTTTCTATATATATGTGTGTGTGTGTGTAATAGTAGATTCCTACAGAAGAATGACAGAAATATATAATCAGAAGTTAAATATTTACATATATTTGATAATAAATTCATAATTAGTAAATATGCCAAAATAGTCTTAGAAACACCAACTAAAGTATATCAGGAAGTATATGTTTCCCATTTTGTTCTTTTTCAAAACCGTATTGACTGTTCTGATTCCTTTAAATTCCTGTGTAAATACTAGGATTGTTTTGTCAATTTCTTTTTTAAAAATTAGGTGGCATTTTGCTAAGGATGGCATTGAATCTGTAGATCAGTTTGGGGAGTACTGCCATCTTAACGAAAACTCTTCTGATCTATGAAAAAATGGATAATGATACATGAATCATTTATTCTGATCTTTGAATAAATGGACATCTTCACATTTATTAGACCTACTTTCATTTCTTTCAACAGTCTTTTGTAGTTTTCAGAATATCAGCTCAGTTCAGTCACATAGTCATGTCCGACTCTTTGCAACCCCATGAATTGGAGCATGCTAGGCCTCCCTGTCCATCACTGACTCGCGGAGTTCACTCAAACTCATGTCCTTCGAGTCGGTGATGCCATCCAGCCATCTCATCCTCTGTCATCCCCTTCTCCTCCTGCCCCCAATCCCTCCCAGCATCAGAGTCTTTTCCAATGAGTCAACTCTTCGCATGAGGTGGCCAAAGTATTGGAGTTTCAGCTTTAGCATCAGTCCTTCCAAAGAACACCCAGGACTGATCTCCTTTAGAATGGACTGGTTGGATCTCCTTGCAGTCCAAGGGACTCTCAAGAGTCTTCTCCAACACCACAGTTCAAAAGCATCAATTCTTCGGTGCTCAGCTTTCTTCACAGTCCAACTCTCACATCCATACATGACCACTGGAAAAACCATAGCCTTAACTAGACGGACCTTTGTTGGCAAAGTAATGTCTCTGCTTTTGAATATGCTATCTAGATTGGTCATAACTTTCCTTCCAAGGAGTAAGCGTCTTTTAATTTCATGGCTGCAGTCACCATCTGCAGTGATTTTGGAGCCCAAAAAAATAAAGTCTGACACTGTTTCCACTGTTTCCCCATCTATTTGTCATGAAGTGATGGGACCAGATGCCGTGATCTTCGTTTTCTGACTGTTGAGTTTTAAGACAACTTTTTCACTCTCCTCTTTCACCTTCATCAAAAGGCTTTTTAGTTTCTCTTCACATATCAAAGATGAATCTTACTTTCAGAATTGTTAAAAAAAAAATAGATATTGGCAAATATACATAAAACTTACTATTTTAACCATTTTTAGGGTACAATTCAGTGGATTTAAGTACATTCACATCATTGTGCAAGCATCACCATTAACTATCCCCAGAACTTTTCCTCATCCCAAATAGAAACTCTTTGCCCTTTAAACAATAACTCCCCATTATCCTTTCCCCCAGCCTCTGGCAACCTCTGTTCTATCTTCTGTCTTTATGAATTTGCCATTATAATAAGTTTTTTAATGTGACAATGTGTCCTGTCACCACAACAAGACTGTCCATTTAGGGGAAAATAGTGTACTACATTGATTAATTCCCAAATGTTAAGCTAACCTTACATTCCTAAGATAAATCCTTTTTCTCTGTTGCTAGATTTGGTTTGCTCTTGTCTTATTGAGGATCTTTGAATATATATTCATAAAAAACATTGACCTGTTGTTCTTTTTCCCTGTGCGTGTAATGTCTTTGTCTGGCTTTTGTGTAAAGGTAATACTGTCCTCATAAAATAAACTAGAAAGTGTTCCTCCCTCTCATAGATGAGGTATAAACTTCTATACATAGTTTTGTTATAGTTGCTGTCTTTATCCATCCTTTTACTTTCAACCTATTTGAAATCTGCCATTAATCTAAATTTCCTATAATAATAGACTTCCTGTGTAATAACTAATGATACTTTTAAAACAATGAAAACTCCATTTGTTGTATTTTTGGGCACGTAACAAAATTAGCTGTCAATGTAAACCTTGATTTCACAACTATAATTTCTTGTTTCCAGACACCCTATGGTTCTCTTTCTTGTACTAAATCTTAATGTTTGACTTATTTTTGTTTTACTTAAAATAAAATCTAGTAACCATATGTTGGGCCCTCTTTTTTTCCTTCTTGTTGCTGTTGGTTAGTCATGTCTGATTCAGTGACCCCATGGACTGCAGCACGCCAGTCTTCCCTGTCCTTCACTATGTCCCAGAATTTACTCAAACTCATGTCCATTGTGTCAGTGGTGCCATCTAACCGTCTCATCCTCTGTTGCCCTTCTCCTCCTGCCCTCAATCTTTCCCAGCATCCAGGTCTTTTCCAGTGAGTTGGCTCTTTGCATCAAACGACCAAAGTATTGGGAGCTTCAGCTTCAGCATGTGTCCTTCCAATGAGTATTCAGGGTTGCTTTCCTTTAGGATGGACTGGTTTGATCTCCTTGCAGTCCAAGTTCAAAAATATCAATTCTTTGGCACTCAGCCTTCTTTATGATCCAAATGTGACTACTGGAAAAACATCCATACGTGACTACTGGAAAAACCATAGCTTTGACTATACGGACCTTTGTTGGCAAAGTGATGTCTCTGCTTTTTAATATGCTGTCTAGGTTTGTCATAGCTTTTCTTCCAAGGAGCAAGTGTCTTTTCATTTCATGGCTGTAGTCACTTTCTGCAGTGATTTTGGAGCCCCCCAAAAATAAAGTCAGCCACTGTTTACATTTTTCCCCCTTCTGTTTGCCCTGAAGTTATGGGACCAGATACCATGGTCTTAGTTTTTTCAACGGTAAGTTTCAAACCAGCTTTTTCACTCTCCTCTTTCACCTTCATCAAAAGGCTCTTTAGTTCCTCTTCTCTTTCTGCCATTAGGGTGGTGTCATCTGCATATCTGAGGTTATTGATATTTCTCTCTGCAGTCTTGATTCCAGGTTGTGCTTCATCCAGCCCAGCATTTCGCATGGTGTACTCTGCATATAAGTTAAATAAACATGGTGACAGTATACAGCCTTGACGTACTCCTTTACCAATTTTGAACCAGTCCATGTCTGGTTCTAACTGCTGCTTCTTGACCCACATACAGGTTTCCCAGGAGGCAAGTAAGGTGGTCTGGTATTCCCATCTCTTTAAGAATTTTCCACAGCTTGCTGTGATCCACACAAAGGGTTTAGCATAGTCTCTTTAAGTCTGAGAACCACTAAGACTAGGTTAGAGATATGTTATACATACAACATAGATTGTTAATTGCTTTACAATGTTTTGTTGGTTTCTGCCAAACATCCAATCAACCAGCCATAGGTTTACATATGTCCCCTCCCTCTGAAACCTCCCACCCTATCCCACTCCTCTGGGTTGTCACAGAGCACTGCTTGAGCTACCTATGTCATACAGCAAATTCCCACTGGCTATGGCAGTGTGTGTTTCAATGCTACTCTCTCAATTTGTCCCACCTTCTCCTTCCCCCACTGTGTCCACAAGTCTATTCTCTATGTCTGTGTCTCTATTGCTCCCCTGCAAATAGGTTCATCAGTATCATTTTTCTAGATTCCATATATATGTGATAATACACGATATTTGTCTGACTTACTTACAGACTCTAAGTTCATCGACCTCACTAGAACCAACCAAATGCATTCCTTTTTATAGCTGAAACTCCTGAATTTTTTAAAAATTAATTAATTTAATTGGAGGCTAACTATTTTACAATATTATAGTGGTTTTTGCCATACATTGACATGAATCAGCCATGGGTGTACTTGTGTCCCCCATCCTGAACCCCTCTCCCACCTTCCTCCCCATCCCATCCCTCAGGGTTGTCCCAGTGCACTGGCTTTCAGTACCCTGTTTCATGCATCAAACTTGGACTGATCATCTATTTCACATATGGTAATATACATGTTTCAATGCTATTCTCTCAAATTATCACACCCTTGCCTTCTCCCACAGAGTCCAAAAGTTTGTTCTTTACATTGGTGTATCTTTTGCTGTCTCGCATATAGGGTCATCATTACCATCTTTCTAAAGTCCATATATATACGTTAATATACTATATTGGTGTTTTCCTTTCTGACTTACTTCATTGTATAATAGGCTCCAGTTTCATCCATCTCATTAGAACTGATTCAATTGCATTCTTTTTAATAGCTGAGTAATATTCCATTATGTATATATACCACAGCTTTCTTATCCATTCGTCTGCCAATAGACATCTAGGTTGCTTCCATGTCCTAGCTATTGTAAACAGTAGTGTGATGAACATTGACCCCAATGTTCTCTTGGGGAGATCCCAATGTATCTCTTTCAATTCCGATTTCCTCATTATGTACCCCCAGCTGTGGGATTGCTGGGTCATATGGAAGTTCTATTTCCAGTTTTTTAAGGAATCTCCACACTATTCTCCATAGTGGCTGTACTAGTTTGCATTCCCACCAACAGTGTAAGAGGGTTCCCTTTTCTCCACATCCTCTCCAGCATTTATCTTGAAATAATTTTTAAAGTAATAACATTTTAGCAGTATTTTTACATTAGAAGATATTATAAAACTGACTTTGTAAATGTAAACCATATTAAAATCACTCCTATATATTGTGAATAACTGAAAACCATCTAAATGTCTGGTTATATACATCGGTTAAATTACAAGGAATTCATATAATAGTTATCAATTTAAAATCATGTTTTGTAAGTATATGACATGGAACATGTTCAACAATTGGTTAAGTTGTCCTGTTCTGGTAACTACTCTCTCCCCTGACTTCTTTCAGCATGTTGCAGCTTCCCAAGGTGTTTTACCATACCTGCTGGCTTTCTTTAATCACGCCTTTGTAAATAGTCACTTCATTAACCGCTGTTCAAACATGCTACTTTAGTGTCATCTAATTCCTGGCAGGACCCTGAGAAAGTTTAACACTGTTACTGTCTGTTTGATGTAATCAAGATAAAATTACAGGACTTCCGTGGTGGTCTAGTGGATAGGAATCCAGCTGCCAAAGCAGGGGACATGGTTCAAACCCTGGTTAGGGAAGATCCCAGATGCTGCAGAGCAACTAAGCCCATGTACCACAACTACTGAGCCCATGCTCTAGACCCTGTGATCCGCAACTACTGAGGCCTTGTGCCTAGAGCCCGTGCTATACAAGAGAAGCTGCCACAAGGAGAAGCTCGCTCACTGCAAAGAAGAGTACCCCCCATTCACCACAATGAGAGAAAGCCTCTGAGCAACAATGAAGACCCAGCACAACCAAAAAAAAAAAAAAAAGATGAGATTACTGAGAAAACAATAAATGCCTGTTTTTTTCCAAAGTATCACTATG
The DNA here is from genome assembly GCF_019923935.1 of Bubalus bubalis. Lineage (NCBI taxonomy): Eukaryota > Metazoa > Chordata > Mammalia > Artiodactyla > Bovidae > Bubalus > Bubalus bubalis. Next base: position 41,586,735 of record NC_059160.1, on the reverse strand, counting down.
TTTACCGCAGCTGTGTTAGTCTCTCAGTCATGTCCAACTCCTTGCAACCCCACGGACTGCAACCCACCAGGCTTCTCTGTCCATGGAATTTTTCAGGCAAGAATACTGGAGTGGATTGCCATGCCCTCCTCTAGGAGATCTTCCCAGCCCAGGGATCAAACCCAGGTCTCCTACATTGCAGCCATATTCTTTACCATCTGAACTACCAGCAGGGAAGTCCAATAATAGTGATGGCTACCATTAATTAAATGTATTTTTAGTTTATACTATGCTTTGTATATCATCTAAGTCTTTTAACCCTATGATGTATAATAGTCATCATCCCCAGTTTATACATGAGGATACATTCAATATCACTGATTACTGTGTATTAATATATTGTTATTGTTTTCTTTTGTAGATCATTCACGAGAAGTCTTGGAGCAATTAGTAGGCCCGAACAAACTAAAGCAAGTGACGTGGACTGTGTATTGATGCTCACTGAAGCTTATCAAATCTATGATCTTCACACTACTTTCCCTGGAAACAATGGTCTCAGAGATTGGCTTTCCAATAGTATAATTTATGCTTTGAAGTTAATCTGGCTTTTAAACATTTTAATAGTGCTTTTATTTCTATATATAAGTTCGCTGATGAGTGAGTGTTCTTGAAATGGCAATTATAGCATGCCCTCTGATATATTGGGGGAGGGTACTGTTTTCTTCTTAAATAAGAACGTTTTAAGTTACCTGTTTTCCCTGGAAATTTCCTTCTCCTAACTAGATATTTGAGCTGCTATAAGAGATATTTATCACTGTGGATAAACAGGAGAATTCTAAGTTATTTCTAAAAGCATAGTTACCTTCCTAGCTGTTTTCTGGCTACTGCCTTCCAAAGTATTTAAATGTCCACTGGCCAAAAAGCAAAGCTGAATATCATGCCTGTATATTCTTCACAAAAATTATTATTTCAATGAAACAAAGAAATGTAATAGTTTAATATCATAATCTCAGATATCATACCTTAGCCATTTAGCATATGAGTGATACTGAGGCCTTTGCCCGGCCACTTATTACATTGATTTTTATGGCTACTTTCCCCCAATACATGCTATTCATCTACAAACTTTCTTCCTTAAAAACTGCATTCAAGAATGTGTAAGAATGAGTCAATATGAAATAGCATCACAGAGGTTGTATCCTGAAGCTCTACTGGTTTCACATTGTAAAATAAACAGCAGAGATCTTAGTTTTCAAATGCAATATATTACTATCTATAATCACAAAATTCTCTAAAACATACCACGTTTAAACTACCCCCAAATTCACCATATTCCCTATGCCAAAAGCCTTTGTCAGTGGGACCTTCTTAAAGACTTCCTATTTGAACTGTGATACAGTGAATAACAGGGAAAGTATAGTACGGTAGATTACTTGGACATATGTAGAGGGACAGGTTTACATATTCAACTCTACTTCTTCTCCTTACTATTAACTACTTTATAAATGTGCTATGTTTATAGTGTATAGTGTACAATATAGTGTGTTGCCACTGCAAAGGTGGTGCACATGCGTGTATGTATACAATGGGTAAGCCCTGTTCCGTCTGTGAAATTTCTCTAAAGACAAATTAGTAAGATTTAATATTGAACACCTAACCAAGTCACTACCTTTTTCCCCTTTTGAAGAAACTAGTTTCAAGATCTAAAGTGTCAGATTTTTAAGGTCTATAAAGGACTATCATCCTAAAGCAGCTTGTGGCTTGATCTTTTGTATACTACTGGTTATATCAGCTATTTTTCAGCACTCTGCTTAAAAGTCTGGTCTCCCATCCCTATCCTACCTATAACTTCACCCTTACCTGTCCTTCTGAACTCTGTTTTTCTCCTATCCATCTTTTACCATCTGACATCTTATTTTTTATTTATTATCTATCTGCCCACCCTAGTATATAAGCTTCATGAAGACAAACATTATTTCTCTTTTTTACTGCTGTATCTCCAGTACCTAGAACAGTATCTGGTATCTAATAAGCACCCAAATATTTGTTGAATAAATAGACAAGAAAATAAATAAAAGTAATACCCATACTTCAAGTTTCTGGTCTGTGACATGTACAGATATTGGAGTCATCACTCCCACAAGATAAAAGCTGAACAAACTGAAAATCATGAAGCAGTACAGCATTGTTTGAAAGTAAAGTTGTGTTAGTTGTAGATGTACACTGCAAACTGCAAACTCTAGGGCAACCAGTAAAATATATGATTGACATCCTAAGGGAGGGGAGATGAAACCATATAAAATGCTCAATTACCAGAAAAGGGGGCTTCCCTACTGGCTCAGTGGTAAAGAATCCGCCTGCCAGTGCAGGAGACACGAGCTTGATCTCTGGTCTGGGAAGATCTCACATGCCGTGGAGCAGCTAAGCCAGTGCGCCTTGACTATTGAGTCTGTGCTCAGGAGTTCAAGAGCCGCAACTATGGAAGCTGATGCACCCTTGAGCCCATGCTCCACAAGAAGAGAAGTCATGGCAGTGAGGAGCCCACACACAACAGCTAGAGAAAGCCTAAGCAGCAACAAAGACCCAGCACAGCCAAAAAACAAAAAAAGATAAAGGAGAATTCCCCAGTGGTCCAGTGGCTAAAGACTCTGCACTTTCACTGACAAGCTGCTACTGCTGCTAAGTCGCTTCAGTCATGTCCGACTCTGTGCAACCCCAGAGACGGCAGCCCACCAGGCTCCCCCGTTCCTGGGATTCTCCAGGCAAGAACGCTGGAGTGGGTTGCTATTTCCTTCTCCAATGCATGAAAGTGAAAAGTGAAAGTGAAGTCACTCAGTCGTGTCTGACTCCTAGCAACCCCATGGACTGCAGCCTACCAGGCTCCTCCGTCCATGGGATTTTCCAGGCAAGAGTACTGGAGTGGAGCCTGGGTTCTATTCCTGGTCCAGGAACTAAGATCCCACAAGACTTGCAATGCAGCCCCACCCCCACCCCAACCCCACAAAAAAAGATAAAATAAGGAAGAAAAAGTAGAACACAAAAAAGAACAACGGCAAGGAATGGGAAACAGCTATAAGGATGGTAGAAATTAACCCAACTATATCAATAATGTCTTTAAATGTTTAAATGTGAACAATCTATTTGTTAAAAGATTTATTTATTTAAGGTTTTGGCTGGGGTGGGCCTTTGTTGCTGCATGCAGGCTTTTCTCTAGTTGTGATGAGTGCGGGCTACTCTGATAGGGTGTTCAGGCTACTGTATTGCAGAGCACAGGCTCTAGTCACTTGAGCTTCAGTAGTTGGCAGCAAGTGCACTCTAGAGCTCAGGCTTATTGTTGCATCACACAAATTTAGTTGCTCTGCGGCATATGCGTTCTTCCCAGAGCAGGGATCGAAACAGTTTCTCCTGCATTGGCAAGATCTCTGAAGAAGATTTAGCTTCGGGACCAGGGACCAGGCTTGATCACTCAAGAGCTTTTGTGTAGCACAGTTCTATTAAAGTATAAGAGGGGACAAAGAAATCGTCTAACATAGACATCACAAGGGGAACAGATAGCACCCCACTTGCTAGTCTTAGCAAGGGAGCTATATACTTTTTAATTGGGTATAACAATAAATCAAAAGAATGTCTCAAGGTTACAAAGATCTTACTAGATCCAGTCCCATAATTTACATTTTCAGATGACACTTCTGTTCAGTGGCTCAGTCGTGTCTGACTCTTTGCAACCCCATGAACTGCAGCACACCAGGCCTCCCTGTCCATCACCAGTGCCTGAGTTTACCCAAACTCATGTCCATTGAATCAGTGCCCTCAATCTTTCCCAGCATCAGGGTCTTTTCAAATGAGTCGGCTCTCGCATCAGGTGGTGCAACTACTGGAGTTTCAGCTTCAACATCAGTCCTTCCACTGAATACCCAGGACTGATCTCCTTTAGGATAGTTGGTTGGATCTCCTTGCAGTCCAAGGGACTCTCAAGAGTCTTCTCTAACACCACAGTTCAAAAACATCAATTCTTTGGCGCTCAGCTATTTTTATAGTCCCAACTCTCACATCCATACAGGACTACTGGAAAAACCATAACCTTGACTAGATGGACCTTTGTTGACAAAGTAATGTCTCGGTTTTTTAATATGCTGTCTAGGTTGGTCACAACATTCCTTCCAAGGAGTAAGCATCTTTTAATTTCATGGCTGCAGTCACCATCTGCAGTGATTTTGGAGCCCAAAAAATAAAGTCAGCCACTGTTTCCAATGCTTCCCCATCTATTTGCCATGAGGTGATGGGACCAGATGCCATGATCTTAGTTTTCTGAATGTTGAGCTTTAAGCCAAGTTTTTCACTCTCCTCTTTCACTTTCATCAAGAGGCTCTTTAGTTCTTCTTCACTTTCTGCCATACGGGTGGTGTCGTCTGCATATCTGAGGTTATTGATATTTCTCCAGGCAGTCTTGACTCCAGCTTGTGCTTCTTCCAGCCCAGTGTTTCTCATGATGCATATAAGTTAAATAAGCAGGGTGACAATATACAGCCTTGACTTACTCCTTTTCCTATTTGGAACCAGTCTGTTGTTCCATGTCCAGTTCTAACTGTTGCTTCCTGACCTGCATACATGTTTCTCAAGAGGCAGGTCAGGTGGTCTAGTATTCCCATCTCTTTCAGAATTTTCCACAGTTTATTGTGATCCACACAGTCAAAGGCTTTGGCATAGTCAATAAAGCAGAAGTAGATGTTTTTCTGGAACTCTCTTGCTTTTTCCATGATCCAACGGATGTTGGCAATTTGATCTCTGGTTCCTCTGCCTTTTCTAAAACCAGCTTGAACATCTGAAAGTTCATGGTTTACATACTGTTGAAGCCTGGCTTGGAGAATTTTGAGCATTATTTGACTAGCGTGTGAGATGAGTACAATTGTGTAGTAGTTTGAGCATTCTTTGGCATTGCCTTTCTTTGGGATTGGAATGAAAACCGACCTTTTCCAGTCCTGTGGCCCCTGCTGAGTTTCCCAAATTTGCTGGCATGTTGAGTGCAGCATGTTCACAGCATCATCTTTTAGGATTTGAAATAGCTCAACTGGAATTCCATCACCTCCACTAGCTTTGTTTGTAGTGATGTTTCCTAAGGCCCACTTGACTTCTCATTCCAGGATATCTGGCTCTAGGTGAGTGATCATACCATTGTGATGATCTGGGTTGTGAAGATCTCTTTTGTATAGTTCTTCTGTGTATTCCTGCCTTCTGGTTCTGTTAGGTTCATACCATTTCTGTCCTTTATTGAGCCCATCTTTGCATGAAATGTTCCCTTGGTATCTCTAATTTTCTTGAAGAGATCTCTAGTCTTTCCCATTCTATTGTTTTCCTCTATTTCTTTGCACTGATCACTGAGGAAGGCTTTCTTATCTCTCCTTGCTATTCTTTTGAACTCTGCATTCAAATGGGTATATCTTTCCTTTCCGCCTTTGTTTTTCACTTCTCTTTATTTCACAGCTATTTATAAGGCTTCCTCAGACAGCCATTTTGCTTTTTTGCATTTCTTTTTCTTGGGGATGGTCTTGATCGCTGTCTCCTGTACAATCTCACGAACCTCCGTCCATAGTTCATCAGGCACTCAGTCAAATCTAATCCCTTAAATCTATTTCTCACTTCCACTGTATAATCATAAGGGATTTGATTTAGGTCATACCTGAATGTTCTAGTGGTTTTCCCCACTTTCTTCAATTTAAGTCTGAATTTGGCAATAAGGAGTTCATGATCTGAGCCACAGTCAGCTCTCAGTCTTGTTTTTGCTGACTATATGGAGCTTCTCCATCTTTGGATGCAAAGAATATAATCAATCTGATTTCGGTATTGACCATCTGGTGATGTCCATGTGTAGAGTCTTCTTTTGTGTTGTTGGAAGAGGGTGTTTGCTATGACCAGTGCGTTCTTTTGGCAAGACTCTATTAGCCTTTGCCCTGCTTCATTCTGTACTCCAAGGCCAAATTTGCCTGTTATTCCAGGTGTTTCTTGACTTCCTGTTTTTGCATTCCAGTCCCCTATGATGAAAAGGACATCTTTGGGGGGTGTTAGTTCTAGAAGGTCTTGTAGTTCTTCATAGAACCGTTCAACTTCAGCTTCTTCAATATTACTGGTTGGGGCATAGACTTTAATTACCGTGATACTGAATGGTTTGCCTTGGAAACAAACAGAGATAATTCTGTCGTTTTTGAGATTGCAACTAAGTACTGCATTTTGGACTCTTTTGTTGACTATGAGATACTACATTTCTTCTAAGGATTATTCAGAAGGTTCTTAGGAAGGAGAAATATGTCCTTGAGCAGGATACATTGTTGTTATATAGTCATTGGTACAGAGTTTAAGGAAAAACATATCCTTGAGCAAGATGAGTTGTTTTGTTGTGCAATCATCAGGTCTTGATTTAAAGAAAAAACATTTGTCCTTTATCCTTCTTGACAACTCCAGACTCCTATCTTCTTCTCGGGGACCCTGGACTTCTTATCAACCTACCTAGGAATTGACTCTCAGATTCTCAACAACTGCACCACCAGGGAAGTTCATATGTGAACAGTCTTAATACAACCTGTTTGTTAGCTATTAAGTCATTTCAAGGATCACTGTTATATATATATGGGAGATTTTAAATATTTTAAGTAATATTTGAATATCTCAAACACCTTCTTGTACCCACCTCATAAATAATTAAGAGAAGATAACAGAAACGGGGTTGTAGATATTGAAAATTAAACCTACTCTTGGCCTCTTCAAGTCAATGTCCAACAGTGCTCCAGAGTATAATTCCCTTTAATTTTCTCCTTCTTATCCTGCCGAGAAAGACATTACCCAGCAGAATATCCTGAATTTTCAAAGAATATGTCAACAAAACTCTTTCTCCTCAAATACCATCCAATACCACTGTAGCCTATAATTTCCATTAATGTTTACCAATGCGGAATCAAACTTTTGAGTTTATAATTGACCCCCAGTAGATCAATGGAAATTGGATACAAGAATTGATTTATTGGGTTATAATAATCTCTGACTTCTAAATTCAGGAATCAGAAGATCCTCTGTTGACCTCAGCTCCAAAACTCCCATGTAATGATCCTGTTTTCCTATCTAAGCAACAACGTTCTCCTAACTGCTTTCTCGACATTTCTGTTGAATGACTGTAACTATGATCACATCTCCCTGGTATCCTAATCCCATTGGCATGTGTGTATTATTAGAAAGCATATAATGCAAGTGTCATAACCAATTCCTAAGTAGTATGTAAGAACAAGAGAGTACAGTTGACCCTTGAACAACATGGGTGTGAACTGCACTTTATGTGTTTTTGTTTGGTTCAGTATTATGCAGTCCATCCTCGGATGCAGAAACTTGGATTTGTAATGTAAAGTTATATGCAGATTTTCAATTCTAAGGGGGTGGTTGGCGATTGTCAGCACCCTAACCCCCACATGTATACAAAGTTGCATTTTATACTTCACTTGTAATATGTATTGTGGTCATGTTTTGTTTTAAATTGAAGAACAGGAAATATAGTACATAAAATCAGTACAAAATTACAAGACCCAAAAGTAAAAACTAGGTCTCCCTCCCACCCTCATCCATCAGCCATCTGGTACCCTTTCAGAACACAACCACTCTGACCAGTTTCTTAACTTACCTTTCCGAAGACATAATATGTCTACTGCAAATAAATATATATGCTTTACACATACATTCATATGTAAGTATATACACATTTTTTTTTTCATAAATAGTGGTATACTGTACATATAATCCTTCACATTGTTTCTCATTTATGTCCTAACATTCTTATTGATATATAAGATCCTGACAACTTGGGATATTGGTGGTATAACAAACTGTTACTGATCTTGAGGTGAAGTCGCTCAGTTGTGTCTGACTCTTTGTGACCCCGTGGACTGTAGCCCACCAAGCTCCTCCGTCCATGGGATTCTCCAGGCAAGAATACTGGAGTGGGTTGCCATTTCCTTCTCCAGGAAATGACCTTAATAAACCATAAAAATGCATCATAAGGTATCACAGTACTGAGTATGTTGTTGTTGTTGAGTCACTCAGTCCTGTCCGACTCTTTTTGAGACCCCATGAACTGCAGTACATTAGCCTTCCCTGTCCTTCACCAATTCCCAGAGCTTGCTCAAGCTCACATCCATTGAGTCAGTGATGCTATCCAACCATCTTATTCTCTGTCATCCCCTTCTCCTCCTGCCCTCAATCTTTCCCAGCATCGTGGTCTTTTCTAATGACTCACATCTTCCCACCAGGTGACCAAAATATTGGAGCTTCAGCTTCAGTATCAGCCCTTCCAATGAATATTCAGGGTTGATTTCTTTAGGATTGACTGGTTTGATCTCCTTGCAGTCCAAGAGGCTCTCAAGTGTCTTCTCCAACACCACAACTCGAAAGCATCAGTTCTTCAGCGCTCAGCCTTCTTTATGCTCCAACTCTCAAAGCATCTGTACGTTACTACTGGAAAAACCATAGCTTTGACTACATGGACCTTTGTCAACAGAGTAATGTCTCTGCTTTTGAATATGCTGTCTAGGTTGGTCATAGCTTTTCTTCCAAGGAGCAAGTGTCTTTTAACTGCATGGCTGCAGTCATCATCCGCAGTGATTTTGGAGCCCAAGAAAATAAAGTCTGTCACTGTTTCCTTTGTTTCTCCATCTATTTGCCATGACGTGATGGGACCAGATTCCATGATATTCATTTTTGAATGTTGAGTTTTAAGGCAGTTTTTTCACTCTCCTCTTACACTTTCATCAAGAGGCTCTTTATTTCCTCTTCGCTTTCTGCCATTAGGGTGGTGTCATCTGCATATCTGAGGTTATTGATATTTCTCCCAGAAATCTTGATTCCGGCTTCTGATTCTTCCAGCCCAGCATTTCCCATGATGTACCCTGCATAGAAGTTAAAATAAGCAAGGTGATAATATACAGCTTTGGGGTACTCCTTTCCCAATTTTTAACCAGTCCATTGCTCCATGTTGTAACTTGCTTTTTTTGATCTGTATACAGGTTTCTCAGGAGGCAGGTAAGGTGGTCTGGTATTCCTATCTCTTGAAGAATTTTCCAGTTTGTTGTGATACACACAAAGGCTTTAGCATAGTCAATAAAGCAGAAGCAGATGGTTTTCTTGAATTCTCTTGCTTTTTCTATTATTCAGTGGATGTTGGCAATTTGATCTCTGGTTCCTCTGTCTTTTCTAAATCCAGCTTGTATATCTGGAAGTTCTTGGTTCACATACCATTGATGCCTCAGTTCAGTTCAGTCCCTCAGTCATGTCCGACTCTTTGCAACCCTGTGAACTGCAGCACGCCAGGCCTGCCTGTCCATCACCAACTCCCAGAGTTCACCAAAACTCATGTCCATCGAGTCGGTGATGCCATCCAGCCATCTCATCCTCTGTCATCCCCTTCTCCTCCTGCCCCCAATCCCTCCCAGCATCAGAGTCTTTTCCAATGAGTCAACTCTTCGCATGAGGTGGCCAAAGTACTGGAGTTTCAGCTTTAGCATCAGTCCTTCCAATGAACACCCAGGACTCATCTCCTTTAGAATGGACTAATTGGATCTCCTTGCAGTCCAAGGGACTCTCATGAGTCTTCTCCAACACCACAGTTCAAAAGCATCAATTCTTCGGCACTTAGCTTTCTTCACAGTCCAACTCTCACATCCATACATGACCACAGGAAAAACCATAGCCTTGACTAGATGGACCTTTGTTGACAAAGTAATGTCTCTGCTTTTGAATATGCTGTCTAGGTTGGTCATAACTTTCCTTCCAAGGAGTAAGCGTCTTTTAATTTCATGGCTGCAATTATCATCTGCAGTGATTTGGGAGCCCAAAAAAATAAAGTCTGACCCTGTTTCCACTGTTTCCCCATCTATTTGTCATGAAGTGATGGGACCAGATGCCATGATCTTCGTTTTCTGAATGTTGAGCTTTAAGCCAACTTTTTCAGTCTCCTCTTTCACTTTCATCAAGGCTTTTTAGTTCCTCTTCACTTTCTGCCATAAGCGTGGTGTCATCTGCATATCTGAGGTTATTGATATTTCTCCTGGCAATCTTGAGTCCAGCTTGTGTTTCTTCCAGCCAAGCTTGGAGGAATTTGAGCATTAGCTTGCTAACATGTGAAGTGAGTACAATTGTGCAGTAGTCTGAACATTCTTTGGCATTGCCCTTCTTTGGGATTGGATTGAAAACGAACCTTTTCCAGTCCTCTGGCCACTGCTGAGTTTTCTAAATTTGCTGGCAGCAAGTTTTCTAAATTTGAGTGTAGCACTTTAACAGCACCATTTTTTAAGATTTCAAATAGCTCGGCTGGAATTTCATCACCTCCACTAGCTTTATTCATAGTAATGCTTCCTAAGGCCCATTTGACTTCACACTCTAGGATGTCTGGCTGTAGTAAATGTTGGCAATTTGATCTCTGGTTCCTCTGTCTTTTCTAAATCCAGCTTATACATCTGGAAGTTCTTGGTTCACATACTGTTGATGCCTATAACTACACCATAGTAGTTATCTGGGTCATGAAGATCTTTTTTGTATAGTTCTTCTGTGTATTCTTCTGGGGTTTCCCTGGTGGCTCAGAGGGTAAAGCATCTGCCTACAATGCGGGAGACCCAGGTCCGATCCCTAGGTTGGGAAGATCCCCTGGAGAAGGCAATGGCAACCCACTCCAGTACTCTTGCCTGGAAAACCCCATGGACTGAGAAGCCTGGTAGGCTACAGTCCATGGGGTCGCAAAGAGTCGGACACGACTGAGCGACTTCACTTTCACTTTCTGTGTATTCTTGCCACCTCTTCTTAATATTTTCTCCTTCTGTTAGGTCCATACTGTTTCTGTCCTTTATTGTGCCCATCTTTGCATGAAATGTTCCCTTGGTATCTCTAATTTTCTTGAAGAGATCGCTAGTCTTTCCCATTCTATTGTTTTCTTCTATTACTTTACACTATTCACTTAGGAAGGCTTTCTAATCTCTCCTTGCTATTCTTTAGAACTCTGCTTTCAAATGGGTATATATTTCCTTTTCTCCTTTGCCTTTTGATTCTCCTCTTTTCTCAGGTATTTGTCAGACATCCTCAGACAACCATTTTGCCGTTTTGCATTTCTTTTTCTTGGGGATGGTTTTGATCACTGTCTCTCGTACAATGTTACAAACCTTCTAAACTCTTTATTTTTATCTATGTTTCTTAATTGATGCCCTATTATGTATTAACCTATACTAGGCGCTTTATACTTTCATTTAATACAATAACCTTTTGAAGTACAGTACAAATTTATTACTATTAGCATGTTATAAATTAAGAAATGAACTCTCAGAAAGCTTAACTCACCCAAAATGCCAACTAGAAAGTGACAGAGTGGTCACACTCTATAGCCCATGTACTCGGTACCATACTAACTGCATCTCTGATATTTACAGGTAATTTTTTTAAAATATAGTATTCTTCTGTAGTTTTTATTTTAATTCAAAGATACACTGCAGTTGTTCTCAACTATAGAAACAGACTCTGCTAAAACATCTCATTCCAAAAAACTTAAAAAAATTGAATTCCTCTCTGCTACTTAAATTACATGTGGTTACTATTGGATCAGATCAGATCAGTCGCTCAGTCGTGTCTGACTCTTTGCGACCCCATGAATCGCAGCACGCCAGGCCTCCCTGTCCATCACCAACTCCCAGAGTTCACTCAGACTCACGTCCATCGAGTCAGTGATGCCATCCAGCCATCTCATCCTCTGTCATCCCCTTCTCCTCCTGCCCCCAATCCCTCCCAGCATCAGTCTTTTCCAATGAGTCAACTCTTCGCATGAGGTGGCCAAAGTACTGGAGTTTCAGCTTTAGCATCAGTCCTTCCAAAGAAATCCCAGGGCTGATCTCCTTCAGAATGGACTGGTTGGATCTCCTTGCAGTCCAAGGGACTCTCAAGAGTCTTCACCAACACCACAGTTCAAAAGCATCAATTCTTCGGCGCTCAGCCTTCTTCACAGTCCAACTCTCACATCCATACATGACCACAGGAAAAACCATAGCCTTGATCAGACGGGCCTTTGCTGGCAAAGCAATGTCTCTGCTTTTGAATATGCTATCTAGGTTGGTCATAACTTTCCTTCCAAGGAGTAAGCGTCTTTTAATTTCATGGCTGCAGTCACCATCTGCAGTGATTTTGGAGCCCAGAAAAATAAAGTCTGACACTGTTTCCACTGTTTCCCCATCTATTTGCCATGAAGTGATGGGACCAGATGCCATGATCAGGATGAGGGCATGGCAACCCGTTCCAGTATTCTTGCCTGGAGAATCCCTATGGACAGAAGAGCCTAGTGGGCTACAGTCCATGGATTGCAAAGAGTTCAACATGACAGAACAACTAAGCACAGCAGTAAAACTAGAAAAAAAAAAAAATACAGATAGAGATTTTTGCATTTGGCTTACTGTAGAACAAGTTATATGACAAAGGCTGACAAAATTTTAACCTTCATATTTTCGAAGCAAGATTTACCATTTAACACAAATTGAACCAGACAGTCTTTTCAGGTTAAACCCAAACATAGCTATATCCCCTACTGGAGGAATTTCAACAGCTCAAGGCTGAAACTGCCACACCGTGCTTATTGTCAGTCCATTGTTATCCTGCCTTGTAGGCTTTGGAAGTGAATATTCTGCTACTTTGTGCAGTTGATGCTGAATGCTATGTCCAGTGAATTGGGGTCGCCCAGGGTCACCAATCAGTACTTGAGTTCTGTGGGTCTCAAAGCAGTTCTTCAGCCATTGAAGCAGACTGTCTGCAAGGTCTTCATCATAAAACATATCTCCAAGGACAACAATGTCCCACTTATCTTGTTCCAAATCCAAAATGTTTTTGATTAAAATGGGAAAAGGATTCAGTTGGTTCAACTCACAATTTAGTGTAATAGCCATTCCTGCAACTTTAAAAAAAAGGACATGGTGAATTGGTATATGCTAGGTTATTTTCATTTCCTACTGATTAATTTAAATAATTTTAGAGAATATCCAATAGGTTTTTTTCCTTTTTCTGTTGAAAGCTGTTTAGGTAAAGAAGCCTAAACTATAGGCCAATATAAGCTATTTCCTACAATGCTCAAATATATGACTATTCTGAAAACCAAACAATACCACACACCTGGAAAAGGAGAGGTTTTAAGGAATATTTGCTTATCTCAACAAGACCATTTAGAACTAACACCAAAAAAAGATGTCCTTGTCAACCTAGTGGGGTGAAATGTAAAACTAGAAGTCAAGAAGTACCTGGAGTAACAGGCAAGTATGGCCTTGGAGTACAAAATGAAGCAAGGCAAAGGCTAGCAGAGTTTTGTCAAGACAACACACTGGTCATAACAAACACCCTTTTCCAACAACACAAGAGACAACTCTACACATGGATATCACCAGATCATCATCATCATCACCAATACCAAAATCAGATTGATTATATTCTTTGCAGCTGAAGACTGAGAAGCTCTATACAGTCAGCAAAATCAAGACCTGAATCTGACTGTGGCTCAGACCATGAGCTCCTTTTTGCAAAATTCAGGCTTAAATTGAAAAAGTAGGGAAAACCACTGGGTCATTCAGGTATGACCTAAGTCAAATCCCTTATAATTATATAGTGGAGGTGATGAATAGATTCAAGAGATTAGATCTGGTAGACAGTGTGCCTGAAGAACTACAGACAGAAGTTTGAAACACTGTACAGGAGGATGTGACCAAAAGCAAAAGAAATGCAAGAAAGCAAAGTGGTTGTCTGAGAAGGTCTTACAAAAGGTTGAGGAAAGAAAAGAAGCAAAAGGCAAGGGAGAAAGGGAATGATAAACCCAACTGAATGCAGAGTTCCAGAGAATAGCCAAGAGAGACAGGAAAGTCTTCTTAAATGAACAATGCAAATAGAGGGAAACAACAGAATAGAAAGACTGGAGATCTCAAAAAATTTGAGACATTAAGGGAACATTTCATGCAAGGATTGGCATGATAAAGGACAGAAATGGTAAGGACCTAACAAAAGCTGAAGAGATTAAGAAGAGGTGGCAAGAATACACCAAAGAACTATACAAAAAAGGTCCGAATGACTCGAATAATGACAATGGTGTGGTCACTCACCTAGAGCCAGACATCTTAGAGCGTGAAGTCAAGTGGGCCTTAGGAAACATCACTATGAACAAAGCTAGTGGAGGTGATAGAATTCCAGCTGAGCTATTTCAAATCCTAAAAGATAATGCTGTTAAAGTGCTGCATTCAATGTGTCAGCAAATTTAAAAAACTCAGCAGTGGTCTCAGGACTGGAAAAGGTCAGTTTTCATTCCAATCCCAAAAAAGGGCAATGTCAAAGAACGTTCAAACTACTGTACAATTGCACTCATTTCACATGCTAATAAGATTATGTTCAAAATCCTTCAAGCTAGGCTTCAGCAGTCACCGAATGGAAAACTTCTAGATGTACAAGCTGGATTTAGAAAAGGCAGGGGAACAAGAGATCAAATTTCCAACATCCGTTGGGTCATAGAGAAAGCAAGGGAATTCCAGGAAAACATTTACTTCTGCTTTATTGGCTATGCTAAAGCTTTAAACTCTGTGGATCACAACAGACTGTGGAAAATTCTTAAAGAGATGGAAATACCAAACCATCTTCCCTGTCTCCTGAGAAACCTGTATGTGGGTCAAGAAGCAGTAGTTAGAACTGGACATGGAACAATGGACTGGTTCAAAATTGGGAAAGGAGTACACCAAAGCTGTATATTATCACCTTGCTTATGTAACTTCTATGCAGGGTACATCTTGTGAAATGCTGGGCTGGATGAAACACAAGCTGGAATCAAGATTACTGGGGGAAATATCAATAACCTCAGAACAAAGCTAGTGGAGGTGATGGAATTCCAGTTGAGCTATTTAAAATCCTGAAAGATGAGGCTGTTAAAGTGCTGCACTCAATATGCCAGCAAATTTGGAAACTCAGCAGTGGCCACAGGACTGGAAAAGGTCAGTTTTCATTCCAATCCCAAAGAAAAGCAATGCCAAAGAATGCTCAAATTACCGCACAATTGCACTCATCTCACAGGCTAGTAAAGTAATGCTCAAAATTCTCCAAGCCAGGCTTCAGCAATACATCAACCATGAACTTTCAGATGTTCAAGCTGGTTTTAGAAAAGGCAGAGGAACCAGAGATCAAATTGCCAACATCTGCTGGATCATGGAAAAAGCAAGAGAGTTCCAGAAAAACATCTATTTCTGCTTTATTGACTATGCCAAAGCCTTTGACTGTGTGTATCACAATAAACTGTGGAAAATTCTGAAAGAGATGGCAATAGCAGACCACCTCACCTGCCTCTTAAGAAACCTATATGCAGGCCAGGAAGCAACAGTTAGAACTGGACATGGAACAACAGACTGATTCCAAATAGGAAAAGGAGTACGTCAAGGCTGTATATTGTCACCCTGCTTATTTAACTTATATGCAGAGTACATCATGAGAAACGCTGTGGAGGAAGAAGCACAAGCTGGAATCAAGATTGCTGGGAGAAATATCAATAACCTCAGATATGCAGATGACACCACCCTTATGGCAGAAAGTGAAGAGGAACTCAAAAGCCTCTTGATGAAAGTGAAAGAGGAGAGTGAAAAAGTTGGCTTAAAGCTCAACATTCAGAAAACGAAGATCATGGCATCTGGTCCCATCACTTCATGGCAAATAGATGGGGAAACAGTGGAAACAGGGTCAGACTTTATTTTTTGGGGTTCCAGAATCACTGCAGATGGTGATTGCAGCCATGAAATTAAAAGACACTTACTCTTTGGAAGGAAAGTTATGACCAACCTAGATAGCATATTAAAAAGCAGAGACATTACTTTGCCAACAAAGGTCTGTCTAGTCAAGGCTGTGGTTTTTCCCCATGTATGGATGTGAGAGTTGGACCATGAAGAAAGCTGAGCACCGCAGAATTGATGCTTTCAAACTGTGGTGTTGGAGAAGACTCATGAGAGTCCCTTGGACTGCAAGGAGATCCAACCAGTCCATTCTGAAGGAGATCAGTCCTGGGTGTTCATTGGAAGGACTGATGCTAAAGCTGAAACTCCAATACTTTGGCCATCTGATGCAAAGAGTTGACTCATTGGAAAAGACTCTGATGCTGGGAGGGATTGGGGGCAGGAGGAGAAGGTGACGACAGGATGAGATGGCTGGATGGCATCACCGACTCGATGGACATGAGTTTGAGTAAACTCTGGGAGTTGGTGATGGACAGGGAGGCCTGGTGTGCTGTGATTCATGGGGTTGCAAAGAGTTGGACATGACTGAGCGACTGAACTGACTGACCACTCTAATGGCAGAAAGTAAAGAAGAACTGAAAAGCCTCCTGATAAGGATGAAAGAAGACAGTTAAAAATACTGGCTTAAAACTCAACATTCAGAAAAGATCATAGCATCTGGTCCCATCACTTCATGTCAAACAGGGGGTGAAAAGTGGAAGCAGTGACAGGTTTTATTTTCCTGGGCTCCAAGGTCACTGCTGATGGAGACTGCAGCCATGAAATTTTTAAAAATGCTTACTCCTTGGAAGGAAAGCTATAACAAACCTAGACAGTGTATTAAAAAGCAGAGACATCAAAAAGCCAACAAAGGTCCATATAGTCAAAGCTATGGTTTTTCCAGTAGTCATGTATGGATTTGAGAGTTGGACTTTAAAGAAGGCTGAGCACTGAAGAATTGATTATTTTGAACTGTGGTGTTGGCGAAGAATCTTAAGAGTCCCTTGGACTGCAAGGAGATCAAACCAGTCCATCCTAAAGGAAATCAACCCTGAATATTCATTGGAAGTACTGATGGTGAAGCCCCAATATTTTGGCCACCTGATAGGAAGAGCCAACTCATTGGAAAAGACCCTGGTGCTGGGAAAGATTGAAGGCAAAAGGAGAAGGGGCTGCAGAGGATGAGATGGTTAGACAGCATCACCGACTCAAAGACCATAAATTTGAGCAAACTCTGGGAGACAATGAAGGACAGGGGAGCCTGGCGGGCTGCAGTCCATTGGGTCACAAAGAGTTGGACAACAATGAAGACTTTTGGTCTGTCATGTCTGTACAAGAGACAGGAAAACAAGGCTTATGTTTGAGCAGGATGACAACTTGGAACTGAGAGTCCTATATATAAGTCTCCTCAAGGGCTAGATCCTCAATGAAAGGGAAGACTAGAGAAAATCAGGTAAAATTAACACTTACTGTCTCAACTTGGGTTCGAATGGAATAAAATCTCCCTCAAACGCCCAGGTCTATCTTCACTTGGGTTTTGGTCAAATAAACACTACCTACATATTTCAGGAAATCCCTAGCCCAGAGATGACCAACAGTAACTGTTCCCAGGTTGGTATCACTTTGGGATATCTGCCAGACACATACAAGTCCTCCTGTCAAAAATGCACCATCAACTCAGGCCTTACAGGGTTCCCATAGACAATGTCCCACTGAGTTCACCATATTAGATTATGAAATACAACATGGAAATGGCTTATGGTGTTGGAGCAACTGTAGATATTTATCCTGGAGGAAAAAAAAAAGATGAGCTCAAAATATTCAAAAATATGACACTTACTAGGGTCTATGTCATTGGCCAAGATCCTTAAGGCTCCACTCATCTTAGCAGCAATGGCTGTAGCTCCACATCCACTCCCAATATCTAACACAGATTTTCCTCTGACAACATCAGGATTATCCAAAAGATACCTAAATTAGAAAAGGGAAAATATAATCTAAGACAGATGGGAGGTCAGTAAGAGGTGTCCAATATTTTTTCTTTGGATTGATTGGACAAGGAAATAGTGAAACTTGGCAGAAGAATTCAGTCCAACATTGGCAAGTTTGGCCTGAATAGAGTGAGAAAAAAATGTCAGTTTTAAGAGCTGGGCAGAGATGGCAGAGAGAGGACATAGTCATTTTGGTCTGTTACTTTACCAAGTGTGAAGAGCGGTTCCATACAACTGACTAATCATGCTTTTAAAGTCAACTTTTTAAAGTATTGAGCATTTACTACGAACCAGACACCACCAACCACCAAAAATACAGACTGACAAAATACTGTTATAATCAGGATTCAGTAAGCTAGATCCAAAATTCACTGTCTCCTTTTCATTGTTCATCAGAAAGTGGTTTTACCTACAGCTTAAACTATATAAAAATGACCTCTCTGGAAAGGTACCATCAAAGTCCAGTTCAACCAAAGAATGTGGACCTGGGCTAAGCAGTTACCAAACAAGTGAAGACGAATGGGCAAACACTGAAATAATAAATGTCAACTGACACCCGACCTCACTACTGGAAAAATAAAAAGCAGAGGAAATTCCCTGGTGGTCCAGTGGTTAGGACTCCACATTTTCACTGCCAAGGGCCTATCCCTGAGATCCTGCGATCCAAAAAAAAGACTAAGGAACAATGGCAAGGCAGGGGTGTAGTGCCCCATCTAAAGGGACAGCTGTTGCCCATCTTGAGGTAACAGTTGCCACAACAGAAATTAGGTGTTAGCAGAGATTTGACTCTGATGTTAGCAGAGATCTTTTCTTTTTTTTTTTGGCCATGTGTTTTGGCTTGCAGGATCTTAGTTCCCTGAATAGGGATTGAAGTTGGACCAGGCAGTGAAAGTGCCAAGTAACTCCCCAGAGATTCTTATTTTTCAATTGAAGTAAATTTTTACATGCTTCAAGTTTTAAATGATAGCAACTGATTGTTTAAAAGTTTATAAGTAAAACAAGTTTAAAAAAACATATCCACTTTTTTTAAAACAGAAAACACATCTGTGGATCACCAATTTGTGACCTCTGATTCAGTCTCTTAAGGAATCTGATTGCCCTTGTATTTGGAGTTGACACACAATTTGCATAGGTATCACTTGCAAAGATATCACTTATTTTTTTAAATGATACAAGTAAATATAGGAAAATTTGGCAACACAACAACCAGAAAATTGGAATTGATACCACCTGGAAAGTTTTCCAGAACTCAGGATTTTCCAAAAAACTCTATGTTTGCATTTATTTATTTTGCATTTAAAACTATATACAAACTGGACTTCCCTGGCAGTCCAGTGGTTAAAACTCCATGCTTCCAGTACAGGGGATGCAGGTTCAATGCCACATAGCATGGCCAAATAAATAAATTAAAAAAATAAATACAATCTGAGTTCTGCTAGACCATACCATTCCTGTGAAAGAGAAGTTCCTTATACATTTCCTTGATGTTCCTTGTAACATCAAGGCATTAAAAAATTAAATCATTTACCAATCTAAGAGCAAAGACTAGATTAAAATGCTGAAAAATCTTGCATTTGTTTCAGCGACTGTTTTAATAAAAAGCATTGTGTGTATATGTGAGAAAATGTCCTAAAGAAGACCTTTGCAGTATGGGGAGTTGAAAGGGGGAACCTTAAATATGCAGATTCAAGTCCACCTGAATGATGTCCCAATCACTCATATCCCTCATTCTTTGGGCGCTTGGGAAAAGGCAGTGGTGGAGGGAGCAACATTTACAGAATTAAACCAGGAGGAGTGGGGGGCTTTAAGTTCCACCAAGGATCTTCATGGGCATCACAAACCATGAACCTGAGAACAGTGTGAGATTTCTGGATCATTACCAGTTACCTAGGGTCTTGACAGCTAACCTAGGATTTCTCTTGGGGAAAGAACTATATATGGGGAAACACCTTGGTGAGCTTGGAATAGAAGGGAAAACCATGCAACAAAGCAACCCAGAACTGTTCCTAAACTCTAATAAAAGAATTTGGATTGGAACAGGGAGAATGTGGAGTTGGAAGGGACAGAAAAGAAAGAGGTGGTGAGGAGCCGTAAAGGTTCCCGCTTCACTTAAGGCCATACGTACCTAGACAGGGCTTGGCCCCCTGGCCAGTAGATTGCCCAGTAAGGATCCCTGAGGGGCCACAGGTCAGCTCTCTCCCACCAGAACTTGCATCTGGGGGTCAAAAGCCGCAACCGGATTTCAGGGGTGAGGCTGCCACTGCTGGTGACTTCAGTGTTCTCTTCCAGGAAAGCTTTCATCTTAGGGTCCAAAAGGCTTCCAGTTCCTCTCCAGGGGCAGTGACTCCAGGGAAACAAGGGGAAGCCACTGCTTCTCACAGCCTTCCAGAGGACAACATAGCGGTTCATGGGAAATGATGCAAACACTCTCCAGCCTGGGCTCAAAGCCATCAGTCTGGTCCCAAAGCACAGGTATGCTGGTGTTGCTCTTGATAAGAGCTGCTTCTCCTGGGGAAAGAGTTTGGTTGCCAAACTGATCTCAGCTGGAGTCACTAGACCTCTAAAAACATAATAATAATGAAAACTCTAACACTTCCAAATCCTATCACATAGTAAGAAAATATTAGTGTACCTCTGTAGCAGATGATGCACAAGTGCAAGTTCACTTTAGATGAAAGTTTCTTTGTGTTAATTTAGGAAAATCCAATCTTCTAAAACATGCCTTTTCATTCTTTGTGAACAACAGAATCCTTTTAATAATTTAGAAAACCAAATATATAAGCATTTGATTTTGATAGAATCCTCAGGAACATTCCTGTTAGATAAAATAAGGTATACCCTTAACATTCTTTCATTCATTTAATAAATCATTTTCCTTTAAGCAGACACTGTTCTTGATAACTGTGAACAAAATAAACAAAAGCCCCCATCTTCAGGAAACTTAGATTCTAGTGATGGAATAGAGCAGGTAATCAGGGCAAACACAGTTCTTGCCTTTATGGAGTCTAGCCAAGAGTTATGCAGATTATCAAACTGTAACTGTGGTTAGAGACATATAAACTATACTGACTGGTCAATAAAGATAAGCCTAGCATATGGGGACTTTCCTGGTGGTCCAGTGGTTAAGAATCCACCTTTCAACGCAACAGATTCAATCCCTGGTCTGGGACTAAGACCGCTTGTCACAACTACTGAGTCCTCATGCTCTACAGCCAGTGCACCACAGCTAGAGAAGCCTGCCCACTGCAACAAAGACCCAGCCCAACCAAAAAAAATAGCCCTAGCATAAAACATCAATGTAATTAAGATTGTTTTTTTCCTAAAACAAACAAAAAATACTATGGATTTAATTGTAATAAAAGAATATCAAATCACTTTCTGTAAATACCTCTGATGAGTCATTTTCACCAAACCTGGACTTAATAGAAAGACATTTTGATTAAGAATAAGTAGGAATGAGGAAGAGAAGTTTAAACACAAATTATACACCAAGTTGTTTGGAACCTTTGGCCTGTTCTGCATAAATATTTTAAATAGTCTTAAATTCACCCAAATATTTAGAGTTGTTCAGTTGCTAAGTCAAGTCCGACTCTTGCAACACCATGAACTGCAGTGTTTCCAGGCTTCCCTGTCCTCCAGAGTTTGCTCAAATTCATGACCCTTGAGTTAGTGATGCCATCCAACCATCTCATCCTCTGTCACCCCCTTCTCCTCCTGCTCTCAATCTTTCCCAGCATCAGGGTTTTTTCCAGTGAGTCAGCTCTCCCCATCAGGTGGCCAAAGTACTGAAACTTCAGCTTCAGCATCAGCATGAGTCCTTCCAATGAATATTCAGGTTTGATTTCCTTCAGGATTGACTGGTTTGATCTCCTTGCTGTCGAAGGGTAGGGGCCCCAAACTCAAATGCCTACCTGGGGCCAGACTGGTGATAAATGAGTGATGCAGGCTGGTTGCTGATAACAGAGAGGCTGTGGCAAACTAGAAGGTGTTTCAAAACAGTCCAACGGAGCCAGCAAGCTGCAGCCCGTCCTGGGACATATGGCCAGATCTTTCCATTTTTCAAGATAACCCACAGACTTCCCCAGCAGTCCAGTGGCTAAGACTCCCAATGAAGGGAGCACAATCCCTGCTCCTGGAACTAAGATCCCATCTGCTGCAAGTCCCCACCCGAAAAAAAAAAAAAAATTCCCACTTTTAAACGCAGGAATTAATTAAAATGTCAACACAGAAGGAGGGTCAAAATGCCTGTGAGGCTACTAGTCTGTGAACTCGGGATAGATTTTAAGTGGGTGTCAGCCCACATTTATGACCTCATTGGACTAATTGCGTAGGAAGGATTGGGTCAGCCCTTGAGTCTAAGGTTTAAAAGGAAAGCAGAGCAAATATGAGACTATTTTAGACATAGTGTCATCCAAACCGATGCCGCCCCCTCCCACGCCAAGCACCAATGAAGCATCTGTTATGAATATGTGATTAAGGGGGGAACACTGGGTATTTGAATTAATTAGTAAGAAAGTGAAAGTGAGTGAAGTCGCTCAGTCGTGTCCGACTCTTAGCGACCCCATGGACTACATCCCACCAGGCCCTCCGTCCATGGGATTTTCCAGGCAAGAGTACTGGAGTGGGGTGCCATTGCCTTCTCCGTTAACAGCCGCTAGGCATATTATATTTACTTGGAGCTGGTATACTTGGTGACAGCCTTAGTGCCCTCGGACGCGGCGTGCTTGGCCAGCTCCCCAGGTAGCAGCAAGACAGGTTTAAAAGTGCAAGCTCCAAAAGCGTTAGCACGTTGTTTTCCTCCGAGGAGGAAGGGAGTCAGCCTTAAAGGGGCAGGCACAGTCTTCCTTTTCTCCTTACCTGTCTGTGCTAACACCACCCTGGGGAGCAAAGAATAGGGCAAGTCAGTCACTTTGCCTTTGCGCCTCTTTTGGCGCTTTCTTTACAACTGCACTCGGGATCTAGAGTTCCCTGCGTTGCCTGCTACAGCACCCCTGTCCCCGCCCCTGCCCCGACCTCCTGCTCCGCCTTCCTTCCCTGCAGCGCTCTCTCCCTTCACCCGGGCTTCTTAAAGGGACAGAAGTGTGAAACCAGAGGGTGCCCTGACCTCGCTTGGAAAATAAGGGAATGTCAAATACGGATTTCTAAAAAATACGCTCTGAAGCCGTGGAGCATCTGCTTTGTGCCAATCACACTTCTAGGTACTGGGCATAGTAGGGTGGTGAGCCAAATAGACACAGCAGAAATCCTTAATGACACATTCAACTGAGATTAAATCACAATATGTCCTGATTACAATAATTTTCATACACGTACAATCTTTTTTGTTTCTTTAATTGTAACTTGTCATTACAATTAACACTCACTGATTCTATTGTTAGTAATAACTCCTAATAGATGTTCAAGATCTAGGGACTTCCCTGGCAGTCCAGTGGTTAAGACTCTCATTATCCCAATGCAGGGGGCATGATCCCTTGTCTGAAAACTAAGATCCCACATGCCACACGGTGTGGCAAAAAAAAAAAAAAAAAAAAATCCAGATCGGTTTGTCTCAGGATTTTAGTGTTTAACCAGCTAGTGTATTCTATCATAGAGACAGTTTTCAAATTGATCATCTTTCCATTCCTCTTGCCTTGCCCTTAGATCTGCCTTATGATTGCTTGCCTGAATTCCTGCAACTGGTCTCTCTGCAATCCTGCCTTTTATATCCCATTCACTATTGTGCAATTTAATTGTTTTTTTCTGAAACTTTCATTCCATAGTTCAAAAAAAAAGGATTCCTACAAGATAAGCTAAGCAGATAAGCCAAGAGAAACAGTTATTTTTGTCACAGGGCAAAATCTTAGTTCCTTGATAAGGGATTGAACCTGTGCTCCCTGCAGTGAAAGCCTGGAGTCTTAACCACAGGACAGCCAGGGACGCCCCTTTTGTTCTTTTTAATTGAGAGAAAGAATTGTCTCTCTTTTATCAAAACTGACCCAAATGCAACCAAGCAGACCTGTCAATTGTTTGGTAACAACTGAGCTATCATCTGACCTTGTGATTTTTACCTTTAAATATCTGCCTACATCTTTGTACACGTTCCAATTCCCTAATAACTGGACACTCTTGCAAGTTAAAAAAAATAAATCTCATACTCAAATTTGTCTTTAAAGTTTTTTTTGAACAAGTTATATAAGTATACTTATTAGCTGTGTGACCTTGGGCACATTATTAAACCTTCCTAATGAATGGGGATCAGGATATGCCACTGTAGCACAGAAATTGTTTTGAGTGAAAGAGATTTGAGTTTCTGAAATCTCTTATCTGCCTAAAGCAGACTCTCCCCAAATAACTCAATTGTCATAAAACCCCTCCTTGAGAACACCCTTAATCTTCTTGGACTTGAAAAGTGGACACCACACCCAAACAGACATTGTCTCAAGATTATCATATCTCTTATCTATTCTCCTAGAAAACCACTTATCTTTCCAAAATGTCATTCCTATAAGCTCTCTTTCCCTATCACCTATGATGGAATAAAATGTATGTTTTTTAAGGCAGGACAAGAAAATTTAAGCGTAACACATGCCCTCCAGGACAGGGCTCTCCCTAATCTGCAATGTGCTTCTTCATTATATATTAACCAGACCTCCTCAAACACAGAAATGTCTGCTCAACCATAAAGTTCGTTTTTCCCTTCTTCTGACGCCAGCAATGTGACTCCTTAGAAGATAACATTCCTTTCCTAATCCTGTAAGGGGTCATGGTGACCTGCTGCTCCCTTCCTACATGTAGGTCTGGACTTCATGTCTCTGCTGAACTGTAAAATGTCAGTGTACCAGTTTGATGAATGATCCTTTGTCTCAAAAATATATAAATGTGCTTTTGACTTCTAACCAAGGGGAACAGTCTGCAGAGTTATCTGACTGTCTCTAGTGTTATAGCCTTCAGGTTGGCTAGGAAAAAAAAAAAAAAAAACACTCTATTTCTTCTTTAGATTTACTATTAATTTTTCATCAACACCAACTGAGTTAGATATATAAACACAAAAATTTAACCACTCCCTATGAGCTAGTCATCACTGAATTCTCCTGTGTGTATGGTATGTGTTGCATATATAAACTTGGGTTTTTTTCCTCCTGTTAATCTGTCTTTTGTGAGTTTAACTTACAGATCCCAGACAGTGAACATAAGAAGGTAAAGAAAAGCTTTACCTCCCCTACACTAAGTATCAGTTTTCACATCTGTAAAATAATGATGATAATAACAATGTATTGAGAGGATTTAATGAGATAGAAAGTAAAGTGCTTGGCACAGTTGCTGACATATCTGAACAGTGTGATTATCATTATTGAAACTATGGAGTTAGTGTTGGTATTAATAAGAAACAAGACTGGAAGATGAAGATCGGGTTTTCAGTGAAGAGTGACGGGATCAGATTTTTGAGTTTTAGAAAACAGTTTTAAACTGTGGGTATCAAAGAGAGAGGTTGGACTGAAGGAAACATCAGTTAAAGAACCTGGTGGTAACCCAAGCAAGAATTAATGAAGGCATGCGAAGAAATGGACACATCTGAGTGTGACTCAGCAAAAGCCATTGGCAGGACTTGGAGACCAATTAAATATGCTTGCTTAACCATGTGCGTGTGTGTGCTTAGTCAGTCAGTGGTGTCCGACTTTGTGACCCCATGGACTGCACCCTGCCAGGCTCCTCTGCCCATGGGATTCTCCAGAAAAGATACTGAAGTGGGTTGCCATTCCCTTCTCCAGGGGATCTTCCCAACCCAGGGATCGAACCCAGGCCTCCCTCATTGCAGGCAGATTCTTTACCGTCTGAGCCACCATGGTTAAGCTAGCTATGCTTAACCATAATGATAGACAATCCAAGGACAAGATGTCGTTTTTTTCTTTATCAGCTTGACCTGGGCTCTTAATCACCATGCTATTTGATCTCATTCTTCCCTGCTTGAAATCCTGTCTGACTTCCCAAGCAGTCAATATCAGAGCCAAATTCCTGATCACAGCTTCCTAAGCTCTTGATAATCAGTCCCTGCTTACCCATCTTGCCTTTAGAAAACCCTTTCTCTCCTACAGTTTGTTTTCTTGTAGCAAGCCCTTGTCCTCTCACTTCATGCCTTGCCTCCAACAAAGTTACCGGGCCCACCACACATACATCCCCTCCTCACTGTCCCTAACCACCTCCTCATTTTTCAGAATGCAGCTCAGAGTTAAAGCCCTCAGAAACCATTCCCAACACACACACTGATCTTGACATTTCATTAGCTTCCTATGGGCATATCCAGCAAGAATACCATGCAAACTGTCATTGTCTGGCTCCTCTACTGGACTTAGAGGAAGACCATTTCATTCCTCTTTTATCTTCTGCCACAGTTAAGACACTCAATAAATTCAGTTAAGTGAAAGAAAAACCAAATAAAGAAGGAAATTAGCAAATATTACATATCAGTATCTCATTTCCAAATTTTATTTTTAACAGCTTTTTTGAGGTAGAATTGACATACAATAAATTTCACAAATTTCAAGTGTACACTTTAATGTCTTGCTATGAAATTGTCCCCCAAATCAAGAGACTGAACATCTTCAGTGCCCTCTGTTATCCCTCCCTCTTGCCCTTCCGTACATCCTCTCCATCCCCAGTAGCCTCTGATCTGCTTTCTGTCAGTATAGTTTGCATTTTCTAAATATTTATGTAAATGCAGTTTTACAGTATGTACTCTTTTTTTTGGTCTTTTTTTTCACTCATCATAATTATTTTGAGATTCATCTATGCTATTTCATGCATCAGTTATTCATTCCTTTTCATTGCAAAGTAATTTTCTATTGCATGTATGTATTGTTGTTGCTGTGTTGTTTAGTTGCTAAGTTGTATTCAATTCTTTTCAACCCCACGGACTACAGCACACCGAGCTTCCCTGTCCTTGACTATCTCCCAGAGTTTGCTCAGACTCATGTCCATTGAGTTGGTGATGCCATTCAACCATCTCATCCTTTGTCTCCCCCTTATCCTCCTGCCCTCAATCTTTCCCAGCATCAGGGTCTTTTCCAATGAGTCAGTTACTCCCATCAGGTGGCCAAAGTATTGGAGCTTCAGCTTCAGCATCCATCCTTCTGATGAAGATTCAGGGTTGATTTCCTTTAGGATTGACTGAGTTCAAGGAATTCTCAAGAGTCTTCTCCAGCACAATTCAAAGCATCAATACTTCAGTGCTCAGCATTCTTTATGGTCCAACTCTCACATCCTACATGACTACTGGAAAAGCCAGTATGTATGTATAATATGTGTTTATTCATTTATCTGTTGATGAATAATCTGGGGGATTTTGTTTATTTACTATTACAAACAAAACTGCTGCAAACTCTTGTGCACTAGTCTTTGTATGTGCTCAGTCGCTTCAGTCATGTCTGACTTCATGCAACCCCATAGAATCCGTGGGATTCTCCAGGCAAGAATACTGGAGTGGGTTGCCATTTCCTTCTCCAGGGGATCTTCCTGACCCAGGGATCAAACTTGCGTCTCTTATATCTCCTGCACTGGCAGCCGGGTTCTTTACCACTAGCATCACCTTCAGAGCCCCAAGTCTTTTATAGACATATGCTCTTTTTTTCATTGGGCAAATACTTAGGAGTGAAGCGGCTAAGTCACACGGTGGTGTGATTAACTGCAAACCTTTTCCAAAAGGGTTGTCATTTTACATTTCAATCGTCAGCGAATGAAAACCCTGGTCTTTCAAAGAGATTAGAAAAATAATTTTGTTTTTCTGGGTCGCTTCAGTTCAGTTCAGTCGCTCAGTCATATCCAACTCTTTGCAACCCCATGGACTGCAGCACTCCAGGCCTCCCTGTCCATCACCAACTCCCGGAGTTTACTCAAACTCATGTCCATTGAGTCAGTGATGCCATCCAACCATCTCATCCTCTGTCATCCCCTTCTCCTCTTGCCTTCAATCTTTCCCAGCATCGGGGTCTTTTCAAATGAGTCAACTCTTTACATCAGGTGGCCAAAGTGTTGTTACCTATTCGTTTTACAATATGAAAACACCACTCACACCAAGAGTCTGAACATTTAGAAAAACTTGAGTTGATGATACCCACAGTAAGTTCCTGCTTTGCTTTCTGCAGGGCACCTTTTACAACAACAACTTAGGAGAAAGCCTGATTAAAGTTAGCAACCTCTGCCCAACCACGTGGAGTAACAGGTGCTTGCTACCCTGCTCTCCACTTCCTACTTACCTAGCTCTCCTTTTCCACAGCTCAATGTACCCCCCTTGCTTCTGGGATCTGGAAGTAATAATAAATCTTGTGATTCTACTTCCTTTGTGTGGGTATACTGAAACTGCATCTTCACTTAACATGACCCATGGGCTTCACTTCCCCAAAGTGGGAGCTTATTTGCTGAGGGAGCTACATACTGACCCTGAGTGACTTTTGCCCCTTCATTATTCAGGTCATAATTTACATATTCTTATATATGTGCATGTGTGCTTAGTCACTCAGTCATGTCCAACTCTTTGTGACCCAATGGACTGCAGCCCACCAGGCTCCTCTGTCCATGGGGATCCTCCAGGCAAGAATACTGCAGTGGGTTGCCATGCGCTCCTCCAGGGGATCTTCCCAACCCAGGGATCAAGCCTAGGTCTCCCGTGTTGCAGGTGGATTCTTTACTGACTGAGCCACCATAGAAGCCCATTCTTATATATACATATAATTTATTTTTAGCTGCACTTGGTCTTTGTTGCTGCATGGACTTTTCTCTATCTGCTGCAAGTGGGCACTATTCTCTAGTTTTGGTGCACAGGCTTCTCATAGTGGTGGCTTCTCTTATTGCAGAGCACGGGCTCTAGGGCAAACAGGCTCAGTAGTTGTGGCTCCCAGGCAACAGTGTACATGCTTAATAATTGTGGTGCACAGACCCAGTTGCTCTGTAGCATGTGAAATCTTCCTGGACCAGGGATAGAACCTGTGTTTCCTGTATTGGCACCAGATTATTATTGGGCCAACAGGGAAGCCCTCTATATATACTTAACTCAGTACACAAGCTCTGGCTTCTCAACACCTTCCACATCCTCATCTACACTTCTTTCTTTCTGATTATAGACATCCTAGGAGGCATGAAGTGCTAGTTCATCATGGTTTTAATTTGCATTTCCTCAAAGACTAACAGTGTCTCAGCATCCAAATTGTTGCATTATTTTTCTGATCTTTCATAATTTGGGCACATTTAAAATAGGCATTTTTTTATCTATGTTTTTCCTCAGTGCTGGAAGAATAGTTCAATAAAGCTAGTGGAATTATCTGGAATTATGAGAGAAAAATAACCTTTTTTAGATAATTTATAAATATAACACAATTGGCAGATGTTTATAAATACTAATTCTAAATAAATTTGTAAATATAGCTATTTTAAAATTATTTTATGTATTTACTTAGTTTTGGCTGCATTTGGTCTTTGTTGCTGTGCATGGGCTTTCTCTA
The DNA here is from genome assembly GCF_019923935.1 of Bubalus bubalis. NCBI lineage: Eukaryota > Metazoa > Chordata > Mammalia > Artiodactyla > Bovidae > Bubalus > Bubalus bubalis. The sequence continues at coordinate 41,557,512 of NC_059160.1, read as the reverse complement.
GTTGTTGTGAGGTGGGCTTTGCACTGCATGGACTCCTCATTGCTGTGGCTTCTCTTGTTGTGGAGCACAGGCTCTTGAGTGCAGGCTCAGTATTTAGTTACTCCCTAGCGTGGGATCTTCCCTGGCCAGGGATCAAACCTGTGTCCCCTGCGTTGGCAGGTAGATTCTTAACCACTGGACAATCAGGTAAATGCTTGTAAATATATTTCTAATAAAATATTTACTTCAATCAGCCTTGAGATATGAACAACAGATAAATTGTACTTAGGAAAGTGTGATTTGCCTCTGCCATCCCAGAATGTGTTTCTTGCCAGACTTTTAAATGAAGTTTGGGGTTTTGGATTTTCTAGAGCTTTGGCTTCCTCTTTTCTCCCTCAAACTGCCCTTGCAAAAAGTCTATAGCACCATGTCTTTTTTAGGCTTCCTTTTCTCAGTTCCTTATCTGCATTTGCAGTCTTCAGTTGGTCACTTGGCAAGCTTTTATTTATTTATTTTTTTGGCTGCACCTCACAGCGCATGAGATCTTATTTCCTTGATCAGGGATCAAACCTATAGCCCTTGCAATAGGGGCACAGAGTCTTAACCACTGGACCACCAGGGCAATCTCTAGACAAATGTTGAACACCTGTCACTAAATCTTGCCTAAAAAATCCTGACATCTGGCCCTTTAAGACCAGTCTGTTATAAAAAAAGCTTGTGGGCCCACAGAGATGTGAAATCCTCAACCAACTAAATCCATAGTGCCATCTAGTGGTAATGTAGGTGTCTCCGAGCAAAAATGGTAAAAATTTTAAAATAATACACAAGATTCTCACCCACAAATTGACCAGACACTGGTATACGTGTTTAGTTGTAAGATGCAGCAGAAATACTTATCGCTGATTAAAGTGAAGGCCTAAAATTTATGAAAGAATGGGTATCACTCATGATTCTATCTCTGTCTCACACAAACACACGCACACACACTCCACAACTAACCCATCAGGAAATCCGTAGGCTTTTCCTTCAAAATTGACTAGACTCTGAGCTCTCTTCACCACCTGCAGTGCTTCCCTCCAGTGCAGCCACTGTCGGGTGATTATTGTGACAGGCTCTGAACCAGCCCCTAGATTTCTGCCGTCTTCTCCCGGTGATCTATTAACAACAAAAAAGCTAAAGTGATCCTTTCAGAAGGAAGTGAAGTTATCAGCACTTCACTGGAGCCCTCTGACAATGCCCTATTGTTCCTTCCTGGCGTGACTTCCACTCCGACTGCTTTCCCCCATTTTGACGACCTTTCATACACACTCGACCAACTTCTACTGTTTTGTTTTTTGTTTGGCCGTGGTGTGTGGCTTGTGAAATCTTTTTTTTTTTAATTACTTTTTAAATTTGTTTTTGGCTTTCCTGAGTCTTCGTTGCTGTATGAGCTACTCTTGAGTTGCGGTGCGCTGGCTTCTCATTGCAGTAACTTCTCTTGTTGTGGAGCATGGGCTCTAGGGCATGTGGGCTTCAGTAGTTGTGGGACTCTGATGCTGGGAGGGATTGGGGGCAGGAGGAGAAGGGGACGACAGAGGATGAGATGGCTGGATGGCATCACTGACTCAATGGACGTGAGTCTGAGTGAACTCCGGGGGTTGGTGATGGACAGGGAGGCCTGGTGTGCTGCGATTCATGGGGTGGCAAAGAGTCGGACATGATTGAGCGACTGAACTGAACTGATCTGACTCTAGAGCACAGGCTCAGCTGTTGTGGCGCAGGGGCTTAGTCGCTCCACAGCATGTGGGATCTTCCCAGATTGAACCTATGTCTCCTGCATTCACAGGCAGATTCTTTACTACTGAGCCACCAGGGAAGCCTGGCTTGTGAGATCTTAGTTCCCCAACTACAGATTGAACCCCATCCCTTGGCAGTGAAAGCATGTAATCTTAACCACTGGATGGTCAGGGAGTTCCTTCAACAATTGTCTTAAGTGTTTTGTTTGGTTTTTGGCTGTGCTGGTGTTCATTGCTGCAGGCGGGCTTTTCTCTAGCTGTGGTGTGCGGACTCCTCTTTACTACGGCTTCTCTTGTAGCAGAGCATGGGATTTAGAGCTCTCAGGCTTCAGTAGTTGTGTCATGTGGGCTCTAGAGCAAGGGCTCAATAGTTGCAGCACGTGGGCTTAGTCGCCCCGAGGCATGTGGAATCTTCCCAGACCAGGGATCGAACCTGTATTCCCTCCACTGGCAAGTGAATTCTTGACCACTGGACCACCAGGGAAGTCCAGATTAACTTCACCTGTTCTAGAGTTTCACATAAATGAAATTACACAGTTTTTTGTATCTGGGCTTCTTTTGCTGGGCAAAATGTTTTTGAGATTCAGCTACACTGTTGTTTGTACTGTTGTATCAATCCTTCACTCCTTTTTCTTGTTCAGTAGCATTCCACTATGTGAACATACTTCAGTTTGTTTACTTCTTTTTCCGATTATTGACAATTGTATTATTTCCAGTCTGAGGCCATTATTAATAAAGTATCTATGAATATTCTTCTAGAATTCTTCTTGTGGGCATATGTTTTCATTTCTCTTGGGTAAATATCTAGAAGAGGAATTACTGGACTATAGGATAGGTATATGTTTAACTTTATAAGAAACTACCAAACAGTTTTCCAAAATGGTTATAACATTTTAAGATTCTCACCAGCTGTAATAGGTCTACATCATGAACTGTGGTCCATTTCAATTTTAGCCATTCTACTGGCAGTAGGGTAGTATTTCATTGTGGTTTTTAACTTGTGTTTTTCTGTAACTTAATTTCCACATGCTTATTGAAGGCCGGGATTTTGTCCATTTTATTTATTGCTTTATTACCTGACCATTAGTGCAAGCAGAGAAGGCAATGGCATCCCACTCCAGTACTCTTGCCTGGAAAATCTCATGGATGGAGGAGCATGGTGGCTGCGATCCATGGGGTCTCGAAGAGTTGGACATGACTGAGCGATTTCACTTTCACTTTTCACTTTCATGCATTGGAGAAGGAAATGGCAACCCACTCCAGTGTTCGTGCCTGGAGAATCCCAGGGATGGGGGAGCCTGGTGGGCTGCCATCTATGGGGTTGCAGAGAATCGGACACGACTGAAGTGACTTAGCAGCAGCAGCAGTAGCAGCATTAGTGCAAGGTGGAACTCACATTAGGAGATAAATAAATATCTACCACAGTGCTTTAGCTCCCTAAAATGTTGTTTAAATTTTTTAAAATTATTTTATGCCTATAGTGGTGGGAAATGTGAGAGCTATTAATAAAATTTAGGTAACTGATGGAAAGGGCTTCCCGCATGGTTCAGTGGTGAAGAATCCACCTGCAATGTAGGAGATGTAGGACACCTGGGTTTGATCCCTGGGTTAAGAAAGATCCCCTGGAGGAGGGCATAGCAACCCACTCTAGTATTCTCTCCTGGAGAATCCCATGAACAGAAGAGCCTAGTGGGCTACAGCCCAATGGGTCACAAAGAGTTGGACATGACTGAAGCAGCTGAGCACACACACACAACTGATTGAAAATTATCCTTGGATTTTTAACTGATATGCTCAGAATTCTTAAAGTGTTGTTGTTCTTCAGTTGCTAAGTCATATCCTACACTCTGCAACTCCATGGACTACAGCATGCCAGGATTACCTGTCCTTCGCTATCTCCCAGAGTTTGCTCAAATTCATGTCCATTGAATCAATGATGCCATCAAACCATCTCATCCTCTGCCACCCCTTCTCCTTTTACTTTCAATCTTCTCAGCATCAGGGTCTTTTCCAATGAGTCAGCTCTTGACATCAGGTGGCCAGAGTATTGGAGCTTCAGCTTTAGTATCAGCCCTTCCAATGCATATTCAGGGATGATTTCCTTTAGGATTGACTGGTTTGATCTTGCTGTCCAAGGGACTCTCAAGAGTCTTCTCCAGCATCACAGTTTGAAAGCATCAGTTCTTCAGTGCTCAGTCTTCTTTATGGTCCATCTCTCATATCTGTACATGATTACTGGAAAAACCATAGCTTTGATTATCCTGACCTTTGTTGGTAAAGTGATGTCTTTGTTTTTAATATGCTGTCTAGGTTTGTCATAGCTTTCCTTCCAAGGAACAATCATCTTTTAATTTCATAGCTGCAGTCATCATCAGCAGTATTTTGGAGCTCAAGAAAGTAAAATCTGTCTCTGCTTCCACTGTTTCCCCTTCTATTTGCCATGAAGTGATGGGACTGGATGCCACAATCTTAGTTAATATAGAATTGTAAGCCAGATTTTTTTTTAAGATTTGAGGAAAGTCTTAATCAATAGTACTCCCTCTGTAGCTTGTTTTTACTATGTTTCATTGATTACATTTTAAACTTCTCAAAATCCAACTATGAAAACGGATCATAGCAAAAAAAAGTATCACTAAATCATTAATTCATAATGTTGTAATCAATAACGTAACCTTGAAATGATTAAAATATGCTTTGCTATACTTAGAGCTTTTGAAGAAAGTAATCCTTTTTAAAATTTTAAAAAATTTTTTCTTTAATTGGAGGATAAATACTTTACAATATGTGATGGTTTCTGCCATACATCAACTTGAATGAGCCACAGGTATACATATGTTCACTCCCTCTTAAACCTCCCTCACAACTCCCTCCCCAGCCCACCCCTCTAGGTTGTCGTGGAGCACCAGTTTTAGGTTCCCTGTGTCATACAGCAAATTCCTATTAGCTATCTAATTTACATACGATAATATATTTGTTTCATTGCTACTCTTTCAAACAATCCCACCTTCTCTCTCCCCCACTGTGTCCAAAAATCTGTTCTCTATGTCTGCATCTCTATTGCTGCCCTGTAGATAGGTTCATCAGTACTATCTTTCTAGATTTCATGTATATGCATTAATATATGATATTTGTCTTTCTCTTTCTGACTTACTTCATTTTGTATAACAGGCTTTAGATTTGTCCAGTTCATTAGAACATTTTTTAATTCCTTTTTATAGCTGAATAATATTCCATTGTGTATATGTACCACAACTTCTTTATCCATTCATCTGTCGATGGGCATCTAAGTTGCTTCCATGTCCTGGCTATTGTAAATAGTTCTGCAATGAACACTGGAGTACATGTGTCTTTTTCAGTTATGATTTCTTCAGAGTATTTGCCCAGTAGTGGGATTTCTGGCTCATATGGTAGCTTTATTCCTAGTTTTTTATAAGGAATCTCCATACTGTTCTCCGCAGTGGGTGTATCAGTTTGCATTCCCACCAACAGTGGAAGAGGTTTCCTTTTTTTCCACATTCTCTTCAGCATTTATTGTTTGTAGACTTTTTGATGATGGCCATTCTGACCAGTATGAGATGATATCTCATTGTAGTTTTGATTTGCATTTCTCTAATAATGATTGATGTTGAGTATCATTTCATATGTTTATTAGCCATATGTATGGAGAAATGTCTCATCCTTGGAGAAATGCCTGCTTAAATCTTCTGCCCACTTTTTGATAGGGTTGTTTGTTTTTCTGGTATTGACCTGAACGAACTGGTTGTATATTATGGGGATTGGTTGTCAGTTTCTTTTGCTATTATTTTCTCCCATTCTGAGGGCTGTCTCTTTTTTATTTATTCATTTTTAATTGAAGAATAATTGCTTTACAGTATTTGCTGGTTTCTGCCAAACATCAACATGAATCAGCAATAGGTATACATATGTCCTCTCCCTGAAGGTTGTCTTTTATTCTTATTTATTGTTTCCTTTGCTGTGCATAAACTTTTAAGTTTAATTAGATCCATTTGTTTATTTCTGTTTTTATTTCCATTACTTTAGGAGGTGGGTCAGAGAGGATCTAGCAGTGGTTTACGCCAAAGAGTGTTCTGTCTATGTTTCCCTCTAAGACATTTATAGTTCCTGGTCTTACATTTACATCTTTAGTCCATTTTGAGATTTTTTTATGTATGGTACTAGTATGTCCTTTTCATCCTAGGGGACTGAAATGCAAAAGTAGGAGTCTAGGGATATCTAGGGTAACAGGCAAGTTTGGCATGGAGTACAAAATGAAGCAGGGTAAAAGCTAACAGAGTTTTTCTAAGAGAACATGCTGGTTATAGCAAACACCCTCTTCCAACAACACAAGAGACAACTCTACACATGGACATCACCAGATGGTCAATACCAAAATCAGATTGATCATATTCTTTGATGCTGAAGATGGAGAAGTGCTATACAGTCAGCAAAAACAAGACTGGGAGCTGACTGTGGCTCAGATCATTAATTATTGCAAAATTCAGACTTAAATTGAATAAAGTAGGGAAAACAACTAGATCATTCAGGTATGACCTAAATCAAATCCCTTATGATTATACAGTGGGAGTGGCAAATAGGTTCAAGGGATTCGATCTGATAAAGTGCCTGAAGAACTATGGGCAGAGGTTTGTAACACTGGACTAGAGGCCGTGATCAAAACCATTCCCAAGAAAAAGAAATGCAAAAAGGAAAATGGTTGCCTGAGGAGGACTTACAAATAGCTGAGAAAACAAGAGAAGCAAAAGGCAAAGGAGAAAATGAAAGATTACCCATTTGAATGCAGAGTACCAAAGAATAGCAAGGAGAGATGAGAAAGCCTTCTTCAGTGATCAGTGCAAAGAAATAGAGGAAAACAATAGAATGGGAAAAATTAGAGATCTCTTCAAGAAAATTAGAGATACCAAGGGAAGATTTCATGCAAAGATGGGCTCAATAAAGGACAGAAATGGTATGGACCTAACAGAAAAGAAGGTATTAAGAAGAGGTGGCAAGAATACACAGAAGAACTATACGAAAAAGATCTTAATGACCCAAGAAACCACGATGGTGTGATCACTCACCTAGAGCCAGACATCCTGGAATGTGAAGTCAAGTGGGCCTTAGGAAGCAATCCTACGAACAAAGCTACTGGAGGTGATGAAATTCCACCTGAGCTATTTCAAATCCTTAAAGATGATGCTGTGAAAGTGCTGCACTCAATATGCCAGCAAATTTGGAAAACTCAGCAGTGGCCACAAGACTAGAATAAATCAGTTTTCATTCTAATCCCAAAGAAAGGCAATACCAAAAAAAGGTCAAACTACTGCACAATAGTACTCATCTCACACGGTAGCAAAGTAATGCTCAAAATTCTCCAAGCCAGGCTTCAACAGTACGTGAACCATGAACATCCAGATGTTCAAGCTGAATTTAGAAAAGGCAGAGGAACCAGAGATCAAACTGCCAACTTCCAATGGACCATAAAAATAGCAAGAAAATTCCAGAAAAACATCTACTTCTTCTTTATTGACTATGCCAAATACTGTGACTGTGTGGATCAGAACAAATTGTGGAAAATTCTGAAAGAGATGGGAATACCAGACCATCTGACCTACCTCCTGAGAAATCTATGCAGGTCAAGAAGCAACTGTTAGAACTGGATATGGAACAACAGACTGGTTCCAAATTGGGAAAGGAGTACATCAAGGCTATATATCGTCACCCTGCTTACCTAACTTATATGCAGAGTACATCATGCAAAATGCTAGGCTGGATGAATCACAAGCTGGAATCAAGATTGCTGGGAGAAATATCAATAACCTCAGATATGCAGATGACACCACCTTTATGGCAGAAAAGTGAAGAGGAACTAAAGGGACTCTTGATGAAAGTGAAAGAGGAGAGTGAAAAAGTTGGCTTAAAGCTCAACATTCAGAAAATGAAGATCATGGCATCTGGTCCCATCACTTCATGGGAAATAGATGGGGAAACAGGGTCAGACTTTATTTTTCTGGGCTCCAAAATCACTGCATATGGTGTTTGCTGCCATGAAATTAAAAGACACTTACTCCTTGAAAGGAAAGTTATGACCAACCTAGATAGCATATTAAAAAGCAGAGACATTGCTTTGCCAACAAAAGTCCATCTAGTCAAGGCTATGGTTTTTCCAGTAGTCATGTATGGATGTGAGAGTTAGACTGTGAAGAAAGCTGAGTGCCAAAGAATTGATGCTTTTTAACTATGGTGTTGGAGAAGACTCTTGAGAGTCCCTTGGACTGCAAGGAGATCCAACCAGTCCATTCTAAAGGAGATCAAATCAGTCCTGGGTGTTCATTGGAAGGACTGGCACTAAAGCTGAAACTCCAATATTTTGGCCACCTCATGTGAAGAGTTGACTCATTGGAAAAGACCCTGATGCTGGGAGGGATCAGGGGCAGGAGGAGAAGGGGACAACAGAGGATGAGATGGCTAGATGGCATCACCGACTCTATGGACATGAGTTTGAGTAAACTCCAGGAGTTGGTGATGGACAGGGAGGCCTGGCGTGCTGTGATTCATGGGGTTGCAAAGAGTCTGACACGACTGAGCGACTGAACTGGAACTGGAACTGCCCAATTTTCCCAGCACCACTTCTTGAAGAGACTGTCTTTTTTCCATTGTACATTTTTGCCTACTTTGTCAAGGATAAATTGCCCATAGGTGGGTGGATTTGTCTTCAGGCTTTCTATTTTATTCCATTTTTCTATGTTTCTATTTTTGTGCCAGTACCATACTGTCTTGATGACTGTAGCTTTACAATAAAGCCTGAAGTCAGGGAGGTTGATTCTTCCAGCTCCATTCTTCCTTCTCAAGATTGCTTTGGCTATTCGGGGTCTTTTGTGTTTCCATACAAATTGTGGAATTATTTGTTCTACTTCTGTGAAAAATACCATTGGTAGTTTGATAGGGATTGCATTGAATCTATAGATTGCTTTGAGTAGTATAATCATTTTCACAATATTAATTCTTCCAATCCAAGAACAATGTATATCTCTCCATCTGTTAATTAATTTCTTTCATAAGCATCTTTTTTTTTTTTATTTTATTTTATTTTTAAACTTTACAGTTTTCTGCAAACAGGTCTTTTGTCTCTTTAGGTATGTTACTCCTAAGTATTTTATTCAATTTCACTGCAATGGTGAATGGGATTGTTTTCTTAATTTCTCTTTCTGACTTTTCATTGTCAGTGTATAGGAATACAAAGGAGTTCTGTGTATTAATTTTATATCCTGTGATTACTATTTTCATTGGTTAGCACTACTAATTTTCTGGTGGAATCTTTAGGGTTTCTATATAAACAAACATGCCATGTGCAAACAGTGTGTTTTACTTCTTCTTTTCCAATCTGGATTACTTTTATTTCTTTTTCTTCCCTGATTACTGTGGCTAAGACTTCCAAAATTATGTTGAATGATAGTGGCAAGAATGGGCACCCTTGCCTTGTTCCTGCTCTTAAAGGAAATGCTTTCAATTTTTCACCATTGAGAATAATGTTAGCTGTGGGTTTGTTGTGTTGTGCATGTTAAGTTGTTTCAGTTGTGTCTGACTCTTTGTGATCCTAAGGACTGTAGCCTGCCAGGCTCCTCTATTCATGGGATGTTCCAGGCAAGAATATTGGAGTGGGTTGCCATTTCCTCCCCCAGGGCATCTTCCCGACCCAGGGATCGAAACCACATCTCTTATGTCTCCTGTATTGGCAGGTGGGTTCTTTACCACTAGTGCCACCTGGGAAGCCTGGGTTTGTTGTATACAGCCTTTATTATGTTGAGGTCTGTTCTTTCTATGCCTACTCTCTGGAGAGTTTTTATAATAAATGGGTATTGAATTTTATCAAAAGATTTCTCTGCATCTATTGAGATGATCATATGGTATTTATCTTTCAATTTGTTGATATGGTGTATCACATTGATTGACTTGTGTATATTGAAGAATCCTTGCATCCCTGGGATAAAGCCCATTTGATCATGATGTATGATCTTTTTAATGTGTTGTTGGATTCTGTTTGCTAGAATTTTGTTGAGGATTTCTGCATCTGTGTTCATCAGTGATATTGGCCTATAATTGTGTGTGTGTGTGGTATCTTTGTCTAATTTGGTATCAGGGTAATGGTGGTCTTGTAGAATGAGTTTAGGAGTTTTCCTCCCTCAGCAATTTTCTGAAAGAGTTTGAGCACAAAAGGTGTTAGCTATTCTCTAAACTTTTGGTAAAAATAGCCTGTGAAGCCACCTGGCCTTGGGCTTTTGTTTGGTGGAAGATTTTTTATTACAGTTTTGATCTCCATGTTGTGGTTGTTCTGGTCATATTTTCTATTTCTTCCTGGTTCAGTTTTGGAAGATTTTACTTTTCTAAGAATCTGTCTATTTCTTCCAGATTGCCCATTTTATTGGCATCGAGTTACTCATAGTACTCTCTCATGATCCTTCGTATTTCTGTGTTGTTTGCTGTATGTCTCCTTTTTCATTTCTAATTTTATTGATCTGAGTCTTTTTTTATTTTTGATGAGTTTGTCAACTTTGTTTATTTTCTCAAAAAATCAACTTTTAGTTTTATTCGTCTTTGTTATTGCCTCCTTCCTTTCTTTTTCATTTATTTCTAATCTGATCTTTACAATTTCATTCATTCTACTAATTTTGGTAGGGTTTTTTTGTTCTTTTTTTCTAGTTGCTTTAGTTGTAAGTTTAGGTTGTTTATTTGATGTCTGTTGTTTCAACGTAGGCTTGCATTGCTATAAAATTCCCTCTTAGCATTGGTTTTACTACAACCTATAGGTTTTGAATTGTCGTGTTTTCATCGTCATTTGTTTCTAGGCATATTTTGATTTCCTGTTTGATTTATTCAGTGATCTGTTGGTTATTCAGAAGCATGTTGTTTAGCCTCCATGTTTTTGTGTTTTTTATAGTTTTTTTTTTTTTCTGTAGTTGATGTCTAATCTTACAGCATTGTGATCAGAGAAGATGCTTGAAATGATTTCAATTTTTAAAAACTTACCAAGGCTTAATCTGTGGCCCAAGATGTGATCTATTCTGATTCCATGCGCACTTGAGAAAAAACGTGAAATCTATTGTTTTTGGATGAAATGCCATGTAGATCTCAATCAGGTCCAACTGGTCCAATGTATCATTTAAAGCCTATGTTTTCTTGTTAATTTTCGGTGTGGATGATCTGTCCATTGCTGTGAGTGGGGTATTAAAGTCTCCCACTATTATTGTGTTATTGTCAATTTCCCCTTTAATAGGCATTAGCATTTGCTTTATGTGTTGAAGTGTTCCTATATTGGGTGTATACATATTTATAATTGCTATATCTTCTTGGATTGATCCCTTGATCACTATGTAATGTCCTTCTTTGTCTCTTGTAATGGTCTTTATTTTAAAGTCTATTTTATCTGATATGAGTATTGCTACCCCTGCTTTAATTTTATTTCCATTTGCATGGAATATCTTTTTCCAGCCCCTCACTTTCCTTCTATATTTGTCCCTAGGTCTGAGGTGAGTTTCTTGTAGACACCATATATAGGGGGTCTTATTTTTGTAACCATTCAGCCAATCTGTGTCTTTTGCTTGTCTGTAAAGCTTTTTTCGCCTTCAAATCAGAATGAGATCCTTGCTAGATAGGGTAATTAAGGTTGTAGGTTTTTCCCTTTTATCACTTTAATTATGTCCTGCCATTCCCTTCTGACCTGCAAAGTTTCTGTTGAAAGATCAGCTGTTAGCCTCATGGAGATCCTTTTGTATGTTATTTGTTGCTTTTCCCTTGCTGCTTTTAATATTTATTCTTTGTGTTTAATTTTTGTTAGTTTGATTAATGTGTGTCTAGGCATGCTTCTCCTTGAGTTTCTCCTGTATGGTACTCTCTGGGCATTCTGGATTTGGGTGGCTATTTCCTTTCCCATTTTAGGGAACTCTTCAACTATAATCTTCTCAAATATTTTCACATGGCCTTTCCTTTTGTCTTCTTCTTCTAGGACCCCTATGATTAGAATATTACTACATTTAATGTTGTCTCATAGGTCTCTGAGCTTGTCCTTATTACTTTTTACTCTTTTTTTTTCTTTCTTTACTTTTTTTTTAACTTTCTTTACTTTTTTTTTCTTTCTTGTATTCTGTTTTAGTTATTTCCACCATTCTATCTTCCAGCTCACTTATGTGTTCTTCCACCTCAGTTACTTTATGGTTGGTTCCTTCCAGTGTATTTGTAATCTCAGTTGTTGTGTTGTTCATTGTTGATTGTTTATTCTTTAATTCTTCAAGGTCCTTGTTAAACATTTATTGCATCTTCTTAATCTATACCTTTAGTCTAGTTATCCATGCCTCCATTTTATTTTCAAGATTCTGTGTCATCTTTATTATTATTACTCCGATTCTTTTTCAGGTAGACTGCCTATTTTCTCTTCATTTGTTTGTGAGTTTTTACCATGCTCATTCATCAGCTGGATGTTTCCCTGGCTTTTCATTTTGTTTAATTTACTGTGTTTGGGGTCTCCTTTCTGCAGGCTGGAAGGTTGCATTTCCTCTTAATTTTGGAGTCTGCCTCCCCTGGGTGGGGTTGGACCAATGCAATGCCTTGTGCAAGTTTCCTGGTTTGTGGGATTTGTGCCTGTGTTCTGGTGGATGGAGCTAGATCTTGTGTCTCTGAAGGGCAGTGCTGTGTCCAGTAGTGTGTTTTGGGGTGTCTATTGGTTTTGTATGGCTTTGGGCAGCCTGTCTGCTAATGTGCAAGGTTGTGCTGTTTTGCTGAAGGATTGGTGTGGGGCATTCAGCACTGGAGCTTGCTAGCTTTTGAGTAGGGCGTTGTCTTAGTGTTGAAAGGAGGCTTTTGGGAGGCTTCTCGCCTATTAATGTTCTGTGGGGTCAGGAGTTATTTAGTGGTCCAAAGTCCTGTAGTTGACTCTTCCTCCTCTGTGGTTCAAGCCCAACCCCTTACTGTAGCATCAAGATTTCACAGGACACACAGCAGAAGACAAAATAGCGAAGATCACCCAAAGAGATTCACACAGAGAAGAAAAGAGGGGAAAGAGAAGGAAAGAGGGGAAACGAAGAAAAAGATAAAAAGAAGAGACAAAAGAGAGCAATCAGGCCGATAATTAAACCCCTAAATGAAAATGAATACAAAAAATATTAATAGACTCTCAAAGATACAAAATCAAAAACAAAAGATTAAAAAAAGCCAAATCAAAAATGTAGAAAAAATTAGACTCTCAAAAATATAACATCAAAAATAAAACATCTAAAACAAAAGTTGAAAACTTGGAATTTATTTTTAAAATAGGTCTTTAAAAAAAAAGAGGGAAAAGTAGGTTATAAAAAATAAAAATTAAAGGAGTAATAAAGAATGACATTAGGACAGTATGAGGAAAAAAATAAAAAGGGGGAAAATGGAGGGGAGAACATATATATTGAAAGGTGACAGGAATATAGTCAGAGGAATGTCCAAATAATTTCTCTGATTTCCTGCTCCAGTTGATTTGCCTACTCAGAAAGTCTTCTAGTATATCTAAGAAGGGCTCTGGATCTGTTTTGGGCAGTGTGGGGGTCCGCTCAGTCTCAGGTCTTGTCTTGCTCCAGCATGTACTTGCTCTCATAGTCTACAATTGCTCCTAAAGTATAGTTTCTGGCTAAATTCTGGGATTTAAACCACTACAGCTATAACTTCTGGGATGATTCCCCCTTTTTTCCTTTGTTCACATAGACCCTGGTGTTCTGCTTTGGTTTGGGGCCCACCTTTGCTTTTAAATCTCTCTCCAATATCTGTTCACTGCCCAAACAGGAGGGGGTGAAAGGAGCCACTTATTCAGGCTCACTTGCTCAGTTGTGCTGGGGAGAGGGGTTCAGCAGACTCTGCTGTGGTAGTGGGGAGTGCTTGCCTCAGCTGCGTTATGCAGGAAGTCACCACAGTCTGAGGCGGTCCTGTACTTCCCCAAAGAAGTTGGCTCTGGGCTGTGGGGCAGAGCCAAGCCCCTCGGGCTCCCAGGTAGACTTTCTGGGGGTTGTTCTACATGCAGGTGATATTTTGATACATTTGTAGGGGAGAAGGTGTTCTCCCCATCCTATTCCTTTGCCATCTTGAAGGTCCCCACCGTTAAGCCAGCTTTTTCATGCTCCTCTTTCACCTTCATCAAGAGGCTCTTTAGTTCCTCTTCACTTTCTACCATTAGAGTGGTATTTCTGAGGTTGCTGATATTTCTTCCAGCAATCTTGATTCCAGCTTGTGATTCATCCAGCCCAGTATTTTGCATGATTTACTCTGCATATAAGTTAAAAAACAGGGTGACAATATACAGACTTGATGTACTCTTTTCTCAATTTTGAATCAATCATTTGTTCCATGTAAGGTTCTAACTGTTGCTTCTTGACCAATATACAGGTTTCCCAGGAGACAGGTAAGATGGCCTGGTACTACCATCTCTTTAAGAATTTTCCACAGTTTGTTGTTGTTGTGTCTGGCATGCTGCAGTCCATGGGGTCGCTAAGAGTTGAACATGATTGAGCAACTGAACAACAATACAGTCAAAAGCTTTCATGTAGTCAATGAAGCAAAACCAGATTTTTTTCTGGAATTCCCCTACTTTATCTATGATCCAACAAATGTTGGTGATTTGCTCTCTGGTTCCTCTGCCTTTTTGGAAGTCAATTTGTACTTCTGAAGGTCTCAGTTCACACACTACTAAAGCCTACCATGAAGAATTTTGAGCATTACCTTTGCTAGCAATGTGAAGTGAGCACAATTGTACTGTAGTTTGACCATTCTTTGGCATTGTCCTTCTTTGGGATTGAAATGAAAACTGACCATTTCGAGTCCTGTGGCCACTGCTGACAAATTTTCCAAATTTGCTGACACACTGAGTGCAGCACTTTAACAACATTATCTTTTAGGATTTGAAATGGCTCAGCTGGAATTCCATCACCTCCACTAGCTTTGTTTGCAGTAATGCTTCTTAAGACCCACTCGACTTCACACCCCAGGATGAGGGAGTGTGAGGGCTCTAGGTGAGGGACCACTCCATCGTGGTTATCTGGGTCATTAAGATTTTTTCCTATATTTCTTCTATTCTTGCCACCTCTTCTTAATCTCGTTTGCTTCTTTAATGTCCTTACTGCTTCTGTCCTTTATCATACCCATCTTTGCATGGAATGTTCCCTTGGTATCTCTAATTGTCTTGAAGAGATCTCTAGTCTTTCCCATTTTAGCACTGTTCATTTAAGAAGGCCTTTTTATCTCTCCTGGTTATTCTCTGGAACTCTGCATTCAGTTGGGTATATCTCTTCCTTTCTCCCTTGCTTTTCTCTTCTCTTCTTTCTTCATCTTTTGTAAGCCCTCCTCAAACAACCATTTTGCCTTCTTGCATTTCTTTTTCTTTGCGATGACTTTGGTTACTGCCTCCTGTGCAATGTTATGACTCTCTGTTTATAGTTCCTTAGGCACTCTATCAGATCTAATCCTTTGAATCTATTCATCACACACACACACACACACACACACACACACCCGTATAATCATAAGAGATTTGATTTAGGTCTTATCTGAATGGACTAGTGGTTTTTCCTACTTTCTTCAGTTTTAAGCCTGAATTTTGCAATAAGGAGCTCACGGCCTGAGTCACAGTCAGCTCCAGATCTTGTTTTTACTGACTGTATAGAGCTTCTCCACCTTCAGCTGCAAAGAATATAATCAATTTAATTTTGATATTGACCATCTGATGATGTCCATGTGTAGAGCTGTCTCTTGTGTTGTTGGAAAAGGATATTTGCTCTGACCAATGTGTTCTCTTGACAAATCTGTGTTAGCCTTTACCCTGCTTCATTTTGTATTCCATGGCCAAACTTGCCTATTATTCCAGGTACCACTAGACTTCCTAGGATGAAAAGGGCATCTTTTTTTTGGTGTTAGTTCTAGAAGGTATTGTAGGTCTTCCTAGAACTTCAGTCAACTTCAGCTTCTTTAGCATTAGTGGTTGGGGCATAGATTTGGATTACTGTTATGTTGAATGGTTTGCCTTGGAAATGAACCAAGATCATTCTCTCATTTTTTTAGATTGCACCCAGGTACTGAATTCTGGACTCTTTTGTTGACCATGAGGGCTACTCCATTTCTTCTAAAGGATTCTTGCCCACAGAAGATAAAATGGTCATTTAAATTAAATTCTCCTATTCCCTTCTATTTTAGTTCACTGATTCCTAAGATGTCAATTTTCTCTCTTGCCATCTCCTGCTTGACCAAGTCCAATTTACCTTGATTCATGGACCTAACATTCAGGTTCATGTTATATTGTTCTTTACAGCATCAGACTTTACTTTCACCACCAGACACATTCACATCGGAGTGTCATTTCCACTTTGGCCCAGTTACTTTATTCTTTCTGGAGCTATTAGTAATTGACCTCTGCTCTTCCCCAGTAGCGTATTGGACACCTGGGGGCGCTCATCTTCTGGTGTCATATCCTTTTGCCTTTTCATACGGTTCATTGGATTCTCACAGCAAGAATGTTGGAGTGGTTTGCCATTCCCTCCTCCAGTGGACCACGTTTTGTCAGAACTCTCCACCATGACCTGTCTGTCTTGGGTGGCCCTGTATGACACGGCTCATGGCTTCACTGAGTTATTCAAGCCCCATCACCACGACAAGACTGCAATCCATGAAGGGGTGGGCTCCTTTGCATAGAACTAATGGCGCCTAGTGACATACAAGTTCCACCTTTGGGCAGAGGTTCTAGCATGGTAAGGGGTAATGGCAACTTTTAGACACTTTGGGTCTTCTGTGCAGACACTGCATTCATGGCCAGGTGAAACTGGTTCAGGGCAGTTGACTCTGCCCATCTTGGGCCTTTCTGACTCCAGCTGGTTCTGTGGTTTTGCTGTGTCATCTGCCTTCGGAGAAGGCACTGGCACTCCACTCCAGTACTCTTGCCTGGAAAATCCCATGGATGGAGGAGCCTGGTGGGCTGCAGTCCATGGGGTCACTAAGAGTCAGACACGACTGAGCAACTCCACTTTCACTTTTTACTTTGATGCATTGCAGAAGGAAATGGCAACCCACTCCAGTGTTCTTGCCTGGAGAATCCCAGGGACGGAGGAACCTGGTAGGCTGCCGTTTATGGGGTCCCACAGAGTCAGACACGACTGAAGTGACTTAGCAGCAGCAGCGTCTGCCTTAGTTTCTGTTAAGTGAGCACAGATGTGGGCATAGACTAATGGATTGTGGTGGGAAAAGAGAAAGTAGGTTAGTTTCGTGTAGGTGTGGGTCTCTTCCTGGTGATAGTTTCATGTTAACTTCTGAATTAGCTCTTTCAGGGTTTGATAAACTCTATCTCTTCATCTTCACCATAATCAGACTTTCAGGTAATGATTTTGAAAGGACTGTAGGCATCTCCCAGGCATTTGAGAAATTTTAATTATTATCTATGGAGGAAAAAGTGAACTGCAGAATCTAAGCATTTTTTTTTTTTTTTTTTTTTTTGAGAATACCTGGCATGAGAACTCTCAAGAGGAGCAGTCAATTTAGGGGGAAAGAGTAGAATGTTTTATTGGACTTTAGCAAACCGAGTGTGTCAAAGTTCAGATTGCTCTGGGAATAGAGAAGAATCATTCTTGAGGATTAGCAACCATATCTTTAGCAATCTGCAGTTTGCCTGCAGTGCTGGTAAAGAACAGATTCAAGTCCTGTGTCCGAAGGTTGGGTAGAAGAACTCTTGGAACAAACACCTGCCAGGTTCTCAGTGGAAAGTTTCTAGTCTTTCTTTTCTAGTCTTGCAGTCCCTCGTTTTGGTTGATGGGGATACTGAGTCTCATATCTAGGTCTTACTACATCTTGGCTTGTTCAATTCACTAGATCTATGTTGCCCCTGAAGACTCAGTGAAACACAGACATTCAGGATTCCCATGACTTTTGCCTTTGTAACTCCAGTCACCTGATGAGTGAGTGGTTGCCCAGAGGAGAAAATAGTAGATGACTGTCAACTGTCATGGATTGCCCATTTACATCTCCCCCACCTCCACCCAAATTCAGATTTGAAACCATAATCCCCAGTGTGATGGAATTTAGAGATGGGGCCTTAGGGAGGTGATTAGGGCAATCATGATGGAATTAGTGCCCTTATAAGAAGAGACAGGAGAGAGCTTGTTCTTTCTGCTCAGCACCATGTGAAGATGTAGGTAGAAGATGGCTGTGTGGAAACGGGAAAAGGGTCCTCATCAAGAGCCCAACCTGCTGGCCCCTGAATCTATAGAGAAATAGGATTATATATTAATGTGTTTCTGTAACACTCTCTTTGCTCATCCTTCTCATTTTCCCAAAGTAACAAACATCAAGGGAAGAAACTTTAAGAATTTCATTTTAGCAATAAGAGCTTAAAATTTACACACAGAGAAGAGATAGCCAAGCAAAAGAAGAGAAAGAAGCAAAGAAGAGTGTGGCAGTCATTGACTTTAGGTACACCTGGATCCTGATTCCCAGGTCTTGGGTAGAAGTTACCCACAGCTAGCCACCTGCTGCATAGTCTGAGGCTCTTGTGAAAATGGTTTCCTTCATGATGCTTCTGTTTCTGATAAATTTCCTCCCAGTGATGCTCAAGACAGTCTTACACTATTATGATTTTCAATAAGCCAAACTCTCTGGGATGAAGGTCATGCAGAGATTTACCTTTTAGAAAAGTTGCTGAACCCATTTTATAAACTGGAAAGCTCTGCATTCACCCTCACCTTTTGCCATATTGGACTGTACAAGAGCAGCCTCAAGGGTAAGTGTGAGATCCACAGATACTCAAGAGTTCAGTGAGTACCTTACATGGGGATTGTCTATGAGTTCTTTTTGGAGTGACCCTAAAGTCCAGGAGAGCCTTTGGCTGCAGTAATTGGAGTTCCTTTGGTAGTTTCATATATTACCATTTATTCAATTTTCTCTGAGAACTAATGGTGATAAGGCAGCAAAGCTTATGTGTGATGGAGCCCTAGAGAGTTCCTTAACTATTACAGTAAATTGGGTTCCTCCATCACTAGACAAATTAGGTGGATTTTCTCCAAGTGGGAACATAAGAACTAAAAAAATTTTACTACCGTCAGAGCAGTTGCTTTACAAGAGAAGGCTTCTAGCCAACCAGAAAACAGAGACAGAGTAGTAAGAACACATATAGAATTCCATGAGAAAGAAGCTGAGTTAAATCCATATGTAGAAGTTTAAAGGACATAAAGGTTTTGGGCTCACTTCAATGTTCCTTCTTTAAAAGATTTCCTAGGAATATGGTTTGGATGGACGGATCACATTCCAGAGATACCCTCTGAAATGTTATGGAAGATTTCCTAAAGGCTTATAAAAGACTGTGATATTGTAAGATATATATATTTGGTCGTTGTTCCTGGTACAGGTTGTACCTTCACCCTATCTGACAAAATTTGGGTTAACAGTGAGGCAGCTATATTATCTAGTGATAGAAACAGCTCACTAATCTTATAACCCTTTCCTATATGAATCAGGGTGTACTGAAGGCAGTTTCCTGCTAGACTGGTTTTGCTGCCTGCAGACTAAACCAGCAGTGTAGCCAAACCCAATGTTCTTCCAAAGGTATAAAGTTTGGGTATAAGTAGAGAGGAGGACTAGCACTATAGGAATGAATAAATGAGTTATTAAATAAGGGAATCCCAATATTATATTAATACTCAAAAGAGATTCAGAGCAAGAGATGACATTGTCTCTTAGCTCAATTTATCAGATGCCTGAAAGAATGAAGCCAGGTACTGCTGGCAGTGCTCCTGCTTTTAGAACCTGACAAGATGAAATGGGAGTTTGCAAACCTGAGTGACTTTCCCTGGAGACATTTTTGTACAGTAAGGATTCCAGTCCAGAATAATTATTAACGACTGAGTCGGTTCTAGTCATGTGCCACATCTCTTAACTGTTAGGATCCTCAGACCTGTGGCATATTTAAAAATATGTATTTGGTCTTTGTCCCCAGTTCCTGGCAAAAAGCTTCTAAAACTCTTGGAATTTCCTGTTATAGGAGCATCTTTTATTGCTCATAACAAGCCCTTTTCAACCAACCCTGAGTTTAAGTTGATGAACTGACTCTTGGTAAACCTTTAGACAGCTTCAGGATGAGGGCTGCTCATCAGAGGAACAAGCCTTATGACTGGAGGGCTGGAACGTTCAACCCCACTCCCAGAACTCAAGGGAGCAGAGACAGACTGGAGATGGAGCTAATTACCAATGGCCAATAATTTAATTGATCTTGTCTACCTAATGGAACCTCCATAAAAGCCCCTAAATGAAGGGGTTTCAGAGAACTTCTGGGTTGGAAGACATCAAGATTGTGGAAAGGTGGTACTCCTAGAGAGGGCATAAAAGCTCTGCCCTCCCTCCCTCCTCAGTACCTTCTACTATATATTTTTCCATTTGACTGTTCCTCAGTTGTAACTAGTGCTGTGCTGTGCTCAGTTGTGTATGACCCTTTGCGACTGGGCTCCTCTGTCCATGGGATTTTTCAGGCAAGAATACTGAAGTGGGGTGCCATTTCCTCCTCCAGGGAAACTTTCCAACCCAGGGATAGATTGCACATCTCCTGCATTGGCAGGCAAATTCTTTACCACTGAGCCACCTGGGAATCCCGATAAGGTAAATCACTTTCTTGAGTTCTGGGGGTTGTAGTGATTTACTGACACTGAGAAAGGGGGTGTGGGAAGCTCTGACTTTGTAGTCAAGTTGGACGGAAGTGTTGGTAACCTAAGGACTCGGTCCCGGTGACTGGTGTTTGTAGTGAGGGCAGTCTTGTGGGACTGAGCCCTTGGACCTGTGGAATCTGATGCTAACTACAAATGGATGGTGTCAGAATATCCCAAGATTCATCTGTCACTGATTTTTATTTCATTCCATTGGAATTAGAGAGCACACTTTGTATGATTTCAATACTTTTGATATCATTGAGACTCACTAATATCATTTTTCACCCACCATACTGTCCATCCTGGAGAACTTTCCATGTGTACTTGAGAAGGATATATATTCTACTGTTATTGTCTGTAGTGTCTATTGCTGTTCAGTAGCTAAGTCTATCCAACTCTTTGTGACCCCATGAACTGCAGCACACTGGGCCTCCCTGTCCTTCACTCTCTCCCAGAGTTTGCTCAAGCTCATGTCCATTGAGTTTGCAAAGCCATCCCACCATCTCATCCTCTGCCAGCCTCTTCTCCTTTTGCCCTCAGTCTTTCTCAGCATCAGGGTGTTTTCCAGAGAGTCAGTTCTTTGTATCATGTGGCCAAAATACTGGTGCTTCAGCTTCAGCACCAGTTCTTCCAATGAATATTCAGGGTTTTATTTCCTTTAGGATTGACTTTTTGATCTCCTTGCTGTCCAAGGGACTTTGAAGAGTCTTCTCCACCACCACAGTTCGAAAGCATCAATTCCTTGGTGCTCAGCCTTCTTTATGCTCCAATTCTCACATCTACATATGACTACTGGAAAAACCATAGCTTTAACTATATGGACCTTTATTGGCAAAGTGACATATCTGCTTTTGAATACATTGTCTAGATTTGTCATAGCTTTTCTTCCAAAGAGCAACTGTCTTTTTCTTTTTTTAACTGGAGGCTAATTACTTTACAATATTGTGGTGGTTTTCACCATACATCAACATGAATCAGCCATGGGTGTACATGTGTCCCCTCATCGTGAACCCCCCTCCGTCCTCCCTCCCCACCACATCCTTCTGGTTGTCCCAGAGCACTGGCTTTGAGTGCCGTGCTTCATGCATCAGATTTGCACTGGTCATCTGTTTTACATATGGCAAAATACATGTTTCAATGCTATTCTCTCATATCATCCCACCCTTGCCTTCTCCCACAGAGTCCAAAAGTCTCTTCTTTATGTCAGAGTCTCTTTTGCTGTCATGCATATAGGGTCACAGTTACTGTCTTTCTAAATTCCATATATATGCATTAACATACTGTATTGGTGTTTCTCTTTCTGACTTACTTCACTTTGTGTAATATTCTCCAGTTTCATCCACCTCATTAAAACTTACTCAAAAGTGTCCTTTTTTATAGCTGAGTAATATTCCATTGGGTATATGTACCAAACTTTCTTATCCATTCATCTGCCAATGGACATCTAGGTTGCTTCCATGTCCTAGCTGTTGTAAACAGTGCTGCAATGAACACTGGGGTACATGTGTCTCTTTCAATTCTGGTTTCCTCAGTGTGTATGCCCAGCAATGGGATTGCTGGGTCATATGGCAGTTCTATTTCCAGTTTTTAAAGGAATCTTCACACTGTTCTCAATAGTGGCTGTACTAGTTTGTATTCCCACCAACAGCATAAGAGGGTTCCCTTTTCTCCACATCCTTTCCAAAATATATTGTTTATAGACATTTTGATGGCAGCCATTCTGAACTGCATGAGATAGTACCTCATTGTGGTTTTGATTTGCATTTCTCTGATAATGAGTGATGTTGAACATCTTTTCATGTGTTTGTTAGCCATCTGTTTGTCTTCTTTGGAGAAATGTCTGTTTAGTTCTTTAACCCACTTTTTTATTGGGTCATTTATTTTTCTGGTATGGAGCTGCATGAGCTCCTTGTATATTTTGGAGATTAATTCTTTGTCCGTTGTTTCATCTGTTATTATTTTCTCCCATTCTGTAGGCTGCCATTCTTTTCATCTTACTTATAGTTTCCTTCATTGTGCCAAAGCTTTTAAGTTTAATTAGGTCCCATTTGTTTATTTTTGTTTTTATTTCCATTACTCTGGGAGGTGGATCATGGAGGATCTTGCTGTGATTTATGGCTGAGTGTGTTCTGCCTATGTTTTCCTCTAAGAGTTTTATATTTTCTGCTCTTACATTTAGATCTTTAATCCATTTTGAGTTTACTTTTGTGTATGATGTTAGAAAGTGTTCTAGTTTCATTCTTTTACAAGTGGTTGACCAGTTTTCCCAGCACCACTTGTTAAAGAGATTATCTTTTCTCCATTGTATATTTTTTCCTTCTTTGTCAAAGATAAGGTGCCTATAGGTGCATGGATTTATCTCTGGGCTTTGTATTTTGTTCCATTGATCTATATTTCTGTCTTTGTGTCAGGGCCATACTGTCTTGATGACTGTAGCTTTGTAGTATAGTCTGAAATCAGGCAGGTTGATTCCTCCAGTTCCATTCTTCTTTCTCAAAATTACTTTTGCTATTCGAGGTATTTTGTATTTCCAAACAAATTGTGAAATTATTTGTTCTAGTTCTGTGAAAAATACTGTTGGTAGCTTGATAGGGATTGCATTGAATCTATAGATTGCTAGAGATTGCTACTCATTTTCACTATATTGATTCTTCCAATCCATGAACATGGTATATTTCTTCATCTAATTGTGTCATCTTTGATTTCTTTCATCAGTGATTTATTATTTTCTATATAGAGCTCTTTTGTTTCTTTAGGTAAATTTATTCCTATGCATTTTATTCTTTTCATTGCAAAGGTGAATGTGATTATTTCCTTAATTTCTCTTTCTGTTTTCTCATTGTTAGTGAATAGGAATGCAAGAGATTTCTGTGTATTAATTTTATATCCCACATCTTTACTATTTTCGTTGATTAGCTCTAGTAATTTTCTGGTGGTGTTTTTAGAGTTTTCTATGTAGAGGATCATGTCATCTGCAAACAGTGAGGGTTTTACTTCTTTTCCAGTCTGGATTCCTTTTATATCTTTTTCTTCTCTGATTGCTTTGTCTAGGAATTCGAAAACTATGTTGAATAGTAGTGGTGAGAGTGGGCACCCTTGTCTTGTTCCTGATTTTAAAGGAAATGCTTTCAATTTTTCACCATTAAGGATTATATTTGCTGTGGGTTTGTCCTATATCACTTTAATTATGTTGAGGTATGTTCCTTCTATGCCTGCTTTCTGGAGGGTTTTGATTGTAACTGGGTGTTGAATTTTCTCAAAGGCTTTCTCTGCATCTATTGAGATAATCATATGGTTTTTATCTTTCAGTTTGTTAATTTGTGCATCACATTGATTGATTTGCAAATATTGAAGAATCCTTGCATCCCTGGGACAAAGCACACTTGGTCATGATGTATGATCTTTTTAATATGTTGTTGGAGTCTTTGCTAGAATTTTGTTGAGGATTTTTGCATTTATGTTCATCAGTGATGTTAGCCTATAGTTTTCTTTTTTTGTGGCATCTTTTTCTGGTTTTGGTATTAGGGTGCTGGTGGCCTCACAGAATGAGTTGGGAGTTTACCTTCCTCTGCAATTTTTGGAAAGAGTTTGAGTAGGAAAGGTATTAGCTCTTCTCTGAATTTTTGGTAGAATTCACCTGTGAAGCCATCTGGTCCTGGGCATTTGTTTGTTGGAAGATTTTTTGTTATGGTTTCGATTTCTGTGCTTGTGATGTCTCTGTTAAGATTTTCTATTTCTTCCTGGTTCAGTTTTGGAAGGCTATACTTTTCTAAGAATTTGTCCATTTCTTCCAAGTTGTCCACTTTATTGGCATATAATTGCTCATAGCGGTCTCTTGTGATCTTTTTTGTTTCTGTGTTGTCTGTTGTAATTTCTCCATTTTCATTTCTAATTTTATTGATTCTTCTCCCTTTTTTTCTTGATGAGTCTGGCTAATGGTTGGCCTATTTTATTTATCTTCTCAAAGAACCAGCTTTTAGTTATGTTGATTTTTGCTATAGTCTCCTTCATTTATTTTTCATTTATTTCTGCTCTGATTTTTATGATTTATTTCCTTCTACTAACTTTAGGGTTCTTCTTCTGTTTCTAGTTGTTTTAGGTGTAAAGTTAAGTTGTTTATTTGTTGTTTCTCTTGATTCTTGAGGTAGGCTTGTGTTGCTATGAACTTCCCTCTTAGCACTGCTTTTACTGAATCCCATAGGTTTGGGGTTTTCATGTTTTCGTTTTCATTTGCTTCTATGCATATTTTCAGTGTGTCTGCCCTCTGATGCCCTCTTGCAACACCTATCTGTCTTACTTGGGTTTCTCTTACCTTGGACGTGGGCTATCTCTTCACAGCTGCTACTCCTTACCTTGGATAGGGTATCTCCTCACGCTGCCCCTCCTGACTTTGAACATGGAGTAGCTCCTCTAGGCCCTCCTGCACCCGTTCAGCCACCACTCCTTGGACGTGGGGTAGCTCCTCCCAGCTGCCGCCCCTGGCCTCGGGTTGGGGGTAGCTCCTCTCGACTGCTCCTGCACTGTCGCAGCCTGACACTCTCGGCCACCACCCCTGACCTCGGACGTGGGGTAGCTCCTTTCCACTGCCGCCCCTGACCTCGGACACGGGGTAGCTCCTCTTGGCCACCACCCCTGATCTCAGACGTGGGGTACAGCAACACGTGAACCGTGAACTTCCAGATGTTCAAGCTGGTTTTAGAAAAAGCAGAGGAACCAGAGATCAAATTGCAAACATGCGCTGGATCATCAAAAAAACAAGAGAGTTCCAGAAAAACATTTATTTCTGCTTTATTGACTATGCCAAAGCCTTTAACTGTGTGGATCACAATAAACTGTGGAAAATTCTGAGAGATGGGAATACCAGACCACCTGACCTGCCTCTTAAGAAACCTGTATGCAGGTCAGGAAGCAATAATTAGAACTGGACATGGAACAACAGACTGGTTCCAAATAGGAAAAGGAGTATGTCAAGGCTGCATATTGTCACCCTGCTTATTTAACTTCTATGCAGAGTACATCATGAGAAACGCTGGACTGGATGAAGCACAAGCTGGAATCAAGATTGCCATGAGAAATATCAATAACCTCAGATATGCAGATGACACCACCCTTATGGCAGAAAGGGAAGAGGAACTAAAAAGCCTCTTGATGAAAGTGAAAGTGGAGAGTGAAAAAGTTGGCTTAAAGCTCAACATTCAGAAAATGATCATGGCATCTGGTCCCATCACTTCATGGCAAATAGATGGGGAAACAGTGGAAACAGTGTCAGACTTTATCTTTTTGGTTTCCCAAATCACTGCAGATGGTGACTGCAGCCATGAAATTAAAAGACGCTTACTCCTTGGAAGGAAAGTTATGACCAACCTAGATAGCATATTCAAAAGCAGAGACATTACTTTGCCAACAAAGGCCCGTCTAGTCAAGGCTATGGTTTTTCCTGTGGTCATGTATGGATACGAGAGTTGGACTGTGAAGAAAGCTGAGCACCGAAGAATTGATGCTTTTGAACTATGGTGTTGGAGAAGACTCTTGAGAGTCCCTTGGACTGCAAGGAGATCCAACCAGTCCATTCTAAAGGAGATCAGTCCTGGGTGTTCTCTGGAAGGAATGATGCTAAAGCTGAAACTCCAGTACTTTGGCCACCTCATGTGAAGAGTTGACTCATTGGAAAAGACTCTGATGCTGGGAGGGATTGGGGGCAGGAGGAAAAGGGGATGACAGAGGATGAAATGGCTGGATGGCATCACCTACTTGATGGACGTGAGTTTGAGTGAACTCCGGGAGCTGGTGATGGACAGGAAGGCCTGGCGTGCTGTGATTCATGGGGTCACAAACAGTCAGACACAACTGAGCGACTGAACTGAACTGAACTGATGCATATTTTGGTTTCCTTTTTTATTTCTTCTGTGATCTGTTGGTTATTCAGAAGTGTGTGGCTTAGCCTCCATATGTTTGAATTTTTAATAGTTTTTTTTTTCCCGTAGTTGACATCTAATCTTACTTCATTGTGATCAGAAAAGATGCTTGAAATGATTCCGTTTTTTAAAATTTGCCAAGGCTAGATTTATGGCCCAGGTTGTAATCTATCCTGGAGAATGTTCCACGTGCACTTGAGAAAACGGTGAAATCCATTGTTTTGGAGTGAAATATCTATCAATTAGGCGTTGGTATCTATCAATTAGATATCAATTAGGTCTAACTGGTCCATTGCATCATTTAAAGCTTGTGTTTCCTTGCTAACTTTCTGCTTGGTTGCTCTAACCATAGGTGTGGGTGGGGTATTAAAGTCCCCCACTACTATTGTGTTACTGTTAATTTCCCCTTTCATACTTGCTAGCATTTGCATTATGTGTTGAAGTGCTCCTGTGTTGGGTGCATATATATTTACAATTGTTATATCTTCTTGGATTGGCCCTTTGATCATTATGTAATGTCCTTCTTTGTCTCTTAGCATGGTCTTTATTTCAAAGTCTATTTTATCTGATATGAGTATTGCTACTCCTGCTTTCTTTTGGTCTCCATTTGTATGAAATATCTTTTTCCAGCCCTTCACTTTCAGTCTGTATGTATTCCTAGGTTTGAGGTGGGTTTCTTGTAGACAGCATAAATAGGGCTCTTGTTTTTGTATCCATTCAGCCAGTCTTTGTCTTTTGGTTGGAGCACTTAGTCCATTTACATTTAAGGTAATCATTGATAAGTATGATACCATTACCATTTATTTTGTTGTTTAGGGTTCATTTTTAAAAACCTTGTCTGTGTTTCCTTTCTAGAGAAGATCCTTTAGCATTTGTTGAAGAGCTGGTTTGGTGGTGATGAATTCTCTCAGCTTTTGCTTGTCTGTAGAGCTTTTGATTTCTCCATATCTGAATGAGATCCTTGCTGGTTAGAGTAATCTTGGTTATAGGTTTTTCTCTTTCATCACTTTAAATATGTCCTGCCATTCCCTTCTGGCCTGAAGAGTTGCTATTGAAAGATCAGCTGTTATCCTTATGGGGATCTTCTTGTGTGTTATTTGTTGCTTTTCCCTTCCTGCTTTTAATATTTGTTCTTTGTGTTTGATTTTTGTTAGTTTCATTAATATGTGTCTTGGGCGTTTTGCCTTGGGTTTACCCTGTTTGGGACTCTCTGGGTTTCTTGGACTTGGGTGGCTATTTTCTTCCCATTTTAGGGAAGTTTTTTACTATTATCTCCTTAAGTATTTTCTCATACCCCTTCTTTTTGTCTTCTTCTTCTGGAACACCTATGATTCGAATGTTGGGGCATGTAACATTGTCCCAGAGGTCTCTAAGGCTGTCCTTATTTCTTTTAATTCATTTTCTTTTTTCTTGTCTGCTTCATTTATTTCCACCATTCTATCTTCCACCTCATTTATCCTTTCTTCTGCCTCAGTTATTCTATTGTTGGTTCCTTCCAGAGTGCTTTTGATCTCAGTTATTGCATTGTTCAATATTGATTGACTCTTCTTTATTTCTTCTAAGTCCTTGTTAAACATTTCTTGAATCATCTTAATCCTTGTCTCTAGTCTGTAACTCCATTTTGTTTTCAAGATTTTTGGATGATCTATACTATCATTATTCTGAATTCATTTTCAGTAGACTCCCTAACTCCTTTTTTGTTGGGTTTGGTGGGTTTTTATCATGTTCCTTTATCAGCTGAATATTTCTCTGCCTTTTCATTTTGCTTATACTTCTGTGTTTGGGATGCCCTTTCTGTAGGAGTTCGTGGTTCCTCTTAATTGTGGAGTCCCTGTGGGTGAAGTTGGACTAGTGGCTTGTCAAGATTTCCTGGTTGGGGGAGCTTGCATCTGTGTTCTGCTGAGTTTAGCTGGATCTATTCTCTCTGGAGTGCAATGAAGTGTCCAGTAGTGAGTTTTGGAGTGTCTATGGGTTTGGCATGACTTTGGGCAGCCCGTCTTTTAATGTTCAGGATTGTGTTTCTGTTTTACTGGAGAATTAGCATGGCACGTCTTTCACTAGAACTTGTTGGCTCTTGGGTGGAGCTTGATTTCAGTAGGTATGGAGACTTTTGGGTGAGATCACAATAAACTGTGGAAAATTCTGTAAGAGATGGGAATACCAGACCACCTGACCTGCCTCTTAAGAAACCTGTATGCAGGTCAGGAAGCAACAATTAGAACTGGACATGGAACAACAGACTAGTTCCAAATAGGAAAAGGAGTATGTCAAGGCTGTATATTGTCACCCTGCTTATTTAACTTATATGCAGAATACGTCATGAGAAACGCTGGGCTGGAGGAAGCACAGGCTGAAATCAAGATTGCCAGAAGAAATATCAATAACCTCAGATGTGCAGATGACACTACCCTTATGGCAGAAAGTGAAGAAAAACTAAACAGCCTCTTGATGAAGGTGAAAGAGGAGAGTGAAAAAGTTGGCTTAAAGCTCAACATTCAGAAAACTAAGATCATGGCATCCGGTTCCATCCTTTCATGGCAAATAGATGGGGAAACAGTGAAAACAGTGGCTGACTTTATTTTTCTGGGTTCCAAAATCACTGATTGCAGCCATGAAATTAAAATACACTTACTCCTTGGAAGGAAAGTTATGACCAACCTAGATAGCATATCGAAAAGCAGAGACATTACTTTGCCAACAAAGGTCCGTCTAGTCGAGGCTATGGTTTTTCCAGTGGTCATGTATGGATGTGAGAGTTGGACTGTGAAGA
This sequence comes from Bubalus bubalis, assembly GCF_019923935.1. NCBI lineage: Eukaryota > Metazoa > Chordata > Mammalia > Artiodactyla > Bovidae > Bubalus > Bubalus bubalis. Next base: position 41,528,390 of record NC_059160.1, on the reverse strand, counting down.
AGGCTGAGCGCCAAAGAATTGATGCTTTTGAACTGTGGTGTTGGAGAAGACTCTTGAGAGTCCCTTGGACTGCAAGGAGATCCAACCAGTCCTTCCTAAAGAAAATCAGGCCTGAATATTCATTGGAAGGACTGATGCTGAAGCTGAAACTCCAATACTTTGGCCACTTGATGCAAAGAGCTGAATCATTTGAAAGGACCCTGATGCTGGGAAAGATTGAGGGCAGGAGGAGAAGGGGATGACAGAGGATGAGATGGTTGGATGGCATCACCGACTCAATGGACATGGGTTTGGGTGAACTCTGGGAGTTGATGATGGACAGGGAGACCTGGCATGCCACGGTTCATGGGTCATGGGGAGTCGGAAACGACTGAGTGACTGAAATGAACTGAACTGAACTTGTCTATTAAAGTTCCCTGGAGTCAGGAGTTCTCTGATGTTCTAAAGTTTTGGAGTTAAGCCTCCTGCCTCTGGCTTTTGGTCCTTCTCTTATAGTAGCCTCTAGATTTCTCCATCCATACAGCACAGAAGATAAAACCCCTAGGTTAATGGTGAAACAATTCTCCACAGCCAGGAACAAAGGTTTATATAGAGAAGAGAAGAGCAAGGAGGGAGGGAGAGGTGACCAGGAGGAGAAAAGGGAGAGTAAAAAAGGGAGAGAGAAATCTAGCCAGTAATCAAATCCCTAAGTGCTCTCCACAGCCCAGAACACCCAGAGAAATTCTCAAAGTTATGCAGAGAAGAGAAGAGGGAGGAAGGAGATAGAGGTGACCTGGTAGAGAAAAGGGAGAGTTAAAAGGGGATAGAGCAATCAAGCCAGTAATTAAATGCTTAAGTGAAAATGGATACTGATTAGTTTCTTAAAGGTAGAAAATTGATAACAAATATAAAAAAGCAAAGATTAAAAAGCTAGAATAGAGGTTCAGTTCAGTTCAGTCACTCAGTCATGTCCGACTCTTTGTGACCCCATGAAGTGCATCACCAACTCCCGGAGTCCACCCAAACCCATGTCCATTGAGTCTGTGATGCCATCCAACCATCTCATCCTCTGTCGTCCCCTTCTACTCCTGCCCTCAATCTTTCCCAGCATAGAATAGAGGTTAGACTCTCAAAAATACATTATAAAAAATAAAAAACAAAATCAATCACAAAAATTAAAAATATATATATATATAAGGAATTTGTTTTTTAAAAAATAGGGGGGTTTTTTTGAAAGATAATGGTAGGCTATAAAAAAATGAAAGTTAAAGGGGTAATAAAGAATTAATTTTTTTTAATTAAAAAGTGATAATAGTAAAAATGTATCTAGGAATTTCTTTGGCGCTGTTGTGGGCAATGTGGGGTCAGTTCAGTGTCAGATAGTCCCTTGTTCTGGCTTGTACTTGTTCTTAAGTTCTATAGGTGTCCCTCAAATGCACAGTCTCAGTATTAATTGCTGGATTTTAATCTGTTGCGCCTGTCACTTCCAGAGTGGTTCCCCTTTCTTTATTTATTTTGGCTTCCTCTGTTTGCAAGTCTCTTCAATATCTAATCTCTGCCCTGACACAAGGATGAAGGTGGCCACTTATTTAGGCTCACTTGTTCAGTTGTATTGTGGGGAGAGAGACACTGCAAACAAATACTGTGTGCTGTCATGTGTGGGGAGTGCTCTCAGTGGATGGACCACACTGGGTTTGCCACAACACAAGCCAGCGTGTACTTCCCAGGTCTCCACTGCTTAGGCTCCAGGGTGCTCTGTAAGGGCACTGTCCCAAATGGGCCCTGCATTTGGTGCACTTCCCAGGTCTAAGCTGCTTAGGTTCTTGGGTGCTCAGCAGGGGCACAGACCCAGATGGGCTGTGTGTTTTGTGCCCATCCCAGATCCAAGCAGCTCAGTCAACTGGGTGCTTAGTGAGTGCACTGTCCCAGGTGGGCTGTGCATCTTATTCACCTCCCTGGTCCCGGCTGCTTGGTTTCCCAGGGGTGCCACGAGAGCACAGTCCCAGGTGTGCCATGTGTCTCTTCTGGGGAGCTGATCTTAGGCTGTGACACTCCTGGCTGATGTCAACCATCCAGGATCCCAGGAAGACGTGGTTAGCAACTGGGAACCTGCTCACAGTTTGATGGAAGATGCGGTCTCTGGGGCCGAAATTGAAGCAGCCCCTTGCCTTCCAGCTCTGGCTGTCACATGTCTGCCTCTCTGCCTCTGGGGAAGGAGGGCCCTATAAGGCAGCCAGTTTGCTCTCCCTTGGTATTCACTCAATTCTTTGTTCTGTGAGTGTGCCAGGGGTCACTGTGCAGTATTAGAGCCTCCGTGGGAACAGTCTTTTTTTTCCTTCTCTCTCTGGTAATTCCACAGTTTGGGTTGCAGTCTCACATAAGCTCCCTCAGATTGTCCTCAGGGCATTTAGACCCAGTCCTTATCCTAAGGACTTATCCTACGATGCAGCCCGCACCTCCCTGCCCAGCCCGCACTCGCTGGTGGCAGATGCGAACATCGGTGCCACTTCTTGGTCTTCGCTTGTAGTTGCAGTTAGGCACATATTCTGTGGTGAGTTGTTTTGTTTTGTTTTGTTTTGTTTTTCCCCTCCTGGTTATGTTGCCCTCTGAGATTCCAAAATTCCCCACGGACACGCCTGTGAGAGGGTTTCCTACTGTGTGGAAACTTCTCTTTCATGACTCCCTCCCCCAGATGGGTCTCTGTCCCTAAATCTTTTGTCTGTTTTTGTCTTTTATATTTTGTCCTACCTCCTTTTGAAGAGATTGGGCTGCCTTTCAGGAATTTCCTGATGTCCTCATCAGGATGCCTGATGTCCTCCACCTGTGTTTAGAAGTTGTTTTGTGGAAATTGCTCAACATTGAAATGATCTTTTGATGAATTTGTCAGGGAGAAAGTGATCTCCCTGTCCTATTCCTCTGCCATCTTGGGACCACCCCCCCAAAGAGCAACCATCTTAATTTCATGGATGCAGTGGCTGTCCTTCATGAATTTGGAGCCCAAGAAAATAAAATCTGTTACTGTTTCAATTTTTTCCCATTTGCCATAAAGTGATGGGACAGGATCCCATGCTCTTCATTTTTTGAATGTTGAGTTTTAAGCCAGATTTGTTCATTATTCTCTTTCACCTTTTATCAAGAGGCTCTTTAGTTCCTCTCCACTTTCTGCCGTTTAAGTGGTATCATCTGCATATCTGAGGTAGTTGATATTTCTCCTAGCAATCTTGATTCCCACTTGTGATTCATCTAGCCTGGTATTTTGCATGATGTACTCTGCATATAAGTTAAATAAGCAGGGTGACAATATACAGCCTTGATGTACTCCTTTCCCAGGTTCCAACAGGAACCAGGCTGTTGTTCCATGTCTGATTCTAACTGTTGCTTCTTGTCCTGCATACAGATTTCTCAGGAGATAGGTAAGGTAGTCTGGTATTCCTATCTCTTTAAGAATTTTCCATATTTTGTTGTGATGCACACAGTCAAAGGCTCTAGCTTAGTCAATGAAGCAGAAGTAGATGTTTTTCTCAAATTTCTTTACTTTTTCTATGATCCAATGGATGTTGACAATTTGATCTCTGGTTCCTCTGCCTTTTGTAAATCTAACTTGTACATTTGGAAGTTCTTGGTTCAGATACTCCTGAAGTCTAGCTTGAAGGATTTTGAGCATGTGTAATGAGTGAAATTGTAGAGTAATTTGAACATCCTTTGGCATTGCCTTTCTTTGGGATTGGAATTAAAACTGACCTTTTCCAGTCCTGTGGCCACTGCTGAGTTCTCCAAATTTGCTGACTCATTGAGTGCAGCACTTTAACAACATCATCTTTTAGGATTTGAAATAGCTCAGTTGGAATTCCATCACCTCTACTAGTTTTGTTCATAGTAATGCTTCCTAAGGCCCACTTGACTTCACACTCCAGATGTCTGGCTCTAGGTGAGGGACCACTCCATTGTGGTTATCCAGGTCATTAAGATATTTTTTGTATAGTTCTTCTGCATATTCTTGCCATCTCTTCTTAATCTCTTCTGCTTCTGTTAGATCCAAACCATTTCTGTTTATTTTGCCCATCTTCAGATGAAATATTCCCTTGGCATCTCTAATTTTCTTGAAGAGATCTCTAGTCTTTCCCACTCTATTGTCTTCCTCTGTTTATTTGCATTGTCCACTAATGACTTAGCTCTCCTTGCTATTCTCTGGAACTCTGCATTCAGTTGGGTATATCTTCCCATTTCTCCTTTGCCTTTCATTTCTCTTCTTTTCTCAGCTATTTGTAAGGCCTCCTCAAACAACCGCTTTGCCTTCTTGCATTCTTTTTCTTGGGGATGGTCTTGGTAACCACCTCCTATAGAGTGTTACAGACTTCCATCTACCAGATCCAATCCCTTGAACATATTCATCACCTCCACTGTATAATAAAGGATATGATGTAGGTCATGTCTGAATGGCCTAGTGGTTTTCCCTCCTTTCTTCAATTTGAGCCTGAATTTATAGATGCCTAGTAGGTCTAGTTGGTTTGTAATGTAGTTTGTCTTCTATTTCTTCATTGATCTTCTGTCTATTTGGTCTGGTTATTGTTGAAAGAGAGTTATCCACACTTATTACTAAATTTTCTATTTCTTTCAATTCTATCAGTTTTTGCTTCATCTATTTTAGGGCTCAATTATTAGATGTGTATATGTTTGTAATATTCACATATTTTTGATGGGTTGGCTATTCGTCATCATATCCTGTCCTTCTTTGTTTTTTGTAACTATTTTTGTCTTCATTGTCTAATACTGTTACAGCCACTCTTTGCTTACTTTTTTCATGGAATATCTTTTTCCATTCTTTTACTTTCTTTTATGTCTAAATGTAAAGCAAATCTCTTCTGGACAGCATATAGTTAAATCATGATCTTTAAAAAATTCCTTATGCCAATTTCTGCCTTTTAATTGGCATTTTAATCCATTTAAATGTATACTGCTAAAGCCGGACTTTTGCCATTTTGCTACTTGTTTTCCCTGTCTCGTGTCTTTTTTTTTTTTTTTTTTTTTTCTGTCTTTGTTCTTCCATTACTGCCTTCCTTTCTGTTAAGCAGATCTTTTCGGTGTACTATTTTAATTCCCTTGTTGTTTGTTTTGGTATTCATTTTTGAGTTATTTTCTTAGTGGTTGCTCTGGGATTATAATTAATATATTAACTTATAAAACCAGTTCAGATTAATACCAACTTAATTCCAATAGTATCCAAAATTTTTGCTCTTACATAGCTTCATTTCTTCCCCTCTCTTTTGTGCCATTAATGCCATACATATTACATCTTCATACATGGTCTATGCCCATTCTGTCCATGAAGTTCTCCAGGCAAGAATACTGGAGTGGGTTGCCATTCCCTTCTCCAGGGAATCTTCCCAACCCAGGAATCAAACCCAGGTCTCCTACATTGCAGGTGGATTCTTTAATTCTTTACTGTCTGAGCCACCAAGAAGCCTTTCTATGCCCATTAGCATAAATTTATATTTGTTGCTTTCTGTAGTTGCCTTTTAAATCATATAGGGCAAGAAAAAAAGTGTTATAACAAAAAACATATTTCTAGTGTCCTTTTATTTCAACCTCGAAAGATTTATTTTACTATTCATTTGCTGTAAACAAATTCTCTTGGTTTTTGTTTATCTGGAAATATCTTAATTTCTCTGACATTGACAAATTTGAACTTCCCTGGGTGATCCAGTGGTTAAGAGTCCACCTGACGATGCGGAGTACGTGGGTTCCATCCCTGGTCCGGGAAGATTCCACATGCTCCAAGGCAACTAAGTCCGTGTGCCACAAGTACTGAGCCTCAGTTCTAGACTCCACGAGCCACAGCTACTGAACCCACATGTTGCAACTACTGAAGCCCATGGGCCCTAGAGCCCATGCTCCCCAACAAGAGAAGACACCCAACAATGCAGCTCACATGCTGCAACTAGAGAAGAGCCCCCACTCACTGCAACTAGAGAAAGCCGTGAGCAGCAACAAAGACCTAGCACAGTCATTAATAAATAAATACATAAATAAAATCTTTTCTAAAATAAATAAATACAATAAAATAGATAAGTTCCCTCAGCTCACAACCCACCTTCTTGGTAACCACCTTTCCTTCAGGCCATAGAAGGGCCCATGCTCTGTTCTAGAGGGTTGTCTCCTCCAGATTGTCTGCACTATGACCCTGCCTCCTGATTCAGATGGCATGGCCTAAGAAAGGAAATGACTGAATTTGGACTTGGAACCAAGAAGACTCCTTGGAACCACCTGACTCCTAGGAGCTGTCAGAATATATTTCCCACCAAGCAAAATGAACAGTAGATGTATTGAGTAGATAAAGTCATGCATGGAGAGGTACAGTGTAACCAGGGCCTATGGAAGATACAAAGAACTATTAAACACTGTTCTTATCTTCAAGGAAGGGACAGGAAAGATAAATTGAGCAAAAGGGAGTTCATATTGTGCCCAGGTCATAAGGTAGTCCCTAAAAGTCAATGATAAATTAGTCAAAGTCCTCAGGAAACTTATCATCTTATGGAGAAAATTATCAGGACAATCACAGTTTGATCAATTCTAGCACTAAGTATAGGGTGTTGAAAGCACTCAGAAGCGATCTTCCTAATTCAAATTCAGGGCCAGGGAAGAAGCTTCTTTAAGAGAAGCCTAAGCTAATTCTTGGTATAATGGTAGTTAGCATTATTAACAGATCATTGTCTCATTTAATCTTCTCTATAACACTATGTGGCTTCCCAGGTGACCAAGGGGTAAAGAATCTTCCTGCCAATGCAGGAGACGCAGGAGACACAGATTCATTCCCTGGGATGGGAAGATCTCCAGGAGGAGGAAATGGCAACCCCCTCCATTATTCATGCCTGGGAAATCCCATGGACAGAGGAGCCTGACAGGCTACTGTCGATGGGGTGGAAAAGAATCGGACACGACTTAGCGACTGAGCACATGCACAACACTATGTGGTAAGTACAAATATTATGTCCAATTTACAGATGAGGAAACTGAGCTTTGGTGAAGTTCAGGGACTTGTTAAAGGTCACACAGCTCTGAAGTGGTAATGCTGAGCCGCTCTAACCAGGCATATTGAGTTTAACCACCCATACTCATAACCACTGTGCTACTGCAGCTCTCTAGCAGTTCATGGGGCTGGATTGGGAAAGAGGAACTTCAAGTCAAGGGGGTCAGGAGGAGAAAGGCGGATGGGTGAGAGTGCAGAATGTGTTCTGGAACTGAAATAGTTCAGAGTGGCTAGATTGAGAGAGTGAAGGGGGAAAGAGCAGGAACAGTAGGTTGGAGGAGGGACTCATGAAAGAGAACCACTGATGATTTTAAACATCAAGAACTAAGATTTTGAAAGTAAGCAGAATGGATCATGGAAAGTGTACGACTACAGTCAAGGAAATCAGACAAGAAATGGTTGCTTAATTCCAGCAAAAATGATGACCTTAATGAAGATTGCAGCAGGAATGGAGAGAAAGAACAAATTCAAGAGACACAGAAACATACTCAGAAATGTGGCAGTCAGCTGTTTTTCTACCTGAGCAACACACTGTAAGAGACCTTTTCAGGTTCTTGGTAGAATCCAGAAATTTTGTGGACAACTAAGGCAAATGCACTGTAGACTTTTTTCCTTTGATGATAACACCCATCATTCTGACTTGAAGAATTGTATGTGTGCTTAGCTGTGCTTACTCGGTCAGTCATGTCCAACTCTTTGTGACCCCATGAACTATTGCCCGCCAGGCTCCTCTGTCCATGGGGATTCTCCAGACAAGAATATTGGAGTGAGTTGCCATGCCCTCCTCCAGGGGATCTTCCCAACCCAGGGATTGAACTGAGGTCTCCTGCACAAACCCAGGTCTCCTGCATTACAGGCGTATTCTTTATCATCAACAATGGGAAGTGGCAATACCTCCCTAAGTAGAGAAGTCCAAGAAAAAATTTTGTATGGAATATATAAATTCAGTTTGAGTTCATCTTGAGTTTGAGGTAAGTGAGGGAATCTGGGATTAAGGGATATTCTAGAGGCAGCTGGATATATTTCTGGAGTTCAAGAGAGTTCTGGTTTGGATGTGGTGTAGACAGTCTGCAAGATGACCAGGTGCCCAGACCCAAGAGGTTTCCTGGAACATGAGATTTTCAGTGCTAAAACCAGGACAGTTGTAGGCAGAGCAGGACAGCTAGCCACCCCAGGACAAGTCTGGAACCCCAGAGAGAAAGCTGAGTTAGAAATATATATGTAGGCAGCACCAGTCTATAAGTGACAGCCAGGAAGGGATGGAATCACCCAAGAAAGATATTTGTGGTATAAAGAAAAAACTGTCAAGGAACGAATCTTGAGGATTGCTAACACTAAATGAAAAGGTAGAGAAATAAAAAACTGGCTCTCTGTTGGTTGTTTACCCAATAGCCATTCTCCTTTCTTTAATTTTGGGCCACAATGTACTCAGCTGAGGGTGAGCGGTGGACAGTCCAAGCCAGTTAACAGCAGTCGTCTCCCCCTTTCCAGGGATGGGCTTAAAGGTGGGCATGTGACCCAGTTCTGATAAATGAGAATCATTGGTCCCTTCAGCAAGCAAGGACTGATTGCCTACCAGGCACCAAAGCTGTGGCGATACAGTTGAGATGAAAATCCTTAACTTCACGGAGTTTACTTTTTCATGGATAAGAAAGAAAGAAAGGCGTATGTCAGCTATTGACAATCTCTAAGAATAAAAAGCAGAATAAGGGGAATAGGTTAAAGTGGGTTGAAGTAAACCAAAATTTTATTTGGAGGAATGGAAAGGCCTCAGTGGTAAAATGATATGAAATACATGGGACACTGTCTTGGTGGCAGATACCTACCAGAGATTCAGCGCCACCTGGTGACCACAGAGGGAGATACCACTGAATCAAGTCCAAGGGAAAGAGCCTGGATTCTTGATGACATCACTCACTGAGCAGCCAAACAGGGGTGGGAAACGAAAGAAGGAAAGGAGGGAAGAAAGTCATAAAGCTTTGTGTCCTAGAAACTAAGGAGAAGGAAAGTTAACAGTTTCAAATGCTACAGGGAGGCTAAAGAAGATAAATGTTTGAAAAGTATCTAATGGTGACCTTGATCAGAGCCATTTCAGCAGAGCTATGATCACATGATCACACATGTTTTGGGACCCTGGTGTGGAAATGGAAGGTGAGGAGAGGACACAACCGCCAGATGAGGGATATAAACCAGAGGATGAAACTCATAAATCCATAACTACGTCTAAGCTCGTTTTACATTGAGGAAAAGTAAAAAACAATAGACCGGGAAAGCTAAAGACATGGGAGTTAATTGATAGAGACAGTATTCATGGGCAGGGAAACCACAAATGTACAAACCGCTTTTCTTCTCATAGAAAGCCAAGTCTTATGGGCTTTCAAGACCCCCATACAGCTCTGCTCCCGTCCCCAGCCCCCTCCCCGAACCACTCTGAGGCTTCCGTCCCGGCCTTCTTGCTGCTCCTCCCTCCAGCTGCTCATCGTTCTTCCCCCAGATATCTAAGTTCTCCCTTCCTTCCTTCTATGCTCTGCTCACAGATCACCTTTTCAAGGAGTCTCCTTGACCAACTGATATAAAAAAACACCACATGGGCACTCCACACTCCCAATCCCTTGCCTAATTTATTTTTGTTGCACTTTTTACCACCTGACCTACCATTCGTCTCACTTTCTTAATCGTCCACTGCCTGTCTCCCCACAACTAGATTAAAAGCTCCACGAAAACAAGGCCTTTGCTGTTTTCAGCACTGAGTACAGTGTGGCACATACCAGGCACCCAACCAATATTTGTGGAATGAATGAATATGTGGCAAACAAGCAGCAGAGGCAACATATGAACTTAGACTTAGAACATATGAACTGCTGTGACACAGTGGTCAGAAAAAGCCCAAGTTCAAGAAGGCAGCATGAACAATAGGAGCTCACATCCTGCCCGCTAGATTTTGTTCTAAGTACTTTACATAAATTGTCTTTAAGTTTCAAAATGGGTCTAGAATGTAGGTGTTCTTGTGACCTCTGGAGGCACAGAGAGGGTAAGTCATGTACTTGAAATCTCATACACAATTCATAGCAGAGCTGAGGCGACAGACATAGGCAGTCTGGCTCCAGAACTGCGCACATAAAGACCAGGTTCTAGTCCCTTATCCTTTAAGGATTTAGAGGATCTCCTCTCTCACTTGGGGGTGAGAGAGGAGAAAGATATTTCAGGCACAGAGTGAAAGGCCAGAATTTACAAGTTCATTATGGAAAGAATAAAGAGCCCAGTCTAACATTCATGGGCCCCAGGAAATGGGAGACAAAATTAGAAAGACAGGGTGGGGCCAGCTGGTGGACAGCTCAATTGCCAGACTTAGAAGCTTAGATTCCATTAGGAATTTCAACTGGGAGTCATGGTAGACGTGTAATCAGAGGAGTAACAATATGTCAACAGCAGTGCAGTGGGCATGTCAACGGCCTCTGAAAATAAAGCAGACACAGCTAGGAGTATTGGGAGGGTGAAAGAAAAGCTTTCTCGTCACCAAGCTCAAACTACTCTGTATTTTAATTATGTGTTTTAAACAGATAAAAGGGTAGACTGACAATCCTCACCAACTTTCCTGTCTCCAGCAGAGTCGGGCACGACTGAGCGACTTCACTTTCACTTTTCACTTTCATGCCTTGGAGAAGGAAATGGCAACCCACTCCAGTGTTCTTGCCTGGAGAATCCCAGGGACGGGGGAGCCTGGTGGGCTGCCGTCTATGGGGTCGCACAGAGTCGGACACAACTGAAGTGACTTAGCAGCAGCAGCAGCAGTAGTCCATAACTGGGATTCCCAGGTGGTGCTGTGCTAAAGAATCTGCCTTCTAATGCAGGACACAGGTGATGCAGGTTCAGTCCCTGGGTGGGAAAGATCCCCTGGAGGAGGGCATGGCAACCCACTCCAGTATTCTCGCCTGGGAAATCCCATGGACAGAGGGTCTGGCAGGCTGCAGTCCATGGGGTTGCCATGTGAATAGTGATGACGCAGTCATGACCGGTAGCACCCGAGTACTGCATTTCACATCATTTACATAAAGTATTTCATTAAATCTGCACAGCAACCTGTTCATGAGAGGAAACTGATGCTCAGTTCTAGAATTACAGACTGTTAGAATGTATCATCCATGCTATCATTTCATTTTCTCTACAACATCTGAAACTCACCAGAGTCTGGCCTGTCCAGTTCTAGCTGCTGCTGAGAAGAGGGACGGGCAGTATTTCACGAAGTCAATCTCTCACTCTCAGCCCAAAGTAATCCTTAGAAGCTTAAAGAACACTGAAGAAGAGACATCCCTGGCAGCTCAGTGGCTAAGACTTACAGTTCCCAATATGAGCAAGGGGCCCTGGTCCGATCCCTGGTTAGGGAACTAGATCCCACACGTGGTAACAAGATCCCGAGTGTCACAACTAAGAGCCAGCACAGCCAAATAAATAAATAAGTACATTTTTTAAAAAATCAAATAAAAATATCACAAATAGCTCAAGCATAGTAAGTGTTGTTACTTCAGAAATTAAAAAATATATATCTTTACACAGAAACATTGTAATAGATAATATTTAGTTCCTAGACCCTCAAACAAAAGACTGTTTAAGCCATGCAGTCACTTAAGACTTTCATGTTTGCAGTTTAAAAACAAATTTAAAACCATTCTTTGGGGCGGGAAAGGGGAGAGAGGTTCAGAAGGGAGGGGATATATGTATACCTATGGCTGATTCATGTTTAGGTTTGACAGAAAACAACAAAATTCTGTAAAGCAATTATCCTTCAACAAAAGAAATAAACCATTCTGTTGCAATAGCAGAAAATAACAAAAAATTATTCTAAATATAATCAGTAGCTTTTTATTCATCTTGAAAGTTGACACTTTAAGAAAAAGAAAGTAGACTTTTAAATGAATGAAAAGGACTATGGAAATTCCTGACAAGGTGAAAAGAAACATCTGGGTACTTGAAAGGCTTTAGAAGTTGACACTGTATGTTTTTAGAAAGTCTTATTTCATTCAGGACTTATATGGCTTTTGTCCCCAGTCACTATTAGCAGTGGTTTTGCACCTGTGCATGGAATTACAAGAAACAGAAGACATTTTCCTTAAAACAATATGTATACATGTGGAAGAAAAACCTGGAAGGCAAGTAAATCCATTTTAAGGGGGAAAAAAAAAGACTCTCCAAAAAGAAAAAGGAAATATTATAACAGTTATTGATTTTCAAGCACTGTACATTCAAACCTACACTTTTACATGGTAAACAATGGTACTCAGCAAATAATGGAGTTGGGCTCTTGTCCAAAGGTTCCTGCCAGCCAGAAGTACAGGGTGCCATCTGTGGCACTGTTTGCCCATGGGATTTAATACTTTACTGTTTCCTCTTATTTTATTTTTTATTTTTTGCCTTTTTAAATTTATTTTTAACTGGAAGATAATGGCTTTACAATATTGTATTGGTTTCTTACAATATTGTGTTGATTAATCAACGTGAATCAGTCATAGGTATACATATGTCCCCTCCTTGAAACTGCCACCTCCCACCCATCCCACCCCTCTAGGTTGTCACAGAGCACTGGCTTTGAGCACTCTGAGCCATGGTTTTCCCTTATTTCAATGAAAAAAATCAAAGAAAATTTTAAAATGAAAACAACATGTAGACCACATTCAGTTCAGTTCAGTTCAGTCGCTCAGTTGTGTCCGACTCTTTGTGACACCATGAACTGCAGCACGCCAGGCCTCCCTGTCCATCACCAACTCCCGGAGTTCACTCAGACTCACGTCCATCAAGTCAGTGATGCCATCCAGCCATCTCATCCTCTGTCGTCCCCTTCTCCTCCTGCCCCCAATCCCTCCCAGCATCAGAGTCTTTTCCAATGAGTCAACTCTTTGCATGAGATGGCCAAAGTACTGGAGTTTCAGCTTCAGCATCAGTCCTTCCAAAGAACACCTAGGACTAATCTCCTTTAGAATGGACTGGTTGGATCTCCTTGCCGTCCAAGGGACTCTCAAGAGTCTTCCCCACCACAGTTCAAAAGCATCAATTCTTCAGCGCTCAGCTTTCTTCACAGTCCAACTTTCACATCCATACATGACGACTGGAACAACCATAGCCTTGACTAGACGGACCTTTGTTTGCAAAGTAATATCTCTGCTTTTGAGTATGCTGTCTAGGTTGGTCATAACTTTCCTTCCAAGGAGTAAGCGTCTTTTAATTTCATGGCTGCAGTCACCATCTGCAGTGATTTTGGAGCCCAAAAAAATAAAGTCAGACACTGTTTCCACTGTTTCCCCATCTATTTCCCATGAAATGATGGGACCAGATGCCATGATCTTCGTTTTCTGAATGTTGAGCTTTAAGCCAACTTTTTCACTCTCCACTTTCACTTTCATCAAGAGGCTTTTTAGTTCCTCTTCACTTTCTGCCATAAGGGTGGTAGACCACATTAATAGAATACAATTGAGACAGAGCGAGTTCTCAAAAGAGCACCTCCTGAGTTTCAGTTGAATCCTCACTAGTCGAACTATGAAGGAAAAGAAAAAAATTAAAGAATATGAGCCAAGTATTAGAAATAAATATTTGAAGAGTGTGAAATAAATTTAAAGATTTGATTACCCATTTTAGTTCTCTTTAGTTTTAACAACTAAAACTCCCATAACACATAAGTTCATATAGAGTACCTAAATCCCAGTTTTAAACTTTTGATTCTCAGAAATGCTGCACTATAAGTACAAGAGTAAAGAGATGGCCAGTACCAAGCAAGGAAGCACCTGTGCCAGGTGATTCCACAGGGTGGCCACCGAGGGACACCATCAGCTCATTCATAAATAACTTGCTCAGGGAGCTGTAAGTGAGGAAGGGCTGTTTCCAGTGTGGTTTAATAAGGAGCTGTTTCACGCATTCATTCAGTTGGGATTTGTACAACTTAGTATTTGTAGCTGAGAGACTGCCAGAGATTCAGAATGTAATTTGATTTTTGCCATGTCACTGAATACATCTCCTGTGTAAATGTAGTCTTGATTCTCACTTCTCCGTTCTCTTAAGGGCTTATAGAATTATTCCATTTCTGACAAGGCCCCAGTAGCTTCATCTGCTGGAGTGGATTCTCTTATCTTTTTGAACTCTGAAACACTGAATCTAAGTAAGAATCTGACCTTAGATTTTTTATTTAAATTAGATAAACTGTTGCACTTACATTTATCTGCATACGTGCTATTTGTGTCAAAACAGGAGGCAGATTCTAGACCAAACTAAACTCTCAGTCAAGAAAATGGCAGCCATGCAGCCCTCTCAGTTCCCATGGCTCTGCTCCCAGGAAGACACCCAGTGTTGCTGAGTGATCTTGCAGTAATTGCTGTCCAGCATGCTTTCCCTTTTCAGGTGTTTCCTGTTGCTGACAATCTGCTTATTTTAAGGCCTAAGTTACTATAAACCGTTTAAGACAACTTGGTGTGAGAAGCTTTGGCTGGTAAGACTTGCTGCCTGCTAAAGAGGGTCTTCCTGGGAAGCAGAGAGCTGGTGGGAACCTCACATTCAGGATCTGGCCCCAAAGTCAGCTTTGACAAGACACAAAGATAGAGACTTACACCGCCACATTCCCAAGAGTCTACTGTACAAAGAACAATACACTGTGATTTATTACAGCATAATGAACAAACAGGGTAGAGGAACACTTACAGAGGCTCCTCCATGGTTTGATGAAAAGAGCTCTTTTTAAGTTGTTTCAACTGATGGTAGCCTGATCCAATAGAAGCAAGTTTTGTTTGTTCATTTCTCAAGGGGCACGTCATTTCCACATATGGGGAATGCATTTTCCTGTAATGTCCTTCACATACTAGAGTGTGTGTGTGTGTGTGTGTGCATACGCACACTTAGTCGCTCAGTTGAGTCCAATCTGTGATGCCATGGACTGTAGCCCACCAGGCTCCACTGCCCATGGAATTCTTGAGAAAAGAATACTGGAGGGGGTAGCAATTCCCTTCTCCAGGGTATTTTCTCAACCCAGGGATAGAACCTGGCTCTCTTGCACTGCAGGAAGATTCTTTACCACCTGAGCCACCAGAGAAGCCCTTTAAAGTTAAAAGTAAAAGTCACTCAGTCATGTCCAACTCTTTTGTGATCCCATGAACTGTAGCCCTACCAGGCTCCTCTGTCCATGGTATTTCCCAGGCAAGCATACTGGAGTGGATTGCCATTTCTTCAGTGGATCTCCCCAACCCAGGACTCAAATCCACGTCTCCTGCAGGAGATCCTGCATTAGCAGGCAGGTTCTTTACCACTGAGCCACTTAGGAAGCCCAGGGAAGCCCTTAAAACAGTATAAATATGCCTTATTGTGCAGTCACTCCCCACACTGTACACCCCACACACTGTTCCTCCTCATGTTGAGGTGACCCCTCTTTCCAATAAGGAGTAGGGATGATCATAGCATGGTGTTAAGATAGTTAGGCTCTGCCAGGTAACAAATAAACCCTGAACTTTCAATGGCTGAATAGTATAGAAATTTGTTTCTCGATCGTGCCAATGTTCCTGGTCAGAGGGTTTTCTGGGACAACTGTTCTCCAAGCAGCAACTTCCATGATTGGCACTGCTCCTATCACACACCTCTGCCATCTCAGAGTCTTCACTTTCAGCCTCACAGATGGAGAGACAGCCTAACTAAAAGAGCGAGAGGAAGTTTATATACGGGGTCCTGGGAAATGTAGACTTGCTGTGAGCTCAAAAGGAAATGAAATGATTTGGTCAACACACAGAATGAGCTCTGCCATGATCATGAATCATTATTTTAAAAAGGAACTTTCTGTAAACATCAAGTTCATCTTCCATTTTAATCTCACCTTTTTGGATTCTATAACGTTTCTAATAACAGGGAGAAATTAAGTCAAAATTTTTCATCCTTGTGATTTTATTGCCTGTATAACCTACATAAGTATCTTAATCTACATAATATTTCACTTAACCTGGAAGAATATTTTAATTACAAGCCACCCTTCATATATGGAAGAACACTGACCACACTGTCGTTCACCCTAACATTCCACCTTGAGACTTCACACCATGTTACAGTTGGAACCCACAACCATTTTCAACACCTTGCTTCTCCACAGTTGCAAAGCCTTAACCCTCCCAAACACAACAGAGAACATTAAACTAAAGTTTTCAAATTCCTGACACATATTAATCTTCGGGATTTAGGAATGAGATACCAAAATTCCCAAGAAGCCCAAAAACCATTTTCCTTAAAATATTGCCAATATTCTTTTTTATTCTCTTTTATTCATGATTATAAATATTGGAAATAAATATAATAATTAATAAATATTAAGTTTAGTGGTATTGCAGAGAACTACAGCCTATGGCAAATATTAAAACACTGAAGAAAAGTGGGTGAATGTTAGTAGTATTTGTAACATTCACATCTCCCAGCAAGGTTAACAGCACTATCAGAATCACGTGTGAAAATTGCCAACTTAAGCATTTGTTGTGCTTCCCAAATGTGTTATTTTTGTAATAGCACTCATAGGATTTGTGTAAAGTATATGATGCACATAATTGAATTGATACTTTCTTTGCAAGAATGACTCAGTTAGCAGCAGATGGGACCATGAATACACACGTATAACATGGCAACAGCTGCAAGCAACATGGCCTGATTAGACGGTGACCACTTCTAAGTGTTGACTCCAGCCTCAGCTCCATGTGTCAGCAAAACCTTACCGAGCAAAGCTCAACAGAATTCTGGCACAGACACAGTGAATCAGGACAAGTTCAGCTAACTCCTGCACTAGAACTGTCTGCTCCCTCTGATTGCCAGTCTCTTGCCTTGTGTCTGACTTTTGGTGAGTCCTTTGCCTTCTACCCTCTTCCCAATGCTGACTAATTCCCATCCACTTGTTGAAACCCGCCCTGAGTTCTAAATGCTTCTTTCCCCTAGGTGTCCCTTCTCAGGCTCCCCACCCTCCCCAAGTCCCTGCTTTATCTACTACTTAACCAGCCTTGGTCCCCCTGCTTAATCCCAGACCTGAGCACTGCCAGCTTCCATAACCACTGATGCCGCCCATTGATCCTGATAACTAACCTTCCTATGTGGGCCTTAATGGAAGATACAACTATAAACAATATCTTAGAAAAGGGAACCCTCCTACACTGTTGTGGGAATGTAACTGGTACAACCACTATGGAAAATAATATGAAGGTTGCTCAGAAAACTAAAAATAGAGTTGCTATATGATCCAGAAATCCCACTCCTGGGCATATCCAGAGAAAACTCTAATTTGAAAAGATACATGCACCCCAATGTTCATGTCATTATTTACAATAGCCAAAACATGGAAGCAAACTAAATGTCCAAATATATTCAGTGAAATACTGAAGTGACATGAAGTCGCTCAGTTGTGTCGGACTCTTTGCAACCCCACTGACTGTAACCCACCAGGCTCCTCCATCCATGGGATTTTCCAGGCATGAATACTGGAATGGTTGCCATTTCCTTCTCCAGGGGATCTTCCTGACCCCGGGATGGAACCTGGGTCTCCCGCATTGCAGGCAGACGCTTTTACCATCTGAGCCACCAGGGAAGTCCCACTCAATCATAAAAAAGAATGAATGCCATTTGGAACAATATGGATGGACCTAAAGATTATTATACTAAGTGAAGGAAGTCAGACAGAGAAGACAAATATCGCACGATATCACTTATATGTCGAGTGTAAAATATGATACAAATGAAATTATTCACAAAACAGAAACAGACTCACACAAAACAAACTTACAGTTACCACAGGGAAAGAGGGGAAGGGATAATCGGAAGTTTGGGATTAGCAGATACAAACCACTATATATAAAACAGACAAATAACAAGATCCCACTGTACATAGCACAGGAAACTATGTTCCGTATCTTGTAATTAACTTGTAATAATGGAAAAGAAAAAGGCAATATATTAAATCTACAGATTGAAATAAAATGCTCCATATATGATCTCAATCTCATAACACATCTGAGAGATGAAAACAATGACAGCATTATTTCCTTAATCTTAAGATGAGAAAAAATGATGACTATGAAAGTTGTGATAAATTTAAACAGGTCAACTTTTAATACAGCTGAACCAGAATCAGTGTTTCTTTTTTATTCTTTGAATAGATAAGTGAATGCCTACTAGTGCCAGGCACTTAATGCAGTTTTCATCTTATTTCTTTATATTCTCTAGAAGGGAATGTGCTTATATCAATGCTGAAGAATAGTGGTCTATCACTATGATATTTTAACCAGATATTCGTAGCAAGAGGTTACAGAGGTAGAGTCTGTGTTGGTTGAATGTTATTTAGAAAGCATTAATCATATCTGAGCACTTTCATTAACTGTTTCTTAATGATTGATGCTAAGAGTTAATTCATCCATCTTTGCAGCCCAGAGAGGAAGGCTTGAGGAACTGTCAGAGAAAGGAACTTTCAGCACGTTCCAACTTATAAAGTGTCACTAGATCAGATCAGATCAGATCAGTCGCTCAGTTGTGTCCGACTCTTTGTGACCCCATGAATCACAGCATGCCAGGCCTCCCTGTCCATCACCAACTCCCAGAGTTCACCCAGAGTCACGTCCATCGAGTCAGTGATGCCATCCAGCCATCTCATCCTCTGTCATCCCCTTCTCCTCCTGCCCCCAATCCCTCCCAGCATCAGAGTCTTTTCCAATGAGTCAACTCTTCGCATGAGGTGGCCAAAGTACTGGAGTTTCAGCTTCAGCATCATTCCTTCCAAAGAAATCCCAGGGCTGATCTCCTTCAGAATGGACTGGTTGGATCTCCTTGCAGTCCAAGGGACTCTCAAGAGTCTTCTCCAACACCACAGTTCAAAAGCATCAATTCTTCGGTGCTCAGCCTTCTTCACAGTCCAACTCTCACATCCATACATGACCACAGGAAAAACCATAGCCTTGACTAGATGGACCTTTGTTGGCAAAGTAATGTCTCTGCTTTTGAATATGCTATCTAGGTTGGTCATAACCTTCCTTACAAGGAGTAAGCGTCTTTTAATTTCATGGCTGCAGTCACCATCTGCAGTGATTTTGGAGCCCCCAAAAATAAAGTCTGACACTGTTTCCACTGTTTCCCCATCTATTTCCCATGAAGTGGTGGGACCGGCTGCCATGATCTTTGTTTTCTGAATGTTGAGCTTTAAGCCAACTTTTTCACTCTCCTCTTTCACCTTCATCAAGAGGCTTTTTAGTTCCTCCTCACTTTCTGCCATAAGGGTGGTATCATCTGCATATCTGAGGTTATTGATATTTCTCGTGGCAATCTTGATTCCAGTTTGTGTTTCTTCCAGTCCAGCGTTTCTCATGATGTACTCTGCATATAAGTTAAATAAACAGGGTGACAATATACAGCCTTGATGTACTCCTTTTCCTATTTGGAACCAGTCTGTTGTTCCATGTCCAGTTCTAACTGTTGCTTCCTGACATATCCTTTAATATAATCCTCAATTTTCTGGAGGGATATGGCTAGGATTATCTTTATTACATAAATGAAACAAAGACAGGGGTATAAAATGAAATCCAAGGACAAACCTACTTTTTTACTCTTGATAAATTTTGGAACAGTCTTTGTGGAAACCCTCCTGCAGGTCAAGAATGCGGCAAGAAAGTGATGGTGATGAAATATTCCCAAATTTAGTTTTACCCAACTGACAAAGACAGTTAAGTGAATCTTTCAGTTTAGAGAAACCCATCCCAGTTTTTGACAATACATAAAGGCTTAGACCGACTGTACCGACCACACATGTTTGTTTTTGGCTGCATTCAACATGCCAGCAAATTTGGAAAACTCAGCAGTGGTCACAGGACTGAAAAAGGTCAGTTTTCATTCCAATCCCAAAGAAAGGCAATGCCAAAGAATGCTCAAACTACCGCACAGTTGCACTCATCTCACAGGCTAGCAAAGTAATGCTCAAAATTCTCCAAGTCAGGCTTCAACAGTACATGAACCATAAACTTCCAGATGTTCAAGCTGGCTTTAGAAAAGGCAGAGGAACCAGAGATCAAACTGCCAACATCCATTGGACCATCAAAAAAGCAAGAGAATTCCAGAAAAATATCTACTTCTTCTTTATTGACTACGCCAAAGCCTTTGACTGTGTGGATCAAAACAAACTGTGGAAAATTCTGAAAGAGATGGGAATACCAGACCACCTGACCTGCCTCTTGAGAAATCTGTATGCAGGTCAAGAAGCAACCGTTAGAACTGGATATGGAACAACAGACTGGTTCCAAATTGGGTAAGGAGTATGTCAAGGCTGTATATTGCCACCCTGCTTATTTAACTTAAATGCAGAGTACATCATGCAAAATGCCAGGCTGGATGAAGCACAATCTGGAATCAAGATTTCCAGGGAAAACACCGATAACCTCAGATATGCAGATGACACCACTCTTATGGCAGAAAGCAAAGAACTAAAGAGCATCTTGATGAAAATAAAAGAGTAGAGTGAAAAAGCTGGCTTAAAACTCAACATTCAGAAAACTAAGATCATGGCATCTGGTCCCATCACTTCATGGCAAATAGATGGGGAAACAGTGGAAACAGTGACAGACTATTATTTTGGGCTCCAAAATCACTGCAGATGGTGACTGCAGCCATGAAATTAAAAGACACTTGCTCCTTGGAAGAAAAACCATGACCAACCTAGACAGCATATTTAAAAGCAGAGATATTACTTTGCCAACAAAGGTTCGTCTAGTCAAAACTATGGTTTTCCAGGGGTCATGTATGGATGTGTCCCAGGGTCCAGCCCCGGTGGATCCAGGGAATTTGAAGGGGAGATGGCATCGGCGATCAGGAAACAACAGCTTATTTAAATGTTAATTAAAAATATAAAGAGTGGTTAAATAAGGATAGCTCAGTGAGAAAATTTAGTGGAGAAAAGAGGCTGAATAATTCAGCCAGAAGGTGAGAGAAAGAACGACATGGGGAGACCAAGTTTCGGTGAACAAAGCCCGCACTTTATTTTCCAAAGTAGTTTTTATACCTTAAGTTATGCATAGAGGATAATGGGGGAAAGGGTAGAGTCATGCAGTAAACCAGGCTTTCTTCCTGCAAACTTATCATATGCAAAAGTTTAGGTGATTTGCATCATCTTCTGGCCCGGAGGCCTGTTAACATTTTAAGACCCTTTCTTCAGAAAACTTATTTTTCTCTAAAGGTGATTAGTCAGGCGCCACCCTCCAAAAGTATTAGATACAGTTGCATTCCTATAGGGCAAAGGTGTGGTGGGCTACAACAAGAAAAAGAATTAACTCAAGGGTCCAAGGTTACAAACATTAAAGCTACTACTTACACCAATTATATTAATCAATACACTGCCAGGGACACAGCAGGTAAGAGATATGGAAACTTAGCAGCAAACATTGGCCCAACAAGTGAAAATCCCTTCACCAATACAATTTCTAATCAATCTTTTAACTGCTCAAAGGAATCTGTATTTAGACAGTTTAGAACATCTCATGCCTCTCACAGTTAGGAGGCTCTGAACAATCACATGTGGCTGGAAAAACCTATTCAGGCAGGCTAGAGGACTTCCAAAGGAGTTTGTAGGTTGAAACACTGTCACACCCAGGAATTATTAACTGGAGCTGTAAGTTAACTCCTTTTTCAGAGAGAGGTGGTGGGGGACAGCCCCCCGTAAAGTCAGAGAGGTGTAGGTGAGAGCACAAAGCAGAAAGTAGGCAGACTCTGGTTTTGGGGGTAGATGCTCAAGAATTTCCAGGGGGACTCCTGAGGCTCGATCCCACCTTTGCGTATGCCAAGCTTCCTTCCTCATGACCTTTGCCACAGGCGGAGCTCCTGCTCCCGGCAGATGTGAGGGTTGGACTATAAAGAAAGCTGAGCACCGAAGAAATGATGCTTTTGAACTGTGGTGTTGGAGAAGACTCTTAAGATTCCTTTGGACTGCAAGGAGATCAAACCAGTCCATCCTAAAGGAAATCAATCTGGAATATTCATTGGAAGGACTGATGGTGAAGCTGACGTTCCAATACTTTGGCCACCTGATGCGAAGAACTGACTCATTGGGAAAGACCCTGATGCTGGGAAAGATTGAAGGCAGGAGGAGAAGGGGACAACAGAGGACAAGATGGTTGGCTGCATCACTGACTAAATGACATGAGTTTGAGCAAGCTCTGGGAGTTGGTGATGGACAGGGAAGACTGGTGTGCTGCAGTCGATGGGGCTGCAGAGTTGGACACGACTGAGCAACTGAACTGAACTGACTGGTTTTTGTTGCCGCCCTCTGGCTTCTCCTGTTTTGGCATGGCTCAGTAGCCACTGCGTTTGTTGCTTCAAGTTAGCAGCACTTTGTACTGCATTCCTACTGTGTTTATATCACAGTGAAGCTTTGCAACAGCCTGGATTCTGCTGCACAAAGTTCCCGGGTGACCACCATTGCAGTCTCATCAGTAACCACTGAAAATCCACATAGCAACAAGCATGTAGCCCACTCAACTCCTGTGGTTAAAACCAAAAAGCAGCTGGGGTAATATTGAACTTGCCACTAGGAGGTGATACAGAGTTGAGATTGAGAGTTTGGGACACTGAGCCCAGACAGCTCAAAATCTGGTTTCATTATTCACCAGCGGTGCAACTTGAACTGCGACCTCCTCTGTGATTCTCGTCCTTATCTGTACATGAGTAACTAATAGCACAGCCTCAGAGGTGGTGGTGAAGATGAAGGGCGGCAGAGTATGCCTCCTCAAAACAGGGCACTTTGGCCTGAGGATTATTTTGAGCTGGGGGCTTCCCTGATAGCTCAGTTGGTAAAGAATCCGATAGCTCAGTTGGTAAAGAATCCGCCTACAGGAGATGTGGGTTCGATCCCTGGGTTGGGAAGATCCCCCAGAGAAGGGAAAGCTTACCCCTTCCAGTATTCTGGCCTGGAGAATTCCATGGACTGTATATTCTCTGTACCTGGGTAACTAATGGCACAGCCTCAAAGGCGGTTGTGAAGATGAAGGGTGCCAGAGAATGCCAACTCAAAACAGGCCACTTTGGCCTGAGGATTATTTTGAGCTAAAGGTACACAGCAAGTGAGCTGACCAGCTCTCTTTTCTTCCTAAAAGCAGGAGATAAACTGCCCTATGGCTTTCCCGATGGCTCAAGCAGTAAACAATCCGCCCTGAATGCAGGAGACACAGGGGACTTGGGTTCGATCCCTGAGCAGGGAAGATCCCCTGGAGGAGAAAGCAGCAACCCACTCCAGCATTCTTGCCTGGAAAATCTCATGGACAGAGGAGCCTGGCGGGCTACAGTCCAGGGGGTTGGCCACAACTGAGCACACACACACTGTTGGAATTGGAAACCGGCCTATGAGAGATGTCCTCCTACTGAAAGCAAACAACCTTATCATCAAGGGTGGGAAGGTGAAGGCAAGAGACTTCTGTGCAAAAAGACCTTGTTAAAATAACTCTTACCTTTCTTTAGCCTCCCTGTTTATTTTAGTTAGTTTTCCACAATTACCTGTCTTTGTTCATTAGGTCTTTATTTCCTTATGAGGGCTTTCCTGTCACATTAAAATTATACTAAATAAATATATATGCTTTTCTCTGGTTAATCTCCTCATGCAAATTTAAATCTAATGCCCAGATGCAAACTCTAAGTTGTTCAGTCACTAAGTCATGCCGTACTCTTTGCGATCCCATGGACTGTAGCACACCAGGCTCTTCTGTCCTCCACTGTCTCCCAGAATTTGCTCAAATTCATGTCGATTAAGCTGGTGATGCTATCTAACCATCTTATCCTCCACCGCCCCCCTCCTCCTTTTGCCGTCAATCTTTCCCAGCTTCAGAGTCTTTTCCAACAAGGCTCTTCACCTCAAATGGCCAAAGTACTGGAGCTTCAGCTTCAGCAACAGCCCTTCCAATGAATATTCAGGGTTGATTTCCTCTAAGATTAACTGGTTTGAGCTCCTTGCAGTCCACGGAACTCTCAAGAGTCTTCACTAGCACCACAATTCGAAAGCATCAATTCTTCACCCAAAGGTTAGGTAAAATTTTGCCTCCTCTACAGGGATTAAATAGGATAATTATGTATCTGAAACACCTTAATATGAAAGAAACACTATTATTACATGTGCATATATGTGAATGTAAATGCCAAAAAAAAAAAAGTGCTCTGGAAGGGAGCACACAAAAACGGTAGTAGTTGTCATTCTAAGGAAGGGGAGTGAGATTCAGGGGAAGGGTTGGGAATGATGGGTGACTTCTACCATTAACCTGTATTTTTCTGAGTTTTGATTTTTTTCAATGAGAATTTCTTTATCAATGAATTATTTGTGGAACTTTAAAAGTGATATATAGGGAATTCCCCAGCAGTCCAGTGGTTAGGACATCGAGCTTCCACTGCAAGGGGCATGTTTGATCCCTGGTAGGGAAACTAAGGCAATGGCACCCCACTCCAGTACTCTTGCCTGGAAAATCCATGGATGGAGGAGCCTGGTGGGCTGCAGTCCATGGGGTTGCTGAGAGTTGGACACGATTGAGCGACTTCATTTTCACTTTCATGCATTGGAGAAGGGCATGGCAACCCACTCCAGTGTTCTTGCCTGGAGAATCCCAGGGATGGGGGAGCCTGGTGGGCTGCCATCTATGGGGTTGCACAGACTCGGACACAACTGAAGTGACAGCAGCAGGGAAACTAAGATCCCTCAAGTCTCATGACCCAAAAGCCATGTGACACAGCCAAATTAAAAAAAAATTTTAATTAAAAAAACTGACATATAAAAGTCAGCCTTTGCAGTAGTGTTAGAAAAACCACATCATGTACTAAAAGTACCTATCATTTAATCAAGTAAAACCGGTTTTGTATTTTCTAAAATAACCTGAAAATATCTTTTAAAAAATACAAATCTGATTTTTAAAAAAAAATCATATCGGTTTTACCATAGTAGAGGATTGCCTTAGGAAGTAGCTAAAGTAGTGTCATAGGAAAGTGTATTAATGTGCTCCAATCACAACATCTTAGAAACCTCTTGTGGTGTAATTATAATGGAAGTTCTTACATGATGATGCCAACCTTTTTCATTACTGTGTCACTGTCTAGAGTGGTCATTGTTTTTAGTCTTCTGCAGTCATATCATCATGACTATTTGAGTTTCCACACCATAAACATATTTATATGACAAAAAAAAGAAATATGCTGCTGTCGTTACTTCACCTAGGCCACAGCCATGCATTATTATATAGGATACGTTTTATTATAGGTAATAAAAGTCACAACAAAAATTAACTTTTAAATTTAAAGCCAGTATTCTGCACTAGTCCAGAATATTTCTGGTGACTTTTGTACCTCATATTTGGGAATATTAAAACAATAATTTACCTGAGCAGTTTACCCCTTATTTCAAGGGTGTAAATTCTGGGAAGAGAAGCTGTGGTAGAAATGCTTCTGGAGCTCCTATTCCCCCAGACGGAGCCTAACTGTACCCACGGAGGCCTCTGCTGACCCTTCCTCCGTTTCCAGGTATATAGAGAAAGCGCAGGGATGGTAAAGGCTGAAGCTTGAGATTCCCCAGCTGGTGAAATTGAGTCAAAGATAAGTAAGTTAGAGGAACTTGTTCAGTATGGTCAACCATTCACACTATCCCAAAGGAAATAAAGCCTTTTCCCGCGGGGGCGGGGGTTGGGGACAGATGTGTGTGGGGTGGGGGGTGGTAAAGAATCACCTTGCCCGTGTAGGAGACGGGGTTCAATCCCTGATCAGAGAAGTCCCACATGCCGAGGACCAACTAAGCCCAAGGGCCACAACTACCGAGCCTGTGCTCTAGAACCTGGGACCTGCAACGACTGAGCCCATGTGCTGCAACTATTAAAGCCAGTACGCCCTCGAGTCCAGGCTCCAGAACACGAGAGGCTACCACAATTAGCAGCCACCGCAATGAGAAGCCCTCCCACCGCAACTAGAGAGTAGCCCTACTCACCACAACTAGAGAAAAGCCCGAGCAGCAATGAAGACTCAATACAGGCAAAAAAAGAAAACAATCAAAAACGTTTGCCTTAAAAAAGAGAGAGGGGGGGAAGAAAGGGAAGGAGGAGGAATGGTAAACTGAAAAGGGGCAAAGGAGTGGCCTTTGAGGAAGCAGCCCAGATGAAAGTTCCTGCGATTGCATAACGTAACCACCAGGTGGCGCACGGGAAAGCATCAAACTCGGGCCCTCTGCGGACTACAGTTCAGTTCACTCAGCCCTGTCCGCCTCTTAGTGACCCCATGGACTGCAGCAGGCCAGGCTTCCTTTCCGTACCAAATCCCAGAGCTTACGCATGACCATCGAGTCGGACTACATCCTGCGTTAAAGCCACCAGCCCCTTAGGTTCCCACCAGTAGTCAAACAAAGCAAGGGTGGTCTCGCTTTGGCAGCACATATACTAAAATTGGAACGATACAGAGATTTGTATGGCCCCTGAGCAAGGATGACACGCGAATTCCTGAAGCGTTCCATATTTTGTGCCCTTCCCCACCGTCCAGACACCGTTTGCGTCTTAGCCCCCAAGGAAACGCTCTTTGTCAAAACCACAACGCCTGGCACTTAATTCTGAACTTGTGATTTTTCACTATAAAAAAAAAAGCAAGGGTGACTGTAAACGCCATGGAATTGTGCCGCATAGATAGGAGGGAATTGGGAGGGGCTCATAAAAGGGTTTGGGTTTCTGTTAGATGAGTTCAAAATGGCAACCCACTCCAGTACTCTTGCCTGGAAAATCCCATGGACAGAGGAGCCTGGTAAGCTACAGTCCACGGGGTCGCAAAGAGTCGGACACGACCGAGTAACTTCACTTCGCTTCACTTCGGTTCATCAGGGTGAGGCTTGCTCTGGACCAGGTGTGGTTAGAAAGGAGGGGTAATTTGGTGATTGAGTATCTTAATGATTGTCATCAAAGATATGACAGGATCAAGCTAACGCCGTCATTCAAAAAGAACCATAAGGAAGCGGTAGTTACTCGTGTTAGCTAGGAAATGGGGGGGGGGGGGGTGAGGGCGCGGGGCAGGAGGTGCGGGAGTTTGGTTGTTTCTGTGGTTCTAAGAGAAGGAAATGGCAACCCACTCCAGTGTTCTTGCCTGGAGAATCCCAGGGACGGGGGAGCCTGGTGGGCTGCCGTCTATGGGGTCGCACAGAGTCGGACACAACTGAAGCGACTTAGCAGCAGCCGCAGTGGTTCTAAGAGCTGCTTTGGTTTGTGCTGAAGGCATCGTTGCAGAATGGTCTCTGTCTCACTCCACAGAGGGCTCTCAGGAGACAGTGCCTTTCTGAGAAAAGGTCTGTGATTGGTAGGTACTAAACCAGTTCCCAGCTGTGGGGGCCAGGCCGGTTGCCAGCTGACAGCTGTAGAAACTTTTGTTTTCTTCCACATGCTTCTTATCCTCCGGTTCCCTGCTGTCAGAAGGAGCATCCTAGGAAGTCATCCCCAGGGAAGCCTGTGGCATGGTAGCTAAATGGCTGAACCATGGCTTCAGACTGACCTGACTGTACTGCTCAAGTCTACCATTCACACTGGCTATGGGACCTCGGAGAAGATATTTAACTTCTCTGTGCCTGTTTCCTCTTTTGTAAAAGAAAATAAAAATAGTACATGGAAACTGGGAAACTGGGAAAATGAAATGAGATAGCATATGTTAACCACTTACAACAGTACCTAACACATGATAGGCATTTACTTCTACTACTAAGTCACTTCAGTCGTGTCCGACTCTGTGCGACCCCATAGACGGCAGCCCATCAGGTTCCCCCGTCCCTGGGATTCTGCAGACAAGAACACTGGAGTGGGTTGCCATTTCCTTCTCCAATGCATGAAAGTGAAAAGTGAAAGTGAAGTCGCTCAGTTGTGTCCAACTCTTAGCGACCCCATGGACTGCAGCCTACCAGGCTCCTCCATCCATGGGATTTTCCAGGCAAGAGTACTGGAGTGGAGTGCCATTGCCTTCTCCATGATAGACATTTAACTTAGACTAATATACCCTGTTTTGGAGGAGGAAATGGCAACCCACTCCAGTATTATTGTGTGGGAAATCCCATAGACAGAGGATCCTGACGGAACTACAGTACATGGGGTCACAAAAGAATCCAACACGACTTAGCGACTAAACAACAACAACCCAGTTCATTATTTGTCAGAGCTCACAATGCTCAATGCACTCTGGAAACCCATCAGGGGACTGAAGAATCAAATAATATTCAGTTTATAAAAACACTTCTACTATCAGAAGATGCTCATGCATATACCACTACTATATATAAAGTAGATAACTACTGATAAGAACCTACTGTATAGCACAGGGAACTCCATCAATACTCTATAACAGTTTATATGGGAAAAAAGAAGGGATATATGTATTCACTTTGCTGTTCACCTGAAACTAACACAACATTGTAAATCAACTATACGCCAGTAAATTTTTTTTAATGTATTCATTACATAATATTTTTATTTTTTCTGACAACTTGAAAATAAAATCAGAATATTAAAAAGAAAAAAAAAGATTACTCATAAATGAAGTTAAAGGGTTCTCTTTTATTTCTGGTTTGTCCAAAGCATATCTATTACAGACTTAGCAATAGACTTGTATTCAAAAAGATTATGCAAGGGGGGAAGGAAAATACTGCAGTGAGAGAAGGCTGTGACATAGGTTTGCTGCAAGCATCTTAGAGTTGGGCAAAAAGATTTTCCCTCTGTTATAGAGAGGAGTCAGAGGAGTCAATGGCACCCCACTCCAGTACTCTTGCCTGGAAAATCCCATGGATGGAGGAGCCTGGAAGGCTGCAGTCCATGGGGTCGCTGAGAGTTGGACACGACTGAGTGACTTCACTTTCACTTTTCACTTTCATGCTTTGGAGAAGGAAATGGCAACCCACTCCGCTGTTCTTGCCTGGAGAATCCCAGGGACAGGGGAACCTGGTGGGCTGCCGTCTATGGAATCGCACAGAGTCGGACACGACTGAAGAGACTTAGCAGCAGCATAGAGAGGAGTAAACAAGGCTGGGAAGAGCCAGACTCAGGGAAGTGGGATGAAACAGTGGTGTGAGGACTTCCCTCGTGGTCCAGTGGTTAAAAATGTGCTTGTCAATGCAGGGTACACGGGTTCAATCCCTGGTCCAGGAAAGTCTCACATGCCACAGAGCCTGTGTGACACAACTCTAGAGCCCAAGCGCCACAACAAGAGAAGCCACTGCAATGAGAAGCCTGTGCACCGCAACTAGAGAGCAGCCCCTGCTTGCCGTCACTAGAGAAAGCCAATGAGCAGCAATGCAGACCCAGTGCAGTCAAAAATAAATTGGAAAAAAAAAAGAACTTAAAAAGAGTGGCATGAATGGATGGTAGGTTAGAGAATGTTTGACCCTATTCTCAGAAGCTGTGTGTTGTGCTGTGTGTTCAGTCACGTCTGACTCTTTGTGACTTCATGGACTGTAGCTCACCAGGCTCCTCTGTCCATGGGATTTTTTGGGCAAGAATACGGGACTGGATTGCCATTTCCTTCTCTCTCTCTCTGACCCAGGGATCAAATCTGCATCTCCTGTGTCTCCTGCACTGCAAGCAGATTCTTTACCACTGAGTCACTGGGGAAGCCCTTTCTCAGAAGCTGTAGTGAAGTGAAGTGAAGTCACTCAGTCATGTCTGATTCTTTGCGACCCCATGGACTGTAGCCTACCAGGCTCCTTTGTCCATGGGATTTTCCAGGCAAGAGTACTGGAGTGGGTTGCCATTTCCTTCTCCAGGCAATCTTCTTGACCCAGGGATCAAACCCAGGTCTCCTGCATTCCAGGCAGATGCTTTAACCTCTGAGCCACTGGGGAAGCCAATTTTTTTACCAAAGTATTGTCATAATTAGCTTGAGAAGAAGGTTTTCCCTACTTTCAGAAAACACAAGATTCAAATCCATAATTTTTCTTCCCAACCCAGGGATCGAAACCAGGTCTCCCGCAGACACTTCACCATCTGAGCCACCAGGGAAGTCACTGAGTGTGGGCCAAAGTTCAAGGACCTAGAGGAAGGAGAGAGCTTAACCAAAGTTTGGTTAACATTATTGTGTTGCATTTATTGGTGGGGACAAGCAGTTCAGCTAATCATTTATGAGGCAAAGAAAGGAAATCATGAGGGTCTATGTCTGGCCTTGTCACAGTGAACAAGGGACATCTTGTCTACATTGGCCAGGAAAGGACGGGTCTTAGTATTAAGCAAAGGCTGCTGGGGGATTTCTTAATCCTCACCAATGTTTTCCAGGATAACAGGGCTCAGGTAAGATTCAGCATTTATTCAGGTTGCAAATTATAATATATGTTTCCTATTTCTTAAATTGCTGTGTTTCACGTAAAGGATGAAATATCCAGAGAGATCATGGATCCTTACATCGTGGCATAGGTCTGTAAGGCAGAAGGGCCAGGGAAGGGCTGGTTTATTTGCAAAGCCCTTGGCAAACTGACTGTATAGAGCTTCTCCATCTTTGGCTGCAAAGAATATAATCAATCTGATTTTGGTGTTGACCATCTGGTGATGTCCATGTGTAGAGTCTTGCTCCTGTGTGGTTGGAAGAGGGTGTATGCTATGACCAGTGCATTTTCTTGGCAAAACTCTGTTAGTCTTTGCCCTGCTTCATTCCGTATTCCAAGGCCAAATTTGCCTGTTACTCCAGGTGTTTCTTGACTTCCTACTTTTGCATTCCAGTCCCCTATAATGAAAAGAACATCTTTTTGGGGTGTTAGTTCTAAAAGGTCTTGTAGGTCTTCATAGAACCATTCAACTTCAGTTTCTTCAGCGTTACTGGTTGGGGCATAGACTTGGATTACCGTAATATTGAATGGTTTGCCTTGGAAATGAACAGAGATCACTCTGTCGTTTTTGAGATTGCATCCAAGTACTGCATTTCGGACTCTTTTGTTGACCATGATGGCCACTCCATTTCTTCTGAGGGATTCCTGCCCACAGTAGTAGATATAATGGTCATCTGAGTTAAATCCACCCATTCCAGTCCATTTCAGTTCTCTGATTCCTAGAATGTCAACGTTCACTCTTGCCATCTCCTGTTTGACCACTTCCAATTTGCCTTGAATCATGGACCTGACATTCCAGGTTCCTATGCAATATTGTTCTTTACAGCATCGGACCTTGCTTCTATCACCAGTCACATCTACAGCTGGGTATTGTTTTTGCTTTGGCTCCATCCCTTCTTTCGTTCTGGAGTTATTTCTCCACTGATCTCCAGTAGCATATTGGGCACCTACTGACCTGGGGAGTTCCTCTTTCAGTATCCTATCATTTTGCTTTTTCATACTGTTCATGGGGTTCTGAAGGCAAGAATACTGAAGTGGTTTGCCATTCCCTTCTCCAGTGGACCACATTCTGTCAGATCTCTCCACCATGACCCGCCCATCTTGGGTTGCCCCACGGGCATGGCTTAGTTTCATTGAGTTAGACAAGGCTATGGTCCTAGTGTGATTAAATTGACTAGTTTTCTGTGAGTATGGTTTCAGTGTGTCTGCCCTCTGATGCCCTCTTGCAACACCTACCATCTTACTTGGGTTTCTCTTACTTTGGGCATGGGGTATCTCTTCACGGCTGCTCCAGCAAAGCGCAGCCACTGCTCCTTACCTTGGACTAGGGGTATCTCTTCACCACTGCCCTTCCTGACCTTCAACGTGGGATAGCTCCTCTACGCCCTCCTGCGCCCGCACAGCCACCGCTCCTTTGACATGGGGTTGGTCCTCCCGGCCGCCGCCCCTGACCTCGGACGCAGGGTAGCTCCTTATTGCCAAATTCAGACTGAAATTGAAGAAAGTAGGGAAAACCACTAGACCATTCAGGTATGACCTAAATCAAATCCCTTATGATTATACAGTGGAAGTGAGAAATAGATTTAAGGGCCTAGATCTGATAGATAGAGTGCCTGATGAACTATGGACTGAGGTTTGTGACATTGTACAGGAGACAGGGATCAAGACCATCCCCATGGAAAAGAAATGCAAAAAAGCAAAATAGCTGTCTGGGGAGGCCTTACAAATAGCTGTGAAAAGAAGAGAAGAGAAAAGCAAAGGAGAAAAGGAAAGATATTCCCATTTGAATGCAGAGTTCCAAAGAATAGCAAGAAGTAAGAAAGCCTTCCTCAGCGATCAATGCAAAGAAATAGAGAAAAACAACAGAATGGGAAAGACTAGGGATCTCTTCAAGAAAATTAGAGATACCAAGGGAACATTTCATGCAAAGATGGGCTCAATAAAGGACAGAAATGGTATGCACCTAATAGAAGCAGAAGATATTAAGAAGACGTGGCAAGAATACACAGAAGAACTGTACAAAAAAGATCTTCACAACCCAGATAACCATGATGGTGTGATCAGTCACCTAGAGCCAGACATCCTGGAATGTGAAGTCAAGTGGGCCTTATTAAGCATCACTACGAACAAAGCTAGTGGAGGTGATGGAATTCCAGTTGAGCTATTTCAAATCCTGAAAGATGATGCTGTGAAAGTGCTGCACTCAATATGCCAGCAAATTTGGAAAACTCAGTAGTGGCCACAGGACTGGAAAAGGTCCGTTTTCATTCCAATCCCAAAGAAAGGCAATGCCAAAGAATGCTCAAACTACTGCACAATTGCACTCATCTCACACGCTAGTAAAGTAATGCTCAAAATTCTCCAAGCCAGGCTTCAGCAATATGTGAACCGTGAACTTCTGGATGTTCAAGCTGGTTTTAGAAAAGGCAGAGGAATCAGAGATCAAATTGCCAACATCCGCTGGATCATGGAAAAAGCAAGAGAGTTCCAGAAAAACATCTATTTCTGCTTTATTGACTATGCCAAAGCCTTTGACTGTGTGGATCACAATAAACTGTGGAATATTCTGAAAGAGATGGGAATACCAGACCACCTGACCTGCCTCTTGAGAAATTTGTATGCAGGTCAGGAAGCAACATAGAACTGGACATGAAACAACAGACTGGTTCCAAATAGGAAAAGGAGTACGTCAAGGCTGTATATTGTCACCCTGCTTATTTAACTTATATGCAGAGTACATTATGAGAAACACTGGACTGTAAGAAACACAAGCTGGAATCAAGATTGCCGGGATAAATATCAATAACCTCAGATATGCAGATTGACACCACCCTTATGGCAGAAAGTGAAGAGGAACTCAAAAGCCTCTTGATGAAAGTGAAAGTGGAGAGTGAAAAAGTTGGCTTAAAACTCAACATTCTGAAAATGAAGATCACGGCATCCGGTCCCATCACTTCATGGGAAATAGATGGGGAAACAGTAGAAACAGTGTCAGACTTTATTTTTTGGGGCTCCCAAATCACTGCAGATGGTGACTGCAGCTGTGAAATTAAAAGACGCTTACTCATTGGAAGGAAAATTATGACCAACCTAGATAGCATATTGAAAAGCAGAGACATTACTTTGCCACCAAAGGTCCATCTAGTCAAGGCTCTGGTTTTTCCAGTGGTCATGTGTGGGTGTGAGAGTTGGACTGTGAAGAAGGCTGAGCACAGAAGAATTGATGCTTTTGAACTGTGGTGTTGGAGAAGACTCTTAAGAATCCCTTGGACTGCAAGGAGATCCAACTTGTCCATTCTGAAGGAGATCAGCCCTGGGATTTCTTTGGAAGGAATGATGCTAAAGCTGAAACTCCAGTACTTTGGCCACCTCATGGGAAGAGCTGACTCATTGGAAAAGACTCTGATCCTGGGAGGGATTGGGCGCAGGAGGAGATGGGGATGACAGAGGATGAGATGGCTGGATGGCATCACTGACTTGATGGATGTGAGTCTGAGTGAACTCCGGGAGTTGGTGATGGACAGGGAGGCCTGGCGTGCTGCAATTCATGGGGTCGCAAAGAGTTGGACACGACTGAGGGATTGAACTGAACTAGCAAACTGAACTGTTTAGAACGTATAACTTATGTGGCTCTTGCATTTCTTCCGGCCTACAACTGAATCCTGGTGACTCAGTGGTGAAGAATCCACCTGTTAATGCAAGGAGACACAGGAGACACTGGTTGATCCCTGGGTCGGGAAGATCCCCTGGAGAAGGAAATGGCAACCCATTCAAGTATTCTGCTGAGATAATCCCATAGACAGAGGAGCCTGACAGGCTTCAACACATAGGGTCACACAAATGAGTGACTAAGCATGCATGCACACACAAGTGGATCAATAAAAACTCCAACTTGAAATGAGGCAACATCAGCACATATGTTGAAACCGCATTTTAGTTCAAACTCTGTTGAGGGCCCAGCTCTCTTCCAGGGCTTTGGGGAGACTCAGTGTTACAATGCTGCACAGCCCACACCCGCTGCAGGGTGATTGCTGTGCTGCTTACTTCCCTTTGCCTGTAAGGAGTCCAGCCTGCATGTAGACCATCTCCCTCTCATCTGTCCTCTCCTTTCAGAGCCTTTCCACCCGCGGTGACACAGCTTGAAGCTGCTCACATGTTCCACTGTGGAGCTGGGCAATCTTGTAACTCCTGCATTTTGCAATGTGTCCTGGAGGCAGCCTGGGTCTGCGGTAGACCTGAGAGGCTCCCCACGCCTGCCCTCCACCTCGGGGAACGTCTTTATTACACGCTCTTGTCAGGTTCTGAGCAGTCAAGCTTTGATTTACTTTCCCTTCCTAGAGCCAAGGGAATAAAACTGTCAAGTACAAGCTGATGATTTGAACTAGTTCTGAGGATTTATAAAAATGCTCAAAATCCATGCAGGGCGTGAGGAGAAACAGCCTGACGTCCTCAGCCAGGAAGTGCGTGCAGTGGGTCTCACCACCCTCCCCACTCGACCGCTCCTTCCTCTTTCCTGAAGAGATTCCTCTCCCCCTCCTCCCCACCATGTCAGGAGACAATGCTCTCCTCGTCTTGAAAACAAAACCAAACCCTGCCTGTTCTGATAAAGAGGACGTGAATCAGAGGATCCCGTAACTGGAAGGAGCTTGACCAACTTGTCTGGTCCCCTTCCCTCCTTTGGGAAACTACTTGTGGCTCCACATTTGAAAAGTTAGCTCCCCCCCTTTTTCTTTACATCCGCTACTGCTGCTGCTGCTAAGTCGCTTCAGTCATGTCCGACTCTGTGCTACCCCATAGACGGCAGCCCACCAGGCTTCCCCGTCCCTGGGATTCTCCAGGCAAGAACACTGGATTGGGTTGCTATTTCCTTCTCCAATGCATGAAAGTGAAAAGTGAAAGTGAAGTTGTTCAGTCGTGTCGGACTCTTAGCGACCCCATGGACTGTAGCCCACCAGGCTCATCCATCTATGGGATTTTCCAGGCAAGAGTACTGGAGTGGGGTGTTCTTTACATCTAAGAAGGTTCTAATTATGAATCTTTCTAGGGGCTTCCCTGGCAGATCAGAGAGTAAAGAATCCACCTGCAATACGGGAGACCTGGGTTCGATTCTTGGGTTGGGAAGATCCCCTGGAGGAGGGGATGGCAACCCACTCCAGTACTCTTACCTGGAGAATCCCCATGGACAGAGGAGACTGGTGGGCTAACAGTCCATAGGGTCGCGAAGAGTCAGACACAACTGAGCTACTTAAGCAGGTGTCCACACACGCTCAGTCCTCTCTGGTTCCTTTCTTCACGTAAGCTCAGAGAGCGTTGTGTGTTTAAATTCAAAATAGATGAATGGTTAAGTATTAGTTTTGCTTGAAGATGAGCAGAGCTTACAGTGGGGGATTGACAGGAAGCAAACCAGAGACATGAGCTAAGAAAGCAGAGGAGGACTTCCTCAATGAGTGGCCACCTATGCAGATGAAAGGCAAAGTAAAATTCCTCCCAAAGAGAGACAGGAACAGTTGGAGAACAAAATCCTTCTAAGACTTGCACCTTGACAAGCTTATAGACTTTCTGAGGCACTGCAAACTGTATAAACTGTTTCAGTCCTCTTAGGAATGCATTTGTTAGCATTTAGAGAAAAGAAAATTTTACCTTTGGACCCACATTTTAAATACCTGTTAATAGCTAACTATCACAAGTTGTAGAGCTTAATATAACCATTTTTTTAAGGATTTATTTATTTATTTGGCTGTGGTGGGTGAGTAGGGGCCATTCTGTTGCAACGTGCAGGCTTCTCATTGTGGTGGCTTTTGTTGTGGAGGCTCGAGGCACATGGGCTTCAATAATAGCAGCTCATGGGCTCAGTAGTTGTGGCTCTCGGGCTCTAGAGAGCTGGCTTAGTAGTTGTGGTACATAGGCTTAGTAGCTCTGCAGTATAGGGAATCTCCCTGGACCGGGGATCAAACCAGTGTCCCTTGCATTGGCAGGTGGATTCTAAACCACTGGACCACCAGGGAAGCCCTTTTCAACCATTTATTTTGCAAGTGGTTTTACAGGTAAGAAATTTGAGGACTCCACAGGGCAGTCTGTCTGCCTGGCTTCATGTGGGGGCAGTAAGGTCTAGTGATAGCCTTCTAGGTGGCGTCTTTGCTTGTGTGTCTGCCGTTTCAGTGATCCTTGTGCTTTTCTTGATGCCCACCTGGGGCTTCAGACCCCAGGGCTTCTTCATGTGGCTTGAGCGTCTCATAGCATGGTGGTTTCGAGAAAGCTGCACTTTCTAGAAGTAGGAAATAGATGTTACTAAGGCCAATTAAGAGCTATACCTGAAACAGGAACAATGTCACCGCTGCTGTATTCTAACAGTCAAAGTAGTCACAGAGCCCATCGAGGTTCAAGGGGAGTGTCAAGTCCTTGTTGCAGAAGAGCAATGGGGTTGGGAGATATTATGTGGCCATCTTTAGAACATACAACCAATCACAACTCATAATCTTTTTAGGAATGTATCACATGGAAATTATGCCAGAGAAGTACAAAACAGAAGTTCATCACAGCTTTTGTAGGAAAAAACCTCCAAACAGTGGAAACAATCTACAAGTCTACCAATAGGTAAATGACTAAATCAATTGTCACGCACCAACTCACAGGAATAAAAAGCCATAATAATTGAAAAGATTATGAAATAACATGAATAAGTGTTACTCGTAGCTCAGTTGGTAAAGAATCTGCCTGCAGTGCAGGAGACCCGGGTTCAATTCCTGGGTTGGGAAGATTCCCTGGAGAAGGAAATGGCAATCCACTCCAGTGTTCTTGCCTGAAGAATCCCATGGACAGAGGAGACTGGCAGGCCAGTCCATAGGGTCACAAGAGTCGGACATGACTTAGCGACTAAACTACTACTACTATAAAAGGAGAAAATGTAAAATTGAAAAGCATATGTACTATGATGGTAATTATGTAAAACCCTGCACACGTCTGGGTAAAGTCTGGAAGGAAATATGAAGAAATGAAAAGTATTGCCTTGAGGTGGTAAGATTCTACATACCTTCCATCTTCCTCTCTATTGTTACAGCTTCATGAAAAATGAAATTGAGAAGAAAAGAAGTAAAGCTTTAATTTTCAGTGCTCAGTGCTTGGCAGGTGCATGTAGACGTGCAAGGAAGATACAGGCAACACACAGCTCTCCCTGTAATTCACTCATTCAGATAAACTGCCAGGTCAGAGGATCCACAGATATTCTCGTTTATAATTAACTTTCTGCTTTGACCTCTCATTTTCAGAATGCTAATTGTCATGGAGGCAATAATTGTCATATTAGCCTTGCTATGTTCTTAAGGCTGTTCATGATATGAGATTGTAAATACTTTAAAAAGCTTCTATAACATAAAACATAAGGTGATATATTTTTCATAATAACTCCATCTACCCCTACCCCTACTTCTAACCCTGTCTCCCATGAAACACTCCCAGTAGTGAAGCCTCTATGCAGTCTCTTGAATCTGGGCTGACATTGTTGACCCTATTAACCAATAATATATGCCAGAAGTGATGCTGTGCTAGGTCCAGGCTTCAGTCTTGAAACAATAGTAGCTTCCACTTTTTGCTCTTGGGAGCCCTGAGCTGCCATGTACGAAATCCAATTACCTGGTCGTAGGGACCACATAAAGCTGGGAGGTCAGCTGACCAGGGAGCTGGGAGGCCTCACTCAGTATGCCAGCTGATTGCAGATACACAAGTGACCACTGGCAAGATCAATAGAAAAGTCACTCAGCTGAGCCTAGCCCAAGTGAACAGTTGTTTTACAACACTAAGTTTGGGGATAGTTTGTTATGCAGCAACAGAAACACCAGATACCTGTGCCTTTTATTGATGTACTCATTCCAAAATATTTATTGAATCTCTTGTTGTTGTTCAGTAGCTAAGTCATGTCCGACTCTTTGCAACACCATGAACTATAGCATTCCTGGCTTCCCTGTCCTTCACTATCTCTCCGAGTTTGCTCAAACTCATGTCCGTTGAGTCAGAGATGCTATCCAACCATCTCATCCTCTGTCGCCCCCTTCTCCTCTTGCCCTCAATCTTTCCTAGCATTTGGGTCTTTACAAATGAGTCGGCTCTTCACATCAGGTGGTCAAAGTATTGGAGCTTCAGCTTCAGCATCAGTCCTTCCGATGAGTATTCAAGGTTGATTTCCTTTAGGATTGACTGGTTTGATCTCCTTGCTGTCCAAGGACTTTCAAGAGTCTTTTCCAGCACCACAGTTCAAAAGCATCAATTCTTCAGCACTCAGCCTTCTTCATGGTCCATCTCTCACATTGGTACATAACTACTGGAAAAACCATAGCTTTGATTATATGGACCTTTGTTGGCAAAGTGGTATCTCTGCTTTTTAATACACTGTCTAGGTTTGTCATAGCTTTTCTTCCAAGGAGCAAGCATCTTTTAATTTCATACCTGCAGTCACCATCTGCAGTGATTTTGGAGCCCAAGAAAATGAAATCTGACACTGTTTCCACTTTTTCCCCATTTATTTGCCATGAAATGATAAGACCAGATGCCATGATGTTCATTTTTTGAATGTTGAGTTTTAAGCCAGCTTTTTCACTCTTTTCTTTCACCTTCATCAAGAAACTCTTTAGTATTTCACTTTCTGCCATTAAAGTGGTATCATCTGTATATCTGAGGCTGTTGATATTTCTCCCAGCAATCTTGATTCTAGCTTGTGTTCATCCAGCCCAGCATTTTGTATGAGGTACTCTGCATAGAAGTTAAATAAGCAGGATGACAATATACAGCCTTGACATACTCCTTTCCCAATTTTGAACCAGTCCGTTGTTCCATGTCCAGTTCTAACTGTTTCTTCTTGACCCGCATACAGGTTTCTCAGGAGGCAGGTTACTGGTCTGGTATTCCCATCTCTTTAAGAATCTTCCACAGTTTGTTGTGATCCACACATTCAAAGGCTTTAATCTCTACCAGTGCCAGTTCTAGGAACTGGATACAGTGGTGAAAATTAACAATTAAACAAATAGATAAACACTTCCTAAGGAAGTTGGTTTTGAGTAGAGATCTAAATGATTAGATGGAGCCAACTATACAAAGATTAGAAGGAAGCATGTTGCAGAGATGGTGAAGAGAGCAGTCAAACAGGTAGGCAGGGACTAAATCATATTTTGGCCCTGAAGGAGTTTGGATTTTATTCTATGTGTAATGGGGAGTTTACTGGAGAGTTTAACAAAATGGAATATTATTGTCTAATGTGGTCTCTTAAAAAGATGATTCTGGCAGTCATGTGGAATAAAAACTGTAGGGCCACCAGAGAAATTAGCCAACTCTTGTCATAGTCCAGGTAGTATGTAAGGATGGTTCAGACTAGGGAAGTAGAGCTCAAAGTATGGTCTTGGTAGTTTCGTGTTTCCTTAAAAAACTAAACATTGATTTGCTATATGACCTAGCAGTTCTACTTCTTGGTGTATACCCAAGAAAACGGAAAACACATGTCCACACAAAAGCTTGCACACTGATGTTCATAGCAACATTACTGATAATAGCTAAAAAGTGGAAAGAACTCAAATGTCTATCAACTAATGAATAAATAAAATGTAGTATATATCCATGTAATGGAATATTATTAAGCCATATGAGTAAATGAAGTACTGATAGATGCTACATATGAACTCTGAAAATACTATACTAAGTAAAAGAAGACCACTGAATTGAAAGTCCAATTCAGTTTTTATAAAGCACCCAGAATTGGCAAATCCTTAGAAAAAGAAAGTAGATCAGTGGTTATCAGGGGTTGGTATGAGAGGCAATGGGTAAAGATTGCTAATGCAGAGATAATTGCACAACTTTGTAAACATGCTGAAAACTATTGAACCATCGGTCTTTTCTTTCCTTTTTTTTTTTTTGGCCTCACTACACATCTCATGTGCTCTTAGTCCTTCTACCAGGGATTGAACCCAGACCCCCAGCATTGGAACCTTGAGTCCCAATCACTGGACCACCAGGGAATCCCCTGTTGATCTTGAAAGGGTGAAGTTTATGGTATACAAAGTATAGCTCCATTTTTTTTTTAATGTTAAAAAGTGCTTTCTGGGGAGCCCTGAAGATCCCTCTGAGACATTCTTGTGGGTTTGTAAGGTCAAAAATAGCAGTAAGACATTACTTGCCTTTCTTATTCTCATTCTTTCATGAGTATACAGCAGAATTTTCCAGAGGCTATGTGACATGTGATATTGCAGCAGATTGAATACAGAAGTAGCTATGAAAGAAAATCCAGCCTTTTTGAAAAAAATCAGACATTAAAGAGATTGGCAAAAAAAGTAAAGCAATGCTACTATTATCACTAAATTTGGGGGGATATGGAGAAGGCAATGGCACCTCACTCCAGTACTATTGCCTGGAAAATCCCATGGATGGAGGAGCCTGGTAGGCTGTAGTCCATGGGGTCACTAAGAGTCGGACACGACTGAGCGACTTCACTTTCACTTTTCA
The DNA here is from genome assembly GCF_019923935.1 of Bubalus bubalis. NCBI lineage: Eukaryota > Metazoa > Chordata > Mammalia > Artiodactyla > Bovidae > Bubalus > Bubalus bubalis. The sequence continues at coordinate 41,487,591 of NC_059160.1, read as the reverse complement.
CTTTCATGCATTGGAGAAGGAAATGGCAACCCACGCCAGTGTTCTTGCCTGGAGAATCCCAGGGATGGGGAAGCTTGGTGGGCTGCCATCTATGGGGTTGCACAGAGTCGGACACGACTGAAGCGACTTAGCAGGAGCATGTCTATTTAAAAAGTGTATTATTTATATTAACATGATACAGACTTATTTTTTAAAGGGTAAATAAATATTTTAAATTGTTTCAGCTCTGATTTATAATGATAAATATTAATACAACTCACATAAACATAACAGGTCTTTGGAGTCCAAAACAGGAATTTCCAAGAGTGTGAAGGAACCCTGAGACCAAAACGTTTGAGGATTGCTGAAGTAGAATGATAGCAATGGAAATATTAAAAAGTGGTTTGAAATAAGCTCCATTGCTGGGGATTTAGATGTTAGTAGTAAGAGGAAGAAAGAATCAAGGATGGGTTCTGGTTGGGGGCCTAAGCAAGTATGTATGGTGGGGCCATGAGCTGAAATCAGGAGAACTTCAATATGTCAGCAAATTTGGAAAACTCAGCAGTGGCACAGTACTGGAAAAGGTCAGTTTTCACTCCAGTCACAAAGAAGGGCAATGCCAAAGACAGTTCAAACTACCATACAGTTGCACTCATCTCACATGCTAGCAAGGGTATGCTCAAAATTCCTTAAGTTAGGCTTCAGCAGTACATGAGAACTTCCAGATGTATAAGTTAGGTTTAGAGAAGGCAGAGGAACCAGAGATCAAATTGCCAACATTCGTGAGATCATTGAGAAAGCAAGGGAATTCCAGAAAAAATGGCTACTTCTGCTTCATTGACTACGCTAAAGCCTTTGACTGTGTAGATCACAAGAAACTCTGGAAAATTCTTAAAGAGAGAAATGCCAGACCACTTACCTGTCTCTTGAAAAACCTGTATGCTGGTCAAGAAGCAACCATTAGAACTGGACATGGAACAACAGACTGGTTCAAAACTGGGAAAGGAGTATGTCAAGGCTGTATATTGTTACCCTGTTTCTTTATAACTTACGTGCAGAGTGAAGTGAAAGTGAAGTGAAGTCGCTCAGTCGTGTCCGACTCTTTGCGACCCGTAGGCTCCTCTGTCCGTGGGATTTTCCAGGCAATAGTCCTGGAGTGGATTGCCATTTCCCTCTCCAGGGGATCTTCCCAACCCAGGGATCGAACCCGGGTCTCCCACATTGTAGACAGACGCTTTACTGTCTAAGCCACCAGGGAAGTCAATTTGTGCAGAGTATATCATGCTAAATGTCGGGCTGGATGAATCACAAGCTGAAGTCAAGATTCCTGGGAAAAATACCCACAAACTCAGATATTCAATACCACTCTAAAGGCAGAAAGCGAAGAGGAACTAAAGAGTCTCTTGATGAGGGTGAAAGAGGAGAGTAAAAAGGTGGCTTGAAGCTCAACATTTAAAAAAAACCAAGATCATGGCATCCAGTGTCATCATGCGTGTGTGCTAAATTGTTTCAGTCGTGTCCGACTCTGTGCGACCCCATGGACTGTAGCCCACCAGGCTCCTTTGTCCATGGGATTCTCCAGCCAACAATACTGTAGTAGGTTGCCATGCCCTCCTCCAGGGGATCTTCCAACCCAGGGGTTGTACCTGCATCTCTTATGTTTCCTATATTTGCAGGCGAGTTCTTTGCCACTAGTGCCACCTGGGAAACCCTCTGGCGCCATCAGTTCGGTTTAGTTCAATTACTCAGTCATGTCCGACTGCATGGACTGCAGCATGCCAGGCTATAACCAACTCCTGGAGCTTGCTCAAACTCATGTCCATCAAGTCGCTGATGTCATCCAACCATCTCATCCTCTGTCGCCCCCTTCTTCTCCTGCCTTCATTCTTGCCCAGAATCAGGGTCTTTTCCAATGAGACCGTTCTTCACATTAGATGGCCAAAGTATTGGCGCGTCAGCTTTAGCAATAGCCTTTCCAGTGAATATTCAGGTCTGATTTCCTTTAGGATTGACTGGTTTGATCTCCTTGCAGTCCAAGGGACTCTCAAGAGTCTTCCACAACATCATAGTTCAAAAGCATCATTTCTTCAGCCCTCAGCTTCCTTTATAGTCCAACTCTCATACACATACACGACTACTGGAAAAAGCATAGCTTTGACTAGATGGAGCCTTTGTTGACAAAGTAATGTCTCTGCTTTTCAATATGTTGTCTAGGCTGGTCATAGCTTTTCTTCCAAGGGACAAGTGTCTTTTAATTTCATGGCTGCAGTCACCATCCACAGTGATTTTGGAGCCCAAGAAAATGAAATCTGACACTGTCTCCACTTTTTCCCCATTTATTTGCCATGAAATGATAGAACCAGATGCCATGATCCTCATTTTTTGAATGTTGAGTTTTAAGCCAGCTTTTTCACTCTCTTTCACTTTCATCAAGAAGTTCTTTAGTTCCTCTTCACTTTGTGCATTAAGGATGGTGTCATCTGTGTATTTGAGGTTATTGATTTTTCTCCTGACAGTCTTGATTCCAGCTTGTGCTCATCCAGCCTGGCATTTCGCAAGATGTTTGCCCATCTTTGGATGGAATGTTCCCTTGGTATCTCTAATTTTCTTGAAGAGATCTCTAGTCTTTCCCATTCTATTGTTTTCCTCTATTTCTTTGCATTGATCACTTAAGAAGGCTTTCTTATCTCTCCTTGCTATTCTTTGGAACTCTGCATTCAGATGGATATCTCTTTCCTTTTCTCCTTTGCCTTTCGCTTCTCTTCTTTTCTCAGCTATTTGTAAGGCCTCCTCAGACAACCTCAGACTGCCTTTTTGCATTTCTTTTTCTTGGGGATGGTCTTGATCACTGTCTCTTGTACAATGTCATGAACCTTGGTCCATAGTTCTTCAGGCAGTCTATCAAATCTAATCCCTTGATTCTATTTGTCACTTCCACTGTAAAATCATAAGGGATTTGATTTAGGTCATATCTGAATGGTCTAGCGGTTTTCTCTACTTCCTTCAATTTAAGCCTGAATTTTGCAATAAGGTGCTCATTATCTGCAAAGAAGGCAATGGCACCCCACTCCAGTACTCTTGCCTGGAAAATCCCATGGATGGAGGAGCCTGGTGGGCTACAGTCCATGGGGTCGCTAAGAGTCGGGCACGACTGAGTGACTTCACTTTCACTTTTCATTTTCATGCATTGGAGAAGGAAATAGCAACCCACTCCAGTGTTCTTGCCTTGAGAATCCCAGGGACAGGGGAGCCTGGTGGGCTGCCACCTATGGGGTTGCACAGAGTTGGACATGACTGAAGCAACTTAGCAGCAGCAGTAGCAGCTCATTATCTGAGCCACAGTCACTTCCTGATCTTGTTTTTGCTGACTGTATAGAGCTTTTCCATTTTCAGCTGCAAAGAATATAATCAATCTGATTCCAGTATTGACCATCTGGTGATGTCCATGTAGAGTCTTTTCTTGTGTTGTTGGAAGAGGGTGTTTGCTATGACCAGTGTAGTCTCTTGACAAAGCTCTGTTAGCCTTTGCCCTGCTTCATTTTGTACTCCAAGGCCAATCTTGCCCGTTACTCCAGTTATCTCTTGACTTCCTACTTTCGCACTCCAGTTCCCTATGATGAAAAGGGCATCTCTTTTTGGTATTAATTCTAGAAGGTCTTGTAGGTTTTCGTAGAATTGTTCAGCTTCAGCTTCTTCAGCACTAGTGATTGGCACATAGACTTGGATTACTGTGATATTGAATGGTTTGCCTTGAAAACGAACAGAAATCATTCTGTTGTTTTTGAGATTGCACCCGAGAACTGCATTTCAGACTCTGGTTGACTGTGATGGCTCCTCCATTTCTTCTAAGGGATTCTTGCTCACAGAAGTAGATATAATGGTCATCTGAATTAAATTCACCCATTCCAGTCCATTCGAGTTCACTGATTCCTAAAATGTTGATGTTCACTCTTGACTCTTACCATCTCCTGCTTGACCACTTCCAATTTACTTTGATTCATGGAACAAACCTTTCCTATGCAATATTGTTCTTACAGCATCGGACTTTGCTTCCATTACCAGTCATATCCACACCTGGGCATTGTTTTTGCTTTGGCTTTGTCTCTTCATTCTTTCTAGAGTTATTTCTCCACTCTTCTCCAGTAGGATATCAGGCATCTACTGACCTGGGGAGTTCATCTTTCAGTATCATATCTTTTTGTGTTTTCACACTGTTCATGGGGTTCTGAAGGCAAGAATACTGAAGTGGTTTGCCATTCCCTTCTCCAGTGGACCCCATTTTGTCAGGACTCTCCACTATGACCCGTCCATCTTGGGTGGCCCTACATGGCATGGCTCATTGTTTCATTGAGTTACACAATGCTGTGGTCCATTTGATCAGTTTGGTTAGTTTTCTGTGATCATGGCTTTCATTCTGTCTGCCCTCTGATGGATAAGGATAAGAGGTTTATGGAAGCTTCCTGTTGGGAGAGACTGACTTTGGGGGTCACTGGTGCCTCACTTCATGGCAAATAGAAGGAGGGAAAGTGGAAGTAGTGACATTTTATTTTCTTGGGCTCCAAAATCACTGTGAACAGTGACTGCATCCATGAAGTTAAAAGACCTTTGCTCCTTGGAAACAAAGCTATGATGAACCTAAGACAGTATATTAAAAAGCAGAGACATTACTTTGCCGACAAAAGTCTGTATAGTCAAATGTATGGTCTTTCCTGTGGTCATGTACGGATATGAAAGTTGGACCATAAAGAAGGCTGAGCCCAAAGAATTGATGCTTTCAAACTGTGGTGCTGAAGAAGACTCTTAGTCCTTTGGACTGCAAGGAGATCAAGCAGTCAATTCTAAAGGAAATTAACTACTCATTGGAAGGGCCGATGCTGAAGCTGAAGCTCCAATACTTTGGCCACCTGATGGGAAGTGCCAACTCAATGGAAAAGACCCTGAGGCTGGGAAAAGTTTGAGGGCAAGAGAAGGACTTGACAGAGGATGAGATGTTTGGATAGCATCTCATCAATGGACATGAGTTTGAGGAAATTCCAGGAAATGGTAAAGGACAGTGAAGCCTGGTGTGCTGCAATCCATGGGGTCACAAAGTATTGGACATGACTTAGCAACTGAACAACAGCAACATGTGAGGAAGAAGTTGGGCAGAGAAAAATTAACTTCTACATCAGATATTTAGATACTTAGACATTGAAGGACGACCTTAATTAATGCTTTCTCCAATCTGATGAATTATTTTATCTTCATTTTACATATGAAGATGTTATAACTCAGAATTTGCCTAGAAAGCAGGAGATGAATCCTGCTCTGCACCAGGTCTGACTGAAATCCATGCTGATCTCAGTTTCCCTAAACTAAATTCACCTAAACTCCCAAATGAGCTTCCCCGGTGGCACAGTGGTAAGAATCTGCCTGCTAATGCAGGAGGTGCAAGAGAAATGCATTTGATTCCTGGCTCAGAGGATCCCCTGGAGTAGGAAATGGCAACTCATTCCAGTATTCTTCCCTGGAAAATTCCATGGACAGAGAAGGTTGGAGGGCTACAGTCCATGGGGTCACAGAGTCAGACATGACTGAGTGCATACACACACACATACACAAACTCCCAAATAGGAGGAAATAATAAAGGGATTTAGGTAAAAGTGATATTTAAAGTGTGTAGCCACCATTTTGGTACCCTATGAAGGCTTCAGTTCCCACAAGCAGCCATGGCAGGTTTCCTGTGAGATGGTACAAGATGAGGGACCAAGTGGGTATCAAGCATGTCCACTAGGTGTGGGCCCATCAGAGACCAATCCTGCCCCACAGAGGGCCAGAGAAGCCAGGGGCTGGGTAAGGGGGAGGAGGAGGAGGAAGTGCTAGGGAGAGTTTTCACCTTTTAGGAAGAATTTTAATATTTTAATAGAGTGTAACAACTGCAGTGTAAAGCCAGCTGAAAGTCAGCCGTGATGTTAGTAAGGTTGGTGTTAAAATATTTCCCCTTTCATTCTGGATTCAGAGAAATTGTTTTCAAAATCAGAGATTGGGTTTCAGTTTTGCCCTTTTTGTTGTCTTACAAATAATCAACTTGCTCTACTTCTAATCCTTGGCTAAAATTAACCACCTACGCAACCAATCTATCAAATATGGGAATGTGATTTATAAGATATATTCATTTTAACATAATTTCAGCATAACAAAATAATACATGGAGACAAACTCAAAATTCAAATTCCTGCAAGTTCAATCTGAAAAAATGTTTGTATTACTATTGTTATCTAAGCTAGGTGACTATCAGTAAGACCTTAATATTGCTTACTGTATATTATTTGGTATTAAAGTTTTCATTTTTTCACATTTGTAAATGGCATTATGATTGTGCTTTTTTAAAAAGAGTCAATATTTTAGATGTACATACTATAGTATTTCTGATGAGATATTTTATATCTGACAGTTAATTTCCAATAATCTAGTGGAGTGGAGTGTGGGGTTATAAATGAAACAAGACTGGCCATATAGCGATAAATGTTGAATCCGGGTAATCAGTACATAGCAGCAGTTTAGTCTCTAAGTTGTGTCTGACACTTGTGACCCCATGGACTATAGCCAGCCAGGCTCCTCTGTCCATGGGATTCTCCAGGATTGCCATTTCCCTCTGCAGGGAATCTTCCCAACCCAGGAATTGAACCTGGGTCTCCTGCACTGCAGGCAGATTCTTTTCCAACTGAGCTACGAGGGAAGCCCAGTACATAGCTATGAGGGAATCAGTACACAGGGGCTCATTATTCCATTCTTTCTACTTTGTCTATGTTTGGAAATTTTCAAAACAAAAAATTTAAGAAAAAAGTTCAATATTTATGTAATCTTTGGAGAATGCTGCTGTTCAAAAAAAAGGACACAGGATACCAGACAGTAAATTATTTTCTGTATTTCACTTGCTTTAGGTTCTCTCTTTTTTTTTTTTTTCCTTGAAAGGGTTCTGTGAAATTGTACATTTCAAGATGAATAAAAAGTAGTATGTATTTATCCATAATTTCCTTTTAGTAGTTTCTGGGTGTCTCCTATATACTTCCAATTATAGCAATGAGAGTAAATAATTCTCCCTAATTTGGTCTTAGTGCTCAACTGCTGTCACATTAATTGCTACCTTTGTGTAGCTGCTGCCTAGCAATACATTACTAGACAAGACAGATATTTTAGAATCTAAATTCGGGTATTAACTTAGCAAGTTTTTCATTTCTCATTAATTTACTTTTTTAAGGTGAAAAAATTTTAATTCTGTTATTGGCTTAGTTCTTTATTATAATCTGGGCACATTTCGTCTTAGAGGAGTCTCCAGAACTTTTACCCAACAATGTTTGAAAGATGGTTCCACAATATTTTAGCATTTCTAGCTATCAATTATTTTCTATATCCCTAAATAAGACACTCTTGCCACCCTTACCACCAACACCCTTCACCACCATGTGAAGAGATACCTTGAAGATGGCTGTCTGCACACCAGAAAGACCACTCTTCCCAAACCACTAAGCTGGCCCTTTGCTTTTGGATTTCTCAGCCTTCAAAACTGTGAGAAATAAATTTCTATGCTTAAACCTCCCAGTCTATGATAATTTGTTACTTGCAGTCTTAACTAAGACATGGAGTTTGGTGTTTTATAAGCCTAGATAGCAATTTTGTAAAGTGATAAAAGTTAAGCAAACAATTAAATTTAAGGGCAGAACAGCTAAATACAGAGAGTTGAAACTATGTTATCTAGCTGAAACCTTGAAGAAATGGGAGTGTAAAATTTAAAATGGTTATTTCCTGCCCTTGGTTCTTCAGTACTAGACAGTATTCTTTCCTACTCTTAGTTAATAACATGCATATCTAAAATTAAGCCTCTTGTGTTGCCTTGGATTCTGTTACTTTAAATAGGCACCCACCAGATTATAATTTTTACTTGTTTGAAGACTGTTGGAGTCTGATATTAATTTCTTTCCTGCCAAAAAATCACAATGGGCAAGCTGGAAGTCAGAGACAATTATTCAGAATAGTACAATTAAATTGGCTTTTTTCCCAGCATCTTTCTTGTTACCTTTAATTATCGTTGGCGTCTGAAGTTCAAGGAAATAGTCATAGGAGAAGAATTCTTTTACAAAAAGAGGGGGAGAGGGAGAGAGATTGTGAGAGGAAGAGTCCATAGTTTTCCTAAAGCAGAAGCGGTGCTTTCCACAATGTATTCTAAAAACTGTTATGTAATCTAAAATTGCTCCCTGGAAATGACCGAGGGAGTTCTAAGCTTGGAGGATAACAGTTGCTTAGAAGCAACTAAGGTTAATAAGCATCCTACGATTTCTTTCTAAGATTTCAAGGCTAATTCAATGATGTGGTTATGTCTAAATTGCTAAGCTTAAAATAATTGCCTCATGAATAGTCTTATTGATTACGACTGAAAAACACAGAGGATCTGTGTTCTATTTTTAGTTTAAGCATATGCTCTTTGTCGAGGAAGCCGAGGGATGCATTTAGTCAACTTTCTGAAAGAGTAAACTGTGATGTGTGGATGTGAGGAGAGAAAAAACAGTTCCTAACCTCCATAAGCTCTCAGCTACACAAGTTAGAAGAAGAAGATTTATATATATGAATTAATTAATATTGCGAGAATAAATTATGTAGGACTAATTACAAATGCCTCTGAATTCAAAGTAGGAGAAAGTAGATGAGTGAGAGTTTTGTGATTTAGAGAAGGTATTCGAAATTGTATACAAAGTCTGAAACTGAGAACTCAGGTTTACATTCCGGCATGTGGTAAGAGTCTAAAAATGGTGGATCCAAAATACACTCAAATCAAGATTGGTAGTTTTATTTAGTTGGCTCTTCAATTTGGTGGTTTCAACCATGAAATTTATAGTTGAAACTGAGGAAGATTACACATTTATAACATGAAATCGAGTTCATTACTGAATAGCCAAATTAAATAGTTTTGATTGAAAATTATGCATACATAAACATTATACCCTGCTACATTTCAACATTTATAGTTACTTGTATTCTTAAGACTACTTTGGATCTCCTTATGTGCAACACTGTAAATCTATAGGACTCTGACATATCACTAGAATACTGCCTGATATACAGTAGGCACTCAGTAAGAATTCTTGAGGACTTCCCTGGTAGTCTAGGGATTGGGAATCTGCCTGCTAATGCAAGGGACATGGGTTTGCTCCCTGCTCCAGGAAGATTTCACATGCCTTGGAACAACTGAGCCTGTGTGCCACAACTACTGAGCCCACATGCCCTAGAGCCCGGGCTCTGAAATAAGAGAAGCTATCGCAGTGAGAAGCCTGTGCATTCAACTAGAGAAAACCCGCATGCAGCAATGCAGCAATGAAGACCCAGAGCAACCAAAAGTAAATAAATAAAATTATTAAAAAAAGAATTGTCAATTCATTCTCCATTATGCATGTATGTGTATATATGCATATATTCAATATTACTTTATCTATAGTCATTTGAATTACCCTTAAGAATAAGTCAGTAAAATAGTTACAAGTGTGAGTTATGTATATGAGAATGACTATGATTCACAATGTTGATAATCTTTTCTCACAGAAAAATACACATACACACTTAAAAAGAAAGATTTTGAATTACAAAAAAAGCAACAGATGCCTGTTGTACAATTTTTAATAATTATAATTTAATAATTATAAATAAATTATAAATTCAATATTCAGAGATATGAAAAATAAAAAGTTATGCTTTTCATATTTTTTAAGCACAAGCATTTGTATAGTTTATTTTTAACACAGAATTGTACTACATATTTTCTTTCTTGATTTTCCATTCAACCATATAGTGGATAATTTTTTTTTTCCATCAATACAACTTCTTTCTTAGCATTACCCCACATATATATACTATAATTTATATAACCATTTCCTCTTGGCAGAAATAAGATTGTCTCCATTTAGTTTCAACTCTCTGTATTTAGCTGTTCTGTCCTTAAATTTAATTGTTTGCTTAACTTTTATCACTTTACAAAATTGCTATCTAGGCTTATAAAACACTAAACTCCATGTCTTAGTTAAGACTGCAAGTAACAAATTATCATAGACTGGGAGGTTTAAGCATAGAAATTTATTTCTCACAATTTTGAAGGCTGAGAAATCCAAAAGCAAAGGGCCAGCTTAGTGGTTTGGGAAGAGTGGTCTTTCTGGTGTGCAGACAGCCATCTTCAAATTATCTCTTCACATGGTGGTGAAGGGTGTTGGTGGTAAGGGTAGCAAGGTTCTGAGAAGCAGAACTGTTGAAACAAAAGGTAGGAGTGTTCTAAACTTTGATGGAAGATCTGTATTTTAATCACTACTCTTATATTCTCAATCTTGGCTTTGTGACAAGGAATCCATCCAACCAAAGAAACTATCAATTTCTTCCTCATTCTATGGTCCCTGATTCTCAGTGGGGAGCCTGCCCTAGCTGCCCGAGATTCTAGTGGCTTATTGTTACCTCCTTGAGAAGAGATAAGGCTGGGTTGTTTTTTCCTCCAGAATATGGACTTACATATTCTTTCCTTTTAGGTTTAGAATATACAGATCCATCCCCTTATTTGGGGGGCATACTTTTAGTTGCAAGTAAAAGAAAAATAATTCAAACTGGCTGAAACACTAAAAGGAATGTATTGGCTCACATTAACTGACAAATTCAGATACTGAGCTGGCTTCTTGTGTGATTTGACCCAGAGTTCACGATACAATCTGCTTTTCAGAGTTTCTCTACTCTCTGCACTGACCTGTATGTTGGCTTCATCCTTGGTCTGGCTTTCCCCCATAGGACCAGCAATTCTGTATTTTTCCTTACTGACATCCAAGATGAGAAGATGGTGCTCCTTTCTCCAACTGTCAAACAAAGGTTCTGAACCTGACACTAAGTAGACCAGCTTAGGACAATTGTACATCTCCAAATCATTAACCCTTGAAAAGGTCATAGGTTCACAAAGCCTCACCCTAGAGTTAGTGGTAAGGCCAATCCCACCCAAACAACATTCAGACTACACAATGAAAGGAGGGGAATGGATTCTGATTAAACAAACACTCCTTAGGGAGGAACTTCCTTTCCTCTTGCCTCATGTTTCCATAAGGAGGGACTTCTACTACTGTAACACTCGTGGCCTCTCCCTTACCCGTTGCTTACTGTTCTTGTGGGTGATGGATAGCAAAATCTAATGTTCAGGGTCCTCATTTCTCTGATGGAAGAAGCTAATCTAATTAAATGTTGCAAGCATTGAAGATTCGGCTGTTTTCTTTCCTTCTGGAACTTACATGGGATGGCGATACTAGGTTAAACGTAGTTGCTCTGCAGTCTCAAATGTTCCCTTCTGTGTGCTGTGTCAGGGTATGGCCTGGGGGAAGATTTCTGAACACAAAATGCAATCTATCAACAATTGAGGAAATAAATTTATGATATTTTAAATATAGTTTGCTATTGTTTAAAGAAGTAGACAGATAAGGTACACTTAGTTTCTATAGGTTTGTGTCTTTATAGTTATACAGAGATCTTGAGGGCTTCCTAGGTAGTACTAGCAGCAAAGAACCTGCTTGCCAATGTGGGGAGATGTTAAGAGACTCAGGTTCAATCCCTGGGTTGGGAAGATCCCCTGGAGGAGGGCATGGCAACCCATTCCAGTATTCTTGCCTGGAGAATCCCATGGACAGAGGAGCCTTGCAGGCTGCAGTCCACAGGATTGCACACAGTTGGACACGACTGAAGTGACTTAGCATGCACGCATGCAGAGATCTTTAAAACATACAGAAATACAGCTTCTCTTCATATCTTATGAATCAGGGGCTGAGTGGATGTATAGACAAGTCTTTATACTTTTTAGCCTGGGGTAGCCTGAAGGTTTTGCCCAATTCTTCCTATCAACATCCTCCAGGCCAAATCACACTTAAATATGTGCTCTTTTGGCTGCAAGTGGCAGAATCTCAACTTAAATTACCTCAGGCAAAACAAAAGTCAAATTTACAATAACAATAGAGGATGTTTGCTCCATTTGTCTTCTCTGTCCTGGGTGTCAGTCTCATTCTTCTCTCTTGCTGCAGATTATTTTTCTTCACATAACAGAAATATGACCACTGGTATCTCCTGAGGTTTTCAGCTTACAACACTGGCCATCTGCAGAAAGACCACCTCAACTCTCTGGGCCCTAAGTCCAAGACCTATGGGGAATCGCTTATAGGCCCAACTTGAGCCATAAGCCTTCTTCTAGACCAATCAATTCTTCTGAGAGGAGTGTGTGTGTGTGCGCGCACGTGGGCATGTGTGTGATGTTGTATCATATCATTGTAGCTCCTGAGAGAGCAATTTGGTTGGAATGAAAGGAAGGAGGTTCTCAGAAGGAGGCAGTCCTGAGAAAACAATTACACGTAAATCTACTAAAGTATTATTGGAAAAAAGAGAAAGAACAGGACTAGATGATGAAAAGGAACTAATGTTGGGTATTTTATGTGAGGTAAAGGGAGAAAAGAAGGTCTAGATATTTCACTGAGAAAGTAAGGGAACATTATGTGACACTTTAGATAGGACAGACATACTCAAAATGTTGACTCATCTTGTGCTTTATTTACTTTCAAATACTTCAGTAAAATGGAGGAGGAAATGGCAACCCGCTCCAGTGTTCTTGCCTGGAGAATCCCATAGAGAGGGAAGCTTGGTGGGCTATAGTCCACAGGGTCACAAAGAGTTGGACACGACTGAGCGATTAAGCACCCATGCACTTCAGTAAAAAAACAATTAAATGGCAAAATGTTAATATTCAAACTGGGTGATGGGAGAATAGTCAAATTCATAGAATCACAAAGTACCCTGGTAGATGGTAGGGTCAAGAGGTTGGGACAGGGGAGGGAGAATGGGTAGTTGGTGTTCAACAAGGACAGAGTTTCAATTTAGGAAGATGAAAAATTCAGGAGGATGATGGTACAACAATGTGAATGTATTTAGTGCCCCTGAACTATACTGTTAAATATGGTTAAAATAGTATATTTTATATAATGTGACTTTACCATAACAAAAAATTTTTAAAAACTAAGTGATGGGTATACAGGTGTCCATTATTCTAGTCTTTCTGTATGCTTCAAAAATGTTCCATCACAAAAGAAAAAATAATCAAATTCTGAAGTGGACCTATGACGAGAAGTCATAAGCAGCACAGAGGGAAAAGATTAGTCAACTCAGGTAGAGAGATCTCATAGACTAACAGACATCAGAGGGCTTCCCAGGTGGCTCAGTGGTAAAGAATTGGCCTGTCAATGCAAGAAACTCAGGAGACACAGGTTCGACCCCTGGGTCTGGAAGATCCCCTGGAGAAGGGAATGGCAACCCACTCCAGTTTTCTTGCTTGGACAGTTCCATGGACAGAGGAGCCTGGGGGACTACAGTCCATGGGGTTGCAAAGAGTCAGACATGACTGAGTGTGTGTGCACCATACACACAGACATCAGAGCTGAGAAGGCCTTAGATAGTCTACAATCCAGTCTTTGGTTTTGTTCCCAGTTCTACCACTGACAGTGTGTGTTTGGGTAAGTCACAAAAATTCCGTGGAACTTAAGACATTTTTATTTGTAAAATGAGGGAGCTAGCTTTGCTGATTTCAAATATTCTGTGTTAAACTCATTCAAAGCTAGCTAAGCCGAGCTCTTAGGTATCAGCAAAACCAAGAAAGTGAGTCACCCCTACTGCCTGGCATTCAGGGCTCTTCATGCTCTGGCTCCAACTGAACTTCTGTTCTCTATACACTTTTATACCCCAGTCATTTATTCTGTGCCTGAATGTTCCCTCACAGTTCTACCTCCTATTTATCTTATAAGACCATCTCAAATATGATGCCTTTCGTGGTGTCATACTGGATTCCTTAATAAGATCTGACTTCTGTTCACTATATCCCACATATTTATAGAATGTGTCATGTGGAATATACAATATTTTACTTTTTACTGTTTCTAATGGTATTTTAATTAGTTTTGAAAAATATTTTCCTTCCTTGTTGTTGTTCAGTTGCTCAGTCGTGTCTAACTCTTTGCAACCCCATGGACTGCAGCATGCCAGGCTTCTCTGTCCTTCACTATCTCCTGGAGCTTGCTCAAACTTATGTCCCTTGAGTCCGTGATGCCATCCAACCATCTCATCCTCTGTCATTCCCTTCTCCTCCTGCCTTCAACCTCTCCTAGCATCAGGGTCTTTTCTAATGACTTAGCTCTTCGCATCAGGTGGCCAAATATTGGAGTTTCAACTTAAGCATTAGTCCTTCCAATGAATATTCAGGACTGATTTCCTTTAGGATTGACTGGTTTGATTTCCTTGCAGTCCAAGGGACTCTCAAGAATCTTCTCCAACACCACAGTTCAAAAGCATCAGTTCTTAAGCACTCAGCCCTCTTTATGGTCCACTCTCAGATGCATACATGACTACTGGAAAAACCATAGCTTTGACTAGATGGACCTTTGGCAGCAAAGTAATGTCTCTGCTTTTCAATATGCTGTCTAGGTTGGCCATAGCTTTTCTTCCAAGGAGCAAGCATCTTTAATTTCATGGCTGCAGTCACCATCTGCAGTGATATTGGAGTCCAAGAAAATAAAGTCTGTCACTGTTTCCATTGTTTCCCTATCTATTTGTCATGAAGTTTACCCATCTATTTTCTTTCCTGCTAGACTATAAACTCCTGAAGAAAAGGGATTGTGTCTTATTTAGTTTCATATTCTCAGATCATTAGCATAATGACTTAGACAAAAGTTTTTTATAATCTTAGACCCGTCATTTAAGGTGGAAACAGATTTATGCAAAACTGTGAGTTGGCTGTTTTGCTTCCAAACTCTATTTTTTTTGTTGTTGTTGCATTGGATCTTCATTACAGTACAAGGGCATTCTCTAGTTGTACCTTGCATGGGACTTCTGGTTACAGTGCTTGGGCTTCTCGTGTTGTGGAGCACAGGCTCCAGCTTGCATGGGCTCAATAATTGCAGAATACAGGCTAATTTGCCCTGAGGCATGGGGGATCTTAGTTCCCCAACCAGGGATCAAACCCGTGTCCCTTCATTGGAATGTGGATTCTCAATCTTTGGACCACCAGGGAAGTTCTGCCACCAAACTCTTATTGGCATAAACTAATGCTTTTTCTGAAACTAATGATAAGGGAATATGATTATTGATTTTCCAAATAACTTTTCATTGCGGTAAGATTTTCCCAGAAACCTTTTTAGCTGGCAGAAGAAAAAATTTGCTCAAAAAAATTCTGCCACAAAAGAGAATTTTTTGTTGGAATTGTGATTATTTGGCATGTTTTGTGCTATGGGATTGTTGCCTCCACTGTAGGTTTCCAGGTGGGCAGCATATGTACCAGGAATAGCAGCAGAATGGAAGGCAATGGTGTTAAGTATTTGAGCAATGATCCCTAAAGGACTCTCTGGTAAAACCTCCAATGGAGGGGATGACTTATGTGTGGAGAGGTTCAGCCACGCCAGGGTTTGCTGCTTGCAGGAGGCATAGGAATGAGGAATTAACTGATTACTGCTAACCTGGCATAACATATGGTGACTCTGACTACTAGTAAAGCGTGGTCCAAGGAATGTGTAGGGCTCTGAGTAGTTTCTTTAGCAATCCTGTCTCTCTTGGTTATGAATATGTGTAGATGACATGGTGGAAAGGAAGAATGGTACCAACAAGGGTTATCTTAGCATGGGAATAGAGGTATGATCTCTCCCCTCATCAACACAGTTTAAATACCTTGTAAGATTTAAGTCATATTATTAGCAACTTCTGCAGCTCAATTCCAGAAAAATAAACAACCCAATCAAAAAATGGGCCAACGAACTAAATAGACATTTCTCCAAAGAAGACATACAGATGGCTAACAAACACATAAAAAGATGCTCAACATCACTCATTATCAGAGAAATGCAAATCAAAACCACAATGAGGTATCATTTCACGCCAGTCAGAGTGGCTGCTATCCAAAAGTCTACAAGCAATAAATGCTGGCGAGGGTGTGGAGAAAAGGGAACCCTCTTACACTGTTGGTGGGAATGCAAACTAGTACAGCCACTATGGAGAACAGTGTGGAGATTCCTTAAAAAACTGAAAATAGAACTGAGGAAACCAGAATTGAAAGAGACACATGTACCACAATGTTCATCACAGCACTGTTTATAACAGCCAGGACATGGAAGCAACCTAGATGTCTATCAGCAGATGAATGGATAAGAAAGCAGTGGTACATATACACAATGGAGTATTACTCAGCCATTAAAAAGAATACATTTGAATCAGTTCTAATGAGGTGGATGAAACTGGAGCCTATCATACAGAGTGAAGTAAGCCAGAAAGAAAAACACCAATACAGTATACTAACGCATATATATGGAATTTAGAAAGATGGTAATGATAACCCTGTATTCGAGACAGCAAAACAGACACAGATGTATAGAACAGTCTTTTGGACTCTGTGGGAGAGGGCGAGGGCAGGATGATACAGGAGAATGGCATTGAAACATGTAAATTATCACATGTGAAATGAATCGCCAGTCCAGGTTGGATGCATGATACAGGGTGCTCGGGGCTGGTGCACTGGGATGACCCAGAGGGATGGGATGGGGAGGGAGGTGGGAGGGGGGTTCAGGATGGGGAACACATGTACCCCTGTGGCAGATTCATGTCAATGTATGGCAAAACCAATACAATATTGTAAAGTAAAAAAAAAAATAATAAATTAAAATAAATACATAAAAATGTCCTTTAAAAAAAAGATTTAAGTCATTTTATTCACTTAGCTAATTTATTTCTGAGTCATCATTTTAGAGGAAAACATATGTGCACTGATGTATAGTTAATTCTTTTTTTTTTTTTTTTTTTTGCTGAGATCTTCATCATGCAGGATCTTCTGTTGTCTTAGACTCTCTAGCTGTGGCACACAGGCTTAGGTGCTGCAACGCATGTGGGATCTTACTTCCCTGACCAGGACTTGAACCCGCTTCCTCCGCATTGCACAGCAGACTCTTAAATACTGTACCACTAGGGAAGTCTCTCTTGGTTATTCTTTCAACTTTGCTTTATTGCAGCTTAATGCAGAATATACCACAGTGTTGCTCTGAAGTGATAATTAGGAACATACCCAGGTATTTTCAAATTAGAGTTTTAACCTTGTAACGTGTGATAATTCTATTGAAAGCTTTAGGGAAGATTTTAGCCACAACTAAAAGATCCCACATAGCACAACTAAGATCCAGCACAGCCAAATAAAAATTTTTTTTAAGTCAGTTACTTTTCAAATCAACAAAAGTACCATATCCCTTGGCTAGTTCAAACAGTGAATTAGTTTTCTATTGTCCTCTATTAATCTAGAATCAAACAAACATTCTGTAAGGATCTACCGCAAAGATAGGAGAAACATACACATCCTGTCATTTCCTCCCCTCATTAGTGAAATTGTTTTACATATTTCAGTTCTGTCTATATGAGAAAAAGCAATTATTTCATAATAGCAAATAAGCATATGTTCATAAATATGTCATAGATAGAGTTTCTGTATTTTCCTAGTAGCATCAACAACTTGTTACTACCGAGATAACCACCCTTCTTTCATTCATTTAATAAACATGAATTGAGGGGCTAGGTGGACCAGGGTTCTGCTAAACACTAAAAGTAGAAACAGGCTGAACCTAGCAGGATCCTGACTCCTGCTCTGTGGAGCTTACAATCCAGTTGAGCAGACAGACATAGAAAAAGTCATTGTAAGTGTTTTGAAGGAAAAGTGCAGGGTGCAGTAGGAGCTAAAGGTGCATTACCCAGGCTGTGGCTCATTCTGATTTTTTTCTTCTTCTTACACTTCAAACCTGAGGAGAAGGTGAGGGTACAAGCCACAGTACATGATGGTACGCGTGTGTGTGCTCCATGGACCGCAGCACATCAGGCTCTTCCATGAGATTTTCCAGGCAAGAATACTGGAGTGGGTTGCTATTTCCTTCTGTGAGGGATCTTCCCAACCCAGGGATGGAGCTTTTGTCTCTGGGCTCTCCTGCACTGGCAGGCAGGTTCTTTACCACTAAGCCACCAGAGTGAGTGAGTGTTCAGTCGCTCAGTAGACTCCAACTCTTTGCAACCTGATGAACTGTAGCCCGCCAGGCTCCTCTGTCCATGGGATTCTCCAGGCAAGACTACAGAGTGGGTTGCTGTGCCCTTCCGCAAGGGATCTTCCAGACTCAGGGATCAAACACCGGTCCCTTAGTCTCCTACATTGGCTGGTGGGCTCTTTACCACTAGCGCCACCTGGGAAGCCCACTGAACTTCCATACATATCTTTCAGAGAGAACATTTTCCAGTCAAATAATTGAGCTTCGGTCTCTCAGTCCACCTCCCTGGAATATTTGCTAGAGTGTCTACCGGAAATGTCACCATGCACACCCACACTCTCCCCCCACCCAACCCCGTACCTTATACCTAAATCCCTAAAAAAGAGTGCCGAAGTGGTGTGGAAGGGATGACCATGTGGAGATAGTATGGATTTAGTTGTCACTTTTCAAGGGAGTAAGAGTAGATCTGTAATGTCGTTGTGAAGAGTGGAAAGTCAGAGGAAAGAGCAGGGTAAGAAAGCCATAGCCTTGTGAAGAGAAGAGTTCAGGGTTTAATTCCTTTTGCCTTATCAGCCGCCGATTGTACCTGCTGGAAGAGCAGATAAGTTCAAATGAGTACAGAGCTGGGGAACTGGAGCGCCTTGACTACATTACACTGACCTGGAAAATGTCAGGATAAATTACGGAATGGGTCGGCTAGGGGAAGTTGGTAATTGTGGTCATTGTAGAAGTCTTAAAGCTTTGTGGATATTGAGTGGGTTTTCTGTTTTCTTTGTGCCATTGAGAAGGCACCAGTTCGGTGAGGAAGGATGGCTTGTGAGCTGGGTTGAGCGCTGGTGGAAGGATTCAAGGACTATGATCTTAAAATAAGATGGACATCCGCACTTGTCAGTTTAAAATATGTTGATTGTCCAGATCGTTGTGGGAAATGATTTCGGAGCAGCCCTTAACCTTTCCCCAAGCTGCATTTCTTTTTTAAAAATTCAGGATAGGAAGCATCCCCTCTGTGGCTTTGCCTCTTGTTGGCAGCCGGAGGCGCGTGTGTGGGGTCGCCCTTGAGCCTCAGCCCCGGCCGCCGGGCTGGCACGAATCCCGCCAGCATCCGGCGCTCCCTTCCGAGCCCGCTGGACGCGCGCGCACGTACAGCCGAGACGCGCGCTCCCGCCCCTCGCGAGCGCGCCCTCCCCTCCGCGCCCCCGCCCTCCCCGCGCTCCCACCGCCAGAGCGCCGCTCAGCTGACCGGCGGGCGCCAGACTGCGAGGCTCCCAGCTCGCGAGCGCAGCTGCGGCGACGCGGGCCTCTCACGGCGACACTCCCCCCGCGTGCCCCTCCCCCGCCGGGCACCGGGAGCGGGACCGACAGGGCACGAGCTCGAGGCCGCTTCCCCGGCGCCGAGCGAGGAGCGAGGCTGCGCTAACGAGCGGCGGCTGCGCGGCCATGGGCTCGCCCGGATCGCCCTAGGGCGGGCGCGCGGAGACCGAAGCCCGAGCGGCAGCCTCAGCAGCGAGTCTTCTCAGGCGACGGCGGCGACAGGAGCAGTGCGGCCGGGATGAGCGGGAGCGGCGCGGCGCCCGGCCCGGCCTCGGGCTCCTCCCCAGCCGCCTGCCGCTTCGCGCACTACTTCGTGCTGTGCGGGATCGACGCGGACAGCGGGCTGGAGCCGGACGAGCTGGCGGGTAAGGCCGGGCTGCGGCAGCGCGGGGTCCCTTCAGGGACGCGGGGGACGCGCGGGAGGCGGGGTGCCGGCTCCAGACAAAGTCAGTTCCCGGCGGCGGTCGCTCGCTGGCCGGCCAGGCTCTCGGGCAGCGATTTAATGACATTGTTATTTATTCCGCGTGCAGGGTGCTCTGCTGAGCCCGCGGGCGCCCGCAAGCCGGCCCCCTCACCCGCAGCTGCCGGCGGAGGCGGCCGGTGAGTCACCGGGCGCGGTAACTCCCGGCCTCGCTGTGCTCCCGCCCCCCACCCTCAGCCCGGACCTCGAAGTTCTAGCCTCTGCATGTGACGCGGCGCCCCGACCCTTCGGGGAGGGGGCGTCGGACGCGGGGCGGGAGTCCACCCAGGCGGCGGCGGCCCGCGGGGCGAGCGCCGGGCCGGAGGCTGATTGGACTTCATCCTTGAGTGTTCGCGGTCTGCGCCGCCTCCGGCCTCGGGTTCTGCGCTGACGGTGGAGTCACCTTTTGGAATCCTGTCGATTTGGCAGTATCGCGGGGGCTGGCGAAGATCTTTGAACCTGGGGACTTAGGACGATGCTTTGTTGATACCGCCTATAGGGTTCTGAGTTTAAGTAGTTAGACATTTCCACTCAGTTGGGTGCACCGAGTGTTGCTGCCTGGGTTTTCCCGGAGGGGCATCGTGCGTTCTCTTGACTCATTATTTGATGGCGCAGTGCGGGGCTGAGCTGGGGAGCAGCCGCTGGAAAGGGGGCTGTTAAAGGCTGATGGTGGAGGGGGCAGGGGTGTGTGCGCAGTGTCAGGAGGAGCCTGGGGAGAAACGACTGATATCATTTTTCACGCCTGTTTCTTTCTGCTTGCCTTCTTGGGTTCTGAATCTCGATTTTTTTTTTTTTTTTTTTTTTTAACGTGTGAGACAAGTGACATCTACCGCTTGAACTTTATCTGTGTCAGTGTTAGACACTTAGGTCATAGCCTTTAAGAACAGCTTTTTTGGACATAGCATTCTTGATTGCACCAGTGTGTGTGTGTGTGTGTGTGTGTGTGTGTGGTGTGTGTGTGCGTGTGTGTTTCTTTTCCTTTTTTGGCGGGGAGGGGGTGACTGTGAAGAATGTATTAAATAATAAACAGTAGTAAACAACTGTTCAGCCTTTAGAACAATACCCACCAACTCAGCTCTTGGCTAAATGAATATCTTAAGTCAGTTTCACAGCAAAACCTTTTCAACAAAAGCTATGAATAATTTTACTTAAAAATTTTATATGAAAAGAGAGATGAGTACCAGGCTATGTGTAATTATATATTCCTGTCCTTTCTTCATGTACGTATTAAGAATGGCTTTGTTAAGGGTTACAGAGTTAGAAAAAAGAAATGTTGGGAGAGATTCCTCTTTCAGGATTGGTGAAGGAGTTACTTTAGATTTCTAGAATCCCTTTCCCCCTAAACGTTTCCCTAAACATTTATGACACTGAGTCACTTGGAGACCTTCTGTCAGTGGCTACTGATGACTGGAAAAAGCCTGTATTTTTTTCTTCATCAAGTCTGTATGCCTAGTAAAGCTAGAACAACACCTTTAAGTGTCACCTGAGTCTCTTTGGGCATAGTGCAAATGGCTTTAACAAAACAGGAAAAAAACATTTTAATGCATTCATTCAGTAAGTAGTTTTGAAAGCCTTTAGGTGTAGATTGTGTTCTAGGCACTGGGCTCAGCTGTAATCAAAGCAGATCAAATCAAAAAAATCACTGCCATCATAGAGCTTACATTGTAGTGTAAAGAAATAATAAACATATGTAGTTTTGTCAGAGGTTATTAAGTGCTGTGAGGAAAAATACATCTGGGAGATGAGAGTAGGGCAGTGCCAACAGAATGATGGAATTTGTAGGGTTGTAATGATTTTAAATAAGATGGTTAGGGAAGGCCTTGCTGATAAGGTAATGTTTGAAAAGAACCCTCAAGGAGGAGAGGAAGCTGGCCATGTGTATTGTCTCAGGGTACAGCATTGTAGGCAGAGGAAACAGCATGTGCAAAGACCTGAGGTGGAAGAGTTCCTAGTTTTGTGGTAACAGCAAGGAGGCCAATACTGAGTAAGAATGAGAGTAGTAGCTGTCATCATTGAGAAGAAGTAGGGCTTCGTAGACTGTTAGACTTATAGATGGGAAACCATATCACTAGGCTTTGAGCAGTGTAATGAGATATGATCTACCTTCTAAAAAGATGGCTATGGCTGCCATGTTGACTAGACTATATCAAGGGCAAGATAGAGGCAGACCAGTTAGGAGGCTCTTTTTCACTCTTTGAGGCAAAAGTTGTTGGGGGTTGGATCCAGTTATGTGGTTAGAAGCTGAGTATATTTTGAAGGTAGAGCCAGCAGGACTTGGTGATGAATTGAGTATGGTATTCATACTCAAAAAAGATAAAAAAGAAACGACTCCCAAGATTTTCTCTCTAAACAATTACAAGCACCTGTTTACTGAAATTGGAAGACTGATGGAGAAGCTGGCTGGAGAAGATTAGTTTAGCTTTGGGCATACTAAATTTGAGGTGCCCATTAGACATTCAGATAGAAATACCAAGTAGGCAAGACATCTGTCAGGGCCCCTAACTTTATTTTTAGGTGTAAGTTGAAAGCCTTGAAGTTGGGTGTTGTCACCCAGGGAGTGGATGTAGATAGAAAAGAGAAGAGGTTTGAGGATTGAGTCCTGGGGATATTGCAACATTCTGAGGGGAGAAAGATGAGGTGAAAACAACCAAGGAGTTTAAGAAATGCGGCTAGTGTGACAAGAGGAAAACAAGAGAATGTAGTATCATGAACCCAACTACCAACTTCTTAACTTTTTCCACAGAGCTACATTTAGGGATCAGGAAACAAGGCTGGTGAGTTAAGCAAATTAGTCACAAGGTTGTTTCTGTTTTGCTGCATTAATTTCAGAGTTAATGATAGTTAGGTTTCTATTTTACTTTTCTGGAACTAATCTATTTTTATCCTACTGTTTCTTAGCAAATTGTCACCCCACCTGTAGAAGATCTTACTTGACTTCTATTAAACATAAACCAGTTGCTTTATAGACTTTTTCTTAACATATACATATTCCTAGAACTTACACTTTGCAGGTGGTGGGTCATTGTTATCAAATGAAGGACACGAACCATATGATGAAGTAACAGTTAAATAGACTGAGATCTTATGAGAAATGAGATCTTGTAATAAAGTGATCTGGGCTTTACCTTGCTTTTTAGACACTCCTCCGGTAAAGCTTTGCTTTACCAACAATGGAAAAGATGTCTTTTATCGCATATAGGTCTTTTAACAACTGAAAGTAATTTAAATATATATAAATTTAAAATATGGAAGTCGTAGAGATTTTATGGAAATGTCTCTCTCTATATGTATACTGATACAGCAGTATTGGGCTTCCCAGGTGGTGCTAGTGGTAAGGAACCCACGTGCCAATGCAGGAGACATAAGAGATGTAGGTTCGATCCCTGGGTCAGGAAGATCCTCTGGAGGAGGGCATGGCAACACACTCTAGTATACTTGCCTGGAGAATTCCATGGACAGAGGACCCTGGCAGGCTACAGTCCATAGGGTCGCAAAAAATCGGACACAACTAAGTGACTTAGCAAACATGCACGCACAGCAGTATTGCCTGTTGTTCTTCTCTGCCATGTCTTAGCTATTGTGCTTCTCCTACTCACTGTGTATTTTCAAGATGTATTTGATCCATAAACAAAAATGTCCCTTAAATGTTAAAGCAGAAATATTTAAATTTCCTTTAATGTTAAAGATAAGATGTTTCAGACTGACTATTGCATAAAGAAGAAAGGAGGTGTAAATAGAAGTCACTGGAATTAGTTGATGTGAAGGGAAGTAGGTATCATTTTGAAATTTTCCTTTATGTCTCTCATTTCCTCTAAGACCAAGCTGTAGGAATTTATGTGGCTTGATTTACAGCAACAGATCTTTTAGGCAGTGGAAAAATGAAGGATATAATTAGAATTTTATTCAAGTAACGTAAATATGCAAGCCCCCAAATATTCCTTCCCCCAAGAGGGAAAGAAGCGTCTTTGTCACTCTCTTTCATAGTACCTTGTACATAGTGTTTAATAAGTGAATATAAAGTTTACAAATGAGTCTGCAAATTGTGTGGTGACCAGAATATTCTTAAAGCTTTTCCATGGTAGCTTGGAGTCAGGAATGCTGATAGATATGGAAGTCTGATGGATGAGATCCCTGCTTTGTTTCGAGATCTTCCTTGGTGCCTCCAGCTGTTTATTTTTAGCCTTGGAGTCTTGGCTGTGGTTTAGAGCTTAGAGGCAGTGGAGACCATGTTCTGAATTCAGATATAAAATTTTGTTAAAACTGACAGCATCATGCTGCAGTAGTACTGGAAGGGACCTTAGACATCATTTAGAGCGGAGAAACAAAGACTGAGAGTTTAAGATCTTAGAGATCCCATTTGATCAGAGCAGGCACCAGACTAAAGCCTGGTGGTTCTTTTTTTTTTTTTCCGGAACTGAAACCAGGACTCCAGCAGTGAGAGCAGCAAGTCCTTAACCACTGGACCACCAGGGAATTCCAAGCTTGGTTGTTGTAATGCACAAAGCTGCATAGTTATTTAAACTCAAAAAAAGATGAGTTTAATGTGAGTTCAGCAAGCAGTTCAGGATTACTCTCAATCCAGACTGAATGTCATAGTCAAGGCTGTGCTAAAGTCTTTTAAAAACCATGGCCAGGTGTACAGGGGTGGATGGGATAGGAGCTTCCATGATCTGACCACAATTGGTACTGCCTGAATTGTTAACTTTGCTGACATCCTTGGTCTACAGTAGATTATGTTTGGGAGTTTGCAAGGTCTGCCCTGGTAACTGGGGTGCTGGAGAAGGAAAAATACAAGGATCAACTTCCGTTCGAATGGGGCCAAAGAAGACACAAGGTCTAATTGCTGTGGTATAATGATACTTGATTTTAAACATCCACTTGGAATAAAATTCTTTATAGTGAAATTGTCCCAACAGTGAGGGCAACTAAGTCCTAGGGCTCAGGCATCTACTGCACTGGTTCATGCAGGACATACCAGCATAGGAGCTCAGAAGAGCAGAGAAGATGAGATGGTTAGGAAAGAGGGGAGGAGGGAGGAACATAAGTGTCTTTGGAGGAGAAATAGTAACAGAAAGGGGAAGAAGGGGGACGAGAAGATAAAAAGGAGGCTGGAGGAGGGCAGGTACATATATCCAGTGCGGAGGAGTTGAGACAGACTGTCCTGACATTCCTGAGTATATTCTTTGATTTGCATTTCCACTTCTGGTTACAGACACTCTTGGAGTAATAGAAGTAAATGTCTAGAATACAATGCATTGTTAGTCATAATTTCTATTGAACGCCATATGGAAGAAAACATTTTCTTCTATAATTTGTTAGAGGGTAGAGGCAGTTCCTACATAAGGTACTTCAGTCAACTATACTTCAATTTTAAAAAATGGGTACTTTAGGAAACAAGTGCCGTATGTCCAAATCCTTAACAGTTTTAATTAGGCTTTGGATTAATTATTCAGTGTTAAATGCTTACAGTGTGCCAGGTTGAGGAGTATATAGGTGACAGTCACTGTTTTGAAAGAATCTACAATAAAATAGCAATAATAAAATAACTTTCTGCATGCCAAGCACTAGCTAAATGTTTCATAACTATTACCTCATTTCATCCTGACAACAACCTTAAGAGATAGCACTATTTTCTCTATTTTACAGATGAGGAAACTGAGGCTAGAGAATTCAAGTACTTTGCCTAGGTTCATATAAGAAGTGAGAAGCCTGAATAAAAAGTCTGACATGATCCGTCCATGCTTGTAACCTCTACATTCAATGCCTCCTTCATAATACATACTGTATCACACAGATTATAAATTCTACCAGTACCCTATGCGGATAACCTTATAATCAAATGTGAATGTTGTTTAACACCTCTGTAGAAAAAAGGTGTTAAGAGGGAGAAGATTAGTCTTTATTACCTTTAAGACCTGACCTGGCTTGTCTCCTTGAAGGCAGCACAGCATGCATTCTTTTATTCATTTATCAAAACAAAAATTAAAAAAAGAAGAGTATATATTTGATACTATACCTGTTCTTATTAATGAATATAAGATATAATGGAAGTATAAGGTATTTACTGCACAAATAAAAAGACTACTTCCAAAAAATGTTAATCCTTTTGTTCTTCTTATTGGGTTTTATACCTATCTTTTCTTGGCATAAATTACCTTTCCTTAGATAAGTTTATAGTTTTTAAAAGGAATGTTGCTTGCTTGTGAAACCTTGGCTGGTGTGGCTGTCAGTACAATTGTTAAAGCTGTATGCACAATCAGAAGCTGAGAATCCGGTCCTGGATCTGTTATTTAGGACAGCTCTGGGTCTCAAGTGTTTTTATATGTATTGACGGGGTTGAATGAGGTGCTTGGTTTCTAAATTTACCACTCCTCTCTTTATGGGTTGGAAATTGTTTTTGAATGAAAAACTAACTGTATCAGTTTTTTAAAAGATTAATCCTAAATGACATAGAACATGAAGACTGAATATACCCCATATTTCACATGAGGATTGATGAGTAATTATAATCTCAGCCACAAGGAATGGAAAAAAATAAGTTAGTCTGTGCCGTGCAGTTTTTTAATAAGCGTTTTGAAATGTTAGTTCATGCGCACTCAGTTGTTATCTGCATGGACTCTTAGAAATCCAGAGATCTCTGTTTGAAATGACCATGTTAAGTAATCTCTAGAAGTCTGTACTCTAGTGGTGTGGATGATTCTGCCAGTTCTCCACAAAATAGCCAGTGGGATCTTAGAATAATTTTTTCCACTTAAAATTCTTCAGTAACTGTCTTTGTATTCAGATCAAGATTCAGATTCTTTATTGGTATCTTAGTTTATTCAGGCTGCTATAAAAATACCATATACTGGGTTGCTTATAAACAAGAGAAATTTATTCCTCACAGTTCTAGAGGTTGGGAAGTCGAGATGAAGGTGCTGGTAGATGAAGTGCTGGTGAGGTCCTACTTTCTGATTCCTAGATGACTGTCTTGTATGAAAGGGGTGAGGGTGTGTCTGAGATCTCTCTTAGAAGGATTATGTATGAATTCCATTCACGAGGGCTCCACCCTCATGACCTAAGCACATCCCAAAGGCCCAAGCTCCAAATATCATCACATGAGGGATTAAATTTCAACATAGGAATTAGGGGGTGGGACACAGATTTTCAGTCTGTTCACCGTGGTTGGCAGAGCCCTTCATAATCTGCTCTCTGCCTGTATTTCCAACCTTTTCTGATTGGAACAATCTTTCCTGTTGCATTCGTTTTCTTAAAGGTTCTTAAACAGGGCAAGCTTCTTATCTCATGACCTGTTTATCTTCTGTTCTCTCCCTAGAACCTCTTCCCCTAGACCACCATGGTCTGTTATAATTATTAATATAATGTGAGACATGTTTATAGTTTTAAAATTTCGAGCCACATTTAGAAAAGTAAAAAGAAACAGGTGGTATTAATTTTAACGATATATTTTATTTATATATCTAGGAGATTATTTCAACATATAATCAACATAAAAATTATTCATGAGATATTTCACATTCTTTTATTCTTAAAAAATCTTCAAAATCCGGTGTGTATTTTATGCTTACAGCATATCTCAATTGGACTAGCCACATTTCAAGTATTTGGTAGCCATGTTTCAAGTGTTCAGTAACTACATGTGTCAGGTAGCCACCCTTTGCACAGTGTAGCCCTACATCTTTGCAAGATTGGCTTCTTCCTGTTCAGGTTTTTGCACAAGTGTTGCCTTCTCAGAGTAGCCTTCCCAGACCATCCTATATAAAGTTGTGTCCTTCCTCTCTCTCCCTGCCCAACCCTTGCAGTCTCCCTGCTTTATTTCCACATTATTTATTTCCAGGTATATTGTACTTGGCATGTCAGTATTTCCCATTCGATTGTCGATTGTCGGCTCCTGGAGGGCAGGACCATGTCTCTCTAGTTTAGTTTTGTATATCCAGTGACTAGATTGTTTGAATAAATGAATGAAATCCCTTGAGATAGGCTTTGCCGATAGCTTAGTTGGTAAAGAATCCACCTGCAATGCAGGAGGCCCTGGTTTGATTCCTGGGTCAGAAGGATCCCCTGGAGAAGGGATAGGCTACCCACTCCAGTATTCTTGGGCTTCCCTTGTGGCTCAGCTGGTAAAGAATCCACCTGTAATACAGGGAACCTGGGTTCGGTCCCTGGGTTGGGAAGATCCCCTGGAGAAGGGAAAGGCTACCCACTCCAGTATTCTGGCCTAGAGAATTCCATGGACGGTTTAGTCCGTAGGGTCGCAAAGAGTCAGACATGACTGAGCAACTTTTGCTTTCACTTTCACCCAGTGAGTAGATTGTTTGAATAAATAAATGAAATCACTTGAGATGGATAAATATAGAACTTTTCTTTTTGTTACCAACAATTTTGTTTATTTGTGGATTTTTTAACCTCTAAAGTGGACTAGCGTTTTTTGTTGTTTTTTTCAATGGGAAACTTGAAATTGATAAAAAAGCAAGAGAGTAGAAGAATGATTAATCTTTTAAAAGGTTTATGTCAGCTTTGTGGAAAGCTATTGTGGAAGCTCTTGCGTTCCATTTCCTTCTTTGTGGACATCCACATCGGTTTTGGGCCTGGTCAGCCAGGACAGTTCTCTTTTTCTATAAAGTTTAATCCTTTGTAATTTTTCCCCATCTATATTTTGTCTTTATCGTACCTTGTGTAATGTTCTCTTATGCCTGAGACTTGACTTTTTAAGATTTAATAACCTCTTAGCCAGAGATTCCAGAAATTTTCAGTATGAGGCTACTTTTCAAACAGCTACTTTTCTACACTACTTTTCAAACAGAATGCAACGATAGCTGTTTTAGTGTGAGGAGATAAGAACTGAGAGTTCTAGGAATAAAAATGGAAATGTTTTATGTACTGCTGAGACAGCACATCATGAGGCTAGAAAAATATGAAACAGTTGCTTTCCCCTTCATTCCTGCACCTTTCCCAAGAATCCATGATTTTTACTAACTGTATTCTGATATAAATATTGTAACTATTTTAATTAATGGATTTCTTAAGTTAGTGCCTTTTATTTTCCTCTCATAAATTTTTATACATCGCTGGTGTAGAAAGTTAAGTTTGAAATGTAGAAAGTTAAGTTTGCTTTTTTAAAATGACTTTCAAAGATACATGCTAGCACTATTATGTCAGAAGTATCTCCAGGAAATCCCCTTTTATATAATGAAGTTGTGAAAATAGTTAATGTTTATTGGGCCATGAACTGTGGTTGGTGATTTATAAACATTATCTTGAACCCCCACAATAACTTGAATGTATTACTATCATCACTTTATAGGCGAGGAGGCTGAGGTTTGGTGAGTTGCTGCCCAGAGTCACAGAGACAGTAAAGGCCAAGCTGGAATTGCATCCTGGTGGCCCTCTCCCACTGTGCCCTGCTGCCCCTCCAAGTCCTCCAGACCAGCTGTCCTCAGCTGCTGGGTGGTGACATATTTCCAGGCCTGGCGGCTGTGAACTGGGTCACAATTAATTATTAATAATAGTTGAGGACTTTCTGGTGGTCCATTGATTAAGAATCTGCCTGCCAATGCAGGGGATACAGATTCGATCCCTAGTCCAGGAAGATTTCATGTGCCGTGGATCAACTAAGCCTGTGTGCCGCAACTACTGAGCATGTAGCCTAGAGCCAGAGCTTCGCCGCAACAAGAGAAGCCACGGTAGTGAGATGCTCTCGCACGCAACAGAGTAACCCCTGCTTGCTGCAACTAGAGAAAGCCTACTGACAGCAATGAAGACCCAGCATAGCCAAAAATTAATTAATAAAAAATAGGTGAAATACTGAAATTTTAAGTGGTATTTTTAAATAAGTGGAATTAATTCAATATCTGCCCTCTAATGATGTCATTCTCACTTCCATTCCTATGTGCTTTTATTAAGCGGTGGAAGAGAAAGTTGGCGTTACATGCACTATACCAGCAATTGTGAATAGCCCCACACAGGATGGGAAATCTGTCTTGTTAATGCTACCACCAAGCTGGTTATTCATGAGCAGTGAATAGTTTCCACATATTTCTATTCTGTTAGGAATACCATTGCAAAAGTAGTCTGTTTGCTTCCCTTCCCTGTAGATTTTTTTTAAAAAATTATTCATAGTTCAAGGACACGTATAGGAGTATGTTTTTGAACTCTTCATGCTGATCTAGATTGTTTCTCGATACTTTTCTCAATTATGAAATGTGACTGTTTTGCCAAAGAGCTTTCTAAACTATAGGATAAAAATATGAGGTAGAATTATAATTTTAGAGTTGTAGAATTTTTTAAGTTCAACCCTGCTGTGGACTAGTAGGCTGAACCTTTAAATACAGCTTGTAGACCTCTAGGTTTTAAATGGAGAAGGCGATGACATCCCACTCCAGTACTCTTGCCTGAAAAATCCCACGGATGGAGGAGCGTGGTGGGCTGCAGTCCATGGGGTCGCGAAGAGTTGGACACGACTGAGCGGCTTCACTTTCACTTTTCACTTTCATGCATTGGAGAAGGAAATGGCAACCCGCTCCCGTGTTCTTGCCTGGAGAGTCCCAGGGACGGGGGAGCCTGGTGGGCTGCCGTCCATGGGGTCGCACAGAGTCGGACACGACTGAAGCAACTTAGCAGCAGCAGGTTTAAAATATGAAATCCAGTTTAGAGATATTTTAAGTTTTTTTTTTTTTTTCTATATCTCAGAGGCCTTATGATGTAAATCCATCTGTCTTGCGTAATTTTCTGGTGCTCTAGCTGAAAGAATCCAGGTTTCTGCTATGAAGATCTTGTTTTCTTGCCCTCTTTGTCTCCCTCTTCTAGTACAAGACACTCCTACTGTCATTTATTTAACACAGAAAAGTATTCTATAGTTTGAAGAAATATCATGTAGAACTGGTATCTAAGTTTCAGATAGTCATCATGGCACGAGTTTGCTCACAGGCTAGGTTTTTTCCCCCCAATTCCTTCTTCAGAGATCACCCTTATTTTCACTTTAGTCCTCATGAAGCCACAACCAGCTCTTTTGGTTCTTTTTTCTGTAATAACAGGGAGAAGACATTTTTTGGCAAAAATTTTTATTGTCATTAAAATCTCATAGGGAAGAAATTCTAAGGTCTGATTGAATCCTCTAGTTACCTTCATCCTTAGCAGAACAAGGAGTTTTTATTATTATTATTATTATTCTTTTTTGGCTGCACTTTGTGGCTTATGGGATCTTTATTCTCTGACCAGGGATGGAACTCCAGCCCAGCAGTGAGAGCACCAGGTCCTAACCACTGGACTGCCAGGGGATTCCCAGGAGGAGTTCTTATTTCCCACAGCTATTCATACTTTCATATGAATACCTTTCAAAGGTTTCAAACTTTCTGTTTCTAGTATCCTTTCCATTTCCCTCCTTTTTCTTCCCTCATAGTCCTTTGGGAAAACAGGGACAGTCTGCTAGATCAACAATATTCTTTCTATATATTAAAATTATATATATTTTTTTCTCCCAGGACTAAAATAACAGAGATCGTTTCCCTGTAGGCAGATGAAACATGATTGTTTCATAATCATCCCATAATCTCATACAATTCCCAGACATGGAAGTCCTCCCTGTCATGACTCAACACCAACATATCAACTGGAATTCCATGAGAATAAGGTATTGACTTTAATAAGAGTAGTTTGGGCAGTAGGAATTTAGGACTGTAGTTGAGTTTGATCCCTGGGTTGGGAAGATCCCCTGGAGAAGGAAACAGCAACCCACTCCAGTATTCTTGCCTGGGAAAGCCCATGGACAGGGCAGCGGGTGATAGTTCATGGGGTTGCAAGAGTCATGTCGACCGAGTGACTAAAAACAACAACATATGTTTAAAGTTTATGGGTGATGCACTTACAGCACCACGTTTTGTTTTACTTTCTTGGTTAATTTTCTTCACTTTAAATTTAACCCTAACTTTTAAGGAAATTTAAATGGCTGGGGTAACAAGATAATAAATTGTTTAAAAATATTTCCCCATCATGTCAAGTATGTTCTTTTTCTTAATAAATAAACTTTTGTCCAGATTTTAAAATATTCTGGCTCAGCTCCACGGAAATGAGCTTTGGTACTTGACTGTTTGCTTCGTGCCATTGTTCATTAGAACAATGACTGTGATTTCACAGTTTATTAAAACAGAAGCATTGGTACCATTGAGGTGATTTGATTATGCCAAAATAGGTTATTTTGTTTAGTTGTTCTCACTCCTGTCTGGCAGTGCTTATTTTTCCATTGGCAGCCCTGTTGTAATTCTGTTTTAAGTAAATACCTGAAAGCTGTGTGGGCTCGAATATAAAATCTTGCGTGTTCCTCACAGTGAAGGATTGAGAGGCCTCATTTACTGTGAAGCACTGGGAAGCTGTCTTGTCCCTGGTGGAAGGAGCCACTGGAGACAAAGTGTGTGTGTATAGAGGGTGAAAGGTGACGGAAAACAAAAAGTTAAAACCGTACTTATTATTCGAAAATCTTCTTTTCCTGATCTTGCTGATCCGGTACTGTTACCCTGTCTTCTGTGTGGAACACAGTTTTGTGGTTAGAGTGTGATAAATGGTACAGAGATATCCAGACAGATACCCTAGATCCTGGAGTCCCCACAGTAATTGTGTGAGAGAAGTCATTACAGAGTCTCCTGTACAAATGTCACACCTGCTGAAAGTTTAACAGAATCATATTCATTCTTCCCTGGAATGAAATCTCCTGTAACAGAAATAAAAATGTCGCTTTTTCTGAATGTGGCCATAATTTTGTTGAATCATTAGGGAGTAGAAGCCTTGCTGTGAAATGTCTGTTGACATGTATGCATATTTAGTATTTATTTCTGTGCCCCAGTGAACCCTGTTGAATAGATCAGGTGACAGCTTTTATCTGAAAGTCAGTCTTTGAGGGGCAGCTGAAGCGTGGGTGTGTGAGTGTGAGGGATTGGTGTTTTTTTCAATGTCGGGGAAAGAAGTAACTTCTTAAATTCCTTGCTCTTAAAAATAAGGAATACTTTCATAAAATTCAGATTTGCTCTAGGACTTAAAGGAAATGGTTGTATTATTTTAGTGTGTGTGACTGAATAGTTTTTTAATGTCTTCTGAAATAATGAGGTATAGGCTCCTCTCAAGTGTGGGAACTGTTTTGCACCCTGTTCCCCTGTTTGCTGACCTCTGCCTTTTGACCCTGCTGCTTTGTGATGAGATTATGGGCCTTTGGGCTTTTCACCAGTCCACCCAGACTTACGTTTCGTTATACAGAAACATAAAGCTTTAAAGCTTTCTTAAAAGGTGTTTTTAGAATTGAGGCGAACATTCAGATTTAATTGTGGGCATGAGCTTTTGTAAATATTTTTTCTTTAAAATGTTTGTTTTTTTTCTGTCCAAAGTATTATATATTTTCTAATAGGAACTTTAAAGTTTTGTGGATGTGTATATGACTAAATATGTTTCCCCCCCCCCCTTCAGAGTAAAGTGTCACAAAGTAACAGTGTGTATTTAGAGAGAGACTTAAAATTCAAGTTTTCTAGCTTAAGGGAACCAAGGGAGACCCAACTATTTGCTCTCCATTGTTGGCTTTTTAGGCATGAGAAGTTAAAAATCTGTATTCAGAGAGTGTTATACAAGAGCAACAAATCAAATATTTCCAGAGAGAATCAATGCTTTCACCTGCTTATCTTACAGTAAACACTTTTTAGACATCTTGCCAGATGCCCAAAATAGAGAAGGAAGAAAATCAGGAACAGACAAAAGGAGAAAAACTCATTTAGTTTTGCTACTTGTTTGTAGTTAATGTGATAGTTTTTGTTTTGTTTTTGGAAAGAGCGTAAATTTAGTGTCAAAAATAAAGGTTGTTGATTGTCTGTGTATTTTATTACTGTTTTACATACTGTCTTCAAAATTATACAGAAAACTATGCATTTGCTCTGTTTCAAACACTGTGGTAAGACTTTCTGAAGAATGTCTATTTACATGCTGTCCAGAGGATTTATAATAATGAAGCTTTTGGACTTTTGTTTACATGGCACTTTCCTGCTACTGAATACCCTACCAGAAGTGAGGATAAGCAAAACAACTGACTTGAGATAATGAAAGACAAAGCGCTTTTTTTTTTTTTAAATGTGGCTTTTAAATTATAAAAATAATGTGTGTTCAATTTAAAGACTGAAGTAGGTGGAGGATTGTATTAAAGAAAACAAGCGTTTGTTATCCCAGAGGGGTGGAATTTAAAATAAGAATAGAAGTTCTGATTTCTGATCACTAGGTAGAAGCCACAGAGATCATTTTACTAAAGTGTGTGGTTAAATGCACTGGACAGTAATCTGAGAAACACAGTAGGATTTTCTTTTGTCCAAGGCATTGCCATTGACTTAGTAAGACAGTTGTGATGACCTGTGTGAACTGTTTTTTGAGGGAGTGAATGAATAAATAATATGGAATTGTCTACCTCAGCTGTTTACTTTGAGGGATAAAAATTAAATGCTTAGTACTTAAAACAGAATTTTTTTTTTTTTTTTACAACAGAATTTTTAAAAAACAAAAATCCTTTATAAGGTCAGTAATTACGATGAAATAGGAAAAGACATAGTGGCTTTGAATCTTAAGAGTTTGACATTAATATATATATTTTCATTATGGAAAAAGAGAAAAGCATTGGTGACAAATAAGATAGGTAGAGGAAGGAGAAACTGGTAAGCAAAAGAGGCGGCTCGGTGACAAATGAGATAGACTCTTGATCTCCATCTTACTGGGAATCCAGTTTGTTTATAGTCACATAGCGGAATGGAAATGTGTTTAGATGGCACAAGAAACCTCTGGTGGAGAAGCTGCTTGTCTCCCCTCAGGTTGCTGAGCCTAGAAGCCTCAGCAGATCCGACACTTGCCCCTCACAGCTCCCGGCTTGCCTCCCACGTAGGGACTGTGTAAACATTTCAGGAGCAGCGCTGGCAGTGGCTGCAGAGGATGCAGAGAGGGCTTGCTATTTCCTTTTTCATGTAGCAGAATAAGGAGAACAGGGACAGTCTTTTGATTGTCTTGCAGTGTTTTGGCTGTTAGTTCTTTTAGATCCTTTCTGTTAACTACTTTCCTCCTGCTGCTGCTGCTAAGTTGCTTCAGTCGTGTCCGACTCTTTGCGACCCCATAGATGGCAGCCCACCAGGCACTGCTGTCCCTGGGATTCTCCAGGCAAGAACACTGGAGTGGGTTGCCATTTTCTTCTCCAATGCATGAAAGTGAAAAGTGAAATTGAAGTCACTCAGTCATGTCTGACTCTTAGCGACCCCATGGACTGCAGCCCACCAGGCTCCTCCATCCATGAGATTTTCCAGGCAAGAGTACTGGAGTGGGGTGCCATTGCCTTCTCTGACTTTCCTCCTAAAAGATAGTCAGATGTTTAAAGTCATATGTTTAACTAACCAACCAGAGACCTTAACATACCAAAGAGGGGATGTTTGTCATCCTAACTGAAAAAACTTTACAAGAACAGATGTGCTTCTCTCATTTTCTTTAAACCTGTCCATTTCCTGCCATGAATGTTAGTTTTGTCAGTAATAACTATGCATTCTAAAAATTGTATGAGTAAATGAGGCAAAAGTCTTCCTCCAAAAGAAATTTTTTTAAGGGGAGAGAGAGACAGATAAGGAGGGAGGGAGGGGGAGAGGGAGAGAGGACTTTAGTTCTTATCTGGAGAGGTATTATTTGCATTTTTGTTTCGGTTTAGTTATTTTAATTTTTTTAGGATGGGCTGAATTGAGGTGAATTTTAGTTGTTCTAAGATCTGTGTCTAGCAGTGATTCTTGAAAAAAATTTTTTTTGAGAATATTAACACATTCACAAAAGAAAGTAGAGAGGCAAACCATGGGGAAGAAAGGGTTTATTTATGCCCAGGTCTCTGCCCCCACTTCTTGTTTCTATAACTGGATATGTACCTTACACACTTAGAAAGAGGTGTATATACTTTAAGGCTTTAAGCATTTCATGCAATGGAGATGAGTCTAGCTTTTAGAAGTTTTTTTCTGTCAGTTAGAATACTTGTGACTATAGGTCAAAGAGGACCTAAGAAATGAAGGGATTTGACTGGTTCACACAACAGTTTTCTTCGGGTGGAGGTGATCACGTATAGTTTAAACAAAGCGCTTGCCCCAGTTCACTGCAGTTCTGTATGCTCCATCTGTCCCAGTGTTGACTTCCTCTTCAGTTTGGTTTCCTTCATGGTATTAAAATGGCTTCACATTTGCACTTCACGTCTTCCCTAGAGGAGATTTAACTTTTCCTCCTCCACTCCCCACTCATGTCTGAAATAAGAATCTGGGTCTGTGCTATGACTGGTCCACTTTAGGTCACACTGCCCAGAGGGCATCCTTGAACCGTTAATGTGGCCAAGGAAAATGGGGTTAAGCTGACTGTTTAGAGACCAGTTTGGGATGAAAGTACAGGACTTCTTCACAGTGGAAGAGTGGAAGATTGGCTGCTGGAGTGCAGCCTCTTTGAATGCTAGACTTTGAAGGCAGAACATGCTTCTGGGCTGAGTTCTAGGAATATTACTCTGGATGAGGGGTTAGAATAGAATCAAAGTGGGGAGAAACTAGAAAAGGGGAACCAATTAGATTGTTTTACAAAACAAACTAGAGAGGAAGGGCCTGAATTAGGGTAGTGGTGGTGGGAGTAAAGAAGCAAGGATGGATGTAGGAAATAGAATAGATATAGGAAGAATTGAACTTGATGACTTCAGTGTATGTAAGGTTAAAGGGGAGGTGAGATGCACATGACTAGACTTTGCACCCAGGCAACAGGGCTATACGAGTGTCATTCATAGCAGGAACCCAGGAGGATATAAGTTTGAGAAGATGGAGGTGAGTTTAGTTTTGATTTGTGGTAGTGATGGTGCTGGTATGATGTTATTTTTCTTTACATTGGGGTGGACTAAAACCACATTCTCCACATCTTATAACAGTAGTGATTAACTGTTAAAGGGTGTGTGTGTGTGTGTGTGTGTGTGTGTGTGTGTGCAAGTATTGGAACTAGAACTTGAATTCAGGGCTTCAGACCCAGAATTCCATAGTCTTTATATTATGTCACACTTACCACTGTTTATAGACATAACTCATGCATTATTCTCCTTTTCTCTCCCTCCTCCCTCCTTTCTTTTCTTCCTTGGAGCCAAGAATATATGTGTGTTCATTTAAATCTCTGTTTTTAAACATGAAGTATAAAAAATACCATAGGGACTTCCCAGGTGCTCCAGTGGTTAAGACTCCGAGCTTTCACTGCAGGGGGTGGGGATTGGCTCCTTGGTCAGGAAACTAAGATCCCACATGCTGTGCGGTGCAGCCAAAACAAAGCAAAATTATTATTAAGGAAAATATGGAAACTGCCCAGGACACAAGCTGAGAGACTTATTTTTGAGTTACGATAATTCATTGGGCATTAATTAGTAAATAATTTACCTTTCTCCCCAGCACTTCAGTTTGTAGTTAAATGCACGGCTTTTGTGGCAGGCTTTAGTAGAGCATTTAGAATGCATCTGTATTCTTCAGCTGTGAGGCAGTGAACCATATGCTGCATAAACTCTCTGGAGTTTGTACAGCAAACAACTCCCTCACCAGTTTGTAAGTACTTGTACAGGGTTCTAGGCATTCCCACCTGGAACACTCAGGCCCTCTGTTACTGCTGCAGAACTCTGCCTACCAGTTGGCTGAAACTGCGTGTATAGTGCATACTGTAGAGTCTGGTAAGATATAATTGCTCAATAAACATTAGCTACTACCCTTATTAACATATCTATTGGATTAAACCCCAGACATGGATGAGGTTTAAGGTGTTTCTGCAACTCTCCTTTAGACATTAAAAGATAGTCCCTAGGGCTGTGCCCTTTTTTTAAAATGACAGCTAATTTTATCCATTATTTTTATTTTAAAATGTTTATTTATTGATTGATTTGGCTGCCTTGGGCCCCTGTTGTGTTATGTAGGATCTTTCATTGTGTTGTGCAGACGCTATAGTTCTGTGTGTGTGTTTCAGTAGTTGTGGCATGTGGGCTCCCTTGTTGTGGCACACAGGGCTTGGTTGCTCGATGGCCTGTGGGATCTTAGTCCCCTGACAAGGGATCAACCCCTCATCCTCTGCATTGCAAGGTGGATTCTTCACCACTGGACAGCCAGGGAAGTCCATATTCATTATTTTTGAAATAGATAATATACTCATTTGGTATCATTTTTAGAAGATACAAAAAGATTACGTTAAACAGTATGTCCCCTTTTCCCAGCTGTCTAGTTCCTTTCCTCAGATGCAACCTTAGTTATCACTTTCTTGTGAATTCTTCTAGAGACATACTGTGTTCCATGACATGTTTCTTATCAATTTCAGAGTGTACTCTTAACCTCTGAACTTTGATATATTTCTCTTACCCATGTTAATTGCCCTTTTACCCCACTGTAATCAGTAACATTAATGATAAAGATATTGCCCAAGTTATATTTTTTATTGCTTATAGCAGATCAGGCACTAACCCTAGCTTGCTGTTGGCAATCATGTTCAGAGATTTTAAGTACTATGCCTAAATTTGCATTGCTTGTGGTAGAAAAAGAACCAGAAAGGGTCTTCTGGGTCCACATTCAGGCCCCTTTTCCTATAGAATAACTTAATGGGTTTCATGAGTAAAAGAGCCCACCCCTTTAAAAATCTGATGGAAAGCAGGGCACTTACATTGTACTTAAAAAGAATCATAATAAACTCATTAAACTTAAATCACAGTCTAAACGAACACAGGACCAACTTTGGGCTGTTGTACACATGAGAATTACAGATTTTATTGGTTGGCCGTCTGTTTTAGGGGTAGATTATCTACACATACAGACATAAATTTTGTGTGTGTGTGTGCGCTTTGCTTTATTACTTTTCACCTTATGAACTTTTTTTTTAACCCTGTGTCCAGCATATCTGTTGATGCCATTTTTCCAATAGCAGCTGCTCACTTTCTGTCCCTTTGTCACATTTGGTAATTGAAATATTTCAGATTTTTTCATTATTACTGTAATATTTGTTATGATGATCTGTGATAAGTGTCTTTGATATTACTATTGTAATTGTACCACTAACCAAGCCCATATAAGATAGAACTTAATCAATATATTTGTGTATTCTGACTGCTGTATAAATCCACTCTTCCCCTGTGTCTCTCCCTCTCCTCAGGCCTCCCTGTTTCCTGAGACACAGCAATATGGAAATTAGGCCAGTTAATAACCCTACAGTGGCCTCTAATGTTCAAGTGAGGCCACTTGAACATTAATGTTTAAGTGATGAGTTGCATGTCTCTTGCTTTAAATCAAAAGCTAGAAATGACTAAGCTTAGTGAGAAAGGCAAGAGCCGAGGCAAACAGAAAGCCAGGTCCTTGTGCCTAACAGTTAGCCAAGTTGTGAATGCAAAGGAAAACTTCCTGAAGGCAATTAAAGTTCTCCTCTAGTGAATGCATGAATGATAAGAGAGTGAAACAGCTTTACTGCTGATGTGTAGAAAGTTGTAGTAATCTGGATAGAAAAACAGGCTGCAACATTCCCTTAAGCCAAAGCCTAATTTGGAGCAAGGCCTTAACTCTCTTAAATTCTCTGAAGGCTGAGAGAGGTGAGGAAGCTGCTGAAGAAAAGTTAGAAACTAGCAAAGGTTGGTTTATAAGGTTTAAGGAAAGACGCCATCTCCCTAACATAAAAGTGCGAGGTGAGGAAGCAAGTGGTAATGTAGAAACTGAAGCTATTTATCCAGAAGATATCGCTTGGATAATTAATGCAAGTGGCTACACTAAACAACAGATTTTCAGTGTAGATAAAGCAGCTTTCTATTTGAAGAAGATACCATGTAGGACTTTCATAGCTAGAGAGAAGTTAGTGCCTGGCT
This sequence comes from Bubalus bubalis, assembly GCF_019923935.1. NCBI lineage: Eukaryota > Metazoa > Chordata > Mammalia > Artiodactyla > Bovidae > Bubalus > Bubalus bubalis. The sequence continues at coordinate 41,447,891 of NC_059160.1, read as the reverse complement.
TCAAAGCTTCAAACAATGGGCTGACTCTTTTGTTAGGGGCTGATGTAGCTGGTATTTGAAGTTGAAGGCAGTACTCATTTACCATTCTGAAAATCCTGGGACCCTTAAGAATTACGGTAAATCTACTCTGCCTGTGCTCTGTAAATGGAACAACAAAGACAACATCTGTTTACAACATGGTCTACTGATTATCTTAAGTCCACTGTTAAGACCTGATGAGAAAAAAAGATTCCTTTCAAAATACTGCTGCTCACTTGACAATGCACCTGACAAATCACCCAAGAACTGTGATGGAGTTGTACCGTGAGATTCGTGTTGTTTTCATGTCTGCCAACACAACATTCATTCTACAACTTATGGATCAAGGAGTCATTCTGACTTTCAAGTCTTATTATTGAGAAGTATATTTCATAAGACTATAGCTGCCAAGAACAGTGTTTCTTCTGATGGAACTGGGTAGAGGCAATTAAAAACCTTCTGGAAGGGATTCACGGTTCTAGATGCCATTAAGGACATTTTTGATTTATGGACAGAAGTAAAAAATACCAACATTTATAGGAGTTTGAAAGAAGTTAATTCCAGCTCTCAAGGATGATTTGATGTGGAATTAGCAAGAGAACTAGAATTAGAAGTGGAGCCTGAAGATATAACTGGGTTTCTGCAATTTCATGATAAAACTTGGACGGATGAGCAATTGTTTCTTATGGATAAACAAAGTGGTTTCTGGAAATGGAATCTACTCCTGGTTAAGATGCTGTGAAGATTGTTGAAATGACATATTACATAAACTGAGTTGATAAAGCAGCAGCAGGGTTTGAGAGAATTAACTCCAGTTTTTAAAGTATTCTCGCTGTGGGTAAAATGCTATCAAACAGCATTGCATACTACAGAGAAATCATTCGTGAAAGGATGGGGCAAACTTTACTGTTGTATTATTTTAAGGAGCTGCCACAGAAAATTCCATGGTGGTCCAGTAGTTAAGATTCCGAGCTTTCATGGCTGAGGGCATGGGTTTGATCCCTGGTAGGGGAACTAAGATCCCACAAGTCACGCAGTGCAGCCAAAAACTAAAACAAAAAAATTGCCACAGCTACCCCAGCCTTTAACCACCCACCACCTGATCATTCAGCAGCTATCAACCTTGGGACAAAAACCTCCACAGAAAAAACATTGCAACTCACTGAAGACTCAGATGATGGATAGCACTTTTAGCAATAAAGAATTTTTAAATTATGGTATGTACATTGTTTTTTTTTTAGGCATAGTGCTGTTGCACACTTAGACTACAGGATAGTGTAGCTGTAACTTTTATATATGCTGGAGAACCAAAAATTTCATGTGACTCACTTTATTGCAATACTAGCTTCAATGCTGATGGTCTGGAACCAAACCTACAGTATCTCTGAGGTATGCCTCTGATTGACCAAAGACACCCACATACACAAGACATATGTATATATGTAGGTCAAAAGGGCTCAAAAACGTAAATGTAAAAGGACTCAATAGATATAATCCTTTCTTTTTTTCCCTTCATATTAAGTATCTTCATGACTTCCCCAGTAGCTCAGCTGATAAAGAATCCACCAGCAGTGCAGGAGACCCCAGTTCAATTCCTGGTCAGGAAGATCCCCAGGAGAAGAGAACAGCTACCCACTCCAGTATTCTTGCCTGAAGAATTCCATGGACAGAGGAACCTAGCAGGCTACAGGCTCAGTCAAAAGGGCTATATGTCGGTCAAAAGGGATCAATGACATAAATGTAAAAGGACTCAATAGATATAATCTTTTCTTTTTTTCTTTCATTTTAAGTGTCTTCATATTTATTTATTTTTTGTTTATAGTGAAAGCCCAGTAGTTGCAGTAGCATAGTTTTAGACAAGCATATTCTTTCAGATTCCATTTCAAATTACAGAGAAATGCCTGGAATCTCATTAACTGTGCTTTAACATATTTAACACAAATTTTCATGCTTATGCCTAACTGCAGTTGCATCCTTCTTTGCTGACACCAGTACCCCTGAGTGGGCCTCAAAGTCTATGAGACTGGCTGGCCAAGTATGGCAAAAAAAACAAAGGACTGGAAAATAAGATAATTCTTTCTTTTAATAGATACTTGAAAATAATTCAGAAGTAGAACTGCACATGCTACATTAATGAAAATTTTACTTTAAAAAAACTTTATTATCAGGAATTTCCTGACTGTCCAGTGGTTTCATTGCTGAGGGCTTGGGTTCAATCCCTGGTTGGGACCAAGATCCCAGGAGCCACACCTTGCAGCCAAAGCAGATAATCTTTATTATGTAAAGAAGTACAATATACACGTTTGATTAACCTTTTTCTTTGGTAAGATGCATTTCTGTAAATTATGTGACATTACCTTGATTTCATGGAGTCTTGGTATCCTGAGTGGAGGTTTTGGTGGGTTTTGGTAGTTAAGTAGGAAATTAGGCAGTGTAGAGTATATTTTGTTTTCTCTCCTTAGGGAAAAAAAAACAAAACACCAAAACAAAACAAAAAATAAATCCCTCATTAGTATGGAGAGTTTGAAACATACTTAAGAAAGACTAGTTTAATGAACCCTCACGTGCTTCCATGGACAGAGGAGCCTGGTGGGCTGTAGTCCATGGGGTCGCAAAGAGTCGGACACGACTGAGTGATTAAAAATGCACAAACATATGTGCCCATCAGCTTACTGGCATATTATTTTAGCTCCCCACTCCTTCCTCCTACCTACCAGTATAGAATTAGTTGAAATAAATGCCATATATTGTCATTTCAATCACAATCTTTTAGAATGTTACTCTAAAGATTAGTACTCTTTTATGTACACTTTTAGTAAAGTGAATTTTGGTTTTCTATTTAATCTTCAGATCCCAGTTGCAAACAGTTTATGTGATGGATAAACAATATGAAATGTCTCATTAACGAAATGCAGTAATTAAATCTAGAAGTAAATCTTTTAGCATTTTGAAAGTTAAATTGAAATAGATTTTAAAGATGTGACTAATTTTTTTGGGGGAGCCACACCATGTGGCATGTGGGATCTTAGTGGCCAGACTAGGACTCAAACCTGTTCCCCCTGTGGTGAAAGTGTGGAGTCCTAACCACTGAACTGCCAGGGAATTCCCAAGATGTAACTAATTATTAAAAGCACCAGTGTTATTCTGGCTTAGAAATTTAGACTTTTTTTTGCTGGTCTTTTTCGACTTCTTTTTTTAAAATTGAGATTTAGTTGATTTACAGTATCATAAATTTCAGGTAATTTTCAAGAAAATTAGAGATACCAAGGGAACATTTCATGCAAAGATGGGTACAGTAAAGGATAGAAATGGTATGGACCTAACCAAAGCAGAAGATATTAAGAAAAGGTTGCAAGAATACACTGAAGAACTATACAAAAAATATCTTAATGACCCAGATAATCACAACGCTGTGATCAGTCACCTAGAGTCAAACATCCTGGAATGCGAAGTCAGGTGGGCCTTAGGAACTACAAACAAAGCTAAGGGAGGTGATGGAATTCCAGTTGAGCTATTTCAAGTCCTAAAAGATGATGCTGTGAAAGTGCTGCACTCAACATGCCAGCAAATTTGGAAAATTCAGTAGTGGCCACAGGACTGGAAAAGGTCAATTTTCATTAAAATCCCAAAGAAAGGCAGTGCCAGAGAATGTTCAAACTACCGCACAATTGCACACATCTCACACGCTAGCAAAGTAATACTCAAAATTCTCCAAACCAGGCTTCAGCAGTACGTGAACTGAGAACTTCCAGATGTTCAAGTTGGATTTAGAAAAAGCAGAAGAACCAGAGATCAAATTGCCAACATCCATTGGATCATCGAAAATGCAAGAAGAGTTCCAGAAAAGCATCTACTTCTTTATTGACTACACCAAAGCCTTTGACTGTGTAGATCACAACAAACTGTGGAAAATTCTTCAAGAGATGGGAATACCAGACCCCCTTACCTGCCTCCTGAGATATCTGTATGCAGGTCAAGTAGCAACAGTTAGAATCAGACTTGGAACAACAGACTGGTTCCAAATCAGGAAAGGAGTATGTGAAGGCTGTATATTGTTATACAGCTTATTTAACTTATATGTAGAGTACATCATGAGGAATGCTGGAGTGGATGAAGCACAAGCCAGAATCAAAATTGCCAGGAGAAATATCAATAATCTCAGATATGCAGATGACACCACCTTTATGGCAGAAAGAGAAGAGGAACTAAAGAGCCTCTTGATGAAAGTGAGAGAGGAGACTGAAAAAGCTGGCTTAAAACTCATCATTCAAAAAACTAAGATCATGGCATCCACTGTCATCATTTCATGGCAAATAGATGGGGAACCAGTGGAAACAGTGACAGACTTTATTTGCTTGGGCTCCAAAATCACTGCAGATGGTAGCTTTAGCCCTGAAATTAAAAGACACTTGCTCCTTGAAAGAAAAGTTATGACCAATCTAGACAGCATTTTAAAAAGCAGAGCTAATACTTTGCCAACATAGGTCCGTCTAGTCAAGGCTATTGTTTTTCCAGTAGTCATGTATGGATGTGAGAGTTGGAGCATAAAGAAAGCTGAGCGCCAAAGAATTGATACCTTAGAACTGTGGTGTTGGAGAAGACGCTTGAGAATCCCTTGGACTGCAAGGAGATCAAACAAGTCAATCCTAAAGGAAATCAGTCCTGAATATTCATGGAGACTGATGCTGAAACTGAAATTCCAATACTTTGGCCACCTGATGCAAAGAACTGACTCATAGGAAAAGACCCTGATGCTGGGAAAGATTGAAGGCAGGAGAAGGGGGCGACAGAGGATGAGATGGTTGGATGGCATCACCTACTCGATGGACATGAGTTTGAGCAAGCTCCAGGAATTGGTGATGGACAGGGAAGCCTGGTGTGCTACAGCCCACAGGGTCGCAAAGAGCCAGACATGACTGAACAACTGAACTGAACTGAAAGAGTATGCTTCACTTATAGTTATTTTGAAATACTGACTGTATTCTTCGTATTGTAAAATAAGAGGCTTTCTATTAACATCTTGTTATAAGTAAGCTGTCAGTAGGGTCACTTGCTTGTATTATTTAACTATTGCCATGGAACAAATTATCCTAAAATTTAGCGCTGAACAGAAGTGTTTATTATCTTGCATACTTTCTGAGGGTCAGAAATCCAAGGGCAACTTAACTGGATGGTTCTGGCTCAGAGTCTGTCTATTACAAGGTTGCAGTCAAGCTGCTGGCAGGAGTGCAGTCACCCCAGGGCCCTGCCCAACTGTGGCTGAAGAGTCTGCTTCTAAACTCAGTTGTGTAACTGTTAGCAGCCTGTTTCTTACCACTTGGGCTTCTTTGTAGGCTGCCTGTTCATCCTAATTACATGACTGCAGACTTCCCTCAGAGCAAGTGATGAGAGAGACAGACAATCACAGATAGACAGATGGAGAGGGGGCTCATGATGGAATCTGTGAGGTTTTTTATACCTTATCTCAGAAGTGGCATACCATGGTTCCTGTCTTATGCGTAGGACCCACAGTCCTGCCCTGGTTCACTGTGAGAGGGTATCCTCAGGCTGTGAATGTCAGATAACGGGGATTGAGCTATCTTGCAGGTTGGCTACCACAATGATTTTGGCAATATTAAAGCCTTTAAATTTCTTTTTTTTTTTTTTAATTTTTTTTGCTTGTTCAATAAGTTTATTATTGTCTTATCTGAAAAATCTTGATAGAAAATGTGGTTTGGTTTAACTCTCAGCAGCTCGTTCCTGAGCTCTAAGGAAGCTTGCCTTCTTCTGAGCTACCTGATCTTTCTTCTGGGCAAGTGACATTTTGGGACGGTTCCACCTCTTCTTTTTAACTTCTTTCTTAGGCTTCTTCTCATACACTGGATTCTCTCATATTGCAGCATGAGCTTTCTTATACATCTCCTCCATCATGTCTGGAGTTACGTTGTTCTTTATGTACTGAGAGAATTATTTCTGATTTAGGACTTAAAACTTTCAGCAGTGATTTTAAATAGAATGTGTCAAAGCTGTGGTAGTAGTGTGCAGGATTTTGAGCAATATGTATTTGAAAGAGATAATACTGATCTGCTGTTTCAGAGAGGCATAGCAAGCAGAATTTGAGTGCAGGCTCTGAAGCAGACTGCTTTGGGCAAGGTACTTAAATGTCCTCTACCTAATAATAATAGAACTCTAACTCCTCTTGGGATTTGCTGGTCAAATGCTTAGAACAGTGCCTGGCACATGAAAATGAAAGTGAAAGTCGCTCATTTGTGTCCAACTCTTTGTGACTGCTTGGACTATACAGTCCATGGAGCTCTCCAGACCAGAGTACTGGAGTGGGTAGTCTTTCCCTTCTCCAGGAGATCTTCCCAACCCAGGGATCAAACCCAGGTCTCCCGCATTGCAGGTGGATTCTTTACCAAGTGAGCTATGCCGGGCACACAGTAGGCGCTTAAATCTTATTTGCAATTTTAATTTTTATTGTTAAAAGAGCTTGAGTGAATCCACTGCTTTTGTCTCTGAATCATGGGTTAAGAGTGTTGGAAGATGAGTCTGGAGAGGTAGGCAGGGACCTGTGTGCTCTGGGAAGGATGAAGCTTCACCTCTGCTAGCTAAGCAGAGCTGATTTGTATTTATGCCTGGTAACGCTTGGCAATTAGTGTTTATTTTAAACTACTTTGTTTAGAAAAGAGTGGTTAGGGTTTTGTAGCACTTCCTTTGTTCATTTTTGCCTCAGTAATAACACCTAGACTCATACTTTGGCCTCAGCAGTACAGAGGATACAGGTATTGTTTTCTTTAAAAAAAAAAAAAACCAAACCAAAAAACAGCCCCATTTGAAAGAGAAACAATGGTGGTATTGCTCTTTAAAAAAGGAAAATGAAAAAAGAAAGAACGAAAAGGGTGGTAGTAGAAGGGAACTGAAAAGTGCTTGATAAATTATGTAAGGAAGCATTTAGCTTTGGTTGGAAATTTAGTTGTTAGCCAGCTGCAAGCAAACCCATCTGGCACCCTTTTTCATTGTTCTTCTGAAATATTCATGGGCTGCAACAGCCCTGCCTTGTTTCCATTAGTTCCTCCCATATTCTTATGCTTGGTGGCCGATCTGGAGTTGCACTGAGTTGCCCTTGTTTTGTTTCCTTGTTGCTGTGGATGTAATCAATAAAGAATAGACACTCATGGAAAACTTTGTGTATACTCAAATTCTCTTGAAAAATAAACTGTGAGCCAAATTAAATAATGTAGGATTTGAACAAAATAATCACTACAGTTCATTATGCTTAAAAGTATCTATGATACTCCAAGCGTTTCTGAATTATGCATCTCATTTGATCATCAGCAGTACCATTCATTTTCATTAAAGAAATTTTATTTTTTATTTAGAGAGCATTAGTAAAGTAAACTTTAAAAAAAAGTTTGTAAAAGGTATTTGCATGTTTCTTATTTCTCAGAGATCTCTTGAAGTCATTTAGAATGTAGATCAAGAAAGCATAAGGAATCCTTTTATATTTTAAAATTAGCTTCTTTATTGAAGTATAGTTGGTTTATAATATTAATTGCAGGTATAATATAGTGATTCAGTATTTTTACAGATTGTACTCCATTTAAGTAATGGCTGTATTTCTTTGTGCTGTACACTGTATTCTGTTGCTTTCTATTTTATACAAGTAGTTTGTATCTCTTAGTCCCAGACTCCTAACTTGTCCCCCTCCTCTTTCCTCTCCCCACTGGTAACCACTAGTTAGTTTTCTGTGTCTGTAAGTCTTGTTTCTTTTTTGTTATATATATTTGTTTGCTTTATTTTTAGATTCCAGGTATAAGAGATAAGAGCATTTGTCTTTCTCTAACTTGAACATTAGAGTGCATGTATCTTTTTGAACTAGTGTTTTCATTTTTTGGATATGTACTCAAGAGTGGAATTGCTTGATTATGTGGTAGTCCTATTTTTAGTTTTCTGAGCGATCTCCATACTGTTTTCCACAGTGTCTGTACTAGTTTACATCCTTACCATCGGTGCACAAGGCTTCCCTTTTCTCTACATCCTTATTTCTTGTCTTTCTAATGATAGCCTTTCTGACAGGTGTGAGGTGATATCTCACTGTGGTTTTGATTTTCATTTCCCTGATGATTAGTGATGTTAAGTATCTTTTCATGTGCTTATTGGCCATCAATATGTTTTTGGAAAAAATGTCAATTCAGAGCTTCTGCCCATTCTTTTAAATTGGATTGTTCAGAGTTGTTGTTTTTTTCTATATTGGGTTATATGAGCTGTTTATATATATTGGATATTAACCCCTTATCAGTCATATCATTTGCAGATATCTTCTCCCTTTCAGTAGGTTGTTTAATTCTTTTATCCCAGATCATTGATGTTGGAATTGTTTTTAATATTCAAAAAAAGGTTCTGAAAACTGGTCTTATAAATTTCTCTCCAGGTTCACGAAAGTGCTCTTTCTACACATCTATTATAGTTATTCCTACTTCTCTCTCTCTCCCTTTTTTTTTTTGGTTTGCTGTTACTGCTTTATCTCAAATTCCTTAATGTGGGCTTTAATGAAGGGATATCCAAAACTTTGGAGGGGATGTTGATGTCTTAAAAGGTCTGTCTTGTGAGAAACTTAAAGAGCCCCCTTACTCCGTGCTTCTTTTTTTTAAAAAAAATTTTGTTTTTATTTTTTTCTTTTACCTTTTGACTCCTTTCAGCAATTTCTCTAACTTCCCCCCCACCCCTGCCACCTCTGGCACCACCAATCTGTTCTGTGAACTTGGGTTTATATATACGTGTATGTGCATGTGTGTGTATACACATATGTTTATAATATATATTATATATAATTTTTATATATACTATATGGGCTTCCCTGATAGCTCAGCTGGTAAAGAATCTACCTGCAATGTGGAAAACTTGGGTTCAATCCCTGGGTTGGGAAGATCCCCTGAAGAAAGGAAAGGCTACACACTCCAGTATTCTGGCCTGGAGAATTCCACGGACTGTGTGGTCCATGGGGTCGCAAAGAGTCGGACACTACTGAGCGATTTTCACTGTGTTAGTTTTCTTGCCTGGGAAATCCCATGGACAAAGGAGCCTGGCAGGCTATACAGTCTGGAGTTGCAGAGAGTCAAACAGGACTGAGCACACACACATGTATATACACATATATGTGTTTGAGTAGTTTTTAGATTCTATGTGTAAAAGACATCATACAGTATTTGTCTTTCTCTGTCTGACTTTCTTCACTTAGTATAGTGCCCTCGAGATCCATCCATGTTGTCATAATGGCAAGATTCTATTTTTATGGCTGAATAATATTCCATTATATGTATATGTGTCTTTGTGTGTATGTCTCTCACAGTTTGTTTATTCATTTATTGGGTGATGGACACTTAAGTCGTTTTCATATGTTGGCTATTGCAAACAATGCTGCAATTAATATTGGGGTGCAAATATCTTTTCAAGTTAGTGTTTTCATTTTCTTCAGATAAATACCCAGAAGTGGAATTACTAGGTCATATTGTAGTTCTGTTTTTACTTTTTTGAGGAACCTCTATACTGTTTTCCATAGTACCTGCACCAGTTTAACTTCCTTTATTTTGGCTCCATTGCATGGCTTAGAGGACCACCCAGGGAATTCCTGTCAGTTCAGTTCAGTCCCTCAGTTGTGTCCGACTCTTTGCAACCCCATGGGCTGCAGCACACCAGGCTTCCCTGTCCACCACCAACTCCCGGAGCTGCTCAAACTCATGTCCATCGAGTCAGTGACGCCATCCAACCATCTCATCCTCTGTCGTCCCCTTCTCCTCCCACCTTCAATCTTTCCCAACATCAGGGTCTTTTCTTATGAGTCAGTTCTTCATATCAGGTGGCCAAAGTATTGGAGTTTCAGCTTTAGCATCAGTCCTTCCAATGAATATTCAGGACAGATTTCCTTTAGGATTAAGTCGTTTGATCTCCTTGCAGTCCAAGGGATTCTCAAGTCTTCTCCAACACCACAGATCTAAAGCAACAATTCTTTGGCGCTCAGCTTTCTTCATAGTCCAACTCTCATATCCATACATGACTATTGGAAAAACAATAGCCTTGATTAGACGGACCTATGTTGGCAAAGTAATATCTCTGCTTTTTAAAATGCTGTCTAGGTTGGTCATAGCTTTTCTTCCAAGGATCAGGCGTCTTTTAATTTCACAGTTGCAGTCACCATCTGCAGTGATTTTGGAACCCAAGAAAATAACATCTGTCATTGTTTCCACTGTTTCCCCATCTATTTGCCATAAAGTGATGGTACCGGATGCCATGATCTTAGTTTTTTGAATGTTGAGTTTTAAGCCAACTTTTTCACTCTCCTCTTTCACTTTCATCAAGAGGCTCTTCAGTGCCTCTTGACTTTCTGCCATAAGGGTGGTGTCATCTGTGTATCTCAGGTTATTGATATAACCTCAGATTATATCAGTTTGTTCTTCATCCAGCCTGGCATTGCTCATGATATATTCTGCATATAAGTAAAATAAACAGGGTGACAATATACAGCCTTGACGTACTTCTTTCCCAATTTGGTACCAGTCTGTTGTTCCATGTCTGGTTCTAACTGTTGTGACTTGACCTGCATACAGATATCTCAGGAGGCAGGTAAGGTGGTCTGGTATTCCCATCTCTTGAAGAATTTTCCACAGTTTGTTTTGATCCACACAGTTAAAGGCTTTGGTATAGTCAATAAAGCAGAAGTAGATGTTTTTCTGGAATTCTCTTGCTTTTTCTATGATCCAGCAGATATTGGCAATTTGATCTCTGGTTCCTCTGCCTTTTATAAATCCAGCTTGAACATCTGTAAGTTCTTGGTTCGTGTACTATTGAAGTCTGGCTTGGAGAATTTTGAGCATTACTTTGCTAGCGTGTGAGATGAGTGCGATTGTGTGGTCATTTGAGCATTCTTTGTTATTGCCTTTCTTTGGGATTTTAATGAAAACTGACCTTTTCTAATCCTGTGGCCACTGCTGAGTTTTCCAAATTCGCTGGCATATTGAGTGCAGCACTTTCACAGCATCATCTTTCAGGATTTGAAATAGCTCAACTGGAATTCCATCACTTCCACTTGCTTTGTTTGTAGTGATGCTTCCTAAGGCCCACTTGACTTCGCATTCCAGAATGTCTGGCTCTAGGTGAGTGATCACACTATCGTGATTATCTGGATTGTGAAGATCATTTTTGTATAGTTCTTCTGTGTATTCTTGCCACCTCTTCTTAATATCTTCTGCTTCTGATAGGTGCATACCATTTCTGTCCTTTATTGAGCCCATCTTTGCATGAAATGTTCCCTTGGTATCTCTAATTTTCTTGGAGAGATCTCTAGTCTTTCCCATTGTATTGTTTTCCTCTATTTCTTTGCATTGATCACTGAGGAAGACTTTCTTATCTGTCCTTGCTATTCTTTGAAACTCTACATTCAAAATGGTATATCTTTCCTTTTAACCTTTGCCTTTAGCTTCCTGAGGGTTCTCTTTTCTTTACATTCTTGCCAGTGCTTGTTGTTGTTCTTTTTGATGTTAGCCATTCTGACAGGTGTGAAGTAATATCCCATTGTAGTTTTGATTTGTATTTCCCTGATGATTAATGATGTTGAGCATCTTTTCATGCACCTGTTGGCTATCTGTATGTCTTTGGAAAAATGTCAGTTCAGATCGTCCCCCCATTTTTAAATTAGATTTTTTTTTTGCTATTGTAAGAGTTCTTTGTATATTTTAGATATTTACCCCTTATCAGATACATGATTTGCAGATATTTTTTTCCATTCAGTAACTTGGCTTTTCATTTTGTTGCTGGTTTTCTTTCTTGTGCAGAAGCTTTTTGTATGATATAGTCCCACTAATTTATTTTTGATGCTATTGCTTTTGGTGTTAGATTTTAAAAAATCATTGCCAAGTACTATGTCAAGGAGCTTAGTGCCTATGTTTTCTTTTGGGATTTTAATGGTTTCAGATCTAATGCTCAGATCTTTAATCCACTTGATTAAATCCATGAATGGTGGATTTAATCCATGCATGGCATAAGATAGTGGTTGAATTTCATTTGTTTGCATGTGGCTGTTCAGTTTTCCCAGCATGGTTAGCTGAAGAGACTGTCCTTTCCCTATTGTATATTCTTGGCTCCTTTGTTGTAAATTAATTGATCATTTATATGTGGGTTTGTTTCTATATGCTCTCTTCTATTCCATTGAGCTGTGTGTCTGTTTTTATGCCAGTCATGTGCTCTTTTAATTGCTATAGCTTTGTAATATAGTTTGAAATCAGAGAGTATGATGCCTCCAGCTTTGTTGTTCTTTCTCAGGATTGCTTTTGCTATTCAGATTTTTTATGTGTGTGGTTCCTTATAAATTTGGGGATTATTTGTTCTGTTTCTTTGGAAAATGTCATTGGAGTTTTGATAGAGATTGCAATGAATTTATAGATTGTGTTAGATAGTTATCATATTTTAACAGTCTTGATTCTTCCAATCCATGAGCATGGAATATCTTTCCATTTATTTGTGTCATTTTCAATAAAAAAAAAACACTTCAATATATAGATCTTTGATATACAGATGTTTTCAATATACAGATCATTTATTTGTGTCATCAATTTTTTTATTACTGTCTTTGATATATACAGAAAATTTTGATATATAGGTCTTTTTCTTCCTTGGTTAAATTTATTCTAGGTATTTATTCTTTTTGATGCAATTGTAAAGGGGATTGAATTGCAACAGTTTTTTGTATATTGATTTCATGTCCTACAACCTTAGTGGATTTGTTTATTAGTTCTAATAGAATTTTGATGGCTTCATCAGGGTGTTCTATACATACCTACTTCTTTTTAAGAAGGAACCTTGCCACTATTTAGGGATATCTTCAGTGGTCATATATGACATTCTTCTATTAGCTCCCTATTTTACATGGGAAGAAAACTCTTGTATATATTTTAAAGGAGATCGGCAGTTTTAATGCATACCAACTGCTGAGATTTTACCTACTTGAATGATAGATTAAAAATTTTAAAACAGTGAAGTCATTCTTTTCATTTTTGTAGGTTAGCATTATGACAGTGGTGTTAATTAAAAAACAGGGGCTGTTTGTGTCACAAATTTGTGTGATATGGATTTTAATGTTTGTATGATCTTCCTTTGGTTTCTCTTTTAGCTTTGGCTCCTTTGTCTGCTCTGGTCTTGGAAGATGAAGAAACATAATGACTTTTTTGGTGTCAGTGCTTCCCAGAAACCTGGCTGGCTTTATTGGTCAATAGGACCCATTTGCCACCTTTTAAACAAAGGATTTGAAGGCCTTGCAGGCTGCCCATCTGTCCTAGGAAGCTTTGTATGGCTAACGTCTAGAAAGAAGTTTTACTTAGAGGCAGAAGGAAGCCTTTTCCACATAAGTATTTAGAATTTATGAAAAAAGTTTCTAGGTAAATACATAAAGTGACTTTCAGTTTTGTTCTATATTCCAAGTCACCTGATTCTGTTTTCATGTGTTAGGAAGGGATAAGTTGAACAGAACTGAAGGTCTTGTCACTGAAGGAATTAAATTATTGCAGAGCAGTCTTTTTAGAGTAGAAAGGACTTAGTTGCTTTTATGTGTTATTTTTGTTCATTTTATTACTCATGTAACATCATTATGTGCAAGCCATTTATTTCTTTAAGTTTGTCCTTTAGGGAGTTATTCTGTACTGTAAGATGTGTGCATTCTTTACCTGTGTGTACTTAATTTGCCATTTTTATTTTCCAGGTAGACTTTTGGGTACTAATGAGGTGGAGCTGGCCACATGTATTAACATCATTTCTAGGCTCATTTTTCTGTCCTCCAGACTTGAAGCTACTTGAGGGAAACAGTTTAGCATAGCAGTTGAGTATATGCATTCTGGAATTCGAAGTGCCTGAGATTAAACCCCAACTCTGACACTTGCTAGTTTTGCTTCTTAAATTTTCTAAGCTCTCATCTCTAAAACAAAGAAGTTTAACTCATAAAGTTGTTACATTAATAAAGGAGATAATATGCACTGTCTGGGATACATAGGAAACAATAAATATAATATATTATTTACTTTTGTAACCCCTCAGCATCTAGTACAGTGCCAGAATGCATAATCATTGTCAATATAATTGATAAGTATGCTTAAAAGATCAGTCCTGGGTATTCATTAGAAGGACTGATGCTAAAGCTGAAACTCCAATACTTTGGCCACCTCATGCGAAGAGTTGACTCATTGGAAAAGACTCTGATGCTGGGAGGGGCTGGGGGCAGGAGGAGAAGGGGACGACAGAGGATGAGATGGCTGGATGGCATCACTGACTCGATGGACGTGAGTTTGAGTGAACTCCGGGAGTTAGTGATGGATAGGGAGGCCTGGCGTGCTGTGATTCATGGGGTCACAAAGAGTCGGACACAACTGAGTGTCTGAACTGAACTGATGCTTAAAAGAAAAGCAAATGCTTATGATTTGACGTTTGTATCTTATTTTGACTGTAGTCACTACACTCAAGGTCGTATCAGCTCCTGTCACAGACCTGACAAATAATTAGGTACCCAAGATGTGTTTGAATACATTGTTGATTTTTCACCTGTCCTTGAAATGTCAAGTTTTTCTGTTTGTCACTTTATGTTATGCTAAACAGACTGGAGCTTTCGGTGTCCTTTTGAGGACTGAAACTATAAATTCAGGATGTTAGATGCTGTCTAAGATTTCAGAATGGTGATGAGTTTTGGTTTTGTTTTGTTTTTTGTTTCTAAAGGTGATCATCTCAGCTTTAGGTTTTCAGGTAAAACAAACTGTTATAGGTATATAGCTCTAGCAGAAATTATTGTTTAATTCATTTGCATTTACCTGGCATTGAGTTGTATTTCCTTGCTGTTTCTCTTTTGCCATGTTTGGGTAAGGAAATGCTTGCTAAGCTTTAAGTTATATTTGATTTGCTTTTTTTTTCCCCATGAAACTCTTACATTAGTGTGTACCAGGTACATATATGTGACTCAGGGCCTCTGAGTGTAGATCTTTCTTGGTAATAGAACTCTTCCTTTCTTTGTCCTTTGCACAGAGTTCTTCAAGTCTCTAAACATGACTGGAGTCTTGACAAAAGGTTCCAGCTAATCTCTTATTCCATTTTCTTATGGGAATATACTCCTAGTTCTAGTACTGTCTTCCACAGTCTTTGCAAGGTGAGGTGAGTTCACTGAGGCTGAATTTCTTCCTCCCTTTCTCCTTTCTTTCCTTCCTTCCCACTATATTAAGCATAGTGCCCAGGGTAGGCCTCACTGAGAAGTGATCATTGAGCAAACACCTTAAGGAAGTAAGGAAGTTAACCAAGTGAACATTTGGGGTAAGTGCCTTCCAGGTAAGAATTTTTATTCCATTTTACTTATGTTAAAGTTAGATTTAGTGAGGTATATTTCCACAAGGTAAAATTAAACCATTTTAGCTCATCAGTTCAGTTCAGTTCAGTCGCTCAGTCGTGTCCGACTCTTTGCGACCCCATGAATCACAGCACGCCAGGCCTCCCTGTCCATCATAAACTCCCGGAGTTCACTCAGACTCAAGTCCATTGAGTCAGTGATGCCATCCAGCCATCTCATCCTCTGTCGTCCCCTTCTCCTCCTGCCCCCAACCCCTCCCAGTATCAGAGTCTTTTCCAATGAGTCAGCTCTTCGCATGAGGTGGCCAGAGTACTGGAGTTGCAGCTTTAGCATCATTCCCTCCAAAGAAATCCCAGGGCTGATCTCCTTCAGAATGGACTGGTTGGATCTCCTTGCAGTCCAAGGGACTCTTAAGAGACTTCTCCAACACCACAATTCAAAAGCATCAATTCTTTGGCGTTCAGCCTTCTTCACAGTCCAACTCTCACATCCATACATGACCACAGGAAAAACCATAGCCTTGACTAGACGAACCTTTGTTGGCAAAGTAATTGTCTCTGCTTTTGAATATGCTGTCTAGGTTGGTCATAACTTTCCTTCCAAGGAGTAAGCGTCTTTTAATTTCATGGCTGCAGTCACCATCTGCAGTGATTTGGGAGCCCAGAAAAATAAAGTCTGACACTGTTTCCACTGTTTCCCCATCTATTTCCCATGAAGTGATGGGACCGGATGCCGTGATCTTCGTTTTCTGAATGTTGAGCTTTAAGCCAACTTTTTCACTCTCCACTTTCACTTTCATCAAGAGGCTTTTGAGTTCCTCTTCACTTTCTGCCATAAGGGTGGTATCATCTGCATATCTGAGGTTATTGATATTTCTCCCAGCAGTCTTGATTCCAGCTTGTGTTTCTTCCAGTCCAGCGTTTCTCATCATGTACTCTGCATATAAGTTAAATAAGCAGGGTGACAATATACAGCCTTAATGTACTCCTTTTCCTATTTGGAACCAGTCTGTTGTTCCATGTCCAGTTCTAACTGTTGCTTCCTGACCTGCATACAGATTTCTCAAGAGGCAGGTCAGGTGGTCTGGTATTCCCATCTCTTTCAGAATTTCCCACAGTTTATTGTGATCCACACAGTCAAAGGCTTCGCCATAGTCAGTAAAGCAGAAATGGATGTTTTTCTGGAACTCTCTTGCTTTTTCCATGATCCAGCGGATGTTGGCAATTTGATCTCTGGTTCCTCTGCCTTTTCTAAAACCAGCTTGAACATCTGGTAGTTCACGGTTCACATATTGCTGAAGCCTGGCTTGGAGAATTTTGAGCATTACTTTACTAGCATGTGAGATGAGTGCAATTGTGCGGTAGTTTGAGCATTCTTTGGCATTGCCTTTCTTTGAGATTGGAATGAAAACTGACCTTTTCCAGTCCTGTGGCCACTGCTGAGTTTTCCAAATTTGCTGGCATATTGAGTGCAGCGCTTTCACAGCATCGTTTTTCAGGATTTTAGCTCATAGTGTTGTGCATTTTAACAAGCTCATACAGTTTCATAAACACGGCCGTAATCAAGACACAGAACAGTTCCAACATTCCCCCCAACCCCTCAGCACTTGGCAATCACTGATCTGTTTTCTGTCACTATAGTTTTGACTCTTGTAGAATATCATGTAATGTATGGCTGCATGCATCAGTTTATTCCCTTTTCTTGCAGAGTAGTATTCCATTGTGTGAATGCAACATAGGTTGTTTATCGATTCACCCATTTAAGAACATTTTGCTTATTTCTGGATTTTGGCAGTTACGAAAAAAACTACTACGAACATTCTTATACAAGTTTTTGTGCAAACATAAGCTTTGAAAACCAAAATTTTGACAGGTAATTTCTGTATTTACAGAAAATAGAAAACAAAGAAAAAGCAGAAGGAAAAAAAAAAACATTGAAGTCTGAGATGAACATTCCAAGGAGCGTCTCTTCACAGAGTGTTTCATAGTAGGAATTAAAAGAGTTTTTAAGGATGGGTAGAAAATCTGATGATTTTTGAGGGCCTTTCCAAAGGAGGAGGGTAATCTTTAACAAAACTGGAAATTGGGAATAACAAAACTGGAAATTGGGAGTAACAAAAGCAAATAAATTGGTTTCAAGATGAAAAGAGAGAGAACAAGAAGAGCACGGACGCTAGGTGTGGTTCTGGTGGTGGTCTGTGACTCCAAGGAACCTTAAGGAGCCTGGAGGAATGAACAGGGAGAAGGATAGCAGGAGAGGAAGGCAAAAGGGTCACTATACAGTCCATGGAATTCTCCAGGCCAGAATACTGGAGTGGGTAACCTTTCCCTTCTCCAGGGAATTTTCCCAGCCCAGGGATCGAACCCAGGTCTCTTGCACTGTAGGTGGATTCTTTACCAGCTGAGCCACAAGGGAAGCCCCAGAAGGGTCACATTTGAGGTCAGATCCTGAAAGGCCTTGTATCATTGAAAGGGCTTTGGCTTTTAACTCTGAGAGATGAAGAGCCATGGCAGAGTTTGAACAGAGGAGAGACCTCTGACTTAGTTTTAAAAAGATCATTCTGGCAGCTGTTTCAAGACTGAACTGTAAGGCTACAAGAGTGGAAGCAGGAAGGTCTGTTAGGAAGCCTGTAGTAATCTAGGTAAAAGATGGTGGTAGCTCAGAATACATGGTGAGATATGATTAGTTTTTAGATATATTTGGAAGATTGAAGCAATAGGATTTCATTATCAAATTGTGGGATGTGACAGAAGGGTAGGAATCAAGAACAACTTCAAAGGTTTGAACTCCAGCAACTTGAAAAATGGAATTGCTGTCAGCTTAAATGGGGGAAGACTGTGAGTTACAAAGGTTGGAGGTGTGGCAGTGCAGATCAGGACATGGACATGCTGAGTATGAAATGCTTATTAGATATCTTGGTCAAGTATGTTATTAAGTGTATGAGTTAGAAGTTAGAAAAGACTGAGCTGAAATTAAAATATAATTATGCATGTATTTAAATTCTTGAGACTGGATAACACTACCTAGAGAGAATTATAGATAAAGAAGAGGAAAAGAGCCAAAGATAGCTCATGGACACTCGAACGTTAATACTGTATCAATGCTGCTGCTGCTGCTAAGTTGCTTCAGTCTTGTCCGACTCTGTGCAGCCCCATAGACAGCAGCCCATC
This sequence comes from Bubalus bubalis, assembly GCF_019923935.1. Classification (NCBI taxonomy): domain Eukaryota; kingdom Metazoa; phylum Chordata; class Mammalia; order Artiodactyla; family Bovidae; genus Bubalus; species Bubalus bubalis. The sequence goes on along the minus strand of NC_059160.1, from coordinate 41,429,351 downwards.
AGGCTCCACTGTCCCTGGAATTCTCCAGGCAAGAACACTGGAGCGGGTTGCCATTTCCTTCTCCAATGCATGAAAATGAAAAGTGAAAGTGAAGTCGCTCAGTTGTGTCCGACTCTTAGCAACCTCATGGACTGCAGCCTACCAGGCTCCTCTGTCCATGGGATTTTCCAGGCAGGAATACTGGAGTGGGGTTCTGTATCAGTAAGCACATATAAAACATTTTAGGGAAAAATTATGAGTATTTTTTAAAGAATAGGATAATAAAGGAGGGTGGCTGTACTCAGAGACTGAACTGTAGGCGTTCTTTTTTCTTCCTGCTCTTCCTTCGTTTACAAAATTCTTAAAAAATTTTCCTTTGGTAGTAAGCTGAAGGTCAGAGTGAACCTACTCAGTTCAGTTCAGTCGCTCAGTCATGTCTGGCTCTTTGCAGCCCCATGGACTGCAGTATGCCAGGCTTCCCTGTCCATCACCAACTCCTGGAGCTTGCTCATACTCATGTCCATCGAGTCAGTGATGCCATCCAACCACTTCACCCTCTGTCTTCCCCTTCTCCTGCCTTCAATCTTTCCCAGCATCAGGGGCTTTTCCAGTGATTCAGTTCTTTGCGTCAGGTGGCTGAAGTATTGGAACTTCAGCTTCAGCATCAGTCCTTCCAGTGAATATTCTGATCTGATTTCCTTTAGGATTGACTGATTTGATCTCCTTGCAGACCAAGGGATTCTCAAGAGTCTTCTTGAACACCCCATGTCAAAAACATCAATTCTTTGGCGCTCAGCTTTCTTTATGGTCCAACTCTCACATCCATAACATGACTGCTGAAAAAACCATATCTTTTACTAGATGGACCCTTGTTGGCAAAGTAATGTCTCTGTTTTTGAATGTGCTGTCTAGGTTTGTCATAGCTTTTCTTCCAAGGAGCAAGTGTCTTTTAATTTCATGGCTGCAGTCACCATCTGCAGTGATTTTGAGCCCAAGAAAATAAAGTCTGTCACTGTTTCCATTGTTTCCCCATCTATTTGCCATAAAGTGATGGGACCGGATGCCATGATCTTAGTTTTCTGAATGTTGAGTTTTAAGCCAACTTTTTCACTCTCCTCTTTCACTTTCATCAAGAGGTTCTTTAGTTCCTCTTCTCTTTCTGCCATAAGGGTGGTGTCATCTGCATATCTAAGGTTGTTGGTATTTCTCCGGGCAGTCTTGATTTCAGCTTGTGCTTCCAGGCCAGCATTTTGCTTGATGTACTTTCCATATAAGTTAAATAAGCAGGGTGACAATATACAGCCTTGACATACTCCTTTCCCAATTTTGAACCAGTCTTTTGTTCCATGTCCAGTCATCTAACGGTTGCTTCTTGGCCTGCATATAGATATCTCAGGTGGCAGGTAAGGTGGTCTGGTATTCTCATCTCTTGAAGAATTTTCCACAGTTTGTTGTGATCCACACAGTCAAAGGCTTTGGCATAGTCAATAAAGCAGAAGTAGATGTTTTTCTGTAACTCTCTTGCTTTTTCGATGATCCAACGGATGTTGGCAATTCGATCTCTGGTTCCTCTGCCTTTTCTAAATCCAGCTTGAACATCTGTAAGTTCTTGGTTCATGTAGTGTTGAAGCCTAGCTTGAGGATTTTGAGCATTACCTTGATAGCATGTGAAATGAGTGCTACAATATTTGTGTTTCAATAATTTTATGTACTTTGGAAGGAATGATGCTAAAGCTGAAACTCCAGTACTTTGGCTACTCATGCAAAGAGTTAACTCATTGGAAAAGACTCTGATGCTGGGAGGGATTGGGGGCAGGAGGAGAAGGGGACGACAGAGGATGAGATGGCTGGATGGCATCACTGACTGGATGGACGTGAGTCTCAGTGAACTCCAGGAGTTGGTGATGGACAGGGAGGCCTGGTGTGCTGTGATTCATGGGGTCGCAAAGAGTTGGACACAACTGAGCGACTGAACTGAACTGAACTGAAGCAGTATTCATAATGAATGATGGAAAGTAGCTGATCTAGCAGCTGGAAAATTCTTACTGATAATTTTAGTGAGTTGAGTGGAGCTGATTCTGAACTATAATGTGGCTTAGAGGGCCATATCCTTCTTTCTTCTCTCTTCTTCCATTCTGTGTCCAGTTCTTGAGCTTGTCTTTGTATTTGTTGAGGAAAAGTAACTTATAGAGAGTAGCTTGACTTGCCATCAGTTCATTTTGTCTACTAATTGTTCAACTAAAATTGTTCAGCTGGAGACTGATTATTTTTCCTTCACTCAGTAATAAGGATTATCAATACTAAAATGATAGAAAGTTTGCTTTTCATTTTTCACCTGTTGTTAAAAATTCTGTTCTAAATTACATACTTACCATTGAATGAAGGTATATTTGGTGATTAAATGTGTGATATTTGGGAAGACTTTTTTTCCTCTCTCCTCACAGATAATGCTTCAACAATGCTGATTAAGTTGGCAGTTAAGACTCTTTAATCACTCCTAATGAGGAATGAAATTGTGTTAGTTGCATTTGTTAATAAAAATCAGTAACAGACCATATTCATGAGGTTTCTAGAATCATGAAGAATCACAGATTTTCAAATACTAAAACTTTCAATTGCTAAATGGATGTGTAGTCGATTCTTAGTCATTAGGCTGATTGGTTTTGGGGCTTTACTTCTATAATTAAGCCAGTCCTTTAGGAGGAGGGAAGCAGAGGGGAGTTGATTTAGAGTACTGTACAAAATCATTGGAGGTATTTTTCTTCTTTTATTCATGAAGTCATGGGTTCAAAGAAGTTTTAGTAAAATGCCCAGTTTTATTTCCAAAGTCAGAATAAACTTTGAAAATAAGTTTGTAACACTTGGGTACAAACTGAAAGTCTACAGAAGGAGGTAATTTGGATCTTGCATCTAAAATTTAGAAGTTCTAAGGAAAACTTTCTGTCTGATTTTGGACATCTGTAAGTCTCCATAGATCAAAGAGCTGAGGTTCAGTTTTCTTCTTTTGCTATTCCTTCACTTTCACTGCAGTAATCTTTGTGAAATGGTATCATTGCAATTGTTTTCTGTTCCAAGCCCAGGAAAAAGAAAAAGAAGAGGGAGAGAGAAGCTCGTTTATGTGTGTCCAACTCTCTGTAACCCCATGGACCATAGCCCGCCTGACTCCTCTGTCCATGGGATTTTCTCAGCAAAAATACTGGGGTGGGTTGTCATGTTCTCTTCCAGGGTATCTTTCCAACCAGGGATTGAACCTGCATCTCCTGCACTGCAGGTGAATTCTTTGCCGCTGAGCCACTAGGGCAGCCCCATTGATATATCATATGTGAGGAAATTTAGAACTGCCCTTTATAAGGAATTATTGAAAAAACATTTTCAGTAATTTTGCTGTAAATATCACAGTAAAGCTTTGTGATATGTTTCCATATAACTTTAGAACAGGTTCAGTGTCTGAGGATAACCAAAGCTAGATTATCGTGATGGTGAGCTCCTGAGACTGGTCTCTGTGGTTGCTTTTGTTTTGGGTGGGGTGGTGGCCTTAGAAGCAGCTTCCCTTGTGCTGCTTCTGCTGTGGTAAAAGTGGTGAGCATCTCTCTGGTGAAACAGGTTGCTCATTGTTCCCACTCTTTCAGTTGATTTTCTCATTTCTCCTTTTCCCTACCCTCCAAGAGATCTGAAGTGTAGTAGAGAGGTGGGGAGGGCTTTGTGCTTTTATTTTTTTTTTTCCATTGTTAAGCTTCCTTATTCATTCTAAGCCTTGAATTTGCACTTCTACTCTTTGCCTTTAAAAATGAATATATTGGACTTCACTGGTGGTCCAGTGTTTAAGACTCTGTGCTTCCACTGCAGGGGGTCTGGGTTCAGTCTTGGTCTGGAAAGTTGTGCATGCCTCATGGTATAGCCAAAAAAAGAGAATAGTATTTTTAAACTGATTATAAATATATTATATATGGTTTGTAGGAAATTCAAGCAGTACAGGGAAATATAAAGGAGATAAAAATGAAAAGCAGCCCAACAATTGAGATAACTACTGATACATTTTATTGGACATCATATCTCTACTCTATATACATGAAGATACAACATATAATAAATTATTTATTTAATATTAATAGTAACTTTATTATATATGATTTAAATGTGTCATGTAATATATTTTCATAATGTTTTTTTCATTATATAAAAACAATGGGAGGGCTTCCCAGGTGGCACTAGTGGTAAAGAATATGCCTGTCAATGCAGGAGATGCAAGAGATGCAGGTTCAATCCCTGGGTCAGAAAGATCAAGAAATAACAACCCACTCCAGTATTCTTGCCTGGGAAATTTCATGGACAGAGGAACCTGATAGACTACAGTCACAGGGTTGCACGAGTCAGACACGAGTGAGCAACTAACACTGTTCTTTTAATAGTAGAATACCATGTGTTTTATCCATCCAGTGAGATGGCTGGACGGCATCACCAGCTCAATGGAAGTGAGCTTGAGCAAACTCCAGGAGGTGGTGAAGGACAGGAAGCCTGGCGTGCTGCAGTCCGTGGGGTCACAGAGTTGGACATGACTGAGTGACTGAACAACAACAAAATATATTTTATAATGCACTTATTTATTTACATATTATCTTCCAATAGGTTCTTAGGTTGTTTTGAATTTTTTATTTATAAACAGTATTGTGGGTTGGAGTGGGAGAGAAACTCAAGAGGGAGGGATACATGTATACTTATGGCTAATTCATGTTGTTGTATGGGAGAAGCCAGCACAATTGCTTACAGCATTGTAAAGCAATTATCCTCCAGTTAAAAGAAAAACAATATTGCATGAAACTGCCTAGTAGGAAAATCTTTGCACATGTTTTAAATTATTTCTTTTAGGTCATTTTCCTAAGGGGGAAGTTACTGGGTCCAGTGGTATATATATTTTATTTTTTAATGTATTTTGCTAAACTGCCCTCTATAAAGGGTATACTTGTTTACCAGTATTATTTTTTACCTGTATTCTTGAAGGAATATTAATGGTTTTGACATTTTTTTAATCCTCCACTATTTATTTTATTAAGAAAACACATTCCACTGAAGGTTTCAGAATCTCTTTATTCTGTAGAAGATGGATTTCTTAATAGTGTCCTGCAAAACCTCTGGAATTTCCAGGTGCTGTAAAGTTCTCTCTGAAAATTAAGAGGGGCCTCTTAAAGAAACTCATTTGGCCAAAAAAAATTTTTTTAAAGAAATACGTAGATAATATTAGTATTTGCCTTCTAAAATACTTTTAATAATCTTAGGTTTTGTGCACAACTTTCAAAATTATAATTCCTTTTCTTAGAATGAAGAAAAAGAAGTTGGTGCCTTTTTAGTGTAATGAGGAGACTTGGTTATCATTGCTGATGCAAGTGGATGATACATTTTAACTCATTTCTGAATTTTCTTACTGAAGCCACATTAGAAAATGAGTTTGGCTTTCAGTTCTGTGCTTATTGATCCTACGATGAAAGGCTTAAGTTTTCAGTTGCACCCAATAATATATTCTCTGCATAAGGAAACTGTAGTACTGACCTTTCAAAAATACATAACCATAAATTAATTAAATTGGTTCCCTTGAGGGCACTCTTGCTGAAAAGGTCCATTCTTTTATACAAAGAAGGAGGAAGTTTGATTAATTTACAGATTTTACTGTAGCGTATTATATAGTATTTGGAAAAATGTCAGGCTCTCATGAATTTAAAAAACCTATACTATGGGAAATTCACTTACTTGTTAATTGAATTAGTTTCCAGAAGGATGTGAAAGCCTCAGAAGGTCTTGTGATGCGAATCAGGTTTGTTGAGAGGCAATATGTCATGTAAGAAAAAAAAAACCTGATCTCAGAATCAGATATTCTGGGTATTACTCCTGTGGGGAGACTTACTTGATCTCTCTCGGCCTCAGTTTTCTCAACTGAACAGTGTTGGTTCCGTTTCTGGGACTTCAGTGAGCATGCCTGTCTTGGGGATAGAGTCAGTTCAGTAGTTCTGGGCTGGGTCTGAAGTTCTGCCTTTTGAACAAGCTCCTAGGTAACGCCAGTGCTTCTGGCCCAAGTCTGTTTCAGTAGCAAGGAATATATAATAATCTGTGTTTCTTCCAGTTTCAGAAGTCAAACTGGGGCTATAGTAGCGTGCATACTCAGTCGTGTCCGACTTTCTGTGATCCCCCTGGACCATAGCCTGCCAGGCTCCTCAGACCATGGAATTTTCCAGGCAAGAATACTGGAGTGGGTTGCCATTTCCTATTCCTGGGGATTTTCCCAACCCAGGGGTGAAACACACATCTGTTTCATTGCCTGCATTGGTAGGTAGATTCTTTACCACCAGCACCACCTGGGAAGCTATAATAGAGATTGTTTAATATCGTAACATTTTAAATTTTTTTTGGCCATGCCACACAGCATGCAGAATTTTAGTTCCCGTACCAGGGATCAAACCCAGGCCCCCTGCAGTGAAAGTGAAAGCAGGGATCTTAACCACAAGACCACCGGGAAGTCCCCAATATAAGTGTTTTTAATATTGTTAGCTTTAAGTGAAAGAAGAGATGTATCTTTACAAATTTTAAGTTTGCTAATGAGAGACTTTCTTCTGATCATGTCCAAGATTTGTTTTCAAATAGTACAGTATTCACTCCCTCCCTTAAAAAGTTGCAAGGGTGGGGCATGGGGAATAGATAAAACCAGAATAACAAGTGTTGGTAATTGTTGAAGCTGGATGACGGGCACATAGGGGTTGATTATACTTTTCCCTTACTCTCTGTCCTTATGTGAATGTTTGAAAATTTATTTTTAAAAAAGAAAGAAAACACAAGCAATAATAAATTTGAATTTGCCAGGATCGCAGGCTGATGATATAACTACATACGTATATGTATAGCTTTAGGCACCATTTTTCAGTACTAACTTGTCTAATATGAAACAACAGTGGCAGTGACCTAAGAGAAGCTCTTTGAAGGAAAAAAAGCATAATAGCTAATGAAGCACATTTGCTGGAAAGAAAGAACTCAGAGCTGCCATTCTCCATGTGCAAGTCTTAGGCTGTTTGTTTCTTTTAAACATTGCAAATATGCTTCTGCCAACTAAACTTCAGTGTGTTAAAATGATATTTTTGGAAATTGACTTTACAAACTGTAAACTCAGAATAAATTTTGGTTGCTATAGTTGGGTATATCAAATACTGTATTTTTTTAATAGAACAAAGATACTTAAATTAGTGTACAGGAAGTACACATTCAACAAATGTTTCCCACAAATCCAGGGGCTTTTAGATATGGGGTTATAATGTTGCTTTTAAAGCTAGAGTGATTTTAAAAAACTTGATTCCCACTAAACATGCATTTTTCAGGGAGGAGTTGAAAACAAAATGGAGAAAGAATATGAGAGCTTTGTTTTGGTAGGATTTCAAGGAAGTGATCAGAAAATAGTTCTAGAATGGTACCCTATTTAGGAAATAACATTTTCATATGAGATAAACAACTATCTAGGTTAGTTATTATATGTCATAATATAGTTTATACTTTGAAAATGAATACTTAAAAAACACAAATTTTGCTGTTAATAACAAAAACTAGGAAAAAAAATATTTAGAAGTATAAACCCCAGGTACAACCATTGTTAATATTTCTTTGTATGTCTGTTTTTAATGTGATTTTATATAGTTTTTCTCCTTGATAAATCCTTTTATCCTGTTTTTTTTTTATTCAACATTGTAAAGTATGCACTTTTGTTATTATACAGTCTTTTATAAATATAACCTGAGTAAAGTAATTCTCTGTCAGGTCAGGATAAAGACCTTCATGGCTCTCAAATGGATAGATTAGAAGTATCCACTTTGATTAGGTCTAGGTTATCTATTATGATGAGTGAAATGGAGAGAGAAAGTAATTTTCTGTTGGAAAAATCAAGGCAGTTGCAAGGTCTATTCGGTATTTTGAGTTTTGAACTGAAAGAAATTTCTATATTCATCTGAGAAAGAATGTAATCCCGGGTTGAACGGAGCCACACTGGACTTTTATAAGTCCGGACAAGTGACAGCTCTGATGCCAGGATTCAGCACTTGGAAGGCTCTTCGTAGGGCAGTCACACTTGTGAATCAAACCCCAAAGTGAACCTTTGAGGATAAATAGGATACGATACTGGTGATTCTTGTCAGTCCAGGGAGTTCAAGTCTCAGCAGAGGACAAATCAAAACAAAAAGTCGGTATACACAAACATGGATTAAGTGAACTGATATCAATAAAGTGCTCAGAATAATTCTTACCACATAGTAGGAATATAAATGTTAGGTACTGTGTAAAGAACTGAAGAGAGTTTAAGGCAGCTTTATGTTTAATGTTAAAAATAGTGTAAGTAAAAGTTTAATTTCTTTGAACACTAAATATGCTGAACCAAGTTGAAAATAATGATTAAGCCCGTTTGCCTCTCCTTCTCTTTCATGTTTTATCCCTATTACTGAGGACCTTTCTCAGTGTTACCTATTTCTCTATTTTAAGTCTTTTTTTAGATTCCTAGAGTAGAGTAGGAGGTGAATCTTAGCTAATAACCTCACTGGTAACTGAGAGCAGTAACTTAAATTTAAGGTCCTAGGCTTCTGTTTCTTTAAGGTTTAAAGTTTTCAGAAGTAAATGTACTTGCTCTGTTAAGAAAATTCTTTGGAGCATGTTTTTCATTAGAAAATTTTCCTGGCATCTAAACCTGACCTGAACTTGACAAATTTCCCTTATTATCAATGTAATTGCTTTTAAAGGTGTGAAAGTATATTCTTTTTCTAAAATTCAATAAATTTTTCAATCCTGACACATTCAACTTGTGGTTTATTTTGATTTCCAAATCTCTAGTGATGTTAACTTTCAAACCTGAAAGTTTAAACTATGTTAAGATCATGGATCCCATTGAAAATATAATAAAATATTTGAACCTTCTTTCTGGAAAGATGTATGTACATTCAAAATGTTGTATATAGTGTGAGACTTTTCACAAATATCCTGAAACTTATCCATATATTGTTTTTAAAAACTGTTGCTCCTCCTAAGTTAAAAAAAATAAAATAAAGATTCCTTCTACCAGGATAAAACAGCAACAACAACTGTTGCTCTTCCTTAGATATATTACTAGTCTATTTCCATTTTGTTAATGTCTTATTATATTAAATTTTAAAATTGAACTACAGTGCTATAGTATTTAATTTGCATAACACAAAAGTTCTAGATTGTCTATTTGTAAGTAGTAATAAAATAGAGGAAGGCTGCTGCTGCTGCTGCTGCTGCTAAGTCGCTTCAGTCATGTCCGACTCTGTGCAAGGAAGGCTAGTTGGGCCCAATGGATTTCTTTTGTAGGGTGCAGAATTCAAAGCAGTGACTACTAAGGCAAACATAGCTATCCTTATTTTATATGATTTCCCTGGTAGTTCAGCTGGTAAAGAATCTGCCTGCAATGAGGGAGACCTGGGTTTGATCCATGGGTTGGGAAGATCCCCTGGAGAAGGAAAAGGCTACCCACTCCAGTTTTCTGGCCTGGAGAATTCCATGGACTGTATAGTCCATAGGGTCACAAAGAGTCGGACATGACTGAGTGACTTTCACTTGTTTTATTTATATATATATATATATATACTTTATATATTTGTATATATACTTTATATACATACATACATATATATAAAGTACATATATATATACTTTATATATATATGTACTTTATATATACATATATACTTTATATGTACTTTATATATTTGTATATATTTTGTCTTAGTTTTTAAAATGTAGTATTAGAGATTCTAAAACAAAATTCTTGACATAATTTTATGTAGGATATTTTTTAAGGGTATTCTCTTGAATGATGGATATTTATTTTTGTTGCAGTTAGAAGGCTGTGTAGCAGTATGTATTGTAAAATTTGGGAAGAAACCAGAAGATCTTCCAAGATATTAAGTAAGCTAGGCTTTTCTTCATTGGATCCAGTTTCCTTAAGGAAATGCTAATAGCTCCATTTAATCTTAGGATGACTGAGGTTATCAAATTTTCTTCGGTTCTTTTCTGCCCTGATATATATGTACCACTTTGTGATTTTATAGGCTTGCTGTAACTGTCTTCTCCTTTGGTGATTTAGTCCAATATCATGACTTTAATATATGATCTAATATTAGCACTCTACTGATTAAATTTATATCTCTAACTCAGAGTTTTCTCCTGAAATCCGGACTTGTATCTAATTGCCTTCCTAACATCTCCATTTTGAATTACCATCTCAAAATCAGTATGTCCAAAACTGAAATTCTGTTATTTTTCACTAAAATTTATCTTTCCCTTCTTAGCTAATGATGTCAGTCTCAAAGCCTTGGGGTCATTCCTGATTCCTCTCTTTCTCTCGCACTTCACACTCTGTTTAGTCTATCAGTACTTATTGCCTCAACCTTCAGAATATACCCAGAATACTGCATCTCACTAACTCCACTGCTACCACCCTGGTTAGAGTTACTACCATCTTTTGCCCAGATTACAGCTTCTGTAGCGTCTACAGCTTCTACTTCTTTGTTTGCCCTCTCTAATCTATACTTAAAACTTTTTTCCTGCAGATTCTTATTCTGAAAAATATCACATCTATAGAAGAGTTGAAAGAATAGTTTAATAAAAACCCATAAACCCTTCCTGCTAGATTCACCTATTGGTAACAATTTGCTATATTTGCATGTTACCTAGTGTGTGCTCTCTTTTTCCCTCTCTGTGTTTGTTTTTGCTGTACAATTTAAAAGCAAGTTACACGCTTTATTCTTTCAGCATTTAACCCCTAAGAACAGGGTATTACCCTGTAACTGCAGTCCTATTATCATACCTAAGAAAATTAATGTTAATTCTCATTAACATTAATGAGTTCAACTGGTAAAGAATCACCTGCACTGCGGGAGACCTGGGTTTGATCCCTGGGTTGGGAAGATAGATCCTCTGGAGAAGGGAACGGCTACCCACTCCAGTATTCTAGCCTGGAGAATTCCATGGACTATATCATCCATGGCATCGCGAGGAGTCGTACACGACTGAACGACTTTCACTTCCTTTTTCAGTCTCATCTAATGTCTAAGAAATGTCTTTCTATGCAGTTTCCTTCTGTAGTAGGCTGAATGATAGTCTTTTAAAATGTCAGATCCTGGAACCTAAATGTTTCATTATTTAGAAAAAGCATCTTTGCAGTTGTGATTACATTTAGGATTTTGAGATGGAGATATTATCCTGGATTATCCCAGTGGACTCTAAATAACAGGGAGGCAGAGAGCGACTTCACACACACACACACACACACACACACACACACAGAAGAGGAAGTGATGTAAAGACAGAGGTAAATATTGCAGACTCTTAAATAAGAGGGAGGCAGAGAACGACTTCACACACACACACACACACACACACACACACGAGGAAGTGATGTAAAGACAGAGGTAAATATTGCAGTAATACAGCCAACAAGCTAAGGTATGTGAGAGCCACCAGGAGCAAGGAACAGATTTGCCTGTGGAGGGATTACGGGCCTGTCAGGACCTTGCTTTCCACCCAGTGATACTGACTTCTGCCTTTAGAACTGTGAGGCATTCCATTTCTGCTGTTTAATGCCACACAGTTGGTTGTAATTTGTTACAGCAGCCATAGGAAACAAATACATGCCCCCTTGAGGATTTGAGAAAAGGTTGTTCGTTTTGCTTCGTTGTTATGACTCCTTTAATCTAAAATAGTCCCCTCACCGTTTTTTGTTTGTTTGTTTTTCATGACAATGACTCTTTTAAAAAGTCCAGGCCTGTTGTTTTGTAGAATGTCCCATATCCTAGAATTACTTGATTGTGTTCTCATGGCCAGGTTGAGGCTAAACATTTTTTGACAAGACTATCACACAGGGGATGTTGTGTAAAGACTATTCTTAGTACAACTGCCAGAGCCATCCTTGTTTTAAAACAGTGAGTTGGAGCATTGTACTCAGTGCGGTCTCCAGTGGCCCCCGTTTTGTTCAGAGGAAAAGCCAGAGCCCTCCTGTGGTCTGGCTCCTGAGACCCTCTGCCCTCCCGCCCTCTCCTCCCTCCCTGTTCTACCTTCTCACTGACTGTTGTGCTGCTCTCTGAACAAGATGGGCTGTTTCGGTCTTAGAACCTTTGTTTGATCTGCTCCTTGGCCTGGAAAGCTCTTCCAGAGAATAGCCTTGCCCTGCCTGCCCCTCCCTCACCCTTGCCAACCTGGTTCACATGTCAGCTTCTCAGAGAGGCCTTTCCACACTACTGTTTTGAAAATTCCAACTTTTCCTCCCCTTCTCTACTTCCAGTCTCCCAGAGCTGCTTTACTGTTGTGTTTTGTCATAGCACTATTACCTTCTCACACATCATATAACTTACTTTTAAAATTTATTATTTATTGTTTACTTCTCCTACTTGGAATGCAAGAGCCATAAGGCAGAAATCTTATTTTTCGTTCACAGAGGCATTCCATGATCTTATGTTCATAACAAGTACACAATAACATAAAAGAACTTTAGATGAATGTATCTAACTTTACTTTAGTCTATAGGTATGGAGCCTGCTTTTTTAAAAAAGTAACCAAACCCTTTATTTTGAAATAACTGTAGATTTGCAGAAGAGTTTCTAAGACAATACAGAGTTCCTATACATTTCACCTATCTCTCCAAATGTTAACATTCTACATGACCAGGGTACATTTATCAAAACTAAGAAATTAACATTGGCATAATACTGCTTACTAAACTACAGACTCTATTTGGATTTCACTAATTTTCCGCCACCCTCCTCTTTCTGTTCCTCGGGCCAATCTAGGATACCACACATTGCATTTGGTTGTGTCTCTTTGGTGTGCTGTACTCTGTGGAGAGGCTGATTCAAAAAGATAAATCTTTCCTAAGAATACTACCTTGTGTAAATTATTGTAAAATAGTGCAGCTTGTTCATTGTTTGAGCAAGTGGCTATGTCAAGAGAAACAAAGATGGTAAAACCCAGGAGCACTAGATTGTGTAGCCACGGGCATTGTTAAACTTCAGATCACAGGATTTGACAGTACTTTCTGGTTTCGATGCAGAATATACCTGTCTGGTCCATTTTCTTCTGCCATCAGAACTTCCCACCCCATCCATATTATCACTATGAAGAGATGAATCCTAGATGAATCCTAACCATTTGTGACTTTTTAACAGGTAAATTCGACTCAATATGTTTAACTTGCTTTGTATTATTTGCCTGTGTCTCTCTTTGAGGGTAATTAATTCTGTAGTGCACTAAAGTAGAGAGATGTTGAGTACCTACTCTGTAATGCATTGTGTTAGGTCTTGGGAGAGTGGGTGCAGAAAATTCAAAGAAGAGTAACAAGTTTTTCACTGTTCAGAAGCTTGCATTCTGATATGGGTAATAAAGAAGTAATGGAATATAATAACAACTGGTTTGACAGTGTGGAGGAAATTATTAATTTTTCCTAGGTAAGGTAAGAAATGGGGGAGGATCATATTTGAACTTGCCCTTAAAGTACACATAGAGCTTTTTAAAATTTTTTCTTTTTTATTATCACATTTTTATTTTTATTTATCTTTTTGGCACGCAGCAGGGCATTCAGGACCTTAGTTCCCTGACCAGGGATGGAACCTATGCCCCCTGCAGTGTAAGCACAGAGTCTTAACCACTGGACTGCCAGGGAAGTTCCTGCATAGAACTTTTAACACAGTTTGAGATGTAATTCATATACCCTATGCACACCACACATACCATTTAAAGCAAACAATTCAATGGCATTTAGTATATTCACAGGGTTATGAAACCATAAGCACAAATCAGTTTTATAACATTTTCATTATGCTGAAGAGAAATCCCATATCTGTGTTGGCTCCCTATTCTCCCCTCCTCTCAACTCCTGGTGACTACAAAGCTATGATTTGCCTACTCTGGCAATCCATATAGGTGAAATCATACAATATGTATCTCACTTCTCTCACTCGGGCTTCCCTGGTAACTCAGAGGGTAAAGTGTCTGTCTGCAATGCAGGAGACCTTGGTTCGGTTCCCAAGGGAATAGCCCCTGGAGAAGGAAATGGCCACCCTCTCCAGTACTCTTGCCTGGAAAGTGCCATGGACAGAGGCATGACTATTAGGCTACAGTCAGTGGGATCACAGAAAGCTGTACATGACTGAGCAATATCACTTCTCTCACTTAGCATAACATTTTCAAAGTCATCTGTTTTATGGTATAATTTAACATTTCTTTCCTTTTAATTGCCAAACATTATTCCATTGTATTGGAAATACTGTATTTTATTTTTCCATTCATTAGTTGATGAATGTTTGAGTGTTTCTACTTTTTGACTATTATGAATAATACTGCTATGAATAGTCATGTACAAGAATTTGGGGGGACATATATTTTCAGTAATTTTGGGTATTGAAACTGGGAGTGGAATTGCTGGGTTGAGGAACTGCCAGATTGTTTTCTAAGGTACCGTTTACATTCCTGCCAGCAGTGCATGAGGATTCCAGCTTCTTCACATCCTAGCCAACATGTGTTGCTTTTTATTTTAGCTGATCCATGCAGCTTGTGGATTGAACCCAGGCCTTGACAGTGAGAGTGCAGGGTCCTAGTATCTCTGGGAATTAATTCCCTTTTTGTTTTTGTTTTGTTTTAAATTTACTAATCCTAGTAAATGAGATCATAGAAAAAACACGAGAATTCCAGAAAAACATCTGCTTCATTGACTACACGAAAGCCTTTGACTGTGTGGATCATAACAAACTGGAAAATTCTTAAAGAGATGAGAATATCAGACCACCTTAAAAATAAGAATATCAGACCACCTCCTGAGAAGCCTGTATACAGGTCAAGAAGCAACAGTTAGAACTGTACATGGAACATCAGACTGGTTCAAAATTGGGAAAGGAGTACGTCAAGGCTGTATATTGTCATCCTGCTTATTTAACATATATGCAGAGTACATCATTTGAAAGGCCAGGCTAAATGAAGCACAAGCTGGAATCAAGATTGCTGGGAGAAATATCAACAACCACAGATAAGCAGATGACACCACTCTAATGGCAGAAAGTGAAGAACTAAAGAGCCTCTTGATGAGGGTGAAAGAGGAGATTGAAAAAGCTGGCTTAAAACTTAACATTCAAAAACTAAGATCATGGTTTCCAGTCCCAGCACTTCATGGCAAATAGATGGGGAAACAATGGAAATAGTGACAAAATTTATTTTCTTGGGCTCCAAAATCACTGTGATGGTAACTGCAGTGAAAGTGAAAGTTGCTCAGTCGTGTCCAACTCTTTGCAACCCCATGGACTATGCAGTCCGTGGAATTCTCTAGGCCAGAATACTGGAGTGGGAAGCCTTTCCCTTCTCCAGGGGATCTTGTAACTGCAGCCATGAAATTAAAAGATGCTTGCTTCTTGGAAGAAAAGCTATGATAAACCTAATGTGTGTGTCTTAGTCGCTCAGTTGTGTCCAACTCTTTGTGACCCCTTGAATTGTAGCCCATCAGGCTCCTCTGTCCAGACAATTCTCCAGGCCAGAATACTGATGTGGGTTGCCATTCCCTTCTCCAGGGGATTTTCCCCAGGAATCGTACCTGGGTCTCCTGCATTTAAGACATATTCTTTACCATCTGAGACAGCGTATTAAAAAAGCAGAGACATCGCTTTGTTGACAGAGGTATGTATAGTCAAAGTGATGGTTTTTCCAGTAGTCATGTAGGGATGTGACAGTTGGACCATAAAGAAGGCTGAGAGCCAAAGAATTGATGCTTTTGAGCTGTGGTGCTGGAGAATGCTCTGGAGAGTCCCTTGGATGGCAAGTTCAAACCAGTCAATCCTAAAGGAAATCAACCCCGAATATTCCTTGGAAGGACTGATGCTGAAGCTGAAACTCCAGTACTTGGGCCACCTGATGCAAAGAGCTGACTCATTGGAAAAGACCGTGATACTGGCAGAGATTGAGGGCAAGAGGAGAAGGGGGCGACAGAGGATGAAATGGTTGGATGGTATCACTGACTCAGTGGACGTGAGTTTTAACAAACTCCTTGAGATGATGAAGGACATGAAAGCCTAAAGTTCATGGGGTTTTGAATGAAGAGTCAGACAGTACTTAGCAACTGAATAGTAACAGTGAATGTGAAGTGGTTTTGATTTGCATTTCCCTAATGACTAATGACCTAATGACCTAATTAAGAAATTGCATTTCCCTAATGACATAATGACTAATGACTGCTGATGATGACTGCAGCCATGAAATTAAAAGACGCTTACTCCTTGGAAAAAAAGTTATCACCAACCTAGATAGCGTATTAAAAAGCAGAGACATTACTTTGCCAACAAAGGTCCATCTAGTCAAGGCTATGGTTTTTCTTGTGGTCATGTATGGATGTGAGAGTTGGACTGTGAAGAAAGCTGAGTGCCGAAGAATTGATGCTTTTGAACTGTGGTGTTGGAGAGACTCTTGAGAGTCCCTTGGACAGCAAGGAGATCCAACCAGTCCATTCTGAAGGAGATCAGCCTTGGGATTTCTTTGGAAGGAATGATGCTAAAGCTGAAACTCCAGTACTTTGGCCACCTCATGCGCAGAGTTGACTCATTGGAAAAGACTCTGATGCTGGGAGGGATTGAGGGCAGGAGGAGAAGGGGACGACAGAGGATCAGATGGCTGGATGGCATCACCAACTCGATGGACGTGAGTCTGAGTGAACTCCGGGAGTTGGTGATGGACAGGGAGAACTGGCGTGCTGTGATTCATGAGGTCGCAAAGAGTCGGACACGACTGAGCGACTGAACTGAAACTCAACTGAATGACTAATGATGCTGAGCATCTTTTCATGTGCTTATTGGTCATTTGTAGGTCTTCTTTTGAAGCATAGAATTTTAATAGATGAAGAAAGGTGAAAGGAAAGGAACACTTCAGCCTAAGATAACAGGGTCAAAGACCTGAGAAATGGTGCTGCTGCTGCTGCTAAGTTGCTTCAGTTGTGTCCGACTCTGTGCAACCCCATAGATGGCAGCCCACCAGGCTCCCCCATCCCTGGAATTCTCCAGGCAAGAACACTGGAGTGGGTTGCCATTTCCTTCTCCAATGCATGAAAGTGAAAAGTGAAAGTGAAGTCGCTCAGTCATGTCCGACTCTTAGCGACCCCATGGACTGCAGCCTACCAGGCTCCTCTGTCCATGAGGTTTTCCAGGCAAGAGTTTTGGAGTGGGGTGCCATTGCCTTTTCTGGAGAAATGGTGAGAAGTCAGTAAAAGTAGATAGTAGGGTCTCCAGATGAAGGGAGTGAGAGAGAATAATGGAAATTTTAGATATGATTGAGTCTGTTTTCTTGGGCTTCTCAGATGGTAAAGAATCTGCCTGAAATGTGGGAGACCTGGGTTTTATCCCTAGGTTGCAAAGATTCCCTGGTGAAGGGAATGGCTACCCATTCCAGTATTCTGACCTGGAGAATTCCACGGACAGAAGAGCCTGATGGGCTACAGTCCATGGGATAGTAAAGAGTCGAACATGTCTGAGTGATTTTCACTCCCTGAGTCTTTTTATTTTTTGATGAGTCAAGTCACTCTGTCCTTTGCTTATCTTAAACTTACATTGGTTGAATTTCAAGGTTATTCCTTCTTTTGTAAATGTCAGAGTGCTGTGGCTAGCTCACTTGATTGATTCATCCAACCTTATGTAAAAAATTATTGAGGGCTTACTTCATTCCAGGAGTTCCAGGCCTCAGTTAGTGAGGGGGTACATCAGAGCAAAAGCAGGGACGGTCCTTGCTTTTCATGCACCTTATTTTCTAGTGGGGCGATTTTTGTACCAATGAAAACCTGCCCATTAGAGGCTGCCTTTATCCAGCATTTCTAGGCTTGTTAAGCAAATCTGGTCTATTTTGCTCATGCTGTTGCTGATTTTGTTGGCTTGGGTCATAGCATCTTTCAGCTTTCACTTTTTTCAGACCTACGTTTTAATTTTTAATAATCTCTTACACAGCAGCAGCCTGAAATCCTTCTTGGCATCCTTGTTCCTCTTTTTGGTAGTGTTATACTTGAAAATTTTTTCCACTGTTGTTTGTAGGAATTACTCAAAAAGTCCGATGAAGTATAAAGAAAAGTTACATAAATATTTTAAACATTTTCTCTTAGAGCATACTATGTGTATTTCATAGGTGTTTTGTTTTAGGACCAAGGCTTTTCATTTGAATAAGGA
This sequence comes from Bubalus bubalis, assembly GCF_019923935.1. Taxonomy (NCBI): domain Eukaryota; kingdom Metazoa; phylum Chordata; class Mammalia; order Artiodactyla; family Bovidae; genus Bubalus; species Bubalus bubalis. The sequence goes on along the minus strand of NC_059160.1, from coordinate 41,411,160 downwards.
TCTGCTGACTGTAATTTTCTGTGATATTTGTTTTTTAAAATATTTAATTATTTATTTGGCTACATCGAGTCTTAGTTGTGGATCACAGGCTCTTCATTGCCGCACATAGGCTTCTCTAATTGTCACAAGCGAGTTCTATGATGTTTCTTATGTAAACCTCACATAAAAAATGAATCACCTATGGTTTTTGATTTACATTTCTTTACAGTAGAGTGAGAATTTAAAGCCATTTCAAAGAAACCTGAGTGCAAAACCTATTTAGATTTTTATGATTTTTCCACCCTCATCTAATTAGATAGCTTATTACTTTTGTAGCAACTTGCCTATGATTTAGCTTCATTTTTATAGAAATTCTGAATCCTTTCACAGTCATATTTCATAATTTATTTACTGATTAAATTATGAATTAAGTATCATATAAGACTGCATAAACAGGTTGGGAATGGCTGTGGCAAGCAAATTCAAGGACAGGAAGCAGAAGTGCTACTGACTATGATCATTTTTGGCCCACTGTGGCTGTCAGCCATAATGTTTTATAGGAGAAATAGTATTAGTTCAATCCAGGCTCTTGGTTAAGGAGAAATTGGTTAGGATTGTTGCTTTTACATATTCCAGGCTCAGTCCTCTTCCACTGTTTTCTCCCGGTACTCTATGGAGACCTCTTTTATAACACTTACACTGCTCTCTAGTCATCTACTTGTCTTCTTTACAGGATTTCATAATCTTTGAGGGAAGGGTATACTCTCTTGTTGTTACATTCATAGTTTCTAGTATATTCTTGGCATATAATTATTCATTCACTTTTAAAAAAGAATTGACTGTAAGCTCAATATAATTCAATAATATGACCAGTTCAGTGTGATTCCTGGGTTGCACTTAGTTGTTTATAGTGTTCAGAATAGTTCCACTGTATTCATGTTGTGTTGAACTAGGGTCATAGATTTTAAGATACATATTGACTAACTTGAGCACATCCCTTAAAAAGTTAATTCAGTGAGACTGTGTCTGTTTTATATACTGCTGTATCTCCAGTACATTATAAGATAGAGTATTAATGCCTGACAGACCAAAGGTGCACAGTTTTTTAAATTTTTAAATTACTGAATCCAAACAATGGAGAATAGGATGGTGACATTTCTTTAGTATTTCTTGAGGAATGGTAAAATGAATAGGGTGTGCTTCCTTACAAGAGGAAACCAGTGAATATATCAACCAAATTTGAGGCCTAGTGATACAGAAGAGAATGTGTATCTCATTAGCTCTAGAACTGAACTGGAACTAGAGAATATAAATGGTAGAAAAGCAGATTGTATCTTAACTTTTTTCTAATTATTAGGACTTAATAAATAGAAAAATAGAATGAATTGTTTCATGAGGTTACTGGAACAGAAGTGTAATAACTTATTCCAGAGATGTAAAAAAAATAAATTTTTGTATGAAGTATGAGACTGGTTTATCTAGACAAGCCAAATTCATCCTAATCTAGGCCCTGTAATCTCTTGTTTCAGTCTTCAATTGAATTAATATTCTTCATCAGTCATTTATCTTATAAGCTGTTATAGGTCTTTGGACATTAAGGAGAAAAAGTGACTTTTTATCTCCCCATTTAATTTTTAACTTTGATGGAAAGCAGATACTATATCATCAATTCAGTTCAGTTCAGTCGCCCAGTCATGTCCAAGTCTTTGCTACCCCATAGAGTGCAACACACCAGGATTCCCTGTCAATCACCAACTCCTGGAGCTTGCTCAGACTCATGTCTATCATGTCCATGATGCCATCCAACCATCTCATCCTCTGTTGTGCCCGTCTCTTCCTGCCTTCAGTCTTTCCCATAATCAGGGTCTTTTGCAGTGAGTCAGCACTTCGCATCAAATGGCCAAAGTGTTGAAGCTACAGCTTCAACATCAGTCCTTCCAATGAATATTCAGGGTTGATTTCCTTTAGGATTGACTGGTTTGATCCCCTTGCAGCCCAACGGACTCTCAAGAGTCTTCTCCAACACCACAGTTCAAAAGCATCAATTTTCCACTTCTCAACTTTCTTTATGGTCCAACTCTCACATCCATACATGACTACTGGAAAAACCATAGCTCTGACTAGGCAGACCTTTGTCAGCAAAATAATGTCTCTGCTTTTGAATATGCTGTCTAAGTTGGTCATAGCTTTTCTTCCAAGGAGCAAGCAACTTTTAATTTCATGGCTGTAGTCACCATCCACAGTGATTTTGGAGCCCCCCAAAATAAGTCTCTGTTTCCATTGTTTCCCCAATCTGTTTGCCATGAAGTGATGGGACCGGATGCCATGATCTTAGTTTCTTGAATGTTGAGTTTTAAGCCAACTTTTTCACTCTCCTCTTTCACTTTCATCAAGAGGCTTTTTAGTTCCTCTTTGCTTTCTGCCATAAGGGTGCTGTCATCTGCGTATCTGAGGTTACTGATATATCTCCCAGCAATCTTGATTCCAGCTTGTGCTTCTTCCAGCCCAGTGTTTCTCGTGATGTACTCTGCATATAAGTTAAATAAGCAGGGTAACAATATACAGCCTTGACATACTCCTTTCCCAATTTTGAACCAGTGCTTTGTTCCATGTCCAGTTCTAATGGTTGCTTCTTGGCCTGCATACAGATATCTCAGGAGGCAGGTAAGGTGGTCTGGTATTCCCACCGTTTGTTGTGATCCATGGAGTCAAAGGCTTTGGCGTAGTCAATAAAACAGAAGTAGATGTTTTTCTGGAACTCTCGCTTTTTCTGTGATCCAGCGGATGTTGGCAATTAGATCCTCTGCCTTTTCTAAACCCAGCTTGAACATCTGAACGTTTTCGGTTCAGGTACTATTGAAGCCTAGCTTAGAGAATTTTGAGCATGACTTTGCTAGCATGTGAGATGAGTGCAGTTGTGCGGTAGTTTGAGCATTCGTTGGCATTGCCTTTCTTTGGGATTGGAATGAAAACTGACCTTTCCCAGTCCTGCCGCCACTGCTGAGTTTTCCAAATGTGCTGGCATATTGAGTGCAGCACTTTCACAGCATCATCTTTTAGGATTTGAAATAGCTCAACTGGAATTCCATCACCTCCGCTAGCTTTGTTCATAGTGATGCTTCCTAAGACCCACTTGACTTCACACTCAGGATGTCTGGCTCTAGGTGAGTGATCACACCATCGTGATTATCTGGGCCATTAAGAACTTTCTTGTATAGTTCTTCTGTGTATTCTTGCCACCTTTTCCTAATATCTTCTGTTTCTGTTAGGTCCATACTGTTTCTGTACTTTTATGTGCCCATCTTTCTATGAAATGTTCCCTTGGTATCTCTGATTTTCTTGAAGAGATCTCTAGCCTTTCCCATTGTATGGTTTTCTTCTATTTCTTTGCATTGATCACTTAGAAAGGCTTTCTTTTTAAAAAAAATTTATTTATTTATTTATTTAATTGGAGGCTAATTACTTTACAGTATTGTAGTGGTTTTTGCCATACATTGACATGAATTAGCCATGGGTGTACATGTGTTCCCCATCCTGAACCCCGCTTCCACCACCCTCCTCATCTCATCCCTCAGGGTCATCCCAGTGCACCAGCCCTGAGCACCCTGTCCCATGCATTGAACCTGGACTGGTGATCTGTTTCACATATGATAATGTGCATGCTATTCTACACATGGACATCACCAGATGGTCAATACCAGAATCACACTGATTATATTCTTCGCAGCTGAAGATGGAGAAGCTCTATATAGTCAGCAAGAACAAACAGGGAGTTGACTGTGGCTCAGCTCATGAACCCCTTATTGCCAAATTCAGACTTAAATTGAAGAAAGTAGGGAAAACCACTAGACCACTATTCATTTCAATGCTATTCTCTCAAATCATCCCACCCTTGCCTTCTCCCACAGAGTCCAAAAGACTGTTCTTTACATCTGTGTCTCTTTTGCTGTCTCACATAAGGTCATCGTTACCATCTTAGAAAGGCTTTCTTATCTCTCCTTGTATTCTTTGGAACTCTGCTTTCAGATGGATATACCTTTCCTTTTCTTCTTTGCCTTTTACTTCTCTTTTCTCAGCTATTTTTAAAGCCTCCTCAGATAACCATTTTGCCTTTTTTCATTTCTTTTTCTTATGGATGGTTTTGATCACAGCCTCCCGTACAGTGTGTTACAAACTTCTATCCATAATTCTTCATGCACTCTGTCTATCAGATCTAATCCCTTGATTCTATTTGTCATTTCCACTGTATAATTGTAAGGGATTTGATTTAGGTCATACCTGAATGGTCTAGTGGTTTTCCCTACTTTCTTCAATTTAAGTCTGAATTTGGCAATAAGGGGTTCATGAGCTGAGCCACAGTCAACTCCCTGTTTGTTCTTGCTGACTATATAGAGCTTCTCCATCTTCAGCTGCAAAGAATATAATCAGTGTGATTCTGGTATTGACCATCTGATGATGTCTATGTGTAGAGTCTTCTCTTGTGTTGTTGCAAGAGGGTGTTTGCTATGACCAGTGCATTATCTTGGCAAAACTCTGTTAGCCTTTGCTGTGCTTCTTTTGTACTCCAAGGCCGAACTTGCCTGTTACTCTAGATATATCTTGACTTTCTTGACTTCCTACTTTTGCATTCCAGTCCCCTATGATGAAAAGGACATCTTTTTTTTTTGATGTTAGCTCTAGAAGGTCTTTTAGACCTTCTAGAACTGGTCAAGTTCAACTTTGACACCAGTGGTTGGCGCATAGACTTGGATTACTGTAATATTGAATGGTTTGCCTTGGAAACAAACAGAGATCATTCTGTCATTTTGAGATTGCACCCAAGAACTGCATTTCAAACTCTTGTTGACTGTGAGGGTACTCCATCTCTTCTAAGGGACTGTTGCCCACAGGAGTAGATATAATAGTCATCTGAATTAAATTTGCCCATTCTAGTCCATTTTAGTTGGTGATTCATAAAATGTTGATGTTCACTCTTGCTAACTCTTTTTGGACCACTTTCAATTTATCTTGCTTAGTAGACCTAACATTCCAGGTTCCTATGTAACATTGTTCTTTACAGCATCGGACTTTACTTCCATCACCAATCACATCCACAGCTGGGTGCTGTTTTTGCTTTGGCTCAGCTTCTTCATTCTTTCTGGAGTTATTCTCCACTCTTCTCCAATAGCATATTGGGCACCTGCCGACCTGGGGAGTTCATCTTTTAGTGTCATATCTTTTTGCCTTTTCATACTGTTGATGGGGTTCTCAAGGCGAGAATGCTGAAGTGGTTTTCCATTCCCTTCTCCAGTTGACCATGTTTTGTCAGAACTCTCCACCATGACCCCTCCATCTTGGACCCTACACAGTATCTCTTAGTTTCATTGAGTTAGAGAAAGCTGTGATCCATGTGATCAGTTTGTTTAGTTTTCTGTTTTTGTGGTTTTCATTCTGTATGCCCTCTGATGGATAAGGATAAAAGGCTTATGGAAGCTTCCTGATGGGAGGGACTGGCTGTGGGGGAATCTGGATCTTGCCCCTGATGGGCGGAGGCCATGCTCAGTAAATATTAAAACCAATTTTCTGTTAATGGGTGGGGATGTGTTCCCTGTTTTCTGTTGATGGGTAGGGGTAGTGGTGGTAATTACTAGAGAAATGCAAATCAAAACCACAGTGAAGTATCATCTCACACCCATCAGAATGGCCATCATCAGAAAGTCTACAAATAATAAACGCTGGAGAGGCTGTGGAGAAAAGAGAACCCTCTTACACTGTTGGTGAGAATGCAAACTGATATAACCACTATGGAGAACAGTATGGAGATTCATTGTGGTTTTAATTTGTATTTTGTGTGCATTGTGTGTGTGTGTGCATGCTCAGTCTTGTCTGACTCTTTGCTACACCACGAATGGTAGCCCATCAGGCTCCTCTGTCCATGGGATTTCCCAGGCAAGAATACTGGAGTGGGTTGCCATTTCCTCCTTCCGGGAATCTTTTCTACCCAGGGATCAAACCCATGTCTCCTGCTTGGCAGGCTATTTCTTTACCATTAAGCCAGCTGGGAAGCCCTAATGACTAATGATGTTGAGTGCCTTTTCATTCGCTTATTGGCTTTTTGTATATATAAAATTTATTCTCTTGTTCAGCTCTTTTGTCCATTTTTTTTAATGGGCTGTCTTTTTTAAATTATTGATTATTATAGGAATTCTTTTATTATTCTGGTAAACAAGTCATTTGTTAAATATAAGGACTTATAGTTTTAAAAATTAATAAAATATTCAATTTAGATGTTTCAAGATTCTTTGAGCATCAGAGTAATAGGTCAATTTATTATTGGCAGAAATTCCATTCCAGTTCTAAATCTAGGGTTCCAGAAGAAAGTTGGTTAGGGGTATGTGGATTTTCTGGTTATCTATTGCTGTGTAACAAGCTATCCCATAGTGGCTTAAAGCAGCAGTGATTTGCTATTTCTCACAATTTTATGGGTCAGTTAGGCAGGTTCTCTGTTTCACACGGTGCCTACAGGGGTTGCTTATTTGGCTTGATGTCCCAGGATGGCTTCGCTCACTTGATTTGGGTGGCTATAATGGCTATAGACTAGGTCGGCTTCTGCTTCTCCATGTCATCTCTCATTATTATTTAGTAGTTTAGCCCAAGTCTCTTTATGTGGTAGCTTGATTCTAAGAGAGAACAAACAGGAGCTGTCAGGACTGTTAAGGGCTAGGTGTAGAACTGACACAGTGACACTTCTGTCGCATTCTGCTGGTTAAAGCAAATCACAGGGCCAGCCCAGATTCAAGGGAGGAAAATACAGCCCTTCTTTTGATGGAAGAGGCAGCATGTACACTTTCAGGAAAGGGGAGAATTTTTGGTGGTCATTTTTTGTGATATTTTATTACAGTGCAGATGTTTAGAATTCCCTAATAAAAGATGATTTCATTAAGAATATAATCTGTAAGTTATCCCTATATTTATTTCTAAGTATCTTTCTAATTTGTTTTTATTTCATGCATTTATTTATCCCTACTGCATCTACTCTGCTACCAGTGTTTCTCAGACATGATTCAAAATTGGAGATGATTAAAAAAAAAAACTCAGTAGTTTTCACTTAAAAAACAACAAGGAGGCTTACTGAGCTATTACAGATGTTAATTAGGGTTCATTTCCTTTAATATGCTAGAGAGAAGTTATGATGCCACTTTACTGATGAACAAAATGAGCTTAATCACATCCTGGGTGCTAAATATTCTGACATTATAATCTTTTCTCTCAGAGCCCATCAGAGCAGTCTTAGCATTCAGGATAAGGTGCTGGGTGACATTATAGGGCCGAGTGTGTCACATACAAACAGTGAAGGAAAGGAGGACGGCCTTGGCAGTCCTTGTCTCCTCATGTACTTGTTTTTCACTTTCAAAAATTGGGGTAAAATTCCCCTAACATAAAGGTAATCATTTACCATTTAAAAGTACACAATTTAGTTGCATTTAATATATTCACAGTATTGTATGTCTCCTCTCCTCTTACTTTATAAAGGAAGCGTTTATTTCAGGGAAATGAACAATAAAATTCAGGCCTCCCAGGTGATGTTAATCCACCTGCCAGTGCAGGAGATTCGGGTTTGATCCCTGGATTGAGAAGATCCCCTGGAGTAGAAAATGGCAACCCACTCCAGTATTCTTGCCTGGGAAATCCCAAGGACAGAGGAGCCTGACAGGCTACAGTACATGGGGTCCCAAGGAGTCAGATACAATTGAGCACACTCTCAGGAAAACTAGGGCAAAACAGACTAATAAGATGTCTAAACATTAACTCAGAAAGAACTCTTCTTTGGTGGAATGCTTTAAGAGATATGCTGGGACCACTGCCTTCCCACTGAAGTGCCAGTGTCTGGTCAGCAACAGCATGGCCTAAGCAATCGCCTTCTCATCTCCTGCCAGCCTCCTAAATCCTCCAGAATTGCAAGATTAGTTCAACTTTATCTTACCTTCTTTAGTCTAGGAATGGTAAGCATTCTCAGGGAATTCACCGCATTGGTCCTCTGTATCACAAGACGTGGGAGTTCCACAGATCTTTATCCAGATCTGAGAGAAGTGGCTTTCCTGGGAGCAGGGATTGTGGGCATCGTTAGCCTCTCCTGGTCCTTTTCTCTGCCTCAGGATGACTGACACACAGTTGTCCTGAGGGCCAAGGCCACCTGCAGTAAACTTAAAGTTTACTTGAAGAGGCCCTGCTCCCTTTTCCCCTAAAAATGGAAAGATATTTAGATGTTTTTATCATTGGTGCTTTACTGGGACCTGGTAAGACCTGAACAGATACGGTAAGTCATTCGAGATATAAAGATGTCTTAAAATTTTAGCTATACTTGCCCTTACACACTTAAAATAGTCTCAGGACTTAGCTACCACCTCCCTTAACCTAAAAAGGGGTAGGGAGAAGGAGGAGACATCTGTGAGGAAAAAGAGATACTTTGCTGAGAAGAATCAGTCATTCCAATATCCATCTTAATGGTTAGAATAAGATGAAATAGAAGCAAGAAGATTAAAGAGAATATAACCTCCTTGCTGCTGCTGCTAAGTCACTTCAGTCATGTCTAACTTTTTGTGACCCCATGGACTGTAGCCCGCCAGACTCCTCTGTCCATGGGATCCTCCAGGGAAAAATACCAGAGTGGGTTGCCATGCCTACCTCCAGGGGATTGTCCCAACTTAGGGATTGAACTGTGTTTCTTAAGTCTCCTACATTGGCAAGTGGGTTTTTTTTTTTTTTTTTTTACCACTAGTGCTTTGGAAGGAATGATGCTAAAGCTGAAACTCCAGTACTTTGGCCACCTCATGCGAAGAGTTGACTCAGTGGAAAAGACTCTGATGCTGGGAGGGATTGGGGGCAGGAGGAGAAGGGGACGACAGAGGATGAGATGGCTGGATGGCATCACTGACTCCACGGACGTGAGTCTGAGTGAACTCCGGGAGTTGGTGATGGACAGGGAGGCCTGGCATGCTGCTATTCATGGGGTCACAAAGAGTCGGACACAACTGAGCGACTGAACTGAACCGAGTGCCACCTTGGATAGTAGTAATCCAGTAATTTTTTTTTTTCAACAAGATGTTGGAAAGCAGTGCTGATGATTATGGGGCACACCAAGAATAATATTAGCAACCTCACTAATTAAAATGTAATACCAGTCATAACTTATTTGATATTTCCCTCATCTATGAAATGGAGATCTACCTTACTCCCAGAGAAAGATGCATTTAGAACTGCAGAGTACAGCAAGTTTTAGTTCTCAATAAGGCCATGGTATCCTGAGAAATTTCCAGAGGTATTATGACCTTGATTTTAGCCTTCTGTGATCACATTGTAGACAAAGCCTTGTAAAATTTGACTCCATTGCATACCGTGATAGGTGTTGAAAAAGGAGGTTTAGCGAAGTGCATCTAACATTCCCTGGCAGCATTTCCCTGAGATTGTATCACTGAACTAGGAGCAGATGTTTGCTAACTTGGCAGGGATTGAGGGGAGAATGTCTTAAACTGAGTGAAAATATTTGTAAAGGCAGAAAGGGGTAAGAATGTGACAGAAGTAATTCACTCTAGCTAATGTGGGAGGGAAGAAGATGAGTTGTTAGTAGAACTGGAGAGGTAGTCAGGGACCAGATGTACAAGTTAAGGAATCTGGGGCTTCCCAGGTGCCGCTAGTGGTAAAGAACCCACCTGTAGGAGACACAAGAAACTCAGGTTCAATCCCTGGGTCCAGAAGATCCCTTGGAGGAGGACATGGCAACCCATTCCAGGATTCTTGCCTGGAGAATCCCATGGACAGAGGAGCCTGGCAGGCTACAGTCCATAGCATTGCAAAGAGTCCAACACGACTGAAGCAGCTTAGCACGCGCACACAAGGCATTTGGGTTTTTATTCAGCTTTAAAGGGCCACTGAAGGATTTCATGCCCAGGATTGTAATGACCAGACTAGAATAATAACAGCAATATAGAGGCCAGATTAACAAGGAGGCCAGTTCAGAGTCTATGCATACCTTAACTAAGGCACTCCTTACATTGAATTAAAAGAGAAGCTAACTTCAGGAATCTAATGCTGTGCTGCTGAGTATGGGGGCACTTAGCCAAACATGGCTACTGAGCACTTGAAACTTGACTATTGCAAAGTGAGATATGCTATAGATGCAGACACTCACCAGATTTCAGAGGCTTGGTGTCTCAGCAGAATGTTCTTGTATATTGATGATGAGTTGAAGCAATATGTTGAATACATTGGGTTAAGTAAAATATATCAGTACAATTAATTTTTCCTGTTACTTTTTACTATTTCAAGAATGTGGCTACTAGAAAATTTTAAACTACATATATGGCTCACATTGTATTTTTACCTTTTTCATTGCTGACTGAATTTATTTCAGTTTAGTTGCTTGCCTAGCTGTTTGACTAGAAAATGTTTCATTTTAATTTGTAATAGGTCTGAAAACTGCAGTAATGCAAAATGAGTTTCATATATTTGGGAAACAAGGTTGAAAAGCTCTGTAAGACCGTATTTTTATTAATTTATTTATTTTATTAATATAAACCTCAACACTTGAGTATCTGCAGGAACCTGGCTTTTGCAGATGAGGTCACAGTGCATTTTGAAATCCATTGTTAGATAATGTTTATTCACTCTTCTACAAATAAATTATTTTTACAACAAATGTTCCAAAGCTCATGCACTGATAAGACTAGACTAGAGAAAAAGTTTTATCTGAAAAACATTTTTTGAGACTTTTTAGGTGTTGTCTAAACACTCTAGAATTTTTCCTACCATGTTCCAGTTGATAAGGCCAAGAAATGCATGCCCTCACAGGTAACAAACTTTCATAGCTAACAGGGATGGCTATTATGTCAAAAACTCCTGTCTACTCATAGGTACAGAGGTTTTTTTTTTGAAATGATGAAACATTCTAAAATTAGATAGTGGTTAAACAACTCTGTGAATATCCCCCAAACCTCTGAATTTTATACTTTAAAAGGATGAATGTTAGTGTATATGAAACATATCTCAATAAAGCTGTTATTTAAAAAGCTCAGTCTTTACATGCACATCTATTGCGGTTACTGATTTCCTAGTCATTTAATGAGAATTATGTGAGCAGACACACAAAAAGCAACCATATGTTCAAAAATTACTGTGATCAGACAAAAACAGTGTATCCTGTTTTTGCTTCTGTACTAGCCTCACAGATCTGGTGGTATATAGGGAAGCCTAGTAGCCTCCTTTGGTGAGTACCTGTGAAGCTATTAAGCATTGTTTAACTTTAGAGAGTGAAAGATTAAGTTCTCATTCATGTTCTAGTACACCATGGATGTGAGTAGAAAAAATAATACTCTGATATTTGATCATTTGATGTTGAGGAATTTCTTAGTTTTTAGACAGAGTTCTAAGAGTTGGTTTATATGTACTGTGGATTTTGTTAGGCACATCTCTTGTTTCTTGTATCTTGGTTCATCCTGTAGAATACCATGCCATCTGACTCACTAGATACCCAGAGAACAGCCATGGAGTGTTTTCAACTCAGAAACTGGCAGAGGATGCCTTACTATTTCTTTTCCATTTGCTACCATCTGAAGGAGGATTTTCTGGCTCATCACCACACACCTATCATCTCAGAAAGGAAGAAGCAGGGTGGATTTGGTGCATCTTTTTTTCTCTCTACAACCTCTTTCCGAGTCATTTCCACAGAACTGCCATGGTACAGGAGAGAAGCTGGGTGCCAGTTTTTCTGTCAAAAGCAGAGCTCTTCAAATAGATTTTTACACAGCTGCTGCATTTGTCCTAATCCTTTTCCTTGCAGCCTTGTTACTGCGGCCTTGCTCTAGAGCTGCTTTCAGCAACCTCTCCGACACAGGTTTAATGCTGATTAGTTCCCAAGCGATTCTAGGGCAGAGCTCCCTGCCAGGATAAAGAATGAACAAAATTGGTTTGCACACAGGCCAGCTGCAGTTGCTCCAACTTGAGCCTGTCAAATACAGACCATTTTCTTGTTTACCAAGATGAGGTTAACTTAGCACAGCATGAAGCAAAACAGATAAAAAAAAAACAAAACAAAATTAAAACTAGCCATGCTAGTTGAGTAGGATGCAGTGAGTGTGGAATTCAGGTGACTTTAAGTTAGTTTGGAAAGGTAAGGTAGTATACAGCACTAAAAGCTGATTAAAAGTCACTTGACAGATTTGCTTGCTCTATATGGGGCGGGGGTGGACTGTATAAGTGGACTGTATAATCTTTGAAAGATTATTCAGGTCTAGCACGGTATGAATTACTCATTTATGAAGTTATTTTCTGAAATATTTGAATCAGGTTTTATGTGTTTATAGAGTGATCTCTGGCAGACAGACTTCCAGACTAGATGAGAAAGCAAGGTGAACTATGTAATAAGAGAACCCCAAACCGAAGAGGTCTCTGACTTCCAGAACTTAAGTATACGAGACTCCCTTCCTCTTTCTTTTGTGCGGAGCCTGTGCACAGATCCTCTCTTGGGAACCCCAAACTTCCATCCTTTACATTCAGGGCAAGTTGAGGGGAAGAGGTGGAGTAACTAGCTGAGGACTGGAAGAAGTATAGGAGTGGAAAAGGAAGAAAAGGCACATACAGAGAAGAGTGTGAGACAAAAGATACAGTGTCTCATCTGACTCCTGAGCCACTAAGCTTCACTCCCCCGTCCTTCATTATCTGTGGGTGTGAAAGCTCCAGACCTTCTCTTTGCTCTGACTTTCCCAGGTTCTTGTCCTAGGTTGTTAGGTGTTTTACCCCTGCTAGTTTAGGGCTGGAGAGAGAGAGACACTTAACCACCTATAACATTCTCTTACAGACCAGTCCCTGAGTATAACCATTAATTAAATTAAGGCTATTAAACTGCAGGTTGTGTGGTAGAGAGATCTTTTTACCAGCTCTGCACTTCTCATTCAGCACTGTACTGTACATTTCACTATCCATCACCTCCACTGAGATAATGTACCTAATGTCTCAAGACAAGGAAGCAACAGGAGTATTAAGACACAGCAGCATAATCAGCATGTTACCTACTCATAGGCCATTATCAGTTCAGGCTGAAGGGAACTCACAGTAAAAATAAGATCTGCCTGTATTGGAAATAAAGTGGGTTGGATTTAGAGAAAAGAGGAATCATTATGGACTGTAGTAGGGTAGTTTATAATTTAGACTGTGTCCTGAAAGAGGAATGACTGAGCAAGGGCGGACTAGTGTTCTAAGTTCCAGGCCTAAAGGGGTCAGGGAGGGACATAAAAGGGACTTTTTATCTCTAAAGTTTTATTTCTGTCTTTAAAAAATCATGAAGAAGCTATAGCAACATGTTAACATTTGTTAAATTAAGGTGGAAGATATCCACACAAGTGTTGATTATTTTTCTTTTACTTTTCTCTGTGTTTGAAATCTTTTTTAATTACAAAAAGGAAAATAAATACCCTTAGAGCTGGGCAGTGGAGAAGGCAATGGCACCCCACTCCAGTACTCTTGCCTGGAAAATCCCATGGACGGAGGAGCCTGGTGGGCTGCAGTCCATGGGGTCCCTAGGAGTTGGACACGACTGAGCGACTTCACTTTCACTTTCATGCATTGGAGAAGGAAATGGCAACCCACTCCAGTATTTTTGCCTGGAGAATCCCAGAGACAGAGGAGCCTGGTGGGCTGCCATCAATGGGGTCGCATAGAGTCGGACACGACTGAAGCGACTTAGCAGCAGCAGCAGCAGAGCTGGGCAGTACAAGAGAAAAATGGGCTTTCCAGATGACTCAGTAGTAAAGAATCTGCCTGCCAGTGCAGGATGCAGGTTCAATCCCTGGGTCAGGAAAATGCCCTAGAGGAGGAAATGGCAACCTACTACAGTATTCTTGTCTGGGAAATCCTGTGGCCGGAGGAGCCTGGCAGGCTACAGTCGTGTGGTTGCAAAGAGTCGGATATGACTTAGTGACTAAACAACAGCAACAAGAGACAAATGGAAGAACTTAAGTAACATACAAGTCAGTAACCAACTCTTGAGTAGGGAGGTGATAATGGTAGTCATTTTATCAAGGGTCTTAAAGAAACATACAAGTAGTATATTTTTCTCTAAGCAAAGAACTGATAAATGATTAAAATCATCCATAATGAAAGATCAAATTAATGAAAAAGTAAATAACTAACCAAAGCATCTTCATGGCTTGGGCTTAACCACCTTTAGGTCTGGAGGTATGCTAACACAGAAAATACATTGTGTATCATCGGAGGAAGTGAATTGTTGTTCAGTCGCTCAGTTGTGTCCGACTATTTGTGACCACATCGACTTCAGCATGCCAGTCTTCCCTGTCCTTCACAATCTTCTAGAGCTTGCTCAAACTTGTGTCCTTTGAATATTGGTGATGCCATCCAACCATCTTGTCCTCTGTCATCCCTTTCTCTAATAAATTATATATTTTAGTCACTAAGCAAAAGGAGCGAGTTTAGGAGCAAAGGAAGAAAGCATAACCACTTGGTTTTCACATGTATGTTTATCATGAAAAGTAACCATGAGCATAAGAATTATTTTTTTGAGAGATTGGCTTTAATTCATATATATATACATAGGGATTCCCTGGTAGTCCATTGGTTAGGACTCTGTTCTTTCATTGCAGAAGGCAAGGGTTCGATCCCTGGTTGGGTAACTAAGATCTGATATGATACAGTCCCACCTCGAAGACCATATATTTAAATTCTGTAAAAATATACTGTATTGCCTCTCTTTTTCTGATATAATTGTCTCTCTTTACCAGCTTGAACTATTGCCCTCCCAGGAATTTCTTCTATAAGCATTGAGGGGAAAACCATTACTAATAATCTTTCTGTATTCCTAATATGCTTGATTAATTTTATAGAAAGAGCTGGATAGATTTGTTGGTTGGCAATATAGAATTGTGAGCAGTATATTAACTACCAGTTATATACTGTGCTCTGGGCTTCCCTGGTAGCTCAGATGGTAAAGCTTCTGCCTGCAATGCGGGAGACCCAGGTTCAATCCCCGGGTCAAGAACAGCCCCGGAGAAGGAAATGGCAACTCCAGTATTCTTGTCTGGAAAATTCCATGGATGGAGGAGCCTGGTAGGTTACAGTCCATGGGGTCTCAAAGAGTCAGATGCGACTGAGTGACTTCACTTTCACTTTTCACTTTCATACTGTGTTCCTAGTGAATAAAACAGTTTAATCTTAGTGTGAAAACTATGTCCATGTAATGTAGTTTTTCAAATTGACACACTACTGAATATACGTAACTGAATGAAGTTTGAATTTAATGGATTTTTGTTCATTCATTCATGCAAAATGGAAAGGCCTTTAAAATTCATCCTAAAAGTACCTCTCTCCTATTAGGATGTCTTCTTTCAAAAAACCAGAAACAAGGAACATTGGTGAGGATATGGAGAAACTGAATAATTGAGTTAATTAGAATGTAGAATGGTACACTTGCTATGGAAAACAATGTGACAGTTCTTCAAAAAATTAAAAATAGAATCACCATTTGATCTAACAGAGGGCATATACCTACCTGAACGAATTGAAAGCCAGAGTCTCCAAGAGATATTTGTGTCAGGTTCACAACAGCATTATTCACAAGGGCTCTAACAAGGAGGCCGCCCAGGTGTCCATCAGTGGATGAAAGGGTAAACACACTGTGGCTTATGCTATACAAGGGAATTATTCAGCTTTCAAAAGGAAGAAGGTTCTTCAGTATGCTGCAACATAAATAAACTTTGAGAACATTATGTTTAAGTGAAGTAAGCCAGGCATAAAAACACTCTGTGATTCCATTCATATGAGGTACTTAGAGTAATCAGTCATTCATATGAGGTACTTAGGAGTAGCCTTCATAGTCAACAAAAGAATCTGAAATGCAGTAATTGTGTGCAGTCTCAAAAACCACAGGATGATCTTGGTTTGTTTCTAAGACAGACCATTCAACGTCATAATAATCCAAGCCTATGCCCAAACCACTAATGCCGAAGAAGCTGAAGTTGAACATTTCTATGGAGACCTACAGTCTTCCCTGGTGGTTCAGATGGTAAAGAGTCTGCCTACAATGCAGTAGAAGTGGGTTTGATCCCTGCGTCAAGAAGATCCCCTGGAAAAGGAAATGGCAGCCCACTCCAGTATTCTTTCCTGGAGAAGCCCATGGATAGAGGAGCCTGGTGGGCTACAGTCCATGGGGTCGCAGAGAGTCAGACATGACTCACAGACTTTCATTTCACCTCACTTCATTTTATGAAGACCTACAAGACCTTCTGGAACTAACACCAGAAAAAAAAAAAAAATGTCCTTTTCATCATAGGGGACTGGAATTCAAAAGCAGGAAGTCAAGCGATACCAGGAGTAACAGGCAAGTTTGGCCTTAAGTACAAAATGAAGCAGGGCAAAGGCTAACAGAATTCTGTCAAGACACACTGGTCATAGCAAACACCCTCTTCCAACAACCCAAGAGACGACTATGGACATCACCAGATGGTCAATACCGAAATCAGATTGATTATATTCTTTGCAACCAAAGATGGAGAAGCCCTATACAGTCAGCAAAAACAAGACTGGGAGCTGACTGTGGCTCAGATCATGAACTCCTTATTGCAAAATTCAGGCCTAAATTGAAGAAAGTAGGGAAAACCACTAGGCCTTTCAGGTACGACCTAAATAAAATCCATATGATTACACAGTGAAGGTAATGAATAAATTCAAGGGATTAGATCTGATAGACAGAGTGCCTGAAGAACTATGGGTAGAGGTTCATAACATTGTACAGGAGGTGGTTACCAAAACCATCCTAGAAAAAAAGAAATGCAAGAAGGCAAAGTGGTTGTCTGAGGAGGAAGACTGAAGGCAGAAGGAGAAGAGGGCGACAGAGGATAAGATGGTTGGATGGCATCACCGAATGAGTGGTGAGTTTGAGCAAACTCTGGGAGATAGTTAAGGACAGGGAAGCCTGGCGTGCTATAGTCCATGGGGCCGCAAGTACTCAAAAGCTATATTAGTGACTGAACAGCAACAGCAATAGTAATCAAAACCATAGAGATAGTAGAATGATGATTGCCAGGGACTGGGATAGGAGCAAATGCGTAATTTTTTTTTTTGAAGGGGATAGGGTTTCAATTTACTAGATGATAAGAATTATATAGATGGATTGGAGTGATGGTTGCACATTATAAATGTGTGTAATGCTACTGAATTGTATACTTAAGAATAGTTTAAATGGTATTTTTTACATTATATGTATTTTGCTATAATGAAAAAATTGAAGGAAAAAAATTAACCCTAAAAAGAATTTGACTTGTATTCTGTCACAGAAATACAAACATTTATGGCAATAAAATTTAACCACAATACAAGTATATCTACAAAATTATATGTATCTGTAATGGTCATGGCAGGAGCACAAAATCCATAATGTGCTTCCCTGGTTATTTCTCACCTATTTCTGCATAGTTAGTTCAGTTCAGTCACTCAGTCATGTCTGACTCTTTGCGACCCCATGGACTTTGCGACCCCATGGACTGCAGTACACCAGGCTTCCCTGTCCATCACCAACTCCTGGAGTTTACTCAAACTCATGTCCATTGAGTCAGTGATGCCTCAATGCCTCAAATAGATCCAACTATCTCATCCTCTGTCGTCCCCTTCTCCTCCCACCTTCAATCCTTCCCAGCATCAGAGTCTTTTCAAATGAGTCAGTTCTTCACATCAAGTGGCCAAAGTATTGGAGTTTCAGCTTCAGCATCAGTCCTTTCAGTGAATATTCAGGACTGATCTCCTTTAGGATGGACTGGTTGAATCTCCTTGCAGTCCAAGGGACTCTGAAGAGTCTTCTCCAACACCACAGTTCAAAAGCATCAATTCTTCGGTGCTTGGCTTGCTTTATAGTCCAACTCTCACATTCATACGTGACTATTGGAAAAACTATAGCTTTGACTAGATGGATCTTTGTTGGCAGAGTTATGTCTCTGATTTTTAATATGCTGTCTAGGTTGGTCAGAACTTTTCTTCCAAGAAGTAAGCATCTTTTAATTTCATGGCTACAGTCACCATCTGCAGTGATTTTGGAACCCAAGAAAATAAAGTCTCTCACTGTTTCCACTGTTTCCCCATCTATTTGCCATGAAGTGATGGGACCAGATGCCATGATCTTAGTTTTCTGAATGTTGAGCTTTAAGCCAACTTTTTCACTCTCCTCTTTCACTTTCATCAAGAGGCTGTTTAGTTCTTTGCTTTCTGCCATAAGAAGCGTGTCATCTCCATATCTGAGGTTACTAATACTTCTCCCAGAAATCTTGATTCCAGCTTATGCTTCATCCAGTCCAGCATTCCTCATGATATACTCTGTATATAAGTTAACAAGCAGGGTGACAATGTACAACCTTGACGAACTCCTTTTCCTATTTGGAACCAATCTGTTGTTCCATGTCCAGTTCTAACTGTTGCTTCTTGACCTGCATACAGATTTCTCAGGAGGCAGGTAAGGTGGTCTGGTATTGCCATCTCTTGAAGAATTTTCCACAGTTTGTTTTGATCCACACAGTGAAAGACTTTGGCATGGCCAATAAAGCGGAAGCAGATGTTTTTCAGGAACTCTCCTGCTTTTTCGACGATCCAGCAGATGTTGGCAATTTGATCTCTGGTTGCTCTGCTTTTTCTAAATTCAGCTTGAACATATGGAAGTTCATAGTTTAGGTACTGTTGAAGCCTGGCTTGGAGAATTTTGAGCATTATTTTGCTAGTGTGTGAGACGAGCGCAATCATGTGGTAGTTTGAACATTCTTTGTCATTGCCCTTCTTTGGGATTTTAATGAAAACTGACCTTTTCCAGTCCTGTGGCCACTACTGAGTTTTCCAAATTTGCTGAGTTTTCCAATATTGAGAGCAGCACTTTCACAGCATCATCTTTTAGGATTTGAAATAGCTCAACTGGAATTCCATCACCTCCACTAGCTTCATTCGTAGTAATGCTTCCTAAGGCCCACTTGACTTCACATTCCAGGATGTCTGACTCTAGGTGAGTGATCACACCATCGTGATTATCTGGGTCATGAAGATCTCTTTTGTATAGTCCTTCTGTGTATTCTTGCCACCTTTTCTTAATATCTTCTGCTTCTGTTAGATCCTTACCATTTCCGTCCTTTATTCTCATCTTTGTATGAAACATTCCCTTGGTATCTCTGATTTTCTTGACGCGATCTCCAGTCTTCCCATTCTATTGTTTTCCTCTATTTCTTTTTGTTGATCACTGAGGCATTCTTTTTTTTTTTAACCTGGTTTTATTTTTTTTATTTTTTTTTAAATTATTTTATTTTTAAACTTTACATAATTGTATTAGTTTTGCCAAATATCAAAACGAATCCGCCATAGGTATACATGTGCTCCCCATCCCAAACCCTCCTCCCCCCTCCCTCCCCATTCCATCCCTCTGGGTCGTCCCAGTGCACCAGCCCCAAGCATCCAGTATCGTGCATCGAACCTGGACTGGCAACTCATTTCATACATGATATTTTACATGTTTCAATGCCATTCTCCCAAATCTTCCCACCCTTTCCCTCTCTCACAGAGTCCATAAGACTGTTCTATACATCAGTGTCTCTTTTGCTGTCTCGTACACAGGGTTATTGTTACCATCTTTCTAAATTCCATATATATGCATTAGTATACTGTATTGGTGTTTTTCTTTCTGGCTTACTTCACTCTGTATAATAGGCTCCAGTTTCATCCATCTCATTAGAACTGATTCAAATGTATTCTTTTTAATGGCTGAGTAATACTCCATTGTGTATATGTACCACAGCTTTCTTATCCATTCATCTGCTGATGGACATCTAGGTTGCTTCCATGTCCTGGCTATTATAAACAGTGCTGCGATGAACATTGGGGTCCACGTGTCTCTTTCCCTTCTTGTTTCCTCAGTGTGTATGCCCAGCAGTGGGATTGCTGGATCATAAGGCAGTTCTATTTCCAGTTTTTTAAGGAATCTCCACACTGTTCTCCATAGTGGCTGTACTAGCTTGCATTCCCACCAACAGTGTAAGAGGGTTCCCTTTTCTCCACACCCTCTCCAGCATTTACTACTTGTAGACTTTTGGATCGCAGCCATTCTGACTGGTGTGAAATGGTACCTCATAGTGGTTTTGATTTGCATTTCTCTGATAATGAGTGATGTTGAGCATCTTTTCATGTGTTTGTTAGCCATCTGGATGTCTTCTTTGGAGAAATGTCTATTTAGTTCTTTGGCCCATTTTTTGATTGGGTCATTTAGTTTTCTGGAGTTGAGCTGTAGGAGTTGCTTGTATATTCTCGAGATTAGTTGTTTGTCAGTTGCTTCATTTGCTATTATCTTCTCCCATTCTGAAGGCTGTCTTTTCACCTTGCTAATAGTTTCCTTTGATGTGCAGAAGCTTTTAAGGTTAATTAGGTCCCATTTGTTTATTTTTGCTTTTATTTCCAATATTCTGGGAGATGGGTCATAGAGGATCCTGCTGTGATGTATGTCAGAGAGTGTTTTGCCTATGTTCTCCTCTAGGAGTTTTATAGTTTCTGGTCTTATGTTTAGATCTTTAATCCATTTTGAGTTTATTTTTGTGTATGGTGTTAGAAAGTGTTCTAGTTTCATTCTTTTACAAGTGGTTGACCAGATTTCCCAGCACCACTTGTTAAAGAGATTGTCTTTAATCCATTGTATATTCTTGCCTCCTTTGTCAAAGACAAGGTGTCCATATGTGCGTGGATTTATCTCTGGGCTTTCTATTTTGTTCCATTGATCTATATTTCTGTCTTTGTGCTAGAACAAATAATTTCACAATTTGTATGGAAATACAAAAAACCTCGAATAGCCAAAGCGATCTTGAGAAAAAAGAATGGAACTGGAGGAATCAACCTACCTGACTTCAGGCTCTACTACAAAGCCACAGTTATCAAGACACTGAGGCATTCTTATCTCTGCTTGGTATTCTTTGGAACTCTGCATTCAAAATGGTTTATCTTTCCTTTTCTCTTTTGCCTTTCACTTCTCTGCTTTTCATAGCTATTTGTAAGGCCTCTTCAGACAACCATTTTGCCTTTTTGCATTTTTTTTTCCTGGGGATGGTCTTGATCACTGCCTCTTATACAATATCACGAACTTCGTCCATAGTTCTTCAGGCACTCTGTCTATCAGATCTAATCCCTTGTATCTATTTGTCACTTCCACTGTATAATTGTAAGGGATTTGATTTAGGTCATACCCAATGGTCTAGTGGTTTTCCCTACTTTCTTCAATTTAAGTCTTAATTTTGCAATAAGGAGTTCATGATCTGAGCCACAGCTCCCGGTCTTGTTTTTGCTGACTGTATAGAGCTTCTCCATCTTTGGCTGCAAAACATATAATCAGTCTGATTTCATTATTGACCATCTGGTCATTTTGTTATTGACAGACTGAAAACCACAATTACAGAAAACTAACCAATCTGATCACATGGACCACAGCCTTGTCTAGCTCAGTGAAACTATGAGCCATGCCAGGTAGGGCCACCCAAGATGGATGGGTCATGATGGAAAGTTCTGACAAAACGTGGTCCACTGGAGAAGGGAATGGCAAACCACTTCAGTATTCTTGCCTTGAGAACCCCATGAACAGTATGAAAAGGCAAAAAGATAGGACACATGATAGATGAACTCCCCAGGTCGGTAGGTTCCCGATATACTACTGGAGAAGAGTGGAGAAATAACTCCAGAAAGAATGAAGAGGCTGAGCCAAAGCTAAAACTGCGCCCAGTTGTCAACGTGACTGGTGATAGAAGTTAAATCCAATGCTGTAAAGAGCAGTATTGCATAGGAACCTGGAAAGTTAGGTCCATGAATCAAGGCAAATTGGAAGTAGTCAAACAGGAGATGGCAAGAGTGAACGTCAACATTTCAGGAATCAGCAAACTAAAATGGACTGGAATGTGTGAATTTAACTCAGATGACCGTTATATCTACCACTGTGGGCCAGAATCCCTTAGAAGAAATGGAGTAGCCATCCTAGTCAACAAAAGAGTCTGAAATGCAGTACTTGGATGCAAGGCAAACCATTCAGTATCACAGTAATCCAAGTCTGTGCCCTGACCAGTAATGCTGAAGAAGCTAAAGTTGAACAGTTCTTTGAAGACCTACAAGACCTTCTAGAACTAACACCCAAAAAAGATTTCTACATAATATTGTGAAAGAAACAAATACTTTTACAATAATAGTAGTGATAATTTTTAATACTACTACAAAACTGTTTTCCTAAAATTGGTACAAACATGATAAAAATCTTTACACAGTGTCAGTAGTGGCTCATATTCTTTCTGCTAGCCTGTGTTCATACTTGTTTGCTTACTTAGTGATCCTTGAGTTCACGTATCCTTGGCCCTGTGTAGGCCCTGGGGATTCAGTACTGAGCAACTTTTACCTTCACAGAGCTGCAGCCTTTTCCAGAAGAAATGACTATAAGCTTAGATCTGAAGGGTGGTCAAGAATTTACAGGTGGGCTATGGAGTGGGGGCAATACTAAAAGAAGTGTTTGTGGCAGACAGGCAGCATGTGTAAAAGTTAGCTAATGTGAGAGTGCGTAGTAAATATGGTAAACAGCATGACTGGAGTGCAGAATGCAAAGCATATGAAAAATTCTGCAGAAAGGGTTAAGACATAAGCAGTCAGGTTGTGAAAAATTTTGAAGTGATACTAGGCAATTTGAGATTTAACATCAGGATAATGAAGCAGTATTGAAGGAAAGTATTGGATTTGCATTTAGAAAGATTTCTTGGCTGCATTACAGAGTAGTGTTGGTACAGAATAAGCCTGGAGGCAGAACACATTTTTAATCATTCAGGTGAGAGATGGCATTGGATTAGATTAGAGCAGTGGCAGAGGGGATGGAAAGAGCTAGACAGAGTTAAGAAAATAGGAGGTAAAATCAATAGGATGAAGCAACTGATTAGATGTGGGCAATCAGAGGGAAAAAGGAGTCAAAGATGACTGCAGATACCCATCTTGAGCCTCTGGTTAAAATGGTTGTACTAATTGAGCTGGAGAAATTACAGCTCAGAGCTTTGAAAGTGATTCCCTGTTTGATCTCTAAGAATTGTCCCATTGTGAGGAACAGTTCTCATAAATCTAAGAATTTGTGATTCTTAACTCTTTTAAGGAAGCTCATTATATATCCTAAAGATTAGATCATTTTATTGCCATTTACACGAAAGTCATTCCTGAGATGTCCATATCCTTAATTACTCTTGGAATTCATTGTTAGAGCTCATTGGCTCTTTTTTTTAAAGAGAATATTGTTTTCTGTAGGCAGTGTGTACTCCAGTGTCCTTGCCTGGAGAATCCCAGGGATGGGGGAGCCTGGTGGGCTGCCATCTCTGGGGTCGCACAGAGTCGGACACGACTGAAGCGACTTAGCAGCAGCAGCAGGCAGTGTATAATTTTGTCTGGTTGCATATATAACTGTTATGTATAACCCTTTGTAGGCAACATAGCCATGTATCAAATAACTCCAAAATTAACTGTAATGATAACAAAGCCACTGTTGACAAGGATGACAACATAAATATATCTGAATAAGTTAATGTTAAAAGTAAACATTTGACAATTCTCATTCATTGCCAGTGGAAATGCAAAATGGTATAGCCATTTTAGAAGTCATTGTGACAGTTTCTTACAAAACTTAACATATTTACCATGTTCCATTAGTCACACTTCCTGTTATCTATCCAAAGGAATTGAAGGCTTACATCTACACAAAAACCCTTACACATGAATGTTTCTAGCAGTTTTATTCTTAATTGCTCAAATTTGGAAGCATTCAAGATATCGTTAAGTAGGTAAATGGATAAATAAGTTGTGATATGTTCATACAATGGAATAATATTCACTGCAAAATTGAAAGGTGCTACCAAGCCTTGCAAAGACATGGAGGAAACTTAAATGCATATTACTAAGTGAAAGAAGCCAGCCTGAGAAGATTTCAATTGTGTGACTTTTTTGAAAAGACTAAACAATAGAGATGGTAAAAAGATGGTTATCAGAGATTAGAGAGGAGATGGGAATGAATAGGCAGAGCACAGAGGACTTTTAGTACAGTGGATTGTTCTGTACCATACTACAACAGTGGATACATGGCATTACAAATTTATAAAGGCCCCTAGAATGTACATAACCAAGAGTGAACTCTATTGTAAACTATGGACTTTGGGTGATATTGATGTGTGAATCATCTCTTATTCAGGGTTACCTTTTATTCAAACACACACACACACACACACACACACACAAATTAGGCAAATGGTTGTCTGAGGAGGCCTTACAAATAGCTGAGAAAGAAGAGAAGCAAAAGGCAAAGGAGAAAAGGAAAGATGTACCCATCTGAATGCAGAGTTCCAAAGAATAGCAAGGAGAGATAAGAAAGCCTTCCTCAGTGATCAGTGCAAAGAAATAGAGGAAAACAATTGAATGGGAAGGACTGGAGATGGCTTCATAAGGAATGCTGGACTGGATGAAGCACACCTGGAATCAGGATTGCCGGGAAAAATATCAATAACCTCAGATATGCAGATGACATCACCCTTATGGTAGAAAACGAAGAACTAAAGAACCTCTTGATGAAAGTGAAAGAGGAGAGTGAAAAAGTTGGCTTAAAACTCAACATTCAAAAAACTAAGATCATGGCGTATGGTGCCATCACTTCATGGCAAATAGATGGGGAAACAGTGGAAATAGTGAGAGACTTTATCTTTTGGGGCTCCAAAATCACTGCAGATGGTGACTGCAGCCATGAAATTAAAAGATGCTTGCTCCTTGGAAGAAAAGCTCTGACCAACCTAGAGAGCATATTAAAAAACAGAGACATTATTTTGCTGACAAAAGTCCATCTAGTCAAAGCTATGGTTTTTCCAGTAGTCATGTATTGCTGTGAAAGTTGCACTATAAAAGAGGTGAGCGCCGAAGAATTGATGCTTTTAGAACTTGGTGTTGGAGAAGACTCTTGAGAGTCCCTTGGACTAAAAGGAGATCCAACCAGTCCATCCTAAAGGAAATCAGTCCTGAATATTCATTGGAAGGACTGATGCTGAAGCTGAAATTCCAATACTTTGGCCACCTGCTTCGAAGAACTGACTCTTTGGAAAAGACCCTGGGAGAGCTAGCTTTGTATGTCAAGAATGCTTTTTAGACATGCTTGCTATTGTGTTCTCTTTTCCTAGCATTTGGAGGATTTTTAAAATAACCTTTATAATATTTATAATTTTTATGGTATAACTTCACTCATCATTGCATTTTCCTTTCTGGAAAACACAGAAAAACTTAAGTAGTTTACCCAAGGTCACATATGGCTTGTTCATTGTATATATATTTATGTTCCAGAAACAGAAAGCTAAGATTCATTCCCCACATTGTGGGAATGTTGAACTCTCTTCATTTCAGAAAATACTTTGTATGCCAGATGAAATCTGTTTATATTCATTCTGTTTTTTCAACCTTTTTCAAGAGAATAGAGTCAATCCCAGGTCTTGACTTGGGTGATTCTTGGTCTGTCCAATAAGATAGCTATTAGAAATGTATCTTATGCAGCTGAAGAACTGAATTTTAAATTTTATTTAATTAAAATGTAGATATCCATGTGTTAATAGTGGCTACTGTATTGAACAGTGCAGCTCTAGCTTACCAGTTAGAAGACAGGACCATGTTAAACTCTAGTAAGGAGGCAGTCAGCACAATTCATACTGTGGGAAACTGTCAGGTTCTTCAACAGAGAAACTCCAAGCAGGGAAAAAGATGTGGAGGGGAAATCCTAAGATTAAAAGAGACTTAAAGGGCGTATCAGCAAATCACGATGTATGGACTTTATTTGAGTCCTGATACAAACTGTTAAAAATATTTATTACATTTATGAAATAATTGAATAACAGCTAGATTTTTGGTATTAGAGAATTATTGTATTTTTTTAAGCATCATATATTGTAGTTGTCTAACAAAAGGAGGAGGGTGAGTCATTATCTTTTAGAAAGATGTTGAAGTATTTACTTCCTGCCCTTTGAAGCTAGGCTTATATTTACTGCATTTTTCATCAATGACCTATTTTCTTTTAGCATTGATTAAAAAAAAAAAACTTCTTATATGGAGAATTTTGAACACATGCAGGTGGATAGAGTAGTACAGTGAATCCCCATATACCCATTATCCATATTTAAGAATTATCAATTCATGACCAACATTGTTTCCTCTTCACATCCCCATATTATGTTTAATAAGCAAATCCTAGACGTTTTATGATTTTATTTGAAATATCTCAGCATATATCTCTGAAAAGTAAGGCTGTAAACAGATAAGGTAAGGAGTTCCTGAGAAAGAGAGCCAAGCATTGCTTTCATGACATAAGAGAAGCCATTTTTGGCCTAAGCCATTTTGTGATCTAAGCCTGTCCTAGTGCTTGTCCTTGAATAGGTCTCAGAAATGATCTTGAAGGGACAAAAATAACGCAGAAACAAACTGTTATCAGGCGAAAGAAGTAACTTTGCTGTTGTTGAAAAGATATCAGTTGTAAACATTGCTAATTCTGTTAAAGTGGTGTAAATTAGTCTGAAGTGCTCAACCACTAGATCAGCTGGAACTCAAAGGATAAATATGTTGAGCTTTTCTGACCTTCCTGACTTCAATCAGGAAGCTTGGATTCTGTAGACCTATCAACTGCCCAAGCCTTTTCATGAATATGCATGTATCTTTAGCCTAAAACTTCCCAGTTTTGCTGTTCAGGAGACACTGTATTGGGAAAGATCCTTGGTGTTCTCCTTGTGTGTATGTGTGCTAAGTCCCTTCAGCTGTGTCCAACTCTTTGCAACCCCATAGACTGTAGCCCGCCAGGCTCCTCTATCTACTACAGGCAAGACTACTGGAGTGGGTTGCTGTGAGCTTCCTCAGGGGATCTTCCCAACCCACGGATTGAACTGTCTCTTAGCCTCTTGCATTGGCAGACAGGTCTTTACCACTAGTGCCACTTGCTGTAAATAGTGGGTCCTTTGCCCAATCTTGGCTTGACACCCACTGAGAGGCAAACCCAGTTTTCAGATAACAAGACCTCTTTGGTTTTCCATTTCTTCAGTACAATTACCAAACCTAAAATTTTTAAATAATATTATTTTTTAAATATCATTATTTTATATTCAAATTCCACTTGCTTCAAAAATTTATAGTTTACATCTAAATGACCAAACATGACAATTCTGTAAATAAACCAAGTTACATGATCCATTTTATGTTAACAAAGTGGCAATGTAAAACAAATGTTGCATGAAGTTACTAATTATGAAAAGGATTGTGTAGACCTTTGTTATGAATTAAGCCAAAAATAACATAAGGTAGCATTGCATTTGTCAAGTTGATAAGTCTCATTGTAAAGATACTTGTAATGGGAAAGCTTTTTTAGAAATTTTTCTTTTAAATTTATTATTTGGTGCTGGGTCTTTGTTGCTGTGCGCAGGCTTTCTCTAGTTGCATCAAGCAGGAGATACTCTCTAGCTGTGGCGCATGGGCTTCTCATGGCAGTGGCTTCTGTTGTAGAGCATGGGCTCTAGGGCATGCGGGCTTCAGTAGTTGTAGTACATGGGTTCGGTTACCTCAGAGCATGTGGAGTCTTCCCAAAGCAGGGATCGAACCCATGTCCACTGCACTGGCAGGTGGATTCCTATCCACTGGACCACCAGGGAAGTCTGGGAAAGCTTTTTAGAAAATAAATAAGATATTAGAGTGGAAACTACTCGAAGGCCTCTATAAAACTCTTTGGTTTGGACAACTTGAATCATAGAGTTCATGAGAAATTAAATAATGATTGTACAGTATAGACAAGAAAATGGGATAAGATGAATAAGTTTTAATAGTAATTTACCTTGAGTGTTGCTGAAAGAGCATAGTGAAGAGATTGCTAGGGAATAGAAATTTTTTTTTCTTTAAAATGCCCTCCTATATAATAATAAATACATTTTTTGTTATTTGAAAGATTTAAGACCATCCAAAATAAAAAATTCTGAGAAATACAAGAATTCCACAGAAATATGGACATAGTCATTTCTTGTCTTGAATATGCTCAATTTTTGTCTCCATCTGGGTTGAATGAGATTCATAAAATCTTTTCATATGTGGGCATCATAGGGTATTATTTGCATTTAGAGTTTCACCTGTTTTGCAACTACGCTTGTACAAAACTACTTGTAAATTTGTATAGAATCAGTTATTAAGTCTATAAAAATATTCTTGGCATCTTTTCTCTGATGATCTCAACAAAGGTGTTAGAAATTGTAACTCCCATTGATCCTCCAGGTTAAGAATTGAGGAATATGTAGAGATAGGTTATTAGAGTAGAGGGAAATGGTGTAATCATAACGTGAGGCAACTGCTGCAAATACTACAAAGAACAAATACTGCATAAGATATTGTTGTGAAGAAGTTTAAATTTTATTTATAAATTAGCATTGCCAACCATCTCCTATTTCTGGATATTTAAGTGGTAGATAAAAACAAGTTAACTTCTAAAGGGCTTAGATGCAATGGTAACCCAGTAGAAAAATGAGTGCCCAGTCTTGATTTCTAATGTGATTCCCCAGTTAATGGATTAAGAGAGATCCTTGAAGAAAGGGCTAACTCTTGAACTGGAGCAAGAAACAGAGATGAGCTTAGAGCATCTCACAGAGTTGGAAATTAAGGAAATGGCTAACACCAAAATAAATAAAACACATCAATAGGAGTATGTCAGAAGGCCACAGAGCCAAATGAAAGAGTTCCCATTGGCCATGTGAGCAACAGAATAGAAGTCCCATTGGTTATGACCCCAAGTATAAAATGTCCACAAGTTTTTACTGATATAAATAAAAAATCCAGTAAATTAATAAATAGAAGAGGAGAGACACATCTCCCTTGCAGAAGAATTCCACATAATTTGTGTAGATACTCTTCCTTGAAGGACATGGAGCACAACTCTCTTCTCCAGTGTGGGCTGGTTACAGTGATTTCCTTCTGAAGATTATAGTTGGAAAGGAAGAAAATAGAGGACCTTTACAATGGAGAAATGTTGTTTCAGGTAATCAAAGTGATCATCAACAGTGATGAGTCATGTTGATGTGTATTCCTAATATGATTTGATGAAAATGGCACTTTACCTCCATGGTCTTCTTCCCCAAACCCATAACCTCAGTTTCATCATTAGAGAAACATCAGGCAAATCCCATTTGAGAGACTTTCTACAAAATACCTGACAACTACTCTTCAAAACTGTCAGTTGATACCTAAAACAAGGAAAGAATGAGAAACTGTCGCAGCCAAGAAGAGCTTAGAGAGACATGATGCAGTGTGGTATCCTGTATGGGATTCTGGAACAAAGAAAGGACCTTAGATAAAAAATATGAAAACCTGAATAATGTGTGAAAGTGTTTAGTCACTCAGTTGTGTCCGACTGTTTGCAATCTCATGGACTGTAACCCACCAGGCTCCTCTGTCCATGGAATTTTCCAGGCAGGAATACTGGAGTGGATAGCCATTCCCTTCTCCAGAGGATCTTCCTGACCTAGGGATTGAACCAAGGCCTCCTGCATTGCAGGTGGATTCTTTACTGTCTGAGTCACCAGGGAAGCCCTGAAAAATGAATAGATTTGGTTAATAATAATGTGCCAGTATTGCTTCATTAATTATAACATAATGCTTACTGATAGGGGAAACTGGTTGGAGGGTATATTGGAACTCTGTACTTGTTTTCCCAATTCTGTAAATCTAAAACTATTCCAAAAACTAAAGTTTACTTTGAAAAAAAAGTTAGCCATGAAGTCCTGGGTTCAAAGCAAAGAATAATAAAGTTCTGGTTGTGTGATACCACCATGGGCAAATGATATGATAATAATATCCTTATGTCTTATGTTTGACATAAGGTAGGTATCAAATTTTAATGTATAAGTTGGTACAAATTAGAAAAGAAATAAAATGTTATAAAGAAAATGGACTAATTTTATTCCTTTACTTATATTACTTTTCAGTTTATATAGTCAAAGTTTGGAAGTGAATCATTTTCACAGCTATCAGTTCTTTAAATAAGTTTTCCAAATTCTGGAGTATATGATTCAGGTCCAAGTACAATTTTCATTTTCATTTATCTATTTATGTAGCAAACATTAATGAACATATGTACCAGGCACAGTATTAAGTAGGTGCTGAGGATGTAAGAATGAATAATATGTTGTATAGATTAAAGTCTAAAGGAGGAGATAGGATTGAACAGTTTTAATACAGTACGTTAAGTGGATAGCAATATGCAGAGCAATTATGAGAACAGAGTTCCAAAACCTAAACAGTTCTATTTCTTAAAAAAAAAACAAAAACAAAAAATATTATGTTTATATATTATGTGTCAACCAAGAAGAAAAATGCAGTGTCCTGAACCTAAATATCAAGGAAAGTTTTTATTTTAACATGTCAACTAATACATATTTAGTACAATGTTTGTACAATAGTGATTTACTTAAAAATTAAGCTCATGGAATTTAAAAGATGTTGGACCATAAAACTTATCTGTTCTAATTAAGGTTTTATGTTGAAAAAACTCCTTACTCTTTCTTTGCTTAAAGACCTTGTGAGACCTGGAGCAAAGGAACTGTTGGGCCACACTGTGCCCAGACTTCTGACCCACAGAAACTGATAAGAAGTGTGGGTATTGTTCTAAGTTGCCAAGTTTGTCATAATTGATTAAGGGGGTAATAGAAAATCAAGATGGAAGAAGACATTCCAGACACAAGACCACAGTACTTAAAGGGAACTGCCAGTCATTGAACTTAAGTGCAGATGTGTAGGGAATGGGGAGATTCAGAACCTGGAGCTGAACATGTAGGCAAGGGCTAGATCACAATGGTCCTCAAGTGCCGTCTCAGGAATCTGGGCTCTGGGTGACAGGGGTCTGAACTCAGGAGACTGGTGTCTTAGTTCACTTTGATTTTCCTGAGAGAGAAAATTAATTCACTTATCTTCACTTGAGTCTCTGCCCAGACATCATCATCTTAATGAGACCACCTGACCTCCCTATTTAATATTGCAACTGGTGCTCTGTACTGCCCTTCTTACTCTACTCTTTTCTTTAACTTTCCTTGCACTTTTTGTCTTTCAACATATTGTATAATTTAAATTTATTATTTTTATCTCCTCCTAGAATATAAACTCCATGAGGACAAGGATTTTTTTTTTTTTTTTTTTTGCCTTTTTGTTCACTGTTTGTTCCAGTTATTTATTATTGCATCGCAAACCAGATAGAAAACTCTCTGCTTAAATGACGGTCATTTACTTTACTCACAGATCTGCAGTTTGGGCAGCCCATGGTGATGCCACCTTGCCTGTGCTCCATGCTGCGTCAGCTGAGTGGCCTGACAGGGCCAGAGGACACACTTGCAGGTGGCTCATTTCCAGGACTGGCAGGCTGCTGCTCACTGTTGGCTGGGCCCTCAGTTTCTCTCTTCCCACAGCATGTGACTGTGTTGTAAGGGCATGTGTCCCAAGAGGATATGGTGGAAATGCCTGGCATTTTTTATGGCTTAGCCTTAGAAGCCATAACCTCATTTCTCTGGTATGCTTATGTTTGAGGCAGTCTTAAGGTCCTTCCAGCTTTAAGAGCAGGGAACATGGACTCCACCTCCTGATGGCGTTTCAGAAGAGCATGTGGATAGGAGATATCGCTGTGGCCGTCTTTGGAAAATACAGTCTGTGTGCTGTGTATCCCCAAGGCTAGAACAGTGCCTTGGCTGGTAGAGCTCTATAAATGTTCATTGAGTAAATGAGTGAGTGAGAGAAAGAGAGAGAGAGGAGGAGGAATTAGAAGGGAATTGTGTACAGTGTGTGGCAGGGAGACTAGAATTTTGGAAACTGTAAGTATTCTGAGCCTGGCTTGAGATTCAGAATTAACAAAGTGGCAGTGAAAATAGAAAGGAAAGGCTGATTGGGAGGGATAGTAAGGAAGCATAAATTATAAATTTTAATGACTGTTTGAATATGGAAGGAAAGGGGTGGGGTCCAGATGAGGGAAGAGGGAGAAATCTAGAATCTAAATCTAGAATGACTCCTAGTCAGTCAGCTATTCAAGCTATGTGCCAAGTACCAGAATAAAAGTAGTGAATGTGATACCTTTTTGATAGAATTATTCTTAGTGTTAAATTCATCCCTCCTCAGAGATGATTAGTAGATAGTAATATTTGAAAACTACATGGATTATGGCACTGTTAACAGCAAAAAACCTTTAGGGGAGAAGAGTTAAGCTTTGAAAATGAAGTTCAGGCTGCCGGTACTGAGATAGATGAGTGGAGAGTCTTGGTGAGAAGTAAGAATTGTGAATTGAAATGCAGGGCTAAGAGATCATCTTGAGGGTTTTCTTCTGTTTTTCTGGTGGAGAGAGGAAGGAAGAGATTGTTTTTCCTATAGAGAAGAGGAAAATTCTACTCCTCCCTCCCATTTTTATCCTTCTTGGTGGGTTTTGTTTCATGTTAATTTTGAAAACTTCAGAAAGTGATTGAAAGGACTTCTTCCCCCACCAAAGTTGATTTTCTTCTTTCGTAATATACTAGATAGTAGCTTTAGGAATCACAGTCCCTTGTAGAAATGGGAAAGTCTAGTCATCATATAGGTCACATTCCCTCTGACCCCCAGCTCCACCCACCCCTAGTGTATGTGGACCATTGTATCTGTGCTCAACCTCAATACCATTTTAAAACAGAGTTTAGTTAGTTCATTTTAAAGCCTGAGTGTTCTAGCTCACACTCAGCATATTAGCAGAGGCCTGGAAGGCCTTTGGTGAATGTGCACACCAATGCAGAGGGACTCAGAGGTGGTCACATCAGTGGAACATTCTAGCTACCAGCAGCTTCAGGTAATTGTTGGAATAATACTTCTTCTCTTTGATTCTTATAGGAATATTCTCTTTCCCAGTGAATCCTATTACTGATACTTATTTTGCCTGATTTTGCGGATGTTAGAACAATTTCATATACCATGGGGCAGTAGTGTTAGTAAAACAAATGTATCCTTCCCTGTCTTATAATTTATATATCTCCTTCAGAGAACATTATTGATTTCTTATGCAGAAATTTTTTTGTTTTTGAAAAGTGTAGGAGAAATAAACGGAGAAGGCAATGGCACCCCACTCCAGTACTCTTGGCTGGAAAATCCCATGGACAGAAGAGCCTGGTGGGCTGCAGTCCATGGGGTCGTGAAGAGTTGGACACAACTGAGCAACTTCACTTTCACTTTTCACTTTCATGCATTGGAGAAGGAAATGGCAACCCACTCCAGTGTTCTTGCCGGGAGAATCCCAGGGACGGGGGAGCCTGGTGGGCTGCCATCTGTGGGGTCGCACAGAGTCAGACATGACTGAAGCGACTTAGCAGCAGCAGCAGGAGGAATAAAGTGGTGTTCCTGTGAGAGTTAATTGCTACTCCTGTGTAAACTAAATGTGTGTGTATAGGTGAGTATAGTAATGAATGAAAATGGAGGGAAAGGTCTGCTTTCTCTCTGTACAGATAGTACTTCATTGAGTCACGCAGTAGAAAACCTTCAGTTTGAATGTCTCAGAACTCTAGCTCTGTAGTATTACTTGTCAGCTATAAATATTTTAACGGTGGTTGGCTTTCTTTTGTTCCTAAAGGCAAAGGGTGGCTCTCTTGTAGGCTCTTTAGCAGAGAATAAGTTCTTTAGCAGTAGGGAAAGATTCGTTTTATTTTGTATAATAAAAAGCAGCATGAATAGTAACATTAAAATGCTTTTTTTGGATAAATGATTCTCACAGCAGATAGATATCTAATAACACTACATGCTAATAATGTGTTGTTACAGTAATAAAATAATCTGTATTTTATGTATGAGGATTTTTTGCTCAAAGAAATTGTGATTTGCCCTAGACTACTAGAACTAGAACCTTGTTTTCTTGGGTATAATTATTATTTGAAAATCACTTGTATATAAAAATAATTTACTAAACACTAGTGAACACATAGGAGAAGGCAATGGCAACCCACTCCAGTACTCTTGCCTGGAAAATCTCATGGATGGAGGAGCCTTGGTGGGCTGCAGTCCATGGGGTCGCGAAGAGTCAGACATGACTGAATGACTTCACTTTCCCTTTTCACTTTTTTTTTTTTATTTTATTTTTTTTAACTTTACAATATTGTATTGGTTTTGCCATATATCAACATGATCCACCACAGGTATACACGTGTTCCCCATCCTGAACCCTCCTCCTCAAAGGAAATGGTGACCCACTCCAGTGTTCTTGCCTGGAGAATCCCAGGGACGGGGGAGCCTGGTGGACTGCAGACCATGGGGTCGCTAAGAGTCAGACACGACTGAGGGACTTTACTTTCACTTTCACTTTCATGCATTGGAGAAGGAAATGGCAACCCACTCCAGTGTTCTTGCCTGGAGAATCCCAGGGACAGGGGAACCTGATGGGCTGCTGTCTTTGGGATCGCACAGAATCGGGCACGACTGAAGCGACTTAGCAGCAGCAGCAGCAGTAGAACATATGACACTTACTTGATTATTAACCTAAAAATTATGGACCCTTTCCTCTTAGAGAGTTTCATGATATCAGTTATACTATTTCAATGGCTTTTTAAAGTTTTTTTTTTTCTTGGTTCATAATTTTATTGCAAAAGGAATATTATGACAAGCATGGGTTAGGATCAGAATGGTTTGTTATTTCATCTTTAGCAGAAGACCATAGAACCTGGTTTCATTGTTAAGATTTTTTACAAGTAAATAATATACTGTTATATTCTATGCTTGGTGGTAGGAGGCACAGTGCCTAATAAGAATTTATCTGGTCTTTGTCCCACGTTCCTGGAGCAAAACTTCCAGAACCCTGAGGATTTCCTGGTAACAGGAGTGTTATCCTAATGAAGCAACTACTAATGGGCTCCTAGATAACTTCAGGTAGGGCTTGGTCACAGAACCAACCTAGCAGAGGGGAGGAGGTTGGAGATTGAGTTTTGGTAACATGGCTATGATTTAACGAGTCACGCCTATGTAATGGTGCCCTAATAAAAACTTTAGACACCAAAGCTTAGTGGTGCTTCCTGGTTGATTAACACATTGGTGGGAGTAGGAGTGTGACACACCCTGATTCCACAAAGAGAGAGCATGAAAGTTCTCTGATCTCAACCTATGTATATCTTCATTTGTCTAGTCCTTCTGATTTCTATGCCTTAAAATAAAACTATAATCATAAGTGTAGTGCTTTCATGATTTCTGTGAGTTGTTGCTGTTTAGTCTCTAAGTTGTATCTGACCCTTTGTGACCCCATGGACTGCAGCATGCCAGGCTCCTCTGTCCTTCACTGTCTTCTGGAGTTTGCTCAAATTCATGTCCTTTGAGTCAGTGATACTCTCTTAACTATCTGATCCTCTGCCACCCTCTTCTCCTTTTGCCTTTAATTTTTCCCAGCATCAGGCTTTTCCAGTGAGTTGGCTCTTTGCATCAGGTGGCCAAAGTATTGGAGCTTCAGCTTCAGCATCAGTCTTTCCAATGAATATTCAGGGTTGATTTCCTTTAGGATTGACTGGTTTGATCTCCTTGCTGTCCAAGGGACTCTTTAAGAGTCTTCTCTAGTATCACATTTTGAAAGCATCAGTTCTTTGATGCTCAGCCTTCTTTATAATCCAACTCTCACATTTCTACATGACTGCTGGATAAACCATAGCTTTGACTATACAGACCTTTGTTGGCAAAGTGATGTCTCCAATTTTTAATATGCTGCCTAGATTTGTCGTAGCTTTCCTTCCAAGGAGCAGGCATCTTTTAATTTCGTGGTTGGAGTTACCGTCTGCAGTGATTTTGGTTATTAATTGCCAAACCTGAGGGATTTGTGGGAACTTCAAGATATATATCCAGTCTGTGAGTAGTGCAGGTGGCCTGGGGAACTTCTGAAATCAGGGCAGTCTTATTGGGAACTGTGCCTTGGAGAGTTAATACCTGCACTAACTCCAGGATTATTGGGATACCTCTGGTTGAGTTTGAAGCAAAATATCTGTATTGTGTACTCTTTTGATTCCCAGTGAATAAACTTCAGTATTACGAGTCTCTTAGAAATTAACAACTTACTGGATTGCTGTTGATGTACTTTATTAAGCTCTTAATCAAGATAAACTTTTAGGATTACCAGAATTCAGGTTTCTTTATCCATGAACATTCTTCAGTAGGGCCTATGAATTTTTAGAGACTCCTCTACCTTCTTTTGCTTGATTTTATTTGTGACCAGCAGCCTATACCTGCAAGATTGCAAACTGGATTTAGAGTTTATAGATTTAGAATGACTAATAGGCCCATCATGAATTAATGCCTCTGGTCTTGATTAGTAGCTTAGTGATTGGTATATGAAAGATAAAGAGCATTCACAGAAAATGGGCTAATTCTATCCTGTATTTGAAAAACTATACTTATCATGTATTTGAACCCAGTAGCTTTTCACTTTCATGCATTGGAGAAGGAAATGGCAACCCACTCCAGTGTTCTTGCCTGGAGAATCCCAGGGACGGGGCAGCCTGGTGGGCTGCCGTCTATGGGGTCGCACAGAGTCGGACACGACTGAAGCGACTTAGCAGCAGCAGCAGCAGGCAGTGTAGAACATCATCAAGGAAGTGAAGGTGGTATATAGTCAGGGATTGACATTAGAGTCAGAAGGTCAAGACTAATGCAAGTTAAAACTCAGGCTAATCCAGAAACATAAAAATAGCTAACTACTGTAGTAACAACCATAGACTATCAGTGGCTCAAAACAATAGAAACTTACTTCTCATTCATTGTTTAGTCTAATGTAGGCCAAGGTGGAGAGAGGCTCTATTTTGCAGAGACAGTCAATGACCCAGGTTTCTTCCATGTGTGACCTTCCATCTTTACAGCCCCATTTCCATTTGCATTTAGCTGGTGAGTCACAGAAGAAAGACAGATTGTGTGCCTCAGGCTGGAAGTGATACACATCACTTCTGCTCACATTTCATTGGCAAGAGCTAGTCTTTTGGCCCCAACCCAGATGCAGGGATGTTGGGAAGGAGAGGAGAATAGGGATGTTGGTGAGCACCTGCTGTCTGTCATAAATTCAGGATCAGTGATAGCTATTCCCTGGTGCTAAGATAATTGGCATGGCTTATCCAGTGAGAATGATTTGGGGTTGTTTCAAGGAGTGCCAGAGGGAGAAAAGATGCAATCCCTTATGGATTCAGTGTCCCATATAAATATTACCAAACTCAGGTTTGGCTGCTCAATGCTTGAAAGCCAGTACAGGTGCTGGTAGGAATGGAAGTGTTGCTGCATTCAGGAGCCAGCAACTTTGGACACAAGCAGGCTTGTGTCCAAAAACCAGCTCCAGGAATTTTTCTCTACCATGAAATTTTTTAAAGGGAGAATTACTCAGGAACGGGTTCAGCATCTTTCTTGTCTTCCACAGCGTGCAGACTTTCTTTTGATTGGTGGTGAGGTAACAGGACAGTGTTCCAGGACTCTGGAGCTCAGCCTGGAGTTACCATTCTCCATCTAGGTGGGGGCTTTAGTTCCTGCTGCTGCTGCTGCTGCTGCAATCATGTCCAACTCTGCGCGACCCCATAGACGTCAGCCCACCAGGCTCCCCTGCCCCTGGGATTCTCCAGGCAAGAACACTGGAGTGGGTTGCCATTTCCTTCTCCAATGCATGCAGAGGAACTCAAAGGTGTTTTGTCATGTATGTTCCTTGTGGAGGAACCAGACACAGTGTAGGCACAGTGGAAATGTTGCTTGAATGTGTTAACATTCTCCTGTCTTTAAGAAAACAAAATCTGAAACCCTTCCCTCAACCCCACATTCTCCTCCAGTATTATCACTTATCATCTTTCCAACAGAACTCCTCAAGGGTTAATTACACTCTCTGCCTGGACTTCCTCTCTTTTGCAGTCTTTCTTGGAACCATACCAGGTAGGTTTTCACCCCTACACCCCGCAGAAATCTCTTTGTTCAGGTCACAGTGACTTCCTTGTTGTTGACAACCTGCTTTAACTTGGTTTCCATGATGCCTCTGGTTTTCTCTTATTTTACTGACTGCTTTTTCTCTTTTACCTTTCTGCCAGTTCTTTTCCTCTTCCAAGCCTCTTAATGTTGCTTGAGTCCTCGGGGGCTCTGACCTCAGCCTCTGTCTCCATCTGCAGTCATTTCCTAGGTGACCTTATCCAGCCCTGTGATGTTAAATACTGTCTTTTTTATGTAGACCCCTGAGTTTCTAAACTTTTCCCTTGAATTTAAATTCATATATCTAAATGCTTACTCAAAAATGTCTCTTGGATATCTAGTAGGCTTCTCAGACTTACCATATCCAAAACTGAATTCTTCATTCCAGCTGCCTGACCACTATCCTCCCCCCAGCAAAACCTCCATCTTCCTTCTTTCAGTACGTAGCTACACTGTTAATCCAGGTGCTTAGATCAAAATTCATGGTATCACAATATCCTTCTTGACTACTTCTTTCTCTCACATCTCATTCATCAGCAAATCATCTATTTTATGCCTTCAGGATATATTTAAAATCTTATCACTTCTCACCACCCTAGCACTTACTATCTCTCTAATCTGTACTGCCATCATATCTTACCTGGACTGTTGCAGAAGGTCCTAACTGATCACTTTCCTTCTACTCTTGCCCACTATAAACTGTTCTCTCAGCTGGCAGG
Organism: Bubalus bubalis; assembly: GCF_019923935.1. Classification (NCBI taxonomy): domain Eukaryota; kingdom Metazoa; phylum Chordata; class Mammalia; order Artiodactyla; family Bovidae; genus Bubalus; species Bubalus bubalis. The sequence continues at coordinate 41,372,467 of NC_059160.1, read as the reverse complement.
GTGATCTTTTTAAAACAAAGTCACTTCTCTGTGGAAGATACTCCAATTATTTCCCGCGATGTGTGCTAAGTTGCTTCAGTCATATCCAACTCGGCGATCCTGTGGCTATATAGCCTACCAGATTCTCTGTCCGTGGGATTCTTCAGGCAAGAATACTGGAGTGGGTTGCCATTTCCTTCTCCAGGGGCTTCCCGTGATACTTAATATAAAATCAGAAATCCTTACCATTGCTTACAGTCCTCACCTGTTTTATCTGGCTCCTGGGAACCTCTGACTTCATCTTCTACCACCTCACTAGATGCATCTATGTCCTGGTCTTACTGCAGCTCAGCTGGGACAAGCTCACTTGTACCGTTGGGATTGTCCACTTGCTATTTCCCTTGGCAGAAATACTCTTTCCTGAGATGACCTCGTACATAGAATTAAGAGCACAGACTCTGGAGTCAGACTGCGTAGGTTTGAATTTCCTTGTTATCTGACCTGAGCAAGTTATTTAACCTTTTTGTGCCCCAGTTTCTACATCAGTAAAATGAGAATGGTAATAGGATCTACTTCATATAGTAATTATGATGATAAAACAGGTTAATATATGTAGAGCACTTAAGCACCTGCCTGTAGTAAGCTCCGAGTGTTAATTGTGTGGTGGTCACTACTTCATAAGGTCTCTACTTATACATTGCCTGTTCAGAGGTGTTTAGTTGTAGGATCATCAGAATGAATATTGAGTATGCAGCCTCCTGGGGCACCTACTTTGAAGAGGACAGCTTACTGTGGTGTAGAGACAGCACATGTGTAGCAAATGTCTTTCTATGAATGTCACAGAAGTGCCCCCTTATTTTATTTATCACCCTGATGGTACCCTCTCCTCCTCACCCACGCCTGCTCCTCTTTCCCTGTGAAAGGGAAGTCAGTTGTGTCTGACTCTTTGCGACCCCATGGGCTGTAGCCTACCAGGCTCCTCCGTCCATGGGATTTTCCGGGCAAGAATACTGGAGTGGGTTGCCATTTCCTTCTCCAGGCGATCTTCCCGACTCAGGGACTGAACCCGGGTCTCCTGCATTTTAGACAGATGCTTTACTGTCTGAGCCACCAGGGAAATCCCACTGCTGCCCTAGTGTTCCCCTTCCCAGCTCCCGCTTATGCCAATTCAGGTTGGGTCTTGGGAGGCAAACATTTGGAGACCTCTGGAGGTAGACATGGGAAGGAGGAGTTGTCACCACCACATCGTCCCTTTTTCTTTGCCTCAGCATGGGTTTCATCATAGGTAGCATCCATAGTGTCTCCACTTACTTCTGTCACCTTTGTTATCATACTGAGGAAGATTTACTGATTGTGAGTATTCTGTCCACGTGTGTGTGTGTGTCTATGTTTTAACTTCCCTTTAGAGAGAAAAGGAATAAAATGAAAAAAAGACAGGGTGGAAGAGATTACCTGTTTCAGCTTCCCTTCTGTTTTCATTGTTCCCATCAACAAACTTTCTTTAAAACATCTAGACTTCAGTGACATCCTTCAGGGATAGGCACATAGGGAAGTATTGGGAGCCTTGGCCTTGTTTTGTGGAGAAATACCCTGCTCAGAAATAGGCTGTGGTGGACATGGATAATGAGGGAGGGAATTCACTGGGGCCCTAGGAGTGAGAAGGTTCAGAGAGGAAATGAGTGAAGAAATACATAACGGGGACATTCAGCCTGAGAAATAGCTCCGAGATTCACAGATCTCTCTCTGCTTACAATGTCAATGCCAGACTAGAGAAATCCTCACCAGTGGCTGGAGCAGGGGCAGTGTCCCTGCTCCCATTGCCAGTTGAAAGGAAACGTGGAGCTTCCAGAAGGTCAGATCTTGTGCTCCCAACCACAGGGGAAAGAGGTATATTATTGATATTCTGACGTCATCTACAAAGTGAAAGGAGGCTCAGACACTTTATAATATGCCATATTTCAGAAACTGTGAGAGTTAAAGAAATGTTAGAGCTCAGTCCTTCTGGACCTGCCTGTATATGTTTTTGTATGTTAAGTGAAATATTAGTCACATTTCTTTTGTAGTTATACATTATCTTTTTAAATATATATGCTATAAAGTAGACTGAAATCCAAATTTGGTCTAATGGTGATTCTCATTATAGCTTTGCATGAAGCAGATACACTTATTTCACTGGAAGTTCTCTCAATTATTTAGACCATAGTTAATTGGATTTTGGTTATCTGGAGGTAGTGATAAAATAATTGAACCTCAAATCTATTAACATTATTTTTGCTTATGTACCATTTTCTGTATAACTGGTCAGAATAAAATGATCTGAAATAACTTTCATATTTTTTTATTTTTGGCCAATGAATCCAGAAACAACGGCTATATGAAATAATTGGGACTGTTGGTAAATATAATGGCAGCAATACTCTGAACACAACCAAGAGTTTCTACCTTTATCAGGGCAGATTTAGGCTTTAGATGAGAGCTGGGCAGATTTGTCAGACCATTGAATGGATTAGCTTCCCTGCTTTGTGTCTCATTTTTATAAGAAGGATATTCAGTATCAGTAGTAAAGTTTGTGCTCGCTTTTCCAAATGGGGAGATTTTTTGCTGCTTGGAGTAGTCCAATACTATTCTACTCTGCTACTCCCCTCTCTAATTTATAGTTGTTATTCTTTTGACCCAGAAAGAGGAAATGCCATAGTTTATATTTAGTCACAGAGCTCTACTGTAAATTCCCCCCTTCACCCCCAGGTGTGAATATTTTAATAGCTTGTATCCTCATTGTAGTAAAACTTTTCCCCAAGAGTTGATATTTCTTAGTTAAAGTACCTAAGAGGATAGTTGACTAATGGAATCTCTACTGACCAAACTTCAGCTTGTGTTTGCATAGTAATTTACAAAAGATAGGATAATTAAAAGATTGGATGTAATATATGTTTTTGTCCTTACATTAAATCATTTTTTAATTTTTAAAAATTTTTTAAAATTTAAACTTTACAATTTGTAAAAGTTTTAAAGACTTGTTTAAAAAAATTTTTAAACAGACTTGATTTTTAGAAACAGTTTTAGATTTACAGAAAAATTGAGAAGCTAATACAGAGTTCTCACACATACCCCTCCATCCATGCACATAGTTTTCCTATCAATTACAACCTAGGGTGGTGCCATACATGTATTGTAATTAATGAATCAATATTATTGTTAACTAAAATCTATACTTTATTCAAATTTCCTGGTGTTTACTTAATGTCCTTTCTCTGTTGGAGGAGCCCATCCAATATACCACATTACACCTTTCTTCTCTCCTTAGGTTCCTCTCAGCTATAATAGTTTCTGAGACCTTACTTGTTTTTGATGACCTTGACAGTTTTGACAAGTATTCATCCAGGTATATTGTAGGTTGCTCCTCCTGGAATTTGTCTGACTTTTTTCTACTGGTTAGACAGGGGTTGTAAGATCATATGGATTATGTTTAGCCTTGTAAAAATTGCCAAACTGTCTTTCCTAAGGGGTTATACCTTCTTGCATTACCGCCAGCAATTTATGAGAGTTCTGTCTCTTTGCATACTTGTCAGATTTTGGTATGGTCAGTTTCTTGAACTTCAGCCAATCTGATAGGTTTACAGAAGTTGGGATGCAATTTCCATAGTTCGTCATTTAGTCTTACTATCATATTTTATTATATCTTGCTATAGAAACATTAGCTTTCTCCTGATACTTCTTTTTAAATTAGCATTAAGAAAAGAACATGCACCTTTTCCCATATGAATAATTGTTACAGATGTTTAAATGGCATTTCACTTATTACATTAAAATGCAATTACTTATTCTCTTTGCTTTCTTATCACTAATAGTCTATAAGCTACATACTATTGGTGTTGTGTTCTGTTGATGTTAATGTCTCATGTTTAATTGCTTTTGTTTAATTTTTTTAATTCTTATTTTCCATTCTTCAAAGTCATTATTGCTTTTTTGTTTGTGTTTCTTTGTTCATAAAAGCTTTTTTGTTTCTATTACATTATGTAGTTTTGTACCAATGGCTAGAAGCAGATCGTCATGGCAAGAGCCAAGATGCTGCAAATACGACTTCAGGTAAAAATAAAAAGTTGAGGTGTTAGAAGTTATTATTTTAATTCACCCCAAGTTCATCATAATTGTTTCATTATTCAGTTTTGCTTAGGCAAAAAAATGTGTTATTTTGTATTTCTGTTCTCTTATTTGCATCTTAATTTTTGTAAAGATCTCATTTGCTTCAAGCCTTGAAGAAATTAATTCATTAGTCTTTAAGCTCTCTTGGCAGATATGTTCTATTTTCTTAGGAGGAAAGGTTTAATTGTAGTTTAAGTTTAGTAGGAGGTTATTTGGCAATATTACTTGAAATTAAGTCTACTTGTTGCGGGGGATATTAATAATTGCACAAATTTATAATCCTTGTTTATTTCAGGATAGTGTTTGAAAGGTGGATTTTAGGTTAATTAAAGCATCCTTATGTAATTTCCATTTCCTTGGAATCCAGATTCTTAGACTGGTTCATTTTTCCTGTTAACCTAACAGTAAATTCTAAGTTAGAGGTTTATGGGTTCAAAATGCAAAGGTTAGGTTGTTCCCCTGTCTCACATCTCCAAAAGTCATCTCCACGATTCTTTTCTTTGACTGATATTAATAGGAATAGCTGCATTTACTCACGTCTAAATCCTTAACAGTGTTGTCAGAATTTTCAGTCAGCTTCTCTCCACATTTTCTTCAAAATAATATTTGCCAAGACAGCTGTATATATAGCAATGATCTCCCCCCCTCTTTTAGAGCAGTCTAATAAGAAGTGGTGGTGGTAGTGGTGGCGGTGGTGGTGATGGTTCTGTTTTTCTTTTGTTAGATTTGTATTTCTGTTTCATGGGGTTTTGTTTTTGTGAAATTCTTTTTCTCTCAAGGTGGTTTTCTTTCTCTCTTCTGGTTGATTCATTGTTCCTCTAGGGTGTGGTGTTCCTTAGTTAACAGGACAATTATGTTGAAAATAGCAGTGTCATGACTTTTTCTGATTTATTTCCTGTCACATTAATAACTTGATATATGAATGAAGATAAAGTTACTATTTTAACCAAACTCAGGCAGAAATTCATTAAAAGGTAAGTGTTGCAAGGATTTATATCCTCATTATATGCTGTTTCTTCTGCCCCTGCAGTATTTCATATTTTATTTACATTTGTGAATGATAAAATAAGCATTTTTGGTATTTGAGGGCAGGTAAAGGAGAGGGCTTCTTGATGGCTGGTTATTGTCTAAGGTGAGATCATCCTTTTGCTGTGTCACTGGCACAGTCAGCAGCATAAACCTTAGAACCAGGAGAGATTCTAGTTTTGCTTTTTCTCTGACTTAAACTGAAGTGAAATATAACCTTTTTTTTTTAATGAAGAAGTAAATAATCTAAAAATTCTTAGTGTTTGCGTAAGAATCTAGTACCAGCTTAAAGATACCATTTACTCTTTGTGAAATCAACTGTGAACCCTGACTCATTTCTTTGGACATAGTGACTCTTGAACGGTTTCGTATTTTCCACTGACTTTTCCCATGTTCACATACCCTAGAAGCATGGTGCAGAAATTGATAAACTTTCACTGGGGACACCTTTGACAGTTTCTCTTCTAGAAGTGAAAGCTCTTTACTGTGTCACTTAGAAGATGAAAATATGAGGTAGAAAGATAGAGAGATGGAGTGCTTGCCTAAATAACTAAGAGGAATCCAAAGGAAAAAGATTGTTAGCCAAAGGCCTAAATTAGAAGTAATAGGTTAGTTGTTGTAACAGATCTGTTTAAATTATGTGCCTATATTCAAAAACACTCCTGTGTGTTTTATATTGCAATCTCCAACAAAATTTTAGAGTGTGACTTTTCCCTGCATCTGAGATCTGTTAAGTTTCGCACTGAAAGGTGTTTTAGGATACATCTTTTAGATTTTTACCAGAGATGGAAACTGAATCTAACTAGGTGTCCACATGTGACTCATGAATTGCTTTATGATATTTTTGCTTGTTCAATTACTGGTAAGTAGCATTTATCTTTGAATATATCAGCTTGTGTTTTGTAATTAGAACTTAAAAAGTAGAAAAAAACCACAAGAGACAGATGGTATTGCTCCCAAGGTCTTTCTAATTCCTTAATCTCAACTTTTTGACACTGAGAATTTAAGACCCGTCCATATTAAAATATTTTATGAAACTAAGGCATTTGGAGGCAGCAGGTCTCACGGAAGTTAATTTGGTTAAGGACTTTAAAGAACTGAACTGACAGCTTTACTGAATTTTGTTATATGTAATGATCAAAGCATAGCCTTTTACCTTTTCAGGATTTTAACAGGTGATTAATTTGGCTTAGAATAGCTTCTTTTTAGAGGTTAGTGTTGTTTAATGTGTCCTGTTTACTAAACCAGACAACTCAGTATTGATGTTTCTGATTCTATTAATTCTTGTAAAAGCATGGAGATGCAGTCACGTTTATCACATTTATCAGAGGATTTTGTGAAAACTCAAGCAAACTTGCCTCCTTTGGGCACTGCACCATTAAGTTTATATATGTAAAAAATTTCAGAATCTTAGTTACAGTTAGTTTATTTTGAAATGTTTCTTTAGTGAGTTAAATGTTACCAAATAGGATTTTTTTTTTGGCCATCATGTGTTGAAATGAGGACAGTAATTAGGTCACAGCAAGGATTATTTTAGCATATCTTGATTTTTAGTATCAGTTGTCTATCCAGGATTTTAAAATTTGTATTATGAAGTTTTAAATGCACGTCTCTTATTAAAAGTTCCTTTTTAGTTGTCCATGGAAAAATTTACAAGCCAGACTATTAGAGGTAGAAATTGAATCAGATTTCAACACTATCACTCAGTGTATCTACAAAATAAAAATAAAATTATGACATGTTTTCGAAAAAATTCTGCATATTAACTAATTATTAATTATCTGTTGTAGGTGAAAATTTTGACCAGAGTCCTTTGAGAAGAACATTCAAATCCAAAGTTCTGGCCCACTATCCTCAGAATATAGAATGGAACCCTTTCGATCAAGATGCAGTAAACATGGTATGTGGTTTTTTTTCTCCTCTTCAAGGCCTTCTTTTTATTTTATTAATATGACAGTTGTGACTATATTTTGAATTTATACATTATTTCATTTAATTTAACCCTTTAAATAAAAAAATTTTTAAATAGTATTATCCTTACTTTACAGATGTGGAAAATGAAGCTCAGAGAAGCTAAGTAACTTGCGTAAGATCCCCATAGCTAATTAGTACATACAACAGCCCCTAAGCAGCCCGTTTTCTTTTCCTGCCGTTAAGCTGTGTGGTGAATTTGCATTAATTAATACATAGATGCTTTGATAACAGTGATAATAGTTTGTTTCCTGGAGAGGAGCCTGATGGAAGGTACATGATTACAGTTTTCATATTTCAAAGAATGTTATATGATGGGTCTGTAATTTATCATGTTCACATGGTAAGGTAGGAAAGGAACTTAAGTGCCTCATTTAGACGTTAGTAGGAATTTGTTTATAAGGAATTTAAAATAATGTAATGAGTTACCAGTGGTGATTGTAAGTCCCATTAGAGGTTCTTAAAAATACAATTGGTCATAATTGTCCCATTAGAGGTTCTTAAAAGTAGTCAGTCATAATTTTCAGGTCAGTTAGGAACAGTTCTTCTTAGAAATCTGGAAAATATTTTGTATCTCCATGAACTCTGCAGTTATAAAAATCAGGGGGTCCCAAAGTAAGCAAATCAGAGATCAGGCACCATAGGGACAAAAATGATTAAAGGTGGACTAAGACACATAGATGTGGTTCTTTATGAGTATTTTAAAGGTGGAACCAAAGGATCCCATTATGATGTGATACTCTAAGGGAAGAAAATATTTAGTAGATACCTGTTAGGTCCCTTATATGTGTTACTTTCACATACTTGCTTACACATACCGAGTGAGGATTATTATTCATATTTTACAGAGATTAAGTTAGTTGCCCAAAGTTGTACAGGGAGTCTCAGAGATTAAATCCAGATTATTTTTACTCTCTAGTTCACTTTTTTCCCACCTGCACGCTACTTCCACCAAAGAAAAACTATGTTTTTAATAACTTGGTTTTCACCTGCTCTCAGGGATATGGTATTTCTATATCACAGTAAACCCATTCCAGTCTGATGTTACTCCAAGAAGGGAATTTCATGGTACCTTTTCTAAGGACAGATGACTAAGGCATATGGTACTTTGACTTTGACTCTTTACAGAGCATGGTATAGTTACTTCTCTAAACTGTTGCCCTATACTAGAGTAACAGGAGATGTCACTTTGCTAGAAGTTAATACTGTAGGGCCTAGCCTCATCTTTGGTGAAGACAATGCTGTAGATTTTAAGCAGAATACAACTGTTAGTCATATTTATGAGACTTGGAGAAGTACAGACAAGCTTCTTACTAAAATAGTCAGCAAAAAGCAGTGACAAAAAATAAATTATCAGCTGCTTATGTCAGAAAATTAATGGAAAGATATTAATGATATAAAAGAGTACCTAAATGAAACATTGGAAGAATGGTTAAGAATGTAAATAGATAACACTAATTTTCTTAAATTAGTAGTATGTTTCAAAGTATTTATAAATTATTCTGTGAGAAGTCAGAATGGTGTCCAAAACTAGATTCTTATTATCATATGAATCCACAGTCATTTGAACAAAATGCCGCACTTGATGTATTTATTACTTTTAATCATTTGGATGTCTTAATAGTAAGATATCTGTGTTAACCTTTGCCTCTGTCTAGCATTTATCTTTTGGAGAAGGAAATGGCAACCCACTCCAGTACTCTTGCTTGGAAAATCCCATGTATGGAGGAGCCTGGTAGGCTACAGTCCATGGGGTCACAAAGACTTGGACACGACTGACCGACTTCACTTTCACTTTTCACTTTCATGCGTTGGGGAAGGAAATGGCAACCCACTCCAGTGTTCTTGCCTGGAGAATCCCAAGGGTGGGGGAGCCTGGTGGGCTGCCGTCCGTGGGGTCGCACAGAGTCGGATACAACTAAAGTAACTTAGCAGCAGCAGCAGCATTTATCTCTAAAGCAATTGTCTGCTTCCTTGACTGTCTTTAATATTTTCTTTACCTGTTGTCTCTGAGTTATTTTATGTAAACAGGAAACATTTCCCTCTGAAGAATAGACTTGTAGGCTTGTATTTTGATGCTTAAACACAATACAGCATTTTGTTTTTTTGCTACAGATCTAAAAGGATTTGCTAGTACTCCTTGAAAATCTCTGAAAAGCATTCCATTAAACTAGTATGCATTTGGGTCATAGATTTACTGCCCTTAATTTCCTCTTTGATTTATTAGTAAGTGCATTTGTATGAATCTATAATTTATTCCCACCTAAAGGTAGAAAGCTTTGTTGTTAGCTTTAGCAAAATTCCACTCCAGTAAGTTACTTCCTTCTATAGTATCACTCATTCTGCTAACAAAGTGGAGCTTTAAATAAGGATCATTCAGTTCAGTTCAGTCTCTCAGTCGTGTCCGACTCTTCGCGACCCCATGAACCACATCATGCCAGGCCTCCATGTCCATCACCAACTCCCGGAGTCCACCCAAACCCATGTCCATTGAGTCGGTGATGCCATCCAACCATCTCATCCTCTGTTGTCCCCTTCTCCTCCTGCCCTCAATCTTTCCCAGCATCAGGGTCTTTTCAAATGAATCAGCTCTTTGCATCAGGTGCCCAAAGTATTGGAGTTTCAGCTTCAACATCAGTCCTCCCAATGAACACCCAGGACTGATCTCCTTTAGGATGGACTGTTTGGATCTCCTTGCAGTCCAAGGGACTCTCAAGAGTCTTCTCCAACACTACAGTTCAAAAGCATCAATTCTTACTGAGCTCAGCTTTCTTCACAGTCCAACTCTCACATCCATACATGACCACTGGAAAAACCATAGCCTCGACTAGACGGACCTTTGTTGACAAAGTAATTGTCTGTGCTTTTGAATATGCTGTCTAGGTTGGTCATAACTTTCCTTCCAAGGAGTAATTGTCTTTTAATTTCATGGCTGCAATCACCATCTGCAGTGATTTTGGAGCCCAGAAAAATAAAGTCAGCCACTGTTTCCACCGTTTCCGCATCTATTTGCCATGAAGTGATGGGACCAGAAGCCATGATCTTAGTTTTCTTAATGTTGAGCTTTAAGCCAACTTTTTCGCTCTCCTCTTTCACTTTCATTAAGAAGCTCTTCAGTTCTTCACTTTCTGCCATGAGGGTGGTATCTTATGCATATCTGAGGTTATTGATATTTCTCCCAGCAATCTTGATTCCAGCTTGTGTTTCCTCCAACCCAGCGTTTCTCATGACGTACTCTGCATTTAAGTTAAATAAGCAGGGTAACAATATACAGCCTTGACGTACTCCTTTCCCGATTTAGAACCAGTCTGTTGTTCCATGTCCAGTTCTAGCTGTTGCTTCCTGACCTACATATAGGTTTCTCAGGAGACAGGTGAAGTGGTCTGGTATTCCCATCTCTTTCAGAATTTTCCACAGTTTATTGTGATCCACACAGTCAAAGGCTTTGGCATAGTCAATAAAGCAGAAATAGATGTTTTTCTGGAACTCTCTTGCTTTTTCCATGATCCAGTGAGTGTTGGCAATCTGATCTCTGGTTCCTCTCTAAAACCAACTTGAACATCTGAAAGTTCACGGTTCACGTATTGCCTGGCTTGGAGAATTTTAAACATCACTTTACTAGCGTGTGACACTAATTTCATACAAATTAAGTCCCCCAAAGCAATGAAACTTGTTAAACAAACAAACAAAAAAATCCCGTATATGAGTGCAATGCATATGTAACAGCAAATAGGTATGTGACATTTGAAATTTTCTGAATTAATTGCTTTTATATCTCTTTTGGTTGTGGATTCACAGATTTTTGTGGGGGAAAAAATGGAAGTATCATAAAGCAGAGAGAAAAAAAATATCATATACCCACCAACAAGAAGTAACAGATGTCAACAGTTGGCAAATTTGCTTCAGATCCATACCTTTCCTCTTAAATGAAACAAAGCAATGCAAATGGAGCTGAAGGTCCCCCCCCATTTCAAATCTCGTAATGAAAACTGTGTATTAGCGTCTGTGACTGTCTATGTAATGTTCTAGTAGACAGAGCTTATACTTAAGAATGTGGTGAACCTAGGAATGGTTAGGAAGAAAATGTGGTCAATAGCTTTTTAAGCATGTTCTGTGAAATATTAAGATTCCATTTTGTGTATATGTCCTAAATAAAACATCTGATATATAAATTTTCAGATAATTGAAGGCTAATAACTATTATATAGCTATTTATAAAGCTCAGTTTACTGTTTACTTTGATCCCAAAGAAGAGTGGAGTGGAATGAAGAGTAAAGAGTAAAGGATACATTGTAACTGACCCCCTGCTGCCTGTCTTTTTCATTCTCCACACTACAGCTTCTGTTTCTGCTTTCCTTCCTCTCTATTGACATTTCAGATTTCATTTTAAACATGATTTCCTCAAAGAAGCCATCCCTGACCACCACTTTCACCACCCTTCCAACATTTAGCCAGGTCCCCTTAAGTTCTCTTGGCACCTTATACCTTTTTGTAGCACCATTACAGTTACAATTAATTAATTATGTAGCTGGTTGTCCTACTCCTTGTCTCCTGCTATAAAGTAAGAACCATTAGGACAGGAACACACTCTTATTCATTGTGATAGATGGCTCAGAGTTAAAGAATTCGCCGGCTTAGCAGGAAATGTAGGTTTGATCCCTGGATCGGGAAGATCCCTTGGAGAAGGAAATGCAGTCCCCCCCAGCATTCTTGCCTGGAAAATCCAACAGGCAGAGGAGCCTGGCGGTCTACATTCCATGGGGTTGCAAAGAGTCAGATACCACTTAGCGACTAAACCACTATATCCTTAGCTTTGCACATAGTTGAGGTTCAGACCATTAAATAAATGAAGGAGTATATGCTTGCTTACAGAACTTCGCTTCCCCATCTTTGATCAGGTATCACCTCTACTGCAAAACTCTCTCTTAAGCAGGAATAGTTAGGTGCTCTGTCTTCTCTGTTCCTGAAACATGTTGAACACACTCTGTAGCAATAGGGATCACATTATTTTGTAACTGTTGATTTATATGTCTCTATTTCCTATGAGAATGTAAGCTCCCAGAGGTAAAAAATAATTTTCATATTTGTCTTCTGAGTTATCAAGATCTAATGCAATATATGACATAAAGTAAATGTTTATTAAATGAAGAAGGGAAAGAGAAGGAAAGAAGGAAGGAACAGAAAACTAACCGACTCATTAAGAGCTTTCTAAATAGCTTTTATTTGTAACATAAGAGAAAAGGAATGGGATTAATAGAGCCATAGAAAATGGGGGAAAAATTGTTGCAGTTCTAGCCACACTGACTAAAAGAATCCAGAGAGATAATAAGGATATTTGGTCACTCAAACCAAGAAAGGTACGCAGACAGCATTGTGAGCCTACTGTGGCTCGAGTAATCTAGCCAGTGACAATCTGATTAGCAGTGACAGCTCTTAAGTTTTTTAGTTGTCGTGAGAGTGGGGTGGGCAGAGGATATTGTTAGTAAACATCAGTATTAGAGGATAAAAGATATTGATTGTCATGGTGAGCAAATCTTGATTTATAGTTTAGAATTATGAAAAATAAACAAGTCATATGATTCTCACTTGTAAAAATGAAAAACAATAGCATTTTCCAACTATGTTTCCCAGATTAGAAATATAATTCTTTTTTTTTTTTTTTTAATTTGTAGGAGAGTTTAAGAATTCCTACATCTGTTATCTGTAGCATAGAAAGTCATTCTTCACTTTGGGCATAATTTTTGGCAAACTTTTCCTGTAAATGTCTGAATGCATGCTAAAGAAAGCTACAGACCCTTAAGGGAATATTTGGCAGCTCTTCAAAAACAGTTTGAGCTTGAATTTAATGGTTTATGATGTCAGGAAAGCCTGTCAATTAAATTAAGTCTTTATGTTGACTTTGGAGGTCCCTATGTATTGCCTACTTGATATAAGAGAACTATGGACTGAATGAAGAGATGAACTAAATCTGATCCTGTACCCTGAACTGTTGTTTTTGATTGTTTTCTTGTTCCTTGATTTATTCATTCATTTAAAAGACACTTATGTATGCCACGCACTATGCTGTGCACGGTTGAGCTTAGCCTGAGGCAAGACTGATTCAGATCATCCTTCCTATAACCTTTATTGACTCTAGTAAATGTGTCAGATGAATTTTCATTCATAATCAGTAGAGGATCTCATTGACTTGTTATAATGAAATCAACCTTAATCTAAAGGCCTAATTATGAAAATATCCTGCCATGGCCTTTTTTTCCCCAAGATTAGGAATAAGCAAAATTTCCCCCCCAATAAATCCAGATATTCATGTGTTTTATCTAAATCTGTATCTTATTCTGCCCAAATATACACATTAATTTAATTTTTGTCAACATACATATATAATAATGATTAAAGCTACTATCAGATCAGATCAGATCAGTCGCTCAGTCGTGTCCGACTCTTTGCGACCCCATGAATCGCAGCATGCCAGGCCTCCCTGTCCATCACCAGCTCCCGGAGTTCACCCAGACTCACGTCCATCGAGTCAGTGATGCCATGCAGCCATCTCATCCTCTGTCGTCCCCTTCTCCTCCTGCCCCCAACCCCTCCCAGCATCAGAGTCTTTTCCACTGAGTCAACTCTTCGCATGAGGTGGCCAAAGTACTGGAGTTTCAGCTTTAGCATCATTCCTTCCAAAGAAATCCCAGGGCTGATCTCCTTCAGAATGGACTGGTTGGATCTCCTTGCAGTCCAAGGGACTCTCAAGAGTCTTCTCCAATACCACAGTTCAAAAGCATCAATTCTTCGGCACTCAGCCTTCTTCACAGTCCAACTCTCACATCCATACATGACCACAGGAAAAACCATAGCCTTGACTAGACGAACCTTTGTTGGCAAAGTAATGTCTCTGCTTTTGAATATGCTTTCTAGGTTGGTCATAACTTTCCTTCCAAGGAGTAAAGCTACTATAGCTGTTTCCAATTCTCATGTTCAGTGATGTGAAATGTAAATACATTTTCACTGAGATATTTATGCTGAGCTTCACAGTTTTTGCTTTTTACCTTTATCAGTCACCATTTATTATGGCCCAAATACTACATTGTTCCATGTGTGGTACTCTTGAATGGTTAAAGCTATTACCAGTCCTTGGGTAGTTTTTCAGTCTAGAGATGAAACAAAATTAGAGAAACTACTGATGTGTGTCATACATATGCAATGTACATATACTGTGGTGCAAGGCTTTAACTGCTTCATTCAATAAAAGCTTTTTAGAGGATAAGTGACATTTTAATGGCATTTATGGGACGAAAACACTATTTTTTTATGGAAAAATAAATTAAGGCCTTTTTAAGGTAGTTATATGGAGACTTACAGGAAGTAAGGAAGTGTTTTGGGTAAGCTGCATAACAAACCATCTCAGTGTTAATTAAGTGACTTAAAACATAGACTTGCTGTTTTTTTGCCCCACACACAAAGGGCCAGATAGTAAATAGCTGAGTGTTGTGGGCTGTGCAGTCTCTGTCACAGTGATTCAGCTCTTGTTGTAGTGCAAAACCAGCTAGACAGTGCTTAAAGGGAGTGCGATTGTGTACCAATAAGATTTTATTTTCAAGGCATGTGGCAGATTGGATTTGACCTGTTGTTTTAAAACAACAAAGCCATCATTATGCTTACAGATCTGCAGTTTGGGTAGGGTTTGGCAGAGTGGCCCTCCTCTGTTCTAGCAGGTGTCAGTTAGGGTGGATTGAAGGCTGAGGACTAGGATTGTCTGAAGGCCCACAGCAGAGTAGGTGAGCTGAAGAGCAGTGGAGGGTGGAGCAAGAGCTGCTAGGGCCGAGTGATGTAGGGCCTCACAGGGGCCTTGTAGTGTGATTTCACCTTCTAACAATATGAGAGACCATTGGAGGGTCTTGAATAGTGGCAAGATCGAACATATTTTTTTAAGAATCACTTTGGCTGCTCTATGAAGAGCAGGTTATTGAGGACAAGGACAAAAGCAAGGAGATGGGTTAACAGGCTATTATATTAAAGAGTCATCCAGATGAGAGAAGAGTATGGCTTAGATTAGAGTAGTAAGAGTAATGATGGAAGTAATCTGCTCCTGAATATATATTTGAAAGTAGAACTGGTCTTTTTTGATGGATTGGGTAATGGAGTGAGTGAGAAAGAAAGGAGTCAAGGGTGACTCCGAGGCTCTGAGCATTTCTGCTGCCTGCTTAGAACCTCTGGGGAAGCCCCCGCCCTCACAAGCCGGAAGGTTGATGTGCTAAGCAGCACTCTGTTTCTGTCCCTGTGCTGCTGGAAACCCTCCAGAGGTTTCTCATCCCCCTCCTCAGACTTCTGCTGTGACTCTCAAAGGCCCTTTGGGGTTCAGTATCTCCTGCAGTCACTCTCCTCCCCACACCTTTCATTCTGCTCCCCACCCACAGTGAATCTCACGTTCTGTCTTCTGGGCTTTTGCCCATGCTCTCTCTGCCTTCATTTCATCTCATTAACACCTGTACTTATCCTCAGGTCTCCACTTGGGCTTCCTTCATTTTTTCCCCTGGTCATTTGTTATTTTTAGTCACTACATCATGTCCACCTTACCTACCTCCTGGGACCACCTTACCTACCTCCTGAGAAATCTGCATGCAGGTCAAGAAGCAATAGTTAGAACTGAACAGGGAACAACAGACTGGTTCCAAATCGGGAAAGGAGTACGTCAAGGCTGTATATTGTCACCCTACTTATTTAACTCATATGCAGAGTACATCATGCAAAGTGCTGGGCTGGATGAAGCACAAGCTGGAATCAAGATTGCCAGGAGAAATATCAATAACCTCAGCTATATAGATGACACCACCCTTATGGCAGAAAGCAGAGAGGAACTAAAGAGCCTCTTGATGAAAGTGAAAGAGGAGAGTGAAAAAGCTGGCTTAAAACTCAACATTCAAAAAACTAAGATCATTGCATCTGGTCCCATCACTTCATGGTAAATAGATGGGGAAACAATGGAAACAGTGAGAGACTTTATCTTTTTGGGCTCCAGAATCACTGTGGTTGGTGACTGCAGCCATGAAATTAAAAGATACTTGTTCCTTGGAAGAAAAGCTATGACCAACCTAGATAGCATATTAAAAAGCAAAGACATTAATTTGCTGACAAAGGTCCATCTAGTCAAAGCTGTGGTTTTTCCAGTGAATGTGATGTGAGAGTTGGACTATAAAGAAAGCTGAGTGCTGAAGAATTGATGCTTTAGAACTGTGGTGTTGGAGAAGACTCTTAAGAGTCCCTTGGACTGCAGGGAGATCCAGTCAGTCCATCCGAATGTTCATTGGAAGGACTGATGCTCAAGCTTTGGCCACCTGACGCGAAGAACTGACTCATTTGAAAAGACCCTGATGCTGGCAAGGATTGAAGGCAGGAGGAGAAGGGGACAACAGAGGATGAGATGATTGGATGGCATTACTGACTTGATGGACATGAGTTTGTGCAAGCTCTGGGAGTTGGTGATAGACAGAGAGGCCTGGTGTGCTCAGTCCATGGGGAGTCAGACATGACTGAACTGAACTGAACTGAAATCATGTCCGACTCTTCTGCAACCCCATGGACTGTAGCCCACCAGTGCTCCTCTGTCCATGACATTTCCCAGGCAAGAATACTGGAGTGGGCTACCATTTCCTTGTCCAGGGGATCTTCCTGATCTAGGGATAGGACCTGTGTCTCCTGCTCTGAGAGGTGGATTTTTTTTATCACTGATCCGCCAGGAAAGTGCCTTTTCTGGTGGCTCCCTCTTTTCTCATTTATGTCCTCCTAGTGTGTTTTTCCTAGCAGCCTATGTTTACCCTATCACAGCACTTCCCATAGTTTATAGTTTATATATATTTTTAATAGTCTGTTGTCCTTATTGCACGGGAAACTCCAGGGGAGCAGAAACTATATTTCTCACCATTGTATCACTATCATAGGGCCTGGCTCAGAAAGGCAGTTAATAAGTGTTTGTTCACAATTTGAATGAAAGTCATAACTCTTAAGGGAATTAAATTTTTTGATAATGTGGGGATTTGGGAGAACTTCTAGATTTTATACCAGATGGATTATTAAATCTGAAATTAAAGAATAAAAAGTCATATGGTAAAATTATTTCTATGCAGAAAGCATTTTGTAATACAAAAGTAGAAAGGAATAATAGAAAAATTAATAATCATGATTTTAGGATAGTTGAATTACAATTCTGTTTTCCTTAGTACATTTCAAATTTTCTATAATTTTTCTTGTTTAAAATGTTTTAGACTCAATTCTAATTTTTTATGCTTTATAAATTATCTTAAGTATAGCATCTTTAAGTCTTCAGGTAATTTTATTCTCAAATTTGACTCAATCCTGGGTGGTTCCCAAGACCTGGGGCATAATCTCTGCTGGAAATAATCTGAAGTGTCTTGGTTCTACCCTTCTGCTTCAGTAAAGAAAAATCAGTCCGTTTTTAACATTTATTTTTTCTAAGGACAAAGTATCATATTGTTCAAAAGAGCAAAAATTATACTTTTGTTTTATTTTCTGTGTTTTAACTTTTTTCCATTTATCAAATGAACCTTCACCTGTTTCTGTATTCCTCTGAAACATTATCGACTTTAAAAATAGTCCTTAAATATTTGTAAAGTGTCTTTGTCTTAAGGTCACTGATGCCATAGATGTCATAGATAAAGAAACTAAGGCTCAGAGAAGTTACATGACTTAATGAAGGTCGTAAGCTCAGATAGAACTTCACAACCATTTTTCTCTGTTTTGAATTTGTTCATATATTGCCTTCTGATGCTTTTCTTCTCCTTCCTCCACAGTTGTGCATGCCTAAAGGGCTGTCTTTCAGAACACAAACTGACAACAAAGACCCTCAGTTCCACTCATTTATAATTACCCGGGAAGATGGTTCTCGTACCTACGGTTTTGTTCTCACTTTTTATGAAGAAGTTACAAGTAAGCAAATCTGCACAGCAATGCAGACACTCTACCAGATGCACAATGCAGAGCATTACAGCAGCGTGTACGCTTCATCCTCCTGCAGCATGGATTCACTGGCGAGCAGTATTGACGAGGGAGATACAACTTCCCTTTTGAAACTCCAGCGATACAACTCCTATGACATCAGCAGAGACACCCTGTATGTTTCAAAAAGTATATGTTTGATCACACCACTGCCTTTCATGCAGGCCTGCAAGAAATTCCTCATCCAACTTTACAAGGCAGTTACCTCACAGCAGCCACCACCTTTGCCTCTTGAGAGCTACATCCATAATATTCTCTATGAGGTGCCCCTTCCACCTCCAGGGAGATCACTGAAATTTTATGGTGTTTATGAACCTGTCATCTGCCAGAGGCCAGGGCTCAATGAACTCCCCCTCTCCGATTACCCTCTCCGAGAGGTCTTCGAGCTCCTGGGCCTAGAGAACCTGGTGCAGGTATTTACCTGTGTTCTTCTGGAGATGCAGATCCTTCTCTATTCACAAGGTAGGTCTGCCCTAAAGTTTAGGTCTCCCAAAACCAACTGCTTATGCTCTCAGCTACTGGGGTGTATTATTAGAGCCAAATAATTGATGGTCAGAAGTCTTTTCTGTCTTGTGTAAAAGGAGAGAGTTTTAGGTAGGACCAGATGCCAAGAGGTTACTTCTCTTTTAGGTGACAGTGGCTGTAGAGAAAAAGAAGGGAAGAGATATAAAAGCATTAGCTTGGCTGATTTGCATATGTTTATTTTTTTAAGGAAGTAACCCTTTTTTCCTGACAATACATATTCATTGTAAAAGAAGCATATTTCTCTTTATAATAAAAGTGAGAGAATCCTCTTACTACCAAGACTGTGTAGACTTCGCTCTCTCTTTTTTTTTTTTTTAACAGATTAGTAAAGGTTCACATCAAAACTCAGCTGACACTGGAAAGGGACAGACAGGATTGTTAACTCTGACGCTTTCTAAGGTGATCACCTTTGGATCTTTGCCTATGGGTGATTTCATAGAGTGAGAGAAGGGGTACAGGCATGTGAAACAGACACGATTCTCCTAGGTCTAACAGTTCCACCAAAGTTATATGGAGTTTTTGTGTTTTGTTTTTAATCCCAAAGGAAGCTATCATTGTGGTGCTTTTCATTCAGAATTCTCCCAAAACATACTTTAAAAACAAACAGAGTTTGGGTTTTAGGTCTCTGCATCTGCGATGACTAATGTTGAGCCTAGACTAAAGCACTGGTTCCAGTCTGAACCTGAATTTGCAGAGGAGATAGAGATGCTGTGTTTTTTGGATAGTGAATTGACAGAAAATATAAAATAGTACCTATGCATTGATGGGTTTTTCGAAAAATGTGGCACAAATATTTAGTTTAGCATTTTGCTAACTTGTATTTAGACTGGCAGAACTGTAGTGCAGTCTTCTGACTGTGGCTGTCAAGCTTATTTTACCAGTTCCCTTTTTTTCTTTTCTATTTTAAATTATAAATGAGGCTGAGCCAAGTAGGCTGTATTTGTACTTCCCCATCTTGTGTGTATGTTGACACTGTTTGTGTGTTGACAGCCCTTCACGGGGTTGTATTTTCTTCAGTTTATCCTCATCGTGTTCTCTGATAACGTGTTCCAGTGTCTCAGTTTTTGTTGTCAGGAAGTTCTTCTCTAATGACTAATTTAAATTCTTTCCTGTCCTCGTGCTCTTACTTTCTTAGTGCTGGTCATTACCTGAAGATCACCCTTTGGTATCCAAAATATTTAATGTTAAGTAATTCTCTCTCCTTTTCAATGTCTTCCTTTTTTCCCTGAAAGGATTAGGATTAGAGAGTTGCTTGGAGGGGCAAAGGCTTGGAGCTTAATACTTTCAGGTTTATTAGCTTATTAGTAAAAAGAATTTTAGATCCTAAATTTTCAAGAGATCTTCCCGATCATTTAGTTCCATGTCCTATTCTACCTAGAGAAGCAATTTGGTATTGGAAGAATATTGATTTTTGAAGTGAAAACAATCATGAGTTCAAATCTCTGTTCTGTAACTTGCTAACTGAACCTTGGACAAGATACATAATCTTCCTATGTGTCCATCAGTTCATTTTTATGGAGATAACAGGTTTTTTTCCTTCCTCTCTCACTGATTTATTCTGACAAAGTGAGAAGTCTGTGCTGACTAAATGATAGCCAATATTGTTGTAATTACTATCAGTTTTATCAGTCCTACATAATCCTTTATAAATTATGCACATCTTAAGTTGTGAGAATCTGACATATTCAGTTCAGTTCAGTTGCTTAGTCATGTCCGACTCTTTGCGACCCCATGGACTGCAGCACGTCAGGCCTCCCTGTCCATCACCAACTCCCGGAGCTTTCTCAAACTCATGTTGATCGAGTCAGTGATGCCATCCAGCTATCTCATCCTCTGTTGTCCCCTTCTCCTCCTGCCCTCAATCTTTCCCAGCATCAGAGTCTTTTCCAATGAGTCAGTTCTTCACAACAGGTGGCCAAAGTATTGGAGTTTCAGCTTGAGCATCAGTCCTTCCAGTGAATATTCAGGACTGATTTCCTTTAGGATGGACTGGTTGGATCTCCTTGCAGTCCAAGGGACTCTCAAGAGTCTTCTTCAACACCACAGTTCAAAAGCATCAATTCTTCAGCACTCAGCTTTCTTTATAGTCCAACTCTCACATCCTACATGACTACTGGAAAAACCACAGCTTTGACTAGATGGACCTTTGTCAGCAAAGTATTGTCTCTGCTTTTTAATGTCTCTGACATATTACTGCACTTAAAATACTAACTGTTAAATAGTCCAGGCATTTGTTTCAGGGTTGAGAACTTAATAAACTTTCTCTTATACTGAAAGTCATGCTTTTTAAAGAAAAAAACCCTTCATATTCACTCTTCACTTTAAATAGCACTTTATGTCTTGGTGCTTTTGCACTGTCTTTCTGGTCTACTTCATTAGCTTATTCCATTTAGTTTATGGAGTCTGTTGAAAAGTTACAGTTGATTAATATCTACACATTTATTTCAATTTCAAACTAAGAAGACAATATTTATTAGCATGTTTTTGTACTCAAATGAGTTTAGTTGGTTTTTGGGTTTTTTTTTGTAACTTGATCTTTGATGCTGAGAAGAGTGAGTCCTGAGATTGTAGAATTCTACATATATATATATTTTTTTTAAGTGTCATACAAAAAAAACCTTATAATTTTCTAATCATTCACAGAAATCACTTTGTATTAGGAATTATAATTTAATTAGGTTAAAATGCCTTGTACATTTTGATTTTTCTCCCAACACTTAATCCTCTCAACAGTGAGTTATTACTGCCCATGCTTTTAATGGAAAAGGAAATGGCAATGCACTCAGTACTATTGCCTGGAAAATCCCATGGACAGAGGAGCCTGGTAGGCTACAGTTTGTGGGGTCGCAAAGAGTCAGACATTACTGAGCAACTACACTTTCACACTTTCATGCTTTTAATGAAGGGGGAAATTAATGCTCAGGGAAGTTTAGTAACCTACCCAAGATCACGTAGCTGTTGAGTAATGTGGTAGAGCTGAGAATGGGCTTGGATCTGTCTTTCTCCATAATTCTTACCCACATGTTAGCTGTATTGGACACTGCACTTAACTTCTCCTTATCTAGCTCATTATTTATTTTTATTTTATTTTTTATTTTTTGGCCACACTGCCCAGCATATGGGACCTTAGTTCCCCGATTAAGGATTGAACCCATGCCTCCTACAGTGGAAACTTGGGAGTCTTAACTACTGGACCGCCGGAGAAGTCCCTGTGTTTCAGTATTTATTTTTAAATTATAAACTCACCTCTGAGGGTCTTTTGTAAAGGTTCCATATTAAATAATTGTAGATTATCTGTGTAAATGCAGATTTTAACAGCAGGAGATCCCAGTTCCATTCATGGGTTGGGAAGATCCACTAGAGAAGGAACAGGCTACCCTCTCCAGTATTCTTGGGCTTCCCTGGTGGCTCAGCTGGTAAAGAATCCGCCTGCAATGTGGGAGACCTGGGTTTGATTGTTGGATTTGGAAGATCCCCTGGATAAGGGAAAGGCTACCCACCCCAGTATTCTGGCCTGGAGAATTTTTTGGACTGTATAGTTCATGGGGTTGCAAAGAGTCTGACATGACTGAGCAACATTTACTTCACTTTACTTCACTTCTCCCATTAGAGAAAGAAAGGAATGAATTAAAAGTTGTTGGGTTGATCTGTACTCTGGTGCCATTTTTCATTTCTCCTGACTGTATTTAGGGTTTTTAATAATATCTGATCATTTCTTGTTCACTGATGTCATACAGTTTTAAAACATTGCAAATCTTGAACAATTACTATGAAAACCCAAAGTGAATAAAAGTATAGATGGATTTCAGTGATGAAGATGTCTTTCTAGACTGATTTGAAATTCTTGTCCACAGCCCATATATATCTATCCAGTCTGTTGTTTCAAGAGTGTGTAAATCACAGTCACTTTGTAGTGGTAACTGGCTAGACATTTTAAGCGGAGAAGAAATCCAAGAGGTAAAGACTCTTTTTTAGAACCCCGAATCAGAAAAGAGTACTTTTCTTTGAGGCCTAGAAATACTTGGAGCAAGACAGTGGGAAGATTGGAGTCTGATCATCTTTTCAAAGAAACAGTGTAAGAATAAAAAGAATTTAAACAGCAGGGTCTAACTTTTGGTACCAGTAATTAAAGTCTCAGGACACTTTTGGACCTTGCTTACATCCTTTGATTCTTCACAATGGAAATAAGCAGTTACTCACAGCCCATGCTGCGCTGGCTGCCTGTGAGCCTTCAGAGTGCTCCTCTCCCTCTCCTCCCTTTGCAAGCTGTGCATGAATTAACATTTTCAGAAAGTAGAAGCTGCTTGAAATTTTCTTGAAGAAGTTGGGAGCCTTCTAAACACAGGTTGCTAGTTAGGCTCAACTAAACTTTATAGCTTATTTATTATGGAGCTGATAAATCATAAAAGCAGACTTGATATTTTGATGGCAAAAAATTGATTCCCCTGACCAGTATCCAAAAAGCATTAGAATTTTAACAGCTTAGGCCAGTATCTTTATACTATTAGTTTTACCTTGTAGTAAATGAAAACTTAATATTAAGAAATTTTTCTTAATAAATTTTTATTACATATTCAAGAAACTTGGTCAGTTATATGACTAGCACATATCTCCTTCCAGTTTGTGTTCCTAATTTTCTTTTAGGGATCTTTTGATGAATTAAGATACTCTTAATTGAAATTAAAAGATGCTTACTCCTTGGACGGAGAAGGCAATGGCACCCCACTCCAGTACTCTTGCCTGGAAAATCCCATGGATAGAGGACCCTAGTAGGCTGCAGTCCATGGGGTCACTAAGAGTCGGACATGACTGAGTGATTTCACTTTAACTTTTCACTTTTATGCATTGGAGAAGGAAATGGCAACCCACTCCAGTGTTCTTGCCTGGAGAATCCCAGGGACGGGGGAGCCTGGTGGGCTGCCGTCTGTGGGGTCACACAGAGTCGGACACGACTGAAGCGACTTAGCAGTAGCAGTACTCCTTGGAAAGAAATTTATGACCAACCTAGAAGGCAATGGCACCCCACTCCAGTACTTTTGCCTGGAAAATCCCATGGACGGAGGAGCCTGGTAGGCTGCAGTCCATGAGGTCGCTAGAGTCGGACACGACTGAGCGACTTCACTTTCACTTTTCACTTTAATGCATTGGAGAAGGAAATGGCAACCCACTCCAGTGTTCTTGCCTGGAGAATCTCAGGGACGGGGAAGTCTGGTGGGCTGCCATCTCTGCGGTCGCACAGAGTCGGACATGACTGAAGTGACTTAGCAGTAGATAGCATATTGAAAAGCAGAGACATTACTTTGCCAACAAAGGTCCGTGTAGTCAAGGCTATGGTTTTTCCTGTGGTCATGTATGGGTGTGAGAGTTGGACTGTGAAGAAAGCTAGCGCTGAAGAATTGATGCTTTTGAACTGGTGTTGGAGAAGACTCTTGAGAGTCCCTTGGACTGCAAGGAGATCCAACCAGTCCATTCTGAAGGAGATCAGCCCTGGGATTTCTTTGGAAGGAATGATGCTAAAGCTGAAACTCCAGTACTTTGGCCACCTCATGCAAAGAGTTGACTCATTGGAAAAGACTCTGATGCTGGGAGGGGTTGGGGGCAGGAGGAGAAGGGGACGACAGAGGATGAGATGGCTGGATGGCATCACTGACTCATGGACGTGAGTCTGAGTGAACTCCGGGAGTTGGTGATGGACAGGGAGGCCTGGCATGCTGCGATTCATGGGGTTGCAAAGAGTCGGACACGTCTGAGCGACTGATCTGATCTGATCTGATCTCTATTCTGAGTTCATAAAAATGGTCTACATTTTTTCCTAAATGTTTTAAAGTTACGTTTAGCATGTAAGGCCTTAGTCTGTAAGAAATCAATTTTTGTTTATGTTGTGAGTAAGAAATCAAACTTAATATTTTAGAAATATCTGTAGCTAGTTATTTTATGCGAGTTATTAGATAAACCATTCTTCTTTACTCTGATCTGCAGTGCCACCTCTGTCTTGTATAAGTTTCTGTATATGAAGTTCCTGTATGAATTTCTAGACAGTCAGTTTATGCTGCCAGTTTTTTGTTCCCTGTACTAAATCACACTGTTGTAATTACTACAGCTTTACAGTAAGTCTCAGAATCTTGTAGGATAGTTCTCTTCACCACCTCTTTTTTATTGAAGTTTCATTGAATCTAGTTTTGAGACAATTAACATATTTAGAGTATTATCCTCCCCTTCATGAAAATGGTATGTCTCTCCATTTATAAGGGCTTTCTCTAGTGTCTCTAGGTAAAGATTTATGACAGCAAAGTAAATGATAAGGTACAAATAATGATGGTTTTATTTCTTAATTTTCTATCTTTGTCACCTCTTTTTTTCTTGTCTTATAGTCCTAACTGGGCTTTTCAGTACTGTGCAGAATGGAATTGATAGTAACAGGAATCCCTGTCTTTTTCCTGAGGTTAAAAAGAATCCTTTTAATGCTTCACTCTTAACATTTGCTGTGGTGTTTCTGGTAAATATCTTGTACCAAATTAAAGACTTTTCATTTATCTCTAGCATGTTCAAAGTTTTTAAAAATCATGAATGCATGTTGTATATTATTGAGTATTCTTTCTGCATCAAGTAAGGTGATCTTGTTTTTCTCACTTTAATCATTTAGTAAGATGAAAAATGTACATTCCGCCCTTATATTCCTGAGACAAACCTGCCTTGATCATGGTTTTCACATACGGCTTGCTAATATTTTGATTAGAAGTTTTACATCTATATATTTTATTGATTTGGCTTATTTTTATTTCTTGTACTATCTTACCTGGTTTTTGGTATTAAGATTATTCTAGCTTCATAGAATGAGTTGAAAAGTATTCCATTTTGCTCTGGAAGATAAAATGAAGAATTCATTTAAGATTGTCATTGTTTGATCCATGACTATTTGAGGGAACCTGTCAGTCTTTTTGGTCTTGTTGGAAAGATGTTAAGTACCAGTGCAGTATCTTTAATGGTTTATTTAGGTTTTTCTATATCAGTAACCTCAGATATGCAGATGACACCACCCTTATGGCAGAAAGCAAAGAACGAAAGAGCCTCTTGATGAAAGTGAAAGAAGAAAGTGAAAAAGCTGGCTTAAAACTCAACATTCAGAAAACTATGATCATGGCATCTGGTCCCATCACTTCATGGCAAATAGAAGGGGAAACATTGGAAACAGTGAGAGACTTTATCTTTTTGGGCTCCAAAATCACTGCAGATGGTGACTGCAGCCATGAAATTAAAAGACGCTTGCTCCTTGGAAGAAAAGCTATGACCAAGCTAGACAGCATATTAAAAAGCAGAGACGTTACTTTGCCAACAAAGGTCCAATCTAGTCAAAGCTATGGTTTTTCCAGTAGTCATGTAGGATGTGAGAGTTGGACTATAAAGAAAGCTGAGTGCCGAAGAATTGACGCTTTTGAACTGTGGTGTTGGAGAAGACTCTTGGAGAGTCCCTTGGACAGCCGAGAGAGCCAACCAGTCAATCCTAAAGGAAATCGGTATTTCCTTTGAATATTTCCTTTGAATTCAGGGAATCAGTATTCCCTGACTATTCACTGGAAGGACTGATACTGAAGCTGAAACTCCAATACTTTGGCCACCTGATGCAAAGAATTGACTCAGATGGTTGGATGGCATCACTGACTCAGTGAACATGAGTTTGAGTAAACTCCGGGAGTTGGTAATGGACAGGGAGGCCTGGCGTGCTGCAGTTCATGAGGGTGCAAAGAGTTGGGCACGACTGAGCGACTGAACTGAATTGAAGTGATTTCTCCTCTCCCATCTCCCTCCCACTCCTCCTCTGTCATCATTATCATCATCATTATTGTCACTATCATCAACTGGGGACAAAAGTCAAATATTTTTGTTATACCACAGACCATTCCCTGGTCTTTGACTGTGATCCCTTATAGCACAAGGATCCTAACAGTTAAGACAATGTTGGCATATTACTGGTCCCATTGTTATTACTGCTTAGTTCAGTCTGTCATCCTGTTGTATGAAAATGTCTCCCAGGGCATTGCCCTGGGAAGCACAGAGGTATCCGTATAGTAGTTGAGTGTGATTACACACTTGCAAAGGCATATAGGTCAGCCCTTTATGCTTTTGTCTGTCTCACCCTTTTAGACAGCACATGTTTCAACTGCCTGTTCTAATTCTCAATTAAGCCATTACTGTAGGGTGATAAACAGCATCGTATGTCCATTTGATGTGGTATCTCTTTACCCACTGTTGGACACTGTGAGCAGTGAAGCATGTGTGTCCCATACTCTGAAAATGTGTAACTTGGCAGCCCACATTGGTAGAGTATCTTCTGGTCCGCTCCTCTCCTAGTATTTTAAGCATTTGCATCTACTTCAGACTGCAAAACCCAGTCTGAAGCATCTATTCCTGGTAGGACCCATTTACAGCCCTCCCACCAGGGCTTCTGGCATTAATCCAGTGTAATCTACTTGCTGGCTATGTGTAGCAGGGCCTTCCCCTCTGGGGAATCTTCCCACAGCCATCTGCAGCCTCTCTCTCTCTTGTTAGCAGACAAAATGGTTCTTGTTGGCAATTTGTGCCTCAGAGGTTATAAGAAGATTATGTATAGATTCAGCCTATCTCTGCATTGCTGAAGTCCTCTAGGTGGGCACTTCAAGGGAGTGTACCAAAAGGTCCACTTGGGGGTCACAGTTACCTCTCAAACCTGAAAGCAGATTCTTCTGATGAGCGTTAGCATGTCCTATTTAATGTGGTCCGTGGATTCCCAGAGGGATTTCCATATGGCTGCACCTTACACAGACATCCTTTTAGTAGTCCAGTTTTCCACTGTGCATGAGTCAGTAAAAACCTAAGCATATGTACTTTTGGGTTTCCCAGGTGGCTCAGCAGTAAAGAATCCGCCTGCAATGCAGGAGGCACAGGAGCTGCAGGTTTGATCCTTGGGTCAGGAGATCCCCTGGAGGAGGGCATAGCAACCCACTCCAGTATTCTTGTCAGGAGAATCCATGGACAGAGAAGCCTGCTGGGCTATAGTCCATGGGGCCACAAAGAGTTGAACACAACTGAAGCGACTTAGCACACACATATGCATGGATTTTAACCATTGTTTAGTTCTTCCATCACTGCTAAGAAAACAGCATGCAAGTCAGCCCACTGAGCCCATTTGTATTTACCTGCTTCAATCAAAGTAATGGCCATTCACCTTGAATCTGTCACTCATAACCAAAAAGCTCTATGCTTGTCAGTTGAGAAGTATTTATGCTGTCCAAGTGACAATATAATCTGGTACCTCCTCACTCAGTTCCAGAGTCAGTTCTCTGGGGAAAAAAAAGCTCTTGGTTGTATCTCCTCCTTGTATTTTCCTCCTAACAAGATTCTATATAAACTCTTGTGTGCATTGTCTTCCTCATTAGAGTGTTTTTCTGATCACCCGAGACACCATGATTATATAGGGTTTCAGTATCATTTTGTCTTTCAGTTTATAGGGGCAATTTAGACTAACATGCAGTAGCAGGCTAGTGATTGCCTCTCAAATGGAAGTTCTCCAGTCCAGAATCCCAATTGTTTTTTGTCACGGGGAGTCAATCACAGGCTTTTGCCATAAGTGCCAGTCTGTGTTCTCTATAGAGTTGCTGTACAGAGCTTGTCTCCAGACTCTAGCTTCTTGTCTGCAGCACTGGATGGGCTCAGGCAGTCTTGTTCTCATTTAGCATGATGTCCAATTAATATTGCTTGGAGGGCAGTTGACATGCCATCTGTTTTATGTTGGGGGAAGACATAGTATCTTTAGTATAATGTCTATCTTTAGTATAGTATCTATAGATAGTATCTATCCCGTTTAGACATAGTATCTATTCCTATAAACCATTGAAGTAAGCCTGTGGACAACTCTACACATGGGCTTCACCAGATGGTCCGTACTGAAATCAGATTGATTATATTCTTTGCAGCCGAAGATGGAGATGCTCTACACAGTGAACAAAAACAAGCCCTGGAGCTGACTGTGGCTCAGATCACCAGCTCCTTATTTCAAACTTCAGGCTCGAATTGAAGAAAGTAGTGACAACCGCTAGGCAATTCAGTGAATGTGAAAGTGTTAGTTGTTCAGTCATGTCCAGCTCTGTGTGACCTCATGGGCATAAGATACCATGGACTGTAGCCCGCCAGGCTCTCCTGTTCATGGATTCTCCAGGCAAGAATACTGGAATGGGTTGCCATTCGCTTTTTCAGGGGATCTTCCCGATCCGGGAATCAAACCCAGATCTGCTGCATTGCAGGCAGATTCTTTACCATCTGAGATAGCAGGGAAGCCCCCAAAACATATGGGATAAAAAAAAAAAAAAAAAAGAATACTGGAGTGGGTTGCCATTCCCTTCTCCAGGGGGTCTTCCCAACCCAGGGATCAAACCTGGATCTCCTGCAGTGTAGGCAGATTCTTTACTGTCTGAGCCACCAGGAAAGCCTAGGCCATTCAGATATGACCTAAGTCAAATCCCTTATGATTATACAGTGGAGGTAATGAATAGATTCAAGGAATTAGACTTGGTAAACAGAGTGCCTGAAGAACTATGGACATTGTGCAAGAGGTAGTGATCGAAACCATCCCCAAGAAAAAGAAATGCAAAAAGTCAAAGTGGTTGTTGAGGAGGCCTTACAAATAGCTGAGAAAAGAAGAGAAGCAGAAGGCAAATAGAAAGGGAAAGATATAGCCAACTGAATGCAGAATTCCAGAGACTAGCAAAGAAAGATAAGAAAGCCTTCTTAAGTGAACAATGCAGAGAAATAAAGGAAAACAATACAATAGGGAAAAATAGAGATATTTTCAAGAAAATTAGAGATTCCAAGGGAACATTTCATGGAAAGATGGACACAAAAAAAGGGTATAAATGGCAAGGACCTAACAGAAGAAGAAGATATTAAGAAGAGGTGGCACGTATACACAGAACTGTACAAAAAAAGATCTTAATGACCCGGATAACCATGATGGTGTGGTCACTCACATAGAGCCATACATCCTGGAGTGTGAAGTCAGGTGGGCCTTAGAAAGCATCACTATGAACAAAGCTAGTGAAGGGGATGGAATTCCAGTTGAGCTATTTCAAATCCTAAGGGATGATGCCTTTAAAGTGCTGCACTCAATATGCCAGCAAATTTAGAAAACTCAGCAATGGCCACAGCACTGGAAAAGATCAGTTTTCATTCCAGTCCCAAAGAAAGGCAATGCCAAAGAATGTTCAAATTACTGTACAGCTGCACTCATTTCATATACTACCAAGATTATGCTCAAAATCCTTCAGGCTTGGCTTCAGCAGTCCATGAATGGAGAACTTCCAGATGTACAAGTTGGATTTAGAAAAGGCAGAGGAACCAGAGATCAAATTGCTGACAACTGCTGGATCATAGAAAAGGCAAGAGAATTCATGAAAAACATCTGCTTCATTGACTATGCTAAAGCCTTTCACTGTGTGGATCACAGCAAACTGTGGAAAATTCTTCAAGAGATGGAAATACCGTCTTACTGCCTTCTGAGAAACGTGTATGCAGATTAAGAAGCAGTAGTTAGAACCAGACATGGAACAACAGACTGGTTCAAAATTGGAAAAGGAGTACATCAAGGCTGTATATGGCCACCCTGCTTATTGCAGAGTACATCATGCGAAATTCTGGGCTGGATGACTCACAAGGTGGAATCAAGATTGATGGGAGAAATATCAACAACCTTAGATACGCAGATGATACCACTCTAATGGCAGAAAGTGAAGAGGAACTAAAGAGCCTCTTGATGAAGGTGAAAAAGAGTGAAAAAGCTGGCTTCAAACTCAACATTCAAAAGCAAAGATCATAGTATCCAGTCCCATCACTTTATGGCAAATAAGATGGATGAAAAGTGGAAACAGTGACAGACTTTATTTCCTTGGGCTCCAAAATCACTGTGGATGGTGACTGCAGCCATGAAATTCAAAGACTCTTGCTCCTTGAAAGAAAAGCTATGACCAACCTAGACAACATATAAAATGGAGAGACAACATATAAAATGTGACTCTGTGACTTTGTGACTTTGCTGACAAAGGTCCATATAGTTTTGCTAGTAGTCATGTATAGATGTGAGAGTTGGACCATAAAGAAAGCTGAGTACAGAAGAATTGATGCTTTTAGATTCTGCTGCTGGAGAAGACTCTTGAGAGTCCCTTGGACTGCAAGCAGATCAAAGCAGTTAATCTTAAGGAAATCAACCCTGAAAATTCCTTAGAAGGACCAGTGCTAAAGCTGAAGCTCCAATACTTGGGCCACCTGATGTGAAGAGCTGACTCATTGGAAAAGGCCCTGATTCTGGAAAAGATTAAGGGCAAGCAGAGAAAAGGGCAACAGAGAATGAGATGGTTGAATGGCATCACTGACTCAATAGACATGAGTTTGAACTAACTCTGGGAGATAGTGAAGGACAGGGAAGCCTGGCGTGTTGCAGTCCATGGGGTGGCAGAGAGTTGGACACAGCTTAGAGACTGAACAACAACAACAAAGCCTGTTGAAAGATTCAGTTTTCACCCAGACTTTCACCTTAATCCAATCAACCTTAACTTTTTTCATATTCTCTCAATCTAATTGTAGCCTGTGTTAAGACTTCACCAGAAGGTTTTGGTATCATAGTGCATGTGGTCCCATCCAAGTAAAGGAGTCCCAGAAACTTCTCTTCCCTGATGATTTTAGCCAGCAGGGGGTTTGAGCCAAGAGACTTCGGTCCTTCTTGTCAGTCTTCATCTCAAATAATCTGCCTGTTACCCTGTACAGTTTCTCATTATAATCATTTCTTTCCTTGTGTCTTAAATTTGTCCAAACTGGGGTAGATAGACTCAGCTAGTTTAACACCGTTTTATATAAGGGTACTATCAGGGTCCCCGGAGAAGGCAATGGCACCCCACTCCAGTACTCTTGCCTGGAAAATCCCATGGACGGAGAAGCCTGGTGGGCTGCAGTCCATGAGGTCGCTAAGAGTTGGACACGACTGAGCAACTTCACTTTGACTTTTCACTTTCCTGCGTTGGAGAAGGAAATGGCAACCCACTCCAGTGTTCTTGCCTGGAGAATCCCAGGGACGGGGGAGCCTGGTGGGCTGCCGTCTATGGGGTAGCACAGAGTCAGACACAATTGAAGTAACTTAGCAGCAGCAGCAGCAGCAGCAGCAGGATCCCTTTGATCCACCCAGTCTCAGATAGTACTGTGTTAAACCCTTTGTTTCAATGACTTCGCTGGTGGTCCAGTGGTTAGGGATCTACTTTACAATACAGGGGACATGATTTTGATCTCTGATGGAAGAGCTCAGATCCCACATGGGTTTAGTAAGCCTGAGTGCTGCAACAAAGGCCCAAGGCAGCCAAATAAATAAGTAAAAATATATATTTTTTAAAAGACCTTTGTTTCAACCCCATCAATGCCCATTTTATTCATCCCATTTCTTAATAAACATCCACAGATTTCCATCCTTCTGGGATGAGTCCTGTGATGCCTTTCTTTTTCCTCTTTTTCCACTCCTCTTCTGCTGCTGCTAAGTCGCTTCAGTCAGGTCTGACTCTGTGCGACCCCATAGACAGCAGCCTACCAGGCTCCTCCACCCCTGGGATTCTCCAGGCAAGAACTGGAGTGGGTTGCCATTTCCTTCTCCAATGCATGAAAGTGAAAAGTGAAAGCAAAGCCGCTCATGGGGTGAATTCATCTAGGGTGTTCTACTTCACATTTTTAGAGGGAATCAGGCAGTCCCTGTTCTTTGTGTAAACATAGTAGCTTTTATCCAGTTCACTAGGCTGGCTGTTCTCTCAGGGATAACCCACTGTGGTGTCTGTGTCATGGATAGCCATCTGTGATTGTCCCATAGTTAGCTGTGGTCCTGCATCAACCCTTCCACTCTATAGCATTTAAAAATGAATATACTGCTCCTAAATTTCTTTCTTAGTCCTGTAGTAAAGCTTCTTCAGGAAGCTGGTGGTGCCAGTCTACAAAGGAAATGATAGTTCCTTCACAGTAAGGCCCTGTTCTCAGTAGTTTCTTGGTTTTGCCCTTCCCACCCCCAACAGTGAACCTTGGTGACCTTTGTCCCCAGATGATTGTTCCCTTTGGGGGCAGCTTTGAAGCTAGATTTTCCAGCAACAAAATTTGACCTTGCAGTCTTTTTTAATTTTGTTTTAGCTGTTATAGCTAAATCAATCAAGGAATTGCATGTGTCACTTTTTTTCTTACTGGTTTCTTTATACATCCATTGAAACAACTCCCCAGGAGTTAGATCCATCAATAAATTCCATTGATAACTTTTACCTTCAGTAATTTATCTCAGCACAGCTTTTGCTGTATACCGTGATTAACCATGAGGCCTCCCAGGGGTCAACAGTTCCTCATATCCTGCCCTGCTTCTCATCCTTTCTCTCCCCAGACCACATGTTTCTACAAACCTAAGTCATTCTATTAGCTCCCACATTTTCTGACACTGAGTGAGAGGTTTTTTTCTTTCCTGACATCCATCAGACGTGATACTGGCAACTCAGTTCACTTCTGACACTAACCAGCTGGATTTAACATCAGGTTTAAAGTTTTGGTCCTGCAGAACTGCCCTCACTTCAGTCACCAGCCACAAATAGGGTGATCAGGTTACCCACATTTCTGTCCAGCCAACTGTGAATTCAGGATTTCCCATGACCCTTCTTTCAGGCTCCATAATTCACTAGAGCAGCTCATAGAACTCAGGGAAGCACTTTACTTACTGTCACCATTTATCACAAAGGCTACAACTCAGAAACAGCCAAATGGAGGAGATGTATAGGAGAACGTATGTGAGGAGGAACACATAGCTTCTGTGCCTGGAGGTCGGCCTCCTCCCTCACCTCAATGTGTTCACCAACCTAGAAGCTCCCCCTATTCCTTCTTGAATCAATTTTTATTTCTGTTTTATCTAGGAAAAATTCTCTTACCTTTCAGTTTATTGACATAAAGTCTTAATTATATTTCCTTATCATCTTAATCTCTGCTATGTCTGTAGTTTTGTTCCCCTTTTCATCCCTAATGTTATTTATTTGTGCCTGCTCTCTTTTTTCTCTTGATTATTTTCTCATAAAGTGTGTCAGTTTTACTACTCTTTATAAAGAACTTTTACCTTTGTTTGTATTTTCTGTTGTATCTTTATTTTATATTTTATTAATTTATGGTTTTGTTTTTTATTTGCATTGGGCCCACCCCACCCCAAATATTAGCATCTTAAGCGTTTGAGTGCTGTTTTAGTTGTACCCTATAAGTCTTCAGTTCAGTTCAGTTCAGTCACTCAGTTGTGTCTGACTCCTTGCAACTCCATGGACTACAGCACGCCAGGCCTCCCTGTCCATCACGAACTCCCAGAGTTTACTCAAACTCATGTCCATTGAGTCGGTGATGCCATCCAACCATCTCAACCTCTGTCATCCCCTTCTCCTCCCGCCTTCAATCTTTCCCAGCATCAGGGTCTTTTCAAATGAGTCAGTTCTTCGCATCAGGTGGTCAAAGTATTGGAGTTTCAGCTTCAGCATCAGTCCTTCCAATGAATATTTAGGACTGATTTCCTTTAGGATGGACTGGTTGGATCTCCTTGCAGTCCAAGGGACTCTCAAGAGTCTTCTCCAACACCACAGTTCAAAAGCATCAATTCTTCGGTGCTCAGCTTTCTCTATAGTCCAACTCTCACATCCATACATGACTACTGGAAAAACCATAACTTTGACTAGACAGACCTTTGTTGGCAAAGTAATGTCTGTGCTTTTTAATACGCTGTCTAGCTTGGTCATAGCTTTTCTTCCAAGGAGCAAGCGTCTTTTAATTTCATGGCTGCAATCACTGTCTGCAGTGATTTTGAAGCCCAAAAAAATAAAGTCTGTCACTGTTTCCATGTTTCCCCATCTATTTGCCATGAAGTCTTAGTATCTGGTATTTTCATTATTCAATATTCGAATGATTTTAAAATTTTCATTTATTTTAACCATTTGCCTTTCTCCTTTTTTTCTTTTTTGCCTTCTTTTGAAATAATTGAAAGATTTTTCTCATTCATTTTTTTAGTTTAATTATTGTAGATGTGATTTGCTCTGTTTCCCTCTATTAATGATAAGCTTTGAGATTTTAACATGAATACTCAGTATTATGTTAATAAGAATTTTTAAAATACAGATACTCTAAAAATGCTTTGACTTCAGCCACCCCCATCATGGCTTACTTATTATAGTTGTTCAGAATTTTAATAATCCCTCAAGTTAGATATGGGAGAAGGCAATGGCACCCCACTCCAGTACTCTTGCCTGGAAAATCCCATGGACGGAGGAGCCTGGTGCGCTGCAGTCCATGGGGTCGCTAGGAGTCGGACACAACTGAGCGACTTCACCTTCACTTTTCACTTTCCTGCATTGGAGAAGGAAATGGCAACCCACTCCAGTGTTCTTGCCTGGAGAATCCCAGGGACGGAGAAGCCTGGTGGGCTGCCGTCTATGGGGTGGCACAGAGTCGGACACGACTGATGCGACTTAGCAGCAGCAGCAGCAAGTTAGATATATTTATTTGCTATATTTGATTTTGCTTAAACTTACTCATAATTGCTCTTTGTTGAAAATTCACATTCCATTTTGTATCATAAATATTTCTTCTGGGATTAGTCTCCTTATTCCTAAAGTTTATCCTTACAAGTTCCTTAAGTGAGGTGACGTTCTCTATTAGATTTTGTTCATCTAACAGTGTTTTAAATTTGTCCTTGTTTTTGAAAGATGGTTTCATTAGATATTAAATTCTGTACTGAAAGGTTTGTTTTCCTCTCCCTCTTAGCACATTATATTCCCATATCTTCTTGAAACCATTCCATTCTCATTTGAATGAGAAGTCATTTATTACAGTCACTCTCATTGTCATTCCTTGGCCAGAAATCTTTTTTCATTCTGGCTCTATATACGATTTTCTGTTTGTCCTTGGTGTCCCATATTTTTACTGTGATTTATCTAGATGAGGGTTTCTTTATTTGTCCTGGTGTGATTCATTGTGTTTCCTGAAATCTAGGATTAATATTTCTCACCAGTTTTGGAAAATTCTCAGTTTTCTTTCTGAATTTTACTTCCATCTGTCTTTTTTCTTTTTTTATCGTCTTGAAACTTTAATTAAATGTGTTACTCTGTCTTGCTCAGTCTTCCATATCTTTTGACCTCTTTTTCTGTCTTGTCTCTTTGCTGTATTCTGATTAATTTATCTCTCACCTTATTCTCCTTTTGCCCATGTTTAATCCATAGTTAACCCTTCCTTTGACATTTTAATTTCAGTGGTCTTATAAATAGTCTTACTCCTAATTTTTCCCTTAATTCCCTTAAATACATTAAACATACACATCTTATATGCTTTTTCACATAAATTCAGTATCTCATGAGTTGAGGATTGAGGATTTATTCCTTCAGGGAGGGTTTAGTACCTGAATTCACTGGCAACACAGATTAGTTTACTTTAAGTTATAGTTTTCACTATGAGTCTTTCTTTGGGCCTTACAAATAGCATGAGAGCCCTAAACACCTTTGAAAACTAGCCAGTAGATAGGAATTTGCAGGAAGGCTTTTTTCCACCTTCCTCCCTGGGCCTGGGCCAGGGCAGGTCCAGAGCAGACAACTTTCATTGGCAATACAGCTTTTGTTGTAATCATTTTTGTTTCATTTTTTCCTTTCTTGGTCTCCTTTCCCTGAGTTTTTTGCCCTTTTTAGATCTGACTTTTTTGCAAGAGGATCTACCATTTTAATTTTAGCCCTTCTTGAACTTTATCCCTCAGCATGCACAAAAGTAATACTGAAGCTCTAGGCCACCTTAGTTCAGTAAACACTCCAAAGACAGCCAGACATTTCAGCTTTACCACACTGAAATCTCGCTCCCATTTTGTTCCCGGCCTCCAGTGACTTCCTTTATATTTTTTTGCAAATTCATATGGTCATGTACTGGGTGTTTAATTGTTATTTTATTTACCATTTTATAGATTAGTTTTGGAGCCCTAGTCCATAACACTGTCATAAATAGAAATGTTTAAAACAGATCACTTAACTAAAAATGAAGAGATTGTGACAGTTATTACAGAATATAACAAATGCTAGGTATAATATAACTGTTAGTAACATAAAAATGGAAATAATGCAGATCTTTTTTCTCTTTTACCAGCAATTACCAATTATATTTAACTTACATTAAATAATTTAAGTACACAGTATGTGTGTAAATATTTCATTTTTGTTTTAACCATTGTTGAAGCAATAAGAGATACTACTTTCCACATGAGTGTTAGAAAATTATATTTTTATGAATAAAGATATTTATAGGAAGTTACATTTAAAATTATGAATTAAATAAGACCTTTAATATAGAAAACAATTTTCAATGAATATATATTTCATTACCTATTTTGCAAGCCTATTTGTCTTTGAAACCTATATATACTTTAAAAAGTCATCTCATATCAAACAAAAAATCATTTTCAAGTCAGATTCAAATTATTTATTCTTATAGATCCATTTTGGGGGGATTCCACTTCCCAGATTATTTCCATATAGATTAGATTCAGTAAGTTTTTAAAATTGTAGTAAGAAAAATAAGATGTATGAATTTACCATCGTAACTACTGCTTGGTGAAAAATTCAGTATATTCACATTGCACTAAGTATATTTAGATTGTTTTGCAACCAGTCTCCAGAGGTTTTTTATCTTGCAAAACTGAAGCTCTATACCCATTCAACAGTAACTCCCCATTTCCTAGTCCTCTTGGTCCCTTCCTGACAACCACCACTCTTCATTTGTTTCTATGAATTGACTACTTTAAGTACCTCATTTAAGTGGAATTATACAATATTTGTCTTTCTGTGACTCGCTTATTTCATTTAGCATAATGTCCTTAAGGTTCATCCACATTGTAGCATATGCCAGGATTTCCTTCCTTCTTAAGGCTGAATAACATTCTATTATATAAATTTTTTTAAAAAGAAAAGCAAAAAAGCATTCCGTTATATGTATATACCACATTTTGTTTATCCGTTCACCCATTTTGTTTCCACCTTGGCTACTGTGAATAATGATACTATAAACATAGACATTTGACTATATCTTTAGCACTCTCCCTTCAGTTCTTTGGGTTCAGTTCAGTTCAGTCACTCAGTCGTGTCTGACTCCGACTCTTTGCAACCCCATGAATTGCAGCACGCCAGGCTACCCTGTCCATCACCAACTCCCAGAGTTCACCCAGACTCATGTGCATTGAGTCGGTGATGCCATCTAGCCATCTCATCCTCTGTCGTCCCCTTCTCCTCCTGCCCCCAATCCCTCCCAGCATCAGGGTCTTTTCCAGTGAGTCAGCTCTTTGCATGAGGTGGCCAAAGTACTGGAGTTTCAGCCTCAGCGCCAGTCCTTCCAATGAACACCCAGGAATGATCTCCTTTAGGATGCACTGGTTGGATCTTCTTGCAGTCCAAGGGACTCTCAAGAGTCTTCTACAACACCACAGTTCAAAAGCATCAATTCTTCAGCGCTCAGCTTTCTTCACAGCCCAACTCTCACATCCATACATGACCACAGGAAAAACCATAGCCTTGACTAGACAGACCTTTGTTGGCAAAGTAATGTCTCTGCTTTTCAATATGCTATCTAGGTGGGTCATAACTTTCCTTCCAAGGAGTAAGCGTCTTTTAATTTCATGGCTGCAGTCACCATCTGCAGTGATTTTGGAGTCCAAAAAAATAAAGTTTGACACTGTTTCCCCTGTTTCCCCATCTATTTCCCATGAAGTGATGGGACAAGATGCCATGATCTTCGTTTTCTGAATGTTGAGCTTTAAGCCAACTTTTTCACTCTCCTCTTTCACTTTCATCAAGAGGCTTTTTAGTTCCTTTCACTTTCTGCCATAAGGGTGGTGTCATCTGCATATCTGAGGTTATTGATATTTCTCCCAGCAATCTTGATTCCAGCTTGTGTTTCTTCCAGTCCAGCGTTTCTCATGATGTACTCTGCATATAAGTTAAATAAGCAGGATGACAATACACAGCCTTGATGTACTCCTTTTCCTATTTGGAACCAGTCTGTTGTTCCATTTCCAGTTCTAAGTGGTTCTCTGGGTATATGTACCCAAAGTACCCAAATTCCCTAAGGGGAATTTCAGCAAGTTTTTAGTACCTAGCTACTTCCTACTGCTGTCAAACACATTTTGGTTTTCCATGGTAATAATATAGATATGCTCTTAATAGCTTTAGTATATTTCATTATATAAGTGGCCATAAATCTAACCCTTTTGTTAGTTACTTAGGATATTGTGAATAGTTTACTGTTATAAATAACACTTTATACACTTTAAGCATCCATGTACATATGTTTTTGTTTATTTATGTGATAAATTAACTAGATTTTCTGGGTCAGATGATCTGTTTATTTTTAAGCTTTTGAAAAATATTGCCAAGTACGGAGGTCTAGCAATTTATGCTGCCTTTATAAGACGATGTATAAGAATACTATTTCCTCC
This sequence comes from Bubalus bubalis, assembly GCF_019923935.1. Classification (NCBI taxonomy): domain Eukaryota; kingdom Metazoa; phylum Chordata; class Mammalia; order Artiodactyla; family Bovidae; genus Bubalus; species Bubalus bubalis. Next base: position 41,333,295 of record NC_059160.1, on the reverse strand, counting down.
ACATTTTTGCTGTGATTTTCTTTTTTAATCTTTGTCAATCTGATAAGCAAAATATAGCTCACTCTTCAGCCATCATTGAGGGTAATTTTTAAAATGCTCATTTGAATTTGTAATCTGCCTTTTGAGATATCTATGTGAACTAGTCAGGTCCAAGGCCTCAAAGCCAGTCTGGCTCAGTCAGTAACCAGTCACTGCCCTGGGTTAGTACATGTGTAATCTTCCAGCTTTCATCAGGATGTTCACCAAAGGTATGCTGGACACCACCATCTTCACACCTCTATTGGCAGTGCTTCGTAATATGTAAACCCCAGTAAGCGTGGCCTTTCCATGGGCTGTTGCACCAGCCAGCACTGGACCTGACCTGTGTCACTCAACCATCTCCTGAGGCTGTAGCCTGGGTCCTGTGCTCCCAATCTCAGTTCCAGCCTCAGGTTATTTGACTGTCCCCATAGGGCAGACCTTATTCTCCACAGTGATGCTGGTAGACAGTTGCCAAATCCCAGGGATGAGATAGCAGAGGCCAGGCCATCTCAGGGTCTGTGCCTTTGCCACTGCTAGGCAAGTTTTTGACCGTGTGTTTTGTTGTAAAACATGGTCAAGCATAATGTCCAATAGTTTTATTTCATTTTACATGCCTTAGATGTTCACATAATAATTCCTCAGTGTACATTTGTTGACCATTCACTATGTAGTAGGCCACGTTCCAAGTGCTGGAAACTCTGAGATTATTGGTGCTCTAGCAAATGATGGTTAACAGGGAAGAGAGGAGAGACACCTAAATAGATAATTATAATAGAATTTTGGTAGTTTTACTGGGAGGAATAATTACTGTGATGAAAATAGAGGTGGGATGCTGTGGAAGCATGTGGAAGGGACTGTAGTGCCAATAAAAAGTATTTAGGGAATGCTTTCCAAAGGAACCACTGCCTAAAGAAAAAGTGGAACTTAGCCAGGTGCTGCAAGGGAAAGAGACATCCTGGGCAGAGGGAAAGGATTACAGAGGCACAGGGACCTGTCATGTTCAGAACTGAATTGCTAGCATATGATTTGGCTACATATGTGGTGGTGAGAAATGAGGCAAGAAAGGACCAAATTATGAAGCTGAGATATATCTTAAATATGGAAACTTACTACACATTCATCACGTTGAGTATCAAAGAAAAAATAATTTTCCTAAGTTATTTAATTAAAAAAAAATGTTTAGAGGAGAAAACTAACTTTTATTTCTTGATTCAGTTAAAAAATTGCCTTGTTTCTGCTAAGTAACTGCATTATTAAAAAGCATGTGGCATTTATACTGTCCTTGAGAAAGCAGAACTAGAAAGAAGAATAGACATGGAACACACATAACAAGTGGGTAGAATTGTGGCGAAGGAAAAATAAACTACATATATCAGTCTTTCATGTCTGCTAGAAAGGTGGAAAACATATAATTTGTTTTCACTTCCCCATGTGAAAGTTTTCCATAATTAAAGCAAGAAAATAGCCTAAGATGGCTGGTTGCCATTCCTTAAAGAAGTTATTTTTCCTTTGAGATTAAACATTTTCCCATTAACAGTAAATAAAGTAGCCAAGCTGCTAGGGATTTTATTTGAGTGCTTAAAACCCTCTGCCTTTCAGCATTGGTCCAATCAGGAGACAGGTTAAACCACACAGTAATTTAAATAGAGGAATGTGATGTGAAGAATTATTAAGCTATAATAGGAAAGTAACTATAAAGACATGAAAAACACTCTAAAGCGTATCCTAGGAAGGACCAACTTGGAAGGAGGCCTGCTTCCCAAGGCTAAGGTTCATACTTCATTGAAGAAGGTGTGGTTACAGCTCATTGGATGGTGGAGGCCAGTGGGTTGCCTGGGCTGGAACTGATCCTCAGTCAGACAAGCAGAAAACAAACCTTCCATGTCCAAGTGAGCAGTCGCTGTGAGATATGAGTATGCCCTATCCTTATTAAGAGGGCCTAGTCACTGAGACTGCCCACTCTAGGTGTGTAGCCAGGAAAGTGGACGACCATCAGACGTCCTTACAGATCCACACCACTGATCAGCCATGCAGTGGGAACAAAAGCACACAAAACACTGCACCTTATCCACTGTACTCCAAAACCATTAAGAGAAGCCCTTCCTCCTGCAGTGTCTCTCTAGTTATCTCTACTGGCAAAGCCTCACGGTGTGCTCACTGTAAAAGAGAACATGCTAACTGGCCAGTCCATTTTCATAGACCACCTGCGGAGTGAATTTGGAGCTCAGTAAATAGATCAGTAGATAACTGGCACACAATCTGACTGCTTAAAACCCTGAACATTTCACCTGTGTCTGGCTTATAATTGAGAAAGAAATTTTAAAAACCCTGAAACCCAGGAACTGATGTAGCTCTCACAGCTCAGCCTTCATGTTGCCACAGACTGATGGGATGCTCACAGCTGAACCATGCTGTTCTGTTGAGCATAAACAGCCCCACGGGACCATCCACTACAAGCAAGGTCACTGTGCAACCCACGAAATACGAAGCACCCTCTTCCTTCAAGCTGCCTGGTATATATTTTTTAGAAGTGCTCTTCTAAGCAGGTTTACACCTAACACTTAATAATGAATCAGATAAGGAAATTTTTAAATACATGTAGGCTGTGGGTAGATGATAATTCGTGACCAAAATCCTGTTGTAGACTATTAAAAGTAGCCATTTACAGATTATAAAACAACACAAGAAAAATTTTAATGGAAAACATCTTACTTGTGTGTGGTTGGGTGTTATTTGAGTTTGATATGAACCAAGTAGCATCAGCTCATTTCCCTTAACTTTTTAAAAAAGTCTCCCCCAAAGCCTACTCCCTCAGATTTTACTATATTTCTGCACAGTGAATTCTGTGAGAGAATTATTACAATTCTACAATATCCATTCTGAAGACCAAACATTTTTTGGTAACTCATTTATTAGTAAAATTAGATCTGAACCAGCGTGACCCTATTTAGATTCTTTGGGTATACTCGGACACTCATATAGTTTGCTGCATAAACATTAACTGATTATAGGGTGCTGCCCTAGGTAGTTCACGTTTGTGTTGTATGCACAATATTACCTTTGTAAATTAAGTTATGACATATGTGTGCCTCCAAAGGTTTAAATAGGGATTATAGACATATGTCTGTACCACTGGTGGCTCCTGCCAATTGCTGGAAATGCAGGTTCTATCCCTGGGTTGTGAAGATCCCCTGGAGAAGGAAATGGCAACCCACTCCAGTATTTTTGCCTGGGAAATCCCATGGATAGATCAGCCTGATGGGCTACAGTCCATGGGGTCGGTCATAAAAGAATCCAACAAGACTTAGCAGCTAAACAACAAACAACAATAGACGTATGTATGTATAGCATCCATGGCAAAGTGGTTTTAGAGGGCACTTCATTTGTAACTATGTGAGTTAATGAATATTAGCTGAACTTATTGTGGTAATATATTTTCCTGTTTATGCATATATCAAATTATCATGTTATATACCTAACACTAGTATAATATTATATGTTAATTATATTTCAGTAAAACTGTGAGGAGGAAAGAGGCACTTTAATATTGTGGACAGTTTTTAGTTTTGATAAATTAGCTCATGTAAACAAAACAATAAGAAAAGCACCCTTTAATTTTCCAGTAACTTGCCATTTTGTCTCTGAATTTCAGTTGGAGGTTAACTTAGGAAGTGTGACTGTGTGTATTCCCAAAATGAAGGCTAAAATAAATATAATCAGGACAACTATAGGCTATAGCCATGATCATTTATACAAGAAAAAAAGAGCCTCTGAATTGAGGATTGCTTAGATAATACGTGTATATAAAAAGGGATCAATAGCAGTATTCTTGGAGAAGGAAATGGCAACCCACTCCAGTGTTCTTGCCTGGAGAATCCCAGGGACGGGGGAGCCTGGTAGGCTACCGTCTATGGGATCTCACAGAGTGGGACACGACTGAAGCGACCTAGCAGCAGCAGCAGCAGCGGCGGCGGTGGTGGCGGCAGTATTCTTACACATTTTCAATGGGAGAAATGTCAAGAACAATTTTATTAGTTCTTGTTTGCTTTGCATTTTAAAGGAATGTCAGTTCACATACCAGTGTTTTCATAAACAAAAGTTTGATGATGTTTCCCACCTACTCATATCCCCCTGAAAATCATTCAAGTGAAACCTTTCAGCTAATTATGGTGAGATAGAACTGACTTCTTTTCTGTGTGGTCATGAAGAAGCATTTTAGCTCAAGAATGTAGCACAAGAATTTTAGCACTTTAGGATTTTAGCACAACAATTTTTCTGGAAATTGATGTTTTTAAGCTGAATGCAGTGATTATGTTTTGACTTGGAATCTTCCCCTCCGTTTCTGTTATTGTTGTTCTGTACAGATTATCAACGCCTGATGACTGTGGCTGAAGGCATCACCACACTTCTGTTCCCATTTCAGTGGCAGCATGTTTATGTGCCCATCCTCCCTGCTTCTCTGCTACATTTTCTTGATGCTCCTGTCCCTTATCTGATGGGCCTTCAGTCAAAAGAAGGAACTGACCGTTCTAAGCTAGAACTTCCTCAAGAGGTAAAACTTTAAATGAATGATGCAGCATTTGCTCTTTGTTAATTTAGGTCAGGGCCACTTGCATTAGATAACATTGTCTTTGTCCAAACGGCGTCTCTGGCTATTCTGAATCTTCCAAGTAGGTCTAGGGCAGACATTTGGCCATAGAATTCAGATCCTGACTTCTAATGGCTATTATAAGACATAGTCAATAATGAAACACGGTTCAAAACAGAACAGTGGCAAATTTTCACAGCTGTAAATTTGTGAAGATGGAGTGATAGTAGTATTATCTAGTTGCTTTATTATTCTAATAATATTTTATTTCTTTATTCATGTTTTAAATTTCGTTTTTAAGTGGTAGAGCGCAGTTTTAAAATCCTTCAAAAATATTGTATTAATTGAAGTGAATTTGATTCTTGACCTCTGTCAAATGAAAAGTAACATCTTTCTGTAAACTAAGGGTCATGGAAATATTAAATGCTTAGTCTTTGTTTTCAAACATAAGACCAGTTATCAACTTTTTCTGAATGTCAGCTTAGCTAGCTGGGTGAGATAAAAATTCTAACCCTTAGCTTTTAGGCCACCTTAAGATTACTATACTTTCTGTGTGTTATATTTTCCAATGTTGTTTCAAAAGAAAATAAACAGGAATTTTTGAAAGCATTTTGAATCTAATTTTTAGCTGTTTTGATAGTACTCAGAATTGAAATGTAAAGCCTTTGAATTGAAATATTGATGAGAGAGCCATGGCCTATTAAAAAACATAAAATGGTTAATTACATTATATTAGGAATTTAATTAGCACCTTTCTCAGTAAAATCTTTTCATGCTGTGCTTCACTTTATTTGCTCTTATTTCCCATAGAGATTCTCATTTTAATAAGTGAATTTAAAATAACACATTAAGCCACAGCTGTTATACCCAGAAATGATTCCTGTAATCATCCATTGCTTGGTTTATTGTAATGAATGTTTTCTTACCAAAATGAACATTTTTGTTTAGGGGAAAGTAGCCGATTCAGGTCATATAGAATACACATGCAAACTGTCTTGCTCCTTTTGAGCTTGTGCATGCTCTCTGCTTCTTTCTCGGATACCTCTTTTTTCTTATAACTGAACTCTCATTTTCTCTTTTATTAAATTAATGTAAGTGTTTTGTTGGTTCAAAGACATAAGCCTTTTAAATTTTCAAGGAAAAAGAAATAGAGTAGCCAAATACAGTTCGGTTTAAATATTTAAACTGTGATATGTTTTAGTTTCTTGTTGAGTATCTGGTCTATTTGCATGTTAATTAAATTATATTTGTTTAGACACAGATATTACATTTCCATTTTTGCATGAGTAATAATTGTTGAGAAGTTTTTATTTATTTATTTACTTTTAGAGAATTTTAAATGCCAGCTTGGTGTCTTTGTTATTAGGAAATCTTTCTGTTTCTCTGTGTCTATGTGTTTCCTCTGTGTGTATGTGTCTATGTGTATCCTCTGACTCTAAAAATGAACATACTTAAATACTCTGAAAGCTCTTATAGTAATATCTGTGATTTTCTGATTTTTCATTTACTAAATCAGTACTTTAATAAGTATACATACTTATCTATTCATAGAGTAGAATAATATGAAATAACCTGAATCAGCTGTGAAAATAGTAGTGCTTCTGTATAGAAAGTATACACGTGTGCATTACTGACTTAGAAGAAAAGGCTAATGGCATATCACTTTGCTCTGCTGTTGTTTTACAATGAGATGAAATAATCCACACACATAATTTGGAGGAGGAAGTGGTTATAAAAATAATCATTGTTTAAGAGTGGCTAGTAATATTCCCCTTTCCCTAAAACTGCAAAATAAAATAATAGCTAAAAATAGTGAGAGGGTTTCTTAGAATAGTTGTGAAAATAAGTTTACAAAATGATTATTTTAAGAAGATATGACTTTAGTTGTTAGCTAACTAATGTAACTACATAGGCTTATAATTAACTATGCACTCACTAGCCCCGTGATTCCAAAATGATAGGCACAGGTAGCTGTTTCTTACATTGTTTTTGGTGGGGTACAGGAAAGTGATGGTGCAAGGATGTAGCACTAAGAATTAGTTGTATAGACTGGTACCTCACTTTCTACCATCTTTACAATGAATGGTAGACAAAAAGCAAGAGAAAAGCTGAAATAGCATTGCTTTTGCTATTTTCTTTTTGTTAATATCTTGCTTTTGCTACTTTCTTGTTGTCTTGTTTTGTTGTCATATCTTGCCCTAAAATTCTATGAAACTGTTAAATTTTCCTCTCTGACATACACTTATGCCAGCTTAACTTCAGCCATTGAGAAAGCCGAACTCTTAGCAAACATGGAGAGAGCTGCCCTGGCCTCACGTTTTTGGATACTTTATCCTATTGGCTCCATTTTTAAGGTTCCATAAAATGACAATCTCCTTGAGCCTTATTCATTCATTCAGCAAACAGTTGTCTCATACACTACTAGTGTGTGATATCCTGGGAGACATCTAGAGGAAAAAAGTCACCTTTAAGAGGTGTTCTGTTTTCCAAAATAAGACATTTACAAATATCAATAGCAGAGGCTAAAAAAAATAAGAGGAATGAAAGATCAAAGAATGTATACAAAGGAAATCAAAATGCCTTTAGGATTGGGACAGACTTCCTGGGAAAAGAGATCATTAAGCTTCAATCCTTTGTCCCCTTACTTTTGAGGGAATGTTCATTGTTTTTAATTGGTAGTAATTACATATCATGAAGGCTTCTGGCAGGTTGATTAGTAAAGTTATAGAAGTATTTAGTCCTAAAACAACATTGGATTGAGATGTTGAGTATATTTTTCATTCTTGAGTTTTTAAATTTTTTTTTAGATTCAATGGTATTAAAAATGAGAAACTGACTTACAAGAATACCCTATTGTATGCAGTTCTTTTCTGTTGTAGAAAAAGGGCTTTTTGGTTTGTCTTCAATAAATTTTTATAACACAAGTTTACACTCCCTATCTCTTCTTTGTAATAAAACCCCAATTTGGACCCTTTCAAGCCTGCATAGGAGGGTGAGAGAGAATCGCAGGAATATGGAGAGAAGCCAGTAACTGCAGTGCAGGAACACCCACCTTGCCGTACATTTTTGGCTCAGTAGTGATTACTAGTGGAGAAGGAAATGGCAACCCACTCCAGTGTTCTTACCTGGAGAATCCCAGGGACGGGGGAGCCTGGTGGGCTGCCGTCTATGGGGTCGCACAGAGTCGGACATGACTGAAGCAACTTAGCAGCAGCAGCAGCAGTAATTACATGAGCATGACAGCTTTAAAATTTCCCCAAATGTATCATTTTTCTCTTTTTATGGCAGAAGGAGAGGGGTTGAAAAGGATAGCAGGAAGGCGTTAATGATGGAGACAGTACAAAATCTAAGTGATGAGAGGTTGCAGGTTAACATTTAGATTAGCAAGTTAGTGAATTTTTTTCTTCCATTTTTAAAGATATTGAATCATCCATTTGAATTATGGTGACCTAGTTTCTCCCTTTAAGCCTTACAATACATCCTACTTTCTAGAGACTGTAGAAACATATATCAAGATGTGGATTTAAATAAAGCTGTAAGTAGCACTACTGTCTTCAGTAAGATATGACTTCAGCTCTTACTTTATTTTGAGAAAACTATTAACATTGGAAATGAAGCATAATGGAAAAGAAAAGAATCCCTTAAGCCACCAGGCTGTTTGAAGATGCATATCTGGAACAGGTGTCAGGAAATCATGTCCGTTCTTGGGCCTCAGTTTCTTCATCTACAGACTTAAAAGATTGGATTCAAAGGTTGTCTTAGGCTTTAAGAGTCACTGTTGATTCTCTGGTTTTGGATAGTAGAAAATCTTGAGCTTTTGTTGATCTTAATGTGGAACTCTGCTGTACTTCTTGCTTATCAATACTAACACGAAGAACAGGGATCAAAAGAGAATAACAGAGACCCAATTGTTTGCTCTCCTTTTTTGATCTTGGTGGTGGTAGTTTAGTCGCTAAGTTGTGTCTGACTCTTGCGACCCCATGGACTGTAGCCTGCCAGGCTTCTCTGTCCATAGGAGTCTCCAGGTAAGAATACTGAAGTGGGTTGCCATTTCCTTCTCCAGAGGATCTTCCCAACCCAGGGATTGAACCTGGGTCTCCTGCATTGCAGGCAGATTCTTTACTGACTTAGCTACGAAGGATGTTAGCATTCAAGATCAGAAGATAGTGTGAATTCTGTCTTTGTTGACCTTAGGGGCATTGTTGGGGGGCAGGTAGAGGGAAGTATGAGCTGAGACTTCCTATTCTGTTTACTGACTTCACCTTATGCATACTATACAGTCAGGATCAGTTTTATGTGATGGGCTACCTTGCCCTCCTCCTACCCCCCTATTTTCCTTTACTCTGACAATCTTGTTCTGACTAAGAGGGTATGAACAATAAAGGTAAAATGCTGTTTTTGCATATATTGTCATCAGGTACCTGAGGGATAATCCAAATTTTATGCAGGTACTTAACCCCTTGAATTTTATCTACTTGAAAGATATTTAAAAGTCTCTTAATTCAAAATCTTGAGTATAAGCAAACTTAAAAAAAAAAAAAAGCCATTTTCTCTTATTTCAACCTTTTCCTTGACTCAAAAATATTCAAGTCAAGACTGAATTACTCAAGGGTCACTTACCTTTGTCTAGGCACTAACCCCACCCCTCTCTGTCTCCTGCTCTTTGTCCTGGCTTCTGAAATGGTCTTGCTGTATAAGAGGTTGAAGCTAATTTTGGATAAAGTGAAAATTTGTGGATTTTCTGTGAACTGTAATGCTCTTTGCCAGTTTCTTTCCATTTTGGAATACTATAGCTGCTAAGTTTTAGCAATTATTAATTCTAAATTATAAATGGTGTTAGAGCAATGGAATGGCATAGAAAGTTCAAGCTCAGTGAGCATTTTACCCTGTACCTCCTATTTGTAAGGTACTATGAATCTGTGCACTTTTACCTGTTTAAGGAATACTTAGATGCCATATATTGCAGAGTCGTATCCTCATCAGTTATAATAGACTGATGAGACCTGGAGGAAATGATTTATATATATATGTTAAAGATATATATTCCTTTGCATAGGGGAAAATGCTGGCAACAGGGATTTATTTTTAAAGAATAAAAATTTCTTAACTCTGAGAAGGTTAGCATAAAAGGCTGTGGAAACCTGTGGTTTTGTTAATAATAGCTGGCAAGAATATTTTAGAACATAATATTCCAAACCTTTGTATTTCTTTTTTCTCTTTCAGGCTAACTTGTGTTTTGTAGATATTGACAACCATTTTATTGAGTTGCCTGAAGAATTTCCACAGTTCCCCAATAAAGTGGATTTTATCCAGGAACTCTCTGAAGTTCTTCTTCAGTTTGGGATCCCTCCTGAGGGCAGTCTACATTGCAGTGAGAGTGCCACCAAGCTCAAGAATCTGGTTCTGAAAGACTTGGTCAATGACAAGAAGAATGGCAACGTCTCTGCAAATAGCATCAGCATGTATGAGTTACTGAAGGGCAACGAAACCATAGCTCGTCTCCAGGCTCTGGCCAAGCGGACTGGTGTGACTGTGGAAAAAATGGACCTATCTGCCTCTCTCAGTGAAAAAGAAAAAGACTTAAAACTGCAGTGTGAAGAGGCAGAACTAAGGGACTACCAGCTCAATGTTCAGCTCCGAGAGGTCTTTGCCAACCGCTTTACACAGATGTTTGCAGATTATGAAGCGTTTGTGATTCAGACTGCCCAGGACCTGGAATCCTGGCTGACCAACCGGGAACAGATGCAAAACTTTGATAAAGTAAAAACAACCAGAGTTTCCCTTTTTGTGGTTCTTAATAGGCTATATGTTATTGATTTTGTTAACTTTTTTTAAATACAGATTTTCCCCCCACCCTTCCCCTTAAGAACTTTTTTTAACCACTATTTTATAATAGATAAAATAATTTCACAGGAAAGTAAAGGAACTAGCTCATTAAGCTGCTCACTGAATCATGTATTAAATTGCCTTTAACCTCATTTTTAAATTTTCTATACTTTGAAGATACTTGAAATAGAAACTCTTAAATTTCATTCATTTTCCAAATCTGTTAACACTACCTCACCTTGTAAGAGTTTTATTTACTCATATTTTAGGATCAAGTCTAGTTAAATGAAGCCTATTCCTTTCTAATAAAGCCTTAGATTTTTGTCTTCCTCCCACAGTGAAGTCACAACTTGCCCATATAAAGGTAACAAACAAGTTTATTTTCAGAAGGTAAATTTTTATCTCAGCATCAAAAGAGAAAAAATGAGGTTTTATGAAAAACAATGAGGTTTTATGACTGTTAGACTATGTTCCGAAGTATCAGAAAAGGAAGACAGAAAGTGATACTAGCTTTTGATTGTCCTGCTGAATTGAGGCTTCTTTCTAAGGTCTAGTATGTTCTTCTGCCAGTTTTTCTGGACATATTCACCAGATTTCTTCCCCTCCCCACCATCACTCCCCCTGCCCAGGACAAAAGCACTTAGGGGTGTACATTAACTTTCAGGTCACTAGGATGTAGTTCAGTCCCTTGCCTTTATGGTTGCCAAGGCATGATGTTGCAATTAGAATAAATTATGGCTTTTTGCTAAATGGTATCTTTGTGTCATGGAAGACCTCTAAAAGAAGCTAATATGTTCCAAGAGGCTAATCTACAATCTTGGAGCATCTGCCAAATAAGTATTAACAAAAAATTTCTGTAAAGGTGGGTAGTATAAAAGATTTCTTTCTGACTTCATCAGGTATTTTTTAGATAGTTATATAAACCACATTTAACAGTTAAGTTCTGATGCACTTTATGTTAGAAAAAACTTCTTTAATAAATTAAGAGGCCTTTACCTATCCAAATGTATTCCTGCTGTTAGGTTCCTTTCTCATTAAGCTTAACCATTTCTGCACATTTTTTCCTAGCCAGCTTGGAACTAATCTGTGTATACTCATGATTTATCCTTGGAGCAATTCAAATTCTTATCTAAATCAAGCACTGTTACATTCTTCCTCTTAATCTTTATGTAGCTTCAAACTATAAATGGAATTCTTTTTATATAACCCCTAGAGAAATGAAAGTTTCATGTTGGATTCCAGAAGGCTTGTAATCATCTCATTTTTCAGTAGGAAAATTTACAGAACTATCACATACTAGTCCTGCAAGCCAAGTCTTTGCTGACTTAAAGTGATATAGCCCACAAGGATCTGAATATCAAAAAGCCAGACATTTGGTCCATTTGGGAAAAAAGGCTGTTTGTTCTATGAAAAATAAAGTTGATGTTTATCTCTAAAATACCTTTTTAAGAGGTGAGCTGACTTCTGGAGACTGCTATGAACCGTTCTTTGGCTATTTGGATTTGTGTGACTACATCTAAGCTATGAAGGCACTTAAATTGAATAAGTGGATTTCTGTAAGGAAGTTTTTTAAAGACATCCTAAATATCAGAATTTGTTTCCTAAATAAATATGCTGGGAGAAAGCTATGAGTATTGAGGAGAGTAACAATAGATCAGAACGTATACTTCCACCTTTCCCCTTCTGGCTTTTGCCACATTGCACTCAATCAAAAGAATGAAAAGCAGAGGCATCCCAGTAGCTGAAATAGTAGTCCACTTCCAAATTTTAGCTAGTGCCAAGTTGTGACTAGAATTCCTCTACATGCATGGGCCTGAAGAGCCAAAGGAAAGAAATGAACCCTTTGAATTAGAAGCTGATTACAATTTCCTGAGCCATTCCATGCAAGCAGACAAGCTGGTAACAGGAACATGTGGCTGGTTGTACATGTTTTCAACAGGCTTGGCTTGCTTTGGATGGTTTTCCAGGCAGTGATTTTTTTAGTGGTTAAGGCCCAGACTATTCTGTTAGCACAGGTCTGGATGGAGTTTGATCTTGAATTAGTACTAATCCATCAGTTTCTAACTGTGGGCACCTAGGAAAACATCTACTTGAAGAACAGATGATTTTACTTATAAGCACAAATTCCATATTGTTTTTTTGTTGAAGAGAATTGCTTATGTATACATTAATGCTATTATTGTATCCATTAATCACCTGGCTGCCTATGACTTGGAGGTATTTGGCATAGTCTAGGAATAGAGAGTGGAAAAAATTACAGCTTACTGGGGAAAAGGTGTCAAATTTAATGGCAAGTGAAGAGAATAATTGACGTTCGTGTAGCGACTGATCCTTGGAGAAGGAAATGGCAACCGACTCCAGTGTTCCTACCTGGAGAGTCCCAGGGATGGGGGAGCCTGATGGGCTGCCGTCTATGGGGTCGCACAGGGTCGGACACGACTGAAGTGACTTAGTAGCAGTAGCAGCAGTAGCGACTGATCCACCATCTTTCATTAACAGTGCTCTCTTTTCTGCATGATGGTCATGAGGACCAGAACGTAAATCAGTTTTGAGAGGTAGGAGCAGCGCTAATGACTTAAGTGACCTAAATTCTATGAATTTAGAAGATGGGGGGGAAAGTGAAGTTTTAAGGATTTTTTTAATATCATACATTAGTTTTGCGTGTTACTGAAAAGGAATGACTTTAGCGACAGATAATTTTGGGGTTTATCATGTAGTATTGAGATGATCTCTTTGCACTACTAATTGCCTGATTGTCTCATTACAGGCTTCCTTCCTGTCTGACCAGCCAGAGCCGTACCTGCCATTTCTTTCACGCTTCATTGAAACACAGATGTTTGCCACCTTTATTGATAACAAAATTATGTCTCAATGGGAGGAGAAAGATCCTTTGCTTCGAGTCTTTGACTCTCGGATTGAAAAGATAAGACTGTATAATGTAAGGGCACCCACCTTGAGGACATCTATTTACCAGAAATGCAGCACTTTAAAAGAAGCAGGTACATTTGTCATGCCTTTAAAAACTAACTTAAAATCCACTATCATTTCTTTTTACACATTGTTGACCTCATAAACCACAAAATTAATTTTCAGTTTTAGACTTCCTGGTTAATCCTTCTGGTATATCAAGAGATGCTTTCTGTAGTTTTGTTTTGTTCTGTTTTGTGAGCTAATGTCTGTCCTATTCCCACTTGACATTGCTCTTCCCTCAGAAGACGAAAAACAGCAACAAACTGAATGGATTAGAACTATTAGGTTGCTATAATTTCTGTCTTATTCTCTTTATTACCTTAATGAAAAAATATTAATCTTTGTTTTGCTGCTTATTTTGCTCTTTTTGCTTTTTACCTTTTCTTCTCTTCATCCAAGGAAAATAAGTATTAATTTAACATAGTAAATTTGAGTTGCTACCTAATTTACATAATTAAAACTATTTACTTTAGTGGTACCATTAATTAAAATAGCTTCATCTATTGAAATTAAACCTCTAGATTCTCGTATTCAAATGAGAGCTTCCCAACCCTGATGTTAGTTTTTCTCTCAGAGAATTGTGAGTCTTGGCCAATCTTGTCTGGCAGTTTAATACTATCAGATCAGATCAGATCAGTCGCTCAGTCGTGTCAGACTCTTTGCGACCCCATGAATCACAGCACGCCAGGCCTCCCTGTCCATCACCAGCTCCCGGAGTTCACTCAGACTCACGTCCATCGAGTCAGTGATGCCATCCAGCCATCTCATCCTCTGTCGTCCCCTTCTCCTCCTGCCCCCAATCCCTCCCAGCATCAGGGTCTTTTCCAATGAGTCAACTCTTTGCATGAGATGGCCAAAGTACTGGAGTTTCAGCTTTAGCATCATTCCTTCCAAAGAAATCCCAGGGCTGATCTCCTTCAGAATGGACTGGTTGGATCTCCTTGCAGTCCAAGGGACTCTCAAGAGTCTTCTCCAACACCACAGTTCAAAAGCATCAATTCTTCGGCGCTCAGCCTTCTTCACAGTCCAACTCTCACATCCATACATGACCACAGGAAAAACCATAGCCTTGACTAGACGAACCTTTGTTGGCAAAGTAATAGCTCTGCTTTTCAATATGCTGTCTAGGTTGGTCATAACTTTCCTTCCAAGGAGTAAGCGTCTTTTAATTTCATGGCTGCAGTCACCATCTGTAGTGATTTTGGAGCCCAGAAAAAGTCTGACACTGTTTTCCACTGTTTCCCCATCTTTCCCATGAAGTGGTGGGACCGGATGCCATGATCTTCGTTTTCTGAAAGTTGAGCTGTAAGCCAACTTTTCTCTCTCCACTTTCACTTTCATCAAGAGGCTTTTGAGTTCCCCTTCACTTTCTGCCATAGGGTGGTGTCATCTGCATATCTGAGGTTATTGATATTTCTCCCGGCAATCTTGATTCCAGCTTGTGTTTCTTCCAGCCCAGCATTTCTCATGATGTACTCTGCATATAAGTTAAATAAGCAGGGTGACAGTATACAACCTTGACGAACTCCTTTTCCTATTTGGAACCAGTCTGTTGTTCCATGTCCAGTTCTAACTGTTGCTTCCTGACCTGCATACAAATTTCTCAAGAGGCAGATCAGGTGGTCTGGTATTCCCATCTCTTTCAGAATTTTCCACAGTTTATTGTGATCCACACAGTCAAAGGCTTTGGCATAGTCAGTTAAATAAATAATCATATTAATAGTGTTTACTGAGTACATACTCCTGCTGTTTTATGTACAGTTTTGCATTTGATCATAATAATGAGGAGGTATAGACACATTTTATTATCTGTTTTATTGCTGCCTTCGTCTTACAGTTGAGAAAACTGAGAGGTGAAGTCACTTCCTTGTGATTGCATAGCTAGTGGTTGGTGAAGCCCTGATTTGAACCCGAGTTTGACTGATTCTGGCACCTGGAGTCTTAACACATTAAGCTGTTCTTTCAATAAATAAACATGTAAAATGTACCAGTCCACATAGTTTTATACTTCTATACCCGATTCCTAACTCTTTCTTAGTTTATTTCTCTGCCAATAAACTGACTTTTATCACTTGAGTGCCCCTTCCTTTTATTTCTTCCCCTTCAAGTGTAAAAGCTGTTTGAGAGCCACCTTCTTTTCTTTTTTTTTTTTTGAGCAAAAAGCAGCAAATGTGGATTTTCTTTGCTCTGCCTCTGTTGCTTGCCTTTCTCTCTTCATTTGAGGTAGAGCAGAATTACAAGAGTGTGGTGATGCTGTAACTAACATGTTTTAAGGAAAGAAGTATATAAATGATGTCCCTTGTGTAGCCTTCAGAGGTTTCTGATAACTTGAGGAAACATCATTCTGTTGTATCCCACTTACGAGGGTAGATCCTTGGAGCCCTTTAGGAAGTGACATTTGCCTCTCTGTTTCTGAAAGTTGGGGGAGCAGAGTGATCAAAATTGTCTATGCCTGTTCAGAGAGTAGTATGGTTTTCAGTGCTTTAGTAGCCATGTAAATAGTATAATGCCTTCTTGAGCAAATTTTATTCCTCCCTTCCTGACAGAATTTTTAAAATGAAGCTAAGTACTGATTGCTTTATTTGTATGCTTCTAGAAAATTTTTTCAATTAAAATAGATCGTTGGCCTCTCAGAGTTTGGTACTCGTACTGTCATCACAAAAATTATATAATACTCTTAAAAATGTACCGTTATAGACTTACCATATTTAAAAGAGATTAAACTAAGTTTAGGAATAGTCTCCCAGGAACTTAATTTATCAAAGACTTTCTTTAAAGGGAAGCAGTTGACTGTGACTATATCTGTCTCTCATGAATGGTGCAGTTATTTCTTTTATCAGGTAAAAGATAATAGACTTTTATCTTTTAAAAGACTTACCTCACCCTCACTCCCAACAGAAGCTGTAGAGATTGGGATTTTGTTGTTGACATTGAATTTTATTGTGTATCTTTTTTTTTTTTTTGGTCCTTTGTTGTTTTGCTTTTGTTTCTATTTTGCCTCTAACTAAAAAGAATTTTGATTTGCAGGTGAACGCTTTAGGCAGAGGCTATCTGCTGCTGATATTGTGGCACCAGAACCTCATGATTTCTTTGCAGAAAGACCACAAGTTGCTAGTAACGCAGAGTTTTCTTATTCCTTACCAATCACAGAAAATGAGTTTTGGCACAATCCCTTGAAAGTCTAACAACAGGCCTAGGATCTCTTGAAGCAGGCATTTAATAATTTCTGAATGTTCAGTATTCACTGATGGTATAGTCACTGAAATGTAACATTGCATTATGCTCCCTGTGGCAGTCTTATAAACCCAGATAATTAATTGTGAATCGTGATTTTTGTTTCTACAGAGCTTCCTAACTAAAGGAGAATAACTCAATATCAGATGGGTTTTTCTATCATTTTAAATCCAACAGAAAAACTGACGCTACTTTTCTTTTTTTCCTTTTGGGAGGGTAGAAGCACTTTTTGGCAGAGGTGAAATTTTGTAGTAGTTCATGGAACATAAAATTGGCAGGGACTTCAGAGAATTCCGTACCATGAATCTAAGCATTATTTGCCTAAACCTAAATTGTGTTTTATAAATATTAGGAAGCATTAAGAATATATATACTGTTGTGGCAAGTCAGAGGGCATCATTGAAAATTAAATATCACTACGTTAAAGCATGACACCCTTTTGCCCAGTCCAGAACATATGGACTGTATTTTGAGAGAAGTTACAAGTTACACATTAAAATGAATTTTTAAAAAGTTCTGGATAAATTCATATGAGTTATAAAGAAAAATTAGGAAAGCTTAAAGTAGATGTCTCACACTTTGAAGTTTAGTGTAGTAATGCCTTCTGTACACATCTCTTAATTCTGCAAACACAAACACTGGCTGGGAGGCATCGATCTCACATAAGATGATCTTAAGTAGGTTCTTTTGACTAGAGTGAAATGTGTCATTCACAGACCTCTTTCCACCCCAAAAGATTTTCTTTAGAATATATATGGAGAAGAACCAGCAATACTCAGTCTGCTGGTATTGAATAGGGCAGAGTAAACTGATTCTATGAAATATTTATAAGAAAATACCTTTTTACTTCTCTCAGCTCCCAAGAGAGAACACACTGCCCACAGTGTGTTCTGTTTATCACACACAGTTACTGCTTGTCCTCCCCAGCAGTAATCTCTAGGCACGGGATGGGAGACCTAACCTTGGTTACAAGTATTATGTTTTCTCTTATAAATGCAATTGATAAAGACATTTAAGATCAGATTTTTTTTTTAACCAGAGAAATAGTTCACTGTTTCTTTCCTGAGCCTTTGAAACATCTCCCAACTTTCAGTGGTTTTAAAATAGAAATATTGAGTAATTTCTATTTTTTAACTCTGGCCTATGTTATTCTTCAAATGGGAGTTTTTTATTCTCTGGACATTTTCTAAATGCCTGCTTATTTTATTTTTCTCTGCATTACTCATTTTGATCTAATGAACACTTTTAAATAACTCCTAATGAGAATGAGACTGTTGTTAAACGCGAAGGTAATAAACTTTACACAGTTGCTTGTTTTTTACAAGTGGAAAAGCATGAATATTTAATGGATCTTTGCACAAAGAAATAAAGTAACATAGGGCTATAGAGCTTGCTTTTACCTTCCTTAGTTTGTCTTTCAGCTCAAGGAAGATATTTTATTTACCATCATTTTCTTTAATGTTGTACTTAGAACCGTATTTTCATTAAGAATATGAATTTCCCACTCATGGGAAACTGTTTCAGTGCTAAATTATAGATTGTTTTTTAACCCCACTGCCCTACTTTTGCCACATGCAGAAAATAGTATGAAAATTCATTATCTAGTATTTGCTTAAAACTAACCTTTTTATACTTACATTATACTGATTTCTGAAGAGCTTTTGTAAAAATCTATTTCAGACTATCACAAAGATAGAGTTTCTTGTCACTGCATGAGTAGAGGAAGCATTATCTTTTAAGGTTTAGCCAATGAAATGTTTCTAACATGTTATAAATTTAATTTATAGCCCAGTCAATTGAGCAGCGACTGATGAAAATGGATCACACCGCAATCCACCCACATCTACTTGATATGAAAATTGGTCAAGGCAAATATGAGCAAGGATTTTTTCCAAAGTTACAGTCTGATGTCTTGGCAACAGGACCAACTAATAACAAGTAAGCATGTTCTTCATTTGAGTCGTTGACTGAAGGAGTGAATGAAGGCAACAGTGCTCTGCACCTCTTATGGGGACTGCTTAACTATTAACGGAGAAGGCAATGGCACCCCACTCCAATACTCTTGCCTGGAAAATCCCATGGATGGAGGGGCCTGATAGGCTGCAGTCCATGGGGTCGCTATGAGTCGGACACGACTGAGCAACTTCACTTTCACTTTCCACTTTCATGCACTGGAGAAGGAAATGGCAACCCACTCCAGTGTTCTTGCCTGGAGAATCCCAGGGACGGGGAAGCCTGGTGGGCTGCCGTCTATGGGGTTGCACAGAGTCGGACACGACTAAAGTGACTTAGCAGTAACTATTAGCGATTTTATCAATCACTACTTTTTCGAAAACCAAATTAATCCACTTGAAATATGAATTGACAACAAGTATTTGACTTTTAATTCCATCATGTAAGAAAATGCAAAAGTAGAGATTTTTTTCTTGTTGAAGTAATGTGCACTTAGGAATAGTTTTAAATGACTGTTTAAATATAATGCTAATACTGTCTAATGGAATTAGAAAAGTTATGCCTTCACTGTCTGTATTAGTTTCCTAGGACTGCTGTAACAAAGTACTACAAACTTGGTGGCTTAAAATGACAAATTTATTCTTTCATAGTTCTGGAAGCTGTAAGTCCAAAATCAAAATGTTGGCAACGCCATGCTCCTTCCAAGGCCTGTAGGAGAGGATCCTTTCTTGTGTTTTCCAACTTCCTGTGGCCCAGGCAGTATTTGGCTTATAGTAACAGAACTCAGTCTCCGCCTCTACTTCACATGGCTACTATCCCTCTATGTCTGTGTTCAAATATCTCTCTTCTTATAAGGACACCAGTCATGTTGGTTTAGGGCCCACCCTAATTGCCTCATCTTAACATCTGCAAAGATCTATTTCCAAATAAGATCAAACTCACAGGTGTTGGGATTAAGATTTCAGCATTTATCTTAGGGAGACACAATTCAACCCATGCCACCGTTTTGTACTTTTAAGTATCAGGTGCAGAAATTACAAAACAACCAAAAATAAAGATAAACCCTATCATTCTTTATGGTAGATGATCCCATTCAGAAAATATTTGAATATGGTTAGAATTGAAAACACTTATTTGGGTTTAAGGGAATTCTTGATTTTAGATGAATGCCTGTATCTCAATCCTGTCAGATTCTTTGCAACCACGCAGACTGTAGACCATTTTCATGCGGTTCATGGGGTTCTCAAGGCAAGAATACTGAAGTGGTTTGCCATTCCCTTCTCCAGTGGACCGCATTTTGTCAGAACTCTCCACCATGACCCATCCATCTTGGGTGGCCCTATACAGCCTGGCTCATAGTTTCATTGAGTTAGACATAGTTTCATTGAGTTAGACAAGGCTGTGATCAGATTTGTTAGTTTTCTGTGATTATGATTTTCACCCTGTCTGCCCTCTGATGGAGAAGGATAAGAGGCTTCTGGAGCTTCCTGATGGGAGAGACTGACTGAGAGGGAACTGGGTCTTGTTCTGATGGGTGGGGCCATGCTCAGTTCAGTTCAGTTACTCAGTCATGTCCAACTCTTTGCAACCCCATGAATTGCAGCACGCCAGGCCTCCCTGTCCATAACCAACTCCCGGAGTTCATTCAAACTCATGTCCATCAAGTCAGTGATGCATCCAGCCATCTCATCCTCTGTCGTCCCCTTCTCCTCCTGCCCCCAATCCCTCCTAGCATCAGGGTCTTTTCCATTGAGTCATCTCTTCCCATGAGGTGGCCAAAGTATTGGAGTTTCAGCTTTAGCATCAGTCCTTCCAATGAACACCCAGGACTGATCTCCTTTAGGATAGATGGGTTGGATCTCCTTGCAGTCCAAGGGACTCTGAAGAGTCTCCTCTAAGACCACAGTTCAAAAGCATCAATTCTTCGGCGCTCAGCTTTCTTCACAGTCCAACTCTTAGATCCATACATGACTACTGGAAAAACCATAGCCTTGACTAGACGGACCTTTGTTGGCAAAGTAATATCTCTGCTTTTCAATATACTATCTAGGTTGGTCATAACTTTCCTTCCAAGGAGTAAGCGTCTTTTAATTTCATGACTGCAGTCACCAACTGCAGTGATTTTGGAGCCCCAAAAAATAAAAGTCTGACACTGCTTCCACTGTTTCCCCATCTATTTCCCATGAAGTGATGGGACAAGATGCCATGATCTTCGTTTTCTGAATGTTGAGCTTTAAGCCAACTTTTTCACTCTCCTCTTTCACTTTCATCAAGAGGCTTTTTAGTTCCTCTTCACTTTCTGCCATAAGGGTGGTGTCATCTGCGTATCTGAGGTTGTTGATATTTCTCCCGGCAATCTTGATTCCAGCTTGTGCTTCTTCCAGCCCAGCGTTTCTCATGATGTTCTCTGCATAGAAGTTAAATAAGCAGAGTGGCAATATACAGCCTTGACGTACTCCTTTTCCTATTTGGAACCAGTCTGTTGTTCCATGTCCAGTTCTAACTGTTGCTTCCTGACCTGCATATAGGTTTCTCAAGAGGCAGGTCAGGTGGTCTGGTATTCCCATCTCTTTCAGAATTTTCCACAGTTTATTGTGATCCACACAGTCAAAGGATTTGGCATAGTCAATAAAGTAGAAATATATGCTTTTATGGAACTCCCTTGCTTTTTTGATGATGCAGCAGATGTTGGCAATTTGATCTCTGGTTCCTCTGTCTTTTCTAAAACCAGCTTGAACATCTGGAAGTTCACGGTTCATGTATTGCTGAAGCCTGGCTTGGAGAATTTTGAGCATTACTTTACTAGCATGTGAGATGAGTGCAATTGTGCAGTAGTTTGAGCATTCTTTGGCATTGCCTTTCTTTGGGATTGGAAGGGAAACTGACCTTTTCTAATACTGTGGCCACTGCTGAGTTTTCCAAATTTGCTGCCATGTTGAGTGCCACACTTTCACAGCATCATCTTTCAGGATTTGAAATAGGTCAACTGGAATCCCATCACCTCCACTAGCTTTGTTCATAGTGATGCTTTCTAAGGCCCACTTGACTTCACATTCTAGGATGTCTGGATCTAGGTCAGTGATCACACCATCGTGATTACCTGGGTCGTGAAGCTTTTTTTTTGTATAGTTCTTCTGTGTATTCTTGCCACCTCTTCTAAATATCTTCTGCTTCTGTTAGGTCCATACCATTTCTGTCCTTTATCGAACCCATCTTTGCATGAAATGTTCCCTTGGTATCTCTAATTTTCTTAAAGAGATCTCTAATCTTTCCCACTCTATTGTTTTCCTCTATTTCTTTGCACTGATCGCTGAGGAAGGCTTTCTTATCTCTCCTTGGAACTCTGCATTCAAATGGGAATATCTTTCCTTTTCTCCTTTGCTTTTCTCTTCTCTTCTTTTCACATCTATTTGTAAGGCCTCCTCAGACAGCCATTTTGCTTTTTTGCATTTCTTTTCCATGGGGATGGTCCTGATCTCTGTTTCCTGTACAGTGTCACGAACCTCCGTCCATAGTTCATCAGGCACTCCATCTATCAGATCTAGGCCCTTAAATCTATTTCTCACTTCCACTGTATAATCATAAGGGATTTGATTTAGGTCATACCTGAATGGTCTAGTGGGTTTCCCTACTTTCTTCAATTTAAGTCTGAATTTGGCAATAAGGAGTTCATGATCTGAGCCACAGTCAGCTCCCGGTCTTGTTTTTGCCGAGTGTATAGAGCTTCTCCATTTTTGGCTGCAAAGAATATAATCAGTCTGATTTCAGTGTTGACCATCTGGTGATGTCCATGTATAGAGTCTTCTCTTGTGTTGTTGGAAGAGGGTGTTTGCTATGACCAATGCGTTCTCTTGGCAAAACTCTATTAGCCTTTGCCCTGCTTCATTCCATATTCCAAAGCCAAATTGCCTATTACTTCAGGTGTTTCTTGACTTCCTACTTTTGCATTCCAGTCCCCTATAATGAAAAGAACATCTTTTGGGGGTGTTAGTTCTAAAAGGTAGGTTTTCTTAGAACTGTTCAACTTCAACTTCTTCAGCATTACTGGTTGGGGCATAGGCTTGGATTACTGTGATATTGGATGGTTTGCCTTGGAAATGAACAGAGATCATTCTGTCATTTTTGAGATTGCATCCAAGTACTGCGTTTCAGACTCTCTTGTTGACTATGATGGCTACTCCATTTCTTCTAAGGGATTCCTGCCCACAGTAGTAGATATAATGGTCATCTGAGTTAAATTCACCCATTCCAGTCCATTTTAGTTCACTGATTCCTAGAATGTCAACATTCACTCTTGCCATCTCCTGTTTGACCACTTCCAATTTGCCTTGATTCGTGGACCTAACATTCCAGGTTCCTATGCAATATTGCTCTTTACAGTATCGAACCTTGCTTCTATCACCAGTCACATCCACAACTGGGTATTGCTTTGGCTCCATCCCTTCATTCTTTCTGGAGTTATTTCTCCACTGATCTCCAGTAGCATATTGGGCCCCTACTGACCTGGGGAGTTCCTTTTTCAGTATCCTGTCATTTTGCCCTTTCATACTGTTCATGGGGTTCTCAAGGCAAGAATACTGAAGTGGTTTGCCATTCCCTTCTTCAGTGGACCACATTCTGTCAGACCTCTCCACCATGACCTGTCCATCTTGGGTGGCCCCACATGGCATGGCTTAGTTTTATTGAGTTAGACAAGGCCGTGGTCCATGTGATCAGATTGGCTAGTTTTCTGTGATTATGGTTTCAGTGTGTCTATCCTCTGATGCCCTCTCGCAACACCTACCATCTTACTCGGGTTTCTCTTACCTTTGACGAATGGTATCTCCTCATGGCCGCCCCTCCTGACCTTGAATGTGGAGTAGCTCCTCCTGGCCCTCCCGTGCCCGTGCAGCCGCTGCTCCTTGGATGTGTGGTTGCTCCTCTCAATCTTTAATCCAATTTTCTGTTGATGGGTGGAGCTGTGTTCCCTCCCTGCTATTTACCTGGGGCCAAACTGTGGTGGAGGTAATGAAGATAATGGTGGCCTCCTTCAAAAGATCCCATGCATGTACTGCTACACTCGGTACCCCCAACCCTGCAGCAGGCCACTACTGACCCACGCCTCTGCTGGAGACTCCTGGAAACTCCCAGGCAAGTCTGGGTCAGTCTCTTGTGGGGTCACTGCTCCTTTCTTCTGGGTCCTGGTGCACACAAGGTTCCGTTTGTTCCATCCAAGAGTCTGTTTCCCAGTCCTGTGTAAGTTCTGGCAGCTCTGTTAGGGTTAGGCAACTTCCTCCAAGAGGGCTTATGCACACCCAGGGCCTCTGGGTGCTTATGCTGCACCCAGAGGCCCTGCCCCTGCGGCAGTCCACTGCAGACCCATACCTCCACAGGAACACTCAAACAGTTCTTTCTCGGTCTCTGTGGGGTTTGTAGGTCCTGGTATGCACACAGTTTGTTTGAGCCCTCTGAGCATTTCTGCCGGGAATGGGGTTTGATTCTAAACACAAATTCGCCCCTCCTAGCGTCTTGCTAGGGCTTCACTTTTGCCCTTGGACATGGGGTATCTCCTCGCAGCCACTCCACCGCTGCACAACCACCACTCCAGCACCTACTGTCTTGCTGGGGCTTCTCTGACCTTGAACGTGGGGTACCTCCTCACAGCCATTCCAGTGCCACACCAAAGCAAAAACAATAGCCAGTTGTGGATGTGATTGGTGATAGAAGCAAAGTCCAATGCTGTAAAGAGCAGTATTGCATAGGAACCTGGAATGTTAGGTCGGTGAATCAAGGCAAATTGGAAGTGGTCAAACAGAAGATTGCAAGAGTAAACATCAACATTTTAGGAAACAGCGAACTAAAATGGACTGGAATGGGTGAATTTAACTCAGATGACCATTATATCTACTACTGTGGGCAGGAATCCCTTACAAGTAGGCAATAGCCATCATAGTCAACAAAAGAGTCTGAAATGCAGTACTTGGATGCAATCTCAAAAATGACAGAATGATCTCTGTTCGTTTCCCAGGCAAACCATTCAATATCACAATAATCCAAGTCTTTCCCCTGACCAGTAATGCTGAAGAAGCTGAAGTTAAATGGTTCTGTGAAGACCTACAAGACCTTTTAGAACACCCAAAAAGATGTCCTTTTCATTATAGGGGATGGGAATGCAAAAGTAGAAAGTCAAGAATCACCTGGAGTAGCAGGCTAATTTGACCTTGGTGTACAGAATGAAGTAGGGCAAAGGCTAATAAGTTTTGCCAAGCCTTTGACTATGTGGATCAAAACAAACTCTGGAAAATTCTGAAAGAGATGGGAATACCAGACCACCTGACCTGCCTCTTGAGAAACCTATATGTGGGTCAGGAAGCAACAGTTAGAACCAGACATGGAATAGCAGACTGGTTCCAAATAGGGAAAGGCGTATGTCAAGGCTGTATATTGTCACCCTGCTTATTTAACTTATATGCAGAATACATCATGAGAAACACTGGGCTGGATGAAGCACAAATTGGAATTAAGATTGCCGAAGATTGCCGGGAGAAATATCAATAACCTCAGATATGCAGATGACACCAGCCATATGGCAGGAAATGAAGAACTAAAGAGCCTCTTGATGAAAGTGTAAGAGGAGAGTGAAAAAGTTGGCTTAAAACTCAACATACAGAAAGCTAAGATCATGGCATCTGGGCCCATCACTTCATGGGAAATAGATGGGAAAACAATGGAAAGAGTGAGAGACTTTATTTTGGGGGGCCCCAAAATCACTGTAGATGGTGACTGCAGCCATGAAATTAAAAGACGCTTGTTCCTTGGAAATAAAGTTATGGCCAACCTAGACAGCATATTCAAAAGCAGAGACATTACTTTGCCATCAAAGGTCCATCTAGTCAAAGCTATGGTTTTTCCAGTAGTCATGTATGGACGTGAGAGTTGGACTATAAAGAAAGCTGAGCTTCAAAGAATTAATGCTTTTGAACTGTGGTGTTGAAGAAGACTCTTGCGAGTCCCTTGAACTACAAGGAGATCCAACCAGTCCATCCTAAAGGAAATCAGTCCTGAATATTCATTGGAAGTACTGATGCTGAAGTTGAAACTCCAATTCTTTGGCCAGCTGATGGGAAGAACTGACTCATTTGAAAAGACTCCGATGCTGGGAAAGATTGAAGGCAGGGAGGAAGAGAAGGGGACGAAAGAGGATGAGATGGTTGGATGGCATCACTGACTCAGCGGACATGAGTTTGAGTAAACTTTGGGAGTTGGTGATGGCCCGGAGGCCTGGTGTGCTGCAGTTCATGGGGTCTCAAAGAGTCAGACACCATTGAGTGACCAAACTGAACTGAACTGAACTGTAGCCCACCAGGCTCCTCTGTCCATGGGATTTCCTAGGCAAGAATGCTGGTGGGTAGCCATTTCCTTTTCTAAGGGATCTCCCCAGACCAGGGAGCAAACCTGAATCTTCTGCTTTGGCAGGAGGTGAATACAGATGTGTAATAAAGGAGTATTTTATAAGAAGAGAACTCAAAGACTAGTAATGGGGAATATGTTAAGTTGGAAAGAAGGTTTTGAATTGGAAATTGGAAATTTTGAAATTTAGTTCATTCCTGACCACTTAAAATGCTTGGACATTTGGAATCATTTGCCTCTTTTCTGATCTGAAAACACACTAACATTCTATAACATCTGTGATTTTCTTAAAGACGTTCAGAGAAGAAAAGGGAAAAGCCAAGCAGTGGCAAAGAAATGGTAAAAGACTGATGGAGATTGGGTGCACAAAATGGAGTGGCATTGAGCCACCAGAATTGTCAGAAGGCAGGTAGAGAATCATTTGAATTTGGGTAAACTCCAGGAGTTGGTGATGGACAGGGAGGCCTGTGCTGCAGTTCAAGGGGTCGCAAAGAGTCGGACACAACTAAGCAGCTGAACTGAAAAGAATAAAACATGTGGAATTATGCCTTTTAACCTAAGTGACCTAAGCTAAATATTGATAATATTATGCAAGTTCTTGAAAAAGGGCTAAAAAATGTGATGTTTCTATCTTCCAGATGAGCTGCTGAGCTATTTGTTGTAGAAGTTTTGGTACTTACCTTTTTATTTCCCACGATGCTTGTCATGATTTTATTGTCAGGAAAAAAAAATGAAACTTTGTAAATTATCATATGTGACAATAATGCTTGGTTTAATTTACTGAATACTATCTAAGCTAACCAGTCCATTCTGAAGGAGATCAGCCCTGGGATTTCTTTGGAAGGAATGATGCTAAAGCTGAAACTCCAGTACTTTGGCCACCTCATGCAAAGAGTTGACTCATTGGAAAAGACTCTGATGCTGGGAGGGATTGGGGGCAGGAGGAGAAGGGGACGACAGAGGATGAGATGGCTGGATGGCATCACTGACTCGATGGACGTGAGTCTGAGTGAACTCTGGGAGTTGGTGATGGACAGGGAGGCCTGGCGTGCTGCGATTCATGGGGTTGCAAAGAGTCGGACACGTCTGAGCGACTGATCTGATCTGATCTGATCTAAGCTAAGTATTGTGCTGTTGGAGTTTCTTGGGGTGCATATATGTAATAATATTTGTAGATTCTTGTGTTTGTATAGTTACTGTCCTATTTTTTTTGTCCTATTTTTAATAACCTGAAGGGAATAAAATCCTTACCATTTTCTCAGCTAGAAGTGTTCTGTTAAATATGTATCTGAAATGTGTCAAATTATTGATTCATTTAGGTTTACATGTGAGAAAACTATGGTGATAGCAAACACACGAAAGGACGAAAGAGGGTGTATATGAATTAAGAAAGACTTCTCTGGTGAAAGGGAAAGTCACTCAGTCGTCTCCAACTCTTTGCGACCCCATGGACTATTCAGTCCATGCAGTTCTCCGGGCCAGAATACTGGAGTGGGTAGCCTTTCTCCTCTCCAGGGGATCTTCCCAACCCATAGATTGAACCCAGGTCTCCCACATTGTAGGCAGATTCTTTAGCGGCTGAGCCACAAGGGAAGCCCAAGAATACTGGAGTGGGTAGCCTATCCCTTCTCCAGCGGATCTTCCCAACCCAGGAATCAAACCAGAGTCTCCTGCATTGCAGGCAGATTCTTTACCAACTGAACTACCAGGAAAGCCCCATCAGTAAAGAATCCACCTGCTGATATAGGAGACAAAAGTTCCATCCCTGGGTCGGGAATATCCCCGAGAGTAGGAAATGGCAATCCTCTCCAGTATTCTTGTCTAGGAAAATCCCATGGACAGAGGATCCTGGCAGGCTAAGTCCATGGGATTGCAGAGTCAGACGCAGGAACTTTGCCAGGGGTCCAGTAGTTAAGACTCTGTCTTCCAATGCAAAGAATCAGACACAACTTAGTGACTAAGCAACAACAACAATGAATTAAGGAAAACAGTCACAATACTGTATATATCGCCATTTCCTTTGCTTTCGGAGTATAGTACAGGCATACCTCAGGGATACTGTGATTTTGGTTCCCGATTACCACAGTAAAGTGAATATCACAATAAAGCAAGAAGTTTTCGGTTTGCCAGTGCATATATTACACTATGCTGTTGTCTATTAAGTGTGCAATAGCATTATGTCTAAAAAAAAATACAGTTACCTTAATTTAAAATACTTTATTGCTAAAAAATGCTAAGGATCCTCTGACAGCACAGGTTGCCACTAACTTTCAATTTGTATAAAATGCAGTATCTTCGAAGTGCAATGAAATGAGGTATGCTTGTATTTATTATTATAAATATCCACCTCCTTTCAGATCTCAGTCAAAAAACTTGGAAATTTTCATCATTGCTTTACTTAATTATCCTTCCTTGTAGCCCCCCCCCCCTTTTTTTTCCTGCTTTCAAAAGCAGTGCCTCTGCTGCCAGTGGAGCCTTCTCCATGCCAAGAGAGTGTTAGTTGTGGAGATACTGCTGATAATAGCTAGTATTATTAAGCTGGCCTGCACTAGCTTCTTTGCTGACTGCATTAAGTATATTAGTTCTTTGATCCTTATATAAGCATATCCCTACATATAAACCTATATTGTTTTACCCATTTTATGATGGAGGCTCAGAGATGATCAACAGCTTGCTTTAGGATCACACAGCTAGGAAGTGGTGAAACTAGGATTCAAACTTAGGTCTACTAATTCAGAGCCCAAGCACTTAACCATTGTACTATATATACCTGGCTCTGTCACTCTAATACAAAGGTGATGTGTGCCTTTTGTTGCTATTGAGCTGGATGTTTTACTTTGGTAGCCCCCTAAGAAATTTTGAATAACCTAAAATACTGAATATAAGAGAGTTCACCAACAGCCTGTCATACCAATCTGATGAGGTCTTTCAGAATGAAAGAACTCTCAGATGCCTCACCCCTGCCTCACCCTGGGCTCTGTGAAGAGGGTTGGACCCAAAAGAAGATAAGATAATACCCTGGGAAGCAAGGTACATTCTCAGGTGCCATCTTGCCTCATGAAGAGTTTCATGAACCAAAGATTGAGATCAAAGAGCCCAACCCTGAAAGTGTCATCATTACCTGTTGGTAAGTGTACAAGCTTGGATTAGTAGCAGAGTTAGGATTAAAACCCGGGTTTCCTTATTTCTCGGAGAAGGCAATGGCACCCCACTCCAGTACTCTTGCCTGGAAAATCCCATGGGCGGAGGAACCTGGTAGGCTGCAGTCCATGGGGTCACGAAGAGTCAGACACGACTGAGCAACTTCACTTTCACTTTTCACTTTCACGCATTGGAGAAGGAAATGGCAACCCACTCCAGTGTTCTTGCCTGAGAATCCCAGGGTTGGGGGAGCCTGGTGGGCTGCCGTCTATGGGGTCGCACAGAGTCGGACACGACTGAAGTGACTTAGCTTGGCAGTTCCTTATTTCTGGCACCATGTTCATGATGTCTAATTCATAAGGACTGTGGAAAAGTGTGGAAAGTCTTCAGTACCAGCATTCTTTTACATATTTGGAAAAAGAATACTATGCAGTAAAGTGAACTGTGGATTTTTAAAAGGCTTTATTTGATTGAACTCTCTTATTTAAGTAGGTTGCTTCAACTCTAATGAAGACAGTGAAAGAGGATGAATCACTAGAAAGGTGGAAAAGTTATATGTTCAGGATGAAATCTTCCTTTCCTGTAGAAATGCAAGTGTTTATACTAAAGTCTTGGGGAGGAAGGTTGCAGAGAGAATTAATACGCTGCTTATGAGATGGAAGTAAATAGCTAATGACTGAAAATTTTACTCACTTACTTACCTTAGTTAATTTGTAGAGTTTTACCCTCCAGTGAAGAGCTATCCTTGCTTTTATAAACACTGAACTTGAAATGCACTAAGAGATGTTGACCATTATGGGGATTCAGACTTTCCAGATGATTGTACTAGAAACAGTGTTTTATTTTTCACAAGTGGATGACTAAGTCATCAGTTCATTCATTTTCTCTCATGTTTATAAATTATCCTAATTTTTTGAATCAGTTTAACATGGGCAGACACTTAATTTAAATGGTTTTTATTTCCTTTTGATAGCATTAGAGTGCTCATTCATTCATTTGGAAAATATTTATGGAACCCATACTATATATGACACTGTCCTGTTCATTGGGAGTTTAACAATGAACAAAATAACAAAAATCCCTGCTTTCAGCATGAGAAAGCAAACAAGGAACTTATTAATATATAAAATAAATAATCTATCAGAAAGTGATAAGGTTTGTGAAGAAAAATAAAGTAGGGAAAGGAAGCAAGGAGTGCTTAGGAGGCAAGATTTCAGGTTTAAAATCTTCCTGCCATATTTTATTGCTTTTAATCTTACATATAATCTCAAATTTTCCATTTCCACACAGAGCATCAAGAATTACATTTTTAGCTGAGTTGTAGTCTGAAAACATTACCTTTTCACCTAGATTGTAGTCTGACTGAAAGAGAATAGATCTCAGAATTGGTTACAGGGTAAAGGGATATTATAACCATGACTATGCAAATGATTGATCAACTGTTAGAAACTCATATGCTACTTACAAAACAAAAACAAATAAGCAGTCTTTAGTATTTCAGCAAATGTACTCTTCTTTGGTAAAATTATACTTAATAAATGAGGTTTAATAATGTAAAGAAAAATGATTTAACAAGATGAGGAATGTGTGGACTTCATAGTAACTTTTTAAGCAGATGCCCATTTCCCTGTTTGGAAAATAAAATTAAACTGGGCATTTTGTCTCAAAGAATGAGATGCTAGTTATATCCTGAAAGTTAATATTTATCCTTGTCTTTTGTGCTTTTCCATTTTGCCTACCAGGAGAAATGTTCAGCCATGTGTATTTTGCTCCTTCCTTTATTCATTATATAAGTTCATTAGCTGGTGTTTATAATCCACCTCATATTTTTACTGTTTAGTAATCCTAATTTTTTAATATGAGCAAATTTTAGTATTTGTTTGTTGACAAACAGGGTTTGTTGTTTTCTTTTTGGCTACAAGGCTGTTTCCAAGGCTTCCAGGTCTTTATATATTGTGTTACTTATATTTTACCCTTCCTCTTTATTTACTATATAAATTCATCAGCTAGTATTTATATTTTGCTTCCGAGTTCTTAAAAAAAAATTTCATGACACTTATTGAAGAGGGTTCCTTTATTTAAGGTATAGAGACCACTGCAGTGGAGTCTTGCAGTGGAGAGGGAGATTAGAGGCTTCTCTGAATATTGCATGGACACGTGGGAATTTATCACCAAGGAGCAGAGTGGAGATCAGTGAGTAGGAAGTTACCAAGAGGGAACATCAGGGGTAAAGGGGGATTCTGAGTGAGCTGACCTAATAGGATTCTTGCTGAAGACAGACCTGAGTGATTAGACATCACCTGGGGGATGGTGGAGAATTCAGAACTTGATCGGATGTCCAGAATGATCATATAATGAGAGGGAAAATGGTTTATGCTAAGCTGACTTAGCAAGTTTCTTACTAAAACTGAATTTTACAAAGAAATCCATAGATAGGCTTAGGAGAAGTTCCAGGGGTCTGACTAAAGTTTTATGAAGCAGAGAATCGATTTTTCAGTGTCTTGATAGGATTTTTTTTCTGAATCTTCCTTTTCAATATCCTTTTTACAGTCTTATACAGTCTTACGTTGATCTTTTGCTTTAGGGACATTTCCAAGGATTCTACTTCAAAGATCTGTCACTAGCTCTTTGCATTTTTTTCTCAGTATAAGCCTATTCTTTAAAAAAAAAAAAAAAAAAAACTATTTTAAGAGGGGCTACTTTACTTTGCTACCATTTTTATCATAATTATTCAGTGTTCCTCTAAATAGCAGGCTGAAATGAGATGATTCATCAGTTTGAAACCAAAGGCATGCATAAATTATTTAAAGAGCAACAAAAGAAGCAGCACTCTGATTTTAAGCTTTTTGTAAATTGGATACTATATTAATAATACATTTTAAATCATCAGTTGTCGGTCATGCAGTGTGACTTGATGGATGGCAAAAGTATAAATTCACTTCTTGTGTATAGCTCTGTGCTCTCAGGGATATATCAAGAGTAAATAGTTCTAGAATAGTGCAATGAATGCAGTCATGGGCATGATAAACCAAGAGCTTAGAAATCTTTTAAAATAATTTGATATATGAAGAAAACATAGAACACTATTTGACATAAATTGTAGCAGTATTTTTTTGGATCTGTCTCCTAAAGGAAATAAAAGCAAAAATAAATAAATGAGACCTAATTAGACTTAAAATTTTTGCATAGCAAAGGGAGCCATCAAGAAAACCAAAAGACAGCCTACTGAATGGGAGAAAATATTTCCAAATGATATGACTGATAAGGGATTAATATCCAGCATAAATAAACGGCTCATCCAACTCAACATCAAAAAAAAAAAAAAAAAAAAACAATTAAAAATGAGCAGAAAGTCTGGATAGAAATTTTTGCAAAGAAGACATACACAAATGGCCAACAGGCACAGGAAAAGATGCTCAACATCATTAATCATCAGAGAAGTGTAAGTTAAGACCCCAGTGAAATAACACCTCATGCGTATGTCACTCGGTCATATCCAACTCTTGTGATCCTATGGACTACAGCCCACCAGGCTTCTCTGTTCATGGGGATTCTGCAGGCAAGAATACTGGAGTGGGTTGCCATGCCTCCCTCCAGGGGTTCCTCCCAACCCAGGTCTCCTGAACTACAGGCGGATTCTTTACCATCTGAGCCAGCAGGGAAGCCCAAGAACTGGAGTAGGTAGCCTATCCCTTCTCCAAGGTATCTTCCCAACGCAGGAATTGAACCAGGATCTCCTGCCAGGGTCTCCTGCATTGCAGGTGGACTTCATCAGCTGAGCTACCAGGGAAGCCCCAAATATCACCTCACACTCGTCAAAATGGCTGTCATCAAAAAGACCACAAATAACAAATGTTGGTGAGTAAATGGAGAAAAGAGAACCCTTGTACACTGTTGGTGGGAATGTAAATCAGGGAGGTCACTATGGAAAACAGTATGGGTGTTTCTCTAAAAACTAAAAGCTATTTTATAGTTCTATTGCCATATTTTATAGTAGTTCTATTTCTGGATATTTATCTGAAAAAAAAAAAAAAAAACAGAAAAGGCTAATTGGAAAAGATACATACACCCCGGTGTCCATAGAAGCATTATTTATAATTGCCAAGATATGGAAGCACCCTCAACGTACTTCAATAGATGAATGGATAGAGAAGATGCAGTATCTGTACATATACACAATGGAGTAATACTCAGCCATAAAAAAAGAATAAAATTTTGTCATCTGCAACAACATGGATGAACTTGAAATCAGTACAAGAAATAAGTCAGAGAAAGACAAATACTGTATGGTATTACTTATATGTGAAATCTAAAAAGTAAGACAAATCAGTGAACATAAAACAGAAACAGATTCACAGATACAGAGAACAAACTAGTGATTATCAGTGGGGAGAGGGAAGGGGAGGAAGAGACAAGAAAGGGGTAGGAGATTAAGAAGTACAAACTACTATCTTTGAAATAAATATACTACAAGGATATAGAAGAATGTAGGGAAAACCACTCGGCCATTCAGGTATGACCGAAATCAAATCCCTTATAATTATACAGTGGAAATGACAAATAGATTGAAGGGATTAGATCTAATAGAGTGCCTGAAGACCTATGGACAGAAATTCGTTACATCGTATAGGAGGCAGTGAACAAAACCACCCCCAAGAGAAAGAAATGCAAAAACGCAAAGTGGTTGTCTGAGGAGGCCTTACAAATAGCTGAGAAAAGAAGAGAAGCAAAAGGCAAATGAGAAAAGGAAAGATATACTCATCTGAATGCAGAGTTCCAGAGAATAGCAGGGAGAGGTAAGAAAGCCTTTTTAAGTGAACAATGCAAAGAAATAGAGGGAAACGATAGTGGGAAAGACTAGAGATCTCTTCAAGAAAATTAGAGATACCAAGAGAACATTTCATGCAAAGATAGGCACAATAAAGGACAGAAATGGTATGGACCTAACAGAAGATACTAAGAAGAGATGTCAAGAATACACAGAAGAACTGTACAAAAAAGATCTTCTTGACCCAGATAACCATGATGGTGTGATCAGTCACATAGAGCCAGACATCCTGGAATGTGAAGTCAAGTGGGCCTTAGGAAGTATCACTATGAACAAAGTTAGTGAAGGTAATGGAATTTCAGCTGAGCTATTTCAAATCCTAAAAGACGGTCCTGTGAAAGTGCTACACTCAATATGCCAGCAAATTGGAAAACAGCAGTGGCCACAGGACTGGAAAAGGTCAGTTTTCATTTCAGTCCCAATGAAAACTGCCAGAAGGGCAATGCCAAAGAACATTAAAATTACCGCACAGTTGTACTCAAAATTGTACCGCACAATTGAATTCAAAATTATACCGCACAGTTTTACATGCTTGCAAAATAATGCTAAAAGTCCTTCAAGCTAGGCTTCAACAGTATGTGAACTTCCAGATGTACAAGCTGGGTTTACAAAAGGTAGAAGAACCAGAGATCATATTGCCAACATCCATTAAATCATAGAAAAAGCTAGAGAATTTCAGAAAAATATATGCTTCATTTTCTACACTAAAGCCTTTGACTGTGTAGATCAGAACAAACTGTGGAAAATTCTTCAAGAAATGAAAATACCAGACCACCTTCAATGGACTGGTCCAAATAGTACGTCAAGGCTAATATATATTGTCACCATGCTTATTTAACTTATATGCAGAGTACATCATGTGAAATGCCGGACTGGATGAAGCACAAGCTGGAATCAAGACTTCCAGGAGAAATATCAATAACCTCATATATGCAGATGACACCACCCTTATGGCAGAAAGCAAAGAGGAACTAAAGAGCCTCTTAATGAAGGTGAAAGAGAGTAAAAAAGCTGGCTTAAAACTCAGCATTCAAAAAAACAAAAAGATCATGGCATCCAGTTCCATCACTTCATGGCAAATAGATGGGGAAACAATGGAAACAGTGACAGATTTTATTTTCTTAGACTCCAGAATCACTGCAGGTGGTAACTGCAGCCATGAAATTAAAGGATACTTGCTCCTTGAAAGAAAAGCAGTGACAAACCTAGACAGTATTTTAAAAAGCAGAGATATTACTTTGCCTACAAAGGTCTGTATATTTAATGCTATGGTTTTTCCAGTAGTCATGTATGGATGTAAGAGTTGGACAATAAAAAAGGTTGAGTGCTGAAGAATTGATGCCTTCAAATTGTGGGAAAAACTCTTGAGAGTCCCTTGGACAGCAGGGAGATCAAACCAGTCCATCCTAAAGGAAATCAACCCTGAATATTCATTGGAAGGACTGATGCTAAAGCTGACGGTCCAGTACTCTGGCTACCTCATGCAAAGAGCTGACTCATTGGAGAAGACCCTGATGCTGGGAAAGATTGAAGGCAGGAGGAGAAGGGGACAACAGAGGACAAGATGGTTGGCTGCATCACTGACTAAATGACATGAGTTTGAGCAAGCTCCAGGAGATAGAGAAGGACAGGGAATCCTGGCGGGCTACAGTCCATGGAGTTGCAAAGAGTCTGACACTACTGAGCTACTGAACAACAAAAACAACAAGGATATATCGTACAGCACAAGAAATGCAGCCAATACTTTATAATAACTATAAATGAGATATAACAAAAAAACTGTGAATACTTTGTTGTATACTGAAACTTAAATTGTATATCAGCTATACTTCAATTAAAAATTAATTGAAAATAAAAAGAAAACCACTTAAAATGCCATCACCATGAAATGTTAACTTTTGGTATTATGTCTTTCCATTGCATGGATCCTGATATGTGTGCATGTCCATACTTATTTTGTTAATTAGAAAATTTCTTAAATGTATCCAGCTTTTTCATTCACTCTTGTATCATGACCACTGTCCCATATTATTGATATTCCTGAAAGTGAAAGTCTTAGTCACTCAGTCGCGTCCAACTCTTTGCGACCCCATGGACAGTAGCCCACCAGGCTCCTCTATCAGTGGCATTTTCCGGCCAAGAATACTGGAGTGGGTAGCCATTCCCTTCTCCAGGGGATCTTCCCTACCCAGGAGTCAAACCCAGGTCTCCTGCATTGGAGGCAGATTCTTCACCATCTGAGCCACCCTGGAAGCCCCATTGATATTTCTGGTAACTTAATTTTTTAAATGACTATATGGTCTTTCATTATATCACCCCCTACTGTTGAACATTTAGGTTGCATTGAGCCATGAAATTAAGACACTTGCTCCTTGGAAGAAAAGCTTTGACCAAGTTAGACAGTATATTAAAAAGCAGAGACTTTGCTGACAAAGACCCTGTCTAGTCAATGCTGTGGTTTTTCCAGTAGTCATGTATAGATGTGAGAGTTGGACTATAAAGAAAGCTGAACACCGAAGAATTGATGCTTTTGAACTGTGGTGTTAGAGAAGACTCCTGAGAGTGTCTTGGACTGCAAGGAGATCCAAGCAATCAATCCTAAAGGAAATCAGGCCTGAATATTCATTGGAAGGGCTGATGCTGAAGCCGAAATTCCAATAGTTTGCCCACCTGATGCAAACAAAGAACTGACTCATTGGAAAAGACCCTGAACCTGAGAAAGATTGAAGGCAGGAGGAGAAGGGGACGACAGAGGATGAGATGGTTGGATGGCATCACTGACTCGATGGACATGAGTTTGAGCAATGTCCAAGAGTTGATGGACAGGGAATCCTGGTGTGCTGCAGCCCATGGGGTTGCAAAGAGTTGTACACAACTGAGCAACTGAACTGAACTGAACATGTTTACTTGATTCTGAGTAACTGTTGATTGTAAGATCTGCTATTAATTCAAAAGCTTTTTGGAAAAATTATACTTTAAACTTGTATATGACATAGAAGATTCATCCTAGTTTCAGAAACATTTAAAAGCCAAAATGTGAGTCTTGTGTGTGTAGTCACTCAGTCATGTCCAACTCTTTGCTGCCTTTTGGACCGTAGCCTGCCAGGCTCCTTTGTCCATGGGATTCTCCAGGCAAGAATATTGGAGTGGGTTGCCATTCCTTTCTCCAGGGTATCTTCCCAACCCAGGAATTAAACCCTCATCGCCTGTGTTTCCTGCATTACAGGCAGATTCTTTATCCACTGAGCCATTGGGGAAGCCCCAGGTGTGAGTGACTAACTCATTCAAAATGTGAGTCTTAGAATAAAGGAAACTTAGAATTCATTATTGCATGTATGCTGTGATGAACATCTGTAAACCTAAATATTAGACTGTCTCTGATTACATTTATTTAGGGTGTATTTAT
Source organism: Bubalus bubalis (assembly GCF_019923935.1). Taxonomy (NCBI): domain Eukaryota; kingdom Metazoa; phylum Chordata; class Mammalia; order Artiodactyla; family Bovidae; genus Bubalus; species Bubalus bubalis. The sequence goes on along the minus strand of NC_059160.1, from coordinate 41,295,939 downwards.
AGAAGGAATAGGTGATGTAGTTGACTCTGCAGATAAATGGCTTACAGACATGACATCGACCCTTCAAGCATTTATAGCAGAGAGGATTGTATAGAAAATAGACTTAAGTTATTATAAAACACTGTGATAAATACTGTAATTGGAGAGTATGAGAGGGATAGCTAATTTAAATTTGGAGGAATTATAGAACACTTTCTATGTAGCACCTAAAGCTGTCTGAGAGATGAATAGAAGTTGGAAGAAAACTTCATCTTCCAAGGCTCAAATGTGAGAGATCTTACCCCATTGGGATCACTGAGGTATTTGAAGATAGCTGGAGGTTTAAGGTAGAGAGAAGGATCAGCAGAAACTGTAAGTAAGCTAAAAATTGAATTACAGCCATTGGATTGGCAGTTAGGGCTATAAATGGCTTCATCAAGATCATTTTCAATACTCTGCTTTCTCTTCAGACCGTATAAATCTTTCGCCTTTTACTAAAGATTTCCGTGGAGAGGAACAATTCTGAGTTTGAAACTAATTTTTTGAGGCTTTGCTTTGGCAAGGCTACTTATATTGGTTAATAAAAGACTTGGGTTTGGTTAGGAGAGTGTTTGTGTTTGTAATAAAAAAAATACAAGAAAAAAAAAAAAAAAAAAAAAAAAAGATCATTTTCAGGGAAAGAATCTGATTTGAGATGAACAACAGATCCAAAGATAATTAAGCAGAGGCCTTACATGTAAACTTTTCTTAAGAATGTTTACATGAAAGAGCAAAGAAACAGATTGAAATGTAGTGTCAGAGAGACCAGTATACTTGTAAGCTGAAAGGCAATACTCATTTGAGAGAAAAAAAATTGGAGATACAGCACACGAGATTTCTAATAGAGAAAATTGGAGTAGGCAAGAGAGGACTGGTCAGGGATGAAGTTTCAAGCTGTGGCCAATATATATTACACTTTGGAATTAGAAGAAAGATGAGTGGGGGTTGGGTCTGTATGTGTGTATCAGTCAAGTAGAGAGCAGCAGGAGGGAGGCAAGGCTGGGTCATCAAGTTGAGTAGAGGCACTTGAGGATAAAGGGAAAGGTTTGGTAACAGTCTTGAAGAGAAATGGGAGAACTTGATAAAGGGCAGCAGTTTCAGTGATTCTTGGTAGTCATGAGGGAAATCAAGAACTAATCTATTAATACATGGATATGATAAAGGAAAGTGCTGCAGTGGTCTCTATCCAGGCTTGGGGCTCTGTTGGGCAGGTAGGTGGAAAGGAGAGAATCATTACAGACACTGTACATTTTTTAACCTCAGTTTGAAAGAAGCATTGATTGTGGTGAGGGTTGCACCTCTCTATGAATATGCTAAAAACCACTGAATTGGATACTTTAAATGGATGAATTATATGATATCTCCTGGAGAAGGAAATGGCAATACTTCTGTATTCTTGCTTTGAAAAATTTCCATTGTCAGGGGAGGCTGGCAGGCTATAGTCCATGGGGTTGTAAAGAGCTGGCCATGACTGAGCAACTGAGCCAGTATCTGGTATCTAAATTACATCTCAATAAAGCTGGTATATACTTGTTTAAAAAGAATCTATTGAAAAATAAGTATTGCTGGTCTTTAGTTTTCAACCGTACATCCTTTCTATTTTAAAGACATGTGAGATCACATTTTATTTTTTCGTTTGATTGTTTGTTTTAACCTACCCCCTTCTATTCTTTCAGTCGCTGGGTAAGTCGGAGTGCCACTGCACAGCGCAGGAAAGACCGCCTTCGCCAGCATTCCGACCACGTTGGGCTGGACAACGACTTGAGGGAGGTATGTGTGTTGCCTTCCTGGGATGCTTTGATGCAGGAACTGTAAGCTAGGCTTACTTAGTCCAGCAGGTATCATTGCGTAGGTTCTCTTGCATTCTTCTAAAAAAAAATAATTGTTCAATTTATGTTTTAAAATAGTAATTCTCTTATACTGACTGACATAGCTGAAACACCTTTTTTTTTTTCCATTTTGTAATTTTTATATATCTAAAATAAGGCTGTAAAACAGGTCTCCCTCTGGACCACATCAAGTAAAGGCTGAGCTTAAGATAAAGTTTTGGTCAGTATATCTCCTGCAGGGGGAAAAAGGTATAAGAAGCATAGACTTTCTAAGTTTCAAGCATAATTTAAACTTAGTAAATATATATTTGCCTGTGATTTGTCCTTGGCTTGTTGACACCATTTTTAGGAGTGTTTTAAAATTACTGTAAATTAATATCCTTATGCTTTATTTGTACTATTTGAAAATAAAACTAATTATACATTTGAATAATGATAGGTAATTTTTTTCTCTCTCTTTTTTAATTTTTTCTTGTGATCAAAAAAATGCAATTATCTGTTAACTCTTTTCTAAACTCAAATGGGTTAAAAAAAAAGCAGAAAACATCATTCTGAATATATATATTGCTTTTTGTTGATTTGTTCATACATACATGGTTTTAAACATTTTCTTAAGAACTGAAACATAGCCTGTCTACTGCTTTTCGTTGTGCTACTGTATTTCTCTCCCTTCCCTTCTGCTGTGACTTTATCATATGCATGCTTGTTTTGCTTGTCTCTTTCTCCCATCTTTTTCTTTTTTGCTTTTCTGTCATATGCACTTCTCCATCCTCATAGCCTTCCAGGGAACTTGTGGTCTGTCAGAACTCCATGGCATTCTGGGAGTGGGATCAGGGTCCACCTCCTCCTGCACGACTTCCTAAAAAATCCTTCTCTGAGTGCTGCCTGGTATGTTCTTTGCCTGAAAGTCCTTTGCAGATCTTCCTGAATCTTGTCTGTGGTGTTCCTTGAATCATCCACGTGTGTGAGTGCACATAGCTCTAGAGGCCTCACATCACCCTGTGACGTGAAATCTTAGCTCTCCACTTCTTTTGTGACTTGTACCTCTTCATGGTGGTGTGTGCGCTAACAAGAGTGTTCTCTACATTTGGCAGAGAAAACTGATTATTTGAATCCCCAATCAGTGGTATTTTTGAGGGAAAAGAAGGGGACTAGATTTAGCACATTGTTTTTCTTCCAAAAAGGGGAAATATTTAAGTATTCAAATTTTCTTTTACTTAAGCATTTTGCAAAAGTGCATAAGTGATTCATTTTCAAACAACTTTTCTTTTGCTGAGTTTATCTGTTCCTGGTCTGTATTTTATATGGTCAGAAAATCAGATCACCAATATAGTATCTTACTGCTAAAAGAAACAGTTGAGGTATCTTTGTCCAGCTTGACATGATTTAACTGAATCCAAGTGTTAGTCGATCAGTCATGTCTGACTTTTTGTGGCTCCATGTACTGTAGCCTGCTAGGCTCCTATGTCCATGGAATTTTTCAGGCAAGAATACTGGATTGGGTAGCCATTCCTTTCTGCAGGGGATCTTCCTGACTCAGGGTTTGAATCTGGGTTTCCCGCATCACAGGCAGTCTTTACCGTCTGAGCCACCAGGGAAGCAAGTCCAAAAGGCTTTGTCTAAAGTCAAATGGACACACAGAGGCAGGGCTAGGCCCACAGGCCAGGCCTCCTGACTCCAAGCCAATACTCCTCCCAGGAACCCTGCACACTGGGTTGCACTGAACATTACTCACCTGAGGTCCAGAGTTACTTAGGACTTTTGGTTGTATTTTATCCCATTATGACATAGTAAGATAAATTTACTTAACTTTACATTGCTGTGCTCTTCACATGCTCCATGTTGGTTAGAGGGACAGGATATTATTAGATGAAATCCTGCGCTGAAGAGCAATTATTTCAGTGTTTACTGAATAATAGGATATGTTTTTATAGATAGTTCCTACTATTTTGGGCTTCCCTGATAGCTCAGTTGGTAAGGAATCTTACCAATCTTATAATGCAGGAGACCCCAGTTTGATTCCTGGGTCGGGAAGATCCGCTGGAGAAGGGATAGGCTACCCATTCCAGTATTCTGGCCTGGAGAATTCCATGGACTATTAAGTCACATAAGAGTCACATAAGGGTCACAAAGAGTTGGACATGACTGAGCAACTTTCACTTTATTCACTCACTTTCCTACTATTTTTGGCTTAGAAATGAAGAAGAGCATAGTAGAAATCTCAGAAGAAACCTGGGGTGACTTCCCTCTGTAGGAAAATGGACTTTATTATGAAACCACTCCCTATGAAAGATTTCTTCCTTCTCAGTTTTTTATCTTAATATACACCTTTTCCTCCAGTTACCCCAAAAAAAGCACGTCTGTGTTGTCACTTGTTTATTATAAGGGCACTGCTTTGTTTTTGCAATATGCAGAAGCAACCCCACTTCTTGCTATGAGAAGGGTTCTTTAGCCACCCGTGTATTCATTCTGCACATGTCCATGGAATGTGGCTTGTTTTGTGGCTTCAACAAAGTGCTCAGAAGGAGAGTTTGCATGTGGCCCTGTGGAATTCATTGTTGGCTAATACTGTATCTGCCTCGTATGTGCTGGCTGATCAGTGAATATGGCCACTCAAAGGACAGTCCCATTCTAGCTTGCTGTCATTTATATTATAAAATAGAACCTAAACTTTAAACTGGTTAATTTTTAATTCAATTATTGACTTTTACAAATCTATTCATATATCTCAGAGAAAAGGAAAAATGCCTGAGGCTTCTTCCTATCCTCTTGCTTTGTCATGTACTCACTTCTTTCATTGTAGCCAGTGTATTCCTTCCTAAGCCAAGTGTGATACTTCACTGTTCTTGAGAATTGGGTCTTGTAGTGGTTCTCTCTGTATTTGCATAGTCCTAAAGATGGAGGAATTGAGGCCTGGGGAGAAACAGAACCCTTTTAACATTAGTAGTTAACATTTGTTTTTACCAACCATTTATCTCTAAGTTGTAATGTTCCAAATAACATTAGTACTACCTGAAATGATAGGAAATGGAGGTAATTATAGTCTCATATATGATCCCTGTCTTATATCTCAGGTTTATTTTTCTGAAATTCTTCATTTCCTGCTTTTATTTATACTAACCTTCAGGATGTTTCACACAACTCTGTTACACTTAATTTCCCTGGTGGAGATTGTTGCCTCTCATTGTCAATTTTCCCTCTTCCTTTTACCCTCTAAAAAGGATTTGAAGCAGGAAGAAATATACACAACTAACTGTGTGCAGAGTCCATTTAATTTTTAAATCCATCCTTAAAATAAGTACACTGAAAAAGAGATTATTTTGTAAATGCTGCCTTTTGTCAGGAGGGTCGGGAAGTAGAAGGTAAATGGCTTTGTTGAATCCCTAATTGGTGAGATTTTTAACAATTGTACTAAATTTAGCAGGTTATTTTTCTTCCAAAGGGAAAATGTGTTAAATGTGCAAAAACTCTCTTTTATTTAAAGAATGCAAAAGATTTTACACATATTTTTCTTACACTATCAAATCTCCCCTTAAGATAGTAAAGATAGATTTCACATATGTGTCTGTGGGAGGATGTGCTGACTTGCAGTGTCTCTCATTCCAATAAACGGCTGGTTTTACTATATAATTAGAGCAATTATTCTCTAAATACAGACCTAAGACACTTAGACTTCTTGGAGATTCTGCCCTGCAGTCCTGACACCAACATAAGGTATCCGGACGAGCTTTCACAGGTGCCACAGAAAGAAGAAAGATAACAGCTGTCCTGAACTAATGACATGTAGTGCTTTCTTACTGGAAATTCACTAACCAAAGTTCAAGAGCAGTGGTCTGAGTTTCTGTGGTCCTCTCTGAGCCGTCGATGTCTCCTAAAATAATATGATATTTCTGATTTCTTTTGACCATGGTACAAAGGCAAAGTAGGGATGTCGCAAAGTGTCTTGGAAATAAGAGGTCACCTCCTACATTGGGAGTACATGATACTTTTCAGAGTGGTTGCCTAGCCTTTGTTATGAGGCAGGTGGGCTTGTTTTATGCCCATTTTTATGAATAAGCACGTATACCTGAGGTCATAAAATTTATTGCAACCATTTTCCAGAGCTGACTTAATTTACTGTTGTGACTTGATTAGAACAAAGGACAGCACTCCCCAAGAGGCTGGAAGCACCTCAAGGCTCTTGATCTGTGGGGAAATAGGTGGAGTAAACCAGTAATTTGAGAATCACTGGGTTCCTGGAAAACCATGGGTTTGATATTCATTCAGACACCCCAATTTTTCCATCCCAGCCATGATCCCAACTAATCACACACTGGGTATTCCCAGTAAAAAGACTGAATGAGTTTTTATTTGCTGTGGCTTCTGTCACTCTCATTTTCACGGGACTAACAATAGAGGGAGTGTGACTACCCTCTGCCTTTCAGTGTACTAAACCTTGAACTGCTGTTGCACATATATAGATGTACGGCCTTTTTTTGCATTTTGTTCCTGCACTTATTTTTAAGGTTAAGTAGGTTAGAAGAATATCTGGTGTTTAGGCATTAAAAATACTCTTTAATTTTTAGAAATACATGCAAGAGGCACGAAGTTTAGGAAAAAACCTGAGGCAACCCAAATTGTCAGACCTCTCTCCTGCGGTGATTGCACAAACCAACTGGAAATTTGTAGAAGGCTTATTAAAAGAATGTAGAATGAAGGTACGTATTACTCACTGGTGCAGGACAGTGCGCATTCATGTTCACTCCATGTGTAAAGCTAAAATGAACTGAGCCAACCCCCACTTGAGCTTTAGCTTCACTAGAAAGACGCTTAATACTGAGGCATAAACCTCATGTGCTCTTTACTAAAGTCATGAACCTCTGCGGGTTCTGTCTGTCACCCCAGAATCAATGACATGGGAGCCCTGCTCAGTTTTTCTCACCTTTCAACTGTTGCTATCTTCCTCTCCAACATGGACAGATATTAAGCCAATCATAAGTTCTGTCAGGGATGTTGTAAACTTATGTGAAAGGCAGCACATTTTTTGTATGTGTTTGTATGTATCTCTGTGTGAACCTGTGTAGAACCTCATCTGTGCCCATATGTGTGTGCATATACCCATAAGGAAGAAGATCTTAGCTGTGTTGTAGATTTGTGTGTTATATACATGAGTCTCCTCTCAGATATCTGTGTTTATCAGAGGTAGCACTACAAGTTGACAAAACTCAGAACATCATTTTAGCCAATAATTTCATTCATTTATTTGACAGTCATCTCTTGAGTACCTTCTCTGTGTTGAGTAAATGCACTATGTCAGCATCAGCTTGCAATGCTGAATCACACAGACATGGTCCTTGCCTAAAGTAACTAGATTCTCTCTCACTTATATTTTATGAGGACAGTTAAGTCTGCTGTAAGTTACCATACTTGAAACTGATTTCCATTTCCTTTCCATTTTCTGGTACATACTCATTCCAGAGAAGAGATGAAAGGGAAAATGAAGAAGGAAAAAAGAAGTCTGCTTCACTTACAAATTAGAGAATTCTGAAACAATTTAGAACTGCCTGTTTGTATTGTGGTTTTTGCCTAAGTGCAATCGAAACAAGTGTGAATATCTTTAGTGTGCTAAGATGGAGCATGAGTGGTGGTGGCAGGATGGAGTTTCAGATTCTGTGATATATAGTAGATTTGGTGTATTGTTCATAAGCATTTTCATGAGGATACTTTAAAATAGCATCAGAATCTCTCTTGAGTGGCTCTCTATTTCTCTGACAGAATAGTTATACATGCTATTATTCATTGGTTGACCACAGAGATTAAGACACTTTCCCCAAGGTGATTCCAAATCTGCAGTTAGAAATATAGTGAAGGGAACCCAGGTGTCCTCATTCAGGAATTGACTTGATGGTTTTTGGCCTCATTGCTGGAATAACACTTGAGACCGCATGTGATATTTTCAGACGAAACGCATGTTGGTGGAGAAGATGGGACACGAAGCAGTGGAACTGGGCCATGGAGAAGCAAACATAACTGGCTTGGAGGAGAACACCCTGATTGCCAGCCTCTGTGACCTGTTGGAAAGGATATGGAGCCACGGCTTGCAAGTCAAGCAGGTAACAGGTTCAAGAGGCCCTGCTGACAGGACCAGTTAGAAGTCCTGTTAAGAAAAGTAACAAAAAGGAAAAAAAACATGAAAATGAAAGGATAAGTCCCTTTGTCACAGGATAATGAGAAATATACCACAGATATTTTAATTCCAGAAAAAGAAAATACAACCCATGATTAGCAAGTAGTTTGGGGCTCCTTTCCTGGTAAAAAGGAAAAGATAAAAAGAACACATTCACTGCAGGGACTGTATTCACTGTAGATTCCATTAAGTATCTACTTTAATCACTGTCTAAAAAAAAATCTAAATATTTGTCAGAATTAACAGTTCTTTACCATTTTAAGTTGTCTGGTAATTCAGGGTGAAAAAATTAGATGCTTTCTCTGCTTTTGTCCCTCTTATCTCCCTTTCTTTTTTTTTTTTTCCTGCTGTATGCATCTTTCTTTCTTCTTCATCTTTTCTGTTTCTCCTCCTGCCCCACTTTTCTTCCCTCATTGCTCCTGCATATATCCAAACATGTTTTGCATACACAAATACATTCTGTGCTGCTAGAGCCTTTAATTCCACGCTGACTAATGTGGCCAGTGTAGACAGCCCTAGTTACATACAGTGAAGTACCAACCCAGCTGAAGTTGGGAATTTCCATGCCTGCACTTCTGGCCTTTGCTTAGCTGACCTTCCCCAGGCTGCTGCCAGCCTTGTCAGTGAGGCAAAGGACCCTCACTACACATGGAGCGGGATGCTCAGCATGTCACACAGCTAGGAATGGATGAACTTCAGTTTCCCAGCTTCATAATCAGCATTTCAATGTGAATGGTTTGATGAGAAGTTATTTTTTAATGAATTGTTTGTTATAAAATGAAAAATTATATATGCCTTGTACTTTCAGGGGAAGTCAGCTTTGTGGTCACATTTAATTCAGTTTCAGGACAGAGAAGAGAAACAAGAGCACCTTGCAGAGTCGCCAGGTGAGAATTCATTGGCTTGATTGTTTCTACAGCACTGGCAGCAGTGGACCATGTCAAAAATCAGTCCCTATGGCTTTGTCTTCACCTCTCTCTCTCTCAAACTGCCATTCACCCCATCTTGCCAATAGTGGGTAGAGTAGGAGGAGGAATATTACTAACTCTGAGACCTGGGGAAAGTCCCTTGACCTTTTGATCTTCAGCTTCCTCATCCACAGATTGGGGAAATAATATTAGCCATGCCAAGGCTATAATGTTGATCAAATCAGATAACATTTGAAAACTTCTAAAAAGGTGTAAAGAATCATATAAGTAGTATTCCTACTCTAACCAGTATTAGGGTATGGTATGTACTGATTTTTTCTTGAATAAAAGTTTTATCACATTGTTAATAATCTTTCAGGGGAGAAAACGTGTATATATATATATATATTTCAAAAATTTCAGAAATCATATTCTTCAATTTATGAGACATCTTATGTTACACTGTCATGATTCATTAGCTCTTTAATCATATAGGATTCGTAGATGCTCTACCTATTGTGTATTTTTCATAAAAAGGAGCTTGTTTTTCTTTAAGTAAAATAAACATCTATTTCATAAAAAGTAGAAGTAATAGTAGAGAGTTAGAGATAAAATGTTTTATACTGAATCAGCTATTTGGGAACATTTTCTAAAATTATGAATTAGACACTGAAAAAATATTTTTTAAAGGCTTATTTAAAAAAAAAAAACTCATAAGCCAACCACTAACTTTAGAAATACAGCACTGCAGAGACTTCGCTGTGGTCCAGTGGCTAGGACTCCATGCCCCTAATGCAAGGGCCTGGGTTCAGTCCCTGCTCAGGGAACTAGATCCCACATGCCACAACTACATATCCCACATGCAGCAACAAGGATTGACGATCTCGTGTGCCACGCCGAAGGCCCCGCACAGCCAAAAAAATAAATATTTTTTGAAAAAGAAGGAAAAGGAAGCATTGCATGATTGAAACACACTATTTTCATTCCCCTCACTGCCTCTAGAGGGCAATACTACTCTAAAAGTGGTGTTTATTATTGGAAACCTACTTTTTCAATATATCCAATGAGACAGCTAGGAATAGGAACTGGATACTACATTGCCCTGCTGCTGCTGCTAAGTTGCTTCAGTCGTGTCCGACTCTGTGGGACCCAATGGACGGCAGCCCACCAGGCTCCCCCGTCCCTGGGATTCTCCAGGCAAGAACACTGGAGTGGGTTGCCATTTCCTTCTCCAATGCATGAAAGTGAAGTCGCTCAGTCCCGTCCGACCCTCAGCGACCCCATTGGACTGCAGCCTTCCAGGCTCCTCTGTCCATGGGATTTTCCAGGCAAGAGTACTGGACCACCTCTAAACCGAATGTCAAAGTTTTAATGTCCCATGATATAACCATATTTATAATGATTAAGATCAAGTTTAAAAGCATTCTCTAGTGTCCATTTGTCCTTTTTCCTATTGAAAAAGTAAAAATGCATTAGCGTATCTGAAATTATCTCTAATATTTACCCAAGTTCATAGAAAATTTAGCAGTTCGGACATAAGACCATATTCAAGGTAGTTTACCCTAATTAGAATAAATTCCTAGGAAGAAATAACCATTTGTAGGATGAAATGTTGCAAAACCAAGCTTTGTTAGGCAGGGAGGCATTTGACTTCTACTAAACAGACATGCGAGAATGTCCATCTGTTAAGAGTGAGCAGCTACCAGGCAACACCAGGAAGTTCATGGCTTTGAATAACCAAATCATGGGTGGTTGAGCTAGAGACCAGAGACTCAGCCATTTGCAGGGCGCGTCAGGCAGTCAGTAATGACACTAGTAAAACTGAAGTCAGGGCTCAGAAATACGGAATGTGTCAAAGCCTCATGCAATCATTGCGCTGCACTGCCAAGTGTCAGTGAAGGGCTGGTGATCTAAGAATAAACATAAGCTAAATATTATACTGATCCTAAGTAGGATTAATGTAAGCTGTGTAGCTTTTGAAATCAAATTTACTGTCTGTTTGGAGGGGTGGATTTGATAAATATTGCTCTAACACTTGTGATGATTCAGCCCATGAAGTTAGGACTTAAAAATATGACAGTGTGAAATGTATATAAAAACATCAGTTTAAAAATAAAATTCATTATTGAGAAACAGTATGTTCTAATTATACAAAAATTAGCAGTTCCCTGACTTTAATGGTTTTAAATCTGGTGTTTTGTTTTTTTCCAAAAAAATAGTTTGTTTGCCAACTACTTAGTTTCCTCATTAATGGCAGTAAACAGTATGCGTCTTCATATTATGCAAAGATCCTCCAAGTCCTTAGAGATTCACAGTAGATTTGAACACAGCTCTTACTAGCATTGAGCCAGGAAGCAGCCCTAAACAAGAATTGGACATTTTAAGGATTGTAGAAGAATGGAAAAAGTCTGTCTTAGCAAGAGAACCATAGCAGGGTAGACTTAAAATTTTTTGATAGATTTTATTTTTCTAGCAGTTTTAGGTTCATGGCAATATTGAGCAGATGGTTCAGAGATTTCCCCTAAACCCTCTGCCCCCACACGTGCATAACCTCCCTCATTATCCTGCTTCTCCACCAGAGTAGTACCTTTCTTACAGTTGTTGAACCTTTGCCGACACATCAGCACCCTAAGCCCGTAGTTAATTTACATTAGGATTCACTCTTGATGTGTCATATGTACTATGGGTTTAGACAGATACGTGTTAATGACATGGATCCACCATTATAGTGTAATATAGAGTAGCTTCACTGTCCTAATAATCGTGTGTTCCACCTATTCATCCATCCCTCTCCTCTAACCCCTGGCAACCACTGATCTTTTTAACTGTCTCCATAGTCTGGCCTTACCTAGAATGTCATTTGGTTGACATCATGTGGTATGAGGCCTTTACACATTGGCTTCTTTCACTTAGTAATATGCACTTAAGTTCCCGCCATGTCTTTTAAAACTGTCTTAATTTTGACCTCATTAAATTTTGATCAAGTCACTGTACCTAGTAGTTAGAAGTCCTGTTTTAGAGAGAGGATCTCAGAATGCAGTTGATTCTAGAAAGAGGACCATTCTTAATGTATCACCCAAAAGTTTCTACCTTTAAAAATGTGGACCAGCTTAGACATGGGTGTTATCTCCAAACCTAGCATCCTCAGATAAGTTTCAACTAAACTTTAAATGCACTTTTAAAACAGTTGGCAAGGAGTGGGGAAGAATGCAGAAGGGAATAGAAATAGTAGTTTAAATGCTTATTCTAGACCTGGCCAAGAATTTGGAGTCATTCTTTAAAGGTCTTATCCTCATCAAGTTTCTTTAATTACTTACCTGCCCGTGGATATATTATGACTCTATAAAACAATACATGTAGTCTCTATGCTCTGTGTACTTGCTGTCTATGCGGTAGCATTCTTGCAGGTGGAATACAAAGGACATTTCTGTGGCTGAGTATTAAACCAGTGTTTGTATTGAAGGAGAGAGTAGCCTGTTACATTTGAGTATAGCGAATTAAGAAATACTAAGAAGTTCCCTTTTGAACTAGTGGTTAGGATTCCAGACTTTCACTGCTGTGACCCAGGTTCAATCCCTGGTGGGAACTGAGATCCTGCAAGCTATGCGGTGTAGCCAGGGGAAAAAAAAGAAGAAGAAATACTAATAGAAATATACCTTTGAATAGTTTATAAATTTTTCTTCTGTCTAGAAGAGACTTCATGGAAACTTTTTTAGCATTTAGATCTCTAGATTAAAACTATGGCCTCATTCCTTAACTCCTAATCTGCATTTTTGTTCACAGGCTTCTAAACTTTGCTCCAAAGTTTACTAATAAAATACTGTATTAATTTCCTGCAGTTGCCATTATATAGGACCACAAACGGGATGACGTAAACAACAGACATTTACTGTAGAAGTACTGGGGGGTTTGGACATCAGCATCTTTTTTTGACAGCTAATGCACTGTTATCATCAGTCTATCCCATTAGCAGATTTTTCATAAATCTCTATCTCCAGCCCTAGTTCCTAGACATCCATAGCCCAGACTCAACTCATCCTGAAACAAACTCATTATCTTAGCACCTCTGCCTCCTGTCCCAATCATACTTTCTTCCTTCTTGTCAATTTCACTCAATGACATCATAACCCTCTTCTCAGTCAGGCAAGCCAGAAAGTCATCCTTAATGTAACAGTCCACTGGACATGACATCAGAATACCCTACCCCTTTTAATTAATGGAATTTTGGGGGCAGATTTCTTAGCCTCTTTAAACCTCATTTTTTTCATTTGCAAAATCAAGATTAAATAAAGGAAAGTTATGATTATGGAATACTATATAGTAAAACAGTATATGTTGCTGCTGCTAAGTCGCTTCAGTCATGTCCAACTCTGTGCGACCCCATGGACAGCAGCCCACCAGGCTCCCCTGTCCCTGGGATTCTCCAGGCAAGAACACTGGAGTGGCTTGCCATTTCCTTCTCCAGTGTATGAAAGTGAAAAGTGAAAGTGAAGTCGCTCAGTTGTGTCCGACCCCAGCAACCCCATGGACTGCAGCCCACCAGGCTCCTCACTCCATGGGATTTTCCAGGCAAGAGTACTGGAGTGGGGTGCCATTGCCTTCTCCGAAAACAGTATATATTCATACTTAATATTGTTTTGACTCTTGAGTCTTGCTTACCCTTAATCTAGTTATTTAATTCCCCTGCATATTTCTCCTCTTTGTTTTCACTGGCTGCCACTGTCTTAGTTCATCTACAAGCTGGCCTCTGGAACAACTTCTAGCTCATCTCCCTTGTATCATTTGTACCATTACACTGGGCTTCCCTGGCTCAGATAGTCAAGAATCTGCCTGCGGTGCAGGAGACCCAGGTTTGATTCCTCAATTGGGAAGATCCCCTACAGAAGGAAATGGCTACCCACTCTAGTATTCTTGCCTGGAGCATCTCATGGGCAGAGGAGCTTGGCGGGCTCCAGTCCATGGTGTCGCAAAGAGTTAGAGGTGACTGAGGGACTAAGTGCACACACACACCATCACACTGTCACTCTACTTAACTGACTAAAAAGCAGTAGGAAACTTCCCTGGAGGTTCAGTAATTGAGACTCTGCACTTCCATTGCAGGGGGTGCGGGTTCAATCCTTGGTCAGGAAGTAAGATCCCACATGCCATAGCATGTGGCCAAAAAAAAAAAGCACTAAGAAGCATATCATTTCTTTTCAAAATTTCTTTCCTCTCCCTAGGATTTCTGGATGTTTCCAACTTGTTTTATTTAAAGTTCTGCCCTCTGGCCCTAAATAATCTTATCTTCCTCAATGAGTATTTGCTCAGCATTTTGAGGGGCCCTCTGGATATTCTAAGAATAGGATATGACCAAGCCTCAAGAGGCATATAATTTAATAATAAGAGTAACAGAAGTGTTAAATTGTGATTGGTTTGTGATAGAGGTTCAGTATTAAAAGTCCCACAAAAGAAAGGGAATAACTTCTAACAGTGTGCCTAGGGGAGAAAGTATATTCAGGAAAGATTTCACACAGAGGCAAAATTAAAGCTAAATTTCTTTTTTTTTGTTTTGAGAGTTTACTTTGTGCCAGGCACCATTATAACTGTTTTACATCTGTTTGAATAAGGTAGGTATTGGGACTGTCCCCAGTTTGCAGGTAATGAAACAGACCATGCTGCTACTGCTGCTAAGTTGCTTTAGTTGTGTCCGACTCTATGCTACCCCAGAGATGGCAGCCCACCAGGCTCCCCCGTCCCTGGGATTCTCCAGGCAAGAACACTGGAGTGGCTTGCCATTTCCTTCTCCAGTGCATGAAAGTGAAAAGTGAAAGGAAGTCGCTCAGGTTGTCTACTTGAAAGTTACACAGTCATGTCCGACTCCTAGCGACCCCATGGACTGCAGTCTACCAGGCTCCTCCGTCCATGGGATTTTCCAGGCAAGAGTACTGGAGTGGGTTGCCATTGCCTTCTCTGAGAACATGCTTAGACCTGTGAATGTTCTTTTTGTGGATGCTGCTGCTTTTTTAAATGTCAGGCTCCTCTGTTATTTAGTGTCTCACCTGTTCTCTGCCCCCTGGGGCATGATTCCTTCTATTGTCCTGTCTTCCCCTGGTCAAGTTGCCAGATTATGGTAACTCAGCCCCTTTCTCCTGTCTCATAGTCTTTTTCTTTTTCTCTTCTCAACCCATTTCTTACCACATGTGTGGCCATCTTACATGCTGTCTAATCATCTGGGGTGTAGAGGCATTCTCTGAGGCATTTCACTTTCTCTCCAGTAAGAGGGACGTGCTTTCATTAATTAACACACTTAAGTGGTAATAGTCTCAAACAGGAAGACAAACAGCATACTGCCTGCAAATCTCTGCAATAGTGTCTTCCGTGTCTATTACCTGTTGGGTATTGAGATCAACCAGTGTTTCCAGTGACCCATTGCAAACTCCCTCCGCAGACTGCCAAGACAGGTGCCCTATTTATTACCTACTTAGTAGGGCAGGCCCTCAAAAGAACTGCCTTTAGGTTGGTCTGGCTACATTCTTTTTGTCCTGGCAACTCCATCAATGTTCACTTATGTTATACCTGCCAAGTATCAGTTGAGCTTCTTGCATCAAGTGCCAAAATCTTGCAGATCCTTATCCACCAAAATGTTCCTTGTCTTCCTTCAGTGCCAGCTTCATATAAACTTATGTGTTCCAATATTGTATCCTAGCCCCCGAAAGTAGAATGTGTCTAAAAACTGAGAAAATGGAAGTTTAATGTACAGTGAAAACCTCATCCTTAGTTCTCATTTTATGATGTATTTGCCAAGTGTGATGTTGCAATTTAGTTTTCATTTACAGATGAGGAAATAGAAATAAAGGGCACTGAACTCCACGGAATCTCACTTACAGTGAGATTGAGCAATCCAACAATATTGTTGTTACTGTTTAGTCCCTAAGTCGTATCTGACTCTTTGCAACCCCATGGACTGCAGCCCACCAGGCTCCTCTGTCCATGGGATTCCTCAGGCAAGAATACTGGAGTGGGCTGCCATTTCCTTTTCCGGGGGATCTTCCTGACCCAGGGAAGATTCTGAATCTCCCACATTGGCACCACTGAGCCACTAGGGAAGCCCAACTACAATATATTAGCCAATAATTGATTGTTTCGCCATTGTTATATAAAAGAATAATGTTTCCTTCTTACATAAATGTTAGCTCTTCAGGCTTCATAAGAGAATGACTCACAGACATTATACTTCTAACTGTCCATTTAGATTACTCACTTTGTATGATAAACATATTGTTACTTGGATTCTGAACTTGAAGTAGAAACTTATCAGACTAAAGAATCCAAACTCTTAAGGTTTTCTTTTTAAACATGTTTTCGAAAGGGAAATTTTATGATTGTAGCTAACGAGACCAGAGATGATTCACGTATTTAGTAAGGATACCTGCAATTATTCAGAGCTATTAGAATGATAACTTTAGAAAATGACTGGCCCTTCTGGCCAAAATGTACACACGTTGTCTTATTTGCTATGTGGGTTCTTACAATTCATTTAAAATTTTCAGATAAAGCCCCACATTAACTAGGAAGAAAATAGCTAGTTTACTGTAATAATAAAGTAGGAATATTTGGGTAAACAAATTTGAGCTTTTCTATTATCTTTAAAATTTGTTCATATCAAAATAGCTTCAAAGTATTTATTTGTGGAATGTGAACCATGTCGATTTTTTAAGTCTCTACTGTTGTTTTTCTAATACTTTGCTGATATTTTTCTACATAGTTGCCCTTGGACCAGAAAGAAGAAAATCTGACTCAGGAGTTATGTTGCCAACCCTCAGGGTCTCTCTTATCCAAGACATGAGGTATTTGTTATATGTGCTAGCATATGGTGATAACTTTTGAAATATTCATGGTTTTCATATAAATTGCTCAAATAACTGTGACTATGGTATTTTTTGCCTATGTATTCTGAAGAAAACATTTTTTATAATCTCATTTATTTTAATTTTGTACTGTTATGATTTTCCTGACATTAAATCCAAAGGCAAAATGCAATTGAGAAGAGTTTTTTAAATATCCCTATTTTTACATTTTCTTTTGTTCTGTTTTTTTCTTCTTTAGTATCCTTAAATATTACTATCCCCAGATATAAACCAAAAAATCTGCAAATAATAGCAAGTTACTCAGCAGAAAAATCTCTGTCACTTAGATTTCCTTTGAAGCAAATGCAAATCTGAAAATTATCACATGCAATTACTGGTTTTAAAAGTCATTAGAAGGCATCAATATACCTAAAATAGATTTATTGAATGAGGAAGACAGAAGTTTTTTCTTTTGAATATTTTGGGTCCTTTTTAGTTAACTTTTAAAATATATGGGTTTAGTGTTACAGCATTTAATTATTGATGTTTATTTGATTTGTCAAAGGCTTACAACTGAAAAGCATAACTTTTATGAGTAGCGTCATAATACTGCAGTGGCACATCCTGACTTCACACAAGCTGTGTGATCCCAGGCACTTTTTGTAACTTCTCTTTGTCTCAGTTTTTCTTTCTATTGTTGCTGTTCAGTTGCCAAGTCGTGTCCAACTCTTTGTGACCCCATGGATTGCAGCATGCCAGGCTTCCCCCTGTCCCTCACCATCTCCTGGAGTTTGCCCATATTCTTTCTCTCAAAGATAAAAACAGTTGTGTAGTTCATGAGACCCAAACAAGTTAGTCCATTATACTAAAAAGTTTCAAGAAGTTCTTGGCTTATCCTAAGAGTTCAGTAAATGTTGGATTTTGTTTTCTGAATCCATATTTATATCTTAAATGCTCTTATTGCTTGATAGATGAAATGTAGTTGTCCTCATGTAGCTTATGATTCCTTTTGAGGTCAGCAAGAGATGAATAGTTCTAACTAGGAGGGGAATGCACTCCCCCTCTCTTAATGGAAACATAAAACCACATGTGTTATGCTTTGATTTCACAGTAGCCATCATTTTAAGGTGAGGATTGTTGAGAGCTTTGCAGCAGTGACCTCAAGGACCAAACTTCTAAAACCTAATTAGGAGATGATCACATTACATAAGGCTACCCTACTCCTTCCAGTTTCCTGCATATTTACTTTTATCTCCTTTATGTTGTTGGTTTTGTTTGGGGAGGGGTGTCCGGCCTTGATAAACTCCCTTCGTTTGATAAAAGGCAGTCTAGCGTGCTGATTAAGAGCTCAGACTGTGGAACCAGCCCACAAGGGTTGCTGTTTTAACTCTGCCGCATACTAGGCTCTGTGGCCAAAGGCAATTGCTCATATTCCCAGTTTCCTCACCTATTAAATAATAGTACTTCTCTTAAAAATTTTGGTATAAATATTCAATGAGTTAATAAATGTAAAGCACTCAAAATTGTCCTGGAAATAAATGTATGTTTGTGTACTCATGCATACATATACATCTATACTTACTTCTGTTTCTATTTTTATTTATATGTGTATATGTGTACTTTTATACAATTTTTAAGACCATAAATTCATAATGATATCCCTGATTCCAGTTCTGTACCACAGGGATCATGCTAGCCTTCTCCCTTATATATAATTTTTTTCTCAAACTATGAGAAACCTGGCTCTCATTATCTGTAATATATTCACTTATTTGTACAACCTGTAAGGTAGTTTTGAAATTGCTGCCTCACACCCCTGTAAGAAACAGAGGTACTAACTAAGCACAGTGTTTGCACAGCTCAGTTTTGTCTAACCTTTCGCTATCCAGTCAAAATACTGTTTTCCAAAACTTAGGTTCCTTCTTTTTTTCTCCACTCCCTTCAGTGTGGTCTTATTATTCATTTGTAACAGTGTTAGGTTTATTTGTTACCTTGTATTCCATTCGGGGTTCCCTTCACATCCTAGTGATTTTTGTTTGGGGTTTTGCTTAAATGTATATACAGTGAAATTCATTCTTGGTGTGTAGTCATATATGTTTTCATAAAAACACAATTGTGATGCATCACCCCCTTGTGCTACTGCTTTTGCATCAGCCCCTCTCCCAGCTTCCTACTCTGGGCAGTCACTGATATATTTCCAGGCTCTTTTCACTGAGAGAGCCTAGAAGTAGTAATACCCCAGCAATAGTGAGCACAGCTAGTGCCCACAGATTGGTTTCTGGATACCATTCTCCAATAAAAGGAACCATGGCTATCTAGAGAAGCGATTGATTCCAGGAACTGAGGAAGGGAAAATACAGAGTGAACCAACTGCATCTTTGGTAAGGGAGTGCTCACAAAGTATAGGATCACATAATAAAGACAAGCCAGCCTGAAAGAGCTACAAATGGCCAAAGCTGAAACAATTTGAGCAAAAAAAGTAATTTACAGTAGTAATAAAATGAATATCCAAGAGCCTTTTCCAATATAAATAGTTAAATAAGTGAATACAGTGGAACAGCTTTTTTACAGAAGCACTCCAATTAATAAATATAGAAGAATGAAGTAGAAAAATCAGTGGTTGAAGCATCTAAGCTGAAACAAGAATATTTGCATAGTCTCAAAAGTATTTTCCCCAAGAATTTATTAATTACAAAGGAAAAAGTATTAAGTTTACAGTGGATTTCCCAGGCAAGAATACTGGAGTGGTTTGCCATTTTCTTCTCCAGGGGATCTTCCAGACCCAAGAATCAAACCCTCATCTCCTGCATTAGCAGGCAGATTCTTCACCACTAAGCCACCAGGGGAGCCCCTTATTCATAATATATTTACTTATATCTCAGTGGATATGTTTATTTCTGTTTCTAAGTCTTAGGCAAGAACTTCATTGTAATCCCTAGTTGCAATCTAGATAGTTCATGTGGACCTTTTTCCTTAAAGAGAAATACCTAAGTAATATGCTAAACTTTGACAGATAAACAAAAAATACTTGTTTTCTAAAGATTAGATTACATAGATCTCAGAGTTCACACTCTATTGGCCTCGTGCCCTGCCAGTAACTCCTGTCTCCCAAATTTCTGTCTTGAGGCAAAGACATGGGCAGTTTAGAGACTTGAGTCCCTGTAGTTGTCAAGAGTCTTGGTACCAGATTGCTCAGCAGCTGGCATGAGTCCAGGACAGATGTGTCTACAGGCTATCCCCTTTATCTTAGTATGTCCGACAATTCCCCAGGACTTTCACAGATACTAGGTATCACTGTACTGTCAATAATAGAATGATTTCTTTTCTTCCAAAGAGAAAGGCTTGGGACAATAAATAATTATACAGATTATCTACATATAAAAGAGGAGTATTACCATGCCATTATCATTATTACTAATTTCTTTCCAGAGTAGCTATGCATATATCATCTAGACATTCAAACCAACTTTTATTGTTAATGACAAAATGTAATTAATAATGAGGGGTATAGTAGAATATTACATGATTGAGGAGATTGTTAGTACTATTATCTAAGTATAGATATTCTGAATATGTCAACAAATGAGCAGGATGTCTTAAGTATATCCTAGAAGTACTTGGTTTTCCTATAAAGATGGGAATAAATTACTTGACAGTAAACTGGATGGTCACTTTTATCTTTTTATAAATAATGTTTGCATATGTGCTTGTGAGCATCAGCTTTATTCTCCACTAAGGTTAAAATAAGCATGATTAATTTTGTTAACCTAGGAAGGAATATTTGAGGAATTTTTATGACTATAGAGTGTGGGCTTAAACTAAAATTGGCTAATTCCTTAATTTCTCAAATAAATATTCCTTAATTTCTCTAATAAAAATAATTTCTCTGGCTTTCACTGGTGATAACAGTGAAATAAAGACCAGTTTTGGATTCGGGAAATGTGGATTCAAACTTGGTTGCTTCTGCTCTCAAGAATCATTCAGTTTTAGGCAACAGAAGCCTGTTCAAACTAGCTTCAGGAAAAAGGAGGATTTATGGGAGATATGCAAGGGTATTTCCCAGAATCCAAGCCCAAGAACTGTTGCTGGATTGGAAACAGCTTTGTCCATCTCACTGGAAGTAAATTGTCCCTACTTTTACCTCCACTTGTGCAGGCTTCTCTCCTCTGCCCCTTTCCGTCCTTTTTTGCTTTACTGTGAACATGCTCTCCCAAGCCCTGGCCTCAACACCTGTCTTATTTTAAGCATTCAGCAAAGACTGACTCGGTTTTTCAGTGTACTAATTTCCAGTTTGTGCGAGAAAATCTGATTGATTCAACTTAGATCAGGTAGATGCTGCTTATCCATTCAGTTCTAGCTGACAGATAAGGAGCACCAGTCATGGTGGTACCTGGAGTTCTTTCTTCTGGTTCTTCTGGGTCTAAAGAGAGAGAACTTCTCCAAGAATGTGAGTATCATGAAGAAATGCTTGGTAGAAAATGGGTGGCATCTATAGAATAATATGTATTACCTCTGAGGTCTTGGGTGGGTCACTTAGTCTCGATGAATCTCAGTTTCCTCATCTTTGAAGTGAAATAATGATGGTCTCCCTCTCACTAGATATTGTGACAATCGGGTAAGACAGAATACATAAAAATTAGAAAGCTTTGTACCAGGGTTGGAAACAAATAAAATAAATAAGGTATTTAAACCACACACTATATATACTTTACTGTGAATTAACAGGATCTATTTTAGAAGTAATAACTTCTAGAATATTATGCTGAATGTCATTATAGTTACCTATAATAAAATTATTCCAGTTAAAAACAGATTCGAATGGTATAACTATACAGAAAAAATTTTAAAAGATTTGAAGTTTAATAACAGCATAAATTGTTTTAAAGCATAAAATTAGATACAGACTTTTACAAAGCAACAGTTTTCTGAGCTTCTAATATACATTAGGCCTTATAGGGAACAAACAGGGATGCAAGGCTAGTAAGAAGTATTGGGCTCATCATTCTCACGGAGCTTTTGTCAAAATTAGAAATATGTATACCAGGAGAAAATGATAAAATAGTAGACAGTGCATGATAAATGCGAATTAGACTATAGAACTTCATAAATTAGATCATTGAAGGCTGTCAAGGTCAAGGAAAGCTTTCTAGAAGAAGCTGGGATTTCAAACATGAATAGAATCAAATAAGGAAGCTCAAAGAAAGTAGGTACTTCAGGTAATAAAACACAAGTCTATGAGTTAACTGCTTGGAGTAGAATTTTTTAATAGGAAAATATGTTGAGGCCAAGGCTTCATGGGCCTTGAATGCAAGCTTGAGCAATTCAGGTGATATCCTGTGAGCGTTTGAAAATTCTGCAATAAAGCAGTTAATTACATTAGGAAGCAGTCTTTTAGGCAAAGAAATTTCCCTAGTGCCAGTAAACAAAGGGCTTGAGAAGAGTCTGGTGGCCTCATCTCTTGACGCCCGTGCCTCCTGCCAAAAAAAAAAATAGTGCAAACATTTTTATGAGGGGAATGCTAATAGCCACCTAAAGAAAATACGTTTCACTTTATGTATTCCAATCCTGCCCATTTTCCTTAACCATACATTGTTTTTCAAATTATTATGTCCCATTTTGACATTCTTGATCTATTATGTCTCCAGTTTAAGGCCAGCATACGACTAATTTCAGTAGATTTTACTGTGTTAGAGCAGTAAGAATATTTAGGAAAAGATTATACAACATAAGTACTTACCAAACCTCATGTAGATTCATTTTGGGTGGATACACTTTGACAGCATGGTATTCCTGGATCCTGTGAACTCTTATCTGGCACTGAGCTCATGGGGGGACCTTGTAAGTACTGTGGAACTTTAAGTGGTAAATACCTGAGCATTTTCCAGTGTTGCTTTTAGTCAGCTGTTTCATCTGGGCAATGTCAGGGTTGAGGAAGAGCCAATGCTGTTTCCTAGGCTCATATTGGCTGTGCCCACGTGGGTTGTCCAGTGCCCACCACTGCTGCCACCACCATAATCAGGGTGTAAATGGGGCTTGCCTGACCCCAGTTTTCTTCATTTGTGACCACGTGTAATGGTCTTAGGCCTTTAAAGATAAATTAAGTAGGTCATAATTTCTGAAAAAAATTCTTAGAGGTGAGGTGAGGTTGGTTAACACGAAAATGTCAACAGAATTTTCTTTTATTTCCTCCGTATGATGTGTTTTTCAGCCACTTCTTTAAGCCTCTCGTGTGATGTGATAATGCTTTATTTTACATTTTGTTTATCAAGAGTGTTTGATCAGACGCATGGGAGTCTGCCCCAGACAGGAAGCTGCAGCTGCGAGCCTCCCTAGCTCTGACCCTGCTGGGGGAATAGCCACCACGAGGCTGCCTAATAGGGCTGGTTTGACCTGACCAGGTGACCTTAGCAAGGGGTGGGGGGTGTGCTGAAGAAGGCTGGCCTACAACTGGGATCGAGGGGCGTGACCACACTGCAGAAATGGAACCCTCTGCCCAGGGCACACGAGAAAACCAAACCTCAGGACGAAGGAGGGAGGGACACGTGTGAACACATGAGGACTCACAAGGCATCCAGACATGGAAGGGCAGTACTGGGGACCACAGGTGACCCGCAGCCGGGCACCCAGCACAGAGAGCATCATGGCAGAGCAGGTGGCTCTGAGCCAGATGCAGGCGTGTGGGATACTGCGAGAAGAGCTGTGCCAAAGCTATTCTTTCCATCAATCAGGGACAATATATCTTAATATGTACATATCCTCTTCAAGAGGAAGATCTACCCCACCATCTGGTGGCTGTTCCAGGATGGCTTCTGCCAAAAGATACCTTCATTGTGGGCTACACCCACTCCCACTTCACAGTGGCCAACATCTGCAAGCAGAGCAAGCCCACCCCAGAGAAGGAGCCCAAGCTGGAGGAGTTCTTTGCCCACAACTCCTACGTGGCCAGCCAGTATGATGACGTGGCTTCCTAGGAGCACCTCAACAGTGGCATGAATGCTCTCCACCAGGGTCCGCAGGCCAGTGCCTCTTCTACCTGGCCTTGCTCCCCAGCGGCTACAGGACTGTCACCAAGAACATCCGTGACACCTGCACGAGCCAGACAGAACCGTATCATCATGGAGAAGCTCTTTGGGAGGGACCTGCGTATTTCCAACCAGCTGTCCAACCACGCAGCCTCCCTGTTTTGTGAGAACTAGATCTACTGCATCGACCACTACCTGGGTAAGGAGGTGGTCCAGAACCTCATGGTGCTGAGATTTTGTCAACAGGATCTTTAGGCCCCATTTGGAACCGTGACAACATTGCCTGCATGGAGCCTTCAAGGAGCCATTTGGCACTGAGGGCTGGTGGAGCTACCTCGGAATTTGGGATCATCTGGGAGGTAATGCAAAATCCCCTCCAGATCCTGTGTCTGGTGGCCATGGAGAAGCCCACCTCCACCAACTCAGATAACATCCGTGATGATAAGGTCAAGGTGTTGAAATGTATATCAAAGGTGCAGGTGAGCAATGTGGTCCTGAGGCAATATATGGAGAATCCCACTGAAGAAGGTGAAGCCACCAGAGGGTACCCAGAGGACCCTGGGGTGCCCCATGGGTCCACCACTGACACCTTTGCGGTTTTTATGTTCTCTGTGGGGAATGAGAGGTGGGACGGGCTGCCCTTCATACTGTGCTGCAGCAGAGCTCTGAATTAGCACAAGACCAAGGTGTGTCTGCAGTTCCTAAACATGGCTGGTGATGTCTTCTAGCAGCAATGCAAACGCAACAAACTGGTAATCCATGTGCAGCCCAAGGAGGCTGTGTATGCCAAGATGATGACCAAGGAGCCTGGCATGTTCTTCAACCCTGAGGAGTCAGAGCTGGACCTCACCTACAGTAACAGATACAAGAATGTGAAGCTCTTTGATGCATATGAGCACGCCTCATCCTGGACATCTTCAGTGGAAGCCAGATGCACTTTGTGCGCAGTGACGAGCTCCAGCAGGCCGGGTGTATCTTTACCCCACTGCTGCACCAGATCCATCACAAGAATCCCCAGCCCATCCCCTACATCTGTGGTAGCCCAGGCCCCACAGAGGCCAATGAGCTGATGAAGAGAATGGGCTTCCAGTACAAAGGGACCGACAAGTGGGTGAATGCCACACGCTCTGAGCCCTGAGCACCTGGTCCCCACCCCAACCCACCTTGGCCTGTCTCCCTGTCCTTCCCACTGTCTGACCCCATTTCAGGAGGACCTTAGGACCATAACCGTCGGCCTCACAATACTGGCTCCAGGCTCTGGCCACGCTGTGCCATGGCTGCCTTGGGCCCAGTTACATTCTTCAACCACAAGCGCAGGAGAATCACACTGTGACCATCCCCAGCAGCCAGTGAGCCAGCTTCTGTCCACAAAACTGAGCCCCAGTGGAAGAAAGAAGAGTGGCTCTTCATCTGGCCTGGCTCTTCCCAGATGACTGGAATTAGAGGACCATAGGGAGGGGCAGTGGTAGGCCTCAGTGGGCCATAGCTGTCAGCAGGCTCCTCAGAACTCAGGGGGAAGGCCCAGTTGCTTCTGCACCAGCCTCAGTGCTATTTGATATTCCTGGTCACCCCTGGAAGGAACTTCCAGGCTGCCCAGCACACCCCGCCACCGTCTTGGCTTCCTCAAATGTCCCCCTCGAATGTCCTCCCCACTGGAAACCAAGCAGCAGGTGGGATGCCCCACCTCAGTCCCCTGTCATTAAACCAGCAAATAGGAATAAAAAAAGAGTGTTTGATCATATGTCAGTGCCCTGGATTGAGAGGCTAAATCTTTACATCCAAGGATTGAGAGAGAAGGAGGGAAGGAGAGAAGTAAGAATGTGTGTATTGTAACATGGATGGACCTAGAGGGCATTATGCTAAGTGAAGAGAAATCCTGCATGATGTCACTTATATGTGGAATCTAAAAAAGAAAACGAATGAACAAACATAATCAGTCATAGATACAGAAAACAGGTGGCTGCTAAGTGGGCAGGGGCTTCAGGAGAGGAGAGAAATAGAGGGAGATTGAGGTAAAGACTTTGAGTTAACTAAATTAGTCACAGGTATGAAATGTAGTGTGGGGAATATAGACAGTATGTAATACTGTTGTATGGTGACAGATGACAGCTAGACTTATCATAGTGATCTTTTTGAAATGTATAGAAATCAAATCACTGTTTGTAGCAGGAATTAACACAGTGTTGTGGGTCAGTTATACTGCAAAAACAAACAAGTTCATAGAAAAAGAGATCAGGTTTGTGATCACCAGAGGCCAAGGTGAGGTGGAGGGAGATCATCTGAAGGCAGTCAAAAAGTGTAAACTCTGAATTTTAAGTACTTAATAGGGATGTAATGTGTTGTGCAACATGACAAGACAACACTGCTGTACAATGTAAATGAAAGTTGTTAAGAGTAAATTGTAAAAATTCTAATCACAAGGAAAAAAACTGTCTTTAATGTATCTGTAAGAAATGGTAGATGTTCACTAAACCTATTGTGATCATTATTTCATAATCTATATAAGTCAAATCATTATGTTGTGTACCTTATATGTTGTGTGTCAATTATATCTCAATAAAACTGGACAGGGGGAAGAGATGTGTTTTACAAGGAGGGTATTCCTTATTCTGAATGCTGGAATCATCAGAGTCTGCAATGTTTATAACAGCTGAGATAAGTCATTCTGTACTTTAAAAAAAAATCAAAGGAAAGGATGGTGGGTCACAATCACAAAGACTTTTCAGTGACTCATTTACTGTTTCTATAATTATCCTGTCCCTTAGATTTGTCCTTCCTGCTCAATCCTTCTTTCTTCCTAGGAGGGGAATCATTTAGGAAGATTAATTCAGTCCTGCTGGGCATAGCATCAACTTCAACACAGAATACTAATTTATACATATATGTAAGTTATGACCAACCTAGATAGCATATTGCCAACAAAGGTTCGTTTAGTCAAGGCTATGGTTTTTCCTGTGGTCATGTATGGATGTGAGAGTTGGACTGTGAAGAAGGCTGAGCGCCGAAGAATTGATGCTTTTGAACTGTGGTGTTGGAGAAGACTCTTGAGAGTCCCTTGGACTGCAAGGAGATCCAACCAGTCCATTCTGAAGGAGATCAGCCCTGGGATTTCTTTGGAAGGACTGATGCTGAAGCTGAAACTCCAGTACTTTGGCCACCTGATGCGAAGAGTTGACTCATTGGAAAAGACTCTGATGCTGGGAGGGATTGGGGGCAGGAGAAGAAGGGGACAACAGAGGATGAGATGGCTGGATGTATCACTGACTCGATGGACGTGAGTCTGGGTGAACTCCAGGAGTTGGTGATGGACCGGGAGGCCTGGCGTGCTGCAATTCATGGGGTTGCAAAGAGTCGGACACAACTGAGCGACTGAACTGAACGTTCATTTGGGGGTTGATCAGTCAATTTTTTTGTGGCCACACAGTATCCTAAGTCTTTCAAATTTTTAAGAATTTTGAATTTATTAGTATAATACAGCTTTTCTTCTAATGCCATAGAAAATGGAACTTCATATTTTCCAGATGTTGTCAGAGCAATTTGAAAAATGATTCAGTGAATTAAAGTTGTAGCAGAGACTTAATTAAACTGTAGAACAATTATTTTGAGTAAGAGCATGAATATACAGCCTGTTTTATTACTTTTATTTTTCTGAGGGTCAGGGATAACCGATTGCTGGTTTATATGTATCTGCAAGCATGAAACAAGAACAAAATAAAACCTGAAAGAGTAAATGAGTGTTAAATGCTTTATCTTAGGATATTGTCTGTTTGGTCATGTTGTAATGGTAATTCTGATGTGGGACTAATTTCATGATTCAGATGGGACACTTGAAGTTTAATCAGCATAAATGGTGTGTGGCCTATTCCCTCTAAGTAGAAAATAACTTTACTGTGCGAAGTGCTGTAATTCTTTAGTTCTTTTCCAGTTCAAGGTTAGCCTTAGGATTTACATCTTTGCTGTTTTACTATCCTTTAGGCATATTCAAAACATGAGTGAGATCAAGACTGATGTCGGACGAGCTCGAGCATGGATAAGATTGTCTCTAGAAAAGAAGGTCTTGTCCCAGCATCTCAAGCAGTTGCTCTCTAACCAGCTGCTCACAAAGTAAGAGGTGGCCTCGAGGCATTTCTGTTTCTATGACCTATGCTTACAAAATAAGTTGCATAGACTGACAGGCTGCCTTCTTTAGCATGAGTTGTTCACTCCTGTGCACATGCACTCTTCCTTTCTAACAGGCACATGTTTCAGAAACTCTGTGTCATGACCTCCTATTTGATTATATATGGGAGGGTACAGATTTCATAGCCAGAGGCAGATGGTGCTACCTTTTTCAGAAAAAAAAAACTAAGTAGTCCCACAGGTTGATGGTAACATCCAAAAAGTGAAAGTGGCTCAGTCGTGTCCAGCTCTTTGCGACCCCATGGACTGTTCAGTCCAAGGAATTCTCCAGGCCAGAATACTGGAATGGGTAGCCTTTCCCTTCTCCAGGGGGTCTTCCCAACCCAGGGATTGAACCCAGGTTTCCCACATTGCAGGTGGATTCTTTACCAGCTGAGCCACAAGGGAAGCTTTACCAGCTGAGCCACAAGGGAAATATCCAAAAGATGGGTTGAATTTATGTAAACCTTGTATCATATTGTGAAGATCACAACAAAACCAGGAGTAGCAAAAAAATTAAAAGGTCCATAGTAAATAGCTTCTCTGAGAGTCTTACCAATACTTATATTTAGTAGTGTAGAGCCAGTAAACCAGTCAAGAGCATATTAGTTAATTAACTGTTTTGATTGATTCTCTTTACTCCATCAGAAACCTGGATGATAATACATATAGTAGAATTAATTTGAAAATTAAGGGCTTTGGGGTTCTCTAGAGCAAAGGCATGCAAAGGATTCAGCAGAGACTTCAAACACGAGAGTGTTGGAATCCCACCATAACCCAATTCTTTTTGTGATTTTAAATTTTTATGTATCACTGTAGAGTTAGTTATCCCTTGGAGCATTTTAGGATGACTCTTAATATCCAAAGAATGGGTTAGATAGAGTATATGATGTGAAGTACGTCCTGTGAACCTGACCGTCCCCTCTTAAAACTGACTACACTCCCCACATCTTATCCCTGCTGATAAGTCTTGTGCCCTTTGTGGCCAAAGTACAAGGCAGAAAATGATAGTCGTTTAAAAATGTTGCTACATAAAGGTAACTACTAAGTATCTTACATGTTTTCTACTGTACTTTCTTCTATGTATGTTCTCTTAGTTAAGATTATACTGTATTTGCAATTCAGCTCACCCTTTTTTCAGGTTAATATTATACCATAACATTTTATATGTCATAAAGTCTCTGAAATCTGAATGCCTGTGTTCAAAAACTGCCTTTACTATTCACTATTTGAATGGCCTTAGGCAAGATCCTTAACTTCATTTTATCACTTTTCCTCATCTGTAAAAGGAGAATGCTAATAGACTTACCTCTCATGTGATCACAAGGATTAGATATATTAATAACTATGAAATACTTGGGAAATGCTTAAATGTAAATGCTTAATAAAAAGTTACTGTTTTAGGGAGCAGTAGTTTTTTTCTTACTCAGTTAAAATTCAATCCTTTTTTGAAATGAAACATCTGAAACACAGAGTGGTTTAAATTTTCCAGAAAGATATCTTCCAAACACTATAATATGGATGATTATATTATAACTAGTCAATATTTTTAAAAATTTATCTTTAGTGAATGTTATGTCCTTCAGCCATGGGATGAGGAAAAAAAAAAAATCCACCATAGGCTATTAACAGCAGATGTGGGGAGTAGTAGTTTTGTTATTGTTAAAATTCTTCTTAAACTTAATTTTTTTAAACAAATTTTTTAAAATTTGTTTTTAGCTGCACTGAGTCTTCACTCTGCATGCTGGCTTTCTCTAGTTGCCATGAGCAGGGGGCTACTCTCTAGTTGTGGTGCGCGGGCCTCTCACTGCTGTTGCTTCTCTCGTTGCAGCTTGCAGGCTCTAGAGCTCAGGCTCAGTACTTGTGGCATCTGGGCTTAGTTGCGCCGTGACATGTGAAATCTTCTCAGACCCAGGGATTGAAGCTGTGTTCCCTGCATTGGCAGATGGATTCTTACCCATTGTATCACTAGGAAAGTCCTAAACTTTATTTTAAATTAGTATACTATGATATATTGGGTTGGAAAAACCTGAATGAACTTTTTGGCCAACTCAGTATTTTTATTTTTTACAAATAATATTCAAGTGGACATTTGTGAGTAAATCTCTGCCATTTCATATTATATCCTTAGGACTGAGTCCTTAAAATTAATAAGTCAAAGAATAATTATTTTTAATTACTTAAATATTACCAACAAATTGCTTTTCTGAAATTTTCAGATTACACTTTCTGTTATTCACTGCCACCCCCCACATATACCCCCATCAGCACTGATCATTAATTTTAAATCTTTATTACTTTGATGGACAAAATGAATTCACAGGAGGTTGTTTCTTTAATTACTAAGTAGGTTAAAATATTAACATATATACATTCATTTTTATGAATTGTCTGTTCTTTCTAGATTCAAGTTTCTACTCATCATTTGTCTAAGAGGAAGTATTTTTTAGCGGAAGACATAAGGAAAAATACACTATACTATTACTTTGTGTTTGTCTTATCCTTTCCTAGGAAGCTTTATAAACGTTATGCTTTTCTCCGTTGTGAAGAAGAAAGAGAGCAGTTTCTTTACCATCTTCTTTCCCTCAATGCTGTGGACTATTTCTGCTTCACCAGTGTCTTCACCACTATCAGTAAGTCTGGAGAAGTGAATGTTAAGTGAAGTGCTGCTCAGATGACTAATGGAATAAGAGTTTGTATTTTTAAAAGTGAGACATACCACAGTTCAGTGAGACAGACACTGTAACATCCACCCCTCCCCCAACCTTCCCTGCCCAACCCCATCTCCATTTAGCAATAAAGGTTACACCCCAGCAGCCCCACCTCCTGAAGACAACCCTCCGCTATTTGGGGAATGTCTCACCAAAGAAAACTACCATCCCTGAGGCTATCCGTCCTACTAAAGCCAGCCAGGATCCCTGCCTGATCCCTGGGCTGCCCCAGAACGCACTGTGGTATCAGCTGAGGACTCACAGCATCAGAGCTCAGTTTCTGCCTCAGCCCACCCTTTCTTCCTCACATGTTGAACCCAGAAGCCGCATTCTTCATGCTAATTTCTGACTCAGAGTCTGCTTACCAAAAAACCCATCCTGCAATAGGAAATGGGGTGGATGTGAAGAGGAATGTTTTATTAAACAAACATTGCAGTGTCTTATCTGAAACACATAAATTCAAAGAATCAGTATATGATAATAATAAGCATGTAACTGAACAGCCATGAAATTAAAAGATGCTTGCTCCTTGGAAGAAAAGCTATGACCAACCTAGACAGCATATTAAAAAGCAAAGATATTACTTTGCCAACAAAGGTCTGTCTAGTCAAAGCTATGGTTTTTCCAGTAGTCATGTGTGAATATGAAAGTTGGACTATAAAGAAAGCTGAGTGCCGAAGAATTGATGCTTTAGAACTGTGGTGAAGACTCTTGAAGAGTCCCTGGGACTGCAAGGAGATCAAACCAGTCAACCCTAAAGGAAATCAGTCCTGAATATTCATCAGAAGGACTGATGCTAAAGCTGAAACTCAATACTTTGGCCACCTGTTGTGAAGAACTGACTCACTGAAAAAGACCCTGGTGCTGGGAAAGATTGAAGGCAGGAGAAGAAGGGGACGACAGAGGACGAAATGGTTGGATGACATCACAACTCGATGGACATGAGTTTGAGCAAGCTCCAGGAGTTGGTGATGGCCAGGGAAGCCTGGTGTGCTGCAATCCATGGGGTTGCAAAGAGTTGGACAGGACTGAGCAACTGAACTAAACTGAACATCATTAAACTTTGATGATTCAGAAAGACTTCAGAATCTTGCTGAATGTTGCAGATCTTAATGACCCAGATAACCACGATGGTGTGGTCACTTACCTAGAGCCAGACATCGTGGAGTGTGAAGTGGACCTTAGGAAATATGACTACAAACAAAGCTAGTGGAGGTGATGGAATTCCAGCTGAGCTATTTCAGATCCTAAAGGATGATGCTTTGAAAGTGCTGCGTTCAATATGCCAGCAAATTCGAAAATTCTGTAGCAGCCACAGGACTGGAAAAGGTCCATTTTCATTCCAACCCCAAAGAATAGCAGTGCCAAAGAATGTTCAAACTACCATACAGTTGCACTCATTTTGAATACTAGTAAGGTTATGCTCAAAATCCTCCAAGCTAGACTTCAGCAACGTGAACTGAGAATTTCTAGATGTACAAGCTGGGTTTAGAAAAGGCAGAGGAACCAGAGATCAAATTGCCAATATCCGCTGGATCATAGAGAAAGCAAGGGAATTAAAAAAAAAAATCTGCTTCATTGACTACACTAAAGCCTTTGTGTGGATCACAACAAACTATGGAAAATTCTTTCAAGAAATGGGAATACCACACTACCTTACTTGTCTCCTGAGAAACCTGTATGTGGCTTAAGAAGCAATTAGAAACTTACATGGAACAACTGACTGGTTTAAAATTAGGAAAGAGGTAAGACAAGGTTGTAAATTGTCACCCTGTTTATGTAACTTTTATAACTTCTTGTATAGCAGTTAATGCCTGACTGGATGAATTATAAGCTGGAATCAAGATTGCCAGGAGAAATATCAACAAACTCAGATATGCAGATGATACCACTCTAATGGCAGAAAGTAAAGTTAATCTAAAGAGCCTCTTGATGAACGTGAAAGAGGAGAGTGAAGAAGCTGGCGTAAAACTCAACATTCAAAAAACTAAAATCATGGCATCTAGTCCCATCACTTCATGGCAAATAGAAGGGGAAAAAGTGGAAGCAGTGACAGATTTTATTTTCTTGGGTCCAAAATCACCTCACTGAGGACAGTGAATACAGCCATGAAATTAAAGTGCTTGCTCCATGGAAGGAGAGCTGTGACAAACCTAGACAACATATTCAAAAGCAGAGACATCACTTTGCTGACAAAGGTCCGTATACTCAAAGCTGTGGTTTTTCCAGTAGTCATGTATAGGTGTGAGAGTTGGACCGTAAAGAAGGCTGAGCACCAAGGAACTGATGCTTTCAAATTGTGGTGTTAAGAAGACTCTTGAAAGTTCCTTGGACTGCAGTGAGATCATACCAGTCACTATAAGGAAATCGGCCTTGAATATTCACTGCAAGGACTAATGCTGAAGTTGAAACTCCAATACTTTGTCCACTTGATGGAGAGTCAACTCATTGAAAAAGACCCTGATGCTGGGAAAGATTGACGTCAAGAGCAAAATGAGAATATGGTGGTTAAATAGACTCTGAATGCTAATGGACATGAATTTGAGCAAACTCTGGGAGATAGTGAAGGACAGGAAAACCTGACATGCTACGGTCTATGGGGGTCAAAAAGAGTCAGACACAGCTTAGCCGCTGAACAACAACAAGAGGGAGGAAATACTGATTGAAGATGTGTTTTTGATAAACTAAATTATAGTATTTATTCTGTCACATTGGTCCCCTTCCCTACTTTGGAGAATTTTTACTTGTATCAGTTAGGAATTATTGTCAGTTGCAAATATCAGAAAACAGTGGTGTAAACAAATCGGTAGTTTTGTTTTTCTTACACAGTGAGAAGTCTTGAAGTAGGCAGTCTGCAGTGCTATCACAGACCCAGGCTCTGTGACAGCTGTCAGTGTGTGCTAATCACCTCATGATCACAAGGTAGCTGTTCTCAGTTTACCCTCCAGCCTGAAGAAGGAAGCAGTGCCAAGGAAGAGGGGTCAGAATCTGTGCCAGAAGAACATAATTTTCTGAGAAATTTCAATAAATATAACCAGTATTTCACTGGGCAGAGTTGTGTAGGTTTTGGTCTCTGGTAGAGGCAAAGAAAATGGAGTTAGAATGGTTATTAGGCTAACCTGTAATATCTGTCAAGATACTGTTAGTTAATTAGAAGCTAAGGTGTTATATACAATTTTGAAAGAGAAGAAATTGCAGAGGGAGTTAGGACTCCTAAGCTCCTCCCCATATCTGCAGATTTCTCTTTATCCATCTAACTCTTAAAACTAGGGAATTGAAATACTTCATGAAATAAATATTCTGAGTTTAATAATACTAATCTTTTTCTGCTTTATGAAATCATTGTGTATCTGTGAGCCCTTTGCAGCCAACAGAACTGCTGACCCTAAACAAGCCTTTTTCTGCATCTTTTCTAATCCTATTAGTGAAAGAAATGAGTAGCCTTTGGTACCTAAAATAACGTCTTGCACTAACCTCTTCTGCTTTCAGTTTCAAAAATCGTTTGATTCTCATGATTACTAAGCCATGAAAATATGGCCTTTTTCTCTGACATTTTCCTTTCCTTCAGCCAAAATAAAAGGACAGAAAGGGGAGTTATTCAGCCAACAGAAAGAAAGTCCTCTATGTAAAATTAGAGAAACAAGCCATTTATCCCATTCATTCTGCTCATCTAAGAGCACACTGAGACATGAGCCCCTCTTGTGAGGCAAGATCCGAGCCCCTTGTCCAGTGACTGTTTTTAATCCTGGGTGTAGTTCTTTCAAAGAGGACCTTTTAATAGTTCTCTTGTGACTGGATGAAGAGAATACCAACCAAAATATTGATTCTACCCTGCTTTTTAAAAAAAAAAAAAAAAAGTATGGCTCTGAGGGCTAAAAATATGCTAATGTGTTTGAGCCGTCCTCATTTTTTAAAGGAAATGGAGGTGTGTGGAATGCCTAACTGTGGGTTCCACATTTGAGCAAACGATGGTGTTTGGCCAGTGACATCTAGTGGCTTGCCTTTGAAGAGCCTTCAAAGGGAACGATTTCACAGATTCCTTTCCGCATCCTTATTCTCTCCCTGAGGCATCTCTTGCCCTAGAGCCCCCTTTCCAAGTTGTAGCTAATAGACTTCATATTACAGCTGGAATGGAGGTGCTGTTGTCTATTACTGGCTTTGCATATGGGACTGTAACACTGGGATGAGAAAGTTCTGGAGTGCAGTGTTGTGAAGCATTGCCCAAGAAAATCAGCAACAAGCAGATACTGTGCAAGTAGTCACCAACCACCTTCCTTATATGAAACCATGCCAGTAACCATGCTCATTTGTACTCCATTTTGGAACAAAATGAATAAAAACATCAAAGCAATGAAAATACTACACAGTCACTGTCTATGTCCTCAGGTATTCTGGTGCTAATGCCTGACATTGTTTATAAAATGTAGTGCTGATGATAAGCATGCCATGTTATGGGTGTGAGAGTTGGACCATGAGAAGGCTGAGTGCTGAAGAATTGGTGCTTTCGAATTGTGGTGCTGGAAAAGACTCTTTTGAGAGTCCCTTGGACTGCATGGAGATCAAATCAGTCAATCCTGAAGGGAATCAACCCTGAATATTTATTGAAAGGACTGTTGCTGCAGCTGAAGCTCCAGTACTTTGGCCACCTGATGCGAATAGCCAACTCATTGAAAAAGACCCTGGTACTGAGAAGGATTGAGGGCAAAAGGATAAGAGGGCGACAGAGGTTGAGATGGTTAGATAGTTATCACTGACTCGATGTATAAGAATTTGAGCAAACTCCAGGTAATAGTGAAGGACAGAGAAGCCTGGTGTGCTGCAGTCCATGGGGGTTGCAAAGAGTCGGACAGAGTTTAGCAACTGAACAACAACAATGCCATGTGTACATAATGATGTATAAGTATGGAAACTAGTACAAGTACTGGGACTTGTGGCTTAATACCAGACCTCATCTTTCTAGGCTAGAGGAGGTTATGATCTCATCCTGTTGCTTAAGTTTATAGCTTGATAGATCATTAAAAGGCAAATTATCTGTGAAAGCCAACAGAATTCTGAATATATATTTGTTTTCTTCAGGAGAACTTCATTGTTATTTTGTATTAATTTCAGCATTTTTCTTTCAGTGATTCCATATAGGTCAGTGATCATTCCCATCAAAAAGCTGAGCAACGCGATCATCACGTCAAACCCTTGGATCTGTGTATCAGGAGAACTAGGAGACACGGGAGTAATGCAGATTCCCAAAAACCTCCTTGAAATGACTTTTGAAGTAGGTTCAGCTAATTGCTTTCTTAGCACAAAGTGTCATACATAGTTCTACACAACAATGCCAGTTTCAGTTTTTCATTTTTCCCCAAGTCAAATAATACAAAGGGTAATTAAGCATGCAGGATCATTTAGAGGATTATATACCTAAAGTTGTCTGCTGCTGCTGCTGCTACTAAGTCACTTCAGTCGTGTCCGACTCTGTGCAACCCCATAGACAGCAGCCCATCAGGCTCCCTCGTCCCTGGGATTCTCCAGGCAAGAACACTGGAGTGGGTTGCCATTTCCTTCTCCAATGCATCAAAGTGAAAAGTGAAAGTGAAGTCACTCAGTCGTGTCTGACTCTTAGTGACCCCATGGACTGCAGCCTACCAGGCTCCTCCGTCCATGGGATTTGCCAGGCAAGAGTACTGGAGTGGGGTGCCATTGCCTTCTCCGAAAGTTGTCTGGAACACATGAATTTGTTTTGCATTTTTATTGTTTTTTTAATTGTTAAGCTGTGTATTTCTACTTGTAGTGGTGCACTCTGGGGCTTTGCCAGGTCCTTTTCCATAATTCCCAACGCGTGTTGTAGAACCTGGCACATAGAGAACATTCAGGTGAATGCTTTCCCCACAGTGGTTCTCTTCCAAACTGTAAATTCACCCTGCCTGAACCTGGGCAAAGGGAACAGGAGCTGCTTTTCATGCTTTGGCCTTTAGACCACATGGTGATATTTATAAAATGATCTTGCGAAAATACCTCTCACTATGATAGTCAGTTTTCCGGTCTTACCTGGTGAAGTAGCCCCATACTTTTGAGCCCACATGCTGGTTGATCCTGGCATGCAGAAAGGAGACAAACATCTGTTCTCCTTTCCGAAGGGAAATGGTACTAACTGAATGTTCTGTTCCTGGGGTCTAGGAATGGCAGTTTCCACTCAGAGTCATGACACTGCCCAAGAGCTTATTTTGACACTATTCAGTGGGCTCACAGCTATCTGTATATAAAAGATTAAACTCCTTGGCTTTTCTTTGACTGCTATAGACATAAACTGCATTATAAGTCCCATCATTGCTGTTTCCAGACTCTCACATCTGCCTGCTTCTTTCCATCTCTGCTGCCACAACTAATTCAAGATGCCCTCCTCCATCACCTAGATCTATGATTCAAAGATGTCAAGTGCTTTGAGAACTCATAGCTTTGAGGTTCCCAGCTATACATAGTCAGTTGGGGTCTGTGATCTTTCATCAGAATTTTGTTGACATTAATTTTTACCATTTCTGTTATCATCACTTTCTTTTTTTTTTTTATCATCACTTTCTTTTGTACTTACGCACAAAGGGTCAGGAAGAATGCTGATAACTATGGTTTTTTTTTTTAACAATAGCTTCAGAGACTTCTAGATGATGTTTGAGGTCAGTCTGCCTTAGTATTTATTAAAGCAGAAAAACTTGGTGATTTTTTATGTCTATAATTATTTTTCTGACCTCTCTATAACTAAATCTAAATAGCATCCTTTCCCATTTTTTGGAATTCTTCTCATCCTTCAAAGGAAAAAAATCTACTGACTCGGTGATGTTTCCAGATTCTCCAGTTGGAAATCATTGTTCCTTCCCAGGTGTTCTTCAAGCACCTGTTTACATATCTGCTCTCAGACATTGTGTAGTCCCTCTCATTTAATAATGTTCCTATGTTTCCTGTCTCATTAGAAGGGATCTATTTGGAAATTTTTCTCTAGTGCACAACAGAATACATTATGCAGAGTCTTCTGCACTTGTAAATTGTTTGGAACCACTACTAAAGCTGAGAGGTGGCAGGAAAAGATCGGGAACTGAGTACCCTGTGGTCCTGTCCCTACAGTGCCAGAATCTGGGGAAGCTGACAACTGTCCAGATCGGTCACGATAACTCAGGACTGTTAGCCAAATGGCTAGTGGATTGTGTCATGGTCAGAAATGAAATCACAGGACATACATATAGGTAAGTAAATGTCCTTGGGAGTTCAGACTTCTTTTAATACTTTTTAGACAAGAAAAAGTTTGAGAATTATTTTCATTCTAAAGCTTTCCCACTACCTTTTGAATTTTACTTTAGCTTTTTGGGTTGTCTTGTTTATGTAATAACAAAGTTCTGTTATTTTGTTCCAAATACAAAATTGCCCCCAAAATACTTCTCAAAAAGACTGATTGTGTTTGCTGCTAACACTTAGTCCACAAATGTTGAAAAAGATTGAAACTCTGATAAGAAAAGGAAAAAAAGAAGCTTAAAATAATATCAGTAAGACAAAAGGCTCTTTTGGACACTCCTGATTGCAGCCAGCACTCCTCTTTGAGAACATTCTCCTCTTTTTTCCTGGAACTTAATTCCCCCATTAACATCTAGTTTGAAGATACTCTTGTTGACACTAACTACAGAATTTTGATATAGATGAGGTATGAGAAAATATTTAAAAGTTACTTTAATTTGATAATAATAATTTATGGCTATACAAGAGAGACTTCTTTATTTTTCAGAGATTCACTGAAGTAATTAGTAAAATGTCCTGATGTGTGTAATTTACTTTTAACAAAAAACAAAAATGAAGCATATGGGAGAATGTTATAACTAAGTCATAAGAACATGGGTGTCTATTTCTTTGTCTTCTTTTTTAAGTGTTTGCAATTTTTTATAATGAAAAAAATCACCCACAGGCTGATCACCCACTAAAATGATGGGTTTCACCCTTGATGCCATTTAAAAATTCTGATTAAAGCTAGTAACATATTGGAGATTCTGAAGTTTATTTCTGTCCTGCTAGGTTCCCATGCGGGCGGTGGCTGGGGAAAGGCATTGATGATGGAAGTCTGGAGAGAATTCTCATTGGAGAATTGATGACATCAGCAGCAGATGAGGATCTAGTAAAGCAGTGTCGGACTCCACCCCAGCAGAAATCACCCACTGTGGCCAGGAGACTGAGCATCACATCACTGACAGGAAAAACTACCAGTAATTAGTTGTTTTTTTATTTTCCAATGTGTCTTAGATGTTTTAGGCATCATGTGGCCATTTCATAAAAAACTGTTGTGTTAAATGAATTATGGTAAGGAGATTAAAAAGAAAGCTGAGGAAAATTAATTTGTGAGAAAGACTTTAGAGTGGAGAGAGAAAAAGGGGGAAATAAGGCAGGATAATTACAAATAATTAAAAGCCTGAAGAATTTAGATGTTAAAATCCAATAAAAAACCACCTGCTCTGTTTTAGTTATGCTCTGAAGGTATGAATAAATAATATTTTGCCTGAAACTTCAAGGAAGAATAAAGACAGTTATAGTACTCTCATATCTAGTTATCCAAAGCCCCTTTTTCTAAGAGTAATTCTAAAAATTCCACTCCCCACCCCACCCCGAAACTTCCTGTAGAAGTGACAAAATATATATAAAAGTGACTTCTACAGATAGGATACTGTGTTCACATGCCATTTTTAATAGCACAATAAACTTCTAGTTTATACTAATGTGGTCTTTAGTCTCCCAAGGATATCAAATTTTAATCCCTGGGATATGTAAATGTTACTCAATTGAGTAAGTTAAGGATCTTGAGATAGGGAAATTATCTGGGTTATCCAGGTGGACCCTAAATTCAATTACATGTATTGTTATAAGATAGAGGAAATTAGACACACAGAGGAGAAGACAATAAATAGACAGATGGAGGCAGAGACTGGATGATGTGGGCACAGGCCAAGGAATGCCACCTGGGCTTGAAGAGGCAAGGAGCAACTTCTTCCATTGAGCCTCCTGAGGAAGCACAGCCCTGTCCACAACTTGATTTCTACCCATTGATACTGATTTCTGACTTCTCCCTCTGGAATTGTGAGAGAAGAAATTTCTCCCTTTTTTAAGTTACTAAATTTGTGGTCATCTATTACAGGAGCCACAGAAAACTAAAGAGACAGTCAAGTGGTTTTATTTCAATTCATAGACAATAACCATGAGTTATTGGAGGTACCTTATTAATAAGAGGTACCTAAGAGGTCCTTAGTTAACAAAGCAATTTCCTTAGATATTATTATTCTATATCCATTTGTTAGCATATAGTGATATATTAACTATTAGAATGATATAGTCTTTAACAATCTCCCTTATTCTTTAATAAATGATTCCCTTTATCCATAATTCTTTTCTGCCTCCAAAGTAAACTTAATACCACACATACACTAGAAAGAGGAGACAATAGTGAATACGCATATATTACAATGGGAATACAAAAGGAAAAACCATTTGGCAATTTCTTATAAAGATATATACATGTACTAACCATACACTTCACCCAGAACTCTCAATCTAGATGTATATATCCTAGAGAAATGAATGCATATATCTACACCAAGACTCA
Source organism: Bubalus bubalis (assembly GCF_019923935.1). NCBI lineage: Eukaryota > Metazoa > Chordata > Mammalia > Artiodactyla > Bovidae > Bubalus > Bubalus bubalis. The sequence continues at coordinate 41,255,682 of NC_059160.1, read as the reverse complement.
TACTCAAATTTTCCAAGCAGCTTTATTCATAATAGCCAGAATGGAAACACTTGCAACATCCACCAGCTGGTAAGTGGATAAGCAGATAGTGATACATCTAGTCAGTGGGATACTATTCAGCAATACTGTTGATATAGCTAACATCATGGATGAATCAAAAGTATTGTGCCAGGTGAGAAAAAGCAGACATTATACAATTCTATTTATTAAATTCTAGAAAAGGCAATATAATAATGATGGAAAGCAGATGAGTACTTGACAGGGGTTACAAAGTTACAAGCTGGGGAAGGGAATTGACTGAAAAGGGGAACAGCAGAACTTTGGGGGTTGATGGAAATTTTCTGTATTTTGATTATAGTGGTAGTTACATGTCTATACATCTGTCGAAACTCATCAAATTACATACTTAAAATTGGTGACTATAGTTATAGATTTTGAGTGGTAAGGCTGGGATTTGAGTCTCGGGGGTCTCTTAGATTCTTTTCCTTTGTGTCAATATGCCTCACTTGACTAAACTGGCAAGGCAAGTTTCATGGATCCCTGACAAGGCAGCCTGCCCTGGTGAAGTGTTTCCTGCACAGGCAGGCACAGTTGATGTCCTGTAGTACTTGGTTTATTTTCCTTGCCTGAAATTTCCGCCATTATTCATTATTTTTTAGAACCCAATGCAGGACAGATCCAAGAAGGAATTGGAGAAGCTGTGAACAACATTGTGAAACATTTTCACAAACCTGAAAAAGAGGTATGATGGGCTGTAAAACTTACTGTGGTAGGATTTTAAAGCTGCTTTTATACATGATACATAAGGCAATAAAAAGGTGCTTTAATTTTTATTTGTAAGCTTGCTAATAGCTGCAAAAACATGTTTCATAGCTACCCTCAGCACTTGTTCCTCTGCTGTTTTTCTTAAACATCAATGCAGGAGCTCATTCTCTGGCACTGTGTGTTGCTCTCCACAGAGAGGAAGCCTCACTGTGTTGCTGTGTGGAGAGAGTGGCTTAGTTGCAGCACTTGAGCAAGTTTTCCACCATGGCTTCAAATCAGCTCGCATCTTTCATAAGAATGTCTTCATCTGGGACTTCATAGGTAAATTAAAGCTGGTGTACATTGTTGTAAGGTCATTGAAATGTGTCTTAGAAAACTCAAAAAACCCAAGAATTTGAGCAAATAAGGGTTGGTGATAAGGGTATATGTTTTTCAAAGTAAATATCAAATAAGCAGTGTCTGTGCTTTTCATTCAGTCAACAAATATCTCTGTGTGTTCACAATATTCTAAACTATTTTAGATGCTCAAGATATACACTTCAAGTTAAAAGTAAACAAGACACAGAAATTCCTATGGTTGACAAACTTACAATCTTGTGGAGTCAGGAGGGCAAACAATACACAAAATCATAACAGATATGTAATTTATCTGATATGTTGGAAGGTCATCATTGATGCAGACAAAAATGGAGCAAGGCAAAAGGAAACGGAGTGGGAGTACTCTTTTAATTAGGAAGGTTATAGACCTTGTTGATAAGGTACTGTTGAGCAAAGACTTTAAGGACGTGAGGAAGTGAGCCTTGTGAATACCAGGAGGAGAGCACCCCAGGCTGAGACAGGTGCCCTTGCAGAGCAGGGTGGGGCTGTGCTTGGCTTTCTGTAGACTAGCAGCAAGGAGGTGAGTGTGACTGCAACAGAATGAGGGAAAGAGGTGGGTATTTGGAGAGAGGATTTTTATTGCTAGAGCCGGAGGAGGCCCTCTATTGTGGAGGGCCTTCTATGTCTTTGGAAGCAGTTGGTCTTTATCCTGAATGGAATGGGAAGTCATTGGAAGACTTGGCGCTAAGGTGTGCTTAGTTACTCAGTCGTGTTCAACTCCTTTGCGACCCCATGGACTGTAGCCTGCCAGGCTTCTCTGTCCATGGGGATTGGATTCTCCAGGCAAGAACACTCGAGTGGGTTGCCACACCCTTCTCTAGGGGATCTTCCCAACCCAGGGATCAAACCCAGGTCTCCTGCATTACAGGCAGACTCTTTACCGTCTGAGCTACCAGGGAGCTGAGGAATATGATATAATGTGTTTTAAAAAGATTACTCTAGTTCTGTGCTATCCAGTATGGTAACCGCTAGTCACGTGTGGCTATTTAAATTGACTTAATTTAAATCAAATTTTAAATTGACTCTCTTAGTCATACTGGCCCTACAAGGGGCTATAGAATTGGACCTTGCAGATATAGAATGTTTCCATCTTCGGGAAAGTTCAATTAGATTGTGGTTCTCTAGCTCCCTAAACTTTGCATTCTTTATTTTGCTATGCAGCTCTTCTACAATTCACAGTCTGTTTAACAGGGTGATTAATCGTTTCATGGTTTGTAAATAAGACCTGGATGAAGTGGTTGGTTTTATCCAAATTTGAACTTTTAGACAAAGAAAGGAAAGTGGACAGAGCTAGGCCCCTAGAGTGGGGTATTTTTTTCCTTTTGGAATGCACTGAATCTTACTAGTCCTGCTTCTGATATGTGTATTAATAACTCTTCCTCAGATTTACTGAAGCAGTTCTGTTTCAAGGACTTTGCTGCAGAATGTTAGCCAGCCATCCTATAACTGGAACAAAGGGCACCACCTCAGTGGCTACCATGTCTTTGCTACTTACGCCTAGAAGGATCCAGTCTTAACAGACAAGACCATGTTTATTTTTTTCTTTGCTATCAATTGCCATTTTTGAAGGTATTCTAAAGAGAGTAAGCTTTCTAACCATCTAGAGTGTAGTCTAGATTAGAAAATAAATATCTGGGAGCATATGGTTCTACCAGGAAACATGGGCCTTTAGGATTTATTGTGAAACCAATGATAAAATAATGGTTTTGGTTTTAGGAATAGCTATAATGCAAAGCATCTTTAGTATTTCCAGAATAAACTGTTTCATCTTTTTGTATATGAAGTATTAAGGTGTATTGTGATATAACTCTGATTTCCTTCCCCAGAGAGAGCAGTTGCTTATTTTGAAACCACTGACCAGATTCTAGATAATGAAGATGATGTCCTCATTCAGAAATCATCCTGCAAAACCTTCTGCCACTATGTAAATGCTATTAATACTGCACCCCGGAATATTGGGAAGGATGGCAAATTCCAGATCTTAGTTTGCCTTGGAACACGGTATTAAGCCAGTTCTTGACTTTCCCTGTCTTTGTCATGTGTTGAACAAGAATTTAGAAAGGTTTATACCAAACCATGCCCCTTCCAAAGCTCTGCGGTTGGTTTCCTCCATTTCAAGTTTTATGAGACTCCTCTGTATTGGGTGTTTGCTGTGTGTTGGGCACTATACTTAGCACTTCCCATGTATTATCTCATTTAACCCTCCTATCACTTCACCACCACCCCTGCATGAAGGAGCAAGCAATATCCCCACTGTATAGGTGAGAAAATAGAAAGTAGAAGAGGCACAGATAAGTTAACAGACTTTCCCAAGGTCACACAGCTAGAAAGAGGCAGAGCCAAGATTTATACCCAGTGTCACCCCAGAGCCCCAAGCTCTGAACCGTGACAAAGTACTGCACCATAGACAGGTGGAGGTAATGGACACAACAGCACACTCACACATACAGTTTTCTGTACAGAGCTTGTATGGTGTGTATACAGTACCATATTGCTTTAAATTTGATGACATTGTAGAATTCTTACTACGGAAAGTCTCTTTAAGACAGTTTCCTACCCCTTTCTTTTTGTAAAATGACACATAGGAGCTATACAATCCATTAATTTTAAAACAGCTGTCAGAATTGTAAGAAATGAACCACACAGACCCTTAGAAGATTTTTTATCCGTGCAGTGTTTGTTTCCTTCTAAGCCCAGCACCTCTTGTAGGATGGCCTAGCTGCCTTGTCATGAAGTGTACTGACAGCTGCTCAGCAAGGGTGTCTAAGCAACATAGCGACAGATACTAATGTCAGTTTAATTAGGAAACGTTAAAGATGAGATCCTGTCCTCTTGAAACAGCTAGTTATTTGAGCTAAATTCTATATTTCTTCTTAATAAAAGCTGTCCAACTTCAGCTGTGCTTTTTAAGTTCGAGCATGATCCTTATCTCCTTTTCTGTCTTTACTGTTGTGATTTATTAAATCAATGTACCACTTCTTTTTTGTAAGATCTACTTAATGTTTTCTGCTTTGATTTTATTCTTTTTATGTTGTGTAAATTTTTTTTTAAAGTGCTAGTCCCTACAATTTAATGGAGTCTTTCTTCCCAAAAGATCTACTGTGGCATGGCTTGTCACAGATGTCTGAATAACATCTCTGTTCAACAATACAAAATGACATTCTGCTTCTTTTTAAAAGAGGTAGAATCAGAATAGAGAATCTTTACCACATCTAAGTCTTGATGGCCAACTTGTGCAAACTCACTCTTATAATCTAATAGGTTTCCTTTCCCCCTTAGCGTACACTGTTTCATTACCTTATCTTTTTAACCAGTAATTATCCAACTACTTGACTTTGATTTTCTCTCTGGTGACCTCAGAGCTTGGCTAGATTTCACCCTGAACTTTCAGCCTCGCACCTTCTGTCCAAAGCTCCAGTGTGTGTGTAGTTGTGCAGCAGGGCAGCAGTGCTCAGGACTTGTTTCTATTTGGGTCTGCAGAGATCGCCTGCTCCCACAGTGGATTCCTCTGTTAGCCGAGTGTCCTGCCATCACCCGAATGTATGAGGAGAGCGCCCTCCTGCGAGATCACATGACGGTCAACTCCCTCATCCGCATTCTGCAGACCATCCAGGACTTCACCATAGTCTTAGAAGGCTCGCTCATCAAAGGAGTGGATGTGTAACCCAATTAGCTAGAAACTCAGTCCAGAACCCTTGTTCCTGAACCTTCCCCGACAACGGGGACGGATTTGGACTTGTCTGACAAGGCAGTGAGTCACTGCAGGGGCAGCACGGCGTGTCCCCCACTGTGAACAGTCCTCACACTGCAGACAAGGCAAAATGCTGTATTGTAGTTCATTTGAACCTGGAATTTAGTATAAAATAGAGTATTTTCATGTGTTAGATGTGTGTAAATATTCTCTCTTCTTTAAGAAATTCTATTACTCTAATAAGATACTTTTCTTAGATTGAATATTCCTGTAACTTAAAATCAGTAGCTTAAAAGTATTGGGAGTTGGGTAGTGGGGAGAGTGGTGCTAGTCAGGAAGAAGCCAGTAAACATGTAAATATAGTACAACCCATTGGGGCTTTTTATTTTCCTCCAGGTACCACAAAGGAATCCAGAAAGCATTGTTATGTACTCGCTAGCCATCCTGGTGTCTTACCCTTTATATTGTGAATGTAAACAGTTTACCTACTGTAGGGGAGAGTAGCCCTCATTTACATCTTTTAAGTTTCAGATGGTTTCATAATTTGAATTCAGCCACTCTTCCAGTCTTTTGGAAAAATTTTTTCATCAGCACAAGATAAAGCTATAATTCAAATATTTTAAATACTGGACCCCAGGAGCTTGGCTACACTGAAAAGAGAACACACAAAGCCCTGAGAAGTCTGTGAAATTGTGGGATTATATTAACTTCTTTACACTTTGCAAAGATTAGCCTAGACTAACTTCATCCTTGACATTTTTATTCTTGTTATTTGAGGTACTTTGGGGAGATGTGAATTTCAGAGTGTTGGCCTCATAGTCTTAAAAACTGCAAACAGCAGTTTGATTCTATACTTTTAATTTGGCCATCTCAACCCTGCAGTGGTCCCTTACCTCTCAAGAATAACCACAAACACTGTCTTTGTTTGGTTCCAATCACCCGCCTCCCCTCTTCCAGTGCCCATCCCCCCTCAGGAAATGGAAAGAATGTCTAAGAAGGAGGAGGACTCTGTGTGGCTTGGAATGTTTTTGTGAAAGTATTTGTTGACCATGATAATGCAAATACCAGAAGAGAGAAAGAATGAACCCTTTCTGGGTGTTTCAGGGCCAGCTGTATGTTCCTTTGTAAGCAGGGGTGAAAATGTAATACTGCGGCCCAGGAAGGTAAAAGCCAGTACTGCGCAGACTGGCAAAATGGAAGCCAGACAAGAGGCAACAGTTTGGAAGACCAAACGTTGTGAGAAACTTTGCAATTTGGTGTTTTTTAAGGACGTTAAATACAGTGTTAGCACGTTACCGAAAGTCTTCATGCTACGGTTGGTCTTGTAAGTAATTTAGACATTTGCACGTTGTTAGCAGTGAAATTGCCTTAGCAGAGCTCCAGGTTTTATTCCCAGTTGTGACTGAGAAGCAAAGTCATGGCCTCTCAGGACCCTTGTGTCATCTGAGGGTTCTGGGCTTTAGCCAATAGTGTTGCTTCGCTTTTTCTCTTGAGGAAGAAACTAGTGAAATAAGTGCCCCACTCCCGTTATCAAACACTGCATTCAGCCAAGGCACACTCCCTTTTAATATGTGACTGAGTCCTTGCGGAGGTAAGGGAGAACTGAAGGCAGCATTTAGAAACCATGGAAAGGGTTTAAGATGGTTCTGGGTGACCTGGGTAGACCAGAAATTTGTTTGCCTGCAGCTAAAGTTTGCCCACAGTGGTGTGGCTACCCCTGGGACATGGAGAGTCTATTATGGGACGTATCCAGAACCTGTTTCACCCAGGTGCTTACTGTTTCAATGATGAGAAACCACAGAATGATCCAATCTAGGGTCTTGTTACTTTTCCAAAGGCCTTGCTTCTGACACATTCTGGACAAACAGAGAGGTGACTTAGGTCAGCATGCTAGAATTGAGTCGTCTCATCTAGCCTTCTCATTTTACAGATGGGAAGACTTAAGGATCAGAGAGATTAAATCCTTACCTGCACACCTGGTCAGTGGCAGCACAGGGTGTAGAATTCATGTTTTTTTAATTATACCAGGCTACATGAGACTGGCCTTCAAGGCATTCATATTAATAATAAGTCTTTCTACCCTTGGATCTTAATTCATCCACCTATATAGGTAGCAGATAATGATTAATATTCATTTATAGTAATAATTTATAGGGATTAATATTCATTTTAACAAATTGTCCTTAAGTAATAGAAAATTACACCTGTTATAAAAAGTAGGAGCAGGAATTCCCTGGCAGTCCAGTGGTTAGGATGCCACACTTTTACTGCTGAGGACCTGGGTTTGATCCCTGGTCAGGGAACTAAAATCTCACAAGCCTTATGGCATGGCCAAAAACAAAACTAGGAGCAAAAGTGGATTTCAGACCTGTGAGTAAAACCACTACTTTAGAAAGTAATATCCCCCAAGAGTCTGACCTGAAGTTTCATCCCATTTTCTGTCATCTGACTACAGTAGTGAAATGACCAACTGCAGAAGAAGAGTCACCCCAGAGCGGACACGCCGTCTAGAGTGCTGTGCCCTTTAGTTACCACCGTGGGGGTCAGTACTCAGCCCAGTCATACAGCCTGTGCCCCAGACCCCTCGGACCTCCTCATGAGCTGCCCGAATGACCTATAGCCCATTCTTTTGAATATTTCTAGTGATGGGTAATGGTGGCTTTTCAGAAGAAATTTTATATTTGGAAACAAAAAGTTCTTAGAACCCAAGTTGATGAATGAAAACGATACTTAAGCAGAGTTTGGGGTCATGTAAGAGATACAGTAGGTAAGACAATTCTTACATGGCTTATAACTGTCTTTGAGTATCAAAGTATTTTGAGGACAGCAGCAAAATTCTTAGAATAAATGTACATATAAGTGTACACAGCCTTCCGACCTGACTTTGGAAAGTCACTCAGAGGTATACTTTTTGCTGTTAAGAGTATATCGCTATATCATCATACTTCAAAGTTAAAGTATACAAAAATCAAATTTGACTTTTTTCTTCAAAATAAATTAAAAGTTGTGCCTGGAGTCATGATTAGTATTTTCACAAAATAGCTTAAGAAGAAATTATTTTAAAATTAAATTGCCAAAAATGTTACCTCTTGAAATACTTATCTTCAAAGTGTTTTTCAAATGTTCTGAAACTCCTAATAATCACCTTTTTGATATAGGGCCATTACACCAGTGTTGGTATTATGTGTGAGACCCTGAAGCCGTGTTCTGTTTGGGGGCTCGTCTGCACCTTAAATGACTGCGGCTCAGTGTGGAACAGTATAAAGCAAGGTTCTCAGTGGAGAAAATGGGGCTACTGAGAACAGAAGGAAGGCCTCCCGACCTTCCCTTCCTCTTTCCCACTGTGGCAAGAATCTGGTAGAAACTGAAAGCTTGCAAAATTTACGATTTCCCTCTAAATTTTATTTTAAATATTTCATACATTTTGTACCTTTTGTAACCCTGTGGTATTTACTTTAACATGGCTTTTTAAGAAATCAGTTTAATGAACTTCTGTCACACTGTATGAATATACAGGGGAAATACTGAATTGCTCGTATTTCCTTTTTTGGCAATAAAGCACTATTATATGTAAATGGGAGTAAAAGAGGGATGGAGACTATACATAACAGTTTGTGTATAGTAAATGCTGACCCCTCAGATACTTTGAAACATGAGGCAACAGAAAAGGACCTCAGATTGCCCAGGGAAATATTTATTTGACAGCATTGGGAGTGTAGCTGTTAATTATAAAATAGCTTCTTTCTGCTAAGAATTATGATTTTTCAGTAGATTTTCATTTTGAGAACTGTTGAGTATTTTCTCTGTGAGGTTTATAGAAACTAGTCTATCTTTTTCACCATTTGGAAGGACAATCTGAACCGTAGCTATTTATATTTCAGTATTAATACACCTTCATTGATTGAGAATGGAGTCTTGAGATCTTCTCTACTTTTATAAAGTGAATTCTATTTCCACGTCATCCATGTCATTTGAAGTCCGTGTTTCTTATATAAGTACTTGTTATATTACCTTTTAGTGTAAAAGGAGAAACAAATAATAAACTACTAGGTCTCTTATTCCTATTAAAATCCATTTATAAAACTCTTGAATCAAACTGATTTCCAAGCTTTTTGAAGAGGCTACCAATGGAGTGTGATCAGAATTATCCAAGGAGAACCTCATCCTTTCAGATCTTAGCAGACCTGATTGTCCTCTCAAGGACAAAATAAAGATTGGATCCAGAAAGGTATCACACTGAGCAATTAATATCAGAGTGAAAAAAAATCATCAAAAACATTCTCCTCACTTGAATGAATCCAGCGTATCCTTGGGTTATGTGGGAGGGAGTTATGCTTGACACATTTACCTAAATGTATTTGTGTGTGGCCCAGTCTTTATTCCAAACACCAGACAGATCTTGTTAACAGTAGAGAGGTATGGTGAGAGTTCCTGTTGTCAATCAAATGAGGGTGTTAAACATATAGAAAGAATTCTCTGTGTTACACTTGAACCATGTATAAATGTATCCTGTGTGTCTTTTTTTTAAATAAGCATTTCTGCATTTAAATTATATATTTTTTTCTTTGTATTGTTAACAAAATGCATCAGAACTGGATTTTTTTTTCATCTGAACATAATTAAAATTTAAAAAGTATTGTGATATCAAGCACTTTAACATATGTATCAGAGAAACTGATGTGGGTTTTTCAGGTTTTGGAGTACATTTAAATATGACTTTTCATGCTTTGTTCTTTACAAATAAAACTGTGGGGTTGATACTTTGTTTTGCTTCATTATTGTAGAACCTTAATACTGAGTAGTGCACAGGGCCAGTGACTCCAGAAAGTAGAGCAATAAAGCCATTAGGAGAGAAAGCTACATGAAACCATTATGTAGTAGAAATATGAGCTTCCCAGATGGCACAGTGGTAAAGAATCCATCTGCCAGTGCAGAGGCACAAGTGTAGGTGCGGGTTCAATCCCTGGGTCGGGAAGATCTCCTGAAGTGGGAAATGGCAACCCGCTCTAGGATTCTTGCCTGAAGAATTCCACGGAGTGCGTACACACATGCATTCAGGGGCGCACATGCCCACACACACACACACACACACACACACACGATAGAAATATAATCTGCTGGGCAACTGGTTATTCCAGAAGCAGTAAAAAGAAAATGTGAACCCTATCTCACACCATATAGAAAAATCAGTTCTTAGCTTAACAATCTAAACATAAACAGCAAAAACAATTTTTGAAAGAAAACGTAGACTGTATTGATGGATGTGGGATAAACAAGACATTCAAAAATAACTAGCACTGTAGTCCTTACTGAAAGTGAAAGGCAGAGATGCACTGATTATTTACCACATGTTAAGCATTACTTTAGGTTATGACCATGCAGCAGTTTAAACAAACACACACATCAAATTCCTGCTTTTATGGAATTTATATTCTAATGGAGCAAATTACCTAATAAACATGACAAGTAATACATATAGTTGATGTTTAGTCTCTGAGTCACGTCCAACACTTTTGTGACCCCATGGACTGTAGCCCACCAGGCTCCTCTGTCCATGGAATTTTCCAGGCAAGAATACTGGAGTGGGTTCCTATTTCTTTCTCCAGGGAATGTTCCTACCCAGGGACCAAACCCACATCTCCCGCATTGGCAGGCAGATTCTTTACCAACTGAGCCACCTGGGAAGCCCAATACATGTGATAATTAGATAACAGTAATAACAAGCAAAGAAGAAGGATTGAAAGTGTGGCTGGGGCTGCTTAAAGATGGACTGCAATTGTAAATTGGGTTAGCCAGGGAAAGCCTCACTGAAAATGGAGTTGTCTTTAGCTGCGATTGGAAAAGCGTAAGAGAAACAAGTTTGCAGGAGGAACATCAAGAGCTTACTTTTGGCTGTAAGTTTGGCATGCCTGTTAGACATCCAAGGTAAAGATGTTGGATAGTTGCACTATGGATTCTGAGTTCAGGGGAAAATAATGGTGTATTTGTCAGGATCCAAATCAAGAGACAGAAACCACATAGCAATCTGAAGAGAGGTAGTTTAATGTTTAGAACTGTTAGAATTATCCAGAGAAATAGAGCTAAGGATGTATACAGATGTGTGTGTGTGTGTGTGTGTGTGTAGAGAGAGAGATTTATTTTAAGGAATCACCTGACAGTTGTGGAGCCATGGTAAATCCAAAATCTGCAGGTTAGGCTGGTGGACTGGAGACCCAAGGAAAGAACTGTAGTTCAAGTTCAAAGATCACTGACTGGCAGAATTTCTTCTTGCTCAAACGAGGTCAGTCTATGCTGAATTGAGGCCTTAAACAGATTGGATACATTATGGAGGATAATCTGCTTTACTCAAAGTCTACCAATGTGAATGTTTGTCTCATCTGAAAAACACTGTCACAGAAACTTCCAGAATAATGTCTGATTAAATATCTGGGTACCACGGCCCAGGTAAGTTAATGCATAAAATTAACCATCACAGACTACTATAATAAGAAACTGGAATGACGACGGATTTGCTACTAAGCAATAAAAAGAACTCTAAAGAATACAAAAATAGCACATATGGGGAGCAGCTACCAACTCTAGGGCTGAGGTAAGGTAAACCTCAAAGAGCCCCCTCCCACTTAGGCTGAGAGTCAGACTTTATTAGAGAGGGCACAGCCATGACCCGCTGGCTGGCAGAGGAGCTTACTGAGATGCTGCACCAGTGCCACTTGTTTGGAATCTGCTGTCAGGTGCCAGGGAAACATCCTTGGAGAGGTGGCATAGCCCAGAACTTGCTGGAAAGCCACTGGAGAAGGAGGTGCCAGGGAAGCCCTGCATGGAGAGGTGTGATACCAGTAAAGCTCGCTACAGAGCCCCCCAAGCCTCCCTACAGCAAGAGGTTAGCCTCTGAGACCGCAAGGACTTCCCTTGTGGCTCAGCTGGTAAAGAATCCACCTGCAGTGCAGGAGACCTGGGTTCGATCCCTAGGTTGGGAAGATCCCCTGGAGAAGGGAAAGGCTTCCCACGCCAGAATTCTGGCCTGGAGAATTCCATGGACCATATTGTCCATGGGGTTGCAAAGAGTCAGACACGACTAAGCGATTTTCACTTTCACTTTCCACAAGAGCCAGGAGCTGCACACTGGAGGAGCTCACAGAGGAGAGCACAGCAGAAGCTGGAAGAGAAGCTCCCTCCTCCAGTGCCTCTCCAGTGCATTCTATTAACAAAGATTAACACTGCCACCTGTCAGAAATGTCTACAAGAAGGTCTAGCTCCATTGCTGCAGAGCAAGATTTTTATTGCTATGGGGCAATAAATTGATAACTGCTCCAGACAGTTTAGTTCCTTATATTCAGTTAAGGAGGAAACAAAGGAGGGGAGTAGGAAAATGCAGGAGAAGATAAGAAGATAGTGAGCAAATGTCTCCAAACTTTATGAGGTAATGATTTAGAGCAGACACTGTCTGCCATGTTCATTTGAACTTAGTCCAGATGTATACAATTTTCATCCGCGCTCTTTAAAATATTGACTAACTGCAGTTACTATAATAAGGTCAGGAGGCTTTTGCAGTGTAAGGGAAAGAAGACCTCAGTGGCCACAATGGTGAAAAGCATTGGGTATGGGTATATTTTGAAGCTAAAGTCAGAAAGTTTCCTGATGGATTGAATATCGGGGATGAGGAAGAGTCAAAAATGACTCCAAGGGAAACCAGGAGAGCCACTAGAATCGTCACCTTCCTCAAGAACGTCAGGCTGGTGGCATCTTTCACCACCAGAGGCCTCACTCTAATTCTGCCCACACTCAGCTCACGCACTAACTACACCATCATGATCAACCAGGCCACACCATACACCTACCTACCCAGTGCTCTTTCAAGACGATGGGAACAGGCCCAACATGCCTAGCCACCCCCAGACCCTCAGAGCGCTGGAATGGCTGAAATGGCGGAAGAACTGTGAGCTCCTCTGTTGACAGGGACAGGGCCCCTCCCCGGCGGCCCCCAATAAAAATGTGAAAACCAAAAATGAAAATGACTCCAAGGATTTTGACCTGAACAAACGGGAAAGGAGAGGCTAGAATTTCTACTAACTGAGATGAGTAAGGATGTGGGGAGAACAGGATTTAAAGACAGATCAGGAGTTCAGTTTTGGACATGTTAAATTGCAGATATTGACTAGACATCCAAGTGAAAATGGTGAACAGGAAATTGAATGTCTGAGTCTGGATCTTCTGAGCTATTGGACTTCTGATATGCATTTTGGAGTTGCTGGCATGTATAGATAGAATTTAATGTTATAAAATTGGATGAGGACACAAAAGGAGTAAGTTATTAAATAATCTCTCAAAACTTTAATTTTCCAGTATTGTGACATGATTTGCTGTTTGACATTTACATTACTCTCAGTGTTTCACTATTCTAAACAATACTATAATGAACAAACATCCTTGCTTTGTGAGAAATTACCATTTTTATAGGTCAAAGACAAATGTCAACCCCATATGATTCAACCTAATATTTTTGATAATTCTTTTGGTTCTTTATCCTGATATGTGCTTTACTTTGATTAAAATAGATACTGTAACCTAGATGGAGCAATTACTCTCTGAGCAATCTAAAAATAAATCACTCTAGTCAGAGCCAACACGTGGGCCAGATGTTCCTTATACTCAACCCGGAGGCCTTTTACCTACCCATACTACCTACCTACTACTCATACCACCTAGCTACTTGTGTTAAGTGCCCCAAAACTCTTCCTTGATTTCCCTCTTACATCCTGTTCAAAAGCAGCAGGACTTCAAAATGCCTGGACACAAAAACAATGGACTCAATAAGAAATAGACAAAGTCTCAGTTATAGTAAGATAAAGCTCTCCTTTCTCAATAATTGATAAAGAAATAGATATCAGTAGAAACACAGAGGACTTGCACAACAGTACCAACCAACTTGACCTAATTGATATTATTAGAATGTCGAACACCACCAGAATACAAATTCTTTTCAAGTACACAAAGAACACTTACCAAGATTGCCCATATTCAGGTCAATAAAACATGTCAAATTTAAAAAGATTTAAGTCATGCAAAGTATGTTCTTTGGCCACAAGGGTCAAAAAATGAATCAAAACTGAAAGCAGAAAGTATTTTGAACCAAATGAAAATAAAGCATATCAATATTTGTGGGATACATCGAAAGCAGCTCTTAAAAAGAAATTAATTGCATTGAACACTTCTGTTGAGGAAAAAAAAAAGATCTCAAATCAATGACATATACTTCAGCCTTTAAAAACCTAAAAACAATAATATAATAAAGATCAGAGCAGAAATCAATTAAACAGAAAACAGAAAAAGAAAATCAGTGAAAACAGAAGGTAGTTCTTTGAGAAACCAATAAAATTGATAAAACTTTAGCCAGACTGATTACAGAAAAAAAAAAAAAAGACACAAATTGCCACATAAGAATGAGAGAGGTGATGCAAATACAGACATTACATACATTAAAAAGATAATAAGAGAATGTTATGAGTATCTTTTTGGCAAGAAATTCTGTATCTTAGATGGTAGATAAATTTCTTAAAGACATTAACTACCAAAGATCACTTAAGAAACAGATAAAATGAGTAGCCTATATGTATTACATTAAAGAAATTGAATTTGTTATTCAACTTTTTTTTATCTTTGTCATCTGAGTTTGTTTCCAAGGCAAAATATTCAACATCACAGTAATCCAAGTCAATGCCCCAACCTAGACTAATGCCAAAGAAGCTGAAGTTGAATGATTCTAGGAAGATCTATAAGACCTCCTAGAACTAACACCAAAAAAAGATGTCCTTTTCATTATAAGGGACTGGAATGTGAAAGTAGGAAGAGAAACCTCGAATAAGAGGCAAATTTGGCCTTGGAGTACAAAATGAAGGCAAAGGCTAGCAGAGTTTTGCCAAGAGAACACACAAGTCATAGCAAATACCCTCTTCCAACAGCACAAGAGATGACTGTATGCAGGGACATCACCAGATGGTCAATACTAAATCAGATTTACTATAGTCTTTTAAGCCGAAGATGGAGAAGCTCTACACAGTTGACAAAAGAAAACCAGTAGCTGACAGTGGCTCAGATCATGAGCTCCTTATTGCAAAACTCAGACTTACATTGAAGAAAGTAGGGAAAACCACTAGGCCACTCAAGTATGACCTAAGTCAAATCCCTATAATTATACAGTTGAGGTGACAAATAGATTTAAGGGACTAGATCTGTTAGACACAGTGCCTGAAGAAATATGGACAAAGGTACATAACACTGTACAGAGGGTGGTGACCAAAACCATCCCCAAGAAAAAGAAATGCAAGAAGGCAAGGTGGTTATCTGAGGAGGCCTTACAAATAGTTGAGAAAAGAAGAGAAATGAAAGGAAAGGAGAAAGGGGAAGATATGCCCAAATGAACGCAGCTTTCCAAAGAATAGCACGGAGAGATAAGAAAGCCTTCCTCCGTGATCATAGCGAAGAGATAGAGGAAAACAATGAGCTGATGCTGTGAAAGCGCTGCACTCAATATGCCAGCAAAATTGGAAAACTCAGCAGTGGCCACAGGACTGGAAAAGTCAGTTTTCATTCCAATCCCAAAGGTCAATGCCAAAGAATGTTCAAATTACTGTATAATTGCATTCTTTTCACATGCCAGCAAGATTATGCTCAAAATCCTTCAAGCTAGGCTTCAGCAGTATGTGAATCGAGAACTTCCAGATGTACAAGTTAGATTTAGAAAAGGCAGAGGAACCAGAGATCAAATTGCCAACATATGCCAGATCATCGAAAAAGCAAGGAAATTAAAAAAAAAAAAAAAAAAACATCAACTTCTGCTTCACTGACTATGCTAAAGTCTTTGACTGTGTGGATCACAACAAACTGTGGAAGACTCTTAATGAGATGGGAATACCACAACACATTACCTGCCTCCTGAGAAATATGTGTGCAGACAGAAGCAACAGTAAGAACTGGACATGGAACAATGGACTGGTTCAAAATTGGGAAAGAAGTACGTCAAGGCTGTATATTGTCACCCTGCTTATTTAACTTCTATGCAGAGTATATCATGCGAAATGCTGGGCTGGACGAAGCATAGGCTGGAATCAAGATTGCCAGAGAAATATCAACAACCTCAGATATGTAGGTGATACCATTTTAATGGCAGAAAGTGAAGAGGATCTAAAGAGCCTCTTGATGAAGGTGAAATGGGACAGTGAAAAAGCTGGCTTAAAACTCGATATTCAAAAAGTTAAGATCATGCCATCAGGTCCTATCACTTCAAGGCAAACAGATGGGGAAAATGTGGAAACAGTGTCAGATTTCATTTTCTTGGGCTCCAAAATCACTGCAGACGGTGACTGCAGCCTTGAAATTAACAGACGCTTGCTTCTTGGAAGAACAGCTATGACAAACTTATACAGTGTATTAAAAAGGAGACATCACTTTGCAGACAAAGGTATATATAGTCAAAGCTAAGTATGGTATCTTTTCTGGTAGTTGTGTATGGATGTGAGAGTTGGACTATAACGAAGATTGAGTGCCGAAGAATTGATGCTTTCAACAGACACGTGTACCCCAGTGTTCATCGCAGCACTGTTTACAATAGCCAGGACATGGAAGCAACCTAGATGTCCACCGGCAGATGAATGGATAAGAAAGCTGTGGTACATATACACAATGGAATATTACTTAGCTATTAAAAAGAATGCATTTTAATCAGTTCTAAAGAGGTGGATGAAACTGGAGCCTATTATACAGAGTGAAGTAAGTCAGAAAGAAAAACACCAATACAGTATATTAACACATATATATATGGAATTTAGAAAAATAATAACAAGGACCCTCTATGTGAGACAGCAAAAGAGACACAGATATAAAGAACAGACTTTTGGACTCTGTGGGAGAAAGCGAGGGTGGGATGATTTGAGAGAATATAATAACATATATATTATCATATGTGAAATAGGTCACCAGTCCAGGTTTGATGCATGGGCCAGGGTGCTCAGGGCTGGTGCA
Source organism: Bubalus bubalis (assembly GCF_019923935.1). Classification (NCBI taxonomy): domain Eukaryota; kingdom Metazoa; phylum Chordata; class Mammalia; order Artiodactyla; family Bovidae; genus Bubalus; species Bubalus bubalis. The sequence goes on along the minus strand of NC_059160.1, from coordinate 41,238,830 downwards.
TTGGGATGACCCCGAGGGATGCGATGGAGACGGAGGTGGGAGGGGGTTCAGGATGGGGAACACATGTACACCCATGGCTGATTCAAGTCAATGTATGGCAAAAACCACTATAATATTGTAAAGTAATTAGCCTCCAATTAAAAGAAATAATTAAAAAAAAAAAGAATTGATGCTTTCAAACTGTGGTCCTGGAGAAGATTCTTGAGAGTCCCTTGGACAATGAGATGAAACCAGTCAATCCTAAAAGAAATCAACCCTGAAATTTCATTGGAAGGACTGATGCTGAAGCTGAAACTCCAATACTTTGGCCACCTGATGCAAAGAGCTGACTCATTAGGAAAAACCTTGATTCTGGGAAAGATCGAGGGCAAGAGGAGAAGAGGGTGACAGAGGATGAGATGGTTGGATGGCATCACTGACTGAATGGACATGAGTTTGAGCAAGTTCCAGGAGATAGTGAAGGACAGGGAAGCCTGGTGTGCTGCAGTTCATGGGTCACAAATAGTCAGACACAACTTAGCACCTGAACAACAACAAATTAACCTTCTCCCAAAGAAAAACTCCAAGTCCAGATAATTTTACTAGTGAATTCTATCCAAAATTTAAGGAATAAATAATGAAAATTCCATACAAAGTTTTCCAGAAAATGGATAAAGAAGTCTGTGTTAGTTTGTTAGGGCTGCCATAACAAAGACTAGTTGGCTTAAGCAACAGAAATTTATTTTCTCCATATTCCGAAGGCTAGAATTCTGAGAGCATGGTGTCAGCAGGACTGGTTTCTTCCACGGCCTTTCTCTTTGACTTACAGATGGCTGTCCTCTTTCTGTCTTCATATGGTCTTCTCTCAGTGGATGTCTGGTCCTAACTTCCTCCTCCTCTAAGGTCACCAGTCATATTGGATTAGGGCCAACCCTAATGACTTCATTTCAACTTACCTCTTTAAAGACCTTATCTCCAAATACTGTCACAATCTGAGGTACTGGGGGTTAGGATTTCAACACATGAATTCTGAGAGGATACAATTCAGCCCACGACAAGGTAATAGTCAGCACTGCCCTGATACCAATATCAAACAAATTACAAGAAAAGAAAAATACAGACCAAGAACTCTTATGAAGGTAGGTGTTAAAATTCTTAACAAAATATTAATTCAAATTCTATGATACAAATATATGTCATGTATAATTGGGGTCTATTAGGGAAAACAAGGTTGGGTTAACATTCAATCAAGCAATTTAATTCACCATACTTACAGACTAAAAAAATAAAAGCAAGTTATAGGTTCACCCCAATAGAGGCAAAAAAATTGACAAATTCTAAAAAAGCAAATTGGCTGTCTGGGGAGGCCTTACAAATAGCTGTGAAAAGAAGAGAAGTGAAAAGCAAAGGAGAAAAGGAAAGGTATAAACATCTGAATGCAGAGTTCTAAAGAATAGCAAGAAGAGATAAGAAAGCCTTCTTCAGCGATCAATGCAAAGAAATAGAGGAAAACAACAGAATGGGAAAGACTAGGGATCTCTTCAAGAAAATCACAGATACCATAAAGGACAGAAATGGTATGGACCTAACAGAAGCTGAAGATATTAAGCAGAGATTGCAAGAATACAAAGAAGAACTATACAAAAAAGATCTTCACGACCCAGATAATCACAATGGTGTGATCACTGACCTAGAGCCAGACATCCTGGAATGTGAAGTCAAGTGGGCCTTAGAAAGCATCACTACGAACAAAGCTAGTGGAGGTGATGGAATTTCAGTTGAGCTATTCCAAATCCTGAAAGATGATGCTGTGAAAGTGCTGCACTCAATATGCCAGCAAATTTGGAAAACTCAGCAGTGGCCACAGGACTGCAAAAGGTCAGTTTTCATTCCAATCCCAAAGAAAGGCAATGCCAAAGAATGCTCAAACTACCGCACAATTGCACTTATCTCACACGCTAGTAAAGTAATGCTCAAAATTCTCTAAGCCAGGCTTCAGCAATATGTGAACCGTGAACTTCCTGATGTTCAAGCTGGTTTTAGAAAAGGCAGAGGAACCGGAGATCAAATTGCCAACATCCACTGGATCATTGAAAAAGCAAGAGAGTTCCAGAAAAACATCTATTTCTGCTTTATTGACTATGCCAAAGCTTTGACTGTGTGGATCACAATAAACTGTGGAAAATTCTGAAAGAGATGGGAATACCAGACCACCTGACCTGCCTCTTGAGAAACCTATAAGCAGGTCAGGAAGCAACCGTTAGAACTGGACATGGAGCAACAGACTGGTTCCAAATAGGAAAAGGAGTGCGTCAAAGCTGTATATTGTCACCCTGTTTAACTTATATGCAACCTGTTTATTTAACTTATATGCAGAGTACATCATGAGAAACGCTGGACTGGAAGAAACACAAGCTGGAATCAAGATTGCCGGGAAAAATATCAATAACCTCAGATATGCAGATGACACCACCCTTATGGCAGAAAGTGAAGAGGAACTCAAAAGCCTCTTCATGAAAGTGAAAGTGGAGAGTGAAAAAGTTGGCTTAAAGCACAACATTCAGAAAACGAAGATCATGGCATCCAGTCCCACCATTTCATGGGAAATAGATGGGGAAACAGTGGAAACAGTGTCAGACTTTATTTTTGGGGGCTCCAAAATCACTGCAGATGGTGACTGCAGCCATGAAATTAAAAGACGCTTGCTCCTTGGAAGGAAAGTTATGACCAACCTAGATAGCATATTCAAAAGCAGAGACATTACTTTGCCAACAAAGGTTTGTCTAGTCAAGGCTATGGTTTTTCCTGTGGTCATGTATGGATGTGAGAGTTGGACTGTGAAGAAGGCTGAGCGCTGAAGAATTGATGCTTTTGAACTGTGGTGTTGGAGAAGACTCTTGAGAGTCCCTTGGACTGCAAGGAGATCCAACCAGTCCATTCTGAAGGAGATCAGCCCTGGGATTTCTTTGGAAGGAATGATGCTAAAGCTGAAACTCCAGTACTTTGGCCACCTCATGCGAAGAGTTGACTCAGTGGAAAAGACTCTGATGCTGGGAGGGATTGGGGGCAGGAGGAGAAGGGGACGACAGAGGATGAGATGGCTGGATGGCATCACTGACTTGATGGATGTAAGTCTCAGTGAACTCGGGGAGTTGGTGATGGACAGGGAGGCCTGGCGTGCTGCGATTCTTCGGGTCGCAAAGAGTCGGACATGACTGAGCGACTGATCTGATCTGATCTGATCTGACTGTTCATTCAAGATTTAGGAAAAAAACCTAAAATTCTTCCTCATATCTTCCTCACATCAGATATACTGGGTTCATGGGTTAGAAACTGCTTAAAATCATCTGCAAAAATCTACAGCTAACATCATCCTTTATGAAATACTGAGTGCTTCCCCCATAAGATCAAGAACAGGCAGATATCCACTGTTAACACTTCTATTCAACATTGTACTGTAGTTTCTAATCAGTGCAATAAAATAAGAAAAAGAAAAGGCATAAAGATTGGAAAGAAAGAAATAAAATTGTCTTTATTCACAGATTAATGATTGTCCATTTATCAACAGACAATCCTATGGGATTTACTAAAAACTTACTGATGCTAGTGAGTGAGATTAGCAAGGTCGGAAGATATATAGTCAAGGTACAAAAATTAATTGCATTTCTATATGCAACAGCATTACAAATCTGAGATACTTGGGGATAAATTTGACAAAAAATGGGCAAGACTCACTCACTGAAAACTATTGAGGAAAGCTAAAGTCCTAAATACATGCAGAACTATAGTGTGGTCCTAGATCAGAAGATTCAGTATTATTAAGGTGTCAGTTCTCCCCAAATTGATCTATAGAGTCAATGCACCTAATTCAAACTCCCAGCAATCGTTTTCACAGAACTTAACAAACTGTTTCTAAAACTTATGGAATTTGAAAGCCCTAGAAGAGCCTAAATTATATGGAACTAGAGTTTAAAAAGAAACTTGGAAGACTTACACTACCTGATTTCAATACAGTGAATCCCCTACATATGAATGAGTTCCATATTAAAAGCACATTCATAAGTCCAATTTGTTTGTAAGTTCAACAAAGTTAGCCTAGGTGCCCAGCTAACACCATTGGCTATATAGTATTATACTGTAATAGGTTTATAATACTTTTAATATAAAGAATACATAAAAACAAAAAATAAAACATTATTAATCTTACAGTACAGTACTTCGAAAAGTGCAGTAGTACAGTATAATAGCTGGCATACAGAGGCTGGCATTAAGTGAATAAGCAAGAAGAGGTAGTGACCGTAGGAGGGAGAGAAGGTGGGAGGTGGTAAAGCTGAAGGATCATCAGCAGTAGGAGAGAAAGGGCAATTTCACTCATGCCTAATGTTGACAGAACACTCTCTCTCTGAAAGTTTGTAACTTGAAGATTCATGTGTAGGGGACTTGTGTGTGTGTGTGCTCAATCACTCAGTCATGTCCAACTCTTTGCAGCCCCGTGGACTGTAAGCTGCCAGGCTCCTCTGCCCACGGAATTTTCCAGGCAAGAATACTGGAGTGGGGTGCCACTTCCTACTCCAGGGGATCTTCCAGACCCAGGGATTCACCTCCTGCATTGGCGGGTGGATTCTTTACCACTAGCACCACCTGGGAACCCCTTTAGTGCTTATACTTAAAGCTACAGTGATTAATACAGTGTGGGGGAAATTAAGGTAAAGCTAGACAAATCTAGGTCAACTGAACAAAAAGTCTGGTAACACACCCACACATACATGCTCAATTGCTCAACAAAGTTATAAGGGTTGTTAAGTGTCAAAAGGATAGTCTTTTCAGTGAATGGCCCTGGAACAATTGAATAACTACATGCAAAAGAAATGAAGTTTGATCCACACCTCACAGCATATATTTTCAATCAACTCAAAATGGATCACAGATACAAATGTAAATTTTAAAATTAAAAAACTGATAGAATATAGAGTAAATGACCTTGGGTTAGGCAAAGATTTCTGATATGACAAATAATACAGTCCTTAAAACTGATAAATTTGACTAAACAAAAATTAAGAATGTATGTATGCTTTTTGTTCAAGTTTCAGACATATATTAATTAGTGTAAACCCTCAACACAATACACAATCATGATTTCATGCATTTAAAGGGGAAATATTTCCTGGTTAAATAGAAAATTTTACAAATGACTTCTGGAAGACCTTCATTCTAAGCAGCTTTATAGTCAAACATTTCATTTAGGAGTCTGGACCTTCTTTCTTCAACTTACTGTAATCCACAGTCACTGAATAGAACTTACCTTGATCACTGGGATTCAGTTTCTTCTGGCTTATTCTTTCTGTTCCAACTGATCGGACAATGCCAGATACAAGGCACACGTGCTGCTCCAGTAGCTCCAGCTCCAATAAATACAAGGAAAGAAACCAACCTTGTATGTTTCTTGGCCTAACCAAGGATCTAGTGGAGCATATTTGATCTGAAAGGAGACGAGAACAAATCCGCCAGGCCCCAGACTAAGTAGTCTCTGCCCAAATGTACACATTTTGGAAGATACTTTTAGAAAAATGTAAAAATAAGCCATAGGTTAGGAGAACATTAGCAAATCACATATATGATAAAGGACTTGTATCCAACATACATAAAGAACTCTCAAAATGCAATAAAGAGTCCAACAACAAAAAGTGACAATTGATTTGAAAGGATACTTCACCAAAGAAGACATTTTTTGTGTTAATTGCTCAGTCGTGTCCAACTCTTTGCGACCCCCATGGACTATAGCCCACCAGGCTCCTGTGTCCATAGAATTCTCCAGGCAAAAATATTGGAGTGGGTTGCCACTCCATTCTCCAGGGGATCTTCCCGACCCAGGGATTGAACCAGGGTCTCCAGAATTGCAGACAGATTCTTTACCATCTGACCCACCAGGAAGCCCTCCTGACATATTGATGGCAAAAAGCACACAAAAAGATGTTCAGCATCATTAACTATCTGAGAAATGCAAATTAAAATAAGATACCATTGCACGCCTCTGAGGATGGCTAAAATTGAAAGGACTGGCCAGACCAAATAATGGTAAAGGATGTATAATAATCAATTTTCATACACTGCTGACGGCAATGTAAAATAGTACAACTACATTGGAAAACAGTTTGACAGTTTCTTAAAAACTTTGACATATACCAATAGTATGATCCAGCCATTCTATTAAGAAGTAATTAATTACTGAAAAGAAATAAAATCATATGTCCACAAAAATACTTGCATATGAATGTTAATCACAGTTTCATCTGTAATAGCCAAAAACTGGAATCAACCATACAATCAACAGATGAGTGGACAAATAATTTGTGGTATATCCATACAATAAAATACTACTCAGCAATAAAAAGCAGTAAACTATTAATACATGCAACAACACAGATGCAAACAATTTAAAAAAAAAGAGCCATGCAAATAACCTGTAGTGACAAAAGATAATCAGTTGCTGCTTGGAGAGGGGCCTGGAGGGAGGGGTTAACAGAAGCCCAAGGAAACTTTGGAGGTAACAGATATATTCATAATCTTAACTGCAGCGGTAAGTTTCATGAGTACATACTCATGTCAAAATTGCATACTTTAAGTATACGAAACTTGTTGAAAGTCAATGACACCTCAAGGTTTTTTTAAAAATATAACTGAAAAGTTGAGAATACACACATTATAATTAAAATGTAATATTAAACAAAGGAAAAACCCAATAACTTGATTTATCAATCGTTCCCGTCTACCTCATTCTATAAGCTGCTTAGTTTCATCACGTCTTTATCCACAAGCACTGAAGGCATTGATGCCAAAGGCTAGAAGAGGTCAGGTAAATCTAGACAGACCCAAGAAGCGCCAGCATCAAGAACCGCAGGCATACAACTGCAGTCACAGTTACACGTTCTTTCAAAAAAGACAACCTGCATTTTTGCTTCTATGTTTCTACTTGGCATGTTGTTAGTTCAGTTCAGTTGCTCAGTCGTGTCTAACTCTTTGTAAACCCATGAACCACAGCATGCCAGGCTTCCCTGTCCATCACCAACTCCCGGAGTCCACCCAAACCCACGTCCATTGAGTCGGTGATGCCATCCAACCATCTCATCCTCTGTCGTCCCCTTCTCCTCCTGCCCTCAATCTTTCCCAGCATCAGGGTCTTTTCAAATGAGTCAGCTCTTCGCATCAGGTGGCCAAAGTACTGGAGTTTCACCTTCAACATCAGTCCTTTCAATGAACACTCAGGACTGATCTTTAGGATGGACTGGTTGGATCTTCTTGCAGTCCAAGGAACTCAGAAGTCTTCTCTACCACCACAGTTCAAAAGCATCAATCCTTGGGCGCTCAGCTTTCTTGACAGTCCAACTCTCACATCCATACATGACCACTAGAAAAACCATATCCTTGACTAGATGGGCCTTTGTTGACAAAGTAATGTCTCTGGCATGTTATAGTGACTCTTTAATCTTCTTTCCTTAAAACCCTTGCAGGACCCTTAGTGTGCCCATTAATCCCAAATTATTGTATCATGATCCTATGCAAACTTAACCAAGCCCCCTTCCCCATGGAAAGTTCTGCCTTAGACCAATCTCCAAAACTTCAGTAAATATCCAAACTCCACCCTTTGCCCTCTGATAGGTTACTAAGACTCTGTCAAGGTAAAGCTCTTCCTTACTGTGCAAGCAATAAACAGAAAGTTTTGATGATAATTCAGGAAGCCAGTGTTCAACATTATTGATTGTGTATTTCCTCTTCTGAGTTATTTTAGTAACCTTTTCCCATTCATTTTTAATATGCGGCTTTGACTTATAGTTTAAAAACATTTTGGAGCTATTCTTTGGTCTATATGATGTCAGTATTTTCTCACTTTCCTTTTAGGTTTGGGGATTTTCTGTTGCACAGAAAATTTAAGCTTTCAATTGTTTAAAATTATTAACCATTCCTTAAAAATAAATCAATAAATAAAGCGGTACAGCTTCTGGTGCCATACTGCCTGGTTGCAAATCTCTGCTGCTTACTAGCTGAAGACCCTTGTTTATCACTTAACTCTCTGGGAACCTGGTTCCCTCATCTTTTTCCCCACAGGAATGCAAGCTCCACAAAGGAAGCATTTTTGATCGTTTTGTTAATTGCTGTAGCTCTGGGAACAGTGCCTGACACACAGCGCTCAATAAATATTTGTTAAATGAATGAATCTACAAAGCCAGACCAATAATCTTATTTGCCTCATATGGTTGTTATGAGAACAAACTAATCCTTGTAAATTTTGGTCTAGAACAATGCCTGGCACACAGTAAGAATGCAAGAAATGTCAGCTTCCCCACCCCCAATACCAGAATCCCGCCTCTTTGTGAAGTCTTACCTGAATACCCCTCTCCTCCATCTTCCTTTCTCCCTTGTCCACTCCCGCCGGATTTGCATCTCTGTTCCTCTTTAGCAGCACCCACATGTCACGACTCAGATAATCACGATGGTGTGATCACTGACCTAGACATCCTGGAATGTGAAATCAAGTGGGCCTTAGAAAGCATCACTACGAACAAAGCTAGTGGAGGTGATGGAATTCCAGTTGAGCTATTCCAAATCCTGAAAGATGATGTTGTGAAAGTGCTGCACTCAATATGCCAGCAAATTTGGAAAACTCAGCAGTGGCCACAGGACTGGAAAAGGTCAGTTTTCATTCCAGTCCCAAAGAAAGGCAATGCCAAAGAATGCTCAAACTACCGCACAATTGCACTCATCTCACATGCTAGTAAAGTAATGCTCAAAATTCTCCAAGCCAGGCTTCAGCAATACGTGAACCGTGAACTTCCTGATGTTCAAGCTGGTTTTAGAAAAGGCAGAGGAACCAGAGATCAAATTGCCAACATCCGCTGGATCATCGAAAAAGCAAGAGAGTTCCAGAAAAACATCTATTTCTGCTTTATTGACTATGCCAAAGCTTTGACTGTGTGGATCACAATAAACTGTGGAAAATTCTGAAAGAGATGGGAATACCAGACCACCTGATCTGCCTCTTGAGAAATCTGTATGCAGGTCAGGAAGCAATAGTTAGAACTGGACATGGAACAACAGACTGGTTCCAAATAGGAAAAGGAGTACGTCAAGGTTGTATACTGTCACCCTGCTTATTTAACTTCTATGCAGAGTACATCATGAGAAACGCTGGACTGGAAGAAACACAAGCTGCAATCAAGATTGCTGGGAGAAATATCAATCACCTCAGATATGCAGATGACACCACCCTTATGGCAGAAAGTGAAGAGGAACTCAAAAGCCTCTTCATGAAAGTGAAAGTGGAGAGTGAAAAAGTTGGCTTAAAGCTCAACATTCAGAAAACGAAGATCATGGCATCCCATCACTTCATGGGAAATAGATGGGGAAACAGTGGAAACAGTGTCAGACTTTATTTTTGGGGGCTCCAACATCACTGCAGTTGGTGACTGCAGCCATGAAATTAAAAGACGCTTACTCCTTGGAAGGAAAGTTATGACCAACCTAGATAGCATATTCAAAAGCAGAGACATTAAAAAAAAAAAAAAGGCAGAGACATTACTTTGCCAACAAAGGTCCGTCTTGTCAAGGCTATGGTTTTTCCTGTGGTCATGTATGGATGTGAGAGTTGGACTGTGAAGAAGGCTGAGCGCTGAAGAATTGATGCTTTTGAACTGTGGTGTTGGAGAAGACTCTTGAGAGTCCCTTGGACTGCAAGGAGATCCAACCAGTCCATTCTGAAGGAGATCAGCCCTGGGATTTCTTTGGAGGGAATGATGCTGAAGCTGAAACTCCAGTACTTAGGCCACCTCATGAGAAGAGCTGACTCATTGGAAAAGACTTTGATGCTGGGAGGGATTGGGGGCAGGAGGAGAAGGGGACGACAGAGGATGAGATGGCTGGATGGCATCACTGACTCGATGGACATGAGTCTGAGTGAACTCCGGAGTTTGTGATGGACAGGGAGACCTGGCATGCTGTGATTCATGGGGTCGCAAAGAGTCGGACACAATTGAGCGACTGAACTTAACTGAACATGTCACTTCGAGTTCTTAACTTTTGGGCAGCTCTAAGCCCCTCTGAGAATCCAAGGAGAGCTATAAACACTCACCCTAGAAAAATACACCTATGCACAAGCTACTTTTCAGTACAATTTCAAGGAGCTCATAGAATCTAGATTCCTGAATTAAGTAGACCTTAATGTCAAAACTCCGTACTGCTTAGTAGCAACAAAGCTTAACAGGTCACAGGAAATTTCTCAGAGCAGGTCTTAAGGGTTAAAGTACAAACTGAGCATCAAGAGCAGAGCTCCTCTGGGTTGCAAATTTCTTTCTCCTTTTGAAGAGATGAGGATTATTCCTTCCTGACTGTCCTTTCAGCGCTGACCCTTCACCCTAACCGGACAGGGAAAAGCTGTTGGGTACGAGGGGCCGGGAGGAAGGGGGTTCTTAGTGAAAGCAGGGGGCTTCAACAGATTCCAAGATGAGCCGTAAACTTCCTAAACTTCGGCCACCCAGTCTCCCGGTTGGTAGTCAACAAATTCTCACCAACATAATGAACCGAGTTCCAGTCTTCTCAAGCAGGAAAGAGGGGTAAAACGGAAGACTGTCATACTGCCCTCTCGGGAAAAGAGGCAGACTGGGCAGTATGCAAGTGAAGAGCCCTGGACCCTGTGACTACCCGCGTAACTTCTATCAATTCTGTAAACTTCCTAAGCCTCCGTTTTGCCCTAAGAATGGGAATTAGCAGAATGAACCTCGTACTTTGGTTGTGAGGTAACTAAACCACCGACACACTGTCTTGCACCTGGAAGCACCCAATAATTATGAGCTGGTTTTTTTATTAACATTAAATAACAACCGGAAGGAAGGACGTTGCCTGCTTACCAACCTTGTGGGCCTGGAGTCGGCTCAGAGGCAGGAGAGCGGCGCGCAGAGCGCTGGCCTGGGCGGGGCCTGCGCCACCTCCCGGCCTCCCCCAGCCACAGGCCCGCCTACTTCTATACTTTTGCCCCCCTTCCAGGGAGGCGGCCCCTTACCTTGTCGGTGTTCCGGAACTCCCTAGACAGAAATGCGCAGAGCCTCAAGGGGTTCCCTACCTCCCCCTCCTTTTAGCCACGGGCTGAGACTTCCTCATCTACGGATGGTTCTGTCAGAGTCAAAAATTACTGGACTCCGAGAAAGATGAAGGCCAGCCTTTTATTTTGATTAGAAGCAATCCCGGAGGGGAGAATGGATACATGTATATGTAAGGCTGAGTTCCTTTGCTGTTCACCTGAAACTATCACAACACTGTTTGTTAACCAGCTCATACCCCAATACAAAATAAAAGGTTAAAAAGAAAGCAACAGTCCCAGAGGTGAAGTGATTTGCCCAAAGTCGGCAACTTCCTGAAATTAGAAACCAATCGGAAGACTTCCATGTGGGTGTTCTTTCCGCTGTTATCAGGTTACCTCAGAGCCTTAGGATCTGCTTTTGAAAAGGAACGAAGAGGTCGGTTAGGGAAAGCCACTGAAGGAAAAAATATTCGGATTTGGTAACTGCTTATGGCAGGGGTTGAAAGAGTGGGGGGTGATACAGTGTGTAATCGGCTTCCCCCCAAAAAACACAATGTAAACAATTTTAGAATTGTTTTAGATCATGAATTTTAGTTGAGTGTATCTTCGGGCAGGGGCGGGGGAGCGGGGACTTAACCTGTTTTGTTTACCCAGCCAAGTGCCTAATGCAGAGTACCTAGTAAACGTTTGCCACCTGAATGACCGCGTGGCTGGGCGCGCCCCATCCACCATCGAGGTGCTGGAGGGTTTGTGGAGCCAAGCCCCACCTGGGAGGCACGTACGTCTTTCTTTTCCAGTTTTTCTCAGTTATGGCTTTGCCCTGAATATTCTTTGTTCTTAAATCCTTGACTGCATCTCTTGATTATTTCCTTAGGATATTTTCCTAGATGTGGGATTACTGTGAAGGGTATGCACACATTTAAGGCTCTAGATTCAGAACCCCTCCAGCGCTGCAAGAATGAGTCAGCTTCCCAGCGAGCTGGCTCTAACTAGGTATTAACAGGCTTCATTTTATTTATTTATGCCATCTTGATAAAACAAAAGTATTTTATTTGCCTTTCTTTGTGGACTAATAAGACTGACATTGAAGTAATTTTAAAGAAATGCTATAAGGAGCCCGGAGAAATACTTGTGTGCGGTGGGAGACCAGTGAAATTAGGCACCTTCTGCCCCAAAAGGGGAAACCTAAGGGCAACCATTGTTGGGAGCAATTTGACCTGAAGATGTAAACATCTGAGCCTTCCTAGAGAGGCTCCCCCTGGGCCAGGGAGGGGAGCTGTGATTTACGCCTTTCCCTCTGCTACTTTCATTTCCTGATGAGTTAATATTTTAAAACTAATGAAAAACCAGTATACGTGTCTTTAAGGACAACAAGAGAAGGCAGAAGTGGGAAAACTATTTCAAGTTAAAGTCCTGGAGAAAGGGGAGGGGTGAGTGGTGAACTGTGAAACATGTTTCCACAAGATAGGAGGTAAGTCCTTGGGGGTCTGCTGCCAGTCTGGAGGGGCCCAAGGTGGGGTCTAGAGAGTTTGTATGTGAAAGGCTGCTCTTTGGTTGTGGAACTTATGAGGACAGGGATCCCCGAAGGACCTGGAAGGGGCTTTTAATGCACTTTGGAGGCTCACAGTTAAATCTCCAGGGACAAAGGAAAGCAGTAAGGAAGTGGAGGGAACCATGCAGCCCAGTCTGCTCTCAAGAGTACTGAGAAGGGAGCCTGTGGTTTTCCCAGAGAAAAGGCAACCACGAGCTGGGGAGCTTTTCTTGATTTATGAAACAATGAGGACTTCCCACCCTGCTAGAGCCAGGAACCAGCCCCAGTTCTTCTGAGGTCCACTGGGTTCTTTTACAAACCATACGGAGGAGGAGAACTATTTTACAAATGTTTACAGGCAGTTTTATTGACTAAACTAGCTCTCATTTACTCTCAACTAAATTTATAGTCTTAATTGCCATCATTACCATTTTTCTTGATAATAAACATACAAGATGTGTTTTATAGTTGGTGGGTGTTTTTTTTTTAATTAGCTTTGTGGGGGAGTTTATTTTCTTGATTGCTTTAAATTTCCTATTAAAGTCTTAAATTTAACAATCAGCTTCTCGCAGCTCAGCAATCTACGAATTTTTATGTCACTTTAATTCTTCTGAAAGAGCTTAAGCCAAATATGAACCAGTAGTTCTTAGAGGTTTAAATGAGTGATTTCAAAATCTTGTTACACTTCAAAATTATTTAGCTACTTTTAGAAAAAAAATTACAGTTGCCCCTGCCTCCTTTTTGAGAGACTAATTTTATAGGATTGGGACATCCCCTGGAACTGTTTTTTGTTTTGTTTTGTTTTTAAGCCTCCTTGGCGATCTTTTGGGATTCCCTGGTGGCTCAGACCGTAAAGCATCTGTCCGCAATGCAGGAGACCTGGGTTCGATCCCTGGGTCAGGAAGATCCCCTGGAGAAGGAAATGGCAACCCACTCCAGTACTCTTGCCTAGAAAATTCCATGGATGGAGGAGCCTGGTGGGCTACAGTCCATGGGGTCGCAAAAAGTCGGGCACGACTGAGCGACTTCACTTGTGACTTTTGTGGTGATCTCTTAGGGAACTGATGCCTAAATGTTTATCTATTTTGTTTGTCTTTTAAAATGGGATTTTGAAATGGCAGCTTTAACTTCTAAAATATTAAATCACTTTGCATTTCTGGAGAACATTCCTTTTCACCTCCCTCCCCACTTGGCCCAGGCTTCAGCTCTCCAGGCTCTGCAGTCCTTGCTTGACACTTACTGCCCTGTGTTCTCTCTGGTTCCTATGACTCCTGGTTTTCCTTCCTGGCAGCCTATTTGGGGTTTCCTGTTGTTCACTGGCCTGTCTTCTTGTACTGTCTTTCAAAGCACTGTTGCTGCTCAAGGTGTCCTGGAAACTCTGGTGGGCATATTATCCACTCCCACGATCGATCATTGATCGCCATTGGGTACTTACTGTTCTCTAATCTGCATCTCTCACTCTTGCTGTGGGAAGCCCTCCAGATGCCCATGTCAGCTGCCTAGAGAGCACCTACTCTCAGATGTCCCGCAAAGCACCTCACACTCCCTGTTTTTCAAATACTGAGCTCCTCACCATGTTTGTCCCCTGTGTTTCATATCCCAGAGAAAGGCTCTTCCAAATTATTCAAGGAGAAACCTGGGGATACCAGAGACTGCTGAACTTGCATCCTACAAGGTGGCGACAGTCAGTCTCTCAGCCTCACGAATTCCAGCTCCTTCGTATCTCTAGACTCCATTTTGTCCCTTCAGTCACTCCTTAGACCAAAATTCCCCAATGGCCTGCCTCATTCTCTCCACAACAGTATAATCAATTTTAGTCTCCAGCTTTAAGTTCTCCATCCTCCCAGGATAAAGTTCACCTTCACAAATTTGGGTTCAAAGGTTACACACCCTCTGGGTCCTGCTGGTCTCTCTACCACACTCTCCTCCCAAGGAAGGCACTTTCCCCACAGCCACACTGAGTTACAGCTGCAGCCCACCCTACCGGCCACTGCCCACCCCCTCCTCTTCACCTAGTCAATTTCTCTTCACTCTTCAGGTCCCAGCTGAGACACTGACAGAGAGCCTTTGAGATGGCCTCCTGCTATTCATGCCTTTGAGTGTGAGCTGGACTTCCTGATGTGATTCTGGAGAAGAGAGGATGGCCAAAGTGACAGGCTGCTGCTTTCAAGCACCCTCCCCCACCTTACCTGCTCTGTAGGAGGCTAGTTGCCCTGTTGAAATGCCCTGTGACGGAGGGGAGGGCTCCAGCCAACAACCTGTGAGGAACTGACTCCTGTCAGTAACCTCCAGCCAACAACCTGTGAGGAACTGACTCCTGTCAGTAACCGCAAGAGTGAGCTCAGAACTGGGTTCTCCACCAGTTGAGCCTTCAGCTGAGAGGACAGCCTTGGCCAATGGCAGTAGTGCCCCGCCCCCCCCATGAAAGGCCTTCAGCCTTGGGGGCACCTGGCTAAGCCACACCTGGATTCCTGACCCCAAGAAACAGATAATAAATGAAAGGCCTTCCGCCTGGGGGCACCTGGCTAAGCCACACCTGGATTCCTGACCTGAAGCAGCTCTGCTTTTGTTAATTTATTACAGAGAAATAGATTACCAGCACCACCTCTGGACCCCTGCCCTTCCTCCACACCAACTTCAGGGTCCTTCTGAGTTCCAGTTTCCACCTGTCATGATCAGAACTTAGCTTTAGAAATAGAATTAGGATTTGTCCTGATCTCTGCCTCCAAACTGCCGACTCTGGGGAAAAGTAGGATAGGAGGGAAGAAGGTCCATTTCCTTCCAGAGACCCTGAAGCCCACCCTGCTCCTACCACACCTTGGCACACCACGGCATCACACAGAGCACGTGCCCTAAGGAAGAGGCTCAGGCAGCAGAGCCACGCCTGCAGTCCCCACCTCCCGGCCAGTACACACTGGCCCCACAGGCCTTTGTGGGCCCACTGCCCTCCCTGAGGAGGAGGGTGGAGAATGGAGTCTCTCTTTGCTCCTTCGCACACAGCCTCAGGCCATGCTTTTTCGAGGGATCAGAGTAGGGGGAGCTGAATGGCAGGTAGGGAAGGAGGGCCACCCAGTTCCTCCAGCCAACTTAACTGTCACACTGTTCCAGGTGTGGTGGGGAGGCCCTGCAAAAAGCAAAACAAAACAAAAACCCCACTAGCCCAGAGTGCTTCCTGCTGCTTTCACTTTCCTGTGACTCCAGGCACAGGTCACTCGCTATCTCAGACCTATCCCTGAGCTCTGAATACAGTTCCTGGTTCCCAGCACCCGCCTCAGGGCAGGTATCAGCACTTCCGGCCCTAAGCCTGCGGTACCAGGAAGGTGGCAGCTCCTGAGGCCCCGCCCCCCACCCCTGCTGCCAGCCAGCCGACATCTCTATTGTGCCCAAGCTGGATGAATGAATGTTTGAGAGACATGCCTGGCTATGAACACTTCTCTATTTCAGAAGAAAAGATTCTAAATAACACTGCACGCACGCATGGCATGGGCTTCTGCCCTGCCCCACCCCCAGCAGTTTTCCTCTGGGCCCTTCCTCCTGCAGTGGCTTTCTGCTAGCTGCTGTCTGTGGCTAAAAAGCTTCTGCTCTAGAATGTGGTAGTGTAGTCATGGGAAGCACACAAGTTTGAGGGTGCAGGTCTGCTTTCAAAGCTGGATTTTGTCATTTAGGATATCTGACCCTGATTGTGTTACTAGCCAGCTAGGCCTCATCCTCTGGATGAGGTCAGCTAAAAAGCTGTTTGCCCCAGTACTGTGATTAGGTGAAATAAACCATGAATATGACTATGCAAGGCATCTGTAGTAGTAAGTGTTCAATAATTGCTTCTTGTGTGTTTTAAAAGGACTTTAACCATCCTTGTAATTTTTCCTTGGAAATTAGGCTAAATAAGATTGTTGATGTCTAGTTGACAAAGTGCCACTTTAGGTTTTTTGTTTGGTTTTTTGGCAGGAGGTGGAGTACGAAAAGATTGAAGGGTTAGGGGACCACTGTTTTACTGGTTTCTAATCTGACTCTCATCTGCTGTTCTGGGCAATACAGTAGAAACAGCTGCTCAAATGCACAAGGAATGGATGTGCCTGAACCTGCCTCCGACTCCCAGGTGGTAAGGTGTTTTTCATGTTTGTATTCAGGCCCCTGTGCCTCTGCTTTGGCCCTGTCACTGAGAGCATACAAACGCACTCAGCCATTAGCAGCAGATATACAGACTCAATTTCCAGATCAATAAACAGCTTGACTTCAAAAATTAAGTGCATTCGACTTTCTTTTCACTGCCCAGAGTATACACAGGGGGTCAAATAACAAGTCAGTAGTCTTTTCAAATCAGTCCAGTTTAGGTCTAGAGCATGCCAAGTGCCTGCGTGATGAGAAGAGTCAGACACACTGTGGTGAGATTTTTAGATATTTAAATCGACTGTAGAAGCATCTACACCCACAGAAAATTCATTGTAATTGTTCATCTTTTTCTCAACAATGTGAAAAGTTACCATAGGGTGGTAAACCTAGGTTTAATCAAAACCAGATCAAAATTTGAGTCCTGAAGTCAACATACTTACTTCCTTGATACCATAAAGAGGAAGGGGAAGTATAACAAGATATTTTAACAGTGGGAGAGGTAATCTGGCATTTTTGTATAAAGTCAGCACTTCAAATAATACTCCAAAGGGGCATCTACTCTCACCTAGTCTCTAGCAACTGTGTCTGAACTTGCTCTTCACCACAGCCACTTAGAGTCGTTCCATTTAAAATGATAAATACCAGTCATCACGTATAATCATTGGTAAGACACTTAAAGAAAGCAAAATAAAGATGTCAGGGAAGGAGGCTGACAGGATTTGACTGGTTGCTCAGACTGCTCAGGCAGTCAGGACTGCCTGACTTTATTTAAATCATAATGCCCAGATCCTCAGCTTTGAAGATCCCCAAACTCCCTATTTTGCTGTATTGGAGGTAATCACTAGGGCTTACAGTGGGAGCTAACAGTAACTAAACTCCTAAGAAACTTATGTACAAAACCAGCTGCCAATTTATAGTTTCATAGTAAGAAACTATAATACCAAGAGGACCACATGGTCAGCCCAGTCTCCCTTACGGGAATAGACATGAGCAGTGGGCAGCCATGTGTTAGTCTAGGATAATAGAAGCAGAGACCAGGAGCTCACAATCAGGATCTGAGCGGTCAAGAAACCCTTCACTATCGTGATAAATGAAAGCCCATGTTATAAAACAGTATGTCCAGTGTAACCCCTACTTTGATTATTTGTTTATTTTTCTTTTTTGGGTGTGCTGTGTGGCTTGTGGGATCTTAGTTCCCCAATCAGAAATCGAACCCAGGCCTTCGAGAGTGAAAGCATGACATACTTACCACCAGACCACCAAGGAATTCCCCCACCTTTATTTAAAAATACAAACAAACCTGGAAAAACATACATCATCATGTTTTAATAGCAGTTATAATTTCTCTGTAATGGCATTATGGGCAATTTTTATTTTTCTTATCTCCACTTTAAATTTTTTCCACAAAGTAATTATGAGTTCCTTTTGAAGAGAGAAAATAAAGGATAAGTTAAAAGTTCAACTTTAGAGTCTTTGTTAAGTAAATCATGAAAATCTACATGGAAAGCTATGCTGTCATTAAATATCATGTTGTAGAAGAGTTTTTTAATGCTTGAGGAAGTATTAATAGCAGTTAACATTTGTGAGGCACTTACCATGTGTTAGGTACATGTGCTTTATGTGTCTGAACTCACTTAATTCTGTACCAAGCTTGCAAGGTAGATGAGGAAGCTGAGGCCGAGAAACGTGAAGAAACTTGCCAGTGTCACCCAGCTGATCCCAAGGTCAATTTTCTCTTCCATAAAATGAGTTCCCTTCCTGACATTCTCATGACAGATGGACATTTGAATTCAAGAAGATAACAAATATAAAGAAAAGAATCCAGCGTCCATAACGGGTGTCAGCAAACTTCAGCCACAGTCCGAATCCAGCCCTGTCACCTGGTTTTGTATTTTGTATGAGCCATGAGCTGAGAATTGTTTTCACGGTTTTAAGTAGTTGGAAAAAATCAAATCAGAAAGAGAATAGTATTTCATGACACGTGAAAATTACATGAAATTCAAATTTAAGTGTCCAAAAATAAACTTTTACTGGAACACTATCAAGCTTATTCTTACTTGTCTGTGGATGCTTTTCTGCTCTGCTGGGATGAGTAGTTGAGACAGACCCTGAACCGCAAAGCTTAAAATATTTACTAACTGACCCTTTACAGAGAAAGTTTGCCAAAAGCCCCGGGTGAGGTCTAGCACTGATTATAATAGTTACATGAAGCCTAGTATTAATCAGTTAAAGCAGTGGTCTCTGACTTTGGCCGCACTTCAGAAGCTCCTTGCATGCTCCACCGGTCGCCCTACCCTGCTCCCCTGCACAACTGCAGCTTATCCTGTAGCAAGGTAGTTGGGAAGTTTGTATTTTCATGTGCAAACTGTGTCTCATATGTTTGTGTTTACATATATATCCTATTTAATTCTGATAATAGTCCAATGACCCCAGTTTTACAGATGAGGAAACTGAGGCTCACAAAATGAAGGTAGTTTGCTGAAAAAGTATATAGTTTAGCAAATGGCAGTCATACCAGTTTTCTGGAGCTGGTTTAGTGAGTATTCCTACTACACATGCTGCCTCTCTGCACCTCTCTTGCTGTTTCACATGCTTTGTTTACTCTATTCTCTTACAACCGTTGTATCACTTCCTATTTGGGGTTGGCACCCCAATCCCACATAAAAATCAAACATCAGTCCACAAAGAGTAGTAGCTAACCCTCTGGCCAACCACAATTTAGTAATGGGCAAAAACTAACCTCCTTTCAGCCCCAGGTAACATTTAAATCTCAGTGTATTTGAACCCAGTTCTTCTGAAACTGACCTTGCTCTCTTTTTGAAGAACACTGTCTGTGGATATTCTCAGTGGAGGCAAGCACAATGGCAGGTTGATGGGGATTTCTGTTTGGACAGGTGTGACTCCGTTAAAAACCACACTATGCAGACTTTCACCATTCCACAGGGCACTTGTGTAATCTTGTATGCGCTCATTTTTACAAAGTGAAAAGGGCTTTTCCTTTGTACTTTTGCATTTGAGTACCTCATGCTTGCTGGTAATGCCAACTCATAGCAAATGAATGATCCATAAATAATGTTAAATCCAGTGGCAGAGTGTTTATTAATGCCAAGTGTATTAGTAAACCTTGATTCTATTTTTTTTTTCTTCTTCATGTAGAAGATGTACTTATATTTTCATTATTCTCATGGTTCTTTATAGACTGTTACTTCGATTCAGTCTTTTTCCTTCTGGAATATTTAATTTCTCCCTCATTGAGTCCATACCCTTGTGGCCACTCAGTAGGGCAGGGCAGGCCAAGGGGAAGAGAGTGTTGGGTTCTTTGCCAGCACTAGCTTGGAAGCAATGTTGTCTAGTGACTCTGCTTGCCGAAAGCGTGAGCAATACCTCTGGGGCCCAGAATCAGTAGAAGGTGTCGTGCAAAGTTGCTGCTTTCCTGGAAGAGCAAGTCTTAAATAGTTAATGATTGTAAAGAAACTCATTAAGAGAGGCATATTTTACCTCCTTTTCTGTCATCGTTGTAACAGAAGATTCAATCAACTTTAATTTATTCAGCCAGGTGCCTGTGGAAGCTGCCTCGTTTGTTTGGCTTTGTTTTCATGAAATCCCTTGTCAACTGTGTTCCAAGCATCAGTGAGCTAATCCTGCCCCTCTGTCAGATTCACAGTAGACAAAGGCCACTAGCACAGAGTCTCCACAATGAGAACGGCAGAGGATCTATTAATGTGTCAGTTGCCTGTGAATTACAGCCAAGATATTTGCTTAACATATGGCATAAGGTTATCATGTTGTAAAGCATCTCATTGGAAGTCAAGTATCCATGCCCGCTTATAGACGCTCATAACTACTTAGTTGTATAAAAAATTATGCCCAAGGACAAATATCCTTGGGAATTTGATGCAACCACCAAATTACAGGAGAGTTAATCTATTCGGAGCATTTTACTTTTTATAGGATAAAAATAAATCAGAGATGAAATCAGAGCAGCTTTTAGGGATAAAGTGGAAAAACTGCCACATTTAGTTCTAATCCTCAATTAGGACTGAAAGGCAGGGTCCATGGGCAGTAAGAGTGTTATGAGCAGAGTCCATTTTATCCATGAAGACATTCAAATGGAAAGGAATAAGGTAATGTCACGGAGACAGATATCACCTGGTTTTCTGATTGCCCCTCCATATATGCCCAAGAGGTTTGGCTTCCACTTTTGCTGATTAGGAATCTTTAATCAGTAGCCCCAAATTAAAAGAACTCAGATTCTAACTCACTAACAAAGCTCAAAAACAGGAATGAATAAAAGAGAATGCCAAATTATTCATTTCCAATGAGAAATAGAATGGCCCAACTTAACAGTTACTGAGTCAACCTAATCAAAGATCTCTCTTCTGGCCAGTAAGAGAGGTTGCCTTTTCCTCTTATTAATTTTCCATCCACTGACCATCTCCCACCCTGATTTCTTGCTATAAATTTCCACTTTTCCTTGTTGTGTTCAAAATTGAGCCCAAGCTCTCTTCCATACTTGCAAAAACCCCCTCCTGTGATGGTACCTGAATAAAATCTCCCTCATCATTTTTTAATGATGTTGAGAATAATTCTTATAAGGACACAAGTTATAAGAGGTAACGACTCACAGTGTGACACCATCTTAACTACAGCTGAACCTTAAACAACACGGGTTCAAACTGCATGGGTCCACAGTACTACATGATCTACAGTCGACTGAGTCCACAGATGTGCAACCAAGGATATGGGGGGCAAACTGTAAGGTTACACGCAGATTTTCAACTGGGTCATTGTCCCTAACCCTCCACCCCCATCCCAACTCCTTTGTTCAAAGATCAACTGTAACACAACTGCAATGACCTTATTTCCAAATAAGGTCACATCTGAGGTCCTGGGGTTTAGGACTTCAGAGTGTCTTTTGGGGAACACAATTCAGCCCATAACAGGCAACTTCTCCAGAATGCATGGTGGGCATTCTGATGTTGCCTCCCACACTCTTATTCTTCTGGTAGTGCACCACCCTCCTTCTGTCCCCTCATTCCAAACCTGAGATTCCACACCTCTGGCCACACAGGACTCAAGCAAGGCCTGTGGCTGGTCAGCTAACACCCTTCCCTCAGATTTCTCTAAGTAGAGTCAGGGTGGGGGAAGCCTTCCCCCACTGGTATGTGGTACTTGGGCATGAAACCTTTAGACCTGCTGTGCTATGTCCCCAAATAAATGGAAAGAACTTGTTTACAGGATGACCCAATGAAGCCACCAAAGGGAAGAAGCTGAGATGAGGGCCAGAGAGCCAGAGCTTGGGAGTTTCGGCTCCCAGCTTTCCCCAGGCTCAGCCTCGGCTCTTCCAGGGTCATGAGAATTAATCAGGCCTTCTTTGTGTTCAAACAAGTTTGACTTGGGACCTATGATTTGGAAGGAAAAGAGTCCCAGAAGAAGACAAAAGATAAAGAGCATTAAGTGGATCCTTGAGGGCTGTGTCATTGGGGAAAACCCTGGAGAGAGCCCCTTGGGAAGGATAACATCCCCCAGAGAAGCAGAGGGGCTGGAACCCTTCTCTTCAAAAGAGAAGGGAACCCTGAGACATACCTGGGGACATTTTGTGGGCTGAGGCAGGTGGCTTGCTACAGGAGAGCCACCGAATCAGAAAACTTGGTGTTAAAACTCAGGTAGACTCAGTTATGACCCTGTGGGACCTGAAGATACTTGAATTAGAAATGAGAATGCAAGTTATCAAAAGGCTGGTTGACAAGCCTAGAATCCTAGCAAGGGGTATTGACATGAGTTGAATGACTTAACTGTTTACTGGCACCAGGCTTTGATATCTGTTTTCATAACAGAACATGCCTATCAGAAGAATATTAATCTATTCATTATTCAACAAATATTTATTAAGAGCCTTCGATGTCCTAGGCACTGCAGTAAGAATGACTATATACTGAAGATATTTAACAAATAAATATACTACTAAATGTACAAATCATAGTAAATGTGATGGAAAAGTTATGGGAATTGAGAATTTTAGATCAGAAGGTCAAGAAAGTCCTCTCTGAGACTATTGAGACTTGAAGTTGAATAGAAGTTAGCCAGGTATGGGGAAGGGTAGTAAGGCAGGAGACAAAAGGAGAATCCACATGAAGGAAACAGTGTATGCAAAACCCCTGTGTCCAGAAGGAGCTTGACAAGAAATGAGAGAGAAGCATGGCTGAAGAATAACTAGGGTGGGCATAGAGTGGCCTAAGAAGAGCCTAGAGAGATGGGCAAAGGCCTGATATAAAGATCCTAGAGTCTCTCCCAACTAATTAATGTTCCAAGACACCTCTCTTAAGATAATCACAATGGTGTGATCACTGACCTAGAGCCAGACATCCAGGAATGTGAAGTCAAGTGGGCCTTAGAAAGCATCACTAAGAACAAAGCTAGTGGAGGTGATGGAATTCCAGTTGAGCTATTCCAAATCCTGAAAGATGATGTTGTGAAAGTGCTGCACTCAATATGCCAGCAAATTTGGAAAACTCAGCAGTGGCCACAGGACTGCAAAAGGTCAGTTTTCATTCCAATCCCAAAGAAAGGCAATGCCAAAGAATGCTCAAACTACCCCACAATTGCACTCATCTCACATGCTAGTAAAGTAATGCTCAAAATTCTCCAAGCCAGGCTTCAGCAATATGTGAACCGTGAACTTCCTGATGTTCAAGCTGGTTTTAGAGAAGGCAGAGGAACCAGAGATCAAGTTGCCAACATCTGCTAGATCATGGAAAAAGCAAGAGTTCCAGAAAAACATCTATTTCTGCTTTATTGACTATGCCAAAGCTTTGACTGTGTGGATCACAATAAACTGTGGAAAATTCTGAAAGAGATGGGAATACCAGACCACCTGATCTGCCTCTTGAGAAATCTGTATGCAGGTCAGGAAGCAACAGTTAGAACTGGACATGGAACAACAGACTGGTTCCAAATAGGAAAAGGAGTGTGTCAAAGCTGTATATTGTCACCCTGTTTATTTAACTTCTATGCAGAGTACATCATGAGAAACGCTGGACTGGAAGAAACACAAGCTGGAATCAAGATTGCTGGGAGAAATATCAATCACCTCAGATATGCAGATGACACCACCCTTATGGCAGAAAGTGAAGAGGGACTCAAAAGCCTCTTGATGAAAGTGAAAGTGGAGAGTGAGAAAGTTGGCTTAAAGCTCAACATTCAGAAAACGAAGATTATGGCATCTGGTCCTACCACTTCATGGGAAATAGATGGGGAAACAGTGGAAACAGTGTCAGACTTTATTTTTGGGGGCTCCAAAATCACTGCAGATGGTGACTGAAGCCATGAAATTAAAAGATGCTTACTCCTTGGAAGGAAAGTTATGACCAACCTAGATAGCATATTCTAAAGCAGAGACATTACTTTGCCAACAAAGGTCCGTCTAGTCAAGGCTATGGTTTTTCCTGTGGTCATGTATGGATGCGAGAGTTGGACTGTGAAGAAGGCTGAGCGCCGAAGAATTGATGCTTTTCAACTGTGGTGTTGGAGAAGACTCTTGAGAGTCCCTTGGACTGCAAGGAGATCCAACCAGTCCATTCTGAAGGAGATCAGCCCTGGGATTTCTTTAGGAATGATGCTAAAGCTGAAACTCCAGTACTTTGGCCACCTCATGCGAAGAGTTGACTCATTGGAAAAGAGTCTGATTCTGGGAGGGATTGGGGGCAGGAGGAGAAGGGGACGACAGAGGATGAGATGGCTGGATGGCATCACTGACTCGATGAACGTGAGTCTCAGTGAACTCCGGGAGTTGGTGATGGACAGGGAGGCCTGGCATGCTGCGATTCATGGGGTCACAAAGAGTCGGACACGACTGAGCGACTGATCTGATCTGATCTGATCTGAAGAAAGAGAAGTGATTGAAGGACATAGAGAAAAGAGAGACCAATTAGGAGGTTGTTTGCAATAGTTCAGATGAGAGAAGACGATGGGTGACAGCAGAGATGTCTGCATTTGAGACACTTGTTGAAGGCAGAATTTATGGCTCTGGGCCTGGTGTACTATCATAGGTTACATGAGGGAGGCATTGAGAATGACTTTCAGGTTACTGGCTTGAACTTTTGATGGTTGGTAGTGCTAACTGAAGTGAGAAATAATAAAGATGGATGTTGCAAAGAGATAGGCAAGCAGCATCGAAGAGTGATTTCAGGTTTAACATGTTCAGTCTAAGATTCTTGGAGGACTTTCAGGTAGAGATAGGAAATACTAGTTGGATAGTCAGTCTCGTGATATAGGGAAGATCTGGACTGCTGGTAGAAATCTGTGAATTACTGGAAAAAAGCAATTGGGATAGGATAGTTGAGAGTGCCTAAGAACAGAGTATAGAGCAAGAGGAGAACCTAAGGACTGAAGGAACTCTTTGCAATGAGTTGTTGGGTATAAGACAGTGTGTTAACAAAGGGAACTGAAAAGGCACAACCAAACAGGTGGCAGAAGAACCAAGAGCAGGTAGTGTCACAGATTCCACAAGGAGAGTGTTACGAGGAGCCATTCCTTGTGAAGTCCAGTAGGATGAGGATGGAAAGGTATTTATTGAATTCGGTGGCCTCATCAAGAGCTTCCTCATTGGAGCAGTGGGAGGGTAAGCTAGACTGGAAAGGGTAGAAGAGTCAATGGGATGTGGGCAATGGAGTTAGGAAGAAGTGTAGACAGTGCTTTCAAAACCTCTATTTAGGGAATTCCCTGACAGTCCAGTGGTTGTTAGGACTCTGTGATTCCACTGAAGGAGGCCTGGGTTCAATCTCTCATCAGGGAACTAAAATCCCACAAACTGCATGGCATAGCCAAACAACAACAACAAAACCCTCTATGGCTTCCCTCGTGGCTCGGATGTTAGGACGGTAAAGAATCTGCCTGCAATGACGGAGACCCAGGTTTGATCCCTGGGTCAGGAAGATCCCCTGGAGAAGGGAATGGCTAACGACTAACACTTTCACTTCACTTTCACCGTGGGAGGCAGAGAAATGGTACTGTGACCAAAGAGAGAATATGGGGTCAAGAGGAGCAGGATTTAAATATGAAAGATAATAGAGCATGTGTGTTAGTCGCTTAGTCATGTCCAACTCTATGGGACCCCATGGACTGTAGCCCACCAGGCTCCTCTGTCTATGGGATTTTCCAGGCAAGAATAGTGGAGTGAGTTGCCATTTCCTCCTCCATAATAAAGCATATGGATGCAAATGCATTGAATGCAAATGAGAATTATTCCCACTGAGCAGGAGATAAAGCATAGGGGAGGTACAGGCAGGATCCAGGAAGCAGCCTGACAGAAGGCACTCTTCTCTGGGCAGGGTAATACCTGACTCCAGCTGTGTGCTGCTTTTGTCGATGACCTTTCCTCCTCATCCTACTCCTTCTGGTTGACAGAAGAATGCTTCATTTTCGTGAATCATTTAACTGTGAGTCAGAGTTTACATCTGTCTTTGTGTTGTGTTCTGGTTTTATAGTTTTGTTCTTTGGAAAGAATTTCCATTTTCCTTAGATACTATACTAATGAGAAATATTCTGTCCCAAGGTAGCCTGGGTGGTGTGATTGGAATACCTAGTAAAATTTATCCTTGCCCCAAAGTATCATTTAGTAAGAACTAATAATAATTAACTCAAGTACAGGAGTTACCTTTAACAAGCATCTTAATTTCACAGATATTACCTCCTTTCATCTTTTTTTTTTTTTTCCCAGCCATGCTTCACAGCTTGTGGGATCTTAGTTTCCCAACCAGTGGATGGAGTTCTGGCCCTTGGCAGTGAAAGTGCAGAGCCCTAACCACTGGACCACCATCTTTTATTTTTTTACACTTAAAAAAATTTTTTTGTTGGAGTATAGTTGATTTACAATGTTGTGTTAGTTTCAGGTGGACAGCAAAGTGAATCAGTTATACAGATACATATATTCATGCTTTTTTTTAGATTCTTTTCCCATATAAGTCATTACAGAGTACTGAGTAGAGTTCCCTGTGCTCCAATAAGATAGCAGGTCCTTATTACTTACCTATTTTATAAGAAACTCTGATGTAGTTTTTATTATTATTATCTCCACTAGGAAAATAAGAAACTGAGACCAGGAGAAGTTAAGTAATTCATAACTTTTTAGAGCCAATAAATGGCAGATTCTTGGTAGTTTAAACCCAAAATTCCAAGAAAAGCTCTGTGTCTTTATAGATGTAGTTTCATTGTCCTTGAGATAGATGTAGATGATGAAACAATCACAGATATTCTGACAACAGCCCTCAATTGTCAGCCTCTAAGAACAGGGACAGGGAGCGGGGGTAGAAACAAAAAGCCCACATTTGAAGTTCAGCTCTGAAAGCCCCTTGCGAGTGCCCTGAACCCCATCACCTGGGAATCTTTCACAGATAATCATCATTCCACAGAATTTAGCTCATGTCCTCGAAAGCAAAACTGAGATTGAGAAATGATCTGGTTCCTGTGGACAATAAGCCTGGAACCAGGCATGAATTAACTGCAATTAACCAGGAGGTGGCTTATATTGTTACCTTTCTTGTACCAGCACACAAAGTGGAGGGTAGAAAAGAGGTTTCTCACAACTTAATTTTCTGAGAATAGTGTTTGCAGTTGGGATGAGATAATAGAAATAAAATCCTCTTGAAAACAGTGCATTCACATTGCTGTGTGATAGTGGTGGGGGAAAGGAACTGGCAGTTCATGGTATTACCCTAGAGCTCAGGGTCTGTGAGCCAATGACCCTTCCTCCTCCCAGGGAGTGTGGAGCCTACGGAGCCTCCCCGAATCCCCCAACTGTGGTGCTCCATTTACTGATGGGCGCTTAGCTCTTCCAGCACATGGGAAGCCCACGAATACTGGAGTGGGAAGCCTATCCCTTCTCCAGCAGATCTTCCCCACCCAGGAATCGAACCAGAGTCTCCTGCATTGCCGGCAGATTCTTTACCAACTGAGTTATGAGGGAATCCCCTCCATCACACCAAAGAGATTCAAAATGGAAGATGGACAGTGTCCTTTAGAAGCTTTGAGGACAATTCAGAAGCCTAAATCAACTCTTTGTTTATGCAAAGTAAACAAAGGTTTTGGAAAATGTCCACCATATAGTTAAGCTGTAGGACTCCTCCACACACACTTATTGATAGGCAAACCGAGAAAAGCCATCCCTTTTTCAGAAAATGATTCTATATAAACTAAGAAGGTAAAATGATAGGTGCAATATTTGGATTCAAAAGGACCAGGGGTGGGATGGGATGGGAGGTGGGAGGGAGGTTCAAGACGGAGGAGACATACATATACCTATGGCTGATTCATGTATGGCAGAAACCAGCACAATATTGTAAAGCAATTATCCTCCAATTAAAAATAATTTTTTTAAAAAAGTACTGGGGTACAATCTCATTTCTATCACTTATAAGATGTAAGGTCTTACTTTATTTCTCTCAAGCTCACTTTGCTCAGTGATACAATGAGTATGACAACAATAATAATGCTTAGTTCACAGCAACAGAGTAAAGTGAAGAGATAAAGTGAGAGACCAGATAAAGTAGGCAAAATGCTTGGTGTTTTGTGTTATAGCCATTGGTCTATAGCCGACAGGCTACAGTCTATGGGGTCACAGAGTCGGACATGACTGAGCGACTTTCACACTGTAGCTGAAATGTAAGAAAGTGGGCTTGTAGACATCTTGAGAAAAGTATAAGGAATCAAGTGAGGTTTTGAGAACAGCTGCTACAGAGTGAAGAAGTGCTGGTCTGGATGGTGGGTGGTGGGTGTGCCAGAGGCTTGGTGCTCTGGGGGCTGGCTTAGTCAGATTTGGACTGGAGGCTATGAAGTGTGTGTCATTTCTGACACATTAAATAAAGTCCTTCATATTGGCTTCTAAGTTCAAGGTTTTATAGCTCACCTTGGAGGGTAGAAAGCATTTTACTGCTAGCTTCACTGTTGCTTGTGTGCTTATTCTCCAATGCAGGTGCTTTCATTTCTGAGAACCAGTTTGTCAAGACTAAAGACTAATGCGTATGCTGTAGGCTTGTCTGGAGAAACGAAAGCCATTAATGACAGTTAACATATTAATTGCAGAAAGCACTTCTTTAGGTTTCTGTTGGCAACAAGTTACCAGTCTAACAGAGTAAGTGAAGTGCATCCAGACTCAATTTAAAACCTGGCCAGGCAGGGCTTTTAATCTCCATGCTTCAGGTTTTCATTATTACCCTTGCCAAAACGCCAAGCTTATAATTTACAAGTATTACCCGTGTGTCACTTAGAAAGAAACCCAAACCTAAAAATAGAAATGAAACTCAGGAAAACACCAACCCAGATAAATGAATCTCATGTTAAGTGCAGAAAGCTTGTAAAATGTGCTCAAGGTTATACTAATTGTTAAATTTCAATTGATTAAAGCAAGTGCATTAACCAGTCAGTATGTCGCTGCCCAGACGAAAGTGACAATTCAAGAGAATTACCTCAGAAAATTTTCTCACAATCATTTCTTGCTCTTTTTTCCTTCTGTCCGATTATTCAGTTCTTAGGTAACAGACTGCTCTTTCTGTAACAGCCATGGTAATACTTCCATTGTGATTACTTTTTATTTATAATATTTATTTGGCTGCACCAGACCTTAGTTGCAGCATGTAGGATCTTTAGTTGCAACATATGGGATCTAGTTCACCAGGGATTGAACCCCAGGCCCCCTGCACTGGGACTGTGGAGTCTTAGCTACCGGACCACCAGGGAAGTCCCCGTCATAATTGCTTTTACCTAAAGCATCCCATGGACAGAGGAGCCTGGTAGGCTGCAGTCCATAGGGTCGCTAAGAGTTGGACACGACTGAGCGACTTCACTTTCACTTTTTCCTTTCATGCATTAGAGAAGGAAATGACAACCCACTCCAGTGTTCTTGCCTGGAGAATCCCAGGGACGGCGGAGCCTGGTGGGCTGCCGTCTATGGGGTCACACAGAGTCGGACACGACTGAAGCGACTTAGCAGCGGCAACAGCAAAGCATTACTCCTATAGGGCCACAATCACTGACCTTCCTTGTGCAGAACTTTGTTACACTGCCACACACTGTGTCCTTAACCCCAATCCTTGTGAGAAATATGTGTGCCATTGTTCAGGGTAGGAAAAGAGATGGAAGTTAAGGGTGGAAACAGAGTACTCATTGTTAAGGGTGGGCCAGAAGTGAGGATAGTTGCAAACCACTGCATCCAAGCCTAAAACCTTGGACCTCCTTTGTCTTTAGCCCCCAACCCCCACATTCTAGCCAATCACCAAATCCTCCTAATGTTTTCTCAATTTTTTTTTTTTTAACATTATCCATCCTTTCTTTCCCTTGTGTGATGGTTTGTTTTATATGTCAACTTGGCTGGGCTATACTACCCAATTATTTAATCATACGCTAATCTAAGTTTGGGTTACAGTGAAGGTATTTTATTGATGTGTTAACATCTTCGATCAATTAACTTTAAGTAATGGAGATTATCTTGTTAATGTGGGTGGGCCTCATACAATCAACTGAAATTGTAGGGGAAGGAAAACTTTTTATCTGCCCTCTTAGGTTAACTAAATGGGAGCTACAAATTAACCTGATAAGGACCAATTAACAGGAAGAGAAAACAGAGTTTATTTATGCAATGTGCATGTAGCAGGAGAACTCTGTGAGAACTCAAAGGAGTGGTTAGAAATATGGGATTTACATACCATCTTAATATTAGGTGAAGGGAAAATGGAGAAAGGCATTTATGGAAAGACAAGATAATGGATTTTCAAGAGAACAAACAGGAGATAAGAAAGGTTGTGATGATGTTTGTCTATACAGATATGAGTAGTCTTTCCTGCTCCTTCAGGACCATAAGGAAACCTCCTTTGTAGAAGGGGTAGGTCTTTTTCATAGTCTCCCTTCTGGGAATAGATCTACCTTGAAGAAGAATTTATGGTAGCCTAATTTCCCAGAAGTTGCTGCTTTTAGTCAGATAAGACGAGCTCTGAGAACGATTTTTCTCCATCTGTTGAATTTCAAATATCTTCAGCTTAAGATAATCTTTATACCAATGTCTGGTTCTGAGTGGACAAAAACTGAGGTTTCCCAGAGAGGAAGTGATTTTGTCTCCTCAACTTCTGCCTAAATTCTAA
The DNA here is from genome assembly GCF_019923935.1 of Bubalus bubalis. Lineage (NCBI taxonomy): Eukaryota > Metazoa > Chordata > Mammalia > Artiodactyla > Bovidae > Bubalus > Bubalus bubalis. The sequence continues at coordinate 41,208,013 of NC_059160.1, read as the reverse complement.
GTCTTCAGCCTGTGGGCCTGCCCTAAACATTTCAGACTTATCAGCCCCCACAAATGATTAAGCCAATTTCTTAAAATCAGTCTCTTTGTATATACATACATACATCGGTTCTGTTTCCCTGGAGAACTCTGAGAGGTACATAGTGCCACTACCACTAATGAAGGATCTTATCATCTAATATTTATACTAATGGAAACTTATGTAGTCTTCCTATTTGAAGTATTTCTCTGCTCTAAAGTCTTATACATCAACTTTATCTTTCTTCAGTTGCTCTCTTAAGCCTGCAGAACACAGCACAAATCATTAAGGAGGCAATCTAGGTCCTCAGCATTTGATGCTATGCTATGCTAAGTCACTTCAGTCGTGTCCGACTCTGTGCGACCCCATAGATGGCAGCTCACCAGGCTCCCCTGTCCCCGGGATTCTCCAGGCAAGAACACTGGAGTGGGTTGCCATTTCCTTCTCCAGTGCATGAAAGTGAAAAGTGAAAGTGAAGTTGCTCAGTCGTGTCCGACTCCTAGCGACCCCATGGACTGCAGCCCACCAGGCTCCTCCGTCCATGGGATTTTCCAGGCAAGAGTACTGGAGTGGACCCCACCAATTCAGCCTCCTTTTCCAGCACACTTTTTCTTCTTGTCTCGTAGTTCCTGAGTACACTGTGGGTATTGTCAGCTTCTTACTATCTACATTTTTATTACCCATTTCCCCATTCCCTTGTCTTCGTTTATAGATGTCCTACCATCCCTCCAATGTCTAACTTTTCTGACAAGTCTTCTTTTACCACTTATATTAATTTCCTATTTCTACTGTAACAAATTATTACAAATTTAGTAGCTTAAAACAACAACACAAATTTGTTCTGTTACAGTTCTGGAAGTCAGGGGTCAAAAATCAGTTTCATTAGGCTAAGGTTAAGATGTCAGGAAATTTGGTTTCTTCTGAAGGTGGGAATATATTAACTTGCTTTTTTCAGTTTCTAGCAGTCACCTATATTCTTTGTCTTGTGGCCCCTTCCTCCATCTTCAAAGCACATCACTTTAATCTCTGCATCTCCCATTGTCATATGGCTTTCTCTCTCATAGTAAAATCTCCCTCTGCCACCTTCTAAGGATACTTGTGATGAAAGCACTCTCTCCCACTCCAGTCAGCAATGGTTCCCTCACAATTCTTCTCAGTCCACTCAAGCACTGGACTTTTTCTCTTAAGCTGGCTAACTTGCTTCCATTTCATTAACAGAATCAAGGTCATCAAACAAAAGATATCTAAACTTCTCCCACTCCTAGAATGTGGCTTCATTTCCCACCGTGGCCACATCCTTCCCATGGTCTCAAAGGATAAGCTAGCCTTCTGTTGCTCCAGACCAACTCATCTACCTCTGCCCTTGGGTTTTCTATGTCTTGTTTTCCCAGGACTTTGCTTTATCAGTCATGCTCTCTCTTTATCTTCAACGTCTTCCTCTCAACTCATTCTTTTCATTCTTTCAACAAATAATTTATTGAGTGCTACGCAGCATAAGATGCAATGCTGGGATTCATAACCTACGAGCTTGATCAAGTTATTCACACTAAAACATAACAAAATATATAAACAAAAAACTGTCTTTGAACTTTTATTCCTTTCTAGCTTCTACTTTCTCCTTCCCTTCCTCAAATTAGAGCTGTTCATCTATTCCTTTAAACCTGTTGATTTCCCACTTTTCTCAATCTCAGTTCATGTGACTATTATCTAAATTAAAAAAAGCAACAACAACCCACTTATTCCAGACTCGATGCTCTCCTTCATATACATCCAATGAATAACCAAGTACTTCTTATTTTTCCTCCTTGAAATCTCCCAATCTGTCCTCTTTGGATAGTTCATTTATATCCAATTATGGCCCTTAATGATATTTCACCTAAACTACAGCACTATAATCTTAAGTAATCAGCCTGCCTGCGGCCTTATTTCCTTTAATCTGTCCTCCATGCTGTACTTAGATATTTAAAAACATGAATCTAATTATGTCATCCCCCTGCTTAAATGCTTTTAATGGCTCCCACTGCTTAGAGCCTAAGTTTGAGCTCTTCATTAGCATGGCTCACAGGCCCTTCATGACCTGACCAAACTTATCCCCCATAAATCCTAATCATGCACTTGACACTGTAATAATTCTGCATGTCCCTTCAACATGGCATGCTTTTTCCTACTTAAGAGCTTTTGTTTATGCAGTCACTATAACTTTGAGAGGCCTGCCCATGTTTGCTCATCTGTCAGGCTCACATTCATCCTTCCAGATCTGCTCAAGCAGCATTTTCTCCAAATCTTTGAACAACAAGCTGTGCTGAATTCCAGCCTTGTGTTTCCCTAGTACCTTGTGCATACTTTATCATGTTATGTTGAAATTATCTATTTACCTATCCAGGATCTTTACAAGCTCCTTGAGGACACGGACCAAGTGAACTCATAAAGTAATATGGTGAGTATATTTCATTTAATACAGAACTTATATTACTTTGTGTATTTGGGTAATTATTTTTTATGTAGCTGTCATGTCTCCCTTGTGAGGCTGGAAGCCCATTAAGGTAGGAATTATATTTTATAATATTGTATATCCTTATCAAATAGCTAATGTTCTAAAGATATTAATTAATGATTATTATTGTGAATATTATGAAAAACACCTCAAGGATATACCTACTATTTGTTCAGTTGCCAAGTTGTGTCCAGCTCTTTGTGATCCCATGGACTGTGGCATGCCAGGCTTCCCTGTCCTTCACTATCTCCTGGAGTTTGCTCAATTTCAAGTCCACTGAGTTGGTGATACAATCTAATCATATCATCCTCCGTCACCCCCTCTCCTTTTGCCTTCCATCTTTCCCAGCATGAGGGTCTTTTCCAATGAGTCCGCTCTTCGCATCAGGTGGCCAAAGTTTTAGGGCTTTAGCTTCAGCATCAGTCCTTCCAATGAACATTCAGGGTTGATTTCCTTTAGGATTGACTGGTTTGATCTCATTATTGTCACAGAAACTCTCAAGAGTCTTCTACAGCACCACAGTTCAAAATCATCAGTTCTTTGGCATCCAATTTTCTTATGATCCAACTCTCACATACATATATGACTACCGGGAAAACCTTAGCTTTGACTATCTGGACTTTTGTTGGCAAAGTGATGTCTTTGCTTTTAAATACGTTGTCTAGGTTTGTCATAGCTTTTCTTCCAAGGAGCAAGCGTCTTTTAATTTCATGGCTGCAGTCACCATTCACAGTGTTTTGGAACCCAAATCTGTCACTGTTTCCACTTTTCCCCCTTCTGTTTAAAATGAAATGATGGGACCAGATGCCATGATCTTAGGTTTGTTTTATGTTGAGTTTTAAGCCAGTTTTTTCACTCCTCTTTCACCCTCATCAAGAAGTTCTTTAGTTCCTCTTCACTTTCTGCCATTAGAGTGGTATCATCTGACTATCTGAGGTTGTTGATATTTCACCTGGCAATCTTAACTCTATCATGTAAAGAAAGTAGCCCATTTCAGCGAAAATCTAATTACAGCGGATTCTAACAAGACCTCTAAATTCTTATACTGATCGTTAATATAAAAGATTGACTGAGAAAAGTGAAGCATCAGTTAGTATGTATTATACATACACACAAAAACTTTTTTGTTGTTGTAAAAGTATCCAACTGACAGGCAGAGATATCAACAAAATTGGGCTGCTTTAATAGATAACTCCTTAGGTAAGGAACATCATATTTTATGTGGCATTTGCAGTCAGTCCTGTTCAACCACATTCTTGCTGTGGTCCCCTTAAGTCCCCTTCTCCTCCCAGACAAATTCATCCATTTTCAAAGCACTGCCAGCATGTTCTAGTCTTCTTTTGCTTTCTTACAAGTTTAAGGGAGTTTGGGAGAGTCAAGGCAAACTTTTTTTTTTCCATAGAAATATTATTTCCACTTGGTCCACTACTTGTGAGTGGCTCCATGGTGGTCAAAAAGCTATCTTGTACACATAAAAAGATACTAAACATTGCTAATTATTAGAGAAATGAAAATTAAAACTACAATGAGGTACCACCTCACATGGGTCAGAATAGCCATCATTAAAAATCCTACACAATGGGGGCTTCCTTAGTAGCTCAAAGGTAAAGAATCTGCCTGCTAATGCAGAAGACATGGATTCTATCCTGATTCAGGACGATTTTGAGAAAAAAAAAATTCTACAAATAACAAATGCTAGAAGGGTATGGAGAAAAGGGAACCTTCCTACACTGTTGGTGGAAATGTAAATTGGTGCAGACACTATGGAAAATGGTATGGAAGTTGCTCAAAAATAGTAAAAATAGAGTTGCCGTAAGATTCAGCAATCCCACTCCTGGGCATATAATTAGACAAAACTATAATTTGAAAGATAATGCACCCCAATATTCATAGCAGCACTATTTATAATAATCAAGACATGGAAACAACCTAAATGTCCACCAACAGATGACTGGATAAAGAGGATGTGTTATATATACAGCAGAATATTATTCAGCCATAAAAAGAATAAAATAATGCCATTTGCAGCAATATGGATGGACTTAGAGATTATCATACTAAGTGAAATAAATCAGAAAGAGAAAGATAGATATCATACAATGTCACTTACATATGGAATGTAAAATACGACACAAGTGAACTTACCTATAAAACGGGACCAGACTCATAGACATAGAAAACAGACTTACCATTGCCCATGGGGAAGGAAGGTAGCAGAGGAGTGGACTGGAAATTTGGGATTAGCAGATGCAAACTATTATATGTAGAATGGATGAACAACAAGGACCTGCTGCATAGCACACGGAACTATATTCAATATCCTGTGATAAACATAATGGAAAAGAATATGAAAAAGAATGTATATATATGTATAACTGAATCACTTTTCCAAACAGCAGAAATTAACATAACATTGCAAATCAACTATCCTTCAATAAAATAAATTTTTTCAAAAGCTGTTTAGTGGCTGCAGGGAGTCTTCAGGCCAATGCCCTAAAAGCAGGGGGATGCCAGGGCTCCTTAAATGACACCTGGCTCCATTCTAGAGGCTCCTTGGCATGCTTGAGGGTGAGCTCTTTTGAAGAGATACCCGCTTAGCCCAGTCTGGGGCCTCCAGCCTGTTGAGTTTAGTTAGATAGTGGCCGACTTCTTGATGAGTTTCACTTTTTCATCTAGAAAGTGGCTCTCCAGGAAGTCACAGAGATGGGGGTTTATAAGGGTAGAACCCAGGGCATGCAAATCCAAAGAGCTTGGTTCATGAGATGGTTGTAAACCTAGCATCCTGGGTATACCCCATTCATTTTGAGAACACTTCTCCTTGTCTTGGAAGAGGGCTCAGCTACTGCATTGGTTTTGCATTCTCAAGAAATACACTTCTCCTTGGCCCATTCATGAAAAAAGCGGCTCATACCCTCCAGAGCCACATCACTGCCTTCAAAATAGAAGCCCAGAGAAAGGTTGGATGGCGATGGCCTGCACCTTGGCAGAATTATTCTTATGAATCTGGAAGTTTATGGTTGATCAGCAGTAAGGAGCTGAGCTCCATACCGTTGGCTGGTCCTGGAGGTTGAGGATGGCAGAAAGGTTGGTTCTGAAGACCGTGACTGGAAAAAAGGTTGGAGGATGACAGGAGGCTGGAAGAAAGGGTGTCCCTGGGTCTGTTCTGACCAAATACTGTTGAAACAAGAGACACATCTGTGGATCAGGAGCGGAATGAAGGCAAACTCCTTATTCTCCCAAGATAGCATAAACATTTTTATGCATGTGTGATCTGGATAACATAAGGGTGCCTTTCAAAGGAAAACGAAGGGGAAAGCCATCATAAAAGGGCAGTATGTAGCCTGAGTGAAAGTGTTAGTCACTCAGTCATGTCTGACTCTTTGCGACCCCATGGACTATAGCCCCCCAAGCCCGTCAGGCTCCTCCGTCCATGGGATATTCCAAGCAAGACTACTGGAGTGGGTTGCCCTTTCCTTCTCCAATGTAGCCTGAGGGAGTGACGTAATAAGCCTGTTTTCCTTATTCTTTATGGCCGTTTCCATGTTAACATCTAAGATGTGTTTGAGCACACCTTTGTGCCCCAATTGTTTCACCTCTCAACTTCATCGTCCACTACCTCCCTAGAGCTTATGCTATTTTATCTTCACGGTGTTTGTATCACCCAATTACTTGGACTTTTCTTTCTAGAGATGTATCTCCAATTTTACATTTGAATTTACAAAAATCATTAATGAGTATGAATAACAACGAATATTATTAGGCAACTGCTTTTCACAAAGCACTATGGAAATTCAAAGATGAATAAGGTGTGGATAAGCCTAGCAGTCCTCAACCCTTGGTATGCATCAGAATGGCTTATGTAGTTGTTGTTGTTGTTTTTTTTTTAATATGCAAGTATCAACTGCAGAAATTCTAATTCCATTGGTCTGTGGTCTAAACATCTTTTAAAAATTAATACATCTATTAATATCAAAGTTAGACAAAGACACTACAAGAAGAGACTACAGATCAACATCCCTTATGAATGTTGATACAAAAATTCTTAATAAAATACTAGCAAAACAAATATATCAGTATATTAAAAGTATTACATACCATGACCAAGTGGGACTCATTTCTGGAGTAAAAGGATGGTTCAACATACCAAAAAAAAAAAGCTCACTTATATGATTATCTCAATTGAGGCAGAAAAAGCATTTGGTAAATTGAACACTCTAGTAGATAAAACCCTCAACAACCAAGGAATATAAATAAATTCCCTCAATATAATAAAATCCATGTTGTGAAAATCACAGAGTGAAAATCATACTCAGTGATGAAAGACTGAAAGTATTCTTTCTAAGATGAGGAACAAGGCAAAGATGCTCGCTTTGCCACTTCCATTCAACATAGCACTAGAAGTTCTACCCAGAGCAATTAGGCAAGAAAAATGAATACAAAATATCCAAATTGGAAAGGAAGAAATAAAATTATCTCTGCTTGCAGATGCAAAGAACTAAAAGACTTCCCTCAATCCTCTTATCCCTGGTTGCACCTGAAAATTAAATGGGCAAAGACAGAGTAACAGGAGAAAACCATGAAAACTTAGTTGTTTTATGTGGCATGAGAACTTTCATAAAGAAACAGAGACCCAAAGAAACAGTTAAACCTAAATATTTTTATGCTAAGTTTGATAAAGTATACCGAGTTATGAAGAAAAATCATAGTTCAAAAAGTATGAAGTATAGTAAACTGAATGAAACTTAGCAAGACCAGTTTGATTAGATTTTCCTTAGTGAAAGTCGCTCAGTCATGTCCAACTCTTTGTGACCTCATGGACTATACAGTCCATGGAATTCTCCAGGCCAGAATACTTGAGTGGTCAGCCATTACCCCAACCTAGGAATAGAACTTAGGTCTACCGCATTGTAAGTGGATTCTTTACCAGCTGAGCCACCAGGGAAGCCCTCTGTGACCCTTTATTTGGAGATAAGGATGCTCGTTTCCTCTTGGTAAACAGAGGGCATCTCTCACATGACATGAAACTTGCTCATGAAACTAGGTGACTTGCTTCAGGGGGGAAAGTTTGCAGGGGAAGGTGAAAATGACTTTCCTGTTCATACCATTTTCTCAAACTCCTTTAGCCAAAAATATCCAACATACCAAGGTGCCATATTATGGGGTGAAAGTGTTAGCCGCTCAGTCATGCCCAACTCTTTGCGACCCTGTGGACTGCAGCCCATCAGGCTCCTTTGTCTATGGAATTTTCCAGGCAAGGATTCTGGAGTGGTTTGCCATTTCTCTCTCCAGGGGATCTTTCCCACCCAGGGATCAAACCCTGGTCTCTTGCACTGCAAGCAGATTCTTTACCAACTGAGCTACCAGGGAAGTCATATATTATGGGGTAGTATGTCTTAAATCTCATCATAGATATATATCTTATATGTAGAAAACCGTAAAGAGTCCACAAAAAGAACCGTTAGTACTAATGAATTCAGCAAAATTCAGTTCAGTTCAGTTCAGTCACCCAGTCGTGTCTGACTCTTTGCAACCCCAGGGACAGCAGCACGCCAGACCTCCCTGTCCATCACCAACTCCCAGAGTTTACCCAAACTCATGTTCATTGAGTCGGTGATGCCATCCAACCATCTCATCCTCTGTCATCTGCTTCTCCTCCTGCCCTCAATCTTTCCCAGCATCAGGGTCTTTTCAAATGAGTCGGGTCTTTTCAAATGAATCAGCTCTTTGCATCAGGTGGCCAAAGTATTGGAGTTTCAGCTTCAACATCAGTCCTTCCAGTGAACACTCAGAACCGATCTCCTTTAGGATGGACTGGTTGGATCTCCTTGCAGTCCAAGGGACTCTCAAGAGTCTTCTCCAACACCACAGTTCAAAAGCATCAATTCTTCGGCGCTCAGCTTTCTTGACAGTCCAACTCTCACATCCATACATGACCACAGGAAAAAACCATAGCCTTGACTAGACGGACCTTTGTTGGCAAAGTAATGTCTCTGCTTGTTAATATGCTGTCTAGGTTGGTCATGACTTTCCTTCCAAGGAGTAAGCGTCTTTCAATTTCATGGCTATAATCACCATCTGCTGTGATTTTGGAGCCCAAAAGACTAAAGTCAACAACTGTTTCCACTGTTTCCCCATCTATTTCCCATGAAGTGATGGGACCGGATGCCATGATCTTAGTTTTCTGAATATTGAGCTTTAAGCCAACTTTTCCACTCTCCTCTTTCACTTTCATCAAGAGGCTCTTTAGTTCTTTTTCACTTTCTGCTATAAGGGTGGTATCATCTGCTTATCTGAGGTTATCAGCAAAGTAGCAGGATACAAAATTGACCTGCAAAAATCCATTGTATTTCTATACACAAACAATAAACAATCTGAAGACAAACTTATGAAAATAATTCCATGTACAATAGCATCAGAAAGAATAAAATACTTAGGAATTAACCCGTGACAGAAAAACTGTATAGTGAAAAGTCCAAGACATTGTTGAAACAAATTAAAGAAGATATAAATAAATGGAAATGTACTCCTTGGAAGGAAAGTTATGACCAACCTAGACAGCATATTAACAAGCAGAGACATCACTTTGTCAGCAAAGGTCTGTCTAGTCAAGGCTATGGTTTTTCCAGTGGTCATGTATGGATGTGAGAGTTGGACTGTCAAGAAAGCTGAGCGCCAAAGAATTGATGCTTTTGAACTGTGGTGTTGGAGAAGACTCTTGAGAGTCCCTTGGACTGCAAGGAGATCCAACCAGTCCATTCTGAAGGAGATCCATCCTGAGTGTTCATTGGAAGGACTGATGTTGAAGCTGAAACTCCAATACTTTGGCCACCTGATGCAAAGAGCTGACTCATTTGAAAGACCCTGATGCTGGGAAAGATTGAAGGAAGGAGGAGAAGTGGATGACAGGGGATGAGATGGTTGGATGGCATCAACGACTCAATGGACATGGGTTTGGGTGGACTCTGGGAGTTCGTGATGGACAGGGAGGCCTGACGTGCTGCGATTCATGGGGTCACAAAGAGTTGGACACGACTGAGTGACTGAACTGAATGAACCCATGTTTATAGACTGGAAGACTTAATATTGTTAACAGATGTCAATTCTACACAAAGTGATCTACAAATTCAATGCAATCCCTATACAAATCCCAATGAGTTTTTTTTTTCAGAAGTAGAAAATTCCATACCCAAATTTATGTGGAAACATAAAGGATTCTGAATAGCCAAATAATCTTTAAAAAGAACAAAGCTGGAGTATGAAATCATACTTCCTGACTTCAGAACTCATCAGAAAACTATAGCAGTCAAAACAGTTTGGTATTGGCATAAAGACAGACACATATAGACCAGTGAAATAGAATTGACAGCCCAGAAACAAACCAATGCATTTAGCCCATGGCTAAATTATTTTTGACAAGAATGCCAAGACCATTTGATAAGGAAAGGATAATCTTTGCAATAAATGGTGCTGGGAAAACTGGATATCCATATTCAAAAGAATGAAGTTGGAACTTATACAATACTATACATAAAAACTAACTCAAAAGGCATTAAAGACTGTAATACTTAAAATAATTCCTGAAACTATAAAAACTCTTAGACAAAGGAATTCTAGTGGTTAGGACTCAGCACTTTCACTGCTGTGGCCCAGGTTCAATCCCTGGACGGGGAACTAAGAACCCACAAGCCATGTGGGCCCTCTCCCCCACAATAAAAAATGGCCATTAAAAAACTCTTAGATGAAATATAGGGCAAAAGCTTCATAACACTGGATTTAGAGGTGAATTCTTGGTAGGACATCAAAGCACAGGCAACAAAAGAAAAAATAGCCAAATTGCACTTCACAAAAATGAAAACATTTTCTGCATCAAAAGACAATATCAACAAAGTAAAAGGTCAACTCAAAGAATGGGGGAAAATATTTGCATATCATATATGGGGGATTAATATCCAGTACATAAAGAGAACTACTAAAACTAAACAAAACAACCTGATTCAAAAATGGGCAAAAACTTTACGTTTTAATGTTTTTTTTACTTTTTGGCCGCATCACGTGGCATGTGGGACCTTAATTCCCTCACCATGGGATGAACTTGGGCCCCCTGCAATAGAAGCAGAGTCCTAACCACTGGGCCACCAGGGAAGTCCCCCCAAAATGGGCAAAAAATTTAAACAGATATTTCCCCAAATAAAATGTACAAATGGCCAATAAGCACATGAAAATATGCTCAATAGCACCAATCTTCAGGGAAATGCAAATCAAAACTCCAGTGAGATGAGATATCACCTCATATATGTTGAAACAGTTATTGTCTAAAAGGCAGAATATAACGATTGTTGGTGAGGATGTGGAGAAATTGAAACCCTTATGTGCTATTGGTGGGGATGCAAAACGGTGTATACTATGGGAAACAGTACAGTGTTTTCCCAAAAAAATTAAAAATAGAATTACCATATGATTTTTCTAACAACACAAGAGAGGACTTTACACATGGACAGCACCAGACGGTCAACACTGAAATCAGATTGATTATATTCTTTACAGCCGAAGACGGAGAAACTCTATACTGTCTACAAAAACAAGACCAGGAGCTGACTCTGGCTCAGATCATGAAATCCTTATTGCCAAATTCAGACTTAAATATAAGAAAGTAGGAAAACCCACTAGACCATTCAGATATGACCTAAATCAAATCCCTTACGATTATACAGTGGAAGTGACAAGCAGATTCAAGGGATTAGATCTGATAGAGTACCTGAAAATATGGACGGAGGTTCATGACATTGTACAGGAGAGAGTGATCAAGACCATACCCAAGAAAAAGAAATGCAAAAGGGCAAAATGGTTGTCTGAGGAGGCCTTACAAATAGCTGAGCTGAGACTCTAAAGGCAAAGGAGAAAAGGAAAGATATACCCATTTGATTGCAGAGTTTCAAAGAATAGCAAGGAGAGATAAAAAAGCCTTCCTCAGTGTTCTGGGCTTCCCTGTGGCTCAGCTGGTAAAGAATCCGCCTGCAATGCAGGAGACACGGTTCAATTCCTGGGTTGGGAAGATCTGCTGGAGAAAGGGTAGGCTGCCCACTCCAGTATTCTTGGGCTTCCCTTGTGGCTCAGCTGGTAAAGAATCTGCCTACAATGTGGGAGACCTGGGTTTTATCCCTGGGTTGGGAAGATTCTCTGGAGAAGGGAATAGCTACCCACTCCAGTATTCTGGCATGGAGAATTCAATGGACTGTATAGTCCACGGGGTCACAAAGAGTTGGACACAACTGAGCGACTTCACTTTCACTTTTCACTTTTCATGCATTAGAGAAGGAAATGGCAACCCACTCCAGTGTTCTTGCCTGGAGAATCCCAGAGATGGCGGAGCCTGGTGGGCTGCTGTCTATGGGGTTGCACGGAGTCGGACACGACTGAAGTGACTTAGCAGCAGCGGCAGCAAAGCAACTTTCACTTTCATTTTTTTCTTTCCTCAGTGATCAGTGCAAAGAAATAGAGGAAAACAATAGAATGGGAAAGACTAGAGATTTCTTCAAGAAAACTAGAGATACCAAGGGAACATTTCATGCAAATATGGGCACAATAAAGGACAGAAATGGTATGTACGGACCTAACAGAAGAAGATATTAAGAAGAGGTGGCAAGAATACACAGAAGAACTATACAAAAAAATCTTAATGACCCAGATAACTATGATGGTGTGATCAGTCACCTAGAGCCAGACATCCTGGAATGCAAAGTCAAGTGGGCCTTAGGAAGCATAACTTGAACAAAGCTAGTGAAGGTGATGAAATTCCAGCAGAGCTATTTGAAATCCTAAAAGATGATGCTGTGGAAGTACTGCACTCAATATCCCAGCCTATTTGGAAAACAGTGGCCCCAGGCCTGGAAAAGGTCAGTTTTCATTCCAATCCCAAAGAAAGGTCATGCCAAAGAATGTTCGAACTACTGCACAATTGCACTCATCTCACACACTAGCAAAGTAATGCTCAAAATTCTCCAGGCGAGTCTTCAACAGTATGTGAACCAAGAACTTACAGATGTTCAAGCTGGATTTAAAAAAGGCAGAGGAACCAGAGATCAAATTGCCAACATTCACTGGATCATTGAAAAAGCAAGAAAGTTCCAGAAAAACAGCTACTTCTGCTTTATTGACTATGCCAAAGCCTTTGACTGTGTGGATCACAACAAACTGTGGAAAATTCTTTATGAGATGGGAATACCAGACTATCTTACTTGCCTCCTGAGAAACCTGTATGTAGGTCGGAAGCAACATTTAGAACCCGGACATAGAACAATGGACTGGTTCAAAGTTGGGTAAGGAATATGTCAAGGCTGTATATTGTCACCCTGTTTATTTAACTTCTACTTAGCGTACATCATGTGAAATGCCTGGCTGGATGAAGCACAAGTTGGTATTAAGATTGCTGGGAGAAATATCAAGAACCTCAGATATACAGATGATACCACCGTTATGGCAGGAAGTGAAGAGGAACTGAAGAGCTTCTTGATGAAAGTGAAAGAGGAAAGTGAAAAATCTGGCTTAAAACTCAACATTCAAAACCTAAGATCATGGCATCCAGTCCCATCACTTCATGGCAAATAAATGGGGAAACAATGGAAACAGTGACAGACTTTATTTTCTTGGGCTCCAAAATGACTGCAGATGGTGACTTCACCCATGAAATTAAAAGACACTTGCTCCTTGGAAGAAAAGCTAAGACCAACCTAGACAGCATATTCAACAGCAGAGACATTACTTTGCTGACAAAGATCCATCTAGTCAAAGCTATGGTTTTTCCAGTAATCATGTATGGTTGTGAGAGTTAGACTATAAAGAAATCTGAGCACTGAAGAATTGATGCTTTTGAACTGCGGTGTTGGAGAAGACTCTTGAGAGTTCCTTGGACTGCAAGGAGATCAAACTAGTCAATCGTAAGAGAGATCAATCCTGAATATTCATCAAAGGACTGATGTTGAAACTGAAGCTCCAATACTTTGGCCACCTGGTGTGAAGAACTGACTTATTCGAAAAGACCCTGATGCTGGGAAAGATTGAAAGCAGGAGGAGAAGGGGGCAACAGAGGATGAGATGGTTAGATAGCATCCTGACTTGAGGGATATGAGTTTGAGCAAGCTCTGGGAGTTGGTGAAGGACAGGGAAGCCTGGCATGCTGCAGTTCATGGGGTCGCAAAGAGTTAGACGTGACTGAGTGACTGAACTGAACTGAACTGATGATTCAACAATTCAACTTCTGGATATATATCCAAAATAACTGAAAAGAGGTACTTTAAGAGATATTTGTATGTCCATGTTCGTGGCAGCATCATTCACAGCTGCTAAAACAGGGAAGCAACCCAAGTGTCCCTTGAAAGATGAATGGGTAAGCAAAATGTGGTAATTTACATATAATGGAATATTATTTATTCTTAAAAAGGAAGAATATTCTGACATATGCTGCAATGTGAGTGAACCTGGGGACATTATCCTAAGGGAAACAAACCAGTCATGAAAAGATAAACATGGAATGATTCCACTTATATGAAATACTTACGCTAGTCAAAATCATAGACAGGAAGTAGAATGGTTGTTGCCAGGAGCTGTGGGGAAGGAAGAATGGACAGTTACTATTTGAGTATAGAGTTTCAGTTTTACAAGATGAAAATAGTTATGGAGATGGATGCTAGCGATGGTTGCACATTATGAATGTATTTAGTACCACTGAATTGTATACTTAAAATGGTTAAGATAAATTTTATGTTATGTATATTTTAGCACAATAAAAAAACTGAAAAAATATTCTTTGGTGATTTTCACACACTGCAAAGGTTGAACTATTGGAAAATATCACTTGCTGTTTGAGGAATCAGGGTGAAGTCCATGAAGAAGTACAGTGGAATGAATCCAGAATTTCGACCTCAGAGACCTGGTTTCCTCTTTTGCCTTTGCCTCTTTCTATGACATATGAGACACTTAGTAAGCCTCATAACTGCTAAGCCTAGTTTTTATATGCAAATAAAAATGTGACAAAGACTCACATCTGTCACAGAATTTTTATGAAGATTTTAAACAATGAAGAGAGACAAAACATGTGCAAGCACATACAGTAATGCCAGATCTAGAGCTGGCAATCAATAAATGATAATTATATCTCAACCTGAGCTGGTATTTGAGTCAGGCCTTGAAGAATGGATAAGATTTAAACATTCAGACCTGAGAGGGAAAATGTTTCCAGTAAAAAAAAGAAGAGTTTTTATGGACTGCATGGTTTTATGGCTATTTATGTGTATGCACCATACAAAACACTTGGAAGCTTTGGAGCCAAATCAGATATGGATCTTTAGTTCAAGAAGCTAACAGTCACCTTAGTAACTCACTCATTAAACTGATACAGACACTTTTTCTTTTGTAATGTTGCTTGTATTCCTAATGTGCCACATATGTTTTAATAGGTGTTTTCTACCTTGAAATATTTTATAAGTATCTATAATAGATGTTCATAAAAGTTCAAAGAGGAAAAATTATATAACATAAAAATTACTACCCCCACTTTCTCAATTCTGTCTTCATCAGACGTAGCATGTGGTATGTCTACTTAAAATCACTTTTTGTGCACATACAAATGCATTACATATATATTTCTTTTTGCCTCTCAAATGAAATCATACCTTACATGCTGTTCTGGAAACTGCTTTTTATCCACTTTAAATAGAGTGCCAGTATCTTACTAAGTCAGTATATATAAAGCAACCTCATTCTTTGAAATAACAGTATAGAATTCCATTTTATGTACATTTCATCATTTCTTCAATTAGTTACCTATTGATAAGCATTTTGGCTATTTCCATTATGAATAATGCTGGAATACATATCTTTAGACATATCTATGTGCTCTGTATAAATATATCTTAGGGGAAATCCCCAGAAATGGAACCAAACAAAATTTCCACATTTCAATAGATAATGTTAAATTGGTATCTTAATGGAATGAATAATGTATACTCCCAATAAAAGAATATGACAGTTGCTGTTTCCCTACATGTTCATCAACCCTGGACATTATCAAACAAATTTATTTATAATCAAATCTAGATAAAAAGTGGTTGATTTTCTTTATACTAAAATTATTAATAGTTACTGTAAAATTTTTAAATAAACAATCTTATTATAAAGTATGACTAAAGTTCAGCTTCTTTCCATGTGTTTATTTCTATTTATATATATTTGGGTGAATTATCTTTTTATATTCTTACTCATATTAAGAAATTATTTTTATTTTGCAAGATTTTTTCAGTTTGACTTTTTTTCATTGGAACTATCATATCTTTCCCCATGTACAAATTTTTAAACTTTATGTAGTTAAATTTATTAATCTTTCAAGTCTTTTGAATTCCTTCATTCCAGGATTAAAAAAAAAATGATATACATTTTAAATTCCAGGGCTTCTCTGGTGGCTAGCTGGTAAAGAATCTGCCTGCAATGCAGAAGACCCACATTTGATCCCTGGGTTGGGAAGATCCCCTGGAGAAGGAAATGACAACGCACTCCAGTATTCTTGCCTAGAGAATTCCATGGACAGAGAAGCCTGGCAGGCTACATCCTATGGGGTCACAAAGAGTAGGACATGACTGAATAACTAACACTTTCACTTTAAATTCCAGTCTTTAATTGCAACATTCTATTAAAATAATATCATGATATGACAAAAAGAGGGAAAAGTTTATAAATTTTATCTTCTGATTATACTATATCAATTATGGTAAAAGCTAATGAATGTGATTTATTTATGTTCAGTTTTTCAAATCAAGAATTTGGACAAAATTAGTTAATTATTCAAAACATGAAATTTATTTTAGCCCCACTGGCAACTGTTCTGATTTGAAGAAATGACAGGTAAAATTTTAAAGAATGCATTTTTTCAGAAATAGTTTTAAAGATCTGGGAGTCCTGTGTTCTCCTCCACAAAGTATTATTTTGTAAATTATTAGTCTAAGTATAGATTACATTGCTGGCATTATAGTAGTGTTTCAGTTGTCAACAGTTGAGTACTAACACACCCCCTATTTTCAACAAGCTTGAGGGTATGTTTTAATTTTATTATTGTAAAGAAATTTAAATTATGTTCATAGTCTAAACCTTGCCTGCTAGCAAAACAGTATGTAATGTTTTATTCTCTGCTGATACCATCATCTCTAACCATTGCCACAGATGCAATATGGTACATTGATTACCTCTGTTTCATCTGCAGTGCTTTGTATTTCCATTTCTGGAACACTAAAGTACTGCCAAATTAGCAATATATCTAGATAAACAACTAATGCTTGCATCATCTGAAACCTTGAAACCGGTATCTCTTATTTGCTGAGCTAAGCTAGGAAGTTGCTTTTTTTTTTTAATTCCTGCACAAAAATTCAAAGTCTTTAAAATACATATTTAAATGTTTTAAAAAATTAACTGTCAGCAAAATATTAAAATTTTCTAGGTTCCTAGTTTCTAGATTTCTAGGTTCAAAGTTTTTAGAAATGGCATCCCAGCATGTATCTTTTACTTTTCTGTATTATGTAACTGCTTGTTCACCTGTTCATCTGTTGTTCATCTGATGTAGCATATTTGCCTTTAGCAGTGATCTGAATAATTAGAACAAGGATTCTTTCAGGAAGTGGATTCTATGGCTGGGGGATCAATTTCCTATTGATGTTTAGAAAAAAAAAATTTGCAGAAGAAATATATATTGATTATACCAATTGTAATCTAATCACAGGGGTTTGTCTCTGGAGTCTCTGCACTTGCATAGTGCAACTACTTCCAACTCAGTGTAGGTACTTCCAAATCCACAGGGCTTACATTCTGATTTCTACTAGACTCCAACACTTGACATGATCTTTTCCCTCAAACAAGATTCATGTGTGATTTTTATTCAATCAAACTTATGATTCTTTCGGTCATGTCTTTTCTCACCACCCCAAGTACCTGTCTTTAAGAACTTGTTCCTAAAATTGCCATTGGTTCAACAACTCTTTCTACCCTCCAATCCGCCATCTAATCCTGCTGATAATTCAACTTTACCTCTTCAAAGATGCTTTTACCTCCAGATTATATCAGATCTCCTTGCTACACATGATTAGGTTCACAGTATTTTTTTCCTTTTATTTCTCATGGTCTGTCATCATATTTGTGCTGTTATTTGGAATGCCTGCCGCATTCCATGAGAGACTGTTTCTGCATTGCTCACCATTTTACTGTCAGAGCCTGGCAATTAGTAGATACTCACTAAGTATTTGTTGAATGAATCAATGAATTCATGTCCAAACTGAAATCTCATACTCTCTAAAATGACATTCCTCACCTCTCCAGCCACAGTGATGGACAAATTCCTTTCCTGAACTTGTTGATGCCATTCATTTATCCTAAGGAATCACAGATTCACAAAATTCAGTAGGAGTAGGTAGCAAGCTTTCTACTGTAAATAATGTAACTCACTGAAATAAAAGTCTTGGTTTTATTTTTGTGAACACCATCATTAATGATGGGGACTTGACTTCTGAAGTATCATGAACCATCCTTGGACTATTCAAATGTTTAGAAATATTTCTTATATTTAGCAAGACATTCTTGGGCTTTTCAAGATGAATTTGGCTCCTAAGCATAAGAGAATAAGCCCATTTGCTCTTCTAATGATGGTCCTTTGCAGGTAGTCAAAGATTGCTCTCTTGCTCAATCAAAACATAGCCCCTCCTTCAATTATTGCTTTTATGCTGTGGTTTCTGGACTCTTTCATCATCCTGATTTCCTCTCCTGTGAACTCATTCCAGTTTGTCAATGTCCTTCTTGAAATAAAATTACTTTTGTTACCAGTAATTTTATTTTAAATTTAAAAACTTTCATTTTTTGAAAGTTAAAGTCACTCAGTCCTGTCCAACTCATGGGATTCTCCAGGCCAGAATACTGGAGTAGTTACCCTTTCCCTTCTCCAGGGGATCATCCCAACCCAGGGATTGAACGCAGGTCTCCCACATTGCAGGTAGATTCTTTACCAGCTGAGCCACAAGGGAAACCCAAGAATATTGGAGTGGGTAGCCTATCCCTTCTCCAGCAGATCTTCCCAACCCAGGATTTGAAGGAGGGTCTTCTGCATTGCAGGCAGATTCTTTACCAACTGAGCTCTCAGGGAAGCCTAATTTTTTTAATTATTATTATTAAAATTTTTTTAAGTATGCTAATATAATATTTAAAATTTCTATAAATTCAGAGGTTGCTCTTTCTAAGAATAAATTTATGACAGTTCTTTAAGTCTAAGTTCAGAAATTTGAAAAGTTAATTTTGATTAAGTAATAGATACCTTTTCTGGCAGCTGTGAACAGTTGCTGGAGGATTGCTTAGATTACACAACCAATTTTATACTTACAGTTTAAAATTATCTGACTTGCTCTGTCCACTTGCTAGTTGAACTTCAAAAGGACTTAAACAAATGAGTAACAAAATACTGTGCTTGTTTAGGTATGAGGAAAAGGTTTAGTTTTATAGCTATTACCTGTTAAGGATCCAAACCCAATGGTTAATAATAATAATCATCTCTTTCCTGGGCTCAACAAAAATGTTTTGATGTGGTTCATACCAGCCTCTGATGAGGGTATCAGCCTTCATTTAAAAAAATCATCATTAGTTTCAGTGGTCGTTACAAACCTTACTAAATTGCTGATGATATCCTTCATTGCCAAGCATGAATTGTCTTTTTCAGTCCTTTATATAGAATTTATCCTCCATTCCAAGATCATAATAAATTGTAAAGTTGCTGATAATAGTTAATCCTCAAAACAAGACAACAAATGCTACAGAAGAGAAAGTAGCAAGTAAAATGGAATAAATTAGAAGAGGTAAGAAGAGCTTGAGTCTCTCTACTTCTTAAGTGGTTTTACTGTCTGGCACATAGTTATGATCATAAAATGTTTGCTAAATGATTGAAAACATTTGGGCAATAGGCATAATTCTACAATGGGGACAACACATAAGTAAGGTAGTTGGCTTATCTGGTAGCTTATTTTCAATTTCAATATTTTTGCTAACTCAGTATGAGTTCAAAATAGCACTACAGTCATTAAAAATACTCAAATATTTCCCGAACATGGTATAAGTCAATCTCCTATAATCCAAATATAATCTAAACTTATATAAGTTTCTTCCATCCTTTCTTCCTTATGAAAAATTCACTTAGGCTACTTAAGAAACAGTTATTTTAAAAGTAGCTCATAAATGAAGCTATTAGTTGGCCCTGGATAGAGCCAGCTATAACAACGTGTTCAAACAGTGAAAGGAACAAAAGAACCTTTGGAATGCACCAGCTTGTTCAAAAATAGCAGGTTTTTTTTTTTTTTCAAGACTCTAAGGAACTGAAATTTCTCTTTAACAATTTTGTTGCTACCTTTCCTACAGAAATTACCTAGATGCTTCTTGACCTCTACTTTGAGAGTAGAGGAAGCCTTGCTGTATAGTATTAGTTCCATAGCACGAAATATCCAAAATACTGTAGTTCCTGCATTCCTTGCACATTTGGACCTATTTCATCCCTGTATTAAAATATATATATATATATTTTTTTGTATTGAGCTATAGTTGATTTACAATATATTAATGTCAGGTGTCGGAGAAGGCAATGGCACCCCACTCCAGTACTGTTGCCCAGAAAATCCCATGGATGGAGGAGCCTGGTAGGCTGCAGTCCATGGGGTCGCTAAGAGTCGGACACGACTGAGCGACTTCACTTTCACTTTCCACTTGCATTCATTGGAGAAGGAAATGGCAACCCACTCCAGTGTTCTTGCCTGGAGAATCCCATGGACGGAGTAGCCTGGTGGGCCGCAGTCCATGGGGTCGCACAGAGTCGGACACGACTGAAGCGATCTTAGCAGCAGCAGCAGCAGCAGCAGCAATGTCAGGTGTACAACATAGCAATTCAATATTTTTGTAGATTATACTCTCTTCAAGTTATTACGAACCAGTGGCTTACAGTATATATTCTTTACATAAATTTTCAAGAGAGAAGGCATTGAAAGTACATATATACATTATATATATTAAACATATATGTATATTAAAATATATAGATGTATCCTACAAACAATAATTGAAATTTGAAAAATATTACTATACTTGTAAGTTCCATACTTTCAGAAACATACATTAATGTGAAATAATTTTTGGACTATCTGTCATAAACTAAATAAGTACTCGAGACAACCTGGGCCACATTTTAAAAATCTTCTTTAAAAAGAAGAAAATAGAAGTTTATGCTTAAGAGTCTAATTTGCCATCAAAGTCCAGAAATGGTTATGAATCTTATTCTGCTTTACTTATTATGATTTAATGATAGCCATCAAATCAATCGAGGTGATGACCATAACTTCCAAGATCATTTTAGATAAAATACAAAAATTCTAAACTGAAACTGTTTTTATGTGAAATAAATCTATAATAAATTTGAAAACATCCATCGATTTATTATTTACAAGCAGTCTGTCAAAGAATTCATTACATACCGTGCACTGTTTTAGGCACTAGGGTACAAAAAGAATGTAACATAAAATTCTTGCCCTTAGGGAGCTGACATTTCAGTGACAGGTGTCAGCTTTTTTCTCCTTTGTAGGTATTTAGCATATGGTTTTTACAAACAGTTACAGAAATAGTATGCTACAGAACCTAAAGAAAATGAAGAAACATTAGTTGAAGACTTCAGAAGTGGGTTTGTCTTGTTTGTACTAGGAATTGATTGTCACATTAAATTAGCATTTCAGAAGTAGCTATTTAAATCCGTATTGTTGACACTACAGTGAAAGCAGTGAAACTAGTCAGCAGATGATTAAGTTTTATGGTTGATGTCCACACTTTTGTATCCTGGGACCAATATCAAGTTTCCGGGAAAAACATCCTTGCTCTCTCCCCATGTCCCTCAATCATTAAGTCAGGGTCTCAGCTTGTTGTCTGGGAATAAAGATGTATCTCAATTATTCTTTCTGCATTTTTCACTTATCAATCTGAGATTTACTTCAGCTTTTCCAGGTTTTTTCCTATCCTGAGGCAAGAAGCATTTAGATTGTTTATTATATATTCCACAAGGGAAAGTCTGCATTTAACTGGCTACTTTTTCAATTCCCAAGACCATCAGTTAGTAGAATCAATATTATTTCTGGGTGAGTGGAACAACCTTTACTAGCAGCTGGAGGTGGTATGTACATTTCTAGCTAGATTACTGACTTCCCACTAACTAGTCTATTAGGAAAACGACACTGTTCCCACGGAAATTAACAACCATTCAATTCAGGCTTGAAATCTTAAGGCTGAAGTGGAGAAAAAATTGGATTGTCATGGGTTCTGTTACTGTTTGAGGAGGGCAGACAGGAGTTAGTGAATGGAGTGTCAAAATCGGACTTTACTAAATGACTCATTAAAACTGCAAGACGAAACTCTACTGGCTCCAGAAGATTAAAACAGAAAAAAGATTCAAAAACCTGTTTTCAAACAAAATTTAGCAAACGTGGGAAACATATAAATTCAGTCTGGATACTTGCAAGACCACCTCCCCTATCACTCAGGCCAGAAACCGGGCACAGGTATGAGAACTTTGCAAAAACAGCTTTCAAAACTATTTTCCAACGCGAAACGGTGTGCCTGAAGAGCTTCGGAGTGGAAAACACTTCACGCAGTCTAGTATTCTCCCTGGGTCGCTAACCTCTCCGCCTTTCCCATCCCGCCACTCCCACTTGGCCGCCGCCTCAAGGCAGAGGGCGTTTGTTTACGTGACGTCAGCCGTAGTAAGCAGTCCCCGCCCCCGTTTCCCTCTGGCCGCCGCGTTTCCCGCGCCACGGCGCTTCTCCCCTTAAAAGGACAATAGAGGCCTCGGGAGCGCGCTCGGCCGCCGGGCCTTTTCCCCTCCCAGCCCTCGACGCGCGCGCGCCCGTATGCAAATAAGTTCGATTCAGGAGAATTTTGTACCGGGAGCCGCGCGTGCGCAGAGGGAAAGCGGAATCTACACCTTCCCCGCCAGCGGTAGCAACTGCAGAACTGCAGGAGACAATCTTTCTAGACAAGGCAGTTGAGGAGGAGGGAGCGATTGAAGGGGGGGTTGACTTGGCGTGCACTGCGCCCCTCGGGAACGTTACTGCGCGTGGAACGGCTGCTTTTGGAAGGTGAGTAACTCGAACCATTACTGTGGTGCAAAACTGTCTCACGAGGCTTTGATTTCAGAGTGGTTTCTTTTCTCTTTTCACCTCACCTCACTACCTCCCCCAGTCCTTCTACAGACACACGCACACATTTATACACACAGGAAGTTTTGTCTTGGAGATGGCATTTCGGGGAGCGCTGTTTTCGTGATCTTCAGACCCCAGATTCTTTTGTATCTGCATGTTTAGTGTGCCCTTTTTAATTGGGGAGGTTATTTGAGGAAAAGCGAAAGTCTTGGGGTGGGGGAAGTGAACGGAGCCAGGAAAGGGGTGAGGAGTCGCCAGAGTTGAGGGATCCACGTTGAAGGTGACAATGACTTTTCGCAGCCGCAGTGTTCGCTGGCGAAAGGGAGCCCGGTGGCTTAAAGGCCCCAGAGAAAAGGACTTGCTGGCGATTGCAGAGGGGCCCCGGGTCTGTGCACCCGCGTGGGCGCGCGCCCGGGAGTGGCCGGGCGCCGTTGTTGGCCCTCGTGGTTTAGTTTCTTGCGGCCCCTCGCGCGTGTTGTCATGAGGGTGGACAATGAACGCCCCTTGCTCGGAAACTAAGTTGCCGCCTACTTGAGAGCTGGAGGGCGGAGGGGGTTTAAATCGGCCTTTCGGGTCGGTGCCGGCGTGGCCATAGTGCACGCGGGTGGCGTTGTCCGCCCAACTCCGGAGGGATGCGGATGCGACAATGAGCAACACGCGGCCGCTCGGAAGCGGCCCCGGCTCGCAAACGCCTCTCCTCGGGCCGCGCCCAGACAGCGCGGGCGTGCGGGGTGTCGGTGGAGCCCCAAGTTTGGTTCGCAAATTTATTCACCTGTAGCGTATAAAGTGGGCGCCGCGGAGCTCTCTAGGGCGACGGTGTGCGGCTTAAGATGGCTAGTCGGAGCCGAGTTGACTCCGGGATGGAGGCAGCGGCGTTGTCTGCGCATGAGGAGTGCGGGAACTCTGGAGGGCACTGCTTTTTGTGGGGAGCGTGACAGACCACGTGCTGGGGCTGCGACCCCGGTTTGGTCCGGGGTCCGACTGAGTGTCGGGCTCGCGGTCAGCGGGGAGATGTGGGCGCAGTCTGCCCGGCCGGACAATGTGACTTGCTGATGATGGCGTCTTGCCAGTTTAAAAAGCAGAATGAAAGTCGCCAACTCTCGGCCGGTGCGGGGCGGGGGATTCGGGCGTTTCTCATCAAGGACATTGCAAAACTTTGATTAAATGGGCCTACTGCTTGGGGAGGACGGCGGGACCAGCCCCAGACTCCCGGGGCGCCGGGTCCGGACCCTTCCCCTGGGCGATCGTCAAGTGTCTCCCCCAGGGAAACAGTCCCACGCCCCTGATGCTGCACGTAGGCAGCGCCCGGCTGGACAGAAAACAAAGAGCTGCATGTGCCGGTGCGGGCCCGGCCGGCGCTGGAGGCGGCCGCCTTGCAGGCCGGGCCCTCCTAAGTTCGGGCGAGTTTCGGGAGGGGCTTTTGTCCCTCGGCCCCTCGCGGGGAAACTTTGGCGACGCTACTTGTGCGCGGTGCGGTGCCGGAGCGCGTGGGGGGAGACGGCGTGCTTCCTCGCGGCGGGCGGCCGAGGGGCAGCAGTCGGGGCTTGGCGCTGGAGCCGGGGCGCCGGGTGCCGCGACGGCCGAGGGCCCGGGAGAGAGCGGCCGCGAGGGCTCGGCCCGCTCCCCGGGGCCGGAGCCTGCGTCTGGGAGGTCTGTGGATCCGCCTTTGAAGTCGAACTGTTGCCATGTTTGAATTACGTCAGGGCAAAGCCATGAGGAGGAACAAGCCCCGGCAGCACGGCGTGCGGGAGGCGCGGCCTGCGGGAGGCGCCGGGCCGGCCGGGTGGGCGGGCGCGGGGCCCGTTGTTCCGGCGCAGGTGAGGGAGGCGGCGGAGAGGGACGCGCTTCCCTCTCGCCGCCACCCCCTCCCCTGCGGGCAGCTCTCCACTGGAACTTTCCTCCCGACCCCAGCTGCTGTATTTACCCACGGGTCCGCCGGGGAGCTGTTCTGTTTGCTGCCTGGGTGTCTCTCTCTCGGCCGTCGCCGCGTGCCCGGGGGGAAGCGCAGCCTGGGGCCACCGCGGAGGACTGGGGCGGGACGGGGAGGCATTTTGCTGCTTTCGGGGAAACCGGCGAGCACCCCTTCCCCCCAGCCGAGCCGCGGCCCGCACGTTCAGGGGACCCAGCCCCGACGACACCCAAAAAGCAACCGCAGCGAACTTCGGGGCTCCCGTTGTCCTACAAAGGGAAGTGAGGACTGTGGGCAAACCGTGCGTGCAGCTCTGGTCTTTGTGTGTTTACGTGTGGGAGGGGGGGCCGGCTGTGGCCAGGGCTGTTTTGGTTGGGGAGGTGCTACTTGGGGTGGTCGCGCGGTGCAGAGTTTGTTCTGGTAACTCTGACCCCTACTAGGTTTCTTTGTTTTTATTTTCTCTCTCTAATCTTCGATTACTCCAGGCACCCGGAAGACCAGGAATTACTGTGTAGCCAAACATGAACCCAGTGCTAGACAGTTTCTCCCCAACCGTCCTTCCGCGCACTCCTCACTCACATTATCGTAAGGAAGCTTAAGAAAAGTCCCTCCGCCCCAACCCCGCCTTTCTCCTAATAATTTTTTTTTTTAAATAAATTTGACCTTGTCATTAAAAGTACTCAAAGCACCTGTTTTTTAACTGGAGTTTGTCACTCTTGAAGAGCGTTTTCATAATTTATGTTACAAAACCGAAAACGTTTATTAGTTGCTCAATCTGAATAAACTTCTGGGACTTTGTTTCTGGTGGCTATGGCATTTAAAGTATTTACGTAATGGTTTGGGCAAGGGGGAATCTTTTGGCCTAAAGGTGTGCTCAGCTCAGGTTCCTGCGTTATCTTTGGACGACCTTGAAGAAGCTAGCACGTAGGAGTTAGGCCTTTCTAGGAGATTTTTTGTGGGGGCTGGGGAGGAAGCTACTCAAGGGGATGATACAAGGTAACGGCTAGCTGTCCCTGCTAGCTTTTCCTAGTTCCTGAGAACTGGGATTGACCTGCTGGTTACCCCTCTTAGATTTTCTTTTCAAGCTAACTTTTTTTTTTGGTATGTGGCCCCAGGCATAGCTCAGAAATTATGCTGGTTTGACACATGGATGCTTCTTTGGTATTTGGGGTTTGCTTGCAGTCTAGACATCCGATAAGCAGCACCGTGTCTGTTTCTTTCCTTATTGCTCTTGTATTTTGATCATGTTTAAGGGTTAGAATCTAAAAGTGGCCTTTACTGAAAAATAAAAATATCCTTTGAGGGCCACGCCCACACATACCAGACTGTCCATACAAATTGAAACCAGTTTTGTGCTTTCATTGTTAAGCTATTCAGTATACTCTTTTCGCCCAAGTTTTGGTTGACCGAATGACAAATACCTAAAGGCTGCCAATATTAGTACATTTCTGAAATGAATAGAAACATCTTGTCAAGAGAATGAGAAACTTCAGATTTAATAACCTTATGGCTTTCCTTTGGGGAGTTATTTCTCTGGGTCAGGTATTTATTAATAAAACGCATATGAGGAGCTTTGCCAATACACTGAGATTCTTTAATTTGTTTTCTTAATTAGTATTTCATAGCCGAGTTACAGCTAGATTTCAGTGTTCTGAGAAACTTCAAATGTATCTAGAGTTTAAGGCTTCTGTTTTAAATATCAGATGATATGTGCAGCAGAGATTTGGTTTATCAAGGTAAATGAGTTGAGAGTGGGAAAGACACAGACAAGGTCTCTGCTGCCTTCTCGTTTTGCATTACTTTTGCAAGAGATTGGAGATTAAAAGTTCAATACATAGTATGTTCTAGAATCTTGGGTGGGCCTCAAGACTGCTGTTGCAAAGTACTATTCTGTATATCTGGAACCTGAATGATCAGTTTTTTCTCTAGAGTTGGCAGTCAGACCCTGGGAAAACCTGGCTCATAAGCTCCCAGTCAGGCAGATTTATGTCACAAAAGCATTTTGAGAATGATTTTCCATGTAAAATAAGTTTCTCACTGGGAAAAACTTAAAAGCTAATTTGAAATGTAGACCAACGTCATAAGCTGTTGCAAGGACAAATTAATTTACTGTGCTAGGCACATAGTAGGTTGCTTTAAAAGTATTACATTTTTTTCCCCTAAGCAGTGCTAGGCATATAATTGGCTAAGAAGGAGGGAAGTATATTTGTTGAGGCACTAGGTTAGTGTTCAGAAGTCTATGGGGTTGAAAAGACGTGATCCAAAGACGCTTGGTTTCCAAAGACGTGATCATCTTAAGCAAGTCACTTTGTTTGTAGTCAGATTTTGTCATCTGCAAAATAGCAATAATCATACCTGGTTCTCAGGGATGTAAATAAGTAAATCATGTTCTTGGTAATACAACCTGTTGTCCTCACAACTTTGGAAAGTAGATATTTTGCAGAAGACAAAACAGGTTTGGATCAGTTTCCTTGCTGGAATACATAATTTAGTAAATGAGAAGTGGAAAGAATAATTGTTTTTGGCCCCATCCCCCACCTTCAGAAACTGTTTCTGGGAAGGCACTGCCTTAAACTCCTGGTTGCCAATCTAATTCTGATTCAACCAGGTAACATCAGAAAGTCCAGTGGATATCTAGAAAATACCATCTTCTTTCTGATTTGTCCACAAGAGTGTCCTGTTATAAATTGAAAATATTTTGTTATCTTTTGGTTCTCCAGTTTCTCTTTTTCAGTTTCCCTTTTAATTGAATCTGCAACTGAGTGGTTTTCTGTATTATGGAAATGCAGCTAATCCAAAAGAAGGGAGTTTATTTTCAAGGGAGAGTTTTCTTTTTGTACTAGAAATATAGAAGTCACAGACACATTTGCTATTACATATTCAAGTAAAAAAGTTGCAGTTTAACTAAAATAATTTTTTTAGCTTCATATTTAGTTGTTTCCACCTACTATAAGTTTGCTTTGGCTTAATGTTATTTTAATTTGGTTGATGTTAATGTATGCTGAGTTTAAATAGCTCTCGTTTTGAGATTCATTTCTACACACATTGTTCTCTTAATCCTCCCTTCCTCTACACATGCCTGCTTGAAATCAGCAAGAAATATTTTTTCTACCAATTGTTATGAAAACGTTGACTTGTTTACTATTAGTCTTTTCTGATTCAAGTCATTCATTTGGTTTATATTTCTTGGAAATCTTTAAAGCCCACTTTTTTTGGGGGGGTGCAAAAGTCTAGAAACTAAATGTTAAAGAAAAATGACATTGTTCACAACATCAGTTTTTTTTTTAAATGCCCGTCTTTATTGTGGACACCATTCCTATTTCATGCCCTTAAAAACACTGTTCAACTCCATTTTGTCTACCCCACACTTCTTAGCAAGTTCCACCCAGTTCTGTATACGATGTACAGTCAGCACCTGGTTGTAATGTAAGACTTATTAATTGTTTCTGTCCTGTAACAGTTTATCATTGAGTAGAGGGAGCAATCCCCTGGAGGAAGGCATGGCAACCCACTCCAGTATTCTTGCCTGGAGAATCTCCACGGACAGAGGAGCCTGGTGGGCTACAGTCCATGGGGTTGCAGAGTCTGACACCAGTGATTGACTAAGCACAGAGGGAACAATACCTTAAACTTAAGTACGTGAAATCCAGTGTGTTTGTTAGGAATGGAAAGGTTTTGTAAAAAGATGTAATTCTCAAGTAATTTCTTAGGTTAAGAGGATGAAGGAGAGACCATTTGGACAGAAATAGCAGCCTTAAGTATTGATGTGGCTAGTTATTAAGGTTGATTTGACACTCCTGGAATATCAGAATTCTATGTTGGGAGTAGCTGGTAGACGGGACTAGATCCTGAAAAGCTTTGAATTTCTTGCCAAGGAGTTTGGATATTATCCTGATACCCAAGTGTTGGTACCTTGAAAGGAATATTAATATTTGAACTTTTTAGGACGATACCACCTATTTGAAGGATGTAGCCTTATAAGTCAGTTATGAGGCTCTGACAGAAATTCAGACACTGTAATGAGGGACAGACAGACAATGGGATGGAAGGAACGTGAACCAGAGAAGTGAGAGTAGAAGCAGATGCTCCAGGACTTCATCATGGAGATGGTAGAGATCTTGCAGAAGATGAGAAGGGAGAGCCTGGTTGACTTTCAGATTTTTTATGTGATTATATGGATTAAAGCCAGGTTAGGTGAACACACAAAGAATGTGTTTGGAAGAGAAGACTATATAATCAGGAGGGCATTGCATTTAAAGGTTAGGACTGCCAGTCCTTGTGCTTCAGAGAGCTTTAGGAACTTTCCTGAGATTTGGGTTAGACCAGCTATGAGCTTTCTTAACATTTTTGTCAAGTTTGAAAATGGAGAACAACCTTCATGGAAAGGAATATGGTCATTTCATAAACTTAAAATCTCTGGAAATTTTAAGTTCCTCCTTCCCCACAAACTTGTTCTTAAAACCTTCAGAAATCAGGATTCTACCCTCATTTTAGTTAGTTGGGTGTGTCTTGGGACAGGTAAGAGTTTATATTTCTATAATGTGCAAGTCATAAATTTAAGGAAATAAATGGTATACATACACTGATGTTTTCATATTCTTGCTCCACAGCATTCCTGGAAAGTAGAAGTAAGATTTTACCCTAATATTACAGAGGACAAAAAATTTGAGGTGACTGTCTATTCACTTGTAAAGACACAAGCAGAAATATAGACTCCAGTTTGACTTCTTCATCACACTCATAATAGTCACATTTCTTAACTAATAATCATACTTTAAAAGCAAATAAATACTATCCTCCCAACCTTTAACTTTCTCATTCACTGGAATTTCTCCTAATCTGGTATTGGAATACCCAGTTTTGTTTTGTTTTTACAGTATCAAAATGGGAAGACCTAGTATTTGGTTTTACACTAAAACTCAGAGACCTGGATTTGTGATTTTTATTTTTAGCCTGTGCTATGTCAGCTGAAGACTTAATTTCTGAGTTTGACCCCTTTCCTGTAGGAGGAGTTCTAGGGTCTTCTACTGAGCGTAGATTCCATAGGCAGCACTGGATAAATATTTTATCATATAATTTCTCAGTCTGGGTACATGTTTGGAGAAGCTTTTGGCAGACAAGTGGGCATCCACCACCTCTTTCTGTTTTTCTCCAGGCAAGTTTAAATTTTTAAATTTCACTTGAAAAAGTGAATTAATAAATTCGGAAACTTTGGTGTTGGGATGTGGATAGGTATCTACTAGAAGCAGGTAAAAGGAAATAGTAGTGTTTGATTGCCCTATGGTTTTCCTTAAGCACTGCTGAAACATCTTTTTGTAGGGGAATACTGTAACCAAGTGGCCTAGCAGTGGGAGAACAAAACAATCCTATTTGACCCTTTGTGAAGAGTGTTGCTACAGTCACACTGTTAGTGTTTCCTAGAACCTGTACTTACATGTGATTAAAGATAGCATACCGTTGACTAAAATGGTGTCGAAGGTGGCATTACCAGTTTCAGGCACTCGAGATGGCACTTAACTTTGGATCATAAGTGCTTTTTCGTATTTATTTCTCTTCCTTTCCCATAATCATGCCGTTTAAAGTTCAGCTCTAAAAAATGCATCTCCTTCCCTTCAGAGTTGTCTTTGGTTGCTTGGTTCCTTTCCTCTTTGTTCACTGCTGTTTCCTTCCCACTTTACAAATCTTTTGCTTGTCTCGTCTCTGCAGTTTCCTTCCCATTCTGTTCTCTCTGTTCTGATTTTACTAGTCTATTCTGTATGCTCTCTTGTGGAATATATTTGCTAATGTGTATCTCTTCATCTGTATGTCTTTGAGGAAGTTTATTTAAGTTCTTTGGGCTTTTTCAGATTCCTCTTTAGTTAAGTCAAGATATGTGATGATGACTAAAGTTTTGGGGTGTGCTGCTCTTTATTAAAAAAAAAAAATAGTATAGAAGGGAGTAAAGTGAAAGTAAACCTCCTTCATCCTTGCACCCCTCAGAGACCGTTGCTAGTTATTGGTTCTTAAACGTCTATTTTAAAAAGCCAGGTTGTGTATTCAAGATCTCATTAAAAACATACTATATAACAAGATATCTTAAAAAACTTCCCTCCCTGCACATGTTGTAGATCTACTGCCTTCTTTTAAGGGCTGAAAGGGTATCCTGTAGTATGAAGACACCATACTTTAACCAGTCTGAGAATCCATGGACATTTACATTGTGGTGCAGTGGTAAAGAATCTGCCTGGCAGTGCAGGAGATACAGGAGATGTGGGGTCGATCCTTGGGTCAGGAAGATTCCCTGGAGGAGGAAATGGCAACTCTAGTATTTTTTCCCAGAAAATTCCATGGACAGAGAAGACTGGCTGGCTATAGTCCAAGGGGTCACAAAGAGCTGGACACAGTGCCTGAGCATGTATGCACGCACACTATTTTATGTGTGCTTTTTTTAGAAAAGAAGTCTAGGTCATTTGGTTTTTTAGAAAAAATGATTAGAAGCTATACGGTTTGGTCTCTTGAAAATGAAGAACAATTGAGAAATGTTTTAATTTGGGAGGTTGCACCCCTAATTTGTGCGTCAGAATTTCACTTCTCAAGATGGTATGGACAAGTTACAACGGTAACTATGAAAGCTGATTTATCATCATCTTTGGCATATTTACTTCTGTTTTCTTCTACCTGGTCTATCCAGTGCATTTTGAATTTTGAAAAAACAATTTTAAAACATTTGTTTATTTTGTTTCTTGGATGTGTTGCGTCGTCTTTGCTGCACTGGAACTTTCTCTGGCGCAGCAAGCTGGGCTGCTCTCTAGCGTGGTGCGCGAGCTTCTCACTGCGGTGGCCTCTCTTGTTGTGGAGCGTGGACTCTAGGCAGGGCGTGCAGCCTCAGCAGCTGTGGCACAGGGCACGTGGAATCTTCTTGGATGAGGGTTGGAACCCATGTCTCTGCGTTGGCAGGCGAATTTTTAACCACTGGACCACCAGGGAAGCCCCTGAAAGGTATTTTTGAATATAAGAAAAACAACTACCCAGAAGGAATCTAGAAAATGGAATTGGGAAAGTTATTACATTGGAGGAGCTATTGGTGTCCTTCAAAGCATACCAACTGAG
The DNA here is from genome assembly GCF_019923935.1 of Bubalus bubalis. Taxonomy (NCBI): domain Eukaryota; kingdom Metazoa; phylum Chordata; class Mammalia; order Artiodactyla; family Bovidae; genus Bubalus; species Bubalus bubalis. The sequence goes on along the minus strand of NC_059160.1, from coordinate 41,176,260 downwards.
GTGAACCTAATGGATGTTACATACATCATAATAAGAACCTTCTCCATTTTCCTAAGTGTTAATTAAAATCACACCCTTATCAGATTTGAAAGATAAGAAAATACTCTGCAGAATTAAGATCTTCATCTCACTGTCTCCTAATTCCATGTTAGAAAGGGTACTAAAAGCTCTAAAATTTGCATTTTTCAAGATTCTTCATACTGTTTCTTAGTTTATACCAAATCATACTGTTCCTTAGTTGATACCAAATCAAGTATTTGGTATTACTAAAAATTAAAAGAGATCATCTTTAAGCTTGGAACTATCAGAAAACTTCTTATACAGCCTTTTACTATTGGTTGTGAAGATTACTTCACCATCATGTTATACTGTGCTCGGCAAGCTTACATTACGTGTGCTATATTAAGTGTACTAAGACATCATCCTGCTCTTTGGGTTCATAGTCTCATTAAATCAGATTAGAATTGGCTCTTTTGTATCTTGATAAACAGTGGTAACTTCACGCTTTCCTTGCTTCAACACTAAGGATGCATTTCCCCATCCTTTCATTAAGTTGATCATTGAATTTTTATGAAATTTACAGTTTTAAAGTAGATGAAACCCCAGTAAGTCAATCAAAACAAATGTTCAAAATTGATTGTTGTGTTTTAAAAACTCACATTGCTGTCTCTGTATGCTATTTGTTCATGTAATTACAGTTATTTCTCTTATGGCTTTTGCTGACTTAGCTATTAACTTTAATCTCTGAGATTGAATTAAATTGGACAGAACAGTAATTTCAGCATGGTTGGTTTGTCTTTAACTGTTATAATATTTTTTAAAAATTGTGGCTTTTTGGCTGACAGTAGGTAAAGAAATGTCAGTGAAAGTGCTTTATCAAACATGAAGTACTGTACAAATGACAGTTTTTTAAAAAAGTTTAATCCACACATTTATTGAGTACATATTACATGATTGACAATATTCTAGGTGCTGAGGTTACAAAGATGAATAAAGTCAAGAGAATTCCAAACCCAATCTTTTTATTTTTAGAAACAAGCTTATTGTAATAATTTATATATCATAAAATTCACTCTCAAAGTATACAATTCAGTAGCTTTTAGTATATTTAGAGTTTTGCAACCACCGCTACTGTCTGTTTTTAGAAGGCAAATGACAGTTTTTAAATCAGCATTTTAAGTCTTTTATTTTTGCCTTTATTTCAAAGGTAAAATTTTTTCTGATTCTGCAAATACTTGCTTAAGGGTGATATTATATGGAGTCTACTCTCATCTGTAACTATTCATCAATTAGGAAGCAGATGGCATTGGCTTCCTTCTATTAAAGCACTGCTGAGTGATGTGACATCTGTAAGAATACATGCAAAAATCACTAATAATTTGAACAAATAGGTTGTTCTGGAGGAATCATTTAATATTGCACAAATGTAAGCTTAGGAAAGAAATACTCTTTTTTAAAAACTGAAGTTGATTCAGTTTTATTGTTACTTATTATTTTTATTATGTTAATTTCAGGTGTACAAAACAACATAGTGAATCAGTGTTTTATAGGGAAGAAGTATTCTAAAGACCACTTAGTTTGTTGAGATAATAGAAATCCCAAGTTTAAAATCAAATTGTGCCATGCTCACTCACAACCTTCTCAAATATATAAAGTAACTTGGTTTCAGAGCCATTTTGTGTCTAGTTTTTTCCCAGAGATTAGATAAGATTTTTTATTTTTTGAAACATTAGTGGGTCTGTAGGTTTTGTGAAAACTTTCACTCTCTGGCCTCCCCAAAGCTCAAAATGGTTAAACACCAATCACTGCTTAAGTGGGTTGCTTGTAAACAAAGCCCAAAATGAAACCCCTGTGTATTTACTGCAGATTCCCAGGTGCCTCTCAAGTGCAGGAATAAGCTCAGAAAAGGTTTACTAGGTTTATTAAGTAATCATCCATTAAAAGGCTCATGTGCTTGTGTGTTGCATCAGGACAGGTGCCTGCCTCCTTGCTGCACTTAGCACTGAAAGAGGGTGAGCCCTAGAATTCAGACTCCCCACTCAGCTGTTTAGGCAGAGAATTTTGTCAGGAAAAACAAGGTTGCAGAGCTACATAAAAGATATCAACCAGAAGACATCAGGCTATTAGATTTTCTCTGATGTCTAAGAAGAACATTTCTCAGGCTGAAGAGTGGATTGTTTCACTTACTCTTGGGTAAGTTTTGTGGCGATTCCTACCACCAACAAAAATTGATTCACAATTGCTGCTGATGAAAAGGAAAGTAATATTTAGCTATAGCCTTAATATTCCCTAGGAGCTTGCCAGCATGATAACTGGCACAAACTATGACTTCTTGGTCAAATCCAGCCTCAGTGAAGGTAGTAGTTCATATCTTGGAGATGACCTGAGTTTTTTATAGTTTTGATAGTATGTTTATTATTTGTGGAAGGAAGGGGATTGTGAGGGTAGAATAGTCTGTCCTGTAATGGGATTTGGCCTGTGTATTAATGGAATGAACTGGCCTTTCTTGCTGTACTTCCTCTGTCCTTGCTGAGTAGGGAGGTTGAAGTTTCCTGGAGCTATTGATGAAGCTGGCGACTGCTGGAGGATCTGTGGACTTTTGACCTTGATGATAATGGGAAGGTATTAGGGGAATTTGGAGAGGCCGCAGGTTGGTGTAATGACTAGAAAGAGTTGTGTTACATTTTTGCCTCAAAACAGGAATATACAAATTAAAGCAGTAGCTTCTACTTTCTTAGTACTTCTTTTAAAGTTTGTATAAACCTGTGTCTTTTGACATTGTTTTTTCCAAAGCAGTGCATGGCCATTTTCTTCAGGAGGCAATTTTCTTTTCATTTATCATGTGAATTTTTGTTAGACTGAAAAAAAAATCTACCTCATTTCACAGGTCTATGCCTTTTCCTACTATATATCGAGCACCTTCCTCATTTTTTTCCTTTCAAAAACGTCTCACTTAATGAAAACAGTTATCTTAATCAACTAGAAACATTATGTTCTTATTTGTTTTAACAATTCTTAAACTAACTTTTAGTTTAGAATTGACTATTGAAATGCATCAGTGGCCTTCTGATCCATCATATCTTTCTTTTACTTGCCTCTCAAAAACATCAAAGAACCACTAGTCCCTGTTTAAAAGGAAAACTTAAGTGTTTGGCTAATTATTTGCTGATAAATTATTTTCTTGAAAGCAAATTTTAAATCCTTTGTATTTCAGAATTGCTTCATCTCAAACACACACACGCACACACACAGAGTCTGATGATTTGGTTATTTTTCTAAATCACTTTCATAAATACTGTGGTATGGCTAACCAGAATTGGAGTGGAATGAGGTTAGGGAAAAGGTCATTCAAAGACAAACACCAAGGCTTTTGTTTTACTCATATATTTGAGTGTATTTCTAAAAGAACTTTAAAAAGGATGGCATTCCTTTTAAAACGTGGTTATAACTCCTAAAACTGTGGATACAAATCTAGTTCATTTTAATTATTTTCTCTTATGCTTTATGTGATGTGTGTGTGTGTGTGTGTGTGAGTGTGAGTGTGCACACACCCACACGCACACACACACAGAGGCCCTGCTCTGGATTTGTCCTTTGGGGTTTAGTTTCTGTTCATTACATTTTCATCACCTCTTAGTCCAGATGTTTTGTGAAGTTGGTCCTTGGTTTGGATATTCTAAATTATTTATAAGGTATATGTTTACTACCAGCTGCCTTTTTGTTGCAACCAGCCCTGGAGTTCTTTCTTCCTTCCTTGATGGATGTTGAGGGTTTTTTTGATCATGGAAATCACAGTTTATCTCACTCTACATTTTTGAACATCTGCCTCCCACTCTTACAGCTTTCAGGCACAGCACCTCATTGAAGAACTTCAAAAACCTCTGTAACGACTGAGGGGCAGACCACTGGTCAGGCAACGTGAGCTCACTCTTAATCTGTCTTAATGATTTATGAAATGAGCATTCTTAAACTATAACACTAGTTTTTTTATGTTTTACATCCTCCTTTCCGTAGTTTCAATTCAAGGATAACTTGCCTGCTTAGAACTTCCCGTTTATCACAGAAGAAAGCCCCTCTGATTTCCCATAGGGCAAAGTAGTGTGGGTTGATGCATTGAGCTACTTCTGTGCTTAGTGTCAGATTGTAGTCCTGTGGTAAATGCTCAGAACTTTCCCAGAGGGGAATCACAGTAATGCAAACATGCAGAGTAAAAAGGGGTACCTTTAATTTTAGGACGTGTCCTCCAATATGTATGATTCCGGTGTTTCCCAGGATAGTGGAGAGAGAGTTTGTTGTATTCTCTACTTTGTTGTTGGGCAGTCAGTCAGTTGTATTTGACTCTTTGCAACCCCATGGACTGCAGCACGCTAGTCTCTTCTGTCCTTCTCTTCTTAGAATCTTGAATTTTAGAAAATGCCTGCTTCCTGCAGTTTTAGAGTGAGTTTTTGCCAGGATAGTAGAAGGAGGTAGGAGAAGCTTTGTTATATATCTGAACTGTTCTGTTTGTTTTAGACACTTGGTGTGCTCGTGTGCCAAGAATTGAGGTAGATTCAAGAGGTCTTCACCAGAGCCCTCCTGTCTGGCTTGGTCATGTAATACCATGTTGCAGGGGGAGGGGTGGAGCAGAGAGCTTGCTTTTAATGGTTTCTTGTTATAGCCCTCAACAAAGCTGTGTCAATTCCCTTGGCTTTACAGGCTATTGCCCAGAAGAAAAGATGTTTGGTTTTCACAAGCCAAAGATGTACCGAAGTATAGAGGGCTGCTGTATTTGCAGAGCTAAATCCTCCAGTTCTCGATTCACTGACAGTAAACGCTATGAAAAGGATTTCCAGAGCTGTTTTGGGTAAGATCATGTGATGTTTGTACCATTTTTAGAGTGAAAAAGATCACAGTATAAGGAAATATTTCTAAGCAAAGGGATTGGAACAGTGCAATAATAATTAAAATCACTCATATTCTAATCTAGGTTGTTTCAAGGCACTTGCTCTTAAATCCAAACAATACTGAAAGCATACCTTTTTTTTTCTAGATTATGAGGAACTACCAAGTTTATTGTGAAGCCCTTAATCATGGGGGAGTTGAGAGGGAGGCTCAAAAGGGAGGAGATACATGTATACTGATAGCTGATTCACGTTGTACAGTAGAAACCAAAACAACATTGTAAAGCAATTATCCACCAATTAAAAATATATTTTAAAAAAGTTATAATAGAACCTTTCATTGTTAACTTCAAGATGTATAAAGAGATTAAAAAAATAACCCTTATTCTCAGAGTAATTGTCCTCCACTAGTACTTTGCATTGTTTTTCTAAGTTATACAAATAAATTTTAACCCGATCTGCTGAGGATCCTAACAGGGTTTAATGTTCTGCCCTGAAACCTGTCAGGGTCCATTAGTTTTATTTTATAATTTTGTTCTTTATTTATCTTTTGACAGTAAACCTCTGCTTAATAAAATGGAATTTACTTTTCAAAAAATAGAAACAAGATACTTAATGTTGAGCCATTTTTGTTGTTAGAAATTAATTTCACCCCTGTATTTTCTTATCGGAACATTCTGTTGATTAGTTATTGTTAATCCTAGACTGTATTTATTTTGAAGGTTGTCCAAGAGTCTCTACCAACCAACCTTGTCATTTGAAGTCACGTTTTTCTCTTAATGTCTTTATTTCCAATTGTATATATAATAAACGCTATTAGTATTTTTCTGTATATATTTGTAATATAGAAATATGTGTAGTAAATGAAAAATTCCTCAGAGAGACAATTAAAAAATAACTTAGAAACTGTATATTTATTTCCTCTTATGCAGATACATTCATTAAAATAATATTACAGTGCCTCTCTGGTTTTGTTTGTTGTGAAACTAGAATATCATGGCACATTATTTTACTTAAAGGGTAGCGTTTTATTGCTTACGTATCTATACATTTCAAGAAAGATTAATTGGACATCTTTGTTTAAAACCATGGTGACCAGGATCTTCTCTAGGTCTTAAATTTTACCATTGTTTAATTAAAAAAAATTCTTTATTTTAAAATGACCAAATTGCAGCACATAGAAGTTAATTAGACTTCTGAAATATTCTACAAAAACCGTAGAACTGGATCACCCCAGACAATTGGAAATAACATCTATAAACTATAAATAGTATTTTTTCTAAAAGACATGTACTTCCATAAATTCTTTTATGTAAAGGAGACGAGTAAAGGTTTGATCATTTTCTTATCAGGTTACATGAGACTCGTTCAGGAGATATCTGTAATGCCTGTGTCCTGCTTGTGAAAAGATGGAAGAAATTGCCAGCAGGATCAAAAAAAAACTGGAATCATGTGAGTTTATCTTTTCCCCTTTTTCAGTTGTACCTCTGTTATATTTAAAGTAACACTAGTTTTTCCCCTAATTTAGGAAATAATATGTTCCTGGGGTAGAAAAGTCTGAAATTCCTCCAGTTAATTAGACGTGAATCCTTTTTTCATCTCTTAGGACAACAGATTTCCTAACTCATGTTGGTACTAATGAGCACATGAGTTTACATTCAGAACTGGATTTAAACCTCCTTGTTTACCACTTACTACTTGTGAACTTTGGACAAGTGACATTTATTTATTAAGTGCAAAAGAGGATAATAGCCATGTCACAAAACTGTTGTAAGAACTGAATGAGATGATATATATTAAGAATAATTAGTAATCACTCAGTTAAATAGAAGCTGTTTTTGTTCTCTATGTTAAATTGAGATTTTCATTTCACTTGATAACGTCACTAGAATTCTTCAGAAAATATTTTCAGTGACCAGAACAACACTATTAAGTGTTATTTATTTTTCTATATGCTAGCTTTCAGAAGATTTATGACATTTATATAAGATACTTGTTTTTAAGCAGGCAGGCATTTCTTCTTTACATTTTTTCTTACGCTGCCCTTGCAAGCTGTTCTTTGGTGACAATGTTACATTATTATAATAGGTTTCTGTGTGTCTGTTAACTTATAAAATTGTGAGTTTTTCTTTAATGAATAGCTTATGTGGGGAAGATCCAAATTGTGATTTTGAAGGTGATGTCAACCTTTTTACATCAGGATACATGCATGCTAAGTAGCTTCAGTTGTGTCTGACTCTTTGCGACCCCATGGACTATAACCCACCAGGCTCCTCTGTCCATTACATAAGGATAGGAATCTTCAAATAGTAAATGTGAATGAAGACATGAGAAATGAGACCATATGGGGCTAGACCAGTGGCCTTACCAGGCTGTGGGAGAACATGCCATTGCCTGCATGTGGCTGACCTCAGGCTTAAGGGTGTGTGGTAAGAAGAGCATAAAGCATAGGTCTTAAAACCCTGATTTGAGTCTGGGCGCGTTCCCTACCTACCTTTGCCTATTTACTAGTTTAGTGAAATATGGCAAAATACATAGTTTAATATCTCTTGGTTTTCTTTACCCTAAACCTGGAGTAACAAATTACTGCTTTCTGCCTTGTGGTGAAGTTAGAATCACAAGTATATGAAAACGTTTTGTAAACTGCAGACATCATCCAGTAGGAATGTTAATTGTTATAAGGTCTGGTTTTTCTTAACCTCCTTGGCTCATTTTCACCATATATAAAACCTATATAAATTTTTTGTCCAGCTACTCTTGCTGTTACTACTTCCAAGTAAAAAAAAACGTAGATAAACTGTTTTTAATACCATGTGATAATTCAAAGTACACATGAGCTCTTAAACACTGAGTAGAAAACTATGGTTCTCAAATTTGGCTCCTTCAAATAAGCACTCATCTGAACTAAGGGAATACAGAGGTGTCATTTTTGAAATGGTATTAAATATTCAGTATTTTCTTCCAGGTGGTAGATGCAAGGGCAGGACCCAGTCTAAAGACTACACTGAAACCAAAGAAAGTGAAAACTCTATCTGGAAACAGGATAAAAAGTAACCAGATCAGTAAACTGCAGAAGGAATTTAAGCGCCACAGTAAGTTGGGTATTGAGACATGAGGATTTAAGAATGGATGTTTTGTTTCTGTCTGCTGGTGGCACATGGCGTATGTAGACCATGTTTTCTTTTGTTGCTTTTTTAAAAAAGAGTGGGAGGCAATGTTGACTTGGTAGAGATATTTTATTTCTAGGAAATCTTGAAACTTTATCTTTGATTTTGATGTCTTAAAAGTACTTTCATTAGCCACTTCTTCAAACTGTACTCAGAACACTTGAACCATTCTCATCTCTATTGACATCTTTTCTAGAAGATTAATGCTTCAAGTTTGTTTACTTGATTTTTATCCTTAAGGAGATTGAGACCTGAAGATATGCAGAAAGGTATGTAAATAATTCAGTTCAGTTCCGTCGCTCAGTCGTGTCCGACTCTTTGCGACCCCATGAATCGCAGCACGCCAGGCCTCCCTGTCCATCACCAACTCCCGGAGTTCACTCAGACTCACATCCATCGAGTTAGTGATGCCATCCAGCCATCTCATCCTTTGTCGTCCCCTTCTCCTCCTGCCCCCAATCCCTCCCAGCATCAGAGTCTTTTCCAATGAGTCAGCTCTTCGCACGAGGTGGCCAAAGTACTGGAGTTTCAGCTTCAGCATCATTCCCTCCAAAGAAATCCCAGGGCTGATCTCCTTCAGAATGGACTGGTTTTAGAAAAGGCAGAGGAACCAGAGATCAAATTGTCAACATCCACTGGATCATGGAAAAAGCAAGAGAGTTCCAGAAAAACATCTATTTCTGCTTTATTGACTACGCCAAAGCCTTTGACTGTGTGGATCACAATAAACTGTGGAAAATTCTGAAAGAGATGGGAATACCAGACCACCTGATCTGCCTCTTGAGAAATCTGTATGCAGGTCAGGAAGCAACAGTTAGAACTGGACATGGAACAACAGACTGGTTCCAAATAGGAAAAGGAGTACGTCAAGGCTGTATATTGTCACCCTGCTTATTTAACTTATATGCAGAGTACATCATGAGAAACGCTGGACTGGAAGAAACACAAGCTGCAATCAAGATTGCTGGGAGAAATATCAATAACCTCAGATATGCAGATGACACCACCCTTATGGCAGAAAGTGAAGAGGAACTCAAAAGCCTCTTGATGAAAGTGAAAGTGGAGAGTGAAGAAGTTGGCTTAAAGCTCAACATTCAGAAAACTAAGATCATGGCATCCGGTCCCATCACTTCATGGGAAATAGATGGGGAAACAGTGTAAATAATTAGTGGGCAACCTAAGACTTAAAACCCAGGTTTTCTGGAGAGTAATTTTGGAAATCATAACTCACGTATTGCAGCCTCAAGATTTTTAGGTTTAAAGGGGCTTGGTGTGTTGGGTCAGAGGATGGGAAAGAAATGATAAATTAATAATAAGTTCATCTACTTTTATGGGAAGTAACTGGGGGCAGGGGACCTGTTGTAGTACTTCTGTATTTAGTAATTTAAATTTTGAAAAGGAAATCCACTGTATATAATGTTATTACCCCCGGGGGTTTGAGGCAGCACCATTGAGTCCAGCACAGTAGGGTTTCTGCAGGAGAAATGTAGACATATTTATATCGGTGGAATAAACTAACTGTAAATAAACTAGTCATGTTTGCCCGCCTGATTATGGCCCAGATCAGGCCAGATTTTGTGGCCAAATGGGTTAGAGATAAATGTTTGTTTTGAGAACATTTTCAGAATTGTGGGTGGACCTATATTGGAGTTTTCAGGATTAAAAAGATATGGGGACTTCCCTGGCGGTCTGATGGTTAGGACACCACTGCATGGGGCATGAGGTGTGGCTAAAAAAAAAGATCTGTAGGCCCTTGTTAGACAAAATATTATCAATCAATGTTTGTTTTAGAGTAATGGAGAAAGTTAAATTTACTGATCAGACAGAAGGAAAGGAAGGAAGGAGAACTATCATCTCGTGAGCATTTTGGTATATATACCAAGTACTTTACAATTATCCCAGTGATTTCAGTTTTAGAGATTAGGATAGGAAGTACAAGGTAGTGGTTTCACCTTGATCTGGGGTCACTTAATAAGTAGTAGAGATGAACTTGACCTGGGGTTTGTCTAATCTCAAAACCCTGCGTCCTTTCTACACAATCATCCTGCTCTTTTGAATAGCATAGCTTATGCTCCAAGACCCCAAAGTCTTTCCAGATCTGCTACTAACTCCATGCTCTAAGTTGGTGTTACTAGTAAGTTGTTGGTGTTACTAGTCCATAGTTATTTTGAAAATATATTTAATTTAATTATATATTTAATTAATATATATTTAATCTTTGGCTAAACTTTTATAATACATTGGTAGTAAAATATTTAGACAACATCAAATATGTGTATATTTTAATCATAGATGTTTTTTTCTTAACCAGCTATCACCAAGGGGCAAATAAAACTGACTCTACCCTTTATTCTCAGTAAATGTTTGAGTGAACATTTAGAAAACAGTAATTTTCTTATCATTTGAGGAGTAGAGAAATTGAAAGTTTGTATGTATATTCTTAGCATCTTTAATTATAGGGAAGGTGACACCTAACTTTTGCCTTACCTAAGGGAATATGTCCAGTGTAATTTTAGATTTTTGTGATAAAGCTATGTTGTGGCGGGGTTGGAGATTGAAAATTAATGGGTTTGGAGACTCAGTGAAACAAGATTTCCTAGGTGCATTGTGAATTGCTAGCAGCTGTGTGCAATGTAACAGTTTTGAGATATTTGAATTTTTATACATCACCCACTAAATGGTTTCTCTGCCTCTAGTTACAGATTTACTTCTGTGCATCTTGCCTGTACCTGACAGGTATTCCTCTTCTTGGGATGTTCTTTCCTTTGTGATGTACTGGAAAGGCATTGGATCTAAGGCTTGAAGATCTGGATTTGAGTTATAGTTCTTGAACAAAATATGACCCTGCTGTTGCTTAACATTAAACCACAGTTTCCTAATCAAGAGAAGTGAGGATAAGCAAGTAAAAAGGGCTTTTGTAAAACAAAACAAAGAAAAATAAATTCCTCTAGAAATGTTAGCTTTTTTATTTTTTTTGGTCATTTTCCCTAAAATCTGCCATGATTCTGGTTGCTGTAGAATAAAATTGAAAATCCCTAGCAAGTCTTTGGATGTCTCCTTTAGGGTAAGGGTCAGTTCCCTTAATGTGCATGGTGTATTCTGTTTCCATCACTTTGCTCATCATCCCCATCTATCCCATGTGGGGGATGGGATTTCCAAATCCTACCTAATGTTTAAGATATAAACAATTTCAGTTCTTTGAAGAATTTCCAGATTTACATTCTAGAAGAGAGTTTTTTCCCCCCAACTGCATTTCTACGTGTAGTTAATTGTATCCTGTTGTCCCAGGTATTATTAGATTAAGCCATATAAAAAATTTATCACTTTTATATTTAGAAACGGACAAATATAATTGCAATTTCAAATGGTTCATAGATACTAAGCACTTACTAGAATAGTGTATTTTCTTCAGAAGCATAGCACTGCTATTGCTGTTAATTATTAGGGAAGTCTTTTAAGTATTCCCATAGCCTTACTCCTTTAATGCCTGCTACTTTTTTTTACATTAAAAAAATATATTCTTTTACCATTATGGTTTATCATAGGATATTGAATATAGTTCTCTGTGCTATACAACAGGACCTTGTTGTTTATCCATTCTAAATGTAAAAGCTTCCATCTGCTAAGCTCACCCTCCCACTTCATCCCACCCCAACCTCCCCGCCTTGGCAACCACAAGTCTCTTCTCTATGTCCATGATTCTGTTTCTGTTTCATAGGTTCATTTGTGTCATATTTTAGATTCCGTGTATAAGTGTTATCATATGGTATTTGTCTTTATCTGACTTATTTCACTTAGTATGATAATCTCTAGTTGTATCCATGTTGTTGCAAATGGTATTATTTTGTTCTTTTTTATGTGAAGCCTGCTGTTCTTAAGGATTTTGTTTGGTTGTTTTTTTCCATGGAGTTAAGCTATGCATAGATTGGGAAGTAAATGAACATATTAAAAACACCAATGGTGCTTTCTTTGTTTTAGATACTTAATATTAAATGCTAGTTTATGTAAAATTTTGATAATGGAAAACACTTGTGAGTACTGTTCAAAAAAGCTTTCTTTAGTCTTGTTTCTCCCCACGCAGGATGTGACACAGGGTTGGTTGTCTAGTGGATACTTCATGAATATTTGATTGGTTCTCTAAATTGGAGGATTGTTCTATCCACCTGTCCTGGGAGGGGGGGAGTCTTCAGATAAAGGTGAGGTGTGTAGTAGACTCAGCCCCTGTCTGATATTTCTGTTGCTGAGAATAGCAGTAGGATGGCTTTATAGCTCAGTGACTATTAACCAAAAGATTTCTATTCTGGTTTGTAAATGTATGTGATATCTTCTGAGGGCAAAAATACTAAATCATGTGTAGCTTGTATCTGATTAACTGCCTTTATTTCTTACTAAGTTAGAATCTATTGTTTCTGCTTTATAGGTAAGGTTTCATTTTTCTTTGGATGCTTTCAAGATTATTCTCTTTTTCTTCAGTTTTCAGGAGTTTAATTATAGTGTGTTTTGTGGCAAAGACGGTAAAGAACCTGCCTGCAGTGCAGGAGAACCAGGTTTGATCCCTGGTTTGGGAAGATCCCTGGAGAAGGGAATGGCACCCCACTCCAGTATTCTTGCCTGGAGAATCCCACGGACAGAGGAACCTGGTGGGCTACAGTCCACGGGGTCGCAAAGAGTCAGACATGACTGAGTGACTAACACTTTCACTTTGGCATTGGTTGCTTGGGGTATATCCTGTGTGACGTTAGCTCAGCTTAAATCTGTAGGTTTGTCTCTTGCCAAGTTTGGCACATTTTCCGCCATTATATTTGAGTACTTTTTTACCTGCGCCTTCTTTGTCCTCTTCCTTCAGGACTGTAGTCACTTGGATGTAGATTTTTTGTCGTAGTTACGCAGGTCTCTTAAGGCTCTTCATTTGTTTTCTTGGTGTTGTACAGGTTGGCTGATTTCTGCTGTTCTTTCTTCCAATTCACTGACTGTTTCCTCTGTCCCTTCCCTTCTGCTGTTGAGCCTGTCCACTGCCCTGTCATTTATTGTATTTTTTTCAGTTTGGATTTTAGTTCCTTGGTTCTTTGTAGCTTTTTTTTTTTTTTAAACTGAGACCTGCTTATTGAGTTTGTTTCCATTTATTTTAAGCTTGTTTATAAAGGCTCACTGAAGCATTTTTGTCATGGCTGCTTTAAAATCTGTCAGATAATTCTAACATCTCTGTCATCTTGGCATTAATATATACTTGACTTTTCATTCAATTTGAGATTTCCCTGGTTCTGGATATGATGTGATTTTTTTTTTTTTTTTTTTTAATTGAAACCTAGACATTCAAAAATTGTGTGATGAGACTCTGAGTTTTATTTAAACCTTCTGTTTTAACTGGCTTTTTTTTTTTTTTTGGTCAGAGGGGGAAATGGGAGAGGGGCACAGCCTCGTTACTGCCAGGTGGTGTTAAAGTCAGGTTCCCCACCCAGCAGCTATAGAGAGCTGAAGTGGGAGTGGCTCCTGACTGCAGCTGGGTGGGGCTGGGATGGGAATTAAGGCTCCCACGTGGTTGGGGTCCTCCTGTTCTTGGTGGGCCATAGTGAAAGCCCAGACTCTTTAGTAGGCTTCCACTGCCATCACCCTGGTGAAGGTGTTGGGGAGGCCTCATAACATTCTTGATAGGATGGAAATCTAGGCTTTCCTGTTGGCCTTTGCTAGGGTCGGTGGGGGTAGGGACCTGTCTTTTCTGTTTGGCTGCAGTAAAGTGATTATTGTGTTGTAAAGATTTCCTGTCATGCTAGACTGCCCCTTTCTTAGTCCTCTGGCTACAGAGAGCCGACTTCTGTTGGGGGTGTGTGTGCGTGTGTGTCTGTGTGTACCCACTGGCTTTTCTGAATTGCTGGCTTCTTCAGCTTCAAGACTGGGATTTATAAGGCAAAAATAAAACCCATAAAAGCTAGGGTGCTCACCTTCACAGCCTTCCTTAAGTGTTGAGCCCTCTAGCTGTTGCCAACTTTTGGAGTCTTTAGTTTTGTTTTATATGTTATATCCTTATGTTTTTAGTTGTACTTACTAGCAGAAGAGAGGAAAGTATGTCTACTCTTAGTCTTACCAGAAGCTCATTTTCTTTTAGATACACTTTAGTACAAATACAGTAGAATAGAAAGTAATTTTTTTCCATTTTCGACTATCTCATTCACTGTGTTTTATGTTGAGGCTTAGTTGCGATGGCATATAATGAAATTATCATTTTTGTTTTCTCTTCACTTCAGATTCTGATGCTCACAGTACAACCTCAAGTGCCTCTCCAGCTCAGTCTCCCTGTTACAGTAACCAGTCAGATGATGGCTCAGATACAGAGATGGCTTCTGGCTCCAACAGAACGCCAGTGTTTTCCTTTTTAGATCTCACATACTGGAAAAGGTAAAAGCAACAGAAAATATCTCTCTAACCAGCAAACCTTCTTAATTACAGGCAACTGTTTCCCACTTCCTTAGCAATTACATGGCATTTGGCAAACCGCTGGTAGCATGTGTGGTTGGAGGTGGATTAGGCAAGAATGGAGCTGAGAGTTTGGATTTTGTGTGTTTTTCCTATTAAAATTGATTTAAAATAAAAACCATGTTAAGGAATCTAAATTTGCTATAATGGAGTATACGTAGATATTCAATGTGATCAACTCTCCTACTGAAAAAAAGTAAAAAGATTAGAAGTTATATATATATATATTTTTTATGTCTTTAAAAATGGCATTAACAAGTAGACAAGTTAATGAGAAATATATATGCATGCTCAGTCACTCAGTCATGTCTGACTCTTTGTGACCCCCATGGACTGTAGCCTGCCAGGCTCCTCTGTTCATGGGATTACCTTGGCAAAAATATTGGAGTGGGCTGTCATTTCCTCCTCTAGGGGATCTTCTAGACGCAGGTATTGAACTTGTGACTCCTGCTGCCCCTGCATTGGCAGGTGGATTCTTTACCCCTTAGCAGCCTGGGAAGCCCCTAATAAGGAATAACCAGAGGCCAAAAGCCATGTGAATGAGAAACCCCAAAGTCGAAAAAGAGATAATAGACTAGGAAAGAGAGAATATTGAAAGAAAGTGGTTAAGGATTTTCTAGTTCACAGATTTGGGAAGACTAACAAGTAAAAGCAAGGTAATAAGCAGTTATCGTATGGGTGAGGAAAATTCACCCATATGACACATTATATGCAAACTATGGAACACGGGAGGCAAAACAGTTAGTGAGAAAATAAAGACTTTATTTTTTGAGGAACAACAAACACACAAGCTGAGTTCTCAGCATGAACAAAGGATGCCATAAAACCATAGATTTAACACCTTCAGTGGCCCCAGAGATAGTAGCTGGGAGATAATTCTCCCAGGCAAGAATACTGGAGTGGGTTGCCGTGCCCTTCTCCAGGGATCATCTTCCTGACCCAGGGGTTGAACTCACGTCTCTTAGGTCTCCTGCATTGGCAGCCGGGTTCTTTACCACCAGCACCACCTGGGAAGCCCTTACATGACAACAATAGCATTAAATCAAAGTAGTAGAAGTAATGGGAGTTAAATGTCCTAATGTCTTTGTATTGTTGAGAATAAATATATTGAATAACTTTAAAGTTTGATTAATGAACTGTATAACCACTAAAAGAATAAAAATAAGAATGTAAAACCTCCAGAGAAAAAGAGAAAGACCAAGAATTTAAAAATATACCTAGCAAGATAAAAAGAATGAAAAACTTCTATGTATTTGTAAATTGAGAAACCTTGGGTCAAGAAGAAGGTGTAAGTTAGAACATCCTTATAACTAAAAAATAACTGAAAAATACCACAAATCAAAATGGTGGTATGAAGTTAAAGAGGTAAATAGAAGAAAAGTTGCTTTTAGTACTTTCTTTTAACACAAAGATTTAAAATAAATGAAGTTATATATATCCAGTTTATAGATTAATGAAGCTCAATATAAAGAAAAATAAAAGCAAGGAAATCCTAAAGATAGAAGTAGGAATAAATAGAGTAGAAAACCAATATGAATGAATAGTATCAGTAAAGCCAAGAGTTGGTTCTTGAAAAAGATGACTGAAGAAGTTACTAGAGATCAAGTTACTACAGATCAAGTAAAAGAGATGGTACCCTTGTTATTTCTTATTTCTTGGATAAGAAAGTGATATTCAACTCTAGACAAACAGAGGTTTAGAAGTCAAAGGATATTATAAACAACTTTATGCCGGTAAATTTGAACATACAGGTGAAGTGGATACATTAGTAGCTTACCAAAACTGTTTACCAAGACAGTTTACCAAAACTGTGCCAAGACTTGAAGAGTCGCATAATAAAATGGATTCAGTGGTCAGAAGTCTTCCCACAAAAAACCCCAGGCTGAGATAGACAAGTCCTACTGAATATTCCAGAAACAAATGAATCTGATCTTGCACTGGATTTTCCAAATTATGGATCAAACAAGGCCTAGGCTCCAAGCATTTTGTGAGGCTAACATACCTTTGATATGTTATAAACAGTTTATCATAAGCATATTAGATTTATTCTAGGGATGTGAGATTGTTTTAAGCATTAGAAAGCCAAGTAACATAATTGACAGTTCCTAAAGGAGAGGGGAAAATGCCTATTGTGTTAGTGGTGTATTGAAGATATTTGAACTTTGCTTCAGGGTTTAAAATAAAATCTTTAGCAAAATAGGAAGAGGAGGCAACCACACTGATAAATACTTTGTATTTTCAGGTAAAGTCAAACATGTTCCCATTCCTATATTTCAGCAACATTGCCTTCAGACATGTGCACTGATATGTGCAGCGTGTTTGTAAAAACAAAAGTTGTCCCATCAGAAGAAGAGTGGATAGCCCTTTCACTGTTCACCTAAACTATCACAGCAGTGATAATCAGCTGTACCCTAATGCAGAATAAAAAGTTTTAAAAAGGAGAGTCTGCAAACTATGGTATATTCACGTGGTGGAATACCATACATAAGTTAAAATGAAAAAAAGCTCTAATAGTACAGTATATTTGAACCTCAGTTATTGTTGAGGAAAAAAATTGCAGCATACAGTATGATTCCATATATGTGCATTTCTGTATATATTTTTATTTTATATGTTACATATATGAGATAACAAGCAATATGTTTAGAGATGCAAACATGTATACAAAGAAAAAGGGGAGTGATAAACCTAAAATTTTAAGGAGAGAGAGATTGAGTGGAATGGGATTGAGAAGAACGTACAGGGGGATTTCATAGGAAACAATCGTTTTTTTCCTTGGAGTGTATGATCCATGAGTGATTTGCTGGGTTGTCATTTCTGTATGCCTTTATGTGTATTTGATAATATGTGTGTATTTTTTTTGTCTGATCAATATTAAAACCGCCAGCTGTATCAGCCTGTTCATTGTGGCTATTTTTCTTTAAGATGTGGTGACTTTTGGAGGAAACAGTTAATAACTTTAGGAACAGCCTCTGAAACTGAGGAATACCTTCTCCCCCTTAATATTTAATAAGATTCAGTGTGAGATTTGGGCTTTCCTGGTGGCTCAGCTGGTAAAGAATCTGCCTGCAATGTGGGAGACCTGAGTTTGATCCCTGGGTTGGGAAGATCCCCTGGAGAAGGGAAAGGCTACCCACTCCAGTATTCTGGCCTAGAGAATTCCATGGACTACGTATAGTCCATGGGATCACAAAGAGTCAGTGTGGGGTTTAAGGGGCTTGGGTAATTCCCATTACCTGGCACATTGAGGTCACTCTAGGAGACCATTCGTTAGAAATGTGATGATTGTGGAAGTAGAACCTTTCTTTGATCATATTCTGCTAGTTATAATGTTTGGTGTGTATGTTAGTTGCTCATTCCTGTCCAACTCTTTGCAACCCCATGGACTGTAGCCCGCCAGGCTCCTCTGTCCATGGGATTCTCCAGGCAAGAATACTGGAATGGGTTGCCAGTTCCTTCTCCAGAGGATCTTCCCAACTCATGGATTGAACCCAAGTCTCCCACAGTGCAGGCAGGTTCTTAACCATCTGAGCCACCATTAAACCAATATAATGATTGGTGGATTGTTCTTTTTTTTTCTGTATTCTTATTCTGCCTTATTGATATATTTTGTTCTCTCTCCATTTTTTCTTTTAGACAGAAAATATGCTGTGGCATTATCTATAAAGGCCGTTTTGGGGAAGTCCTCATCGACACACATCTATTCAAGCCTTGCTGCAGCAATAAGAAAGCAGCTGCTGAGAAGCCGGAGGAGCAGGGGCCAGAGCCTCTGCCTATCTCCACTCAGGAGTGGTGACTAAGCTTTATGTAGAAGGGGAGCAAAAACGATTTAAATTTTGGAAAACAAAGCAACAAAATGACCCTCCTATTTTTAATTTGGATACCTGCTATTCTGCCAAAAGATGGATTTGTAGAATAGTTTTGAATGGGTTATTTTTCCTCCAGTTCCACAAACTCTGAAGCCAGTGAAGCTTACTAAGAGATAAAAAAGAAGTGTACATAATATTTAAGATGCTGAGTATTTCATAGGAAAGCTGAATGCTGCTGTAAAGTGCTCTTTAAGTCTTTTTTAAAAATCCCCTTCTAATGAATGAAATTAGGGGAATTTTCAGGGGACAGAGATGGGATTTGTTGTATGATAAACGTATGTAGTTTTAGTCTTTCTATTTTGAGAAGCAGTGGTTGGGGCATTTTTTAAGATGGCTGGCTACACTTGTTTTCCTTCATTATAATAAATTTGTCATAACTCAGTAAACATGGACTTGCCTCTAGAGGTAGTGGTTAATAACTGAAATATTAAGGTCTTGCCAAGGTTCTGGTGATTCAAACCTGTACTACTGAATATTAAGCAGGACAGACAGCTCTCTGGTGCGAGTATCTTGAAGGAGTAATTTCTAAATATGCAGAGGTAACTTGACTGTATATGTTGCATCCTGTGTCACCTCCCTCCATATTGGTATTTGATACAGATTTTAATTTATATGAAACTTAAAAGGCAGAATCAAAACTTAAAGCAGAATCAAAGTTCCTCTTGGGGAAATGTCAAGTCTTTAGGATAAGCAATCCTACATGAATAGTACCAAAGCATTACCACTTGGTAGAGAACATTCTCTATTAAAAATGTTATATTATCTGAAAAATAACAATGTGCAAGTCTTTAGGATGGCACACGAGAAAAACAGGTTAATGCTTCTTGGGGCACGTTTCTTAGAGGGCTTGCAAGTGTGTAAATAATTTGTTTATGTTACGTGATTGGTGACTTCACTGAAAATCTGCACAATTCAGTTTTAGCTCTGGATTACTTCAGTTGACCTTTGTGAAGGTTTTATCTGTGTAGAATGGTTGTTTGACTTGTTTTAACCTGTTAGGGTTTTGGGATTTTTGGGGTTTTTTTTTTTTTTTTTTTAATTCTATATTAAAGTAAAATTCTACTAAAAGAAAAGAGGTGTGTGTTAATGCTGAGTGGGTTGGTTTTGGTTTGGCTTCTTTTAGTCAGGCTTTCTGAACATTGAGGTGTTAGATGATACATCCTAAATGTGGAGCTCTTCCATTCTGAAACCTTCATTAAAAGCCTTTTACTTGAACCCAAACCAAAGTACTATCTATTGCCTCTTTTCTAAAAGTACAGGAAAAATATATCACCTGTTTTCATAACGAGGAAGCATCATTTGCCTCCCTGGTAAAACATGACTCAGTACTTATTTTTAAAACTGGATTTTAAAGATTGGATAGTATACATAACAAGAGAGTGAGCCACTTTTTATGGGCACCCTATAGTTTTATAGTTCTTAATCGAAACTTAAAGTTTTATATTTCTTCCTTTGGAAAAAACTACAAGCCACCATATGCACAGACTACACATGAGTTGGGTCAGTGCTCCCGCAGACTTTGAGGTGTATTACAAGAACCCCAGCCATTATCATCTTCCTCCTGAGTTATTTTGAAATTTTTTTTTGTACATTTTGGCTGCAGTATTGGTGGTAGAATATACTATAATATGGATCATCTCTACTTCTGTATTTATTTATTTATTACTAGACCTCAACCACAGTCTTCTTTCCCCCTTCCACCTCTCTTTGCCTGTAGGATGTACTGTATGTAGTCATGCACTTTGTATTAATATATTAGAAATCTACAAATCTGTTTTGTACTTTTTATACTGTTGGATACTTATAATCAAAACTTTTACTAGGGTATTGAATAAATTTAGTCTTATTAGAAAATAAAAGAGGCTGTTTGTGGCTTTGTTTGAAAGGTGTTCTTAAGTAAGAATAACTAATACTTTTGGCCCTCACAGGTGTTACTCAGTATAAGTACTTATTGTAAGAAGCCATGAAGGAAAAAAGTCCTCTTTACCAAGAAATACAGACTTTAAAATACAGATCTTCTCTACTTACCTTAGGGTTACACCCCAATAAACACAAGTTGAAACCATTGTAAGTGAAAAATGCATTTAAGTGACTTCCCTTCCTGTGGTCCAATGGTTAGGAATCCCCCTTGCAGTAGGGGGAGAGGTGGGGGAGGGAGTGAGGAACACACAAGTTGGGAACTAAGATCCCACATGCTGCAGAGCCACTGAGCCCTTGTGCAACAAGCAACTAGAGTCAACTGCAAGGAAAGGTCCTGCATGCTAAGTGAAATATTTTAAAAATGTGTTTAATACATTATAGCTTAGCCTAGCCTACCTTAAACATACTCAGAACATTTACATTAGCTTACAGTTAGCAAAATGATCTAACTCAAAGCCTATTTTTAATTAAATATTGAATGTCTTATGTAATTTATTGAATGTTGCACTGAAAGTGAAAGCCAGAATGGCTAAACATACTGGTAGTTTACCTCAGGATCATGCGGCTGATTGGGAGCTGTGGTTTGCTATTCCCTGCTGCCAGTGCATCACAAGAGTATCCTACTGTGTATTGCTAGCCTGGGAAGAGATCAAAATTCCAAGCCTGATTTCTACTGAAAGCATGTCTCTTGCACGATCATAAAGTCAAAAAATTAAGTTGAACCATCATTAAGCCAGAGACTGACTATAAAAGACATTTTAACTGATGTGCAGGTGATTTTAACAATAAATGACAAAAGTTCTCCAATGATTCAATGACTACAGTGTTGCTTATTACTGTTGTCTACGTACATATGGGAAGCACCATTGAGACTTTAGAGAAACTAAAAATTGTTTGGAGACAGATTTTGGCATTGGGATCAGACCTGGGTTCTCTAATTTCTGGTCCTACATTAGCTATGTGAGTCACTTGATTTTGTGAGTCTCCAAACTTTCTCTTAAGGACTTCCCTGGTAGTTCAGATGGTAACGAATCTGCCTGCAATGCAGGAGACCTGGATTCAGTCCCTGGGTTAGGAAGATCCCCTGGAGAAGGGAATGGTAACCCACTCCAGTATTCTTGCCTGGAGAATACTATGGACCGAGGAGCCTGGCAGGTCCATGGGGTCGCAAAGAGATGGATATGACTAACACTTATATAAACTTAACGTTACTTTATTTCATAGAATTGTTTATAGATTTATGAGGAAACCAAGAGGTATAATTAATACCAAAGGTTTTTGTTTTTTTTTTCTGTACCGCTCTGCTTGCGGGATTTCAGTTCCCCGACCTAGGGATTGAACCAGGGCCATAGCAGTGAAAGCCCAGATTATTGGCCACTAGGCCACCAGGGAACTCCCATATATCAAAGTTTTAAAGACAGATTGTTACTTGGGCAAGGTATATTCTGTGGGTCAAACCTTTTATACTACAGTTAAATTTGCTTTGGGATAGTCCAGGTGATTTTGCCAGCACCTAACCTAGTTACTGTGAAGCTACTAAGTTAGGTAGTGAAAGATGATAGCACCTACATTATTATCTATTGCTGTTTAATGAAATTACCACAAATTTAATGGCTTACGAGAAATTGATTTCAGTTTCCATCTAGGTGCAGTGTGGCTGGGTCCTTTGCTCAGGATCTCATAAGGCTGCAACAGGTGTCAACTTGGTTGCATTCTCATCAGATGAGAGTAAACCACTCCAAACTCACTTGGGTTGTTGATAGAATTCTTTCCCTGTGGCTGTGCGATGGTGGGGCCCCCTAGATCCTTACCAGTTGTTCAGTCGCTCAGTTGTGCCCGACTCTTTGTGACCCCATGGACTGCAGCATGCCTGGCTTCCCTGTCCTTCACTATCTTCCAGAGTTTGCCCAAGCTCATGTCCATTGAGTCGGTGATGCTATCCAACCATCTCATCCTCTGTTGCCCCCTCTCCTGCCCTCAGTCTTGCCCCAAACTAGGATCTGTTGAGGTCTCCCAACATGGCAGTCACTGCACCAAGCCAGCAGGTCTCCAGAGCCAGTCAGCTGGCAAGAGTCGTCTGGTCCACATTTAGGTCACAGCACAAGCGGTGGAGTGTGGGAACCATAGGGTTTGGTCTGCCACAGCACCTCTATCGTAAATGAACCACTTGAAAGTGTCCTATAATACAAGCATTTGGTGTAGCAAGGAAAAAAAAAGAAGCTCTTCCTATTAGGAAACACTGTGGTGGCCCTGGCACCTTTAAACTTTGTTCAAACAACCTCACAAGTGAAAACCAACAAAACGCGTGTTTACAGGTAGTCGGTGAAGGGGTGCAAGGGGGCCATATAATTTAAAATCAGCTTTCCTGATTGCAAAGCCTCTGCTCTTCAGACTGGCCCCTATCCCTGCTCTAACTCGAGTCTCTTCTGAAGGCTGCAGATGAGTCAAGTTTCACCCCTGCAAAGAGGCTGAACATTGTCTAAATCAGTTACTCGAATTCTGATAATTTTGATGTTGAAAATGCATAGTATATACTGTCTTTTCGTGGAGAAGAGAGTCTCCAGGAGGTTTAGTAAAACATGGAATCATCTCAATAAAGGAGCCAGAACTAACTGCTTGCTCTGTACTGAAGAATGGAAGATCCCGAGGGAGCCTCTTGATGCGCCGTCCCTAGAGCAGTTTCCCAATCACCCAGATTTAGCATTGTGCTGCCCTGGCAATCACTGTTGTGTGATGTTCAGTGAACTGGGAAGGAGGAGAAAGCCAAACTGGATCAAAGTTAGATATTTCACAGGCTCATGTTCTCAAAGAAAGGGATCTGAGGGTTCTAACAATTTCTCAAGCTATGGAGTTTGGTTACTCATTGTGATCATGAGAATGCTTCGGGTTTCAAATATCTTGCCCCTGGTTAGAAACTGCTTGTTATTTTATGTCGAGTAGGGGGGTCTTGGACATGCTTAGTTACAGGCTTCAGTGCAAAACTTAATCTCTCAGTTTGTTTGTTGTTTAGCCGCTCAGTCGTGTCCGACTGTTTGCAACCCCATGGACTGCAGCACGCCAGGCTCCTCTGTCCATGGGATTTCCCAGGCAAGAATGCTGGAGTGGGTTGAAAAGACTTTGGCAAAGCTTGCCTTTTGTCTCAGTGACTGAAAGAGGGGGAAGTAATTTACTCTGTTTTAGAGCTTTGATTCTCTACACTTCTGTAGCTTACATTAGCTTTAGTATTGTCCAGGTATTGTTTGTTTTTTGTTTTTTTTTGTAACTGCAAGGAAGAGTGGCTGTTTTATGTTTATACTCACACCTCAAAAATTAAGACAAAAATCTCGAGATTCTTTAGAAAGTCCCTGGAAGAGTTAAAAAGTTAAAATAGGAAACTGAACAGTTGTGTCTCTTTCTGACGGTAACAAGTGTGTTCTTCGCCTCCAACCACCATTACAGCCCACAGAAGTTAATATGCCCACCACCCCAAGGATGGCTTCTCATGGGGAATTCCAAGGCCCTCATTTTACTCAGCCAGCCTCTCAACAGCACTTAATACGATTGTAGTTTCTCTTTTGAATCATTCTCGGCTGATAAGGCTGCTGTTTCCAGGTTTCCTACTGCAGATGTTCACTGGCCCAGGGGGCACCTTCAGCCCTCTTCTCAGACCGTCTGCATTACCACGGTTCCAAATAACATCTAAAACATGCAGGCATCTCCCAAGTCTATCTCATCAGGGTGCCAGTGGAAAGCACATGGCTTTTGAAATTGGATAATTTGAGGAAAGTTGAATAAAGGGACTTTACAAAGCTCTGCACACGGTATAGGGAAACTCCAAAGGAGGGTGCAATTCTCAGGACTGGTAATGTCGCTAGTAACCTAAGGTTGCTGTTAACTACCCCTGGGTCTGAAGGGTTGGGAGTAGGGCATTATTGATGTAAAAAAGGGTGGGGGACATGGTGAAGCTATAGGAATAAATACTTTTGTCACTCCATATTGACCTACACCATCATTGGTTTACACATACTGTTTGTTCTCTCTGAGCCACTTCCCCACCGTACTATAGCTAGGTAACACCTACTTATCCATCAGGTTTCAGCTTAGGCACCACCTGAGGAAGGCTTCCAGAACTCTACCCTTCCCAACACACACACACACACACACACACACAGAATTGTATGTTAAGTGGGTTCCATGAAAGCAGAAACCATGTTTATTTTTTACCACACTAGTTCCCAGAATCTAGTATGGTTGTTATTAGTATATGAATAGGAGCACAACAAATATTTATTAATTGACTCATTGGTTACAACTTTGTGTTTTCGTAAGTCATGATCATAAAAGAGTTGAATTTATGCTAATGGGTTGTGATGAATTTCAAGAATTTTAAAAAATATTTTGACTTTGAAAAATTTTTAAATATCCAGAAAGTTGACCTATCAACTTCTAAATTTTACAAGTACTTTATCTGCATTGCTGAATCATTTGAAATTAAGTTATGACAACTGACACTTCACCCCTGAATATGCAAGCATTCATCGCCTAGGGATTCTACAGCCTTAGGTGCGCCATCGCCACACCTGAGACAAATGGCTCAGTAACACCTAACATGATAGATCTGTATGGAATAATTGCCCCAATCATCCTAGTGTGTCTTTTAAAACTTTTTTCCTCATTCAGAATCTAGTCAAAGTTTATTTATGTGGTTATGTCTCTCCTCTTTTCATTTAATCAAGAATAGTCCTTTCTGCTTTTTTTTTTTCTTCATGACACCGAACTTTTTCACATATCCAAATCAGTGTATAATATCCTAAATCTTGAATTTTTTCTAGTTGTTTTCTTCGTAGATTTAGATTGCTCATTCTGTGTGGTTCATCTCTTAGCACCTCAATAGAGGTGCTGGTGATGCTAACATGATCACTTGTTTAAGGTAGTGACAGCCAGATCTTTTCAAAGTATATTTTTGCCTTTTGTAAATGAATAATCAGTGAGATGATACTGTAAACCTTTTTAAACACCTTTTCATTCAAGTGTTCATTGAGCACACATGTCCAAGACCCTACTAAGTGTCCTAAACAGTCCTCTGATGCTTGAGAAATCGTGTAATCCTTAATTCCTTTGAGAATCCTTGCTTGCTAAGGTTCCTTTGCTTATTCTTGCCATTTGACTTTTATTTGCTTGATTTCCCTGTGGGTCCCATTCAGAAGTAAAGGTGTGATGGATGGGAGTAGGGGTTATGTTTGGCGTGTGAGCTTAATAATATCACTGGAGCATAGATGAATAAACAATGGAGTTAAAGTTAGAAGACTTGGATTCAAATTCAGATCTTGATTTTGGTGCTTAATGGCCTTATGATCTCTGGTAAATTTTCTCTGAGATCATTTCCTTCTCTGTAAAGGGAAGTAAATAACAGCAACCCGAGTTGTAGTAATATGGAATGAGTAGTGCACAGTGAAGCCATCACTTGTTCTTTTTAGCACTGAGGTCTATTTGGATATGGAGAAATGAAAACTTTTTTTGTTATCTGTAGTTATGGTGAACGTAGGAAAGGTCATCAAGAGTTCACATCAAGACACCTACCTCCTCTAAACCACCCCCTTTAAAAAAACTACAACCCTAAAGCTTTCTTAGGTTTCAGTGCTTTAAGGAGAAAACGTATTCACTGCAGGATAATTACCCTTTGGCAGCACATGAATTCCAGGATTGGGAAATTGTATAGAGGACACGAAGTGATGCCAAATATAATTACACTATCCAAAAGTGTGCTGAGACCCAGGGAGTGGCCAAGATAGGCTTGCAGGATGGCTTTTGAACGGTTAAATTTGGCCGTGCTCTAGCTGTACTGTGGAACCAATTCATAAATATGCTGAAATAGTAGAACATACCTCTTAGCCTCAAGGCCTAAGTCTTCAGTTAGTTTAAGCCAGACCAGTTGCCTGCTTCGGCCAGCCTAACCTCCTGGAACAACTCCAAGGGTGAACCGTTCATCCTACAGAAACGCTGTCCCTCCTCCTCGCCCTCCTCCACTGCACCCCCTGTTACGCTAGCACTGAAGATAATGTCAGTGGAGTGCATGGTTTCCGGAATGCTTATGGCTCTAGCAGCTTGAAATTCTTCCTAAACTCCATGGGACAGAGTTCGGTTCTCTTTGTAATGTTTTCTTTCTTTCCCAAATAAACCAGTGATAAGGGGTAGCTTTGGCTGTTTCTAGACCATCCTGGAGATAAAATTCTGTCAATTGTTAAAGAAATCTGACATAATTAAAAATTCTAATTTTCATTTTCTTCTGAAGTACTTAAACCATTATTGAGGAGGAGGCTGACACTGGGCCACCAAGCTTCCCTTATCATGTTATTACATGAATATCCACAAGGTGGTGCTAGTCACACAATAATTTTAGGGCCATCTAGTTGAGCGCTTTCATTTACAGAGGAAGAAATTTACCAAACGATCACCTAGCTCATTAGTTGAAGAGCTAAAACTGGAGCTAATCCATTGTTGAATCCACAATCAGCTAAACAGTTGTTTTAGTTTAAATATAAGTCTTAGAAACATATTTAAAATGTCTGGAGAATCTATTTGTATTTCCTTTGACAAGATAACTTAAATCCTTTTTAAGAACTGAAAGCCAACCTTTAGTGTTTTCTGCAGTTAAATTATCACAAAGGAGAAATAAAACATGCTTGTGTTTTCCTTCTTCTAGTTTCCAATCCCAGAAGACTGCTGTTGTGGATAAACTATGCTACTGGGGGAGTCAATTCTTGAATATCACAGATACTGTGGCCATAGTCCTAAAGGTTTAGGACAGCTGGGGTGTCTGCCCAGTGTACATTTGGAGATTAAACTGGTGCCATACAACAGAGACTAGAAGTTATCAAGCCCACCAACAGCATGCTCCCGCTGTCTGTACAGGTGTGGTTTCCAAGTAGTGTGCAAGGCTGGTCCTTTTGAGGTATGCAAAGTAATTTCTGTTTATTTTTTCTTATTCTTTTTGTCTCTTATTTTTTATTGAAGTATAGTTGACATATAGCATTATATTAGTTTAGGTATTCAACATCATGATTTAATATATGTATGTTTTGTGAAATGATCATCACAGTAAATCTAGTTAACATCCATCACTGACATAGAGTTACAGGGTTTTTTTCTTGTGATGAGAACTTTTAAGAACTATTTTTCTTCTATGATTTAAAAAAATTTTTTTAATGTACATAATATTAACACAGTGCTACATACATATGGAAAAAACATATATGGAGTATATACTCAGTTTTTTTCTTACTAGTTGGAGAGGGATCAGAAAGGCTTGGAGAGAATTGTGTACTTTTCTGCATGTGTATATATCAATAAGAAGTTTACTTTTAATATATTTGAAGTTCATTGCTCTAGATACCATACAGTGATGGAGGGTTAGAAGTAGGGGCTATTTATTTTTAACTCTAAGAGATTCTTTAGTATGAAATATTAGAGAAAGTGGTTTATGAACCTTTCCTAAATTGGATGGGGAAGAAGGAATGACGGTTGCCAGAGCTGGTTTATATTACATGCTTTTCAAATGGTTGTTTCCTCTCCCATGGTGTAATGTTTCCTCCTTCCTGCCTTTATCACCTAGAGTGGAGTGTTTTTCAGAATGGGATATCCTCCCTTGGGAGTAAAGTTATTAAGTGCGCGCTGTCATTGGGGGAAACGAACAAAGAAAAACCTAGTTTTACCTAGGGTTTTCTAGTTTTTTTCCTTTACCTCCCAATCAACTGGATCCCTACGATTTCTAACCCCCAATTATTTTTTTGTAATCGTATTGAAACTCCATAGAAAATAGTAAAAAATGACCATATTGGCTTATTAGTCAAGGATAAGTCTCTACATTTGCCAAATTATTGAAGGCAGTGAAATGGATCAGGAAAGATAAAATTATGTGCAAGCCTTTTTAAGGGAGGTTGAGAGTGGAGGGTAGAAAATCAGTTACTTAGATTTTTAGTTGTAAAATAAAGCTCCACAGCTACCCAACAGGACAGGTAATGTATTCCTTATGAGGAAATAGAAGAAAGAGTTTCTTTAGGAAGAGAATCAAGTTGAAACTTTTGGGGAGAAATTATTAGCGGATGGTGTGTATGTGTGTTAGTTCCTCAGTTGTGTCCAACTTCTTGCGACCCCATGGATTATATAGCCTATGAGGCTCCTCTGGCCATGGAATTCACCAGGCAAGAATACTGGAGTGGGTAGTCATTCCCTTCTCCAGGGCATCTTCCTAACCCAGGGATCAAACCTGAGTCTCCTTCATCGCAGGCAGATTCTCTTTACTATATAATATTTCATCATGTGAATGTACCATAAATTTTCACAGATATTTGGGTAGCTTTAGTGAACATTTTAGTATGTGTCTTCTGGTGAACCTATGGATGTATTTCTGTTGGATGTATACTAGGAGTGAAATTACTGTCTCATAGGAGATGCATATGTTCAGTTTTAGGAGATGTTGGCAAATGATTTTCCCGAGTGTTCATACCAATTTGTACTTGACTAGATTTGTGTGAGAACCCCAGTTGTTCATAGCCTTTCTAACACTTGGTATTTTGCATCTTTTCACTTCAGCCATCTGGTCACATTTTGGTTTTAATCCACATATCCCTGATAATGAATCAATCAGTTGAGTACATTTTTTCACGTGTTTATCAGATGTACAATTTCATATACTCTTATGAAATGTCTGCAGCGTCTTTTGTCTTTTTCTGTTGGGTTGTATTTTTTTCTTACTGATCTGTAAGAGTTTTATATGTATTTGGGATATGAGTCCTTGGAGGGATATGTGTGTCTGTGAATATCTCTTCTCAGTTTAAGTTGCCTTTTAGATTTTTTTAGTAGTATCTTTTGAACACATGTTCTTAATTTTTATTTTGGACGGTATATAGGGAAATGTGTCTGACTGAGTCAACTTTTAAGGCCTGAGGCCTGAGAATTGTTGAATCTCATAGTAGTTTTGAACACTTTCATATACATGACTGAGGGGGGGAATGGTTTTTCCCGGCTTTATTGAGGTATAATTGTAAAATATTTAAAGGGTAGAACATGATGATTTGATATATATATATATATATATATATGTGTATTGTGAAAGGATTCCCCAGTTGAGTTAGTTAGCACAGATGTTCTTAATTTTAATACAGACTAACATCACCTTTTTCCTTTTTTGGTTAATTTTTTTTTTTTTTTTTTTGTCCTCTTGAAGAAATCTTTGCTAGAAGATATCCTTTTAAATGGATTTTAAATGTAATGGAAAAGGAGGCTTATCATTGATAGGAAGTAGCAGAAAAATAGTATCATGTGGAATGATCTTTTTTCAATCAGAGGAGCTCAGAAAATCATTACTTGATATTTATAGAATATAAAGTGAAACTGCAAAGTATGCTGTCTACAGAAGGTACTGACCACTTGACTCTTGCCTCTGCTGCTAAGTCACTTCAGTCGTGTCCGACTCTGTGCGACCCCACAGACGGCAGCCCACCAGGCTCTGCCGTCCCTGGTACTCTCCAGGCAAGAACAGTGGAGTGGGTTGCCATTTCCTTCTCCAATGCATGAAAGTGAAAAGTGAAAGTGAAGTCACTCAGTCGTGTCCGACTCTTAGCGACCCCATGGACTGCAGCCCACCAGGCTCCTCCATCCATGGGAGTTTCCAGGCAAGAGTACTGGAGTGGGGTGCCATTGCCTTCTCCGACTTGACTCTTATGGTAATGCATACTCCCAGCGTTGACTGTGCCAGGCAGCTTGTAGAAGCAAGCTGCTTAGTTTTTGACTCAGCTAAGGGAGAGAGCTTTTAGACCTCAAATATGTTCAAAGCCCACATTTTATTTATTTTCACATTGTGAGAGAATTCAGTTACTACTTTGTTAGATACAGGCTTCTTCTTTTACTGATTAAAAATATATACATATTAGATGAATAAGTTCACATGATTTTCCTTGACAGTGGCTATTATTCTCATGTTATGCAGGATGCAATAGGCACATTAAACATGACCCTCTTTACACCAGAATGAAAAACCATAGCTAAGAAACTAACCTTTAATGCTCTAAAAACATATATTCTTGGGACTTTCCTGATGGTAGTTGGTTAAAACTCCACACTTCCAATGCAGGGAGCCTAGGTTCAATCCCTGATCAGAGAACCAGGTCCTGCATGCTGCAACCAAGAGCCCACAGGCCACAGCTGAAGATCCTGCATGCTGCAGTGAAGATTCCATGTGCTGCAACTAAGCCAAATTAATACATACATACATACATATATTTTTATTGTTGTGATGATAATGGGACTTTTTAAAAAATGAACTAAAAAATCACTTAGAAATCCATCTCTACATCCCCAGCCCCCCAGTACAATAATAGCCTTTGTCTTTTGTTTTCCACTCCAGATCTTACTATCTAGGTCCTCTTGCTCTTTCCCAATTGTGGTTTATGGTCCACTGCTATACACACAGTTTTCCAAGTCACTAGATGGTGGAAGACTCTTCCCTGGCAAATCCCATGGACAGAGGAGCCTGGTCGGCTGCAGTCCATGGGGTCACTAGGAGTCGGACACGACTGAGTGATTTCACTTTCACTTTTCACTTTCAAGCATCGCGGAAGGAAACACGCCAGTGTTCTTGCCTGGAGAATCCCAGGGACGGGGGAGCCTGGTGGGCTGCCGTCTCTGGGGTCGCACAGAGATGGACACAACTGAAGTGACTTAGCGGCAGCAGCAGCAGCAGATGGTGGAAGACTCAAGGAAGTTTATTCCCTACAGCTTTAACAGCACTAATGAAATACTGACAGGGAGAAGAGATGGAAA
This sequence comes from Bubalus bubalis, assembly GCF_019923935.1. Classification (NCBI taxonomy): domain Eukaryota; kingdom Metazoa; phylum Chordata; class Mammalia; order Artiodactyla; family Bovidae; genus Bubalus; species Bubalus bubalis. The sequence goes on along the minus strand of NC_059160.1, from coordinate 41,145,153 downwards.
CCTCAGCTGTTCCAATTTTGTAGCTCCAAGGAAAGAAAGTATAGGGAAAGAGGAGGTAATTCACGTTTAGAAAATTAGAGGATAAAGGAAAGCCTATTTTCTTAGATGAACAAGGGTTGCTAGTCATAAATGGTTTATGCAGGTTCTCATGTTTGTGAAGAGCCTCCATGCCATCTCTTCATGTAGAGTCTTTAAAAAGAGATGAAACTTGCCCACAGTGATTCAGAAGTTCCCAAATGAGATCAACAGTGATGGTTCTGACAAGCATCAAACGAAAGCAATTAAGATAGTAGAGGTAGCAGACAGAAATAGCCATGGCAAATGAGATAGGCAGTGATCCAATAATTTCTTGCTGTTGATTTTAGTCCTTTACTCATAAAGAAAATGGAAGGTTTGTTAGAGAGTGCATTCTTGTCTCCTTCATCATCACTAGTGATGGAACTGTGACTGGAATTAGAAATCCAACTTCTGTGTTTAAAACAAAAGCATTGTGTGTTTAGGAATCTATCCAAGGTAAGTAATGAAAATTATGTATAAGATTTAGCTACACGAATGAATAAATTTCAACCCTTACTTCATACCACTTACAAAAGTTAACTCACAATAGATCAGAGGCCTAAATGTAAGAGCTAAAACTGTAAAACTCTTAGAAGGAAATATAGGTAGAAATCCTATGACCTTGGGTTTGGCAACAGTGTCTTAAATATGATACCAAAAGCACAAGCAACAAAAGAATTGCTTTTGATAGTCCAATTGCTTTTGAAGTCCAATAGATGAATTGGACTTTATGAAAATTAAAAACTTTCATGCATTAAAGACACTATCAAGAAAGTGAAAAGACAAAATGAAATGGGAGAAAATATTCATAAGTAACATCAGGTAATGGCATAGTATCCAGAATATATAAAGAACCCTTAAAACCAACAATAAAAAGACAAACAACCCAATTAAAAAGTGGACAAAATATTTTAACAGACCTTTTTAAAAGATGATATACAAACAACCAGTAAACATGTGAAAAATGTTCAAATTCAAAAGTCATTAGGGAAATGTGAATCAAAACCACAATGAAATACCATGCATACATACTAAGATAATGATACTACTAATATTTAAAAAGGAAAATAACAAATATTGGTGAGGATATGGAGGAATTAGAATCTATACACACTGCTGGAGCAGTGTAAAATGGCATAGCCACTAAGGAAAATAATTTGTTGTTGTTGTTCAGTCTCTAAGTTGTGTCCAACTCTTTGCAATCCCATGAACTGAAGCATTAGAAAGCATTCACTGTCCTTCACTGTCTTCTGGAGTTTGCTCAAACTCATGTCCATCGAGTAGGTGATGCCGTCCAACCATCTCATCCTCTGTTGCCCCCTTCTCTGCCATCAGTCTTTCCCAGCATCAGGGTCTTTTCCAATGGGTCAGCTCTTCTCATCAGGTGGCCAAAGTATTGGAGTTTTAACTTCAGCATCAGTCCTTCCAATGAATATTTAGGGTTGATTTCCTATAGGATGACTGGTTTGATCTCCTTGCTGTCCAAGGGGCTCTCAAGAGTCTTCTCTAGCACCACAATTTGAAAACATCAATTTTTGGTGCTTAGCTTTCTTTATGGTCCAACTCTCACATCCATACATAACTACTGGAAAAACCATAGCTTTGACTAGATGGACCTTTGTCAGCAAAGTGATATCTCTGCTTTTAAATATGTTGTCTAGGTTTGTCATAGTTTTCCTTCCAAAGGAGCAAGCATCTTTTAATTTCATGGCTGCAGTCACTGACTGCAGTGATTTTGGAGCCCAAGAAAATAAAATCTGCAACTGTTTCCATTCTTCCTCGTCTATTTGCAATGAAGTGATAGGACTGGATGCCACGATCTTCGTTACTTGAATGTTGAGTTTTAAGCCAGATTTTCACTCTTCTCTTTCACCCTTATCAAGAAGTTCTTTAGTTCCTCTTCACTTTCTGCCATTAGAGTGGTATCATCTGCATATCTGAGATTGTTGACATTTTTCCTGGCAATCTTGATTCCAGTTTGTGATTCATCCAACCCGGCATTTCACATGATGTACTCTGCATAGAAGTTAAATAAGCAGGGTGACAATATATAGTCTTAACATACTCCTTTCCCAGTTTTGAAGCAGTCTATTGTTTCACGTCTGGTTCTACCGCTTTTTGACCTGCATACAAGTTACTCAGGAGGCAGGTAAGGTGGTCTGGTATTCCCATCTCTTTAAGAATTTTCCAAAGTTTATTGTGATCCACACAGTCAAAGGGTTTAGTGTAGTCTACAAAGCAGACTGGAGATCAGTGGAGAAATAACTCCAGAAAGAATGAAGAGATGGAGCCAAAGCAAAAACAACACCCGGTTGTGGATGTGACTGGTGATGGAAGCAAGGTCCGATGTTGTAAAGAGCAATATTGCATAGGAACCTGGAATGTTAGGTCCATGAATCAAAGCATATTGGAAGTGGTCAAACAGGAAATGGCAAGAGTGAACATCAGCATTTTAGGAATCAGAGAACTAAAATGGACTGGAATGGGTGAATTTAATTCAGATGACCGTCATATCTACTACTGTGGGCAAGAATCCCTCAAAGAAATGGAGTAGCCATCACAGTCAATGAGAGAGTCCGAAATGCAGTACTTGAATGCTATCTCAAAAACAACAGAATGATCTCTGTACGTTTCCAAGGCAAACCGTTCAATATCACGGTAATCCAAGTCTATGCCCTGATCAGTAATGCTGAAGAAGCTGAAGTGGAACGGTTCTGTGAAGACCTACAAGACCTTTTAGAACTAACACCCAAAAAAGATAACCTTTTCATTATAGAGGACTGGAAAGCAAAAGTAGGAAGTCAAGAAACACCTGGAGTAACAGGCAAATTTGGCCTTGGAGTACAGAATGAAGCAGAGCAAAGGCTCATAGAGTTTTGCCAAGAGAATGCAATGGTCATAGTAAACACCCTCTTCCAACAACACAAGAGAAGACTCTACACATGAACATCACTAGATGGTCAACACTGAAATCAGATTGATTATATTCTTTGCAGCCAAAGATGCAGAAGCTCTATACAGTCAGCAAAAACAAGAGCGAGAGTGGACTGTGGCTCAGATCATGAACTCCTTATTGCCAAATTCAGACTTAAATTGAAGAAAGTAGGGAAAACCACTAGACCATTCAGGTATGACCTAAATAAAATCCCTTATGATTATACCGTGGAAGTGGGAAATCGATTTAAGGGACTAGATCTGATTAAGTGCCTGATGGGCACTATGGGCAGAGGTTTGTTGCATTGTACAGGAGACAGGGATCAAGACCATCCCCAAGAAAAACAAATGCAAAAAAGCAAAATGGCTGTCTGAGGAGGCCTTACAAAAAGCTGTGAAAAGAAGAGAAGTGAAAAGCAAAGGAGAAAAGGAAAGATATACCCATTTGAATGCAGAGTTCCAAAGAATACCTAGGAGAAATGAGAAAGCCTTCCTCAATGATCAATGCAAAGAAATAGAGGAAAACAATAGAATGGGAAAGACTAGAGATCTCTTCAAGAAAATTAGAGATACCAGGGGAACATTTCATGCAAATATGGGCTCAATAAAGGACAGAAATGGTATGGACCTAACAGAGGCAGAAGATATTAAGAGGTGGCAGGAATACACAGAAGACTTTTGCAAAAAAGATCTTCATGACCCAGATGATCATGATGGTGTGATCACTCACCTAGAGCCAGACAGCCTGGAGTGTGAAGTCAAGTGGTCCTGAGGAAGCATCACTACGAACAAAGCTAGTGGAGGTGATGGAATTCCAGTTGAGCTATTTCAAACCCTAAAAGATGATGCTGTGAAAGTGCTGCACTCAATATGCCAGCAAATTTGGAAAACTCAGAAGAGGCCACTGAGTCAGTTTTCATTCCAATCCCAAAGAAAGGCAATGCCAAAGAATGCTCAAATTACCACACAATTGCACTCATCTCACAGCTAGTAAAGTAATGCTCAAAATTCTCCAAGCCAGGCTTCAATAGTATGTGAAACTTGAACTTTCAGATGTTCAAGCTGGTTTTAGAAAAGGCAGAGGAACCAGAGATCAGATTGTCAACATCCACTGGATCATCGAAAAAGCAAGCAATAGAGTTCCAGAAAAGCATCTATTTCTGCTTTATTGACTATGCCAAAGCCTTTGACTGTGTGGATCACAATAAACTGTGGAAAATTCTGAAAGAGATGGGAATACCAGACCACCTGACCTGCCTCTTGAGAAATCTGTATGCAGGTCAGGAAGCAACAGTTAGAACTGGACATGGGACAACAGACTGTTTCCAAACTGGAAAAGGAGTATGTCAAGACTGTATATTGTCACCCTACTTATTTAACTTATATGCAGAGCACATCATGAGAAACACTGGACTGGAAGAAACACAAGCTGGAATCAAGATTGCCGGGAGAAATATCAATAACCTCAGATATGCAGATGACACCACCCTTATGGCAGAAAATGAAGAAGAACTGAAGAGCCTCTTGATGAAAATGAAAGAAGAGAGTGAAAAAGTTGGCTTAAAGCTCAACATTCAGAAAACTAAGATCACGGCATCTGTTCCCATCACTTCATGGCAAATAGATTGGGAAACAGTGGAAATAGTAGCAAACTTTATTTTTGGGGGCTCCAAAATCACTGCATATAGTGACTTCAGCCATGAAATTAAAAGACGCTTGCTGCTTGGAAGGAAAGTTATGACCAAACTAGACAGCATATTAAAAAGGAGAGACATTCCTTTGCCAACCAAGGACCGTCTAATCAAGGCCATGGTTTCTCCAGTAGTCATGTATGAATGTGAGAGTTGGACTATAAAGAAAGCTGAGTGCCAAAGAATTGATGCTTTTGAACTGTGGTGTTGGAGAAGACTTTTGAGAGTCCCTTGGCCTGCAAGGAGATCCAACCAGTCCATCCTAAAGAAGATCAGTCCTGGGTGTTCATTGGAAGGACTGATGTTGAAGCTGAAACGCCAGTACTTTGGCCACCTGATGCAAAGAGCTGACTCATTGGAAAAGACCCTGATTCTGGGAAAGATGGAAGGCAGGAGGAGTAGGAGACGACAGAGGATAAGATGGTTGGATGGCATCACCTACTCAATGAACATGAGTTTGGGTAAATTCTGGGAGTTGGTGATGGACAGGGAGGCCTGGCGTGCTGCAGTCCATGGGGTCGCAAAGAGTCAGACATGACTGGGTGACTGAACTGAACTGAACTGATCTGAACTGAATGAAGCAGAAAATAGATGTGTTTTTTTTGGAATTCCCTTGCTTTTTCTATGATCCAACAGATGGTGGTGGTTCCTCAAAAGAGTGAAATAAAGCTAAGCCAGCAATTCCACTTCTAGGTATAAACCCAAGAGAACTGTAAACGTATGCCCACACAAAAACTTGTACAGTGATATTCATAGTATCACTATTCATAACATGTCAAAATGTAGAAACAACTTAAATGTCCATTATCTGATGAATGGATAAATAAAATGTGGTGTATTCATGTGATTGAATACTATTCAGTCATAAAAAGGAATGAAATATTGATACCTGCTATAACATGGATGAATCTTGAAAACGTTTTGCTAAGTGAAAGAAGTCAGACAGAAAAGGTCACATACAGTGTAATTCCATTTGTATAAAGTGTCCAGGATAGGTAAATACATAGAGACAGAAAATGCACTGGTAATTGTCCTGGGATTTGGGATGGCAGTTGGGAGTGATTGCTACTAGTATGGGGTTTCTTTTTGGGGTGATAGAAATGTTTAGAATTAGATACTTGTACAACCTTGTGACTATGCTAAAAACTTTTGAATTGTACACTTTAAAATTGTACACAAGTTTTGTTTTGTGAATTTTATCTCAAAAAATTACAAAAAGCTTTGACTACAAGGGTATTCACTAAATTGTGATTTTTCATACAAAAATAAAAGGAAGGAAAAAATAAAAGAAAGATGTTAAATATTCAACTATGGGGTGTTCTTTGAATGAATTGGACTAGAGCCATATGTACAAACTTGTAGAAATTTATTAATGTGGAAAGGTGTTCATGATTTTGAGTAAAAAAGTTACAGAATAATATTTAAGGAATGATTCTATATTTTGAAAAAATAATGAAAACAAAACCAAAATACACTAGGGAATGAGAGACTGGAAGGGTACACACACAGTTTTCTTCCTCTTTTTGCCTCCTAGTGTTCTTGGATTTTTCCACAAATCCCTTCGCTCCCATAACAGATTATGGTGAAATAATTGGCTAAAATCGGGGGGTTTAGGAATTTTGAAGCCTGGGGCCACCTTGACTCTCTGACTTGCCCAAAGCTGTGCTTTGCTCACAGTCAGAAAAACATGACAATTGAAGGGGAAGGAATAAGGTCCCTAGGTAATAAAGAAACAGTTTTAGAAAATGTCATTAGGCAAATGACACCTGTAACTGCTAGACTGCCTGCTGCTTGACAATTTCCTTTTACCCTTCACACTCTCCTAGTGAAGGAGGTAAAAAGACCAGTGTGTTGGCAATAAAATCCTTACGGCAGCACTGGGGAGTGCTACCGTAATTATGGGGCTCTGAGCCCTTTCCTGCAATTCCAGCTTTCAGATGTTTAAAACTATGTTGTAAATTCTTTATCCACATTGAAACTTAGCACATTTGACTACTAGCTGCCCAGAGATTTAATTGTTAGAATCAACAATGCCTTTTAACTGGAGAGAAAAGAAAAATAAGCTAAATATTTCTGGAACTTGGAAGGTGTTCTCTCACATCATTTTATTTTTTAAAATTAAAACTTTTTTCTGACAGTCTTTTTGTATACTTAGGAGGTTTAAAAACAATATGAACATCTTAATATTTAAAAAAGCATTTTAAGGTGCATTGATGAAAGTTGAACATTTCTAAAAACTCCAATAAATTACAAAATAATGTTTACTTATTGACCACAAGGAAAATAGAGGAACATTTACCAGCTGTTCACTAGCTGTGCAACTTTGGGAAATTTATATAACCTCTGAGCTTTGTTTTTCTTTCTGAAAAATGGGGATGACTATAAAATCCACCTCTTTGTGAGAGCCATGATGTACAGCACTCAGATCTCGCTTCAAGAAAGGACTTGCTCTTGAGTTCTAAGGATTGTTAGCACTTTCAGGATCAACCTCAATTTCTGGGGTGAGATCACGATGTTCTGGAGTAGTCCCTAGCCAGTAGCTGAGCTCAGTGGGGTACAGTGTAATCATTTCAGGCCAAGGTGAGACTCCTCTAAAGGGAAACATTGCTCCAGAGTTCCTGATGGCCAAGACTTTGTCAGACTGCCGTGTGGTCAGAGACTGGCCTGGCCCAGCCTGCTTACTCTTTAACACGTCAGATCTGCAGTGTGGTCTGAAGACTCCCTGCCAATCTTGCTTTTCCTTCCTTTTATCAATATCTTTCCTAACTCTATCTGCTTCTTAGAAAACCCAGCTGACACGTTTGAATTTGTTGTAAGACTTAAGTATGATAGTATATGATAAATCCTAGTTGATCGATGCCTGGCACACAGTAGGCCCTCAATAAATGTTTGACATTACTAGCATTATGTAATTGATTTTAAAATTAGTTTGTATTTTTGATCACCACTATTTTCTCATTTATTCTTGATTCAGTTTCCATCAGCATTTTCTATTGGCATATAAATACAAGATTGCATATGTACTGACTTTTTAAAATAAAAGTTTCATCATTTGATGTCCTATGAAGAGAAAAATTGAAACAAATATTGACTAGTATTGGGCAAAAAACTTAAAGAAATTAAAGAGAAGAAAATAAGATGTGCATGAAGTGAAGATAACAGATTTGGGGGACATATTTTTATCTAACATTTAAACAATGTTACATATCATATTCTTTAACTACTCACCTGCTCCACCCCTGCTTCATAAGAATTCTTTGTCAGCATTTAAAAGTTCTGTTATTTAAGAAAATTCTTTTTTAAAAATTTATATTGGATTATAGTTGATGAACAATGTTGTGTTAGTTTCAAGTGTACAGCAAAGTGATTCAGTTACATATATACATGTATCTATTCTTTATCAAATTCTTTCCCAATTCAGGTTATTACAGAGTATTGAGAAAAGTTCCCTGTGCTATAAGTAGGTCTTTGTTGGTTACATGTTTTAAATATAGTAGTATGTACATGTCAATCCCAAATTCCCAATCTATCCCTCCCCACTACCCTTCTCCCATAGTAACTATAAGTTCATTCTCTAAGTGTGTGAGTCTGTTTCTGTTTTGTGACTTCATTTGTATCATTTTTTTAGATTCTGCATATAGTAATATCATATGATATTTACCTTTCTCTGTCTGACTTACTTAGAATGATAATCTCCAGGTTCATTCATGGTGCTGCAAAAAGCACTGTTTCATTCTTTTTTTTTAAATATAAATTTATTTATTTTAATTGGAGGTTAATTACTTTACAATATTGTATTGGTTTTGCCATACATCAACATGAATCCGCCATGGGTGTACACATGTTCCCCATCCTGAACCCCCCTCCCGCCTCCTTCCCTGTACCATCCCTCTGGATCATCCCAGTGCACCAGCCCCAAGCATCCTGTATCCTGCATTGAACCTGGACTGGCGCTTCATTTCATATATGATTATTATATGTGTTTCAATGCCTTTCTCCCAAATCATCCCACCCTCGCCCTCTCCCACAGAGTCCAAAAGACTGTTCTATACATCTGTGTCTCTTTTGCTGTCTTGCATACAGGGTTATCATTACCATTTTTCTAAATTCCATATACATGCGTTAGTATACTGTATTGGTGTTTTTCTTTCTGGCTTACTTCACTCTATATAATAGGCCCCAGTTTCATCCACCTCATTAGAACTGATTCAGATGTATTCTTTTTAATGGCTGAGTAATACTCCATTGTGTATATGTACCACTGCTTTCTTATCCATTCATCTGCTGATGGACATCTAGGTTGCTTCCATGTCCTGGCTGTTATAAACAGTGCTGCGATGAACATTGGGGTACACGTGTCTCTTTCAGTTCTGGTTTCCTCAGTGTGTATGCCCAGCAATGGGATTGCTGGGTCATAAGGCAGTTCTATTTCCAGTTTTTTAAGGAATCTCCACACTGTTCTCCATAGTGGCTGTACTAGTTTGCATTCCCACCAACAGTGTAAGAGGCTTCCCTTTTCTCCACACCCTCTCCAGCATTTATTGCTTGTAGACTTTTGGATAGCAGCCATTCTGACTGGCGTGAAATGGTACCTCATTGTGGTTTTGATTTGCATTTCTCTGATAATGAGTGATGTTGAGCATCTTTTCATGTGTTTGTTAGCCATCTGTATGTTTTCTTTGGAGAAATGTCTGTTTAGTTCTTTGGCCCATTTTTTGATTGGGTCATTTATTTTTTGGAATTGAGCTGCAGGAGTTGCTTGTATATTTTTGAGATTAGTGCTCTGTCAGTTGCTTCATTTGCTACTATTTTCTCCCATTCTGAAGGCTGTCTTTTCACCTTGCTTATAGTTTCCTTTGTTGTGCAGAAGCTTTTAATTTTAATTAGGTCCTATTTGTTTATTTTTTATTTCATTTCCAATATTCTGGGAGGTGGGTCATAGAGGATCCTGCTGTGATTTATGTCAGAGAGTGTTTTGCCTATGTTCGACTCTAGGAGTTTTATAGTTTCTGGTCTTAGGTTTAGATTTTTAATCCATTTTGAGTTAATTTTTGTGTATGGTGTTAGAAAGTGTTCTAGTTTCATTCTTTTACAAGTGGTTGACCAGTTTTCCCACCACCACTTGTTAAAGAGATTGTCTTTTCTCCATTGAATATTCTTGCCTCCTTTGTCAAAGATAAGGTGTCCATAGGTGCATGGATTTATCTCTGGGCTTTCTATTTTGTTCCATTGATCTATATTTCTATCTATACTGTCTTGATGCCAGTACCATACTGTCTTGATGACTGTGGCTTTGTAGTAGAGCCTGAAGTCAGGCAGGTTGATTCCTCCATGTTTCATTCTTTTTAATGGCTGAGTAATATTCCTTTGTATGTACATACTATATCTTCTTTATCCATTCATCTGCTGATGGACATTTAAGTTGCTTCTATGTCTTGGTTATTGTAAACAGCACTTCAATGAACATTGGGGTGCATGTATTTTTTTGGACCATGTTTTTCTTCAGATATATGCCCAGGACTAGGATTGCTAGATCGTATGTTTGTTCTAGTTTTGGTGTTTGATTTTTGTTGCCACTGGTTTTTCATAGTGTACCAATTTATATTTCCATGAAGGGAGAAAAGGGTGCCCTTTTCTCCACATCCTCTCCAGCATTTACTGTTTGTAGACCTTTTGGTAATAGCCATTCTGACCAGTGTGAGGTGATACCTCATTGTAGCTTTGATTTGCATTTCTATAACAATTAGTGATGTTAAGCATCTTTGCTTTTGTCTACTGGCCATCACTGTGTCTTCTTTGGAGAAATGCCTACTTAGATCTTCTGCCTAAGTCGTCTGCCTTTTGTTTTTGTTTCTTGATATTGAGTTGCATAAACTGTTTGTGTATTTTGGAAATTAATCCCCTGTTGGTCACATTGTTTGTAAATATTTTCTCCCATACTTTGGGTTGTCTTTTTGTTTTGATGATGGTTCCTTTTGCTTGCGCAAGCTTTTAAATTTAATTAGGTTCCATTTAATTACTTTATTTCTTTTGCCTTGGGAGACTGATCTAAGAAAATATTGCTACAGTTTATGTCCAAGAATGTTTTGGCTATATTATCTATCCTCTAAGGGTTTTATGGTGTCATGTCTTATATTTAGATCTTTCAACCATTATGAGTTTGTTGCTGTATATGGTGTGAGAGTGTTCCTATATCATTGATTTACATGTAGCTGTCCAGTTTTTCCAATGTCACTTACTAGACTGTGTTATCTCCATTGTATATTCTTGCCTCCTTTGTTGTAAATTGTCTGTAGGTGTGTGGGTTTATTTCTGGGCTCTCTATTCTGTTCCATTGATCTATATGTCTCTTTTTGTGCCAATACCATGCTATTTTGATTACTTTAGCTTTGTAGCATAGTTAGAAGTCAGGAAGGGTTATACCTTCAGCTTTGTTCTTTTACCTCATGACTATTTTGGAAATTCTGGGTCTTTGATGGTTTTATATAAATTGGAGGATAATTTGTTCTGGTGGTGGTGGTGGTTTAGTCGCTCAGTTGTGTCTGACTCTTGCCACCCTGTGGACTGTAGCCTGCCAGGCTTCCCTGTCCATGGGATTCTCCAGGCAAGAATACTGGAGTGGGTTGCCATTTCCTTCTCCAGGGGATCTTCTTGACCCAGGGATCGAGCCTGGGTCTCCTGCATTGCAGGCAGATTCTTTACCAACTGAGCTAAGAGGGAATTTTGTGAAAAATGTCACAGGTACTTTGACAAGGATCTATTAAATTAAATCTTAAAACTTAGATTAAATTTGTAGATTGCTTTTGGTAGTATGGTCATTTTAATGGTCCTAATTCTTCCAATTGAAGGAGCATGGTATATCTTTCCATTTCTTTGTGTGTGTACCTAGTTGATAAGGTGTGTCTGCCTCTTTGTGACCCACACAAAAGAGACTCTATAACAAAGTTCATAAAGAAAGACAGAGAAGGGCACTATATAATAAAGAGGACCAATACAAGGGGATATTACATTTACATTCATTAACATATATTCACCAAATAGAGGAGTACCTAAGCATATAACACAAATACTAACAGACATAAAGAGAAAAGTTGACAGGACTATAATAATAGTAGGAGACTTTGACACCCCACTAACAGCATTGGACAAATCTTTCAGACAGAAAATCAATAAGGCAACAGAGATTCTAAATGACACAATAGACCTGTTGGACTTAACTGATATCTGTAGGACGCTACACCTAAATAAACCCAGGATACACATTCTTTTGAAGTGCATGTGGACCATTCTCTAGGTTAAACAGCATTCTAAGTCACAAATAAGCCTCAACAAATATAAGAGGATAGAAACTATTTCAAGCATATTTTCTGACCACAATGGTATAAAACTAGAAATTAACCATAGGAAGAAAAATGGTAAACTAACAAACAGATGGAGACTAAACAACATGCTACCAGAAGAACAGTGGGTTGATGATGAAATCAAAGAAGAAATAAGAAAATACTTTGAAAAAATAGATTAAAAAATAAAGAAAATATCTCAAGACAAACAACAAAATGAAAACACAGCCTTACAAAATCTATGGGATGCAGCAAAAGCAGTTCTAAGAAAGAAGTTAATAGTGATACAGGTCTTCCTCAAGAAAAAAGAAAAACTCAGAAAAATAATCTAATCTACCACCTGAAATGATTAAAAAAAAAAGAAGAAAAAACAAAGCCCAAAGTCAGCAGAAGGGAGGATATCATAAAGATCGGAGAGGAAATAAAAAAAGTAGAGATGAAAAAACAATAGAAAAGATCATGAAAACCAACAGCTGGTTTTTGAAAGGAAAGACAAAATTGAGAAACCTCTAGCTAGACTCACCAAGAAGAAGAGAGAGAAGACCCAAATAAACAAAGTAAGAAATGAAAGAGGAGAATTACAACTTATACAACATAAATACATAAAAAAGGAGAATACTACAAACAGTTGTTACTGTTGTTCAGCTGCTCAGTTGTGTCTGACTCTGTGACCCCCATGGACTGCAGCACATCAGGTCTGCCTGTCCTTCACCACCTCCCAGAGTTTGCCCAAGCTCATGTCCATGGAATCAGTGATGCCATCCAACCATCTCATCCTCTGCTGCCCTCTTCTCCTTTTGTCTTCAGTCTTTCGCAGCGTCAGGGTCTTTTCCAGTGAGTCTCCTCTTTGCATCAGGTGGCCAAAGTATTGGTGCTTCAGCTTCAGCATCAGTCCTTCCAATGAATATTCAGGGTTGATTTCTCTTAGGATTGACTGGTTTGATCTCCTTGCAGTCCAAGGGATTCTCAACAGTCTTCTCCAGTACAATTTGAAAACATCAGTTCTTCAGCACTCAGCCTTCTTTATGATCCAGCTGTCACGTCTGTACCTGACTACTGGAAAAACCATAGCTCTGACTATACGGAACTTTGTTGGCAAAGTGATGTCTTTGCTTTTCAATACACTGTCTAGGTTTGTCATAGTCTTCCTTCCAAGAAGCAAGAGCATTCTGATTTCATGGCTGCAGTCATCATCCACAGTGATTTTGGAGCCCAAGAAAATAAAATCTGTCACTGCTGCCACTGTTTCCCCTTCTATTTGCCATGAAGTGATGGGATCAGATGACCTGATCTTAGTTTTCTTAATATTGAGTTTTAAGCCAGCCTTTTCACTTTCCTCCTTCACACTCAGCAAAAGGCTCTTTAGTTCCTCTTCACTTTCTGCTATTAGAGTGGTATCATCTGCATATCTGAGGTTGGTGGTATTTCTCCCAGCAATCTTGATTCCAGCTTATAACTCATTCAGCATTTTTCATGATGTACTCTGCCTGGAGAATTCCCATGGACAGAGGATCCTGGTGGGCTACAGTCCATGGGGTTGCAAAGAGTTGGACATGACTGAGCGACCAAGCATAGCGCAGCACTCTGCATATAAGTTAAATATACAGGGTAACAGTATACGGCCTTGCCATACTCTGTTTCCAATTTTGAACCAGTCTGTTGTTCTATGACCAGTTCTAACTGTTGCTTCTTGACCCACATACAGGTTTCTCAGGAGACAGGTAATATGGTCTGGTATTCCCATCTCCTGAAGAATTTTCCACAGTTTGTTGTGATTCACACAGTCAAAGGCTTTCGCATAGTCAATGAAACAGAAGTAGATGTTTTTCTCAAATTCCCTTGCTTTCTCTATGATCCAATGAATGTTGTTGATCTCTGCTTCCTCTGCCTTTTCTAAATCCTGCTTGTACATCTGGAAGATTTCAATTCAAGTACTCCTGAAGCCTAGCTTAAAGGATATTAAGCATAACCTTATTAGCATGGGAAGTGAGCACAATTGTCCGATAGTCTGAACATTCTTTAGCACTGCCCTTCTTTGGAATTGGGGTGAAAACTGACCTTTTCCAGTCCCGTGGCCACTGCTGAATTTTCCACATTTGCTGACATATTGAGTGCAGCACTTTAACAGCCTCATATTTTAGGATTTGAAACAGCTCAGCTGGAATTCCTTCACTTCTACTAAGGTGATAATTCTTCCTAAGGCCCACTTGACTTCACACTCCAGGATGTCTGGCTTTAGGTGAGTGACCACACCATCATGGTTATCTGGGTCATCAAGACCTTTTTTGTACAGTTCTTCTGTGTATTCTTGCTACCTCTTCTTAATCAGTTATATGCCAACCTATTGGACAAACTATAAGAAATGGACAAATTTCTAGAAATATACATCCTGCCAAAATTCAATCAAGAAGAAAGAGATAATTTGAACAAACCAATCAGTAGAAGTGAAATAGAATCCATAATTAAAAAAAAAAAATCTCTGCAAACTAAAGTCCAGGACCAGATGGCTTCACTGGGGAATTCTACCAAGCATACAAAGTTATCCTTCTCAAACCATACCAAAATAATGAAGAGGAGGGAACACTTACAAATTCATTCTATGAAGCCATCATCACCATGATACCCAAACCAGAAAAAGACAGTAACCAAAAAAAAAGAAAAGAAAAGAAAAGAAAATTACAGGGCAATATATTTGAAGTCACTTAAAAACTATTTTCTGCGTCATGATTCCCAACATTATCCAGATTGGAAGCACCTGCTGGATACTGATGTATGGAACTGGCTATCAGATATTTTAGAAACCTTTTGTGCTTTTAGGTAAATCTAACAGAAAATGAGCAAGGCAAAGTCCGCTGTTTGATTGCCATGAATGTAGGCATTAAAGTCTGTTCCTTTTTATGGCGGATCACACTTTATGAGTAAGAGCCATCAGAGAACATGGTTAGGCAGGTTTTTGCCCTGAACATCTTTGGTACTTAGTTGGATGAAATTTTGTCAAAAATATCTTTCCAAAAATATAACCTTAGAGACTATCAGGTACAGTTTTGGCTTCTTGAGTCTTGTGACTAATATCAAACATTGCTGGCATTTTCCCATCATGTCAGTTTAAACAGTGTCATCTATTTTCTTCTTGCCCCTTTTTTGTTTGAATACTTTTCTGTAAGATCTTAGTTCTTCCTTGCCATGAGTGTTACTGATCAGAAAAGTAAAGTCAGTTTATTTCTTAGTCAAAGAGCAATGGGAGAGTAAAAGTTATCATGAGTCTACAGAAAAGGCATAGCACTGTAAGCTTCTTAAGGACAGTCAATGTTGTGCATCTAATTGTATTTTCTACAATTCTTACCCTTACTGATATGCATGTTATGCTGCTGCTGCTGCTAAGTCACTTCAGTCGTGTCGAACTGTGTGACCCCATAGATGGCAGCCCACCAGGCTCCCTCGTCCCTGGGATTCTCCAGGCAAGAACAGTGGAGTGGGTTGCCATTTGCTTCTCCAATGAATGAAGGTGAAAAGTGAAAGTGAAGTCGCTCAGTCGTATCCGACTCTTAGCGACCCCATGGACTGCAGCCCACCAGGCTCCTCTGTCCATGGGATTTTCCAGGCAAGAGTACTGGAGTGGGGTGCCATTGCCTTCTCCGATGCATGTTATAGTTTCTGAAAATAAATTTAGGGAGTGTGTTAAAATATATGAGCATGTGTAAATTGTGGAGTGAGCCATAGTAGTTTATAGATTTTTATGTGGTTATTATAAGGTTAACTGAAATATACACACACACAAAACATGAATTTGATTATTTTAAACACAGTACACTCCTGGCTCTTTCAATATTATCTGGTTTATAACTCTCAGGAAATCTTCAGCTGTGTTAATCAAAGTCATTTAGAATGTTGCCAAAATGTTGCCACTAGCACGATCAAAGATGCACAGTTTGCTTGCAGAGAGATGAGCCTCTATTCTCGGGGGGAACTAGAGAGGCTGGTCAAGGACAGGACAATAGGAACTGATGGCCTCTCAATAAACTCTGTTATAAGGAATGCATTCCCCACCCCTTGCAACATTCAAGCCAAAATTATTTGACCACTTCTTAGAATCCTGAAGAGGTGATTTGTATGAGAGTTGGACAGGAGGAGAAGACTGCTAAGATTTTTTCTGTATGAAAAAAAACCTGTCTTTGAGAATTAGATTTACAAAATTAGCAATGTTTAATGCTTCATCAAGGACATTCTTAAATGGAACTTGTGTGTGTGTGTGTGAGTACCTGTCAGTGAAGAGAACAATAGTTATTAGCACAGTTTAGTGTCACTGCCTTGACTTGGGCTACAGGTCCAGCTGATTTCCCCACCATTGCTTTTTCCATCATAGTGCAAATGTCAACAGAGACATTTTCTGGTAAATGTCATACTTTCATTATGAACACAGAATCATTTTAAAATCCAGTCTGACAACCCTTCTCTTTTAGTCTCTTTACATTTATTATAAGTACTATACATTTGGATTTATATCTATCACTTTACCCTTTCTTATTTTATTCCATGTATGCTATCCTCCTTATTCCCTCGCTTTCTACGCTTTCTTTTGGAGTAATTATTTTTTACTATTCCATTACTGTCCCTACTCGCCCTGTTAGGTTGTTACTTGCTTGCATTAGCTTGTTAGTTATTCTTTTACTATTCTTTTTTTGTTAAAGAATCCACCTGCCAAGATCCCTGGATTGGGAAGGCTCCTTGGAGATACAAATAGCAACCCACTCCAGTATTCTTGCCTGGAAAAATCACATGGACAGAGGAACATGGCAGGCTACAGTCTGTGTGGTCACAAAAGAATGAAACATGACTAAGTGACTGAACAACAACAACTCTTTTAGTGGTTACTCAAGAGATTAAACATGAATCCTTGATCAATCAAACTTTCAATATAAATAAGTACTTTTGCTACTTCCCAGACAATATGAGAATTTTGATCATTTTTACTCCATTTACCTTCCTTTAAACAATCTTTTTTTGAAAAAATTTTTACACCTTCAAAAAGTTGCGGTAACAATATAATAAACTTCTATGTACACAAATACATATATTCTTATAGATTCACCAGTTGAATCTATAAGATTCTATGGATGTCTGTCTCTTTCCGTCTCAGTTTTGCTCATAAGGACTTTCTATTGATTAGATGAGGCCTGCCCAGATTATTAAGGATAATCTCCAGTATTTAAAGTCAACTAATTGTAAATGTTACTTATCTAAAAAATACTTTCACTTAGATCAGTGTTTAATTGAATAAATGGGTACAATGGCTTAACCAATGTGCACATAAAATGAATCATCACAAAGCACACCAAGTTTCTTTCTTGTTCCAAGTCAGAGGACATAATACACTTACCATTTGTACATTCATGACTTCATTCATTTATTCAAGAACTATTTCTTTTTTTAATATAAATTTATTTTAATTGGAGGCTAATTACGTTACAATATTATATTCGTTTTGCCATACATTGACATGAATCTGCCATGGGTGTACACGTGTTCCCCATCCTGAACCCCCCTCCCACCTCCCTCCCCATACCATCCCTCTGGGTCATCCCAGTGCACCAGCCCCAAGCATCCTGTATCCTGCATCAAACCTGAACTGGCGATTCATTTCTTATATGATATTATACATGTTTCAATGCCATTCTCCCAAATCATCCCCCTCTCCCTCTCCCACAGAGTCTATGTTCTGTTCTATGCATCTGTGTCTCTTTTGCTGTCTTGAATACAGGGTTGTCGTTACCATCTTTCTAAATTCCATATACATGTGTTAGTATACTTTATTGGTGTTTTTCTTTCTGGCTTACTTCACTCTGTATAATAGGCTCCAGTTTCATCCACCTCATTAGAACTGATTCAGATGTATTCTTTTTAATGGCTGAGTAATACTCCATTGTGTATATGTACCACAGCTTTCTTATCCATTCATCTGCTGATGGACATCTAGGTTGCTTCCATGTCCTGGCTATTATAAACAGTGCTGCGATGAATATTGGGGTACATGTGTCTCTTTCTCTTCTGGTTTCCTCAGTGTGTATGCCCGGCAGTGGGATTGCTGGGTCATAAGGCAGTTCTATTTCCAGTTTTTTAAGGAATCTCCACACTGTTCTCCATAGTGGCTGTACTAGTTTGCATTCCCACCAACAGTGTAAGAGGGTTCCCTTTTCTCCACACCCTCTCCAGCATTTATTGCTTGTAGACATTTGGATAGCAGCCATTCTAACTGGCATGAAATGGTACCTCATTGTGGTTTTTGATTTGCATTTCTCTGATAATGAGTGATGTTGAGCATCTTTTCATGTGTTTGTTAGCCATCTGTATGTCTTCTTTGAAGACATGTCTATTTAGTTCTTTGGCCCATTTTTTGATTGGGTCATTTATTTTTCTGGAATTGAGCTGCAGGAGTTGCTTGTATATTTTTGAGATTAGTTCTTTGTCAGTTACTTCATTTGTTATTATTTTCTCCCATTCTGAAGGCTGTCTTTTCACCTTGCTTATAGTTTCCTTTGTTGTGCAGAAGCTTTTAATTTTAATTAGGTCCTATTTGTTTATTTTTGCTTTTATTTCCAATATTCTGGGAGGTTAGTCATAGAGGATCTTGCTGTGATTTATGTTGGAGAGTGTTTTGCCTATGTTCTCGTCTAGGAGTTTTATAGTTTCTGGTCTTACGTTTAGATCTTTAATCCATTTTGAGTTTATTTTTTTGTATGGTGTTAGAAATTGTTCTAGTTTCATCCTTTTACAAGTGCTTGACCGGTTTTCCCAGCACCACTTGTTAAAGAGGTTGTCTTTTCTCCATTGTATATTTCAAGAATTATTTCTTGAGCACCAGCTATGTTCCAAACACTGTGATAGATACATGGATACATTTTCTAAGATCCAGACAACTGGCAACAGTTATAAATAACTGTTACAATACAACCTAATTTTTGTTAAGCTAGGACCCTGCTGTGTATTTTTAAGGCTATTGTCTTATTAATTTTCCTAAAGACATAGACAAGACTATTTTCATGGGTTTCATAAATCTCCTTGCATAATTGCTTGTCAGGTTATATATATAAATATTTCCTATCAAAAAAATAGCATTTTAATTAAATCAATAGTTTTACCAGAAAGGTTGAACTTAGTGGTTATTAAAATGAAGGGGAAATCTCAGCTCTATTTAGCAGCTTATTTCCAAAAGCTACAACAGAGGATCAGCCCCAGTGCATAACTGCTTTTCAAACTTCTGCTTGCACCTCATTTATTTATGTCCCATGTTACAAAGCAAGCCACAAGACCAGTCCAGGTTCAGGATGTGGGGAAATAGACTATATCTTGATGGACATTGCTGCCATCATGAATTCATGGCCGTTTTCCCCCTCCATGTACTACCATGGTTTGAAGGTAAGGTGAACCACATGATAGTTTTTTGCAGAGGGTCACAATAGTGTAGCCCAACTGGGCATATTCTGGGGTACGTGGTGCCTTCCCTACCATACTATCATACCTGATCACTTTAAAAGTTGAAGTATAAATGAAATGGCTTACAATGTTATATTAGTTTCAGGTGTACAACCTAGTGAGTTTTATATGTCACAAAATGATCACACGACATGTCTAGCTACCATGTATCACCACACAAAGTTATTACATTACTGACTATATTCACTGTGCTATACATTATATCTCTGAGGCTTATTTATTTTGTAACTGGAGGTCTGTATTTCTTAATCTCTTTCACTTATTTGCCCACCTCAACCCTCCTCCCCTCTGGCAGCCATCTGTTTGTTCCCTATATCTACAAATCTGTTTCTGTTTATTATGTTTGCTAATTAAAAAAAAATTCCACATATAAATGAAATTATATGATATTTGTCTTTGTCTGAATTATTTAACTTAGCATAATACCCCTTAGGTCCATCCATGTTGTGGCAAGTGGCAAGATTTTATTCATGTTTTATGGTTGAGTAATAGTCCATATGTAATGGAATAATATGCCTGCAATGCAGGAGAAGAGATGACAACCCACTCCAGTACTCTTGCCTTGAAAAACTCATGGACGGAGGAGCCTGGTAGGTTACAGTCCATGGGGTCACAAAGAGTTGGACACGATTGAGCGACTTCACTTTCAATTTCAATGCAGGAGACCCAGATTCGATCCCTGGGTCGGGAAGATCCCCTGGAAAAGGAAATGGCAACCCACTCCAGTATTCTTGCCTGGAGAATCCCATGGACAGAGGAGTCTGGAAGGCTACAGTCCATGGGGTCACAAGAGTCAGACATGACTTAGTGACTAAACCCAAATATTCCATTGTGTATATACCACAATTTCTTTGTCTATTAATCTATTGATGGACATTGACTTTGCATCCATATCTTGGCTATTATGATTAATGCTGCTATGAACATAAGAGTGCATATATTTTTTCAAATTAATATTTTGAAAAAAACATTGTTTTTGTTTTCTTCAGAAGAATACTGATAAGCGGGATTGCTGGATCATATGACATCACCGACACGACGGACATGAATTTGAGCAAGCTCTGGGAGTCGGTGATGGATAGAGAAGCCTGGCATGATGTATTCCATGGGGTCGCAAAGAGTCAGACATGACTGAATGACTGAACTGAACTGATGGTAGTTCTGGGCTTCCCTGCTGGCTTAGGCGGTAAAGAATCTGCCTGCAGTGTGGAAGACCTGGGTTCTATCCCCGAGTCAGGAAGATCCCCTGGAGAAGGAAATGGCTAAACACTCCAGTATTCTTGCCTGGAAAATCCTAGGGACAGAGGAGCCTGGAGGGCTACAGTCTATGGGGTCACATAGTTAGACACGACTGAGAAAGTAACACTTTTACTTTCACTTCATGGCAGTTCTACTTTTATTTTTTTTGAGGAAACTTTATGCTGTTTTCATGTGGCTGGACCAATTTATATTCCTATCAACAGTGCATGAGGGTTCCCTCTTTTCCACATCACCACCAACATTTATTATTCCTTGTCTTTTTGATAATAGCCATTCCGACAGGTGTGAGGTGATATCCCATGGCTGTTTTGATTTCCCTGATAATTAGTGATGTTGTATACTTTTTTCATGTACCTGTTAGCCATCTGTATGTCTTCTTTGGAAAAATGTCAATTTGGATCCCCTGCCCTTTTTTTAGTCAGATTGTTTGGGTTTTTTTGCTATTAAATTGTGAGTTCTATATATTTTGATTATTAATTCCTTATCATTTGCAAATATCTTCTCTCTGCCCACAGACTGATTTTTAAAAATTTTCTTGATCGTTTCCTTCGCTGTGCAAAAGTTTGATGTAATCAGTCCTATTTTAAAATTTTTGCTTTTGTTTTCCTTACCTGAGAAGACATATTTATCTGGTCACTTTTTAACATAAAGGGTAAAAGCTGGTGATTATATAGTTAAATAAGACAAACTAGACAGTTCAAGCATAAAAACAAAAGTCTCCTTTGAAACCTGAATTATTGGTTTTTCCATTACATCAACCAGGCACCTTGTCAGCTGTTCCCTTTGTTTTGAAGACATTAGATCTGCAATCTAAGTCACTGCTTCCTTCCTTTATTTCCATGCACATAACCATTCCTTCAACCCTTGGGAAAATGTCAAAATTTCCTTTTTTTCCTTGATTATACACTTTTAAACGATGCTTGGTCATTTAGATTCAAAATAAAACATTTTACTTACCTGGAAATGCCTTCTGATTCTTTTTTTTTAATAAGTAGAGTGGAAGATATGTAATAGGTGCTATGGTAGTTGTTTTCCTCTTATGGGAAAACTATTTAGTTTTTGTAATAAGATGCTATGCTTTAAACTTTGGCAAGAAGTAATGAAAGTATACCCTTCAACAAAGTTCCAGTGAGGACAACTGAGTAGCTAAGATACTTAGCGAGGGAAATTCAACCATAAGCTGTCTAATTCAACTGAGCACGAAAGCTCAGAATCTTGCAGTGTGACCCTATTGACCTGAAAGTATGTGCGTACCTTTAAACACTGAACAGATTACTTGCTTCCCATCAGCAGGTTTAAACTTGGTATTTTCGTGGTTGTGTAATAAAGCTTTAAAAACACAGTTAAAATGATAACCACTAGTTGGAGAAGGAAAAGATTAAAATTCAAATGTATTTCAGTTCTCTTAAACAAATTCTGCCCGGGGTGTGCACATATACAATTGGTCGCTTTCCTCAGTGAATGTTGTACAATCACACACCCTAGAAGAATTTGGCTGTGTTCAGTTCCAATTAACAAAGAGCCTTTTTTTCAAACATCTCAAGAGTGATATAAATAGCTGGGAAGGGTGTTAATTGCAGAGGTACAATGGTTTATCAAATGAATAGCTATGTGAATGAGCTCTGTAAACTCTACAAAACACTCTAAAACTTTGTTGTCATTCTTTTTATACTTGTGTACATAATACAAGAACACAGTCTAACATTTCGCCTTCCACAAATTGGCTTTGCAGTGTGTTGGACTGAAAATGAAATAACTTATAAAGCGTTTTAAAGTTGAAAAAAAAAAAAAAAAGGAAATGAAATAACTTTGGTAACACTCTTCCTAGATGACTGAATTTTTAAATTTTGCTTTCTTGTCACTAGAATCTAGACACAGTTCCCAACAGTATGAGTAGTTTCTTAAAAGGATTATTTCTGATGATCTGCCTAATATGTACCCATTTTAGAAAAATTTGAAAATGGAGGAAAATATGAAAAATAAAGTGAACAATCGTTCACAATTTCATAATCTAGAGGTGCCCTCTGTGCTCAGTCACTCAGTTGCGTTCAACTCTTAGCAACCCTTTGGAATGTAGTCTGCCCGGCTCCTCTGTCCATGGGGTTTCCCAGGCAAGATTACTGAAGTGAGTTGCCATTTCCTCCTCTAAGGGATCTTCTCCAACCCAGGAACTGAACTTGGGTCTCCTGTGACTTTTGCTTTGCAGGTGAATTCTTTACCACTGAGCCACTGGGGAGGCAGTAGTCATTAATATTTTAGCATTTTCTTCTCATTTTTTTCTATACATATAATATACACAGAAATATGAAAATTATATATATTTACTATAATATATGGGGCTTCCCCAGTAGCTCAGCAGTAAAGAATCTGCCTGCAATGCAGGAGCCACTGGAGACATGGGTTCAATCCCTGGGTGGGGAAGATCCCCTGGAGGTGAGCATGGCAACACACTCCAGTATTCTTGCCTGGAGAATCCCATGGACAGAGGAGCCTGGCGGGCTACAGTCCATAGGGTCGCAAAGAGTCAAACATGACTGAAGCAACTTAGCATGCACACACGCACTATAATGCTATGATACTATATATGAAGCAATATAGTATAGTGGTTAACATTGTCAGAATATTAAGTTTGAATTCTGGATCCTCTGCTTTCTAGTTGGGTAATCTGGGCAATTTATTTTCACTGTAACTCACTGTGTATGTTAATTACTCAGTTGTGTCCAACTCTTTGCGGCCCTATGGGCTATAGCCCACCAGGCTTTTCTGTCCATGGAATTCTCCAGGCAAGAAAACTGGAGCAGTTTGCCATTTCCTCCTTCAGGGTATCTTCCCTACCCAGGGATCAAACCCTGTTCTCCTGCACTGCAGCCAGATTCTTTACCATCTGAGCCACCAGGGAAGCCGTTTCCTTAGCTGTAACATGGAATAATATTAGTGACCTATTTTGTAGGGGTATTTTGAGGATTAAGTGAATTGATAGACTCAAAGCACTTAGAACAGTGTCTGCTGCCACTGCTGCTAAGTC
Organism: Bubalus bubalis; assembly: GCF_019923935.1. Lineage (NCBI taxonomy): Eukaryota > Metazoa > Chordata > Mammalia > Artiodactyla > Bovidae > Bubalus > Bubalus bubalis. The sequence continues at coordinate 41,121,355 of NC_059160.1, read as the reverse complement.
GCTTCAGTTGTGTCCCACTCTGTGCGACCCCATAGACAGTAGCCCACCAGGCTCCCCTGTCCCGGGGATTCTCCAGGCAAGAACACTGGAGTGGGTTGCCATTTCCTTCTCCAATGCATGAAAGTAAAAAGTGAAAGTGAAGTCGCTCAGTCGTGTCTGACTCTTAGCAACCCCATGGACTGCAGTCTACCAGGCTCCTCCATCCATGGGAGTTTCCAGGCAAGAGTACTGGAGTGGGGTGCCATTGCCTTCTCTGAGAACAGTGTCTAGTACATTATAAATGCTCAGTTTTTAACTTTTTTTGGCAACGCCACATGGCTTGTGGGATCTTAGTTCTCAGACCAGGGATCAAAACCAGGCCCATAGCAGTGAAAGTGCCAAGTCCTAATCACTGGACCACCAGGGATTTCCCTAAGTGCTGAATACTATACACCATTCTTACCATATAACACCAGGGCATAAGCACTTTCCAAAATAATTTGAACATTTAAAGATCGTGCTTGTGTGCTGTTGCTTCAGTCATGTTCAATTGTTTGCAACCTTATGGACTGTGGCCCACCAGGCTCCTCTGTTCATGATTATTCTCCAGGCAAGAATACTAGAGTGGGTTGCCATGCCCTCCTCCAGAGGATCTTTCTGACCCAGGGATTGAACCCATGTCTCATGTCTCCTGCATTGGCATGCAGACTCTTTACCACTAGCGCCACCTGGGAAGCCCATTTAATGAACATACAATTGAATATATTCCACTGGGTAGAGATGCCGTAATATACTTACCCAGTTTCATTGTTGAATTTTGTTTCCAAATTGTTACGATTATAAATATCATTTCAATGAACATATTAATACATACAATTTTATTGCATTCAGATGATTTGATTAAACTAGATTCCTACAAGTAGACTCTGGTGACCAGCCCCCATGATGGTCCCCAGTGATCCCCCTCTTCTGGTATTCTGGCCCTTGTCTAAGACCTCCCCATTCCCAACCTCACACTAAATACACAGAGCGTTTTGGTTTAACCAGCAAAATATTGCAAACATGATGAAGGGTGACTTCTGAGGCTAGGTCACAAAAATCACCATGGGTTCTTCCCTGCCTCTCTCTGTTTGATCACTCTTTCTGGCAAAGGACAGCTGACACACTGTGAAGACACTGCAGCATCTCCACGGAGAAGAGATTGTGAAGAAGGCTGTATGCTGAGGAACCGAGGCCTCATGCAACTGCTATGTGAATGAGTTGTCCTGGAAGCAGATCATGCAGCCCCAGATGACTGAAGATGTGGCCAACAGCTTGAAAAACCTTGACCCAGAACCATCTAGCCCAAGCTGTTCCCAGATTCCTGACCTGCAGAAACTATGTGAGATGATAAATGTATTGTCTATAGTAAATACAGACAACATTAGTCTATTATGATCATCAAACTTGCTAAAAGGCTAGAACCTAATTATTCCAAACACTAAAAAAAAAATTATAATTATGTCATGTGATGGACACGTTTATTGCTTCAATAGCAGTCACACTACAATATGTAAATGCATGAAATTAATATGTTGTACACCTTAAATTTGGGGCTTCCCAGGTGGCGCTAGTGGTAAAGAACACCCCGCCAATGTAGGTGCTGTAAGAGATGTGGGTTCAATACCTGGGTGGGGAAGATCCTTGGGCGGAGGGCATGGCAACCCACTCCAATGTCTTGTTGGAGAATCCCACGGACAGAGGAGCCTGGAGGGTTACTGTCCATGGGGTTGCACAGAGTTGGACATGACTGAAGTGACTTAGCACGCACACACATACATCTTAAGTTTACACAATATTATATGTCAAATACATTTCAATAAAGAAAAGTTATTGTCCTATAAGCTATTAAATTTGGGGGTACTTATGTAGCAGTAGATTAGTAATGTATAGACAAACTGGATTAAAAGGTAGAATATTTAAACATGTTTGATAGTGTTAAATGGCTTTCCAGAAATGGTGTATTGATCAACTCCCATCACAAGTATGTGAGAGTAATTACATAATGGTACCTTCGTCACCACTGAATATTCAACTTTGTAATCACTGAGTAATCAATCTTTTTTAATTTCATAGAAAAAGCAGGTATTTTTCCACTGAAAAATTTTGCTTTCATTTACTCTCTAGTGAGGTTAATATTTTTTCTTACAGTCTTCTTTTTTAAGACAAATTTTTTTTGAGCAGTTTTAGGTTCACAGCAAAATGAGAAAAAGGTACAGAGATTTCTCATATATCCTCTGCTCCCACACACACATAACCATTATCAACAAATCTCATCAGAGTGGTACAGTTTTTACAATTGATAAACCTATATTGATACTTCATAACCACCCAAAGTTCATAGCTCACTTAGCTGAAGCATGCGGGATCTTCATTGAGCCATGCAGGAACTTTTGTTGCATCACCTGGACCCCCTCTTGTGGTGGGAGGGCTCGGTAGTTGTGGCATATGGGCTTAGTGGCTTGGCATGTGGGATCTTAGTTCCCTGACCAGGGATTGAACCTGCATACCCTGCATTGCAAGGTGGATTCTTAGCCACTGGACCACTAGGGAAGTCCCTCATGTTTTTTTTCTATTTGTATTTCCTCTTCTTGGAAACCTCTTTATATATAATTTGATCAATTTCCTATTGAGGTCTTAGTGTTTTTCTTACAATTTGTATGAACTCTATAAAGGATATTAACCAGTTTATGCTCGTCACATTTTCAGCTGGTTATTCTTTTTATGGTTTTATGTTTAATGATATGTAGATGTTTTAAATTTTTATACAGTCATTGGACTATGATATTTTCTTTAGTGTTTAAGCCTAGAAAGTCCTCTTCTATTCAAAGAGAAGACAAACATTTATGTCAGTTTTTTTAAATCTGCAATTCCCAACTTTTTTGGCACCAGGGATCAGTTTCATGGAAGACAATTATTCCACAGACCAGAAGGAGGGAAATGGTTTCAGGATAATTCAAGTGTATTACACTTATTGTGCACTTTATTTTTAATATTATTACATCAGCTCCACCTCAGATCATCAGGAATTAGATCTCAGAGGTTGGGGACCCCTGCCCCACATCGCTCCTGCCCCCACTATGTGCAATAGCCTCCCATATGTTATAGTTTTTGATTTTATTTTATATTTGGGTCCTCAGTTCATTTGGAATTTATAGTGTTTTTTTTTTTTGTATCACTAAATAGCTAATTTTAAAACAATTTATGAAATAAATAGAACAGTTTTCCTCTTATCTATCAATCAATGATTATGATAAATTAAGTTTTCTAAAGATCTTGTGCTTGTTTCTATGTTCTCTATTTCACTGAAAAGCTCTTCCTGTGTCACTATCACTCTGTTTTAATTAATGTGGTCTATAATATTTTAATAACTGGAAGGACTAGTTAGTAGAATGACCTTAGTAGCATGACCTCTGGAAAGCCACAGAACTTTCCAGAATGCAATCAGATACCATTCAAAACTGTTTAAAAGTTGGGTGACATTTCACAAAACAATATGAAAGAAGGCAAAATTTCATCAAGGTCAGAAGTCCGTGGAGCTGGGCAGAAAAAACATTTTAACTTTCTAAGAACTAAAGAAATAAAAAGTCCAATCAGGAGTTTTAGCAGTCTGCTGAGAGTTGTAGACTTCCAGGAGTCAGCAAAGAAAGAAGGCAGACGGATTCACACACAGGGATGCAAATGAATTCCTCTGTGCAAACTAAGTTTGGCCAATAAATTCATTTTCATATTTTTGTGTACCTTTGTCAAACTCTGGGAAGTTTGAAATAATTCAACTGCAAAAAAACTGAGCTTGAAAAAAAACTGATCTTGGAAATCTTCTTGAGACATTCAGCTTTGATAACTGAATAGTTTCTTCAGTTTTCTATTATTTTGAAAATAGTTTGATGTTATATTTGTTTTCTTCTTTGACTCAACATTGTTTTTCTTAAAAAACAAAGCCCTGGGTAAGCAAACCACAGTTCTCTTTCTCTCTTCATTTATATTTTCAAAAGTGGAGCAACTCTTTTTTGTTCTCTTCCTCCCTGAAAATAATCTTTCAAAAGTATGCCATAGAAGAATTTTAGGAAAACTAATAGAAATCACTGATTTTGAGACATTCATTCCACTTACTTGATACTTCTTCCTCTTGACTCACATTAAACCAACTGATTTTGAGAATAAAAGTTCTAAACCGTTACGGCTGAATGAAATGTGTAAAGTGAAAGCCTTAGGTAAACAGGTATATTTTGGCATCAGCTAATTTGTGCTACAGCTAATATCTTGGATCCATGATTCAAAGCAGAAACGTAACTGAAACAGCTGTTTAATTTACAGCTTATGAGAGCACAAAGTAAGCAGCATATTTGATAGCAGGAGAAAGGTACAGGTGAAGGTCATAGAATCTATGAGAATGAGGCGGCCAGGTGATTGTCGTTGTCTGGGAGAAAAGAGGCATGACCCCATTTGTTGAGCCCTTCAGTCTCCACAGCGGTAGTGCCTGGGGGTGAACGTCGCTTATTGCTGCCAGAGATTCACTGTAGCCGGTTACTGCTGTGACCTGCACATGCCTCCCACCATCTATATGAACTCTGGGCCCACTTAGACGGAGGCACAGCCTAGAGTATTAATATGTGCTCTGCTTCCTTTCCTGTATGGCTGCAGCATGGCATGTGGACTCTTTTAAGTTGTGGCTTGGGGATCATGCGGGATCTTTAGTTGTGGCATAAGGGCTCTAGTTCCCTGTCCAGGGACGGAACCCAGGCACCCTTCACTGGGAGCATGGAGTCTTAGCCACCGGACCACTAAGGGAAAGGAAGTCCCTTCACTTTAGAATTTTAAGGTCTAATCTTCTGTTTTCAATTGAAATTATCTGAGCTTTAAAAACATACCTGTATCGACCAGAAAGATTTAGATACACAACAAAGTATGCGTGTGTGCTAAGCCATGTCTGACTGACTCTTTGCGACCCTATGGACTGTATAGCCCACCAGGCTTCTCAGTCCATGGGATTCTCCAGGCAAGAATACCAGAGTGAGTAGCCATGCCCTCCGCCCAGGGATCTTCCCCAGCCAGGGATCGAACTCATTCTCTTACAGCTCCTGCACTGGCAGGGGTGTTCTTTACCGCTAGCACCACCTAGGAAGCCCTTCACAATTACATACTGTTGTTGTTCAGTTGCCAGGTTGTGTCTGACTCTGTGACTCCATGAACGGCAGCACACCAGGCTTCCCTGTCCTTCACTGCCTTCCGGAGTTTGCTCAAACTTATGTCAATTGAGGCAGTGATGCTATCTAATCATCTCATCCTCTACTGTACTCTTCTCTTGATCATATTGGACACCTACCAATCTAGGGGACTCATCTTCTGGTGTCATATCTTTTTGCCTTTTCATACTGTTTATGGGGTTCTGGAGACAAGAATACGGCAGTGGTTTGCCATTCCCTTCTCCAGTTAAGTACACATCTGAAATATTATTTAAACTCAGAAATTGAAGCTGTGTAAAAGTTATTTATTTGTAATTGGCTCCCCCTAGTGATAATTATTTTAAATAGCATAATTCATTTAGGAATTTCTCTTGAACTGGTAAAATTTTTTGAGAGTGGTTTCAAATTTTTAAATTTTATTCTCTATTGAATCCCAAATTGTAAACCAATAGATATTTATTATTACAGGGTCTGTTTTAGAAATTTATAATGGAAAATAATCCAAAGACACACATAATTAATTATCCATGTCTCAACGCCATAATTGCAACTTTTCGGATAAACAATAAAATTGACTTTCAAAGATAAAAATCTTGTAGAAAAGTGTAATACTGACTGCCCTTGAGATAATGAGTGAGTGTGGGACACAGCAGAAAGATGGTGATGAGACTGCTACGGAATTCAGACTAAAAATAATAACCTTGTTAACAGTTCCAAATTGCTTGTATTAATACTTGTCTTTTCATTTGCTCTTTTGGGGTATCCTGTAAGCTAGGTATCATTCCTCTGTTTTGCAGATCAGAAAACAGTCTCAACAAGTGAAGTGCTGTGCCCAAGGTCGCAAAGTACTGTGGATGCCGTGCGTGTGCTCAGATTCCCAGACTCTCCTTCAGGGCAGGGTTACTTCTTATTTCTCCAGTTGCTGGGAGAGTTTTGGCTAATGCCTCTCACCTTTCTCTACCAAAGACACTTTGCCCAAGGTTATGCTCTATTCCCAGTGCACATCTAATGACTGGTTCATGAGGGGGACAAAGACTTGTTCACTTTGCCTCAATTTGGCATATCACAGAAGGGCCATTCCAGCTTCAGAACTCCCCATGGGATCTTCTGTGAGCTCAGTTGCAGCCACACTGCAGCTCGACTTTTCCTCTCTGCCCAGTCTTTCTACCCTCACCACTCACAGGTGCTACTTCTGCCAGGGTTCTCCATTCACCTCTGCTCAAAAACCTCAGTTTCTCAGTCTGTTTCCTGGAAAACCCAACCAATGACAGTTGCTTCTGGATGTGCTCCTAAAGTGAGATTTTGTTGCTGGCCCTGGCTGGCTGAGATAAAGACCCCATTGCTGTTAGTGAGAGGAACATTAATAGCCCCAGGCAGGCAGTTCCAGTGCTATTGCTAAAATTTTACAAGTGGTAAACAGAAATGGATACTGATGGGAAGCAGTCCACTGGCAGGTGCAATATCTCAGGGGTTTGAGAGTTTCGAGGGAAATTAAGTAAATATAAGAATTTTGAAAATTAGCTGACTTGTTTGGAAGTAGATGGCCATGGATGTTTTAGAGAGAGGCAATGAAAGACTGGGGATGATTACTCACCAGTACATGGTGCAATGTGAAGCCAGAGTGCTTCCTTTCTGTACATAAATGGATTCCCATCTCCTGCAGCCTGGGAGGAGTAAACTGAAGACTTCTACATTTTAAGAGTAGCAGAATTCCAGAGAATGTTAAATTCTCAGCTCGAGCTGGTCTGCTGTTTATAGGTTAGGGCCCTGATTTGGAAGGAGTGAGAGCCTGAGGCTTTGGGTGGGGACATCTGGGTTGTGCACTAAAAACTCCATGATTCCTCTGGACCCTCTGGACCTGCAGAAATGATTCACTCCTCCCTACTTAAGGCTAGTGCCTCTTATTTATTTGCAGATAATGCAAGCTCTAAACAGGGGCTCTAGAGGGGTGGGATGGGGAGGGAGATGGGAGGGAGGTTCAAAAGGGAGGGGATATATGTATACCTATGGCTGATTTATGTTGAAGTTTGACAGAAAACAACAAAATTCTGTAAAGCAATTATCCTTCAATTAATAAATAAATAAATTTAAAAAATAACCTCATGCTCTGCTCAGGATGTATCTCTACCTCCTCTTGTGGCCATCAAACCCATAACTAGGGTCAAGTTAATCATAGCCAGCGAAGTGCTGGGCCTGCTAAGGGAGAAAGGGACTGTCCCCTGAAGTGAAGTGACTACGGGAGCTGGTCAGCATGTACTCTTAGAAATTGGGAGGTGTATGGTGGGGCTGGATTCTGAGGGTACTCAATCAAGGGGCACAGAATATAATATTGGAAAAGGGAGTTTTTTTGTGTGAGTGTTCTCTCATGGTACAGGCAAGGGTGCCAGGAGATGGCGCTAATACATTGGCAGTTTGCCTCAGACACTTGGGGGGAGAAAAAGTATGCATTAGCTTACATGAAGTAAGGTATTAGAACTGGAAGCACTGCTATGGAAAATCGTGAAAGAAGAAATCAAAATGTCCAGAGATGTGGGTGAGCTAGACTGAATACACCACATAGGCCTGAAACCTCACCAGCTACTTCTTTCCGCGGGAACCCAGAGGACACTCCGTTTACCTTAGAAATAAGCAGGTCCTTGGGGAGAAGCTCTGGGCTGCTGTTAGGAGATGCTGTTACAGAATGTGCTCATTGATTGTAATGGGGACAATGGGGAGCTGAAATAATGGAGGCCAGGTGGCAAGCCTAACTGCTGTAAGCCAGTTGGAGGCAGCTGAGAGCCCGTTGGCTGTAAAAAACAGAAAGACAGGCAGTCAGCCAGGACAGGGTCCCAGCCCCCACCCCGATTCTCCACCCAGGACTCATAACACTTAAGTGACTAAAGTTCGGAACTCCACTTTTTGTTTTAAATGTTAGGCTCCAATTCTTGTTTTTTGTTATTGCTAGTTGTTGTTGTTGTTTTTTCAAATGCTTCTCTTTACCAGATGCCTTTGTCAACCAGATCCAAGAGCAATTCAGCTGCAGTGCTGCTGGCGTCTGTTGCAGGGTGGCATCTCAGGCTTACAAGCCCAGGCTGGAGCGGAAATCCTGACTCTAACTTTTTACATTTTCTTGCCCTGTCTTTCTGGAAGCTCAAGCTAAACACCTATGAGCCATCCTCAGTGCCTCTGATTTCTTCATCCAATTGTTCAGTAAATTCTTTGGTTCAGGCTCCAAAGTGCATTCCTGTCCATCCAATTTTTTCACATAACTACAGCTTTCACACTGTAGTCTAAAGTTTTGTGTCTATTATTAGTTTACATTTATCGAGTGCTTGAGTATTGCATTAGTTATCTATTGCAGCATAACAAATTACCCCCAAACATAGGGCCTAAAACACTGTTTTCTTGTAGTATCTGTGGGCCAGGAATCTGGAGTGGCTTAGCTCGATTTTTTGGCTCTGGGACCCACACAGTTACAGGTGTCTCAGGACTCATTTGGGAAGGATCTTCTTCCCTGGGTCCTGGTGATTGCTTGCAGAGTTCATTTTCTTGCAAGTTGTTGGACTGAGCCTTTATTTCCTCACAAACTCCTAGCTAGAGGCCTTCTTCAGTTCCTTGGTGCCTGGGCCTCTCCACAGAGCATCTCACAAGATGAGATCTGACTTCATCAGTGAGAGTTTCAGAAGAGGGAGTGCTAGCAAGACAGAAGTCAATCTTTTGTAACTTAATCACAGAAGTGATAGTTCATCATTGTGGTCATATTCTGTTTGGTTCTAGAAGCAAGTCATCAGGTCCAACCCACTCAATGGGAAGAAATTAACACAAGGGTTGAATACCAAGAGTTGGGGACCATTGGGAGCAATGTCAGAAGCTGCCTACCACAGGCATGTAGGTCCTCTTCTAAATGCTTTACATATCTTAATGCATTTAGTCCTCATAAGAGATCTTAAGATAAATATGCTATTACTGTGTTCATTTCACAGGCAAATAAGTGCCAAGTAGTCAAGTAACTTTTCCAGGGTCAGATAGCTAAAGTCAGTAGGATACAGAAATTTGAACCTAGGCTGTCTGGCTTTAGCATGTGTATTCTTTTCTTTCATGCCGCTTTTTAAGAAGTTGTGATATAATTAACATGTAAAATTATATGTGTATATTGTGGAATGATCACCATAGTAAGTCTAGTTAATATCCATCACCATACATAGTTGCCCCTGGAGAAAGAAATGGCAACCCACTCTATTATTCTTGCCTGGAAAATTCCATGGACAGAGGAGCCTGGCGGGCTATAGTCCATGGAGTCGCAAACAGTTGGACACGATGGAGTGACTAACACACACATACGTAGTTGCAAGTTTTTTTCTTACTATGAGAATTTTGAAGATCTCAATCAGTAACTTCCAAATATACAATACAGTATTGTTAACTATAGTCATCATGCTGTACATTACATCCCCAAGACTTTATGGAATTTTGTAACTTTTGATCACTTTTGCCCATTTGACTCCCCCGCCCCCACTCCTCAGCTCTGGCAAAAGAAACCTTCTGTTTTTTTTATTTTTAGATTTCACATATAAATGAGATTTTTTTTACTCTGACTTATTTCACTTAGCATAATGTCCTCAAGGTCCATCCATGTTGTCACAAATGGCAGGATTTCCTTCTTTGTTATTGCTGAATAATATTCCACCTTGTGTGTGTATATGTATGTATATGTATACACACACACACACACATACATACAGCACACCAATGTCAGTATTCAAGTGACAGGTGGCATCTGGACTTCTTGGAAGAGGATTGGTCTGGCAAAAGATATTTAGAAGATGAAATTGACTAATTTGAGAAAAAGAATCACAACTGATTCCCAGTTTGTTTCTGTATAGTACCCAGACTCCTCCAGTGCCAAGGAGTTAAGGAAAAATAGATTTAAAGCTTTTCTTCTGTATTTTTTCTTTCCTTTCCCCCACTCCCCCTTCCCTCCTTCCTTCCACAAATACTCACTGCCAACTATGTTCTGGGGAAAATACTAGCTCCTGGGGAATGTATTTTTTTTAGCTCTCCAGATACAAAAGATATATTATTTTGAGCAGTTTATGAGCAACCTGTAGTCATCCCTGAATCATCTACTTAACTGTCACATATTTCAACTTAAACGGTCTTCCTATTAAATGTACCAATATTAAGTGTTGTGGCAGTACTAGCAAATAAGCAATTTGTAAAGCATGTGCACAAATTCTAACCAGGCTCACTATTCTGGCTTTCTCTATTAATTTGAGCAATTCCTTAATTTAACATATGATGATGAAAATAATTTTACAATATTTCCAATTAAGTTAATCTTCACATTGCTTTTGTGTTCTTTGTCATAGCACGTAGAATGATAAAATTCTGTTTTGCATATTATTAATGAATATGGGGCATGTTTTTCCATCTGGGTCATTAATAGCTCACTTTTATCTAATTTCAGAAATGAGTTCAGTACTCAGTCTACAGATTATACAGTAACCAACTTCTGTCAATGAACCACAATTCTGTCAAGCTCCCAACCCACTTTTTTCTACGCTTGTGCCAATCTATAACAAGCCGAATCCTAATGTTCTACTTCAGCTAAGTTGGTTGCACAAAATTTAGAAGTCATTAGCAAGAAATCTGACCCAGAACCAATATAGGCCCTCACACACATGAAGAAAAGATGAAAATAACAAGGTCTTATTGTATAGCAAAGGGAACTATATTCAATATTCTGTGATAAAACCATAATGGAAAAGAATATGAAAAGACAATATATACATACAACTGAATCTTTTTGCTGTACAGAGAAATTAACACAACATCATAAATCAAATATACTTCAATAGAACTAAAAAAAAGTGGGTTAAAAAAAAAGAAAAGATGAAATTGCACAATCCACATTACATTGAAATTGCACAATCCACATTAACCAATGCAGATCTAATCCACATTGATTAGGTCCACATTAACCATTCCCTAGTTTATGATTTGAGAAGATCATTGAAGTGGCAACCCTGCTTCTTATTTATAAATGACTTTAAAACAATGGGAACAGTAACTGTTCTATTTTCAGCTTGTGCTGAGTATTTAGATGATTACCAAGAAAAGTATGTTGTAAACAGCAGCCTATAGAAAATACCAGGAAAGAAAGCAATGCTGCTTGGGAAAATCTAACCTATTCAATTTTGAATAGTGTATGGGGCTACCAGTTTAGTGCTAGGATATTCTGATAAAAGACAACTATTTCTAAGGGATCTATCTGAAAGAGTCTCACAATAGCTCCATTTGGGCATTTAAAACGTTGTCATGTTGTTGCCATGGAAATATTCTGACGATTTACAGGGCTGTGTCAGAGCACTTTTATTTGTCTGTTAGAATTGTGAGAACTTGCTTTACAAAAGTGCTCAATTTTATGTGCCTAAGAAGCCAATTCCCAGTCAGAGAATAGCTTACTCTATTTTGGAGAAGGGAATGGCAACCCACTCCTGTATTCTTGCCTAGAGAATCCCACGGACAGAGGAGCCTGTCTCCTCTGTCAGTGGGCAGGCTAGAGTCCACGGGGTCGCAAAGAGTGGGACATGACTGAGCGACTAACACAAGAAGCCAATACAGATATTCTCCAAAGATACCGTCATCATGACTCAAATGAAATTAGCATACCAAAGGATTTCTATTTAACTGCTGGAAGTGCTCTCTGGGTCAAAATCAGTCTATCAGGCAGGCATGCATGCTCAGTCGCTTCAGTAGTGTCTGACTCATTGCGACCCTGTGAACTGTAGCAGGTCAGGCTCCTCTGTCCGTGGAATTCTCCAAGCAAGAATACCAGAGTGGGTTGGCATTTCCTCCTCCATTTGGCAAAGCTTTAAAAAACCCTGACTGAGAGCCCAGCATACTTCTAGGTACCCTGGGGTTGTGACACACCACACGTGCTGCACACCAAGATCTAATGGAGAGCTTTATCAAATACACGAACGTACATGATGCCAAACCTTGAGAGTCTCATTGGTAGGTTCTGGCACCAGCCTCCTGGGAACCTGCTTTTGTTTTTAATCTTTTAACCTCCCAGGTGATTCTAATGATTTATTGAAACTGGAAACTGTTCCTGCAGAGATTGTCAAAGTCTGGTCCCTGGACCTATATCACCAGCATCACCTGGGAACATGTTAGGAATACAAATTCTCAACCCCATTCAGATTTATTATAAATCATAGACTCTGGAGATAACAATCAGTGGTTTTTTCCAAGAGAATTTATTTATTTTTATTTTTGGCTTTGCTGGGTCTTCGTTGCTGGATGGCTGTCTCGCTGCTCACACTGTTCACTGAACCCAGGTAGATAAGGTGCGACCAGGAAGCTGGAAGAAGACTTGAAGAGCATGGGGACTGCAGACATGTTTATTCTCTCTGGGTAGCAGAAGTTATAGCTATGGAGAAAAAAGCATTAGCTAAGTCCACCACTTAGTGATAAGTGCCCAGTGCTGTAGTTAACTGGTCTATCAAGTCATGGATTGAAGGCATGGCAGAATGCATGGGTGGCACCACTTTATTCAGTTCCCTGTAGTCCACAGTCATCCACCAAGAGCCATCAGGCTTCCAGACGGGCCCCACAGGGAGTTGAATGGGCTCTGTGCAGGACGTACAGTGTCCACTTTTGCCAGCTCAGCAATGGTGGCGCCTATTTCCTAGTGGCCACCTGTTACACGGTATTGTCTCATGGTCACTGCCCTCCGGGGTGTCGGCAGCACCTGTGGGGATGCTTTGCATATCCCCTCACAATTGCCTTCACAACACGCACTCGGAGATGGAATTCTACCACAGAGGTCCACAACACAAGACCTTTTAAAACATCTATCCCCAAAATATATTCCAGAATTGGGGACACGTACACAGTGTACATCGCATAGAAAGCCGTCCAATTTCCAGTGGTAAGGACTGGCCATCGTGGCCATCCATATATGCACTGTGGCCAGGAAACTGTTCTGGTTTGCCATGTACCAGGCTGCGTTCAGCACCAGTGTCAACCAGGGCCATTAGTCTTTGTACATTGATCAGTGACCAGTGAATTGCAAGTTCCACATGGGGCCTCTGGTCCCTGCTTGGGCTCTCTGGATGGGCATCTTGGCCTGAGCCCTATTTAAAGTGGAACAGGGCATCAACAGAGACATCCCCAGTTGGCATTAAGTCCTCTAGTTGAACAGCCCGTACTTCATACCATGGACACTTCTTTTTACACTTGGTAAACTGCTGCTCCGGGCTTAATTGTTTCCATAGCTCTAAGAATATAGCATTAGGTTGCTTATCAGTTTTATTTCTGTCAAGTCTCACCCTTAGCGAATCAGCCCACATTTGTAACCATGTCACCCGGGTGGGGCCTTATGTTTATTCTCTCTGGGCAGCAGCAGCCAGGAATCTTCAAAAATTACTGATACACTAAGACAGACAAAAGTGGCCCATGGCCAAGCGGGCACGCAGGCACAGCTCTACCAAGGTCAGCAATATCTATGTTTATAGAACATAAGGTATGAGGCTGTGAGAGAGCAGGGCAGGAGAGCCTGACTGATGCCGTGTTGTCAGTTAATTTCTTCATAACGGCTTTTCTCTAGCAATGGTGAGCTGGGCTGCTCTCCAGTTGCGGTGCACAAGCTTCTCACTGCAGTGGCTTGTGTTGTTGCAGAGCACAGGCTCTAGGGTGCAGGGGCTCAGTAGTTTGGGCTCACAGGTTCCAGAGCCTGGGCTCAGTAGTTGTGGCGCACAGGCTTAGTAACCCCAAGGCACCTGGGATCTTCCTGGACCAGGGATGGAAATTCCCCTTGCATTGCAAGGTGGATTCTTAACCACTGGACCACAAGGGAAGCCCAACAATCTGTGTTTTAATGAGTCCACAAGGTGACAAATTCAGAGGATCTTGGCCTTTTCTCCAGACTGAAATAGATGCTGAAGTTCTTTCTTTCTTTGCTGCAGAGCTAAGGAACTAGGATGGACTTTCTCTCCCTAGTAGGTAGCCAGTCACTCTCTCCTTCTCTTTACTCTGAGAGTGTCTGAAGAAGTGTGAAGTGAAATATGCTTCCTCATCCCACTTCCTTGCTGCTTGGTAAGATGATATGTAGAGAGAGGCCCTTTTGTTTTCAGGGAAAATGGAAAGAGGATTACAAACAATAACCAACATAGGGAAGTGGCAGAAGTCCTAAGATTTAAAAAAAAGCCTTCTGTCCGGGCCCAAGGCCTTCTATCTTCTGTTTTGACTCCTGAATATGGAGCTCACATCCTCCCTATTTCTCACTTCAGCTTCAGCAAAGCCATATGACTCTTCACAGTAACTGAAGGCCTAAAAATAAATAAAACCATGCAATAGATATCCTCTTTCAGCATAAAAATTTTCTTTTTTACTTTTAATGAAAATTACTCTAAAATGAATTTTGTTCAGTATATTCTGGATTTTTCTTGATCATCTAGTGTTACTATAATGAACAATTAATTGTATATCTTACAACAATCAATGATATCATGGATTATTGAAGATTGAAGACACATTTGCATAGTAAATAATCTCAGATGTCTAGGATTTTTTTCTTGAATTCTAAATTTTTGTCTTTCATCTCACTTTCAAGCTATCAGAAAACATGTCCAAGTATCTTTTTCAGTATTCTTCACCTTGCTCCTAATTTTTTGCTTTTGATATGTGGGGGCTGGGAAATCAGAAAACAAGTTTGTTACATCTATGTTTTAAAAAAGGGTACAACAAATTGGGAAATTTTATTTTTCACTGATAATACTCAGTGTTAGTGATGTTGTATTAAAGCTAATATATCCTGATATTGTCCATAAAAATGTGACATAATCCTTTGGGAAAGCAGTATGGCACTGTATGCCAAGATCCTTGAACTATTCATACTCTTTAATAAAAAATTTTAGGAATTTCCCTGGTGGTTCAGTGGTTAAGAATCCACCTGCCAATGCAGGGGACATGGATTCAATCCCTGATCCAGGAACCAAGATTCCACATGCTGCGGAGCAACTACACCTGTGTACCACAAATGCTAAAGCCTGCGTGCCCTAGAGCCCCTCCTCTGCAACGAGAGAAGTCACCACGATAAGCTTGCGCACCATACCTAGAGAGTAGTCCCTGCTCACCGCATCTAGAGAAAGCTTGCAGGCAGCAACAAACTCTCAGTGAAGCCAAAAAATAAATAACATTTTACTTCCAGAACTAATATAAGAAAATAATTTATCATAAAAATATTTATCCACAATGAAGTTTCTTGTTTTATCATTTAAATAGGAAAAAGCTGGAAATGATCAGAATATTTAATAGTAAAAGAATTTTTAGGTAAATTCTTTTTTTAATTCTTCGATTTAATGTTTCCAAACTGATAGATAAAAAGATTTCTGAAATAAGTTTAGCATATGTGCATATAACATTAAATGAAAGAGACAATCCTCATATTTTGCAGAGCTTAGAAATAATATAATAGTAATAGCTAATTACTTCATTTATGTTAACTCATTTAAACCCCATAAAAAAACCCATTAAGTAAGTAGTAGTATAAACTTCATTTAATAGATGAAGAAATTGTTATTAAGAGTGTAAGTAACTGGAGAATAATTGCCAGAGCTGGTATTCAGACCCAAGCAAAGTGGGTAAAAAAGCTCATGCTTCTAGCCACTAGGGCTTTAAATAGGGACATCTCAGGTTATACTTGCTGAACTAGAACAATTATCCATGGTGCCCCATTTCATCCTCAGAAGTCCTAATTGAGAGGATAAGTCATATGGTTGCACTAGCTATAGGTGTACACAGCGATCTCAACAATTCTCAGAGGATCAGAAACTGTGAGGGTTTTCTGACGCTGAATGCATATGGAATAAAATAGGAGAGGGACCCAGAACATGACTAATGCAAGGGCATGTATGATCACAAAGGACCAGTGACTAAGTGGGCCTCATGCCTGGAGGCTGTCAAAGCCAGGAGGGGGTCCAGGGGAAACTAGTATGGGGGGTAGTGGGTTCCGATGGCAGGAAGAGTGACTTCAGTTATAATAGACTGCAGAAATGGTCACCATTCGCCTCCCACCAAGGCGTGGTATCTATTTCCTCCCCAATCCCCTTGAATCTGGGCCAGCTTCATGACCTTCTTTGACTGAAAGAGTGTGATGAAAGTGACGCTGGGTGAATTCTGAACACTGCTACCAAGTGAACAAGCCTGAGTTAGCCTGGTGAGAGATGAGCGATCACATGGAGAAGAACCAAGTGGCCCCAGCCAAGATCCAGACACCTGTCAGACATGCAAGTGAGGCCGCTTAGGACCAGTAAGACTCCAGCAGACCAGCCAGCTGACTGCACACCCAGCAGCTGACTACAAATTCATGAACAGGACCATGGAATGGCTGCCTGCTGAGCCCAAACTGCTGACCCACCAGAATTGTGAGCTGCATAACTCAGTGTTATTTTAAGCCACTGAGATTTGGAGTGGTTTGGGATACAGCAAACGCTAACTAACATTTCAGGAAATCCTTGCAAATATCTCCAGCTTCCACTCTTCAGAGGTTTAGGCAGTGTTTCTTTGGGCAGGAGAAATGCTTGGGGCAGGGGTGAAATCTGTGGGTCTAAAGTTACTCAGGAAAAAATATGAAGATCACCGAGTCTGGAAAAATCAGCCATAAGATAATATACAATAAGATGTGTTTGGTCACTTCTTTCAAAAAATAAATAATATATGTTGCAAAATGTGATAAGAACAGATGAAGTTTTGCCAAATTTCTAAGAGAAATTTCTTTATCCAGAAATTATTCTTTTTGTTTTTTAATGCAGCTGTTGAAGAGGAACCTGTTGGAGAGTAACTCATCAGACCAGCTCCTCCATGTAATTCAAATGCTAGAATTACAGCTGAATGTTACCACAGCCCATATAACTTTTGCCTCAAGAGAGGTTATAAAGAAACAACATTGTCTTTTTGAAGCAGATTCTTGTTCATGCTACAAGTTTGGCTGTAAACTGCAGACAAACCTCTGTTTCATTGCCAAGATAAATAAATGAGATCAGAACTGCTTCAGTTCAGTTCAGTCACTCAGTCGTGTCCGACTCTTTGCAACCCCATGAACTGCAGCACGCCAGGCCTCCCTGTCCATCATCAATCCCGGAGTCCACCCAAACCCCTGTCCATTGAGTCTTGCTTGTAAGTTTGCAAAAAGTAATTCATCTCTCAAGCAGAGGTAATGTCTAGCATTGTTTTATATATTTATTTTTTTGTTGAGGTATATTTCACCTATTACAGAATTAACTGTTATAAAGGGTACAAGTCAGTGGCATTTAGTGTATTTACCATGCTGTGTAACTACCACTTCTCTCTAGTTTCAATACTTTTTTTTCACCCCTCCAAAACACCCATACCATTAAGTAATCACTGTGTCCTCCTCTAATACCCTGATAACCACTAATATACTTTTTATATCTTTGTGGATTGCCTATTCTGGATATATCATATTAAAATAATCATTCAATATGTGACCTTTGTATCTAGTTTCTTTCTTAGCATAATGTTTTCAAGGTTCATCCAAATTGTGGAAAGTATTCAGCTCAGTTCAGTTCAGCTGCTCAGTTGTGTCTCTTTGCGATCCCATGGACTGCAGCACGCCAGGCCTCCCTGTCCATCGCCAGCTCCCGGAGTTTACTCAAACTCATGTCCACTGAGTCAGTGATGTCATCCAGCCATCTCCTCTTCTGTTGTCCCCTTCTCCTCCTGCCTTCAATCTTTCACAGCATCAGGGTCTTTTCAAATGAGTCAGTTCTTCACATCAGGTGCCCAAAGTATCGAAGTTTTAGCTTTAGCATCAGTCCTTCCAATAAATATTCAGGACTGATTTCCTTTAGGATGAACTGGTTGGATCTCCTTGCAGTCCAAGGGACTCGCAAGTGTCTTCTTCAACAACACAGTTCGAAAGCATCAATTCTTCGGCACTCATCTTTCTTCACAATCCAACTCTCACATCCATACATGACTACTGGAAAAACCATAGCCTTGATTAGACGGACCTTTGTGGGCAAATTAATGTCTCTGCTTTTTAATATACTGTCTAGGTTGGTCATAGCTTTTCTTCTAAGAAGCAAGTGTCTTTTAATTTCATGGCTGCAGTCACCACCTGCAGTGATTTTGGAGCCCAAGAAAATAAAGTTAGCCACTGTTTCCACTGTTTCCCCATCTATTTGCCATGAAGTGAGGGGACCAGATGCCATGATCTAAGTTTCCTGAATGTTGAGTTTTAAGCCAATTTTTTCACTCTCCTCTTTCACTTTCATCAAGAGGCTCTTTAGTTTTTCTTTGCTTTCTGCAGTAAGTGTGGTGTCATCTGCATATCTGAGGTTATTAATATTTCTCCTGGCAATCTTGATTCCAGCTTTTGCTTCACCAGTTCAGCATTTCTCCTGATGTACTCTGCATATAAGTTAATGAGCCATTGCTGGGGATAAAATGTTCAACCAGATGTCATTGTTACCTTCCAGGAGTTCAGTTTGGTGGGACAGACCAACAGGGAAAAGGGGGAATTTTTGTGCAGTGTGTTGAGATAAAAGCAGCGTCAAGTCAGGGTGTTTTGGGACCTTTCTATTTTTTCTTTCAAAAAAATTTTACTTTATTGAAGTACAGTTGATTTACAATGCTGTGTTAATTTCTATTGCACAACAAAGTGATTTACATATATATATTTTATATTATATACATACACATATACATACATATTATAGAGGCTTTTCTGGTGAGTCAGTGGTAAAAAATCCACCTGCCAGTGCAGGAGATGCAGGTTTGATCCGCAGGTCAGGAAGATCCCTTGAAGAAGGAAATGGCAACCCACTCCAGTATTCTTGCCTAGGAAATCCCATGGACAGAGGAGCCTGGTGGGCTACAGTCCATGGGGTTGCAAAGAGTCTGACACGACTTAGTGGCTGAACCACAACCACCACCACCACAAAAATATATGTGTATAATTTTTTCACATTATTTTCTATTATGGTTTATCACAGGATAATAAATATTATTATCTCTGTGCTATACAGTAGGATGTTGTTTACCCATTCCATATGTAATAGTTTGCATCTGCCAGTCCCAAACTCCCAATCCTTCTGTCCCCTACACCTCTCCCTTTTGGCAACCACAAGTCATTTCTCTATGTTTTCAAGGCTGTTTCTGTCTCCTAGATAAGTTCACTTGAGTCATATTTTAGATTCCACATGAAAGTGATATCATATGCATTTGTCTTTCTCTTTCTGACTTACTTCACTAATATGATAATCTCTAGGTCCATCTATGTTGCTGCAAATAGCACTATTTCATTCTTTTTTATATCTGAGTAATATTCATATATATGTGTGTGTGTGTATATATATATATATATCAGATCAGTCACTCAGTCGTGTCCGATTCTTTGCAACCCCATGAATCGCAGCACGCCAGGCCTCCCTGTCCCTCACCAACTCCCGGAGTTCACTCAGACTCATGTCCATCGAGTCAGTGATGCCATCCAGCCATCTCATCCTCTGTCGTCCCCTTCTCCTCTTGCCCCCAATCCCTCCCAGCATCAGAGTCTTTTCCAATGAGTCAACTCTTCGCATGAAGTGGCCAAAGAACTGGAGTTTCAGCTTTAGCATCATTCCTTCCAAAGAAATCCCAGGGCTAATCTCCTTCAGAATGGACTGGTTGGATCTCCTTGCAGTCCAAGGGACTCTCAAGAGTCTTCTCCAACACCACAGTTCAAAAGCATCAATTCTTCAGCGCTCAGCCTTCTTCACAGTTCAACTCTCACATCCATAGATGACCACAGGAAAAACCATAGCCTTGACTAGACGAACCTTTGTTGGCAAAGTAATGTCTCTGTTTTTGAATATGTTATCTAGGTTGGTTGCGGGGAGCGAGCTCTGCCCGTGGCAAAGGTCATGAGGAAGGAGGCTCGGCATACGCAAAGGTGGGATCGAGCCTCAGGAGTCCCCCTGGAAATTCTCGAGCATCTACCCCCAAAACCAGAGTCTGCCTACTTTCTGCTTTGTGCTTTCACCTACACCTCTGACTTTATGGGGGGCTGTCCCCCACTACCTCTCTCTGAAAAAAGAGTTAGCTTACAGCTCCAGTTAATAATTCCTGGGTGTGACAGTGTTTCAACCTACAAACTCCTTTGGAAGTCCTCTAGCCTGCCTGAATAGGTTTTTCTGGCCACATGTGATTGTTCAGAGCCTCCCAACTGTGAGAGGCAGGAGATGTTCTAAACTGTCTAAACACAGATTCTTTTGAGTAGTTAAAAGATTGATTAGAAATTGTATTGGTGAAGGGTTTTTCACTTATTGAGCCAATGTTTGCTGCTAAGTCTCCATACTCCTTACCTACTGTGTCCTTGGCAGTGTATTGATTGATATAATGGGTGTATAGAAATGTAAGTAGTAGCCTCAATGTTTGTAACGTTGGACCCTTGAGTTAATTCTTTTCTTGATTGAGCCCACCTCACCTTTGCCCTATAGGAATGCAGCTTTGTCCAGTGCTTTTTTGGAGGCTGGTGCCTGACTTTGGAATAACCACCTTTAGAGAAAGATAAATTTCTTAAAATGTTAACAGGCCTCGTGGCCAGAAGATGATGTAATTCACCTGAACTTTTGCATATGATAAGTTTGAAAGCCTGGCTTCGATTAGGACCAGGAACTGCTGTCCTTGCATGACTCCACCCCTTCCCCCATTATCCTCTATGCACAACTTAAGGTATAAAAACTACTTTGGAAAATAAAGTGCGGGCCTTGTTCACCGAAACTTGGTCTCTCCATGTCATTCTTTCTTTCACCTTCTGGCTGAATTTTTCCTGAGGTGGGAAAGCTCGTCAAGCCTACTAATTTTGCCTGGGCTTCTAAGATCCCACCGGGGAGGCCTTGGTGTCTCCTCTCCTTCGGGAGAATGGGAGGACGCCTGCGGCCTTCGTAGGTGACGTTAATTCCCTGCTTTGGAATTTTATTCAGCCTCTTTTCTTCACTGAATTTTCCTACTGAGCTATTCTTATTCTATTACTCTTTGTTCCTTAATTAAAGTGTAATTAAGCAGTTGTTTCCTGATCCTCGCCGACGCCGTCCCCGCTTCGAACTCCCTGGATCAGCCAGGGCTGAACCCCGGCAGTTGGTCATAACTTTCCTTCCAAGGAGTAAGCATCTTTTAATTTCATGGCTGCAGTCACCATCTGCAGTGATTTTGGAGCCCAGAAAAATAAAGTCTGACACTGTTTCCACTGTTTCCCCATCTATTTGCCATGAAGTGATGGGACCAGATGCCATGATCTTCGTTTTCTGAATGTTGAGCTTTAAGCCAACTTTTTCACTCTCCACTTTCACTTTCATCAAGAGGCTTTTGAGTTCCTCTTCACTTTCTGCCATGAGGGTGGTGTCATCTGCATATCTGAGGTTATTGATATTTCTCCCGGTAATATAAATATGTAGCTGTTGTTCAGTCGCTAAGTTGTGTCCGACTCTTGGTGACCTCATGAACTGTAGCACACGAGGCTCTTCTGTCCTCCACTACCTCCCAGATTTTGCTCAGATTCATGTTCATTGAGTTGGTGATGCTATCTAAACATCTTTTCCTCTGCTGCCCTTCCTCCTTTTGCCTTCAATCTTTCCCAGAATCAGAGTCTTTTCCAATGAGTTGGCTCTTTTCATCAGGTGGCCAAAGTATTGGAACTTCAGCTTTAGCAACAGCCCCTGCAATGAATAGTGAGGGTTGATTTCCTTTTATACCACATCTTCTTTATCAGTTCATCAGTTGATGGACATTTAAGTTCTTTCTCTCTTTGTTATTGTAAATAGTGCTGCTAGAACATTGTGATGTGTGTATCTTTTTGAATTACAATTTTGTCTAGATATTTGCCCAGGAGTAGGATTGCAGGATTATATGGAAATTCCATTTTAAATTTTTTTGAGTAACCTTTCTAATGTTTTCCATGGTGGCTGCACCAATTTACACTTCTACCAAAGAGCCAAGAAGACGCTGCAAAGTAAGGAATGCCTCAGTTGAGACTTAAGCTTGATTGTGAGTGAGCCAGAAAAAAGAGAGGAGGGGAAAATCTTCAGGCCAGAGGTCCAATGTGTAAAAATTCTCCAAATGAGAGAGAGCTTGGCCAGTCCAGGGAATCATTTAGAATGGCTGGCGGACAATATTCTATTGGGAGAATAAGGAGCAGTAAAAATGCATGGGGCCCTCTCTGCAGGGTCCTGTGAGATTTCTCATTAATTCTGGACCTTACAAAAACAGCAGTAGGGAGCCATTCAAAGATTTTAAATGAAGGATGGGGCGAGAATGAAGGTAAGAAGTCTAGTTTGAGAGTTGCCATAAGCTGGATGAGAGGTGATGATGATGTAAACTAATGAGTGAATAGAGAAGTGAAAAAACAATTAACAGAATTGAATGATATTAAAGAGACAGGTTTTGGAGATTTACCCTGTGCGTGTGTGTGTGTTTGTGTGTTAGGGGTGGGGACAGCTAGTCAAGAGAAGTTAAGGATTACTGGCAGGCTTCCTATCTATGCCTGAGAAAGAAAATAAGTCACCGAGAAGAGCAGTGTTGAGTGTGGGCAGAAGTCAAGGTCAGACCTATTGGGTTTGGGGGCCTCTGTGGCAGCTATTTAACAGGCATTTTGGATTTATGAATCTGGAGTCAGGTGAGAGATTTAAGCTGAGGAAGCTTTGGGAATCATCCCCATATAGATGGTGACTGACCCCATGGGTCCTTTCCTTCCATGTCTGAAAGTCTGTCAAAGGACAGAGGAAGAAGGGATCCCATTTTCCACAAATTAATCTACACTTCCTCCTCCAAACTTCCTTCACTGATATCTAAGGTGTCAGGAGCACCTTCTGAGAAGCGCGTTCACCTTTGCAGGAAGCACGTATGGTCTGAGGCTTCAGGGACCTCAGGAGGGGGCAGAGGTCCTTCCAATGATTGTGAACACTTCCTTCACTGGCAGTCAGATCAGCAGTTTCTAGTACTACCAAGACTTCCAAAACCTGTTAACTGCAAGAAGAGCAAACAACCAGGTGCCAAGCTCCATCCCTGGAGAAAGGCCATCCCTGGGCCAGAATCACAGGGAGTGAGCCAGGAGCCTGGAGCGAAGGCACAGGGCTGTCAGGGTCTGCGATTCTTGTGCTGTTCATTGCTTTCTTTCTGTTCCTCTAAGCCTACTCCTGGAAGAATCTTCTGCTTCATCTTGTCAGGGATCTCAGAGGCCAGTGAATTCTGACTTCTAGAAGAGTTCCAAGGCTGTCACCTTGCTTATTTAACTTATATGCAGAGTGAAAGTGTGGAAAGTTTAGTTGTTCAGTTGTGTCTGAGTCTTTCTGACCTCATGGATTGTAGCCCACCAGGTTCCTCTGTCCATGGAATTCTCCAGGCAAGAATACTGGAATGGCTGCCATTCCCTTCTCCAGGGGATCTTCCCGACCCAGGGATTGAACCCAGGTCTCCAGCATTGCAGGCAGATTCTTTAACATCTGAGTGACCAGGGAAGCCCAGAATACATCTTGTGAAATTCTGGGCTGGATGAAGCACAAGCTGGAATCAAGATTGACAGGAGAAATATTAATAACCTCAGATATGCAGATGATACCACTCTAATGGCAGAAAGAGAAGAGGAACTAAAAAGCCTCTTGATGATGATGAAAGAGGAGAGTGAAAAGGCTGGCTTAAAACTCAACAGTCAAAAAACTAGGATCATGGCATTTGGTTCCATCACTTCATGGCAAATAGATGGGGGAAAAATGGAAACACTGACAGACTTTATTTTCTTGGGCTCCAAAATCACTGCAGACAGTGACTACAGCCTTGAAATTAAAAGAAGCTTGCTCTTTGGAAAAGAAGTTACGACAAACCTAGACAGCATATTAAAAAGCAGAGATATCACTTTGATGACAAAGGTCCATATAGTCAAAGCTGTGGTTTTTCCAGTAATCATGTATGGATGTGAGAGTTGGACCATAAAGAAGGCTGAGCACCAAAGAATTGATGCTTTTGAACTGTGGTGTTGGAGAAGACTCTTGAGAGTTCCTTGGACAGCAAGGAGATCAAACCAGCCAATCCTAAAGGAAGTCAACCCTGAATATTCATTAGAAGGACTGATGCTGAAGTTGAAGCTCCAATACTTTGGCCACCAAATGTGAAGAGCCAACTCATTGGAAAAGACCCTGATGCTGGGAAAGACTGAGGGCAGGAGGAGGATGACAGAGCATGAGACGATTGGATGGCATCACCGACTCAATGGACATGAGTTTGAGCAAATTCCAGGAGATAGTGAAGGACAGGGAAGTCTGACTTGCTGCAGTCCATGGGGTTGCAAAGAGTCAGACATGACTGAGCAACTGAGCAACAACAAGAAGAGTTCAGGTCCAAAGTTCACACGTCCTCCCAGTGGTAAGTGTTATTTGGAGAACCTACAGCCCTACAATAATAAGTTTTATATAGAATATTTTTGTATATCTTTTAAAATAAATTTTGATACTGTAAAGGTGAGCTCTGTTGAGGGAAGACTCTCCCTAGGATGAAGAAACATTTGAAAATATAGAGTAGTAAAACAATGCAAAACAAAACAAACAAACTCCATTTATTAGCTGGTTTTTCCCATTGTTCAGGCTGGACATAGTAAACTTCACTGAAGCAAAGGTTGCAGGAAACACTTGTTTCTGGATCCAGATACTTATATCCCTTACATCTCAGGTACCCATAAATTTACCTTGATGAATGAATGTTGAATGGATTTTGTACATGCTTTAGCCTTGCCACAGGGCTCACTAGAGCAAACAGATCATGCACGGGTCCTCAGTGGCTCAGTCATGTCTGACTCTTTGCAGCCTTATGGACTGCAGCCCGCCAGGCCTTTCTGTCCATGGAATTTTCCAGGCCAGAATAATGGAGCGTGTTGCCATTTCCTTCTCCAGGGGATCTTCCCAACCCAGGGATCAAACCCAGGTCTCCCACATTGCAGGCAGATTCTTTACCATTGAGCCACTGGGGAAGCCCTGCAAATAGCTCAGGTCTTTTTATTTCAGACACAGTTGCCCTTGGCACAGTCCCTTAACTGTCCTCAGGGCACCTCCCATGTGCCAGGCATGGTGATAGTTGCTGAGATCTGCCAAAGGAAAAGACTACCATTCAATATCAAAACAAAAAAACCAAATGTAATACTTACTGAAGCACAGTCTTTTCCAGCAAAGCAAGGAGCTGATTTTATACAGGGTTTGGGAAGTGGAGTTGAGGGATTGGTGGACTTTCAGGGGCAGGAGTGGGTTGATGCTAGCTGTGAAAACCTGCTTGCTTAGATAATGGTGTGGACTGGCTGGCTTTCAAAAGCACAGGGCTGTTTCTGGCTAACTCTCAAAAGTGTGTTCATTTAGGCAGGTTGCCATTGATTCATTAATGCAGTTTAGAACTGGTTCTGGTGGTTGCTTATTGCCACAGCTACAGAACATTTAATCTTTTCCTAGGAGTGTGGGAAATCTTTTTATTTTCAGGTCACTGCCTTCAAGAAAAATTATAACCTATGTAGAAGATAGCTATGCAGCCTATACATACAGGAGGGACTTTCAGGTGGTGTAAAGAATCCGCCTGCCAGTGTAGGAGACGCAAGAGACATGGGTTCGAACCCAGGGTCAGGAAGATCCCCTGGAGGAGGGTGTGGTAACCCACTCCAGCATCCTTGCCTGGGAAATCCCAAGGACAGAGGAGCTTGATGGGCTATAGTACATGGGGTTGCAAAGAGTCAGACATGATGAACGACTGAGAACACATACACGTACACAGAAGCAGCCTAACAGAGAGGTTCAAAGAACAGTATTCTTGCTCAGCCCAGAGGATTGGATACTTTGCATTTACCTCTGTTCCTTCCTAAATCTCCAACCAGATGGTACTTAAGGGATTAAAAAAGACATAAACCTGTAAGAAAGAGGAGACCACGAGGAGAGAAAACAGTAGGATGTAGAAGAGCAGTTGAAAGATGTCTGTCCGGTTTTGGAAGCCAAAAGGCAGATGGGCAAGACCAGCTGATCTGGCAGACCAGGGAAATCTGAACCATATTGCTTGCAGGAGAGAAGCCAAGATGCAAAACCTTGCTTTAGGAGCCTGGAACATCTCGGAGGTGTGGTGCCAGTTATCTCTGAAGGCAGGGGTGAGGGGTGGGGCTGAAGACAGAAAAACTGAAATTCTGTAAAGGAAACAGTTAGGCTCTTGTATCCCTTTTTACACCCCAGGCAGCCAAAAAACTTGCCCCAACAGAAAATGGAAGGGCATTGAATTAGGAACTCCAAGTTCAGGCATAGAGGAAGAGCAGGGAGCTCTGTGTAAAGCAAGGGGATTAAACTGAAATCAGCATCTTGTGAAGTGAGATTCTAAAGCCTCTTTACCAACTTGGCTCCCAGAATTGACACTCACCAAGGTAAGAAGCTAGTGGGAGAGTTTCCCCTGGGGAAAGTGACCATTCCAGGGGAAAAGACCTAGAAATGCTAATGCATTTGGGAGGCTGTGTCCCTTAGCAGATGGCTTGGCTCCTGCCCGTTATTCTGCAATGAAGTCGACAAATCAGTACTTTCTATTTCCCCACTCAGGTCTTCTTATTGGGTTTTAATGCCTCACACTCAACCATAAATGAATCAGTAAGAATTGCCAAATGTTTGAGGAAAGTCTTCTGCATGAAAAAGTCTAGAGATAAAAGCAAACAGAAAAGAATTTTGAGGAAACTGAAAAAATAGAAGAATAAAAAAAAACCTGAGACCTACAAATCATAGTATTTTTATCACTTGCTATTTTACCATAATAGAACAGAACAGTTATCAGTTTGTTTTTCAGTTTTACTATACAAATAAGCTTATCTGAATAGTTGATACTTTTAAATATGTTAGTTTAGACAAAATTAGTCTATATAAACAACATGGAAAATCAAGTTATTAATTCAAAAGTACTTTTTAGTGGATATCTAGGCAGCAGTTAAGAGGAGGGAAGCAGAGCTACTGGAATCAAGGTTATCACAACAGGGCTTCCCAGGTGGCTCAGCGGTAAGGAACCTGCCTACCAATGCAGGAGATGTGGGTTCAATCCCTGGGTGGGGAAGATCTCCTGGAGAGGGAGGTGGCAACCCACTCCAGTATTCTTGCCTGGGAAATGCCATGGACAGAGGAGCCTGGAGGGTTACAGTCCATGGTATGGTGAAGCGTCAGACTACAACAATCAATACATACATAGCAAAAATATTTTTAATGTGTGACCATGATAAACATCAATTCATAAGAGGGATGTGAGGAAAGGTAATAAGATTAGGAAGGGGACACATGGTGTGGTGGGGACGTCAATGACACTTGAAAGCTTTATCTCTTGGGCTGAGTAGTAGATGTTCGTTATATATTAATAATTCTCTGTGGGGCTTTTGGTATGCCTGAAATGTTTCACAATAAAAGTTATATAATGAAATAAAAAAAAAGTACTTTTAAAACTAAACAGTAGGTATTTGCCTGGAGGACCGGTGGTTAAGACTTCACCTTCCAATGCAGGGGCGAGGGTTCAATTCCCTGGTCAGGGAGCTAAGATCTCACATGTTTTGCAGCCAAAAAACAAAACGGAAGCAATATTATAACAAATTCAATAAAGATGTTTTGAAAATAGTCCACATAAAAAATCTATTTTTAAAAAACTAAATAGTAGTAATTATTTCTAAGAAAAAGAGGGCAATGAGAAATTCATGAAGCCTATTGCCAGCTGCTTTTTTTTTTTTTTAAGAATAAAAACCATTTAAATATAGTTCAGATTAGCGTGCCTGGTTCATTTCAGCTTCTTCACTGCCAAACCTGGGGAAGGGACAGCTTTCTAGTTTCTCTGCCTTCTCTTGGTCTGTGATGATTAAGGTTTAGAAGTATCTGCTATATCAAGCTTTAAACTCTGGATTATCCATGTTTCTCTTCATCTTGACAGATTTGGCATTCTTTCACCTGGTTGTGAGCACAAAGTCCTTGATTTCCTCAGTTTCATTGGGCAAACAGGAGCGTGCTCAGGCCAACCAATCCCAGAGTGGGAGGAAGCAAGAAAAAAGGGGAAAAGCTACTGTAGCTATTTGATGTTTTAACTCCAAGAGCCAGGTTGGGGGTTGAAATACATTCATTTTTCAAGAACTCTGTACTCAGCACCTAGTGCCATGTGAGCCACTATTCTAGGTGCTGGTATTTATTTGTTTCATAATTGCATTTTAAGAAATATAAAATGATGGACTGAAAACCTCTTTAAAGAGTAAGATCATAAATTAAAGGTGAGGAAATGTCTCTGAAAATAGAACAAAAAGACAAAGTGATGAAAATTAGGAAAGCAAATAGAAGAAAATTAGAAAATCAGCCCAAGAGACAGAACATCTGAATGATAAGCATTCTGTGGAGAGAGAAAAAGCAAAGTAGAGAGGAGGCAGTTATTGGAGAAATAATTTTAAAAAATTTCTCAGAATTGAGTGTCTGATTGGTGGGGCCCGCTGAATACACTAGGCCACTTCACTTAGAAATTTCAGGACCTTGGGATAAAAAGAGGATCAGAAAAGCTTTCAGGTTTAAAACAATACCACCTGTAAAGGACTCAAAATCATCATGGCACTGGCTACTCAACAGCAGCACCGAAAACTGGAAGACAGTAGAACATTGTCTTCAATATTTGGAGAGAAAAAATCATCAGCCTGGAATTAAAAAGTAGGCATTCCATTGCTGCCCTGCAAATAGACTCATCAGGCCCATCTTTATAGATTCTATATATATGCATTGATATATTTGTTTTTCTCTTTCTGACTTACTTCACTCGGTATAACAGGCTCTTGGTTCATCCACCTCATTAGGACTGACTCAAATTTATTCTTTTTATGGCTGAGTAATATTCCATTGCATATATGTACAACTTCTTTATCCATTCATCTGTTGATGGACATCTAGGTTTCTTCCACACCCTAGCTGTTGTAAATAGTATTACCATGAATATTGGGGTACATGTGTCTCTTTCAATTATGGTTTTCTCAGAATATATGCCCAGCAGTAGGATTGTTGGTAATATGGCAGTTTTATTCCTAATTTTTAAAAGAATCTCCATACTGTTCTCCATAGCAGCTCAAGGAGCTCAAGTCAGGGACTCTGTGACAACCTAGAGGGGTGGGAGTTGGGAGGGAGGTTCATGGGGGAGGGGACATTTGTATACCTATGGCTGATTAATGTAGTATGGCAAAAACAACACAATATTGTAAACCAATTATCCTCCAATTAAAAACTTTAAAAAAAGTAGGCACTCTATCAATCACATGTGAGGATAGAGTAAGTTTTAATCTCTAGTAGTTGAGTTACAGGAAACTAATTGAAGAACATGGATAAGATCCAGAAAATAGGAAATCCATAACAAAAAAAGAGGCAAAGGGAATTCCCAGGTTACCGTGAAGATAAACCTCTTATATCAGCACCTGAGAGCCTGCAGCCCAGAATGAAGCAGCTTAGAAAGCTTTAAGAGAAGTGTCTTCAGGAAAACAAACTCTGAAATACCCGAGGTGTTGGCATGTACTGAGATAGAGGCAACTGGATGAAAGTTCAGGGATGGTATCAGTTAAGTTCAGTTCAGTCGCTCAGTCGTGTCCGACGCTTTGCAACCCCATGAATCGCAGCACGCCAGGCCTCCCTGTCCATCGCCAACTCCCGGAGGTCACCCAAACTCACGTCCATCGAGTCAGTGATGCCATCCAGCCATCTCGTCCTCTGTCGCCCTTCTCCTCCTGCCCCCAATCCCTCCCACCATCAGAGTCTTTTCCACTGAGTCAACTCTTCGCATGAGGTGGCCAAAGTACTGGAGTTTCAGCTTTAGCATCATTCCTTCCAAAGAAATCCCAGGGCTGATCTCCTTTAGAATGGACTGGTTGGATCTCCTTGCAGTCCAAGGGACTCTTAAGAGTCTTCTCCAACACCACAGTTCAAAAGCATCAATTCTTTGGCGCTCAGCTTTCTTCACAGTCCAACTCTCACATCCATACATGACCACTGGAAAAACCATAGCCTTGACTAGATGGACCTTTGTTGACAAAGTAATGTCTCTGCTTTTTAATATGCTTTCTAGCTTGGACCACCTGATCTGCCTCTTTAGAAATTTGTATGCAGGTCAGGAAGCAACAGTTAGAACTGGACATGGAACAACAGACTGGTTCCAAATAGGAAAAGGAGTTCGTCAAGGCTGTATATTGTCACTGTTTATTTAACTTATATGCAGAGTACATCATGAGAAACGCTGGACTGGAAGAAACACAAGCTGGAATCAAGATTGCTGGGAGAAATCCTCAGATATGCAGATGACACCACCCTTATGGCAGAAAGTGAAGAGGAACTCAAAAGCCTCTTGATGAAAGTGAAAGTGGAGAGTGAGAAAGCTGGCTTAAAGCTCAACATTCAGAAAACGAAGATCATGGCACCCGGTCCCATCACTTCATGGGAAATAGATGGGGAAACAGTGGAAACAGGGTCAGACTTTATTTTTCTGGGCTCCAAAATCACTACAGATGGTGACTGCAGCCATGAAATTAAAAGACACTTACTCCTTGGAAGGAAAGTTATGACCAACCTAGATAGCATATTCAAAAGCAGAGACATTACTTTGCCAACAAAGGTTCATCTAGTCAAGGCTATGGTTTTTCCTGTGGTCATCTATGGATGTGAGAGTTGGACTGTGAAGAAGGCTGAGCACCGAAGAATTGATGCTTTTGAACTGTGGTGTTGGAGAAGACTCTTGAGAGTCCCTTGGACTGCAAGGAGATCCAACCAGTCCATTCTGAAGGAGATCAGCCCTGGGATTTCTTTGGAAGCAATGATGCTAAAGCTGAAACTCCAGTACTTTGGCCACCTCATGCGAAGAGTTGACTCAGTGGAAAAGACTCTGATGCTGGGAGGGATTGGGGGCAAGAGGAGAAGGGGACGACAGAGGATGAGATGGCTGGATGGCATCACTGACTCGATGGACATGAGTTTGAGTGACCTCCAGGAGTTGGTGATGGACAGGGAGGCCTGGCGTGCTGCAATTCATGGGGTCGCAAAGAGTCGGACACGACTGAGTGACTGATCTGATCTGATCTGATCTAGCTTGGTCATAACTTTCCTTTCAAGGAGTAAGCGTCTTTTAATTTCATTGCTGCAATCACCATCTGCAGTGATTTTGCAGCCCAAAAAAATGAAGTCTGACACTGTTTCATAGTGATTGAAAATTAAATGAGGCCACCAGAGAAAGAGTAAAACATAAATTTCTTTTGTTTTCCTAGTTTTCTAGGCAAACACAAATATTAGGCAGTCTTAAATTCCAGAGCAAGCACACACATGTACAAGTGTGTATATAGTGCACTACGTGTAATTAGTTCACTGCAACTGCGCTTGGCACACAGGAAGTACTTAGTAAGTTGTTGTTACGTATGCTATGTTGAGTGGTATAAGAGAGAAATGTATAAAGTTTCAATATTTTTTTAAAAAAATATTTATTTATTTGGCTGTGCTGGGTCTTTCTTGTGGCATGTGGAATTCTTAGTCGTGGCATGCAAACTCTTAGTTGTGGCATGGGGAATCTAGCTGCCTGAACAGGGATTGAACCTGGGCCCCTGCTTTGCAAGTGGTGAGTCTTAGCCCCTGGACCATCAGGGAAGTTCCTAAAGTCGCACTATTGAAAACAGAACTTAACTCTGTCAAGAGGAGATAGGCATGCTTTTCTAGTAGTAGAAAAGTGGCTGAATAGAGTTTGACAGATGACAAGTGAGAAGGACATTTTTCAGGTGGAGAAAGTTATAAGCTGGAACACAGAAGTTTGGAAATTCATCGTGTGTTAAGCAAAGAAAATGTGTGCCAAAGATTTATATCCTGCTGAGCTGACTTTCAACCCTAAAGGCTATACGCAAACCATTATGAACATTTAAAAACACAGAGAATATTGTTTCCATGAACTCTTCCTTAGGAATATACTAGAAAATTAGCCTGAGATCATCAAAGACTAAAGAGACCTTGCTTGATGTTAAAGACTATAGCATTGATCACTAACAGCTGTACATCACACGAAGAGAGGTAATCAGATATTATATACTTTCTAAGAAGAGGGCACAGACTTGTGAAGTGACTGTGTCATGACAATTGAACCTGAGTCTAACCGTAAAGGAAACCTAAGAGAGGTGGAGACTGTTTGAGAGAAAATTTGGAAGCACTTAGATGTTTGATTCCATGAGGAGAATGAGGGAATGGTGAGAGTCTTCTAGTGTTGGTCAGGAGGGAGGAGGGACCAAGGAGGGAACCTTCTAGTGCTGGTTACCTTCTAGTATTTAATCCAACACTCATTATTAGTGATACTTTCTGACGTCTCCTATGATCTCTGAACCACACGATTTTGTTTGGCCTTAGCAGGTGCAGAAGACTGAATTAATCATATAGCCCAATTCTAGCACATTATCTAGACTCCATCAGTAGTCTGAGCAAAGTCCTTCTCTTGTTTCATTTACACCTTCTTACCCTTATTCCCACTTGTATCTCCTTCCTCTCCTATATGAAAGAATTCTAATCTATTTAACTTTAACGTGGTTCTATCTTTTTGTATTGTTCTTACAAAATGTGTATTTTTATTTATAAAAATGTGCATCTTATACATCCAAGTCTTGGGTGCTATGCTTTCAGTCCAACCGTATTTCAGTGTGTATATCTGATTTGTTGCTTCTAATTGCTGCACAGTGCTCCACGTGTGCATCTACCATATTTTACTAATCAATCCTCCCAGTGATGGGCATCCAAATTATCCCCCACTCACTGTGCCACAAATACAGTTAAAATGAACAACTTTGCATATGCCCTTTTATGGACCTGAGATCATTTTATCACTGGATGAAGCTTAAATATTGCCCAATGCTCATTCAGTGATAACAAGTGTTTATGGAGTGTTGCTGGGCACTGTTTTTAGGTTCCAGGCATACAAGATAGACAAGATCCTCGGTCTTGAATAGCTCCAGTATTCCTGCCTGGAGAATCCAATGGACTGAGGAGTCTGGTGGGCTTAAGTCCACAGGGTCACAAAGAGTCAGACATGACTGAACTACTAACACAACAACAAAGTAAGGAAATTAAATAAATTTTTATTGGTAGTAAAAAGCTTTATGCAGAAAACTAAAACTGTATAATGTGCTAATGTCAGGGTTGCTACTTAGTTAGGTAGATAAGAATGAACACTACAGTTGAGACCTGAATGGCAAGATAAAGTCGACTAAGTGAAGAGTTGGGTTAGGAACCTCCTAGACAGACAGCATGGCAAGTGTAAGGGCCCTTAGAAGGGAATAACCTTGACATATGGGGACAGCAGCAAAAAGGCTCAGTGTAGGTAGATCATAGAGGATGAAGAGGAGTGTGGTGGAAGACAAGAATTACCTATTGTTGCATTAACAATACTACTGCATATTTATCAGCTTAAAATGACACAGTTTCTGTGAATCAGAAATCCAGGCACAGCTTTGCTGGGTCTTCTGAGCAAGGTGAAGGCTGGGTTCTCATCTGAGGCTCATCTGAGGACTGACTTCCAAGCTCATGAAGTTGTTGACAGAACTCAGTTCCTTTTAGGCTGTTGGACAAAAGGCCTTCATTTCTTGCTGGCTGTCAGCTGGAGGCTGCCTTCAGTTCCTTGTCATGTGAGCTTTTCCTACATGGCTGCTTGCTTCCTCAAAGCTAGCAAAGGAGAGAGAGTCTCCTTGTGAGATGGGTTACAATCTTATGAAATGTTATTGGTGTAGTAGCACTCCATCACCTTTGCTGCATTCTACTGAGTAAAAACATGTCCAGGCCCCATCTATTCAACGGGGGAAGATTACACAAGGTGTGAGTACCGGAGGAAGGGGTCATGGGGGGCCTCCTCAGACTCTGCCAGCCACAACAAAGTAAGAGAGGTTTGGCGGGGGGAGGTTAATATCAAGAGGGTCGTTATAAGTATGGATTTTTTTTTAAGTGGGGTAGAAAACCATTAGGAGCTTTGAACAGGGGATTGCATCAAATTTAAATTCTTACATATTCCTCTGCTTTGGTATCTTGGATAAATTGTAGTGGGGCCAGCAGAGAAACAAGAAAGCCAGAGGAAGCTGTTGCTGAACTCTAGATAGGAAATTAGTGGTCTGGCTTAGGTATAGAACATATAGAAAGAAGTAGGTAGATTGAGATATACATTGGAGGCAGAGTTAACAGTACTTGCTGTTAAATTATTATATGATTGTTTACAGCTAAGTAAGTTTGCCCAAGTTAACAAGCACTGTCATTAAAAGAGCCAGAATTAGGCCTGTGCCTGCACAGTTCTTAGTTCTGCTATGCCATTGTAGATGTCATGATGTACGCAGTACATACTTTCTCTATAACTCCCATTGCCTATCCTCTATCTCTCACCATCAAATATTGCTTTTGACAAACAAACCAACAAAGAACAGTTTGCTATGAAGAAAAGGTGGTCTTCCTGCATCTCTAGAAGGTATTTTTGAAATTGGTAGCGTAAATATTGCAAGTGGTAGATAGGAATAGCAAAAGCAATGGTCTCAGAGGGTTGAATATCCCTACTCCAGTATTGCAGTTTGTTTTTGTTGTTCAGTAGCTCAGTAGTTTCCGATTCTGTGACCCCATGGACTGCAGCATGCCAGGCTTCCCTGTCCTTATCTCCTGGAGTTTGCTCAAACACATGTCCATTGAATTGATGATGCCATCCAACCATCTCATCCTCTGTTGTCCCTTTCTCTTCCTGCCTTCAATCTTTCCCAATGGTAGGGTCTTTCCCAATGAGTCGGCTCTTTGCATCAGGTTGTCAAAGTATTGGAGCATCAGTTTTAGGATCAGTCATCTCCTTTAAAGCTTTAATTAAAGATGCATGGTTTCAAAGAAGTTAGTTTCCAAGAGACTGAAAAAATATCAACATTGCGATGAGTCTGAAACAGATATAGGGACATTCAGACCAAATAACAAGAAGCAGCTCCATTATTTGGAGGGGGATGTAGAGCTTTCTCAACCCAATTTTGCCTGATTTTAATTCCAGACAAAAAGAATCCAAAGAAAATACTTTTAGTTGGGCAGCTGGGAGGGAACACTGGAAAGGGAAGTAGAGAAGTGACATAGAAAAAGAGCGGAAAGTAATGAAAGGTGCACTATTAAACTAGTTATCACGTGGAAAAACTCTGAGAGATAATGCAACATACCAGTCTCAGGATTGTCCTACCCAAGGGAAGAAGGACCTGAAAAGTCATGGGTGAAAACTGCCCCTTGTGTGTGCATGGGGGGTGTGACTGAAAAATATAGCCTGCCATATTAGTAACAAAATTTGCAGCCATCAAACCATCACATTACAGCCACTCCAAGCCTTGAGGGAACTTAGGATACAAACAGGATGTCCACATCTCTACAAATGACCCAATTTCATTCCTTTTTATGGCTGAGTAATATTCCATTGTATATATGTACCACATCTTCTTTATCTATTCCTCTGCTGATGGACATTTAGGTTTCTTCCATGTCTTGGTTATTGTAAACAGTGCTGCAATGAACATTGGGGATACATGTACCTTTTGGAATTATGGTTTTCTCCAGATATATGCCCAGGAGTGGGATTGCTAGGCCATATGGTAGTTTTATTTTTAATCTTTTAAGGAGCCTCCATACTGTTCTTCATAGTGGTTGTACCAATTTACACTCACACCAACAGTGCAAGAGGGTTCCCTTTCTCCACAACCTCTCCAGCATTTATTGTTCATAGATTTTTAAAAGATGGCCATTCTGACAGGTGTGAGATGATACCTCATTATAGATTTGATTTGCATTTATCTAATAATAGTGATGCTGAGCATTTTTCATGTGTTTTTTGGCCATCTCTATGTCTTTGTTGAGACATGGATGGACCTAGAGACTGTCATACCAAGTGAAGTGAATCAGAAAGAGAAAAATAAATATCATATATTAACACAAATATGTGGAACCTGGAAATGGTATAGATGATATTATTTGCAAAACAGAAATAGAGACACAGAGACATAGAGAAAAGCACTAAATTCCCTAACTTGAGAGATCTGGTTTTTTTTAATTAATAATAATTTTTGATGTTCCAACTACCTGGTCTTTCTTACAAAAACTCATGTATCCTATGTGTGTGTGTGTTCAGTTGTGTCTGACTTTTCGCGATCCTATGGATTGTAGATGGCCAGACTCCTCTGTCCATGGAATTTTCCAGGCAAGAATACTAGAGTGGGTTGCCATTTTCTCCTCCAGGGGTTCTTCCTGACCCAGGGATTGAACCTGCATCTCCTGTGTCTCTTGCATTGTAGGGATATTCTTTACCGCTGAGCCATGGGATCCTGGCTTCTCCCTTACTTCTTTGGAGCAGTATCTCAGAGTAATCTGAGATGCTGTGTCCCAGGCTTGAAGTCCTCAGTTTTGTCTGATGAATAAAAACTCTCTGGGAAAGATTGAGGGCAGGAGAAGAAGCGGGGAACAGAGGATTAGATGGTTGGGTGGTATCACCGACTCAATGGAGATGAGTTCGAACAAACTCCGGGAGATAATGAAGGACAGGGAAGCCTGGGATGCTGCAGTCCATGGGATCACAAACAGTGCAACATGACTGAGCGACTGAACAACGAACAAGAGTTAATTAATAGTGTTGTGTTAGTTTCAGTGGCACAACAAAGTTTCAGTCATACATACGCATGAATCTATTCTTTTTCAACTCTTTTCCCAATTAGATTGTTACATAATATTAAGCAGAGTTCCCTGTACTATACACTAGGTCCTTATTGGTTATCTAAGGCACCCCACTCCAGTACTCTTGCCTGGAAAATCCCATGGATGGATTGGATTCCATGGTAGGCTGCAGTCCATGGGGTCACTAAGAGTCGGACATGACCGAGGGACTTTACTTTCACTTTTCACTTTCATGCATTGGAGAAGGAAATGGCAACCCACTCCAGTGCTCTTGCCTGGAGAATCCCAGGGACGGGGGAGCCTGGTGGGCTGCCGTCTATGGGGTTGCACAGAGTCGGACAGGACTGAAGCGACTTAGCCACAGAAGAATAAAAGACCTAGGAATGACTGAATTACACTGCCAGTCGCCAAAACAGTTTCATATGCAATAAAACATAAGTTCATATCCTCCAGAGAAATCTACATGGTTAGGGGAGTTCTTTGTCTTCTAAATGTCCAGTGGTTTCTGCCTCTAGAGTATATAAATTTCCACTTATGACAAACTAAATCTAGAACCCTTAAAACACAAAACAAAATAGAACACCTTTATTAGGATATAACTCACATGCCATATGTATTAGTTTCCCGGCACTGCCATAACAAATTACTAGACCACAATCTAGGTGGCTTAGGACAACATTTATTCTGTCATGATTCTGGAAACTACAAGTCCAAAATCAAAATCAAGGTGTCGGCAAGGCCAGTGAGTGAGTGCCTGCTCAGTCATGTCCAACTCTATGACCCCAACGACTTAAAGCCCTCCAGGCTCCTCTGTGCATGGAATCTTCCAGGCAAGAATACTGGAGAAGGCTGCCATTTCCTCCTCCAGGA
This sequence comes from Bubalus bubalis, assembly GCF_019923935.1. Classification (NCBI taxonomy): domain Eukaryota; kingdom Metazoa; phylum Chordata; class Mammalia; order Artiodactyla; family Bovidae; genus Bubalus; species Bubalus bubalis. Next base: position 41,083,575 of record NC_059160.1, on the reverse strand, counting down.
GATCTTCCCAACCTAGGGATCGAACCTGCATCTCCTGCATTGCAGTTGGATTCTTGACCGCTGAGCTACCTGGGAAAGCCTCTCAGCAAAGCCATGGTCCCTCCAAAAGCTCTGAGAAAAATCCTTTGTCTCCTCCTAGTTTCTGGTGGTTGTCAGCAATCCTTGCTGTTCTTTGATTTATAGCTCTGTGGTTTCAGTCAATGTCTGTTCTCACATGGCATTCTTTCTTTTTTCAGTTATATGTATATATCTACATACTTTTCAGATTATTTTCCATTATATATTATTACAAGATATTGAATATAACCCCCTGCAAAAAGTAAATCCTTTTTGCTTATCTATTTTATGTGTAGTAGTTTGTATCTATTAATCCCGTACTTCTAATTTATCCCTCCCCGACTCTCTTCCCCTTTGGTAACCCCAACTTTGTTTCCTATGCCTGTGAGTCTGTTTCTGTTTTGCAAATTAGTTCATTTGTATTATTTTTTAAAGATTCCACATATAGTGGATAAGCATATAAGTGACAGCATATGATATTTGTCTTTCTTTTTCTTACTTCACTAACTATAATATTCTCTAGGTCCAAGGCAACATTTATTTCTTAAGCCAGTCATCTTAAGTCAGTTATCTGTTAATGGGCCAATCATTTGTTGATGGGCACTTGGATTGTTCCCGTGTCTATGTTGCTGTTGTTCAGTTGGTAAGTCATGTCTGACACTGTGACCCCATGGACACACCAGGCTCCCCTGTCCTTCATTATCTCCCAGAATTTGCTCAGATTCATCTCCATTGAGTCAGTTATGCCATCCAACTGCCTCATCCTTTGTTGTCCCCTTCTTCTCTTGCTCTCAATCTTTCCCAGCATCAGGGTATTTTCTAATGAATCAGCTCTTCGCATCAGGTGGCCAAAGTATTGGAGCTTCAGCTGCAGCATCAGTCCTTCCAATGAATATTCAGGGTTGATTTCCTTTAGAATTGATTGGTTTGATCTCCTTGCTGTCCAAGGGACTCTTGAGTCTTCTCCAAAAAGGGAACCTTCCTACACTGCTGGTGGGAATGTAAATTGATATAGCCAAGAAGGTAGTATCAGCCATGAAAATCAGTATGGAGATTCCTTAAAAAACTAGGAATAAAACCACCATATGCTCTAGAAATACCAGTTATAGGCTCACACCCTGAAGAAATAAAAACTGAAAAAGACACGTGTACTCCAGTGTTCACTGCAGCACTGTTTACAAAAGCCAAGACATGGAAGCAACCTAGATGTCCATCAACAGATGAATGGATAAAGAAGCTGTGGTGCATATATACAATAGAATACTATTCTGCCATAAAAAGGAATGTATTTTAGTCAGTTCTAATGAGGTAGATGAACCTAGAGCCTATTATACTGAGTGAAGTAAGTCAGAAAGAGAAAAAACAAATATCTTATATTAACACATATATATGGAATCTAAAAGGGTGATACTGATGAAATCTGTTCACAGAGCAGCAATGGAGATGCAGACATAGAGAAGAGACTTATAGACAAAGGTAGGGGAGAAGAGCGAGAGGGTGAGATAAATGGAGAGAGTAGCATTGATGCATGTACACTAACACATGTAAATAGACAGCCAATGGGAATTTGCTGTATGACTCAGGGAACTCAGACTGGGGCTCTGTAATGATCTAGAAGGGTGGGAATGGGTGGGAGGTGGGAGGGAGATTCAAGAGGGAGGGGACATATGTATACCTATGGTTAATTCGTGTTGATGTATGACAGAAATCAAACCAATATTGTAAACCAATCATCAATCAATTAAAAATAAATAAATATTAAAAAAAAGAGTTCTCCAGCACCATAGTTTGGAAGCATCAGTTCTTTGGTGCTCAGCCTTCTTTATGGTCCAACACTCACATCCATACATGACTACTGGAAAAACCATAGCTTTGATTATACACATATGGACCTTTGATGGCAAAGTGATGCTTCTGCTTTTTAATATGCTGTCTAGGTTTTCATAGTTTTCCTTCCAAGGAGCAAGCACCTTTTAATTTCATGGCTGCAGTCACTGTCAACAATGATTTTAGAGTCCAGGTGTAGGGAATATGCTATGCACAGGCCTGTACTATAATTAACAGGGCTTTTTTGAAAAATAAGAATGACTTTCTCATCACCCCCAGGCAAAGGGCTGGGAGCAGTAAAAAGCACATCTTGGAAAGACATCTTGAAAACAAGATATTGAAGTACTGATGCAACTGATGGAAAACCATTAGTGACTGTTCCTGTAACCAGAGCCTTGAGGGAGTTGCTGAGAAAGGGCATCACTAGCTGAAGGGCTAAACAAAGTCATGAAAGGCCTGAAGGTTTGACACTGAGGACTGTGCAATATATATCTTTACCCCCAATCTGAGATTGTAAAGAACAGATATCTCTAGAGCACGAACAAGGAAGTAGAAGTTAACAATAAAAGGCATGCAAGGATTAGTTCAGTTCAGTTCAGTTGCTCAGTTGTGTCCGACTCTTTGCCACCCCATGAACCACAGCACGCCAGGCCTCTCTGTCTATCACCAACTCCCAGAGTCCACCCAAACCCATGTCCATTGAGTTGGTGACGCCATCCAACCATCTCATCCTCTGTTGTCCCCTTCTCCTCCTGCCCTCAATCTTTCCCAGCATCAGGGTCTTTTCCAGTGAGTCAGCTCTTTGCATCAGGTGGCCAAAGTATTGCAAGGATTAGGATCTGGGCTTTTGCCTGCGAATGGCATCAGCCCCCTGATTCCCACTTTATTTCTGAGTCTTCTTTTTCTTTCTTCTTCTGTGGTACTGATCCCTCAGGTTGGTTCGTTGTTGGACTGGTCCCGACACCAGGAAAATAAAATTTTTCACTGCTTCCACTTTTCCCCTTCCTATTTGCCATTAAATGGTGGGACCAGATGACATGATCTTAGTTTTTTGGATGTTAAGTTTTAAACCAGGCTTTTCATTCTCCTCTTTTGCCCTCATCAAGTGGCTCTTTAGTTCCTCTTCACTTTCTGCTATTAGAGTACCATTTGCATATCTGAAGCTATTGATATTTCTCCCAGTAATCTTGATTCCAGCTTATGATTCATCCAGCCCAGCATTTCGCATGATGTACTCCATGTCATGGATACTGTAAAAGATAATGCTATGAATTCTGGGATATATGTGTCATTCTAAATTAGGGTTTTCAACTTTTCTGGATATATGCCCAGGAGTTGGATTGCTGGATCATATGGTAGCTCTATTTTTCATTTTTTAAGGAACCTCCATATTGTTTTCCATAGTGGTTGTACCAGTTTACATTCCCATCAACAGCATAGGGGGATTTCCTTTTCTCTACATCCTTTCAAGCATTTGTTTTTTTTTTTTTTTCAAGCATTTGTTATTTGTTGACTTTTTGATGATAGCCATCTGACCAGCATGAGGTAATCATTCATTGTGGTTTTGATTTGCATTTCTTTAATCTTTGGAGATGTTGAGCATCTTTTCATATGCCTATTGACCATCTGTATGTTTTCTTTGGAGAAACTTCTATTTAAGTCTTCTGCCCATTTTTTAATTGGGTTGTTTGTGTTTTGATATTGGTTTGTATGAGCTGTCTGTATATTTTGGGTATTAACTCTTTTTTGGTTGCATGTTTTGCAAATATTTTCTCCTTGTCCTTAGGTTGTCTTTTTGTTGAGTTTATGGTTTCTTATGCTATGCAAAAGTTTTATTTATATTAAAAATTTTTCTTAAGTATAGTTAATTTACAATGTTCTGTTGATTTCTGCTGTATAGCAAAGTGATTCAGTTATATATATATATCTCAACATTCCTTCCATATTCTTTTTTCATATTCTTTTCCATTATCACAGGATATTGAATATAATTCCCTGTGCTATACTGTAGGACCTGATTGTTTTCCATCCTATAAATAATAACTTGAATATACTAATCCCAGACTTCCAATCCATTCCTCCCACATCTCCCCTCCACCTTGGCAACCACAAGTTTGTTCTCTACATCTGAGAGTCTATTTCTGTTTAGTAGATGTGTTAATTTGGTCATATTTTAGATTCCACATATAGTGATACCATATGGTATTTGTCTTTCTCTTTCTGACTTACTTCACTTAGCATGATAATCTCTAGGTTCATTCATATTGCTGCAAAAGGTATTATTTCATTCTTTTTTATATCTGAGTAATATTCCGTGTGTGTGTGTGTGTGTGTGTGTGTACGCACACACACTCAGTCATGTGTGACCCCATGGACTGTAGCCTGCCAGGCTCCTCTGTCCATGGAAATTTCCAGGCAAGAATACTGGAGTGGGTTGCCATTTGCTACTTTAATATTCCATTATATATATATATATATATATATGCTCACATTTTCTTTATCCATTTATCTGTCCATGACATTTCAGTTGTTTCCATGTCTCAGCTATTGTAAATGCTGCTGCTATGAACATACAGGTGCATGTATCTTTTCCATTTAAGAGTTTTGTCTGGAAGTGGGATTGCTGTATCATACAGAAACTCTGTTTTTAGTTTTTTAAGGAACTTCCATAGTATTTTCCTTAGTGGCTTTGTTGTTGTTGCTTAGTCATTAAGTGGTATCTGACTCTCTGCAACCTCATGGACTCTAGCATGCTGGGCTTCCCTGTCCTTTACTATCTCCTGGAGTTTGCTCAGATTCACGTCCATTGAGTTGGTGATGCTATTTAACCATCTCATTCTCTGCCACCCTCTTCTCCTTTTGCCTTCAATCTTTCCAAGCATCAGGGTCTTTTCCAATCAGTTGGCTCTTTGCATTAATGGTGGCCAAAGTATTGGTGCTTCAGCTTCAGCATCAGTCCTTCCAATGAATATTCAGGGTTGATTTCCTTTAGGATTGACTGGTGTGGTCTTCTTGCTGTCCAAGGGACTATGTATGCATGTGTACTAAGTCTCTTCAGTCATGTCTGACTCTGTAATGTTATGGACTGTAGCCCATCAGGTTCCTCTGTCCATGGGATTCTCCAGGTAAGAATACTGGAGTGGGTTGCCATGCCCTTCTCCAGGGGATCTTCCTGACTCAGCGATCAAACCAGGATCTCTTACATCTCCTGTATTGGCAGGTGGGTTCTTTACCACTAGGCCACCTGTGACGTGCCCAAGGGACTATATATATATATGTGGTGGCCAAATCAATTTACATTCCCACCAACAGGGTTCCCTTTTCTCCACACCTCCTTCAGCATCTGTTATTTGTAGAAAAATCTTTTAAGTTTGATTAGATTCCATTTGTATATTTTTGCCTTTATTTCTTTTGCCTGGGAGACAGATTGAAGAAAAATATTGCTACAATTTATGTCTGAGAAAGTTTTGACTGTTCTCTCTTCTGAGAGTTTCATGGTGTCAAGTCTTATATTTAGGTCTTTAAATCATTTTGAGTTGTGTATGGTATGAGAGAGTGTTCTTATATCATTGGTTTACATATAGCTGTCCAGCTTTCCCAATATCATTTGCTAGAGAATTTTTCATAGTATATTCTCGTCCCCTTTGTTTTAGATTAATTGGCTGTAGGTGTGTAGGTTTAATGTTCTCAGGGCTCTCTGCTCTCTTTCATTGGTCTATACGTCTATTTTTGTGCCAAAACTACACTGTTTTAATTATAGAGGCTTTTCAGTATAGTTTGAAGTCTGGGAGAGTTATCCCTCCTGCTTTGCTCTTTTTCCTGAGGATTGTTTGACAGTTTTGAGTCTTTTGTGCTTCCATATAAATTTTAGGGTTATTTGTTCTAGTTCTGTGGAAAATGTCATGAGTATTTTCATAGGGATTGCATTAAATCTGTACACTGCTCTGTGTAGTATGACTACATAATGATATTCATTCTTCTGATTGAAGAGCATGGTATAGCTTTTCATTTCTTTGAATCATCTTCAATTTCCTTTATCAATGTTTTATAATTTGCAGTGTATTACCTCCTTGGTTAAGTTTATTCCTAAGTATTTTTGTGTGTGATTTTAAATAGTGTTTTTTGTTTGTTTGCTTGTTACCTTTTCTGATATTTCATAGTTAGTGTAAAGAAATGCAACAGATTTCTATATATTAACCTTGTATCCTGCTACCTTTCTGGATGCATTTATTAGTTCTAATAGTTTTTGTATGAAGAATTTAGGGTTCTCTACATAGAGTATTTTGTCATCTTCAAATTAGAACAGTTTAACCTATTCCCTTTCCATTTGGATACCACTTATTTCTTTTCTTGTTTGATTGCTGTGGCTAGGGCCTCCAATACTATGTAGAAGAGAAGTGGTGAGAATGGGTATCCTTGCCATGTTCCTGAATATAATGAGAAGACTTCAGCTTTTCACCATTGAGTAGTATGTTGGCTGTGGGTTTGTTATAAAAGGCTTTTACTATGTTCTCTCTATATCCCCTTTGGTGAAGAGTTATTTTTACTATCAATGGATGTTGAATTATATCAGATGATTTTTTTTGCATCGGTGTTTTTCTTTTTGGCTTACTTCACTCTATATCAGATGATTTTTTTTTTTTGCATCTATTGAGACAATTTTGTGGTTCTCATATTTCTTTTCATCACTGTGGTGTATCACATTGGTTGATTTACTTATGTTGAACTGGCTTTGTGACCCTGGAATGAGTCCAACTTGACTGTGGTGTATGATCCTTTTAAGGGGCTGCACAAGATCAGAGTAGAAGGACGTGTGCTCATCTCCTGCAAGAACTCCAAAAGTACAACTTGCTGCTGAACAACCATTGACAGGAGAATGTTGGATCCCACCATAAAAGGACACCCCCACATCCAAGGGCAAAGGAGAAGCCCCAGAAAGATGGTAGGAGGGGAAAAATTGCATTTAGAATCAAACGCCACACCTACCAGAGATGCTTAGAGGGCTCAAATAAAACTTTGTGTGCACCAGGACCCAGAGACCACTCAGACTGAGCCAGAGCATCCTTTGAGTGTTTGAGTGTTTCCTGAAGAGATACAGGTCAGCAGTGGCCTTCCACAGGGGAAGGGACTCTGGGTGCAGCAGATCTGGGTCACACAGCAAGTGGCATAAGCCCTCTTGGATGAGGTTACCATTAATCCCACTATAGAGCCACCTAGCAGATGACCCACAAACTGTAGAACAATTATACCAAATAAATTCTTGCACTGCTAAGAAAGTTCTAGGACCCACAACAGATATCCCAACCTAGGTATCTGACAAAGAGACTGAGAACCCCCAGGGAATTGACTTTGGTGGCCAGGGGGATTTGATTACAGAACTTACACAGGACTGGTGAAACAGACTCATGGAGGGCACAAACAAAAGTTTGTGCACACCAGGAGAAAGGAGCAGTGACCACACAAGAGACTCAGCCAGACTTGCCTGTGAGTGTCCAGGGGATACGACACTGAAAGATGAACTTTCAGGTCAGCAGGTGCCCAATATGTTACTGGAGAAGAGCAGAGAAATTACTCCAGAAACAATGATGAGACAGAGCCAAAGCAAAAACCACACCCAGTTGTTGATTTAACTGGTGATGGAAGTTTGGTCTGATGCTGTAAAGAACAGTATTGCATAAGAACCTGGAATGTTAGGTCCATGAATCAAGGTAAATTGGAAGTAGTCAAACAGGAGATGGCAAGAGTGAACATTGACATTTTAGGAATAAGTGAACTATAATGGACTGGAATGGGAAAATTTAACTCAGATGACCATGATATCTACTACTGTGGGCAAGAATCTCTTGGAAGAAATGGAGTAGCCCTCATAGTCAACAAAAGAGTCCAAAATGCAATTCTTGGGTGCAATGTCTAAAATGACAGAATGATCTCTGTCTGTTTCCAAGGCAAACCATTCAATATCACAGTAATCCAAGTCTATGCTACAACCAGTAATGCTGAAGAAGTTGAAGTTAAATGGTTCTATAAAGACCTGCAGGGAAAAGGCTAATAGAGTTTTGCCAAAAGAACGTACTGATCACAGCAAACACTCTCTTTCAACAATACAAGAGAAGACTCTACACATGGACATCACCTGATGGTCAATAGTGAAATCAGACTGATTATATTCTTTGCAGCCAAAGATGGAGAAGCTCTATACAGTCAGCTAAAACAAGACTGGGAGCTGACTGTGGCTCAGATCGTGAACTCCTTATTGCCAAATTTAGACTTAAATTGAAGAAAGTAGGGAAAACCACTAGACCATTCAGGTATGACCTATATCATATCCCTTAAGATTATACAGTGTAAATGACAAATAGATTCAAGGGATTAGATCTGACAGACAGAGTGCCTGATGAACTAGGGACAGAGGTTCATGATATTGGCACAGGAGGCAGTGATCAAGATCATTCCCAAGAAAAAGAAATGCAAAATGGCAAAATGGTTGTCTGAGGAGGCCTTACAAATAGTGGAGAAAAGAAGAGCAGAGAAAGGCAAAGGATAAAAGGAAAGATATCTTCATTTGAATGAAGAATTCCAAAGAAGAGCAAAGAGAGATAAGAAAGCCTTCCTAGTTGAACAATGCAAAAAAAAAAAAAAAAAAAAAAAAGGAAAACAATCAAATGGGAAAGACTAGAGATCTCTTCAAGAAAATTAGAGATATCAAGGGAATGTTTCATGTAGAGATGGGCACACTAAAGGAGAGAAACAGTATGGACCTAACAGAAGCAGAAGATATTAAGAAGAGGTGGCAAGAATACACAGAAGAACTATATTAAAAAGCTCTTAATGACCCAGATAACCATGATGATATGATCACTCACATAGAGCCAGACATCCTGCGGTGCAAAGCATCAGTATGAACTAAGATAGTGGAGGTGATGGAATTCTAGCTCATCTATTTCAAATCCTAAAGGATGATGCTGTTAAAGTGCTACACTCAATGTGTCAGCAAATTTGGAAAACTCAGCAGTATCCACAGGACTGGAAAAGATCAGTTTTCATTCCTATTTCAAAGAAGGGCAATACCAAAGAATGTTCAAACTACTGCACAATTGCACTCATCTCACATGGGGTCACTAAGAGTTGGACACGACTGAGTGACTTCACTTTGACTTTCACTTTCATGCATTGGAGAAGGAAATGGCAACCCACTCCAGTATTCTTGCCTAGAGAATCCCAGGGATGGGGGAGCCTGGTGGGCTGCTGTCTATGGGGTCGCACAGAGTCAGACACGACTGAAGTGACTTAGCAGCAGCAGCAGCAGCACATGCTATAAGATAATGCTCAAAATCCTTCAAGCTAGGCTTCAACAGTATGTGAACTGAGAACTTCCAGATCGTAAAGCTGGGTTTAGAAAAGGCAGAGGACCCAGAGATCAAATTACGAACATCTGTTGAATCATAGAAAAAGCTACTGAATTCCAGAGAAATATCTACTTCTGCTTCATTGACTACACTAAAGCCTTTGACTGTGTGGATCACAACAAACTGTTAAAATTCTAAAAGAGATAGGAATATCAGACCACCTTACCTGCCTCCTGAGAAACCTGTATGCAGATCAAGAAGCAACAGTTAGAATCAGACATGGAGTAACAGACTGGTTCAAAATTTGGAAAGCAGTATGTTAGGCTGTATATTGTCACCATACTTATTTAACTTATATGCGGAGTGCTGCTGCTGCTGCTAAGTTGCTTCAGTCATGTCTGACTCTGTGCGACCCCAGAGACAGCAGCCCACCAGGCTCCCCCATCCCTGGGATTCTCCAGGCAAGAACACTGGAGTGGCTTGACATTTCCTTCTCCAATGCATGAAAGTGAAAAGTGAAAGTGAAGTTGCTCAGTCGTGTCCGACTCCTAGCGACCCCATGGACTGCAGCCTACCAGGCTCCTCCATCCATGGGATTTTCCAGGCAAGAGTACTGGAGTGGGGTGCCATTGCCTTCTTCTATATGTAGAGTACATCATGCAAAATGCTGGGCTGGATGAAGCACAAGCTGGAATCAAGCACAAGCTGGAATCAAGATTCCCAGGAGAAATATCAATAACTTTAGATATGCAAATGATGCCACTCTTAAGACAGAAAGTGAAGAGGAGCTAAAGAGCTTCTTGATGAAGGTGAAAGAAAAACGTGAAAAAATTGGCTTAAACTCAACATTCAATTGCGCTTCCCAGGTGGCACAGTGGTAAAGAATCTGCCTGCCAATGCAGGAGACAGAGCAGATGTGGGTTCAATCCGTGGGTCAGGTAGATCCATTGAAAGAAGAAATGGCAACCCATTTCAGTATTCTTGTCTGGAAAATTCCATGGACAGAGGAGCCTGGTGGGCTATTGTCTAGGGGCTCACAAAGAGATATGATTGAGTGACAGAGGATGCAACATTCAAAACACTGAGATCATGGCATTCAGCTCCATCACTTCATGGGACAAAATAAATGGGGAAACAACGGAAGCAGTGCAGTGACAGACTTATTTTCTTGGGCTCCAAAATCACTGCAGATGGTGACCCCAGCCATGAAATGAAAAGACACTTGCTCCTTGGAAGAAAAGCTATGACAACCCTAGACAGTGTATTAAAAATCAGAGACATCACTTTGTCAACAAATGTCTGTATAGTCAAAGCTATGATTTTTCCAGTAGTAATATATAGATGTGAGAGTTGGACCATAAAGAAGACTGAATGCCAAAGAACTGATGTTTTCAAACTGTGGTGCTGGGAGAAGACTCTTGTGAGTCCCTTGGACAGCAAGGAGATCAAATCAGTCGATCCTAAAGGAAATCAGTCCTGAATATTCATTGGAAGGACTGAGGCCTAAGCTGAAGCTTTAATACTTTGGCCACCTGGTGTGAAGAGCTGACTCACCGAAAAGACCCTGAAGCTGGGAAAGGCTGAAGGCAGGAGGAGATGGGGATGACAGAGGATGAGATGGTTGGATGGCATCACTGACTCAATGGACATGAATTTCAGCAAGCTCTGTGAGATGGTGAAGGACAGGGAAGCCTGGTGTGCTGCAGTCCATGGAGTTGCAGAGTCAGACACAACTGAGTGATTGAAGAACAACAACATGTATTATGTTTATTTCCTTTGTTTTTCACTTGTCTTTCTGTCTGCTATTCTGATCTGTCTTCCAGATCACTTAGCCATTTTTCCTTTGTTATTATTATTTAGCCTGCTATTATGTTGTTTAGTCTGCTCTTCATTGTTTCTTGGTTGGTTTTTGTCTCAGCAATTGAATTGTCCAATTTTGATTAGTTCATAGTTTCTATTTCCTTTTTACTATGATCTGCTTTTCTTTCAATAATCTTTCTTAATCCCTTCATCATTTCTACTATCTCCTTTTTGAACTCTGGGTCTAGTACAGTAGTGAGGTCTGTTTCATTATTCTTTCAGGGGATTTCTCTCATTCCTTTGATTGGAAATATTTCCTTTGTTTTTTCATTTTACATGAATTTCTCTACTGTGGTCTTGAAGCAGTGTTTTAATGTGGTAGCATCCCTGTCTAGACTTCTGTGAGTGCAACATTTTTGGTGAAAGTTCTCCTTTTTTCTGCATACCAGCCATGTCTTTTTTCTGAGTGTGCCAGTTGCTATCCCCTTGACAGGGGATATGATTTGTACTGTGGTGTCCAGAGCCTGTGCTGGATGTGTGGGCAGAGCTTCCTCTGCTCTGCTGCTGTCACTGCCCTAGTGGGGATGGGGTCTTCTCCCAATTGTTGGACTATAAGCCCTGAGGGTTGGGTTCTATTAGGCATTATTGCCCTTGAGTGCATGCCCTGCTTCAAAGGAGGTGACTGTTGAAGCAAGTGAGGCCTCTGTGGTCATAGCAAACCTATGTGTTCCCCCTGCCAGTGTCTGCAGTTCTGCCCCAAAACAGCTGAAGGTTGCATCCTTTCTCTGCTGTGTTTTTCCCAGACCTAGTTCAAGGCTGTGGTGTGGCATTTGCTGGTGTGAGGAACAGCAAATTTTATATCTTTTATCTGATTCTTTTCTTGTAGCATAATGTTTTCAAGACTCATCCATGCTTTTGCATGTATCAGCATTTCATTCCTTTTTATGCTTCAATAATATTTTTGTATGGGCATGTCTGTTATGACCAGTGCATTTTCTTGGCAAAACTCTATTAGTCTTTGCCCTGCTTCATTTCGTATTCCAAGGCCAAATTTGCCTGTTACTCCAGGTGTTTCTTGACTTCCTACTTTTGCATTCCAGTCCCCTATAATGAAAAGGACATCTTTTTTGGGTGTTAGTTCTAAAAGGTCTTGTAGGTCTTCATAGAACCGTTCAACTTCAGCTTCTTCAGCATTACTGGTTGGGGCATAGACTTGGATTACTGTGATATTGAATGGTTTGCCTTGGAGACGAACAGAGATCATTCTGTCGTTTTTGAGATTGCATCCAAGTACTGCATTTCAGACTCTTTTGTTGACCATGATGGCCACTCCATTTCTTCTGAGGGATTCCTGCCCACAGTAGTAGATATAATGGTCATCTGAGTTAAATTCACCCATTCCAGTCCATTTCAGTTCGCTGATTCCTAGAATGTCGACATTCACTCTTGCCATCTCTTGTTTGACCACTTCAATTTGCCTTGATTCACGGACCTGACATTCCAGGTTCCTATGTAATATTGCTCTTTACAGCATCGGACCTTGCTTCTATCACCAGTCACATCCATTTGACTCCATCCCTTCATTCTTTCTGGAGTTATTTCTCCACTGATCTCCAGTAGCATATTGGGCACCTACTGACCTGAGGAGTTTCTCTTTCAGTATCCTATCATTTTGCCTTTTCATACTGTTCATGGGGTTCTCAAGGCAAGAATACTGAAGTGGTTTGCAGTGGAATGGCAAACCATTCCCTTCTCCAGTGGACCACATTCTGTTAGATCTCTCCACCATGATCCGCCCGTCTTGGGTTGCCCCACAGGCATGGCTTAGTTTCATTGAGTTAGACAAGGCTGTAGATTGACTAGTTTTCTGTGAGTATGGTTTCAGTGTGTTTGCCCTCTGATGCCCTCTTGCAACACCTACTGTCTTACTTGGGTTTCTCTTACCTTGGGCGTGGGGTATCTCTTCACGGCTGCTCCAGCAAAGTGCAGCCACTGCTCCTTACCTTGGATGAGGGGTATCTCCTCACTGCTGCCCTTCCTGACCTTCAACATGGGATAGCTCCTCTAGGCCCTCCTGCGCCCACGCAGCCATGGCTCCTTGGATGTGGGGTTGGTCCTCCCGGCCACCACCCCTGGCCTCGGTCGTGGGGTTGCTCCTCCCCGCCGCTGCCCTTGGCCTCGGGCTTGGGGCGTGGGGTATCTCCTCCTGGCTGCCGCCCCTGACCTTGGACTCAGGGTAACTCCTCTCGTGGCCACCCCTGACCTCGGAGGCTGGGTATCTCCTCTCCGTCGCGCCCCCCCGCCCCCGTCGACCTCCGATGCGGGTTAGCTCTTCTCCGCCGTTCCTGTGCGCTGTCGCAGTCTGGTACTCTCGGCCGCTGCCCCTGACTTCGGACATGGGGTAACTCCTCTTGGCCGCTGCCTTTTGGGCATGGGGTCCTCCCGGCTTCTGCCCCTGACCTCGGACGTGGGGTGGCTCCTCTCCGCCGCGCTTGGCGTGCCCGTTGCAGCCGCCTGTGCTTTGAAATTAAAAGATGCTTACTCCTTGGAAGGAAAGTTATGACCAACCTAGATAGCATATTCAAAAGCAGAGACATTACTTTGCCCACAAAGGTTCATCTAGTCAAGGCTATGGTTTTTCCTGTGGTCATGTATGGATGTGAGAGTTAGACTGTGAAGAAGGCTGAGCGCTGAAGAATTGATGCTTTTAAACTGTGGTGTTGGAGAAGACTCTTGAGAGTCCCTTGGACTGCAAGGAGATCCAACCAGTCCATTCTGAAGGAGATCAGCCCTGGGATTTCTTTGGAAGGAATGATGCTAAAGCCAAAACTCCAGTACTTTGGCCACCTCATTCGAAGAGTTGACTCATTAGAAAAGACTCTGATGCTGGGAGGAATTGGGGGCAGGAGGAAAAGGGGACAACAGAGGATGAGATGGCTGGATGGCATCACTGACTCGATGGACAGTGAGTCTGGGTGACCTCCGGGAGTTGGTGATGGACAGGGAGGCCTGGCGTGCTGCGATTCATGGGGTAGCAAAGAGTCAGACACGACTGAGCGACTGATCTGATTTGATGGACATGTCACATCTTATTTATCTACTCATCAGTTGATGAACATTTGGGTTGTTTCTATTTTGTGGTTATGTGAATAATGCTCTTGTGAAAATATGTGTTCAACTTTTTGTGTGGCGATATCTTTTTATTTCTCCTGAGTATATACATATGAGTATATACTTGGAAAGCATATACTTGGAATTGTTGGCTCATCTGGAAATTGTATGTTTAATTGTTTGAGGAACTGCCAAACTGTTTTTTGAAGAGGGTACACCATTTTAGATTTCCACCAGCAGTGCACAAGGAATTCCAACCAATTTCTCCACATCTTCATCAACATTTCTTATTATCTGTTATTTTGGTTATAATTGTTTTAGTTGGTGTGAAGTGGTATCTGACTGTATTTTGATTTGCATTTCCTTGATGACTAATGATGTTGGGTAGCTTTTCACGTACTTATTGGCTATTTTTATGTTTTTATTGCAGAAACGCCAAATCAGGTTCTTTACCCATTTTTAGATTAAAAAAATATTTAGTTGTATACTTCTTCATATATGCTCATATAAAAACGTATAACATTGATGTGTATAGTAAAACATATATTGATGATATAAGTACCTTAACAAGTATGTGATTTGAAAATTTTTTCTCCAGTTCTGTGAACTTTTTTATTTTTTTGATGGTGCCCTTTAAAGCACAAAAGTTTTCAGTTTTGATGAAGTCCAACTTAATTTTTTCTTTTTTTTGCTCTCCATGTGCTCTCCATGCCTTCTATAAAAAAATACAACTCTTTTAAGATGTATTTCTTATTAAAAATGAGTAAATTTATGTGAAAAATTCTGAGGTAATATGATCATGGATAAAAAGTAGTTTTTCAAGTGACAAAATAATTTGTACTATTTTAGCACCCCACTCCAGTACTTTTGCCTGGAAAATCCCATGGATGGAGGGGCCTGGTAGGCTGCAGTCCATGGGGTTGCCAAGAGTCGGACATGACTGAGCGACTTCACTTTCACTTTTCACTTTCATGCTTTGGAGAAGGAAATGGCAACCCACTCCAGTGTTCTTGCCTGGAGAATCCCAGGGACGGGGGAGCCTGGTGGGCTGCCGTCTATGGGGTCACACAGAGTCGGACACGACTGAAGTGACTTAGCACTAGCAGTAGGCTTTCTTTTAGGATAATTTTTTCACACACGTTTCATTTAGGATTCTTGCCCTTTTATGGGGGGAAGAATTATATGACTTACCATTTATTCAAATATTTACTATTATATATTATTTTTGTGGTTCCCATTTGGACAATTAACATTTCTGTTAAATTATCTAAATGATACTTTGTGTCATTTATTGTTTTTCTAACTTCTTATTTGTTCACAGGAAAGTAAAAAGAAGATAATTGACATTCAAAATTATAGTACCCAAACCTAACTCAAAATTAAAATTTAAGATTCATTTATTAGTTAATAATTATGTTAATTATTATTTAATAATCATATTATTATTTCATTTGGCTGTGGTGGGTCTTGGTTGTTTCATGGGGCTTTCTCTGGTTGTGGTGAGTGGGGACTACTTTCTTGTTGTAGTGCATGGGCTTCTCATTGTGGTGGCTTCTCTTGTTGCCAAGCATGGGGTCTCGGTGTGTGGGCTTCAGTAGCTGTGGCTCATGAGCTCTAGAGAGCGGGCTTAGTAGTTGTGGTGCTGGGCTCAGTTGCTTCACAGCATGTGGGATCTTCCTGGACCAGCAATCAAGTGTCCCTTATATTGTAATGCAGATTCTTAACCACTGGACCACCAAGGAAGTTGAACATTTGTTTTAATAAAAAGATGTGTAACATGTTTTAAGTGAAAATGATAGAACTGCCAAATATGTTTAGTACATTTCCATTTTTGTAAAAAGATTATATAGATATTTGCTTGGAAATAAAGTCTAGATGGCTGTAAGAAGAAAATTAATAGTCACAGTTTTCATGTTTTGGGGAAACTTTTTTGGTCTACTTTGCTCTCTAAAATAAACATATGCTATATAAATAAAGATGAAAATATCGTCTAGCCTTTCCCATGCATATTTAAAATTAAATGTTTTACAAAATCACAACTGTATTCAATAATGTCTTGTGAATGTGCTCAGTTGTTCAGTTGTGTCTGACTCTTTGCAACCGCATGGACTGTAGACTGCCAGGCTCCTCTGTCCATGGAATTTCCCAAGCAAGAATACTGGAGTGAGTTGCCATTTCTTCCTCCAGTGGATCTTCCCCTCCCAGGGATCAAACCAGAGTCTCTTGCATTTCCTGCATTGGCAGGTGGATTCTTTATCACTGTGCCACCTGAGAAGGCCAGATGTCTTAAATCATGTTATTACCCTGCTTTTGTTTACTTTGTATAATATCATGCCACTGAATATTTGTACTGCTTGAATTATAATTCATGGGTCAGAGTCTCTTTATTTAGCTATTTCCCTAGTTTGACAGAATGATCTCTGTTTGTTTCCAAGGCAAACAATTCAATATCACAGTAATTCAAGTCTATGCCCCGACCAGTAACGCTGAAGAAGCTGAAGTTGAACAGTTCTATGAAGACCTACAAGACCTTTTAGAACTAACACCCAAAAGAGATGTCCTTTTCATTATAGGGAATTGGAATGCAAAAGTAGGAAGTCAAGAGATACCTGGAGTAATAGGCAAATTTGGCCTTGGAGTACAGAATGAAGCAGGGCAAAGACTAATAGAGTTCTGCCAAGAGAACACACTGGTCATAGCAAACACCCTTTTCCAACAACATAAGAGAAGACTTTACACATGGACATCACCAGGTGGTTGACACTGAAATCAGATTGATTATGTCCTTTGCAGCCAAAGATGGAGAAGCTCTATACAGTCAGCAAAAACAAGACCGGGAGCTGACTGTGGCTCAGATCATGAACTCCTTATTGCCAAATTCAGACTGAAGTTAAAAAAAGTGGAGGAAACCACTAGACCATTCAGGTATGACCTAAATCAAATCCCTTATGACTATACAGTGGAAGTGAGAAATAGATTTAAGGGATTAGATCCGATAGACAGAGTGCCTGATGAATTATGGATGGAGGTTCGTGACTTTGTACAGGAGACAGGAATCAAGACCATCCCCAAGAACAAGAAATGCAAAAAAGCAAAATGGCTGTCTGAGGAGGCCTTACAAATAGCTGTGAAAAGATGGGAAGTGAAAAGCAAAGGAGAAAAGGAAAGATATACCCATTTGAATGCAGAGTTCCAAAGAATAGCCAGGAGAGATAAGAAGGCCTTCCTCAGTGATCAATGCAAAGAAATACAGGAAAACAATAGAATGGAAGTTGGTGATGGACAGGAAAGCCTGGCATTCTGCAGTACATGGGGTTGCAAAGAGTCAGACATGACTGAGTAACTGAACTGAGCTGATAAAATGGGAAAGACTACAGAGATCTCTTCAAGAAAATTAGAGATACCAAGGGAACATTTCATGCAAAGATGGGCTCAAAAAAGGACAGAAATGGTAGGGATCTAACAGAAGCAGAAAATATTAAGAAGAGGTGGCAAGAATACACAGAACGTACAAAAAAGATCTTCACGACCCAGATAATCACGATAGTGTGATCACTCACCTAGAGCCAGACATCCTGGAATGTGAAGTCAAGTGGGCCTTAGAAAGCATCACTACGAACAAAGCTAGCGGAGGTTATGGAATTCCAGTTGAGCTATTTCAAATCCTGAAAGATGATGCTGTGAAAATGCTGCACTCAATATGCCAGCAAATATAGAAAACTCAGCAGTGGCCACAAGACTGGAAAAGGTCAGTTTTCATTCCAATCCCAAAGAAAGGCAATGCCAAAGAATGCTCAGACTACTGCACAATTGCACTCATCTCACATGCTAGTAAAGTAATGCTCAAAATTCTCCAAGCCAGGCTTCAGCAATACATGAACCATGAACTTCCAGATGTTCAAGCTGGTTTTAGAAAAGGCAGAGGAACCAGAGATCAAATTGCCAACATCCGCTGGATCATGGAAAAAGCAAGAGAGTTCCAGAAAAACATCTATTTCTGCTTTATTGACTATGCCAAAGCCTTTGACTGTGTGGATCACAATAAACTGTGGAAAATTCTGAAAGAGATGGGCATACTAGACCACTTGACCTGCCTCTTGAGAAACCTGTATGCAGGTCAGGAAGCAACAGATAGAACTGGACATGGAACAACAGACTGGTTTCAAATAGGAAAAGGAGTTCGTCAAGGCTGTATATTGTCACCCCACTTATTTAACTCATATGCAGACAGAGTACATCATGAGAAACTCTGGGCTGGAAGAAGCACAAGCTGGAATCAAGATTGCCAGGAGAAATATCAATAACCTCAGATATGCAGATGACACCACCCTTATGGCAGAAAGTGAAGAAGAACTAAAGAGCCTCTGATGAAAGTGAAAGAGGAGAGTGAAAAAGTTGGCTTAAAGCTCAACATTCAGAAAACTAAGATCATGGCATCCGTTCCCATCACTTCATGGCAAATAGATGGTAAAACAGTGGAAACAGTGGCTGACTTTATTTTTCTGGGCTCCAAAATCACTGCAGATGGTGACTGCAGCAATGAAATTAAAAGATGCTTACTCCTTGGAAGGAAAGTTATGACCAAGCGACACAGCATATTAAAAAGCAGAGACATCACTTTGCCAACAAAGGTCTGTCTAGTCAAGGCTATGGTTTTTCCTGTGGTCATGTATGGATGTGAGAGTTGGACCTAAAGAAAGCTGAGTGCTGAAGAATTGATGCTTTTGAACTGTGGTGTTGGAGAAGACTCTTGAGAGTCCCTTGGATTGCAAAGAAATCCAACCAGTTCATACTAAAGGAGATCAGTACTGGTTGTTCATTGGAAGGACTGATGTAGAGGCTGTAACTCCAATACTTGGGCCACCTGGTGCTAAGAGCTGACTCATTGGAAAGGACCCTGATGCCGAAAGATTGAGGGCAGGAGGAGAAGGGGATGACAGAGGATGAGATGGCTGGATGGCATCACCGACTCAATGGACATGGGTTTGGATGGACTCCGGGAGTTGGTGATGAAGAGGGAGGCTTGGCTTGCTGCGGTTCATGGGGTCGCAGCGGGTTGGACACAACTGAGTGACTGAACTGAACTGAACTGAATTAGTTTGAATGCCTCAGTTTTTGTTCACAATTTTTCATCACCAAAAAAAAGCTGTGATTAGCATTTCGATAGATAAATTATTGTCTGCATGTCTGATTATTTCCATAGGGGAGATTTCTAAAGTAAGGGGTTACTGTGTCAAAAGATATGACTATTTTAGGATGTATTGTTCAATAAATTCCTTTGATGATATATTGATATGTGAAAGTACAATACTTTAAAACAACTTTATTATGCTATCTGTTCCATGAGAATCTTTCTTAGCCATTTATTTATTTATTTTCTCATTGTCTTTGTGGCAACACTCTAGAAAGCCTTATAGAACCACATAGAGGCAGATTTCTATCACCCATAACAAAATATCTAGGATAATTTCTTCTATCTCCACTCGTGCTAAAAGCTTCAACATCCTTTAGTGAATTAATCTTTCCAGTTTCAACAACACGAAGCTACATAAATTTTAAGAGACTACAGCATAACCTCCGATGGCTCAGTGATAAATCTGCTGGCCAATGTAGGAGACATAGAAGATGCAGGTTTGATCCCTGGGGTGGGAAGATCCCTTGGAGGAGGAAATGGCAACCCACTCCAGTATTCTTGCCTGGAGAATCCCATGGACAAAAGAACCCCATGGGCTACAGTCCATGGGGTTGCAAAGAGTTGGATACGACTGAGTGACTGAGCACACACGCACAGCACAACCATTCCTGCAGGGACCATGTGTTTACCAGACAATGCATATTTAAAATCTTCACATTTTCAAGGGATGTAAAGTTTGACCAATTTTTACAGAAATCAAATGATCCATTAAAAGTCTTTAGTATTTTTGTTAATCTATTTTGAGTTGATTGCTTTTGCTACTTATTCCTGCAGCTTTTATTGAATTCCCACGCAGATCCATGAGGTCAGCGGCTATATCTCTCACTCACCAATATATCCCTAACACATAACCCAAGACATATTGGACAATACATACTTGGTTTAGCTAACATAACAATATGTATTTGTTGAATGGATGTGTTCTTCCCTCACTGATTTGAAACAACTTTAAAAATCATATTTGAAACAGTAATTCATTGCTGATCTTGGAGGTGGCTTTCTAAAAATACTCCTCACTGTTTGCAAGGCAAATAAAGGTGTAGAAAATAGGGAATGGGGAGGAGAAAACAAAGAAAATCACTAACAAATAAAAATTGAGGGGGCATGTACTTTCAAAATAAACCAGACTCACTGGCTTTAAAGATCTTTTCTAGCAGAAAAGCTTTTTTTCTGAATTACTTTTTCCATTTTTTAAAAGAAAATATCACCACAACATTATCTATTAGGTACAATCTCCTATAAATGTTATGCTGTGCTTATACAGACTGTACCTTACCAGACTTGAAATTTAATTATTTTTGCTTTTGCATTCTTGATTCATTTTCTGAATCCTGTTTGCAAATAAAACGGTATAGATTTATTCAGAATTACTACATTTAGTGGAATATTTAGGATCCATGGCCAGATCTATATGACCCAAAGGATAGTTTATTCTTGGTCAATTAGAAGACAAACATATAATGATTAGTATGTCAGAAATACTGTTCATTCTTAGATTCACTATTAGTTCAGGCTACCACAGGCATAAACCTGAGCTGTAACTTTGTTTCTACTCGATACAAAAGTGTGTCCTTCACATGTTTTTACCTTTGTTTATTGCTTTTTGCTCTCCTAAGGATGAAGGCGTAGTCTTCCTCCCCTGAGGTTCAACAGCTTTGTTCTATCTCTCGTTATAAACAATGAAACAAATGGACAACCTATTATTTGTCCGACCCTCAAGGTCGCATGTGGGATTCAGAGATTCAAAGCTACAATGCAACATAGACTGCAAAGAATGCCGCAAGTGGCAAAATCCTGTATCAAGAAATGTTAAACATCATGATTATTTTTGTGTTGAGTTTCCCCAACATTTTTTAAGTTGGAGTTTTGTTTCCTTGATTATACTCCTGGTTTTGCAGTGTTCTCTTGCTAGCCTAAATAATTTTTATCAGAGTCCCAGGTACAGGACCTAAAACATTTTTTTTTTTTTTTTGGTGTAGTAGCTAGACACATGTATATCTGGGTTTTTTTCTCTTTCTTTTCCTCTTTTGGTATGAGAAACACCATCCCTTCCTTCAGAAACAGTGATGTATTTCCAACCTTTTCTCTTAATTTGATGCAACTGTACCAAGATTTTTATTAGCTCTTTCTCTGAGTGCCAACGAATTAATGTTTCAAAGTAACAAATGACACAGCCTAAATAAACTAAATCTTATTACTGAAGGTTGCGGAGTCACCCAGATCGTTTTTATGGCAATGCTGGTTTGGAGTATTCTGCGCCTGTGAGTCCTTTCGGCGGAAACGGTGATTTCTCTCCATTGGACAGCGAAGGATGGAATCTGGAGCTGAGGGGCAGAGGCACGCTGCACTTCAAGACTGCCCACCTAAACCACCAAAGGCTCAAGTTCGGTTTAATTGGCAATTCCACAAAGGGCTCTCTGCGCTTTTCGAGTGATCCAAATCACCTGTTCAAGGTCACGCCAAGAGTTACTGGCAGCAATCAGCAAGGTCGCGTAGAGCTGCGGAGTTCGCGACCGGCCGGCTCTCGACAACTCAGCGGGCCCACCTGGTGGCCCGCAATCTGCGCAATCGCGGGGAGAACGCGCCCTCTCGCGACGACTTCTCGCCGCAACTGGGCCTGGCACAAGCGTCCTCCGCCCCGGGCGGAGGCCCGCGGTGGCGGGGCCCGGCACCGGAAGGAGGAGGTGCGCGCGCGTGGGGGCGGGGCGCACCTATATAGGCCCCCCCCTCCACGGCGTCGAGGGCGGGCCTGGGCAAGAGCGGCTGAGTCGGCGGTGTGCCTGGTGCCGCAGACGCCGCCTGCGAGGACAGGGAGGGGAGGCGGGAGGAGGAGACAGGAGTGCGGGGTGGCGCTGGTCCACCTCCGCAGCTCTCCTGGCTCCCGCCGGCTTTCGAAGGCGGGCCCGGGCTGCGGCAGCGGCGGCGGCGGCAGCGGCCTCGGCGGCCTGCGGAGGTGAAGCCAGGCTGCGGCTGCCTGAGTCGGCGCTGCGGGGGCAAGTGGCCGACCGGCGAGGGTGGGCCGGGTTGGGCGACCGCTGCCTGGAGTGCAGGACGGCTCGGCATCCTTGGGGCGAGGCCCTGGCGGGCAGGTAGCCCGTGCGTCTTACGCAGATCGGCTTCCTAGAGGCACCTGCAGAAGTGGCCCCGGCCCGCTGCTTCGGCGACCGGACGACTGTGGGAGGGCGGGGGTCGCTGCCCTCGGGGGGCCGAGGGCCCGCCCGGTAGAAGCGCCTTTGGCGCGGGCCTTGCGGGGGCCTGGGGCCTGTTTTGTCCTTGCTCTGGGGATGCCCCTCAAGGGGAGTGGGGAGAACAGCGCTAATGCGCGGGGCTGGAGGGGGAGCGAGGGCCACGGTCGGGGCGGTGTAAGGCTCGCCAGGATGCGCCCTTAAACCGGTTGACTTGTGAGTGGTTATGGGTTAGTTTAAACAAAACTGAACACCAACTCGAAGAGGTCGAAGCTTGAGAGTACCTCGCTCCAGTGTCCAGTAGTGACGAGCTTGCCTTGTAGGCCGTAGAGCAATCAAAGGGAAGTTAGCATTCTTGTTCAAGAAGTTTCTCCGCACTTAGTGAAAGAGAGCTCTGAAAGAATTGTGTTTGGGATTTTCTTTTAAATGTGGTTGTTAGTGATTGGGGTTGGGGCTGGTGGTGAGAGATAATGTGAAGAGTTTCGAATGGCTGGCTGCCTTGTCCGGATGGGGAAGGCTTATTTTTTGTGTGTGTCATCACTTGACCATAGAAATTATTCAGAATGTGGGTCGCCCTCAGCTCTGAAGCCACTGTTTGATTAGCAGTTCTTCCTCCCTATGTGGGAAATTGAATTTCTGGAAATATCCCCCGTATTGTAGATTTTTGCCTATGCAAAGGCGCCAGTGCTTGGCACGAACTGCCTTCAAGGTAGTGAAATGAAAGTACAGTATTTAAAACAACATTAAGTTTTGAGCTCACTTCTGTGGAAGAGAATTTTGTGGGGCGTGGGTCTAGACTTTAAAGGGAATTTAAAGCCTCTAGTCGTAATTTAGTTTTATTCCTAACTTTTTTTTTTTCCCTTCCCTCCTTCAG
The DNA here is from genome assembly GCF_019923935.1 of Bubalus bubalis. Lineage (NCBI taxonomy): Eukaryota > Metazoa > Chordata > Mammalia > Artiodactyla > Bovidae > Bubalus > Bubalus bubalis. Next base: position 41,060,181 of record NC_059160.1, on the reverse strand, counting down.
CCTCATCTGTTTCAATGGTGCAACTCTCTTCATCTCCTTTTGGTTACCAGTCACCTTCAGGCCATTCAGAGGAGGGAAAACAGAGGACAATGAAGTCAGCCAAGCCCCAAGTGAACCACAGTCAGCATGGGGAAAGCCAGCGGGCGATGAGCCCCTTGCAGTCTGCCCTCAGCTCTGCTGCCTCTCCTTCCCAAGCATATGAGACATATATTGATAATGGACTCATATGCCTTAAACACAAAATTAGAAACATCGAGAAAAAGAAGGTAACTTTTTTCCCCCACCCAGTATATACACCATGTTAAATTAGAGTTAAGGAACTTGCTTTTTTACTTTCTATCAGGGCTCCTAGATATTCTTCCTAAAGATTTCTTTCCTGAAGATTTAAGTAACCTTAAGATTTAGCTGGCTGAAAATGTACAAGTGGGCTAAATACTGACTGTATTAAATACTTTATATTTGATTTGCCAGAATAGCTGAATAAAAATATTCTTCATAGTAAAATTATTATGCATGCTACTGTTGAAATATTTGAAGAGGTAGCTACTTTAGGTCAGATGAATTCCTTGCATGTAGTATTAATATTTCTTTTCATAAATGAATAGTGTTCTTTTTTTTTTTTTAGCTTGTTTTCCTTGTGACTTTCTGCAGCATTTGATATTGCAGTATAACTGCTGCAGTCATTGGAAGCTTTAACGATGGCAGAGCCAGAAGATGTTTTAGCACTAATTTTTGTGTTGCTAGGTGATTGTTTCAGATTGGTTGGTGAAAGCATTGTAGGGAGCCTTGTAAAGATACGCAGGTTGTAACCAGCCTGATGTGACAGTAAATGCTGATGTAAAGATCCAGATCATTCCTCATTTCCTGAGTCATGTAGCCTGTGAAATGGTACTGCACATAGCTTTGTTGTGTCATGATTCTCTTTTGCTTGTGATAGTAGGTGAGTTACTATCTGGACCGAGGAACTTTTGAATATTTCTATGCCAAGACCTAGTTAAATCTAGGAAAGTTGCTTTTGATGCAGGAGGGTGAAGAGATTTTCAAGAGTTTGGTTGACCCTGTTCCTTTCTGTTCCCATTCCCCACCCCCCCCCACCCCCCCCCAACACACACTCTAGGAAGATAGTGAAGAAGGGCCAGTTACTGGTAGCTTCTCTGTAGCCTTAGTTCTCACCAGTTGTCTTTTGAATGCATGCAGTTGATCATGAGCATGATAAGGTGAGTGTGCCTGGGTCAGCACAAATCCCCTGCCACTGTGGGAAGTTAGAGTCAGAGCAGGATCTGTTCTAAGCGGGATCTTTTGATAGACTCATAAATATCTTACCCAGGTGGAGGAACTACATATATATGTGTAATATATGTATAATTATACTCTTCAGCTGAACTATAGTACCTCTTTAATTTTGAATACCAATCTGGTCAGTACTCATACATTTGTTTCAAGCTTCTGAGAAAGTATTTTAAAGCTATAAAGCAAACATAGAAGGTGCCTAAAATTGCTTTTAGAATACCATAAAGGGTAATGTCATTATTTGGACAATAAATGCAATTTATTTGTCATTTATTTACTTAATATCAGATTTTTTAAAATGAAAGATGGCTTCAAGTTGAGGCTACTATAATTCTAGAAAAAAATATATATTACATTTCTGTACTTCCATTAGAAAGTTTCACTGGACAAATGCTCACGTAGTTCAACAGGTAACCATTTAAGCAGGACTTTTCAGCCTCACAAACACTATTGCCATTTTGTGCTGGATAGTTCTTTGTTGTGGGGGGCTGACCTTTGCACTGTAGGATGCACTGCAGCATTCTATAATGGCCTGGCCTCTACCCTCAGGATGCCAGTGGCACCCACCTCCTCCCTATCCCCTGTGTGGTGATAGCCAGAGATACCTCCAGACATTGTCATGTGTCCTTGGGGGACAAAATTGCCCCTGATTGAGCACCATTGGGTTAGGGGCATATGATTTATTTGTTAAATCCTGATGTGTCATGTAATGTAGTTACAGAGCCCATTAAGAGAAAAAGGGTTTATTACCACTTAACTTTTGTAATTCCAGACTAGTGTTGATTGTGTGTAATCTTTTTTTTTTTCTGACTGGAATTCATCTACAACTGCCTCTTATCTTGTACTAAAATGTTATAGATTGGTAGTTTACTGCAAGAACTTTGTTTTCATGAGAAGCAGTCTGGTATTTAGTTTGTTTCAGAATTTTGTATCAGATTGTGGTAGATACAAGCTTCTCTTTTGTAGCTCAAACTGGAAGATTACAAAGATCGCCTGAAAAATGGAGAGCATCTTAATCCAGACCAGTTGGTAAGTGGTTTCTGATCCTTTGGTCAGACTTATTTTCTTAGTAAGACTCTAGATGAATCTGGGGGAGACCAAAGAACGGGAGGAGAAGGGGATGATAGAGGATAAGATGGTTGAATGGCATCACCGACTCAATGGACATGGGTTTGGGTGGACTCCGGGAGTTGGTGATGGACAGGGAGGCCTGGCGTCCTGTGGTTCATGGGGTCGCAAAGAGTCGGACATGACTGAGCTACTGAACTGAACTGAAAGATTTGATAGGCTAAAAAGGAAGAGTGAGAGTCCACTGGGTTTTTCCAAAGACTTTGTCTTCAGCTATCAGGTCTTATATCTTTGACTTTACTTTTGCACTAGTAGATAGTATATGGATGGGGGTGTGTGTTGTCGAATAAGAGTGAAGATGTAGATAATCACAAAGCGTTAATGTATGGATTTAATTAAACTTTCTCTAGAGTAGACTGAAGGAGAAGAGCAGGGAATCACCTAGCTTTCTACTATTTACTCACATATTCTAAACCTGATATCTCTGCTCTAAAATGTAAAAGGGTAACTGCTACAGCTTGCCTTAGTTTTCTCTAGTTGCTTCTCCTTAATTCCTTTGATGGTATCTCCCTGCTTTTCTATCCTGCATTGCTGTGTTCCTTCTTAGGAGGCATGTTTATCTGATAGATATCAGGCCTTTAAATATTTACTGTTTATGAAAGCTAAAAATACTCTTTACGTTGCCCATGGTATAACTAGTAATTGCAAGTTTTATCTAATAGGATGAAGGATAGTTTTTACAGTATGGAAAAATTTAAAAACCCTTTATTGATGTTTGCCTTTTTGATCTGATCACACTTCCTGGCTAAGACAGCACAAAATTAAAAGTTATTTGATCTAGCATGTGGATCTGTTGTCTTTTATGTTATTTAAAGTTTTTGGTTGTGAATTACAGGTACTGGTATTCAAGGACTTTTTCCTTGCCATGTTGGCTCTTCTTCACTGACCTAGAATTTTTGTGATGTAGTGAATTACTGTTTTGCTGAGACACAGATTTGAATTGTCGAGTTCTGAGAATGATGTGCTCAGATGGCTGGTGAAAGGACTTAGCTGGACATTCAGCATTTCAACACGGTTTTGTTTTTAAGTAGTCATGGTATGTTCACTAACTTTTAAAGTGATGAAACCTCTGTCTAAACACCCTTGGAGAAAGTGTTCTGTTACATGTTTTTGTCTTTGGGGAAACATAGGGGATGGGAATGGGGAGGCTGGTGATTCTCGTGGTAGCTCTCTAAGAAATGTTGAGGAGCTCCAGCCAGGTGAACTTTAATCTCACTAGTCTGAGATACACAAGCTACTACATGTTGCTTCTATAGTATTAACTTTGATTGCTTGAGTGATACCTGACAGACTCCAAATTTATATTGTCAATAGAGCAGTTCTCTGAACTCTAGATTCCTCTGTCCAGTTGCCTTTTACTTCATTTTGCTCCGCAAAACCTGTTCTCCTTTAACCTCCACTATATCAGTTAACAGCCTGATTTACTAGAAGGATGGTATCACTCAAAACCTTGGAGAATTTCTCATTTTTCTCCTCATACCTTGTATCTAGCCCATCAGCAAGTGTGTGGTCAATTCCTCCTTCAAAATAAATTCAGAAACAGACCATTTCTCAAATTCTGCCTCTGCCTTCCTGTTCCACACCACATCACCTTTCATCTGCATTACTGTAACAGCTTCCTTATAGGTTTTTCTGTTTCTGCTCTCCCTCCACGTCTGTTCTTAACACAGTAGCCACAGTGTGTGCGTGCCTGTGTGTTCACTCAGTCATGTCTGACTCTTTGCGACTCCATGGTTTCTAGCCAGCCAGGCTCCTCTGTCCCTGGGGTTCTTCAGGCAAAAAAAACTGGAGCAGGTTGCCATTTCCTTCTCCCTGGGTCAGGGATCAAACCCGTATCTCCTGCATTGGCAGGCAGGTTTTTTTTTTTTTTTTTTTTTTTTTTTTTTTTACCACTGAGCCACCTGGGAACCCCAGTAGCCTCTGTTGCTGCTAAGTCTCTTCAGTCGTGTCCGACTCTGTGCGACCCCATAGACGGCAGCCCACCAGGCCCCTCTGTCCCTGGGACTCTCCAGGCAAGAACACTGGAGTGGGTTGCCATTTCCTTCTCCAATGCATGAAAGTGAAAAGTGAAAGTGAAGTCACTCAGTTGTTCCCGACTCTTAGCGACCCCATGGACTGCAGCCTACCAGGCTCCTCCGTCCATGGGATTTTCCAGGCAAGAGTACTGGAGTGGGGTGCCATTGCCTTCTCCAAGTAGCCTCTAGTTCTGTTCAAAAACAAGTCAGATATCAGTCCTCTGCTCAGAAGTCCCCCACTATTGGTTTCCATCATGGTGCAGAATGGGATATATAGTAAAGTGTTAGTCGCTCATTCGTGTCCGACTCTTTGCGACCGCATGGACTGTAGCCTGCCAGGCTCCTCTGTCCATGGGATTCTCCAGGCAAGAATACTGGAGTGGGTAGCCATTCCCTTCTCCAGGGGATCTTGCCAACCCAGGGATTGAACCCGGGTCTCCTGTATTGCAGGTGGATTCTTTACCATCTGAGCCACCAGTGAACCTCAGAATGGCCTGTAAGGCCTACAAACAAATTATGCTGCCTATTTCCTTTTACATTTTCATTGCATTTCCTGCACTTCTCTCTTGCTGGCTTCATCCCAGCAACACAGGCCTTCTTCTGGTCCTCACATATCGCAGCCGCGCTGCTACTTTAGGGTTTTGCTGTGCTCTTCTTACTGCCTGGGGTGCTTTTTCCCCAGATGTCTAAATGGCTCCATTCCCAACCTCCTTCAGCTTTTTCTTTGAAGGTCATCTCAGTAAAGCCTGTCCTGATAACACTCCTTTGCTCCTTTCCTTGCTTTAATTTTTTTTAATAAAAGTGCTTCTCTGACAAACTCAAGGTTTATCTCTTCCTCCCTTGCAGTGTAAGTTCTGTTAAAGTAGAGGTTTTGTCTGCTTACTGCTGTTTTCCTATTACTAGAATGGTTTATTGCATATGGTAGGTATTTAAATATTACATACAGATTTACTAAATATAAAATGACTGAATATTAGGTTTTTAGATGTGATTATATAGTTAGCGGTACTTTTGAGAAATAACATCTCGTACAAGGAACATATACTTCAGGCAGAAATTTAGAAAATGCAGATAAGTCAGAAGAAAAAAAATCTATAATCTGAGCCCTCAGAGACCTGTTGTCAATAGTATAGTACTTAATTAAAAAGCCCTTAAGTTTAGTTTTTTAAAATTGGAAGTAATTCACATAGTTTAGAAATAGGAAATGTTAAAAAAGATGTTTTTTCTTTCACCCTGTCCTTCCTCTGTTGAGTACTCATCTTATAAAATAATGATTCTGATAGATTGCTTTGTATCTGTCCAGTTTCTTTAAGCCTGTATACAGTTTAGCTTAATATAGGTACTTTCGGTTTCTTTTTTTTTTTTGGCAGTTTTAGATTCACAGTAAATTTGAGCAGAAAGTGGAGAGAGTTCCTTGACCCCACACACGCACAGCCTTTTCCACTATCAGCATTCCTTACCAGAGTGGTCCATTTGTTACAATTGAACCTATGTTGACACAGCATCATCACTCAAAGTCCATAGCTTACATTAGGGTTCAACCCTTGGTATTGTACATTCTGTGGGTTTTGACAAATATATAATGGCACGTATACTGTCATGGTAACATACAGAATAGCTTCACTGCCTTAAAAATCCTCTGTGCTCTACCCGTTCATCCTTTTTTTTTTTTTTTTTAATATGGTGTCTGTGTTTCCACAATACTTTTAAATGATTTAAAAGTATTCATTTAAATTGCACATTTCTGTGATGTAGGTCCTATTGTCTTTATAAGTGCTTGAAAACTGAGATGAGAACAGTTAATGGGAAAATTGCTGGTAAATGAAAAGCTGGAGAAATGGAGGAAAAATGGAAGTTTAGTGTTATAAAAAACGAGTTGTTTGTAGAGTAGGAGGGTGCCTCTGTGTTGAAATCGTCTGAAAAGTTAACCAAAATGAAAGCTATACAAGATCCACAGGTTTAAAGGATGGGATTGACATCACTGACATTCAGTTCAGTTCATTCGCTCAGTCATGTCCGATGCTTTGCGACCCCATGAACCGAAGCACGCCAGGCCTTCCTGTCCATCACCAACTCCCGGAGTCCACCTAAACCCATGTCCATTGAGTCAGTAATGCCATCCAACCATCTCTTCCTCTGTCGTCCCCTTCTCTTCCTGCCCCCAATCCCTCCCAGCATCAGGCCAGGACAGTTCTGGTGGAATGGTGGAAACAATCCAGGTTGATAAGGGCTGAAGAGGAAATGGAGACTGTGTAGACATTTTGAAATTTGTCTGAGACTTGAAGGAAGTGGTTGTCAGAAAGGCACTTTTTATTTTTCTTGTGTAGGTTGGGGGAGACTTGAACTTCAGTGCTGGTTTCAGCATCAACAGAGAGGGAGAGGCTTAAGGCATTCAAGAGAGAATCATAGATTAAGTTCTCCTGTGAATGCAGAGTTGAATAGGATCCAGGGCACAGGTGGAAGGATATCTCTTTCACTGTATAAAAAAGGAGAGAAAGGAAGGGTGGATCCACATCTAATGATGGGAAGTTGAGTTAATGTTATTTGGGAGTAGATATGAAGGGGTATTGGAGAAGGAAATGGCAGCCCACTCCAGTGTTCTTGCCTGGAAAATTGCCTGGCGGCAGGCTATAGTCCACAGGATCACAAAGAGTTGGACAGTCGAGTGTACACACTGGAGAAGGAAATGGCAACCCACTCCAGTGTTCTTGCCTGGAGAATCCCAGGGACTGGGGAGCCTGGTGGGCTGCTGTCTCTGGGGTCGCAGAGTTGGACACGACTGAAGCGACTTAGCAGCAGCAGAGCAGCACACACACACACACACACACAAAGGGGGTATTCCTTTCCAGTTTCACATCCCTTTGAGGACTATTTACTATGGTTATGTTACCTGTGCATTCTTGGTTCTAATACTTGAACTGCCTGTTTTATTAAGAAATATGTAGTCCATACAAAATATTGCATATAAGTTACAGCGCCTAATAAAGCAAGTGTCAGAACCCACTGCTGCTGCTGCTAAGTCGCTTCAGTCGTGTCCGACTCTGTGCGACCCCATAGACGGCAGCCCACCAGGCTCTGCCGTCCCTGGGATTCTCCAGACAAGAACACTGGAGTGGGGTGCCATCGCCTTCTCCAGTCAGAACCCACTACTTAGCTCAAATAGTATATTAGGAACACTATTGAAGCACCTTCCCTGAGCTCCTTCCTGTAACCTGACCTTGAACTTCCCCCGTTCATTCCCTTCCTTATGTTTGAAGAGAACTTACTGTCCTTAAAACTGTTAGGGTGACTTTTTGAAACTTACAATAAATGTTATACTGTATATTCTGCAGCTTATCTTTTTTCATTCACTACATTTAAGATTTTTATATTGAGGCAAGTATTTCTATTTCATTTGCTTTTCTCTACTGGATAGTAGTCTATAAAGATGTATGTTTGAGTTGTTTGCTCTTATTTTTTGGTATTCTACTTTGATTGGTCTTACATGTAAGATACAGGTGTAAGATTTCTTCAGGGTGTGTGCTTATCATTGGGCTGTAGGGTATACCCATAGTTAACTTCCCAGTAAAAATGCCAAATTAGTTTCCTAAATTATTGTACCAATTTATGTTAAAACTATGTTATGTTACAGTACACAGTTCTGTTGCTCTATACTTTTGCAAAGACTTAATAGTATTCAATTATTTTAAAAACAGCTTTCTTGAGGTATAGTAAATATAACATTAACCCCTTGTAACTGCACAATTCAATAATTTATAGTAAATTTGTAGAGTTATACAACTGTTACAATTGAGTTTTATTTACTTTAAAAAATATTTATTATTTATTTTGGCTCCAGTGAGTCTTAGTTGTGACTTGTGGGAACTTTGTTGCAGCAAGTGGGTTTCTTAGTTGTGGCATGCATGAGGGATCTAGTTACCCAACCAGGGATTGAACTGGCCCCTGCATTGGGAGCATGGGGTTTTACCTACTGGACAACCAGGGAAGTCCTAGTAGCAAGTTGTAGAACATTTCCAGATCCCTTTCAAGTTCTCTTTTGTGCTGTTATTTGCTTTCTGTCTCTATAAATTTGTCTTTTCTGGATATTGTATAGAAAATAAAGTCTTGTATCTGTCTTCTTTGACTTACCATTATGTTTTTCAGTTTCATGCATGTTATAGCATGTATCAATAATTCATTTCTTTTTGTTGCTAGCCAGAATTCCTTTGTATGGTTATAACACATTTTGCTTATCCATTTACCAGTTGCTGGATTATTTGGATTGTTTTTATTTGGGGCTGTAATAAATAATGTGCTGTATAAATTTGTCTACAAGTCTTTAGGTGGGTATATGCTTTCAATTCTTTTGGGCAGATACTCAGAAGTGGAATATTACACTATTTTAACTGTACAGGCTTTGTAATATGTCTTTATCTGATTAGATGAGTTCCCCATCTTGTTCTGTTTCATATTGGCCCTTTGTTCTTCCATGTAGATTTGAAGTAAAGTCCATAGAAACTTGCCCCTTCTCTAATTATTTACTTTCTTCATCTGTGAAATTGAAAAGAAAAATTTGCCTCTTTAAATTTACAGGGAATTCCCTAGTGGTCCAGTGTTTGTGACTCTGCTCTCACTGCCAAGGGCCCAGGTTCAGTCCCTGGTCAGGGAACTGAGATCTGGCAAGCCACATGCATACCCTCCAAATTTGCAATATTTCTGTTATAATACTTAATTTGTTGTTATAGGTAATTATTTACAAGTTTTTCCTACCATAGTGTAAATTTGTTGAGGTTGCTTCATCTGTGACTCTCACTGTGCTACTTGTGTAATATATTTGTGTAGTGAATGAATATTGACAGAGGAATCCTGTAGGTTCAGTGTTCTTAAAACCCTCGGGCCTCTCTGACCTTAGACTTTTATGGATAGTCAACTTCATTTTTATTATTATGGTTCAGATTTCTAGCATAAAAGTTGAATTTTTGAATTTAACTTTATTTAACTTCTACTAAATACTTTCTCCTTACTTTTTTGAGTATGTGTAGTAAATGTGTACTTAGTCATGTCTGACTCCTTGCAATCTCATGGGCTGAAGCCTGCGTGGCTCCTCTGTCCATGGAGCTTTGCAGGCAAGAATACTGGAGTGGGTTGCCATTTCCTTCTCCAGGGAATCTTCCTGACCCAGGGATTAAACCTGCATCTCTTGTGTCTCCTGGATTGGCAGGCGGAGTCTTTACTACTGTGCCACACCCGGGAAGCCCATGTGTAGTAAATGGCTAGTTCCCAAAGTGTTAAATCTCTTCTACTGTTATCAAGGAGCGCTTATTTTTACATATTGTACTTGGAAATTCACAGAATTGATGTTTTCTTATCTGGTTTGGTAGGAAGCAGTTGAGAAATACGAAGAAGTGCTACATAACTTAGAATTTGCCAAGGAGCTTCAGAAAACCTTTTCTGGACTGAGCCAAGATGTGAGTATGTTTTTTTTTTTTTTTTTTGCTTTTCTTAAAACCAGCTTAATTACTGACCTTGAAGAAAATGTTAGTGTCTGATAATGGTACTTGGTTATTGTTCATCTAATGCCTGCTGATTTTTTATTCTGGGAGGTGGGGTGGAGGATAGCTACTGAAGAACTCAATACAAATGTTATCTGAATACGAGATATTGTGAATAAAGTATTCATTATCAAATGTATATTATTTCACTATGGAATTATAGAAATCACTGAGAAATGGAATGAAAATTTTTTGACAGATTTGTTTATCAAGAAATGTGGGCTTGAAAATTTAAATAATACTGGCTTGTGTGTTTAGCATTATTTGACATATGATGAAACATAGAATTGGTAGATCCTTCTTGAGAGCATGACAGTTATTACCAGGAAAATTTATGGTTCATAATTTAAATAGAGTTAAGTGTGGTCTCACTGATATAGTTTGAATTACTCTATATTGGCAATTCAAGTTTTTTTCTCCTATAAATTTAACCAGTAATTAATATGAAGTCTTAAGCTTTCATTAATAGGTATTCTTCATTGTTCTAGAGTCTTAGTTTTAGAAAGATGGACCTTTAGAGATCCTGTTCTAACAACTGAGGAAATATTTTGGTGAATTCATTCTGGGGTAGGGAGAATGTCTCATAGGCTTTTCTACTTTTTGGATACTTTATTGTACAGTGAATTAAAATTCTCTTCTCCATTCCCCTGGGATCAAAAACAAACAAAATACCACAAAATATCATTCTGAAGTTGATGACATCTACCATCTTAATCTTTGTATTATATAATTCTGAGTTGCTCTTTTCTGGATGTCTGACTTTTAAAAGGTAGTGTGAAATTTAAAATAGCCTCGTATAGAGATACTTCCTTCTGTTTTCTGAATACTTCTGTTAATGCAAGTCTAAGATGATATTAGATTTCATGGCATCCGATATCATGATATTAGATATTCATGGCCTCCAGTCCCATCACTTCATGGAAAATAGATGGGGAAATAATGGAAACAGAGACTTTATTTTTTGGGGCTCCAAAATCATTGCAGATGGTGACTGTAGCCATAAAATTAAAAGATGCTTGCTCCTTGGAAGAAATGCTATGACCAATCTAGACAGCATATTAAAAAGTAGAGATATTACTTTGCCAACAAAGGTTTGTCTAGTCAAAGCTATGGTTTTTCCAGTAGTCATGTATGGATATGAGAGTTGGACCATAAAGGTGAGCGCTGAAGAATTGATGCTTTTGAGCTGTGGTGTTGGAGAAGATTCCTGAGAGTCCCATGGACTGCAAGGAGATCAAACCAGTCAATCCTAAAGGAAATCAGTCCTGACTATTGATTGGAAGGACTGATGCTGAAGCTGAAACTCCAGTAGTTTGGCCACCTCATGCAAAGAACTGACTCATTGGAAAAGACCTTGATGCTGGGAAAGATTGAAGGCAGGAGGAGAAGGGGACTACAGAGGATGAGATGGTTGGATGGCATCACTGACTTGATGGACGTGAGTCTGAGTGAACTCCGGGAGTTGGTGATGGACAGGGATGCCTGGCGTGCTGCGATTCATGGGGTCACAAAGAGTTGGACATGACTGAGCGACTGAACTGAAGATGATACTAGCTTTGTTATCCATAGGGCACTTTAACTCATGTTCGCTTTTTCATTACTTAATTTTAATACTTTCTGTTGGCTCCACATCTGTTAAGCATTTCTAGGCTATTTTATTATATTTATTTTTTTGGCTATACCATGTGGCATGTGGGATCTTAGTTCCCTAATCAGGGATGAAACCCATGTCCCCTGTATTGGAAGGGTGGAGTCTTAACAACTCGGCTGCCCGGGAAGTTCCTCTAGATTATTTTATTATTTTAAAAACTTTTTATTCCTCTAGGCTATTTTTGGTACAGTGTTTTTAAGTCATTTTTTTTTTTTTCTGATACATGTGATTGATTTATCCCTCTTCCAATGTGTTGAGTTTATTTAGTTTTGGTCCATTGTGCTAAAAGAAAGATCTTTATGTTTACCTTCTGGTTGGAGGTTTGAAGTATATTTCTATAATACTTAATAATTTCTGTTAACTCTTTTCTCAGAGTTAACCCTATCAAATTTTAATTTTTTACCCAGGTTTTTTTTTAGTGTATGATGTTCTTTTTAGATTTAAATCTTGTTTTAAACATCATCCATGTGCTAGGCACTATGGAGTTTCACTATTTTTATAATGAAGTACCTTTCAGCCTATTGAGGAATTTTTTTTTTTTTTTTATGAAGTCTTTCTTTTGTTAGACCTCTGCTCTGAGATAGCCTGTTTGCAGTTTGTGTAACATTTTCTTCTTTCCCTTCAAATTAGAGTTGGGAGCCTTCCTATTCAGTCCACATCTCTTTGTTTTTTTGATAAGAGCTTTGTCCTTTGATGGGGATTTATCATTCAGAGTCATGGTTCAGAAAATAAATTTTATGGTTTGGTACTATTGGTTGATAATAATCTACTTCATTTCTTTTTAACCGGTCCTCAACTGAAAGAAGATAAGTAACCTGACTTACTAGTTTCCACATAAATAAGGAGAAATAGGCTGCTGTTAGTGGTTAGCATGATATCTGATTATGACCTGGTTGTCATTCAGCTACTAAGTCGTTCTGATTCTTGGTGACCCTATGGACTACAGCATGCCAGGCTCCCCTGTCCTTCACTATCTCCCAGAGTTTGTTCAAACTCATGTCCATTGAGTCAGTGTCATCCAACCATCTCATTCTCTGTCATCCCTTTATCTTGTCCTCAGTCTTTCCCAGCACCAGGGTCTTTTCCAGTGAGTCAGCTCTTCACATCAGATGGGCAAAGTATTAGAACTTCAGCTTCATCATCAGTCCTTCCAATGAGTATTCAGGGTTGATTTTCTTTAGGATAGACTGGTTTGATCTTGCCGTCCGAGGGAATCTCAAGAGTCTTCTCCAGCACCACAGTTCGAAAGCATCAATTCTTTGATGCTCAGCCTTCTTTACGGTCCAACTCTCACATCTGTACATGGTCGTAGTTAACTCACTAAGTTGTGTCTGACTCTTGCAACCTCATGGACTGTAGCCTCCCAGGCTCCTCTGTCCATGGGGATTCTCCAGGCAAGAGTACTGAAGTGGGTTGCCATTTCCTTCTCCCACATCTGTACATGACTACTTGAAAAACCATACCTTTGACTGTATGGACCTTTGTTGGCAAAGTTCTGTCTCTGCTTTTTAATACACTGCTTAGATTTGTCACAGCTTTTTCCTAGGAGATCTGGAAGACAACATATTTCTTACTTGATTAAATCAATAAATATTTGAGGTCCTGTCACATGTCAGAGTCTATGTTGGGTCCTAGTGATATACTGGTGAACAACAGAGATAGAGTCCCTGTCATCATGGAGCTGAAGGCTAAGGGGGATGCAGTTCAAGAGAAAGATAAACATTTAATGCAATAGATACTTTGATAGGGGAGGTTCAGTGTGACCTGAGCAATAAGAACACCTAATCCAGCCCTGGGAGGTGGCTAAAGAGAGATCTGAGGTAATCATGTGATACAGTCCCAAAGTGTCCTCAGCACCTTTGTATTTTCTTATACCATCATGAGTTTGTGTCCACGGGAATCCCACTGTCTTGGAGAGCTAGAATTACCACCTCTTTTGTCTTTCCCCCTCTCAAGCAGAAACTGAATTTGATAAGTGCTATTGAGGTCCATATTGAGGTCTTGGAAAAAGCTTTGCTGAGCCTTTGCCATCCTGGAGAAAATTCCCTTGTTCACATAACCCCCAACCAGTCTGTTTCTCACTCTCAACGTTTTATCTTCACACATTGTCTCTTATTGGAGAAGGTAATGGCACCCCACTCCAGTACTCTTGCCTGGAAAATCCCATGGATGGAGGAGCCTGGTAGGCTGCAGTCCATGGAGTTGCTAAGAGTCGGACATGACTGAGCGACTTCACTTTCACTTTTCACTTGCATGCATTGGAGAAGGAAATGGCAACCCATTCCAGTGTTCTTGCCTGGAGAATCCCAGGGACGGGGGAGCCTGGTAGGCTACCGTCTATGGGGTCACACAGAGTCTGACACGACTGAAGTGACTTAGCATAGCATAGCATAACATTGTCTCTTATCCCTGGTAGTAGTGCAAGTCATAGTTGGCATTCATACCCTGTAGAAAGGAATTAATAATGCCATAATGAATCTTTTTCCTGAGGGTTTTTTTTTTTTACCACCATCTTAGTTGATTAGGATTTATGAACATCTTTTTTGTAGAGTTTTGAATATTGATGCTGAATCAAAGTACTTTAATTCATTTATAGGAAAAATCAAAAGGATTTTTTTTTTCTGTTCCCTTAATTTTCATACCTTGGAGAATATCCAGTATGATGGAAAAATTACAGACAGAAAAACAGTTATGGGGAGAAAAAACTGTTTAGGTTTCTCAGAGGAAATAGATGGTACTTCTTATTATTGGTATTTTATAAATGAGCAGTCACTTTTGGGACCCACATATTATGTCAGACTTTAAAGTATTATAGTTGTGAGCTTTCGAGTAGACTCTAAGCTACTCAGACTATACATACACATATATTCATTTGAGGGAAAACTTACATTCTGCTAATTTTCCATATGTATTTTGTCAACTAAATATTGGAAGATACAGCTCTATCCAGACTGACAACATTTGAAAATATCTCTCAATTTTGCTTAAAAAATCCCTATGTGCTGTGGCTGTTTTTCTGGCATTTGTAAGACATTTTATTTCTGTTTGGTTTTCAATTCCTCATGTTTTAGCCAGTCATTTTTGGTTGGTTGAAAATTAGCCACTTTAGTTTAAATATACTTCCCCTGGAAAATGAGATTAAAAAAAAAAAACAACCCCCAAATTAAACTGAAGCATTTTCTTAAAATACTTAGCCTAAAAAGGCTTGGTATACATGATATGGAAAAGTAAAACCTTGGAATTAAATGGACATTAATGATAGATATTTTGCTTCTCATGATGATAATAGAGGTACTGGATTCAGCCTGGAGTTGGGAGTCACATATTTGGACTTCCTCAGCTCTATTGCACTGACAAACCAGTTTAGTACCCGGTGATCTTGTCAGTTTCACAGTCAGTGTTAGAGATTTATCATTCAGTCTCAACTCTTTGGGATTAGACTTCTGTAGACTAATGGACGAAGAAGGCAATGGCACCCCACTCCAGTACTTTGGCCTGGAAAATCCCATGGATGGAGGAGCCTGGTAGGCTGCAGTCCATGGGGTCGCTAAGAGTCGGACACGGCTGAGCGACTTCGCTTTCACTTTTCACTTTCATGCATTGGAGAAGGAAATGGCAACCCACTCCAGTGTTCTTGCCTGGAGAATCCCAGGGACGGGGGAGCCTGGTGGCTGCCATCTGTGGGGTCACACAGAGTCGGACACGACTGAAGTGACTTAGCATAGCATAGCATAGACTAATGGAAGGCTTTCCAGGTAGCACAGAGGTAAAGAATCCACCTGCCAATGCAGGAGACACAAGAGATGTGGGTTCAATCCCTGGGTTGGGAAGATTCACTGGAGTAGGAAATGGCAACCCACTCTAGTCTTCCTGGGAAAGTCCCACGGACTGAGGAGCCTTGTGGGCCACAGTCCATGAGTTGCAATGGGCTGGACATGACTGAAGCGACTGAGCAGCACACACACAGCACAGACTATAGATTGCTAATATGGATTGTGGAGAGTTGCTCACTTTAATTAACATTTGTTTTAACAGCTACTTAAAGCGCAGAAGAAAGCCCAGAGAAGGGAGCACATGCTAAAACTTGAGGCTGAGAAGAAAAAGCTTCGCACTATACTTCAAGTTCAGTATGTATTACAGAACTTGATGCAGGAACATGTCCAGAAAGACTTCAAAGGGGGCTTGAATGGTGCAGTGTATTTGCCTTTAAAAGAACTTGACTACCTCATTAAATTTTCAAAACTGACCTGTCCTGAAAGAAATGAAAGTCTGAGGTAAGTTAATAAAAATGTTTTCCTAAAATAAGACACATGACACTTTAGCTTTTCAGTGTATATATTCAGCATTGGAAACATTGGCTGTCCAGGCTCTCACAAGGTTGATAGACTGTCTAGTAGGAAAGTGAATTTGAATGGTATTATTAACCTGCTTCTTTATTATAACACTGATCTTTAAAATGTCTGATACTTTAGCCTTATACCGGTATTAGCCATAATACTAATTATGTATGCTCTTAAACATTTTTTTGTAATTATGTCAGACTGTTGTATGACTGAGAGTCTTTGCCTCCTTACTACTGTACCTAAGTGGAGGTAAATGAAATTTAACTTGATCCATATCACTCAGCTGTCAAAGTTAGAATTATTTAGTGTTCTTCTTTTGCTGTGAATAAATACCGAGGAATAAATTTAATAATTTAAAATAAAACCCCAGCAAATTGAGGCATCTCAATTTTTTTCTTCTACAGCTATCTTTTTGCTGTTTTTGCTTAAATGGAATATGGAGTAAATCAGCTATTGAGCAGAGCTCTGTGCTTTTGATTTGTTAGATTCAGGTCGTTTCAATGCTGTGTTTGTTAGCCATGCAAAAGCAGAGTTAGGGTAATTTCTAGTAACAGTTGAAACTATCAGTTCAGGAAGAAACCTTATAAAACTCTTTAATTACCTATATATAGCCATATATTTATTTATTTACTTATTCCTACCTGATAATCTATTCCACCATCATCATCTATTTGGTTGCTTCCTTCTAATGCTTCACTTTGATAGATCCAGGGAATAAAGCTTACTTTAATATTTGAAATGTAAGTGAAACCTAATTTGAAAAATGAGCTGCTCTCTTTAAAGCCTGATGTAGCTCTTAATATTTCCAATCCACTGTTCTTTTATCTAGGATGTATACTTGGTAATGAATGATACCATATTGATTGCTTTAAACTCTTTTTGAGTCTATTCCTTAATAGCTGTATTTGGTAAAATCTTTATTTTAGTTGTTTTAAGGAAAAATGCTTATATATATGAAGTCCATAAATGGACATTTAGTCATCTTTTATAAAATTTCAATTTTTTATTTCCAGAGAGTAGAAAAACACAAAATGAACACTGAATGTCTTAATTGTTGATGGGTTATATTGTATAAATTGGTTTGCTCCACATGCCTCTAAAACCACCTTTTCTGCTGCTGCTTTTCCTTGTCAGCGTTGAAGACCAGATGGAGCAGTCATCCTTGTACTTTTGGGACCTTTTGGAAGGTAGTGAGAAAGCAGTGGTAGGAACGACATGTGAGTTTTCTCTACTCTGGGCTTATGCAGTAAATACTAAACTTTATGTCTAGGAGTTTAGTATGATATCAAGGGCCAAAACTGTGTCAGTCCATCAGAACTTACACGTCTGACAATACTGGATTCATTGGCAGAATGATAGCTTTGTTTTGTTCTGTTAGAAGCAGCTCTTGTTTAATTGTACTCACTAAAATGGAACCTATGGTGAGTTTTGAGTGGCAATTCACAGTGATTTGGGAACAGAGCTATAGACTAGTGCTTGACCATTTTGGGATTCAGTTCTCTCTTCTGCGTGGTAGTACCCATTCTGTTCAGGAAACTTAAATCCACACATTGTTAATATCAAAGTTTATTTACCAGACCTGCTTAAAAAAATAGGAATGGTTTGGCTCCATAGTCTATGGAAACATTGTTGTCTACCGATCTGGAATTGATCTGGAGAGAAAGAGTCCTTTTGGCTTTGTAAGTAGGCTTTGACCAGATGACCAAGTACAAATGTCTGGACATGAAATACATCA
Organism: Bubalus bubalis; assembly: GCF_019923935.1. Taxonomy (NCBI): domain Eukaryota; kingdom Metazoa; phylum Chordata; class Mammalia; order Artiodactyla; family Bovidae; genus Bubalus; species Bubalus bubalis. The sequence continues at coordinate 41,042,488 of NC_059160.1, read as the reverse complement.
TTTTGTGTGCTAGTTTAAGATAATGAAAACTCACTGGAAGCTGGTAAACATTTTTGTTACTTCCTTTTTAAAAATATTTGAGTATGAATAACTATCTCAATTTCTTAAGTCCTTTCAAATTTAAATCACAGATATTTATTGCTTGGTTAGAATTCAAAATGATACAAATACTTTGGAAACTAGTTTGTCAGTTTTTTATAAAATTGTGTATACTTACTATATCACCAAGCAGTTACACTTCTAATACCCAAGAGAATTGAAAACATACATTCCTTTAAGTACTTGTACAGGAATGTTCATACCAGCTTATTCAGAACAGTCCCAAATTGAACCCAGTCCAGATGTACATCAGCTGATAATTAATAAACAAATTGTGATATATCCATACAGTGAAATCATTTCAGCAGTAAAAAAGGAATTATTGATACTGTAGCAGCATGTGTGAATCTCAAAATAAATTATGCTGAATGAAAGAAGCCAGATAAAAAATGAATACATAATGTATGATTTCATTTATATGAAATTCTAGAAATGACATAAAGTGAATGATAGTGGGTCAGTGGTTGTTAGGGAGTAGGGGGAAGTGATTGTTTATAAAAGGGAAATAAGGGAACTTTTTGAGTTGATTAAAATAGTCTATATTGTGGTTATGGTGGAAGTAACATGACTATTACATACCTGCTAAAACTGTACACTTAAAATGGGAATTTTGTTTCTTGTAAATTTTACCTCAAAGTTAATTTTAAAAGACAGGTAATCTGTGTCATAGTATTCCTCTGAAAAGAATAGTAGACCCAAATCAAGTTTGAGAACTCTGCTTTATTTGGGAATTATGTTTTTAGTGGCTATCAAAAGTGAAATAGACTTTAGATCTGTTTATGATCTTTAACGTCATTTTAAGGTTTTACTTGATTATCAAATGGTGATGTGGTAGGAGTGAAATACAGCATAATTCAAGAGTAAAATCTTAATCATGGAATTTTGTACTTTAAACATTCTTTAGAGATTGTCCAAGATAGGTTTTTCTAAAGATTATATTTGAGGAACTGTGTTATTTTACTTCTCCAAAGTCATAGTTACTTGGGGAAGGTAGAGTAATTGCTTATTGTGATGTCTTGGGGGTGGATGGGAAAATTCTATTTTCTCCAAGCTCAGGGAATACATATGTGCTTTTTATGACATACTAGAGTCTTCAATTGGAATCTCTGATTTTTAGTCATTTTCCAAATGGTGGAAATGGAGGTCCAGAGAAACTTAAATGACTTGCTAAAACTTTGGGATTCTGACTTTTAAAATTTATATTCATTCAGTATGAGGTAATGATGGACTACATATTTCCTTTTTATAGTATGACCAGTTCTTTAAGTATCCCCAGTGTAAAATGTTATAATGACATACAACTAGGATAAAATTGCATTAAGATTTCTATTTCAAATAATTTTCCATGAACTATTCAGCTATGTGATAACTAACTCTTAGTCACTTTTTGTTAGACAAACACATGAAAGATCTACTCTCTAAATTGCTGAACTCAGGCTATTTTGAAAGTATCCCAGTTCCAAAAAATGCTAAGGAAAAAGAGGTATCATTGGAGGAAGAAATGCTAATAAAATCGGAGAAGAAAAAACAATTATTGAAGACTGAATCTGTTAAAGAGTCAGGTTTGTTGTGATCTCTGAAATTCTTTATAGTGGTTGCATTTTTAACACTTAACCAAATGAGTCAAATCATTGTAAAATGATTGCTTTGTTTTAATTTTATTTTCTGCATGCATAGAAATCTTTACTAGTCCCAGGATAAGCCTAGGTTTAGGAAACATGTCTAGGCTTTACTACCATGATTGGCAGAGTGAATCTCAATAGAAACTTTAGGTTATACTTTGTTACAAGAGAGTATACTGTTAAAATGAGGCATTTATGGAATTTGAAGGAATCTCTTCATTAAACTATTAGGATCATTCCATTTAAAACTGTTTAAATGTAAGTTATAGTAGAGTTCAATACTCTACTGTAGGCCAAGAATATAAATAATCTAAGGTTAACATACTGATCCCAAAATCAGTTAAAGAAATGTTTTTCAAAATTCTACTTTTCTTGAAGAAATACTTTAAGTAACACGTTTACTAATGATTGTTGAGGCTGGCAAGAAATATTACTTCTAAGGAGGTAGTCCAAGCAGCTTTCTGGTAGCCACTAGCAAGATTCAAGTGTTTCTCATTTATACCCCATGACACCAGAGCTATAACTCTTATCTTGAAAGAAGCTGGTGTTTGTGGATAAGGGGAGATAGTCCTATTTTCAGTCAGAAATCAGTTTGTAACTGCAGCTTGAATTCAGAAAACTGTCTTGCGTAAGGAGAGCAACTAGCTCCAACTAGCCTCAGCCCACATGCTTTTGACCAACACCCAGTAGTGAGAATTACTTCTTCCATAAATATACTTAATTGCACCATCCTTTTTCTATTACCCTTCTGAAATTTGTTTCTTAAATGAATTATAGTGTAATCAGTCTAAAAACTTATGGTTTACCTGGTATTTATTTAATATTTCTTTTATTTTCTCAGAGTCTCTTATGGAACTGGCACAACCAGAGATACAACCACAAGAGGTAAGGTACTAAAAGGCAATTTTCAGTCAACTTTGGGTTTTGAGACTTTTGGGTAGTGTTGTGGTTAAAAACTGAGGCTCTGGATCTAGACTGCATAAGCTTGAATCCTGGCCTTGCAGCTTATTAGCTTTTTAGTGACTTTGGGCGAGATACCTAGCTCAGCTGTGTCTGTTATTCTCCTGCATAAAATAGGGATAATGATAATGCCTGCCCTACATAGTTATTGTGAAGTTTGAAGGAGTTCACTTAAATTCTAAGTTACTTACACTTTGGCCTGGCATACAAGTGTTAGCTGTTGCTGTTTTTGGCTCCTGTACTGGAATTTAAAGATGAGTAGGATTTTGCTCTTGCCAGAATTTACTCATATTGGTAACAGAAGAGGGTATTTGTTCTCTTTCTGAAGTGACATTTTAATTCATGGAGGCTGAAAATAATGGAAGAAGCAGAATCACAATATGATTGATACATAATGGGAATAAAGAAAAGGCTGGTAATTCAGGGAACATAAGGCTTCAGAATAAAGAGAATAACTTTGTGTAGTTGAACTATCCTCTGCCTTAACATTTGAGGGAGTCATGTGGTCCCAAAGGTGGCAGAGGCAGAATAACCTTGGTAAAAGAGCCTGAATCAAGCAAATGTGGCACCAAGATGTGCACTGCTTACCAGTCTGAGGTGAGTCAAATGTAGATCGCTACTTTTGAAGTTTGTTTTTCTGTTAATTGAGGGGGAAGGAATGGACCAAAAAGGAGGAGACTCTCTTCAAGGAGGTTAAGGACAGAAATTTCCTGTTAGCACGGTGGTTCAGACCAGTGGACATAGGAGTTTAGTACTGCCCCCAAGGTCTACAGACTGACTTGAACACGTTTTCCCTCTGGTTTAGTTTCTTAACAGACGCTACATGACAGAAGTAGATTATTCAAGTAAACAAGATGAAGAGCAATCTTGGGAAGCAGATTATGCTAGAAAACCAAATCTCCCCAAATGTTGGGATATGCTTACTGAACCAGATGGGCAGGAGAAGAAACAGGAAACCTTCAAGTCCTGGGAGTCTTCTGTAAAGCACCAGGAGGTCTCAAAGCCTGCGGTTTCCTTAGAACAGAGGAAACAAGAGATTCCAAAACTCAGGTCCACTCTGCAGGAAGAGCAGAAGAAGCAGGACGTCTCCAAAACCAAACCAACTCCTGGCCAGTGGAAGCAGGAAGCTTCCAAATCCAAAGCAGGATACATTCAAGAGGAACAGAAGAAGCAGGAAACACTGAAGCCTTGGCCAGTTCAGCCACAGAAAGAACAGGAGCCAAAGAAGCAAACGCCAAAGTCTTGGACACCATCTGTGCAGAGTGACCAGGACATCACCAAGTCATGGACCTCTCCCACGTGTGAAGAACAGGATTCAAGACATCCAGAGACTCCAAAATCCTGGGAAAACAATGTTGAGAGTCAGAAACACCCTTTAACACCACAATCACAGATTTCTCCAAAGTCCTGGGGAGTAGCTGCAGCAAGCCTCATACCAAATGACCAGCTCCTTCCCAGGAAGTTTAATACAGAACCCAAAGATGTGAGTTGATTTGTATCAGTCTGTTCCTGTCATTGTAGGCATAAATAGAGATTTGTGATAGTGATAATTTAAAATTTCTCATTAGAAAAAACCCAGTAAAACCCATATTAATATATAAAGTATTTCACTTAACCCTTTAACACATAGTTTGTTTTTCCTAGAAAATCGAAGCACTTAGTCTGTCTTTTGTGCTTAACCTGAAGTGAAATTTCTACAATTAGAAAATAATGTTTTAATGCTCAAGTTTTAATGACATGATATGACATCAAAATAATGATAGTTCAGAGAAGAATATAATGTGAAGTGAGATATGTAAATGCATATCAAAAGGTGGGAGACCTTTTTCTGATGCAAGTTACATTTTTCTGTATTCTCTTCCTTCTCTTTCACTGACTTATAGTCATTCAATTAGCTTGTCCTCTTTGAATAAGGAACAAATGGACAGGAGAAGAAACAGGAATCTTTCATGTCCTGTTTTTGAAGATTAGTGCTTGGGGAGGGAGCTGGATTAGTTGTCTGTTTCTGTTTAAAAATAAAAATTTTCTGCAGATGAAAAGTATAGGTATTTACCATTCTATAATTAAGTTTTGGAGTATGAGATTTGGTTCAAATATGAGGCCTCATTTTGTTAATAATAAATAACTCATGCCAGTAATATAAGGCTTATAATGAATAATCCTTAGATACAGTGCTAGTTAGTCTTGTCTTTTATTAGAAGTTATTTACCACTATTTCAGTGCAAACTTGCTGAAGACTTGTTATCACCTTGTTTGCTAAGAAGTGTGAACTCACTACCCTCCCAGTGTTCTCCATGTCCATCTCATAGTGTTCCTGAACTTCCATGCCATTTTAGCCAGAAGTGAAAGTGTTAGTTGCTCAGTCGTGTCCGACTCCTCGCAACCCCATGGACTAGCCCAATAGGCTCCTCTGTCCCTGGGGTTTCCTAAGGCAAGAATGCTGGAGTGGATTGCAATTTCCTTCTGCAGGGGATCTTCCTAACCTAGGGATCGAACCCAGATGTATTGAGGACCATATATCTTTGGTCCTTTAACAGTTTGAAGATTATTTTTGTATGTTGCACAGGGAACTGTACTCAATAGTTTTTAATAACCTATAAAGGAAAAGACTCTGAAAAAGAATGCACACACATACATATATAAAAAACTGAATCACTGTGATGTACACCTGAAACTAACATGATATTGCATATCATAAATCAACTATACTTCAATTAAAAAGTGAGGGGGCAGAAAACATTTTGTTTAGGAAATTCAGATCACTGCATTTTATAAATTACGCCTGCCTCAATTCTACCTTTTGGGAAGAGAATTTTAGAGATATTTGTCTCCTTTTATTTTCCTTTCTTCCTCTTTAAGTGGTAATGTAATTTTAGCTTCATCCTGACCCTGCAGAAGATTGATAGCCTTATTTCATTAACCAGATATGATATGATAGTAATTTTAACAGGATAGCTATCAATATTTTGGGAAATTTATAAACCAAATTTAATACTTCAATAAAGTTGCTCAAAAAACACAGTTAAAAATTCCAGTAGGTATAACAGTGCTGAGCCTTGACCATAGGAAATATTGATACCCTGCTGTTTGTTGAATAGTATTTAAAATCAAGAGTGTTTAATTGTAAAGGTCAGAACTCATTTATTGTACCTTATGGCACAGACATCATCATATTTGAAGTTACAGGGTCTCTCAGTGAGTGTGTGCCTCTATCTGTATTGCAATCTCCACTGTCTTTATTTAATATGACTAAGTACAGTCAAGGGCAAAAAAGAGTTCAAAGACAAAAGACTAGATACATGAAATAAATCACCAAAGTTCATACTTTTCTCCTAAAAGAGTCTTTCATATATTTCCTTAAGGTCTGTTAACTATTATTTTATGACGTTGTTGATGTAGCTTAGCTGTGTAATTTCTTAGTGAATTAGAAGGTGGAGAGGAGGAGCTGGTAGGGATCGGTTTGCTGATACCTGTAAGAAATAACCATAAACATGAGGTCTGTTTCAGCAATCTTAAGAAATTTAGCTGGAGGGGGACCACATTCTAAACATCAGTAGCCCCGCCAAAGTACACTTACTTTATAACAAAATATAACAATGTATTTCCTAAACTCTAGGATATATGTGTATACATTTGTATACCTTAATGTTTCTGAAATCAGATATATATTAAAAATGGGATATATAATTAATGTGATAGTAACTTTTTTCCTTGGAAAAACGTCATTGAGGTGTTTTATATTGTAGGCAGTGGCATCTTGTGGAGGACGTAAGGTAACCGATGTCCACAATGAAATAACTTTTTGTCAAGGAAGTTCTGCTGTTATTGGCCTTCCTTTTAAAAAGATGATGGTTAGCAACAGTTCCCATTAAAGTTGTACTGAAGGGGGAAACATTTAAAGTTTGTTTAAATTACTTAGAAGAGGCATTTATGTGGAAATTCTTTACCTGAGATAAACCTATAAGTGAACACTGCTATGTGTTTTGATTACATTAAGATGCAGTGATAAGCTAAGTTTCCGGAATCAAGCTGTTGAATTTGAACTTCACTCTTACACATTATGGGTTTATCTTGTAGGTGCCTAAGCCTATGCATCAGCCTGTAGGTTCTTCCTCTACCCTTCCAAAGGATCCAGTATTGAGGAAAGAAAAACTGCAGGATCTGATGACCCAGATTCAAGGAACTTGTAACTTTATGCAAGTATGAGTCATTATTAAGTGAATCTTAAATGCTAGTTATGGGGCTACTAGCTTCTGGTCTGAAGCATTAAATGAAGTCGTTAAGAGCATATATTCTGGTGTTCAGAATGAGAACAAACCTCAGCTCTGCCACTTGCTCACTCTGAGAGTTTAGGCAAGTTACTTAACTTTCTGCCTCAGTTTCTTTTTTGAAAAAAAATGAGGATAATAGTTCCTGTTCCTGTTTGTTGTGAGTAATGAAATGAATTAAACATGTAAGAAGCTTAAAGTGCTCAAATGATATTGCTGCTGTAGCTCATTAGCAGTTTCTACTCAGACTGGGAGAACCTGTACTATGCTTGGTATTTGATAGATGCCATTGTGTGTAAATAATCATGACATTCATTGTCCTCAAAGAGTTTATATTTCATTTGTATAAGATGAGTTAAGTCAATAGTTAAATGTTAAATTGTGTTATACAAACACATGCAGAATTTCAAAATATTGTGATATTATTGAGCTAGGAAATAGGCAAATAGAGATTTTTGTGTGTTAATAGTAAAAAGATCTTGCTTTGGAGTTAGACCTGCATTTAAATCCACTTCTGCCAATTACCAGTTATATAATCTAACAAACTCCCAACCTTCTACTTTTTTATTAAGTGAGGGAATTGCTTACTTCTTCAGATTATTTGATGATAAATAAAGAACCTAAAATGATCACTACAAGTGTGTAAGTTAAGTACTCAAAATGTTAGAAATATTTCCAGGATAACCAAGTTAGGCATATGGGAGAAGAGAATGGCTTGTTGTCATGAAAGTGTCTAAGACCATGAGTTAGTTTAGTGGTTGAAATAAAATAATTAGAACTTCTCATTGGTTATAATAAAAATGAGGGCTCAGTCTATGCTAGGATTAATGTTTATGTTTAAACCTTCAAGTGAGGTGTTTTCCTAACTTGGCCTTGGAATTACTATTAGAATTTTAATACTTGATAGTCTTAAGGTTTGACAGTTACTTGAGATTTACTTTTAATTTCTTCTCCTAAAAGACTTAAGTTATTAACATCTTAAGATAGTTATTAGATAAATTCCTATAGCTAATAAGCAGAGGTTTATGACAACATCATAAATAATGGTAATAGGTTTACCAACAAACAGTGATCTTTGCTTCCACTCATTATTTAAAATCTTATCTTTAGGAATCTATTCTGGATTTTGACAAACCTTCAAGTGCAATTCCATCGTCACAGCCGCCTTCAGCTACTCCAGGTAGCCCAGTAGGTATGTCCTCATTCTTAAGATTTGTTATACCTACAGCTGTTTGTTCCAATTGTTTCTTTTATAAATAATTTTACTCTTGACTTGCTTGACTCCTTTCTACTCTGTACATCTAGTGTTGAGGCTTTTGCATCCTGTGAGTGAAATTATATCAGTGGTATTTAGTGTACTGCTTAACACTGATTAACACAGGACTGGAAAAGGTCAGTTTTCATTCCAATCCCAAAGAAAGCCAATGCCAAAGAATGCTCAAACTACCGCACAATTGCACTCATCTCACACACTAGTAAAGTAATGCTCAAAATTCTCCAAGCCAGGTTTCAACAGTATGTGAACTGTGAACTTCCAGATGTTCAAGCTGGATTTAGAAAAGGCAGAGGAACCAGAGGTCAAATTGCCAACATCCACTGGATCATGGAAAAAGCAAAAGAGTTCCAGAAAAACATCTGTTTCTGCTTTATTGACTATGGCAAAGCCTTTGACTGTGTGGATCACAATAAACTGTGGAAAATTCTGAAAGAGATGGGAATACCAGACCACCTGACCTGCCTCTTGAGAAATCTGTGTGCAGGTCAGGAAGCAACAGTTAGAACTGGACATGGAACAACAGACTGGTTCCAAATAGGAAAAGAAGTACATCAAGGCTGTATATTGTCACCCTGCTTATTTAACTTATATGCAGAGTACATCATGAGAAACACTGGGCTGGATGAAGCACAGGCTGAAATCAAGATTGCTGGGAGAAATGTCAGTAACCTCAGATATGCAGATGACACCACCGTTGTGGCAGAAAGCTAAGAAGAACTAAAGAGCCTCTGATGAAAGTGAAAATGGAGAGTGAAAAAGTTGGCTTAAAGCTCAGCTTTCTGGAAACTTAGATCATGGCATCTGGTCCCATCACTTCATGGCAAATAGATGGGGAAACAATGGAAACAGTGACAGACATTGTTTTTTGGGGCTCCAAAATCGCAGATGGTGACTGCAGCCATGAAATTAAAAGACACTTACTCCTTGGAAGAAAAGTTATGACCAAGCAAGACAGCATATTAAAAAGCAGAGACATTACTTTGCCCACAGAGGTCCGTCTAGTCAAGGCAATGGTTTTTCCAGTAGTCATGTGTGGATGTGAGAGTTGGACTATAAAGAAAGCTGAGTGCAGAAGAATTGATGCTTTTGAACTGTGGTTTTGGAAAAGACTCTTGAGAGTCCCTTGGACTTCAAGGAGATCCAACCAGTCCATCCTAAAGGAAATCAGTCCTGAATATTCATTGAAAGGACTGGTGTTGAAGCTGAAACTTCAATATTTGGCCACATGATGTGAAGAACTGACTCATTGGAAAAGACCCTTTTGCTGGGAAAGATTGAAGGTGGGAGGAGAAGGGGACAACAGAGGATGAGATGGTTGGATGGCATCACCAACTTAATGGATATGAGTTTGAGTAAACTCCGGGAGTTGATGATGAACAGGAAGGCCTGGTGTTCTGTAGTCCATGGGGTTGCAAAGAGTCGGACACAACTGAATGACTGAACTAAACTGACTGAACTGATTAACACTGCACCAACACTGGTTAATCTGAATCTGGTCTGACACTTCAGACTTCAGGCTTTTTGTTCTGCGTTAGTTTATCTTAGGAGTGGAATGACATGATCAAAGCCATAGTTCAGCTGTAGTAAGCAGTATACACCAACCAGAAGACTCGTGCCGTAATTCCTGGGTTGGGTAAGGAGAAGGAAGAGAGAGTAATTAATAAAAGTGATAGACATTAACAAGAATAAATCAAACTGAAACTATGTAATTGAAAAGTATGTTTAATTTACATGATCAAAGAGAAAAAAAAATGAAGAGACAGATGACCCCCGCAAGGACTTATTTTGAAACTTGTAATTTAAAGTGTATCAGCTAATTACTGCTCATGATAGCTCAGATTTTATCTTCCAGATTACAGCACTGGTTTTTAAAAAGTCACAGTTCTTTTCTTTTAGAAGACTCGAAATGCTGCTTTTGTCCATTTAACCATAAAACATTATTAAATATCACAGATGGAACTAGGATGCTTTTTCTCTATAATCCTCTCTGACTTTTTAAAGCTCTAATAGAAGGGACTTGAGACCCAGTTCTTCTAGCTACTGCTTGGTTTTGTACAATATAAACTTTAGTTTCCATCCAGTTTTTTGCATAACGTTTTCTCTTCCCTCAGTAGTTTACTGTTGATTTCACTCTCTACAGCATCTACAGAACAGAATCTATCCAATCAAAGTGATTTTCTTCAAGAGCCATTACAGGTAACTTCTCCAGATTCATCTTTCATTTACTCTTGCATTGGTATGAACAGTCAGACTCACTGATTCTAATATTCCTAACTAAATTATTGAAAATGTTTTAAGGATATCTAGTTTTTTAGATCAAGTAAAACTGGTCCTCAAAAAATTCCCTAATGAACATGGGCAAGTCATCTGTTACAACAAAGAAGGAAATTTTAGTAAGGAGAGAGCAAGCCTGAAGAATTCAGAGGTACTCTGGGAATCTTACTTTGCTGTTTAAGCTACCTAAGTTACTTAGTATATTGGCATAGTAAAGAGTCTAAAGAAAGAAACGAATTTTTAATTCATGGTTAATCCCTCACCCCACTCCCTGCTCTAGCTAAAGAATTCCACGTTATGTGTTCTAACTATTAGATTCTGTATGAGGCTTTCAGTCAACAAGTTAAGATTTTTTTTTTTTGCTAAACCAGTAGTCTAGTCTAATTGTTCTCATAGGCATGCCTCTGGGGTGGCTGCATGAGAATCATTTGGTCACTTTAATAAAAATACATATAGTTGACCCTTGAACAATATGAGTTTGACCTGCTCAGGTCCTCTTATATGTGTTTTTTTCTCCCACTAAGTCCATACAATACTACATATCCGAGGTTGGTTTAATCTGAAGGTGTGGGACCACAGGTGTGGAGGGTCGACTGTAGGGTCTGAGCATCTCTCCATTTTGGTAGCACAGCGAGTCCTGGAACCAGTCCCTGTGGATAACTGAGAGAGGACTATATTGTTAGTTACCACCTTAGACCTGTAAGGTTGGCATCTCCAGGGGTGTTGTCTATTCATCTATGTTTTTAGTCTGCTCCTTGGGTGAATCTGCACATTGATTTTTTGGAACCACTGGCCTCCATCATCATGCTTACTCAGAAATACTTAAAATGAACTCTAGCTGGTCTACTTAAAGAGCAATAACTTGGAAGCAAAAACTGCCTTAACTTCTCAGTAAATACTAATGTAAATAATGCTTATCTTCTTTGTTAACCTCTTAACTAAAATTCATAGTCTCTTAAGGCTTAACTATCAGGTGTGCCAAATTGCCTTAACTTAGTATCTGTGAATTTTTTGGCAGTTAACTTAGTTGTGTTCCCACAACAGCCAATAGCATTTATTTTGGGTGGTTGTCTCATTGTTTTAAAGAGGAGGCCAGAAGCAAGGCCTAGGTTTAAAACACTCCTGTTTTGTAATAGTTTGGTCAGATCTAAATTATACCTATTTAAATACATAAAATGCTCTAAAGGATTTCAAAATTTTTTTCATAAGCCCTTTTCCATGAGACTTTTTAAACCTGATCCCCATCTCCTTCCCAAGAAGCAGCATATCCTGATGAACTCTTGGAGAAGATGACTGAAACATAACTGCTCTGTTAGCATTGGGTAACCCATGTATTACTTGGGCTTCTGAGAACTGAATTGAAGCATTTAGATAAAAGGAGTGGATTCACTGACACTTCGGACCTTGTGATTGCTAGAATTTTATGGATTTCTGTTATATTCCAATACCTGTTATGCCATAGAATTCCTTCCTAGCTGCTTTCATAGTTTTTTTTTTATCGGTTACAGTTGTCAGACTTAGTTCCTATATGCCTTCTCCCAATTTTTATTTTATACATATTAGCTTTAATTTTTGTTAGGATATTGGTGCCATTGTGATTTATATAGAGTTTATCCTTTTTATTTATACTTCCCCTACTCCTTTAAGACACTGAGAGCACTTAGAATAAAAGATAGTTGTCATGATTCTGGCAGACCCATGCTCAGAGCGTTAATGTACCCTGGGCTCTTTGCCCAGGAAGCTTGCTGTTGAGTGCCTGATGGAAAATCTGGCCCCAGATTTCCAGGGCCAAGAATCTTGATAAATGAGGATGGGATTAAATGTGTAGCTTTGGTGACTAGGCCTGGAAAGGCAGTGTAGCTGGCTGCTTGGATTTGAATCTCAGCTCTACCCCTTAATTTTAGAGTGATCTTGGGTAAATTATTTAACTTTCTTTGCTTCTGCCTGATTATGAATAAAATGGGAATAGTTGTACCTATTGCACAGGGTTATTGTTAGGAGTAAATATATTAATATGTATTAAAGTGTTAAGCATAGCAATTGGCACTGCTGAGTGTTCAGTGAGAGTAATGTGTTGGGAAGGTCAGGGCCCATGTAATATAAAGTGAACAAATTGTGCCTTTTACAATTTTTTATATCTTCCTGTGTCTAGGCTGCTTCTTCTCCAGTTACTTGTAGCTCAAATGCTTGCTTGGTTACTACTGATCAGGCTTCTTCAGGATCTGAAACAGAGTTTATGACCTCAGAGACTCCTGAGGTAATAAGAAACCAATTGTCTTAATTTCTTTCTGACTTAAAGAATAGCAGAACCAGCTTAACATGTGAATTACAGGCATGATCAACTTAATGACTGAACATTTATACTTTACTAATGTTTGCTTTTTATTGATGTTGTAGTCCTGGAACTTACACAGGTAACTTTAACTTTATTGTGACTTTACCATATAAATAGACTTAATAGTGTATTAAATAGACTGAAAAGGCAAGTGTATTTCCTTTTCAGATACAATAAATTATATCTGAAATGCTAATGTAAGAAGAATGAAAATTTCTAGGTAGGGCTAGGATTAGCAATTAGTTCAAGTTTCTCATTATATTTATATTGAAGGACTCCTTAGGAGAAAAATCTTTTATACATATAACTGAAGACTCAATAACTTTATAGTGTTAATATTAGCACTGACTCAGTCAGAATGAGTTCCATTCTCTTTACGGCTAATTTTGTCAAAGCATTTTGACAGTATTATGTTTATGCTTTTGATAGTTTTTACTATGTTTGAGCAAATCCTTGAGATAGATATAGCATGATAGGTAGATTTTTAAAATTAATTTAGCAACTCAGGTTTTATTATTATTTCTTGGTTAACTATTATATAAGAATATATATTCATTATATAAGAAAATAGTTTTTATGATGTTGATTTGGTCTAAATTTAAATTAAGTGTTTGCCACCTAATGAGTCACACCTGTCTGCTTCATTACCTCATTGGGATTGTTTTTTTCCTATCTTTTTAAGTATTTGGCTTTATAATCTGTTGTATCAAGGAGTTGCTAATTCCCTTAGTTAAGAGTTATTTACATTAGCTCAGGTTTGCTTTTCTTTTTAAAGGCAGCTGACTAAGGAATCCACTACTAAGACTTTGAAACAGAAAAAAGTTAACACTGACTAAGCAACTTACCCAGGGTTTTTCTTAAACCTAATTCTTCTGTATAAGTTTGGAATAATATTAGATTCTGAACTAGAAAATATCATTACAGGGTTTGAAAGGGACTAGGTCCTCATAAAAAGTTCAACCCCTCGTCTCTTAGACTGATTAATAGTAAGATTCTCACTTAGTCAGCAAGCTGTGCAAAGCAAATACTAGTGTGCATGCTCAGCAACTGAGATTTGAAATTGTAAGCAGAAGCTATTCTTTTGCATTCCTATGTCCAAATGTCATCCTATAGGACTTGCTGACTTATGCCATCCTGGGGTTTAGTGTAAGTTAACTGCTTGTTGTATGGCAGGTGATTGGCTGATACTGCATTTCTCCTCCCTAGGCAGCAGTTTCCCCAAGCAAGCAACCGTCTTCACTAGCTTCTCCAAATCCTCCCATGTCAAAGGGCTCTGAACAGGGCTTCCAGTCACCTCCAGCAAGTAGTAGTTCAGTAACCATTAACACAGCACCCTTTCAAGCCATGCAGACAGTGAGTATAAAACATGGATGATGATTGCAGTTCATTATTCCATTTAAAAAGCTACTGTTTCTTTAATATTGGGTACTATGTGAAAAAGTTTGCCTTTTCTGTTATTCTTATTTGGACTGACAGAATTTGTGTTTGTTCAATGGAAATATTGTTTGTGGAGGGAAGAGTGTTAAATCCAAAGCCTCAATAATTTTGAATGAGTATTTTGTCAGGGCATTTACCCTTCTGAAAATTAGTGATAGGCAAAGCTGAGGAGACCCATATTAAAGAAATGAAATGTAAGTGGGAAACATAATTTTCTATAAATAGCTTAATAATACTAACAGTTACTAATATCACAGTTCTGGTATTCCACGGCATCAATACCCTGAAATACAGGACACATACTTGTGTGTTCTCTTATTGTTGAAACTTTCATTTGAGTTCATCTTCATTCATCTCATGCTGGGTTTTGGAGAATTGTTCAAGACTTGTATGGTATTTTGAATTACAATGTACTTCCCTGGTGGCTCAGATGGTAAAGCGTCTGTCTACAACGCGGGAGACCTGGGTTCAATCCCTGGGTCGGGAAGATTCCCTGGAGAAGGAAATGGCAACCCCCTCCAGTACTCTTGCCTAGACAATCCCATGGATGGAGGAGCCTGGTGCAGGCTACTGTCCATGGGGTTGCAAAGAGTCAGACATTAACTGAGCAAGTTCACTTTCTTTCTTTCTTTCTACAAGTTGTAGTTTAAAACTTCTTAAGATTATATTACAACTAAGTTTGTATATTTATTCTCTAAACTTAGAATAAATATAAAACTTCTTTAGAAGAACGCAAAGTCTTAGCCAATAAGTACTCTTCCTGATGATGCTTAATGTCCCGCTTCACGTCCTTGTGAGTGACAGTAGTGAGATGAGGCCAGTGGAATGGCAGTGGGAAGCCGACACAAGGCAGGGAGATGGGCTGGAGAATTTAGACACGTGAATTCACTAATCTTATTACTCCCTGCTTGGCCACCTAGAAAAAGCTCAGTGTCCTTGCTTTCCCTCTATGCCTGTCAATCCATCGTACACAGGTTTTTTTTAGTAAAAAAAACAAAGCTACATTGGTTTTATTAAGTTTTTCTTATTCCTAATTAAAAGCAAATATTGTTCCATTATTAAATGAAATTGAATGTCTTTACCTGACACTCAGTAACTTTTGAAGCCTGGTATAACTTGCCAGACTAGTCCCCTGGACTTGCCCTGTACATTCTTATCACAAATACTTCTTTTGCTCACGCCGGTCTGTCTTCTCTACCTGTTTGGTTCCTATTCAGTAGTACAAACTGGTTCTTATTTGTTCATTTACTCATTTATTCAACAAACAGGTAGTTACAAAGCCAGGCACTGTTCAACAATGCCTGGGTTGTAACAATGGAGAATAGATGGGTCTTTGTGCTTAAGAAGCTTATACTTTATTATGGAGGTGGGAAGGCTAGAGAGAAAAATACTCATATATATATTATATCATATGTGTATTGAGGAAAAATGGAGCAGGATAAGGGGGCTCAAGAGTAACAAAAGTGCTTTATTATACTCAGTGACCAGAGTCTGGTCAAATCACTGTCCTGCCACGTGGTAGAAATTCAGTACTGAATTTACAGGTTTTTTTCATTCATCCTCAGTTTCTGAAAAAAGTACCCCCTTCCCCTAGGAAGTTTTTATTCTCAATAAGCAGCATTATGATAATGTAATATCAGGAGAGGTAGTTTTTGAACTTGATTTAACTTCTGTCAGAAATCAAATAGGAATTTTTTTTTAACTGTGGTAAAATGTGCATAAAATTTACTGTTTTAACCATTTTAAAAGGTATAATTCTGTGGCATTAAGTACATCCACAGTGTTGTACAGCCATCACCACTGTTTTTTTCCAGAACTTTTTCATTATCCCCTTCTTCTCCCTAGCCCCTGGTTACTTGTATTCTACTTTGTCTCTATATGAGTTTGCCTATTTTTAGGTACCTCATATAAGTGGACTCATGATATTTGTCCTTTTTCTACCTGGTTTATTTCAGTTAGCATAGTATTTTCAAGGTTCATCCATCCCTGTTGTAGCATGGATCAGAATTTCATTCATTTTTATGGTGAAATAACATTCCATCGTATGCATGCATATATCACATTCTGTTTACCCTTCATCTGCTGATGGACACTTGGCTGTTTCCACCTTTTAGCTCTTATGAATAATACTGTGCACACAGGTGTGCACATCTCTCTTTGAATCTCTGCTTTCAGCTCTTTGGGTGTATGCCTAGAAGGGGAGTTGCCGGATCATACGCTAATTCTACATTTAGCTCTTTGAAGAACCACCATACTGTTCTCTACAGTCGGCTGTACCACTTGACGTTCCCATCAGCGTTGCATGAGGATTGTAATTTTACCCCACCCTCAGTTATACTTAGATTTTCTGTTTTTTTGTTTTGTGTTTAAGTAATAGTTGTCCTAACGGGTATGAAGTGGTATCTCATTGTGGTTTTGATTTATTTTTTTGTCTAGCGGCTAATGATGTTGGGCATCTTTTCATGTGCTTATTGGCCATTTATTGTCTTTGAAGAAATGTCTGTTCAAGTCCTTCGCTCATCAGACAGAAGTTTTTGAATGTTGCAGAGTTTTGCCGAATGTCATCTCTCATTATTTTCTATGAAACTTTGCAAATGACTCAGTGTACTCTGTCTTTTAAGGTATTTAATGTTAATGCACCTCTGCCTCCACGGAAAGAACAAGAAATAAAAGAATCCCCTTATTCACCTGGCTACAATCAAAGTTTTACTACAGCAAGTACACAAACACCACCCCAGTGCCAACTGCCAGCTATCCACGTAGAACAAACTGTCCTTTCTCAAGAGACTGGTAAGATCTTTGTGTAAATTTTGAAGACTTAGATGAGAGCTAATTAAATGGAAAGCAAGTCTGTAGTGACATTTGAGCGGTTCTTTCCTGACTAGTAAGCATTATCTTTTCTCCTGTTCAAGTGCTGAGAAATGCTTAATGCCTTTTCCTCTCTTTAGTTAAGTTCACCTGTTACTTTTAACGTTTGTAGAGGTAGGACTTAGATGGCTGATTTAACCTTGGAGTAGGCTTTTTAAAAATCTGATTGCTTTGATTACCATCAGAAGTGGTAGAGATGCATAAGACACTATCCAGCTGCTTTTATGAAGGCTTTGAAATCATTGTTAACTCTGTGTTATCACAGACAGATGGCTATCTGACCATTTCTCTTTTCTTCTCTCTTGAAATAGAGCATTGGTTAATGTGAAGATACATATTTAACTTATTATGCTTATTCCACTCTTTGCTTAGAGATGGGAGGCCCTTTTGGTCTTTCATGCTATTATAATAGGTACATGAAAGAGCAGGCAACTTTGTAGTCATTTCCCAATCATAAGAAGCATTTGTAGATTTTTAATGTTGGTATTTCAGACCCCTGTTGGGTTTTCTAAAACTTAAGCCTAAGCAAACAAATTAAGCATTCTGAATACTTCGTTAATTGCAAGAGGTGGTGAATGTAAATCCCTGGACCTAGCCACAGATACCTCCTTCTTTTCTCAAAACCTGTGCTGTGAAAACATAGGACGGGCAACGTACATAAAGGGTATTGTTTGTCATATGCCTTTTCAATTAAAGTATTAATAAAAGTTCACTTTCTTTTTCTCCATGAGGTGAAATATTTAGCCTTTATTTTTCCTTTGTGGTAAAAATATACATAACATAAAATTCATCATTTTAAACATTTTTTAAGTGTATAGGTTTTATGGCATTAAACAATCCAAGTTGTTGTGTGGCCCACACCACCATTCATCTCTAGAAATTTTTCATCTTCTCTATTTAACATAACTCCCCAATTCCCTTTCCTTCCAGCCCCTGGCAGCCAGCATTCTACTCTATGAATTTGCTCTAAGTACTTATCTTATATAAATGGAATCATACAATATCTGTTCTTTTGTAACTGACCTATTCCATTTACCGTAATGTCTTCAAGATTTATCCATGTTATATTGTAGAGTGTGTCAGAATTTTCTTTCTAGGGCTGAATAATATTTTATTACTTAAACATCTCTATATATACACATGCATATCTATGGCACCTATTTTTTTTTTAAAGGGAGAAAGTTGTATTAAAGGTTTGCTCTACACTGACTTCTAAGTATAAAGAATATTAAATTTTTATTACCGTTTAACTCTTGGACTCTAAAACTGTTTCCTTAAGCAGCAAGTTTTCCCGATGGAACTATTCAAGTAAGCAATGGTAGCCTTGCCTTTTACCCAGCACAGACGAATGTATTTCCCAGACCCTCTCAACCATTTGTCAATAGCCGGGGATCTGTTAGAGGATGTACTCGTGGTGGGAGATTACTAACCAATTCGTATCGGTCCCCTGGTGGTTATAAAGGTATGCTCTGAATAAAATTTAATTATACTGAATTATTTTGTCTATATATTTACTTGACTCATGCTGTTTTTACTTTACCTTGTTCCTTTGTGTTGTTTCTGTTTATAATGTCATACAGAATTCCCTATTTCTGCAAAAAAGAGTATTTCTAATATATCTTTTGTCTATAACAGAGGAACTTTTTGTATGAAAAACAGATTGATCCTGTGACTTACTGAAGTAAAAGGTTGAACATTTTGTTTTTTCCAGGAATTAATTTTGGTTTTCATATTTGAATAATTTCTTTCTTTTGTTAATTGACCTGGCTGGCTCAAAACATGTTATAGTTAAGACAATACCCATTTCCTAGTTTTTTTGTCAGAGTATACCACAGATGATAACTTTGAGAGTATAATAGTGATAGTCTTTTAAGTTAGATATGGTTCCAAGTATTCTAGTCACTGCATGATATTGGCAAAGTATGCTAGACCAAGGCTTTAACCACCATTCTTTCCCAACCCCATCTGTATCCCAGCAATAGTAAAATTCTACAGTTGGCTTATTTGAAGTCTGTGATATTTTTATAAATGTGTGTTTTATTGTGGAAATAATATTAAAGAGTTTTCTTAAAGAAGGCATAAATCTAGTGATGGCTTTATAAGATCAGTTTAACTTTTTAAGTGGTATAGAACAGACTATTTAAATTAGTGTAATTTTGCCCATTTTAATGTAAGTTGTTTATTTACTAGGTTTTGATAATTATAGAGGACCTCCTTCAATTTCCAATGGAAATTATAGCCAGCTACAGTTCCAAGCTAGAGAGTATCCTGGAACACCTTATTCCCAAAGGGTAAGAATAATTGTCATAATTGAACAATTGATGTGAAGTACAGTTGATGTGAAGCTAGTGATTAACCTATAGCAGAGTCATAATTTGTTTTGTAATGACACTTTTACTACTATGGAGAGTTGAGTTGGGAGCTTTTCTAATAACCCAAGTAGGATACATGACAACTGCCTGTTACATGGAACTTAGGAGGTCTTAAGTGTATTAGTTGCTCAGTCGTGTCTGACTCTTTGTGACCCCATGGACTATAGCCTGCCAGGCTCCTCCATCCATGGGATTCTCCAGGCAAGATCTCCACTATCCAAGAGTGGATAGTCATTTCTTCCTCCAGGGGATCTTCCTGACTCAGGGATCGAACCTGGGCCTTCTCCATTGTAGGCAGACTGTTTACCGTGTGAGCCACTAGGGAAGCACAGGAAGTGTTACGGTCTTGATTAAATTTGCATTAACTCATTTACTTCACCACTCTACAAGGGAAACTGGAGTTCAGAAACAAGTAACTTGTATAAGGTCATTCAGCAAATAAATGGTAGAAATTATATGCAAGTTTAACTCCATAGACCATAGGCTTTACTATATTGCCTACAGTTTAGCTTTTCTAGATAATCAAGTATAGGAAAGTCCTTTTTGTTAAAAGTTTAATTTTTTGGTTAATTCTTTATTTGAATAGTTCAGATATTCTTCACTGTATGTGGTAAAAGATTGATAGGAAGATGTTAGACTTTCCACTTTAACAGTCCTTGGAAACTCCTTATCTCTGATCATATCTGGATATGAATTTATACTACATTAGCATTTTAAGTTTTGAAGCTTTACAAGCCTTCAGTTATATATGTGGTATTTTACTGAGTTCTGTTGTTAATATACAAAGGATCTATACTCGAAGCACTTACAGTTACATGAGGTAAGATAGATGTCTGTACAGAGGCAGTATTGAAGAACACACTTTGGAGAACACACCATGTGACCTGAATGACTTGAGTTTGACCCTGGATCTCACCACTCCCCTCATTGTGTGACCTTTGACATGTTATATAAACTTTTTGAGCTCTAGTTCCTTAATCTTTTTTTTTTTTTTTTAAGTCACTCAGTCGTGTCTGACTCTTTGTGACCCCATGGACTGTAGCCTACCAGGCTTCTCCGTCTATGGGATTTTCCAGGCAAGAGTACTGGAGTGGGTTGCCATTTCCTTCTCCATAGTTCCTTATCTTTTAGATGGAGACTCATCAGTTTGAGTTACTTATATCTGAAGTGTTGAGGATTACTCTGAGAGAGTCTGAGGATTAAATGAAGTGATGGACATAAGTGCTTTGTATGAAAATGCCAGGCATGTATCAAGGATTCAAATACTATTATTACTTGATTGTCAATACTCTGTGTGAAGAGAATATGTTGACTAAAACAAACTTCAATAATAGCACATCTGTTCTCAGTACCAGTATTCTAGTACTTTTTGGTGCTGTTTTCGCTTTCTTATTGAGGAAACATAAGATATCAATGATAGTAGTGTTCTTGGGAAGAGGATGAGGAGTTTGGGGTAGGAATATTATTATTTTTATTATGTATTTTCTTGTCCTATTGAAACTTTTTATTACACATTAATAATTAATGACACTGTTAATTATTCTTTTCATGACTTGTACGGGGGGCTTTTATCATACTTGGGAGTCAGTTTGAAATGTTGTCTTTTGGACATTTTTTGGTAAGGATTCCAGGAAATAATATGTTCATGTGTTATAATTCTTACCAATTTCCCTGTCAAAACAAAACCCTTGACACAGTTAATAGTTGTCATCACCCTTTGGTTTATAACTAGAGAGACTGAATTAGTCTGTATTTTTGCTTTATTATGTCCTTTTGTATTGAGATGAGGCACAGAGGACCAGGCCATATTTCTGAATTTCCCTCATAACCTAGCATTGTGTCTTTTATGTAGTGTTATCTAAATGCTTTCCTGTTTTTGCAAGTGTTAACATATCTAACCTGTCAGGTTAATTAACAGATGAAGATATATGTTACTATGACCCTTGTTTTGTTTTTCTTGGTGTCATCTGAGCCCCTTTGGTTGGTTGTTGGAGAAGGCCAGATCAAAGGCTCAGAGGACTTAGTCTTACAGATTTATTTGCTAATAACTATTTTGCATTTTTTTGTGCTGAGGTAAATACTATGTGTTCATTTTAGGATAATTTCCAGCAGTGTTACAAGCGAGGAGGGACATCTGGTGGTCCTCGGGCAAATTCGAGAGGTAAGGATAATTAACTGAGGAATTTCTTTACCCAAAACGTACCTCTAGATCTTTCTTTATTCTCTGTCAAGTTCTCCCCAAAGTATGTTGTTTTCAACATTTATCTTTTGAGGTTTTTGGTTTGCTTAAATGCAGTACTGAAGACCCAAGGGAGATATATTGGACTACTAGAAAGGCTGTGGAGATCATTTGTCACTTTTAAGTGTATGTGGGTGTTGTGTATTGTTTTAAATTTGCTCAACACCAGAGCATAATTTAACCTTAGGTGCATATTCACTATACCAGCTTGGTATAGTTTTGGGTGCTGTTTCAGGATGGTGGTTGTGGAATAATGGGCACTCCTAGATAACTCTAGTGCCCCTTAGTGCATTGATAGATGGAATAAACAGAGGTTAAGACGCCATGACTTGAATAAAAGCAGGATACTTTAATACTTCTTAAAATGTGAAGGTACAATTAAAAGATTCAGTGTAACTGAGAAAATGAAGATTAACTTTGTCACAAGAAAAAAGAAGCTTTTTCTTTTAAGAAAGTAGCCACTATTCACATTATCTTTGCCTTCTATCTGAGCAGTGTTTTTGTATACTACTGAAAACATTAAAATTTTATGAAATCACATTAACTTAGAAATAAAGATAAGCATTTATTATGGAACTTAGTACCATAAGAAAATGTTTGAGTGTCTAGTTCCAAAAGTTGCTTCTTTTATGTAATCTCAGTTTTCTTGAGTCCTTCTCTGTTAGATAACTTGGAGGTTTATCACTGAGGAATTAATAACTCAGAAATATGGGCGAAAGATAAAGAATAGAGTGTTCATTCACATCTGGGTTTTACACTTTGCCTGCTGTAACTAGTGTTAAGTTATCCAACCTTTTGGGGTCCTCATTTTCTTAATATTAAAAAATAAAGCTACTGGACAAAATCATCTAGATCCTTTATGGCTTTAGAATAGTACTATACAAACCTATTGTCAGAGAAATCTAGAAAAGTATACTGTAGCTCTACTTTATTGCTTTTTAAAAAACTTACTATAAAATGTATTTTTATCTGTGTTTCAGTAGCCAACTAATGTTAAATATTGTGTTCAAAGCTAACTGCTTCATTATGAGAAACTCACTGTTGCTAATAAAACAGCAGGGTGGAGTGATTCTTCTCAGGTGAGCAGCCCAGAAAGAGACAACGAAACCTTTAACAGTGGTGACTCTGGACAAGGAGACTCCCGTAGCATGACCCCTGTGGATGTGCCAGTGACAAACCCAGCAGCCACCATACTGCCAGTACACGTGTACCCCCTGCCTCAGCAGATGCGTGTTGCCTTCTCAGCAGCCAGAACCTCTAATCTTGCCCCTGGGACTTTAGACCAACCTATTGTGTTTGATCTTCTTCTGAACAACTTGGGAGAAACTTTTGATCTTCAGCTTGGTAGATTTAATTGCCCAGTGAATGGCACTTATGTTTTCATTTTTCATATGCTAAAGCTGGCAGTGAATGTGCCACTGTATGTCAACCTCATGAAGAATGAAGAGGTCTTGGTATCTGCCTATGCCAATGATGGTGCTCCAGACCACGAAACTGCTAGCAATCACGCAATTCTTCAGCTCTTCCAGGGAGACCAGATATGGTTACGTTTGCACAGAGGAGCAATTTATGGAAGTAGCTGGAAATATTCTACATTTTCAGGCTATCTGCTTTACCAAGATTGAAAGTCAGTACAGAATCGACAGTGAAAGGATATGGTGTTCTAATTAGTGGGAATAATGAAAAGTAGTTCTTGCCCTTGTGACTGATTGGTTAAGGAAAATGTTTTCATTCCTAGAAGGAGGAGGAGGTCCTTACTTTTTGTTTTCCTCCTCATGGTGAAAAATTTCAAGCTGAATGACAATTAGCACTAATCTGGCACTTTATAAATTGTGATGTAGCCTCGCTAGTCAAGCTGTGAATGTATATTGTTTGCACTTAATCCTTAACTGTATTAATGTTCAGCTTACTAAACTAACTGCCTCACGTTCAGGCAAATTATAATGCCTTGTTGTGCCTCAATAAAAAAGTTACCTGCATCTTCAGTGTTCTTATTTGATTAAACATTTAGTTAAGAGGTAAGATGTTTAGTTTTTAGTGTTCATCACTGATAACTCTTGGATGGGAATCTTCATGGGTTCATACTGTTTATTTTATTTATTTATTTCTTCTTTTTTTTTTTACTTTACAATATTGTATTGGTTTTGCCATACATCAACATGCATCCGCCACAGGTGTACACGTGTTCCCAATCCCAATCATACTGTTTATTTTAAAATAAGCCTTTTATTTATGAGAGCTCCTTTGAGTTACTTTTCTGTTATTATATATATCATTCATCAAAATATTTCATCTGTTTTCCACTGCCTAAATCACATATTCTCCTTGAAGTTATTTTGTAGTAGAGTGTGTTATCCTTTATTTAGCTGTCTTCAAGTTCCTACCATATGAATACAAAATAGAGCAGGAGATACATAGATAATACTACTGGTCCACTGTCAATAAGGCTATGCTTTTTCGTGGATTCTTAATTTGAGTAGGTGAAATATTTAGTCATCAAAAAGCACACATCGGTCTGTGGTCAGGCAGTGCTGTGTTGGAGTGCTGCTTTTGCCACTTAGTAACTGATCTTGGGCAAGTTATACATCTTAAGATTTTTTAAAAGACCATTTCCCAAGATGTAAAATGGGCATGATAGATCAGCCTCATAGGGCAGTTGTAAATTTCAGCTAAACAGTTTAATGCATCTAAAAGACTTAATACAGTAACTGACACTTAAGCATTTAATAAACGTTAGGTGCTGTAATTGTGTTTTTCTCATTCTGAAAACTTTTGGGTTCTGCATGTGTATATACTGTCTTGCATGCAGTATAGCCAGAGTTTAGTGTCCATCTGGGCATACATCATCACAGATCTTGATTTGTTTGTAAATGTTTCTCACTAATAGGAACTTGATAATATTTCTCAGTGACTTTAAAGAATAGTTTTTTAAAATAAACATTTTGATTGCATATGCTAGGGTTTATTAAGGGTCAGAGAAAGGGCATTCTTACTTTGCAACCAAGCAAGTCACTTGCTGAGGTAGAAAGTTCTTGTTCTGATCCTTCACTCACTCTGTTGTTAAATAATCTCAGGAAGATGGTATAAGAGCATTAAATCATTATGGTTAATGTTTTTGAGCTCGGTGTGGGTTTAGCAATTAAATCCTATGTGGTGTTAAATGTTAGTATAGTGCTCTCAAGATAGAGGATGTAATGTGATTCACTATTTAACAGAACTTTTCAACACATGATGTACTTTGTGAGTTAAAGATACCAGTATTCCAGTTAGTTCATGGCTTTTATGTCCAGAACACAAACTGAAAAGTATACAGGGAAGCCCAAGAATACTGGAGTGGGTAGCCTATTCCTTCTCCAGTGGATCTTCCCAACCCAGGAATTGAACTGACGTCTTCTGCATTGCAAGTGGATTCTTTACCAACTGAGCTATGAGGGAAGCCCCTGTATAGGAAAGCAGAAATATGATTAAATGATTGAGTGGAAAACTTGATGTTTAATAACAGTTGATCAAGTTCAGTGAGGCCTTTCTCAGTCCTTTTTAGCCACTATTTTCTGCTGCATTAGGGTCTTTAGTTTAGTTTTTTATCCAGCACCCAATCAATGTTTATTTAAAATATTGTGAATGACTTTATATTTTTTAAGATAAGTGTCCAACAAGAAGAGATTCATTACCTAGGATATCCCCTCATGAAACTCATGTTTTAGGAGAGTATTTTAAATGAAATACTATTTTTCTAAGTATAAAGATAATGAACTAGAAAATTAATAATTCTTAGACTTAAGGAATGGATGAACAAGATCTTTCATTCTGAAGCACTATAACTTTTGAAGATACAGTTCTTCTGGAATCTTTAAGTAAAAGTCCAGATGTCTTTACAGAAAGATGTACGTAAGCAGATTTTAGATACCTTTGCAAGAGATGGTGGGATCCATAGATATGCAAAAGCACATTTAGGGACCTTGTATAAGGAACTTATATTTTACTGAGAGGATCTTGTGGGTATGACAGGTGGAAAGGCATTCCATAAAGTTACAATATATCTCTGAATATATAGATTGTTACTTGTCTTACTGGAGATAGAGATAGGGGAGGTGGTTTTTCTATTTTGTATAGATTTTCTATAAATTTGCCTTGAGGTTTTTTTTTTTTTTCCACTTTAAATCTTTTAGTCTTTTGTTAAATGAATTTTCCCTTAAGAATTGTGAGTAACTGACTCCTATCTCCTCTAAAGTTATTTAGGGAGTAAATACAGATATTTAAAGCAGGAAATATTTTTGAGAGGTTTGTTCACTTGCCTCCCATACCAAGTATCTTGTCAACCATTCCATTTTTAAATTGAAACTTTCTAAACTCCACCCTAGAGGCTCAGTGGTAAAGAAACCGCCTGCAATGTAGGAAATGTGGGTTCAGTCCCTGGGTGGGAAGATCCCCTCGAGAGGGGAATGGCTACCCGCTCCAGTGTTCTTGCCTGGAGAATTCCATGGACAGAGAAGCCTAGTGGGCTACAGTCTAGGGGGTAGCAAAGAGCGACATGACTGAGTGACTGAGCATGCTTGCGCACGTACACAAACTCTGTGATAGCTACAATTTTACAGTGCTTTGACATCACATACTGTGTTTTTATACTTTAATCTTCCCTGTTTGCAAAATTTTCTTTCTTATTGACTGATGTTCTATTGTGATCTTTGTGATGATACTTTATATGTATTTTATAAGGTGAAATAATTTTTGGCATGTAGACTAAAGGTTTTTTCACATGAATTCCACTCTGCTCCCATGACAAACACTTTATTTTGATGAAAGATTTTTGAGTTGTTTCTCTAGGTCCTCCACTTGGTAATGTATCTCAGGGGTATTTTTAATGGTCACTTCAATGATTAGGTCATACCTTTAATCCTCACTTTGCAGCTTTTGGCGAGTGTTGACAAACTGATAGGGACAGCTCACTTGCTACCACAGCAAGATTCTAAATGCCAGATGATAAAATAGTTACCCATTTTCAGTATCAGGAAGCCTTGGGCTCACTAATTGTAAGTTTTGTAAGCATTATTATTTTATTTCAAGGGCATTATGCTTTGAAATAAGTGATTAATTTAGTCTTTCAAATAGCTGGCTTATCTGATTTGTACCTGACTCAGGGGCTACAAAGATGAATGCTCAGACACATCAGTAACAGTTTTATCCATTTCATCTGCTGAGAGCAAATCTCTGAGTTATTTCTCTGATTTCTGTCACACTTCTGTTTTTCCTGATCTGTATCTGGAAATTTGACTATTCCAAAGTTAAACCTCATTGGACTGGTTATTTAATCTTCTCATCTTTTCTCTTGTTTCTAAGTTTCACTTCCTGGAAGATTTCCTTGATTTTGTCTTCTGACATTTTTACAGAGTTTTAAATTTCTGGTATGTTAACTTTTTAAGTATACTTCTGTTATCTTGAATGTTCCTTACATGTGTAGTCTATTCGTTTTAAGATTGCATTATTGTCTAATTCTGAGAATAGTTTTTCTCTTTAAGTTTTCTTCCCTTTGTAGTCTATTTCCTACACTTTCTGTTTGTCCTAATCTCTTATCTGGGGTGTTACATTTGATCAGAATCTTGTGATTATTGGTTGAGTATTCATATTTAAGAAGTGGTACCTAAAAGTGATTGGAAGCTTTGAATGCAGAGGTGGGGCTTCTTAAGACTTTTGAGTTCATAGTAGCATGATTTTTGTGGAGAGAACAGCAGTGTGGAAGTAGGGAGGAGCTGTCTAACACTGAAGCTGTAAAAGATGGATAAATTTGACATGTAGAATTTATTCCCCTTAAAGTTCTGTTAGGGAAAATAATGTCAAAAGACAAATGACCGCCTGCAGGGGGAGAAAATCAAGAAAAAGATGGCCAACAGAATTGAACACTCAGTTCATATATACTTTAAAAAAATCAGTAAGCATATATAAAGTTTTAAAGTGCATCTTTTGGCAAGCATGTGGGAAAACAGGCACTCGTACTGTAGATGATAACAAAATGAGTACTTTTTGGAAAGATAAAGTATATGCTTTCTGACGCAGAAATTCCACTACTAGTAATTTACAAATAGTTTTGGAATTACGCTGAGATACAGCATTCATTATAACAGCAAAACTGGAGAAATAACCTAGATGTCCATCAGTAGGAATTGGTTAAGTCAGAAAAGACTATCCTGCAGTATGTACAAAATGTGATAGTGTTGGCTCTAAGGAAAAGGGGTTGGTTAGGAGGTATTTTTCATTCTGCATATTACTATAGAACTTTAAATGTACATGTCACTTTTTTGTTAAAAACTTTAAAGATAAAATGTCAGATTGCTATGGTACTTACCCTGTCTTGTTTTTGCTTGGATAGAGCTTGAGGGTCTGCTTTAATTATCATTAAGCCTGGGATAACACATGGAAGAATTTTACTATAAAAACCTTTCACCTTTCACTAATATTTGTATTTCACTTCATGATTTAGACTACTCTCATTTGTGTAATCTTATTTGATCTTCATAGTGGTCCTGGTGAGGCAGATACTTTTTTAGGAGATAAGAAAATTGGGACAGCTGGAGATTGACTTTCTAAGGCCACTAGCAGAAGTGCCCCCGCCAGGCTTTGAGTCCAAGTACAGTGGCGGCCCTTCCTATTGTTTGTGTTGCTTTTCTTTAGTTCTCAGGTGTGGTTTCCTTGTATTTTCCATTGCTTTTCTTTTTCTTTTCTTTTTGCACACAATTATTTTAGAGGTACTACTCAGCTTTTTTACTAGGGCAGACTAAACACTGTGAACTGGATACACTGAGGCTGTCATAAGTTACCATTTTTCATATGTCCTGATTTTGAACAGGATGACTCCATTTCCAATATGAAATGTGGAAAGTCTGAGGAAACGAAGAAACAGAAGACTTTGAGGGAAAAAACTGATTTGAAAGTACAAATTTCAAAAAAAAAAAAAAAGAAAGTACAAATTTCATCTTCAGCCTTAGTTAATACCACTCTTTTTAGTTTCTCTGCCTCCCACCACTACTATCATTTTAGTTTCTTGGAGATGGAAATTTCTGGCTTCTGATCCAAAACTTCCTAACCCTCTATTGCTGCTGCTGCTGCTAAGTCACTTCAGTCGTGTCCGGCTCTGTGCGACCCCATAGACGGCAGCCCACCAGGCTCCCCTGTCCCTGGGATTCTCCAGGCAAGAACACTGGAGTGGGTTGCCATTTCCTTCTCCAATGCATGAAAGTGAAAAGTGAAAGTGAAGTCGCTCAGTCATGGCTGACTCTTAGCGACCCCACGGACCGCAGCCTACCAGGCTCCTCCGTCCATGGGATTTTCCAGGCAAGAGTACTGGAGTGGGGGTGCCGTTGCCTTCTCCGAACCCTCTATTACTTTAGCTTATAAATACTGATTTTTTATCAGTATTATCAGTATCAGGTCGGATGGCATCATTGACTCAATGGACATGTCCAAACTCCAGGATATGGTGAAGGACAGGGAAGCCTGGTGTGTTGTCCATGGAGTCACAGAGAGTCAGACACGACTAAGTGACTAAACAACAACAATAGATTTTTATGTTTTAAAAAATTTTGTTTTTAAAAAATTATTCTTTAACTGAGAGGTCTGTGAGATTCTTCTAAAAAACTCTACTCAGGGCTTTTGGTTACATATGACAGTTCAAAGGAAAGGACCATGCCACTGACTTTATTATACTAACAATACTGAAGATCTTATATTTATGAGATGTGTGTATGTACTGTTGCCTGTATTTCAGGTGCTATGATGTAGAGTTCAGCCAATAGAGACCCTTTTGAAGTAGAGGCATTTAGTCAAAAAATTTATCATACTCACAGATCATTTGAATGATTTAAGATTATTTAAGAGATCATGTAACTTACAGATAGAGATTCTTGTGCATTGGGTTTTAACTCCCATTTTTGTCTTTACCATATGGATGAGACTCAATCCTGCTAACAGACTTGCTGCTAACATAGCAGATGAGCTGCTGCCAACAGATGGGGAGGACAGCTGTGTGATATTACATTTAGATGACTGAAATGTTAAATCTTAAAAAAAGGCCACAGTGGTAGTGCTTGGAGTGAAAATTGCTTTCCATAACTTGAGCTGTAATCATGCCAGTTATCCTCTATAGCTGTATTTCTAGGATGTCGTCATCTACTTCTATGGTGTCAACTAACTTACATACACACATGACTCACGGTTCTCTTTACTCCTTCTTGTAACCACCTCCCCGCACCCCCCCTCCCCGCCATAACTTCCTCTTTCTCACCCAGCTATTCTGTGAGGTCCAGATGTCAATTTCCAGATGTCACTGGAAATCTCTACCTGTATAACCCATAAGCACCTCTAGTTCAACATGTCCAAAGACAAATTCATCTTTCCTCCAAAATACAGGACTCTTCCCATTTTCCCAAAGGTCATCAAATCTTGATGCTCTATAATAATTTTTGACTTCCTTTTTGTTACTTTGTGGATCTAATCAGTCACAAATTTCTGTTGTTTCTGTGAAATGTCTCGTATCTGTCCTATCTTCTTTATTCTTACTGTGTATATCCTGTTTCAGATGCCTTCTTTCTCACACATTCACTCATTTATTCACTCAACCAATATTTACTAATTGCTTATTATGTGTCAGGCATAGTATGGAACTATGTCTCATTTATCAAAGGATGAATAAGGTCTCCCCTCTCCTTAACAGAATACAATGATAATTAATACTGAGCATTAGCATGGGCAATGTACTTACCTCATTCAGTCTTCACAGTAGCTTTTGGAAACAGATGAGCAAACAGGCCCAGAAAGGTGAGGCAATATGCAAACTACAATGAGAAAATACAGCTCACTCAAATTCTGTCTTAAGGTGAATGTGTTAATTTATACAGACATACTCTCATATTGTACATAGTAGTAAAAAAGAGGGAACTTGTAAACAACGAACCATTTATAAGCTAAAGATATAGTTTAGGGAAAGCTACTTTAAAACACTTGTAAAGAAATAGGTGTTTATGGGTTTTTTTGTGTGTGTTTTATTTTTGTCTCAGAATCTGACAGCATTATTTTTTAGTAACTTGTCTTCACTGCATCTTTTCAAAGCATACACAGTTTTCATGGGAACATCATCTCTTTCTTTATATATTTTGTAACTTAAAATTATTTTGAGATAATTGTAGATTCTCATGTAGTTGTAAGAAATAATACAGATGGATCCTGTGTACCCTTTATTCAGTTTCCTTCAAAAGTAACATCTTGCAAAACTGTGATGTTAATATCACAACTAGGATAATGAGGTTGATGCAGTTAAGACACAGATTATTTCCATTTGCACAGTAATCCCTCATATTGCCCTTCCATATTAACATACACTTCCCTCTTGTAGCCATCCCCACTTGAATCCCTCAGAAGCCCCGATCTGTTCTTAATTATTTTATGAATGTCTCTGCGCACCAGGACCCAGGAGAAAGGAGCAGTGACCCCACAAGGGACTGACCCAGACTTGCCTGTGAGTGTCCAGGAGTCTCCTGCAGAGTCATGGGTCAGCAGTGCCCTGCTACAGGGTTGGGGGCACTGAGTGCAGCAGTGCCCGCATGGGATCTTTTGAAAGAGGTCACCATTTTCTTCATTACCTCCACCATAGTTCGGTCAATAATCAAAGAATAGGGAGGGAACACAGCCCTGCCCATCAAAGAAAATTGGATTAAAGATTTACTGAGCATGCCCCCCCTCCGCATTAGAACAAAACCCAGTTTCCCCCACAGACAGTCTCTTGTTCATAAGGCCCTTATCCTTATGAGGGCAGACAGAATGAAAACCACAATCACAGACAACTAATCAAACTGATTACGTGGACCACAGCCTTGTCTTAATGAAACTAGGAGCCATGCTGTGTAGGGCCACCCAAGACGTATGGGTCATGCTGGAGACATCTCACAAAATGTGGTCCACTGGAGAATGGAATGGCAAAGCACTTCAGTATTCTTGCTTTGAGAATCTCATGAACAGTATGAAAAGGCAAAAAGATAACAAAACTGAAAGATGAATTCTCCAGGTCAGTAGGTGCCCAATATGCTATGGAGAAGAGTAGAGAAATAACTCCAAAAACAATGAAGAGACAGAGCCAAAGCAAAAACAACGCCCAGTTGTTGATGTGACTGGTGATGGAAGTAAAGTCTGATGTTGTAAAGAACAACACTACTTAGGAATCTGGAATGTTAGGTCCATGAATCAAGGTAAATGGAAGTGGTCTAACAGGAGATGGAAAGAGTGAACATTGACATTTTAGGAATCAGTGAACTAAAATGGATTGGAATGGGTGAATTTAACTCAGATGACCATGATATCTACTACTGTGGGCAAGAATCCCTTGGAAGAAATGGAGTAGCGCTCATAATCACCAAAAGAGTCCTAAATGCAGTTCTTGGGTGCAATCTCAAAAACCACAGAATGATCTCTGTCTGTTTCCAAGGCAGACCATTCAATATCACAGTAATCCAAGTCTATGCCCCAACCAGTAATGCTGAAGAAGCTGAAGTTGAATGGTTCTATGAAGACCTACAGGACCTTCTAGAACTAACACCCCAAAAAGATGTCCTTTTCATCATTGGGGACTGGAATGAAAAAGTAGGAAGTCAAGAAACACCTGGAGTAACAGGCAAATTTGGCCTTGGAGTACAAAATGAGCAGGTCAAAGGCTAACAGACTTTTGCCGAGAGAATGCACTGTTGATAGCAAACATCCTCTTCCAACAACACGAGAAGACTCTACACATGGACATCACCTGATGGGCAATACTGATATCAGATTGATATATTCTTTGCAGCCAAAGATGGAAAAGCTCTACACAGTCAGCAAAAACAAGACTGGGAGCTGACTGTGGCTCAGATCATGAACTTATTGCCAAATTCAGACTTAAATTGAAGAAAGTAGGGAAACCACTAGAGCACTCAAGTATGACCTAAATCATATCCCTTATGATTATACAGTGGAAGTGGCAAATAAATTCAAGGGATTAGATATGATATTGTCTGAAGAACTATGGACTGAGGTTCGTGACATGTACAGGCAGCAATCAAGACAATCCCCAAGAAAAATTCAAAAAGGCAAAATGGTTGTCTGAGGAGGCCTTACAAATAGTTGAGAAAAGAAGCTAAAGGCAAAGGAGAAAAGAAAGATATACCTATTTGAATGCAGAGTTCCAGTAAGGAGTAGATAAAAGAGATAAAAAAAGCCTTCCTCAGTGATCAGTGCAAAGAAATAGAAGAAAACAATTGAATAGGAAAGACTAAATATCTCTTCAAGAAAATGAGAGATAACAAAGCAGCATTTCGTGCAAAGATGGGCACAATAAAGAACAGAATGGTATGGACCTAACAGAAACAAGATATTAAGAAGAGGTGGCAAGAATACACAGAAGAACTATACAAAAAAGATCTTCATGATCCAGATCACCGTGATGGTGTGATCACCCACTTAAAGCCAGACATACTGGAATGTGATGTCAAGTGGGCCGTAGGAAGCATTACTATGAACAAAGCTAGTGGAGGTGATGGAATTCCAGTTGAGCTATTTCAAATCCTAATAGATGATGCTGTGAAAGTGTTGCACTCAATGTGTCAGCAAATTTGGAAAACTCAGCAATGGCCACAGGACTGGAAAAGGTCAGTTTTAATTCCAATCCCAAAGAAAGGCAATGCCAAAGAATGCTCAAACTACCACACAATTGCACTCATCTCATATGCTAGCAAAGAAATGCTGAAAATTCTCCAAGCCAGGCTTCAACAGTACTTGACCCGTGAACTTCCAGATGTTCAAGCTGGATTTATTTATTTATTTATTTATTTATTTTCAAGCTGGATTTAGAAAAGACAGAGGAACCAGAGATCAAATTGTCAGCATCCGTTGGATCGTTGAAAGAGCAGGAGAGTTCCAGAAAAACATCTACTTCTGCTTTATTGACTATGCCAAAGCTTTTGACTGTGTGGATCAAGACAAACTATGGAGAATTCTGAAAGAGATGGGAATACCAGACCACCTGACTTGCCTCCTGAGAAATCTGTACATAGGTCAAGAAGCAGTAATTAGAACTGGTTGTGGAACAACAGACCGGTTCCAAATAGGGAAAGGAGTATGTCAAGGCTGTATATTGTCACCCTGCTTATTTAACTTCTATGCAGAGTACATCATACAAAATGCCAGGCTGGAGGAAGCACAAGCTGGAATCAAGATTGCTGGGAGAAATATCAATAACCTCAGATATGCAGAGGACACCAATCTTATGGCAGAAAGGGAAGAAGAACTAAAGAGCCTCTTGATGATAGTGAAAGAAGAGTGAAAAAGTTGGCTTAAAACTCAACATTCAGAAAACTAAAATCATGGCATCTGGTCCCATCACTTTATGGCAAATAATGGAAACAATGGAAACAATGAGAGACTTTATTTTCTTGGGCTCCAAAATCACTGCAGATGGTGACTGCAGCCATGAAATTAAAAGATGCTTTCTCCTTGGAAGAAAAACTATGACCAACCTAGATAGCATATTAAAAAGCAGAGACATTACTTTGCCAACCAAAGTCCATCTAGTCAAACCTATGGTTTTTCCAGTTGTCATATATGGATGTGAGATTTGGAGTATAAAGAAAGCTGAGCACCAAAGAATTGATGCTTTTGAACTGTAGTGTTGGAGAAGACTCTTGAGAATCCCTTGGATTGCAAAGAGATCCAACCAGTCCATCCTAAAGGAGATCAGTCCTGGGTGTTCATTGGAAGGACTGATGCTGAAGCCGAAACTCCACTACTTTGGCCACCTGATGTGAAGAACTGACTCATTTGAAAAGACCCTGAAGCTGGGAAAGATTGAAGGCAGGAGGAGAAGGGGACAACTGTTGGGGGCCGGCATGAGGCACTCCGCCCATGGCAAAGGTCATGAGGAAGGAGGCTCGACATACGCAAAGGCGGGATCGAGCCTCAGGAGTCCCCCTGGAAATCCTCAAGCATCTACCCCCATAACCAGAGCCTGCCTACTTTACTACTTTGTGCTCTCACCTACACCTCTGACTTTACGGGGGGCTGTCCCCCACCACCTCTTTCGGAGAAGGAGTTAACTTAAAGCTCCAGTTGATAAAAACCCCTGGGCGTGACAAGAGTGTTTTAACCTACAAACTCCTCTGAAGGTTCTCTAGCCTGCCTGACAGGCTTGTCCGGCCACATGTGATTGCTCACAGCCTCCCAACCATGAGAGGCACAAGATGCTTTAAACCTTCTAAAAACAGGTTCCTTAGAAAAGTTAGAAAATTATTAGTATAAGTATAATGGGCTGATTAGAAATCATATTGGTGAAGGGTTTTTCATTTGTTGAGCCAATGTTTACTGCTAAGTCTCCACATCCCCTGCCCTTATACACATTAATGAATATATAGAAGAAATAAGTATTAACCTTTGATATTAATCACGTTAGACCTTAGGCTAAGTAAATTCTTTCCTTAACTAAAACCCACTACACCCTCACCCTATAGGAATGTAACTTTATTTGGGTGGCGTCTGTTTTAAGAATAATCACCCCTGGAGAAATAAGTGTCCTGGTTGACTGACCGCTGTCACAAGGAGAGGGTCGTAAATTGTCAGCAGGCCCCCTGGCCAGAAGATGATGTAACACCCCTAAGACCTCTGTATACATTTGTATGAAGCACCTGACTTTGATAAAAGTCAGGACTGCTGACCCCACGTGACTTTTGCATAACACCTCAGTGTATAAAAGTAGACCATGGAAAATAAAGAATGGGGATCAGTTCCTCGAAAGACTGGTCTCCCCATGTCTCTCTCTCTCTCTCTCACTCTGGTTGAGTCTCCATCTGGAGCGCGGAACCCACCATGCTTACTAATTATGCCTGGGCTTCTAAGATCCGACCGGGGAGGCCTCAGTGTCTCCTCTCCTCCGGGAGAACGGAAGGACGCCTGCGGCCTACGTAAGTGGTGCAAGCTTCTTGTCTTGAAGTTTTATTGGTCCCCCGCGTAAACCAAGCTACTCAGCCTCTTTTCTCCACTGAATTTTCCTACTGAGCTATCCTCATCTTATTATTCTTTATATCCTTAATTAACGTTTAATTAAGCAGTTGTTCCCCGACCCTCGCCTAGCCGTCTCTCCTTCGAATACCCTGGATCAGCTGGGGCTGGACCCCGGCAGACAACAGAGGATGAGATGATTGGATGCATCACTAACTCGATGGGCATGAGTTTGAGCAAGCTCCGGGAGTTGGTCAAGGACAGGGAAGCCTGATGTGCTGTAGTCCATGGGGTCGCAAGGAGTCGGGCCCTACTGAGGGACTAAACTGAATTGAACTGATATTTAAAAAATATATAAATATCAAAGAGTATGTAACCTTTTGGGATTGGCTTTTTTTCACTTGGCATAATTCTCATCTAGGATTCATTGAGTATGTTGTTGCCTGTATTATTCCTTTCTACTGCTCAGTAGTATTCCCGTGGTATAAATGTGCCAGATTGTTTAACCACTGTTTTCCAGAGAGGCTGTACCATTTAAAACTCCAGCCAACAACGTATGAGTGATCCAGTTTCTCTGTATTCTCAGTAGTATTTAGTTGTGTTATACAAAGATACCATATATATATGTATATATGTGTGTATATATGTGTGTGTGTGTGTATATATATATATATATATAGTACAGTGTTGGATACCACTGAGAGGTTTTAAGATGAGAACTAAAACTGTATCTTGCATATATCAAGTGCACATACCTTAGATAGTAACTAAGGGATTAGTGTTCATTTTTTGTTGGCAGTTTTAGTGGTAGAAATGAAGGCAGAAGCCTAGGAATAACTGATTGAAGCAAAGTAAGGAAGCAGAGACAAGGAATGAATATCATTCTTTGGAAAAGGATGAACAATAGACAGTATTATTGCAAAAAAGACTATTTTTAACCAGGGGAAATATTTTTAGGCTGAGGTTGAATCAGTGGAGAGAAAGAGGTTGAAAATAGAGGAAAAATGTTTCACAAATTTTCAACCATAAGTGTAATAATACTCAATTCATTTTAATGAAAAATATATAGAATAGAGATTTGTGGAGCAAGGTCCCAGGGGAATGGGAGATTAGGTTCAGATTGGAGGCAAGGAGGTGTAAAGCAGGGTAAAGTGAAAGTGAAGTTGCTCAGTCATGTCTGACTCTTTGCGACCCCATGGACTGTACCCTGCCAGGCTCCTCCGTCCATTGCATTTTCCAGGCAAGAATACTGGAGTGGGTTGCCATTTTCTTCTCCAGGGGACGTTCCCCACCCAGGGACTGAACCCCGGTTTTGCTGCACTGCAGGCAGACTCTTAACTGTTTGAGCTACCAGGGAAACCTGGTAAACAGGCTTAAAGCAGGGTAAACAGATTAATTTGTGTTTCAGTGATTGAGCCTGGTGATTTTGTTCATCTTTGCAGGGCTC
Source organism: Bubalus bubalis (assembly GCF_019923935.1). NCBI lineage: Eukaryota > Metazoa > Chordata > Mammalia > Artiodactyla > Bovidae > Bubalus > Bubalus bubalis. Next base: position 41,005,290 of record NC_059160.1, on the reverse strand, counting down.
TGTGGAAAGAGAGGGAATTTGAGAAGAGTCTTGAGGGTTGGAACAGTTGCTGAAGTGATGCTGAGCAAAGGAAAGGAACAGGATTTTGGGGCCTAAGGAAAGAACACACATTTTTAACAGTAACAGTTTTCACATTGGGTCAAGGGTAGACTTGAGAAAGGATTGAAAAGTGATTGAGTTGGAAAATAGGTGTAAAGTAATTAAGGGAGACAGAGACGGAAGAGAAGTTCTTAAACTAAAAACAAGATATTGGAGTTAAGATTCCAGAGGTCAAGGAGTTTTAGATTCATGAAGTCCAAGAAAGTAGGATAAGGAAATAGTGTGAAGATGAAAGGCACTATGTTTCATAAAACCTTGAGTGGTAAGGAGTTTGTAGTTTGTATTTTATCTTGATATTGATGAGAAGTCATCAAGGAAGGAACATGACAGTATTAATCTGTAAGAAACACTACCCTATGGAAATTCAGAGAATGGGCAAAACTGGAAGCAACCATATTAGGCACTTTTGCACCCAGCTGCAGGATGTGGTCCCATTTACAGCCCCTGTAGAGGGGAAAGTGATCAGGCTGCTAAGTTGTCTACCACAAAATTTCTACCTTCTTGATTGAACCCAGTTAACGGAACCATTTTGCTTCAATTATCTACTCTGGGAAAGATCACACCTCTTCAGATGTATTTTGCCCACAATCATCTTTACAAGTGTAATTAAACTTTTTCAGAGTAACCTCAGGAACAACTAGCTCCTTAATATTTTTATGCCATTGAAATTTGGGGGCCAGATATGGCCACAGTGGGTGGAGACAGCATGACGTTTCTTGCCTTTCACTACTTTTCTGAGAAGATTTGGAAATTTTTCAGAAACTTTCAGTTCAGTTCAGTCACTCAGTCATGTCCAACTCTTTGCAACCTCATGAATCGCAGCACACCAGGCCTCCCTGTCCATCACCAACTCCCGGAGTTAACTGAGACTCACGTCCATCGAGTCAGTGATGCCATCCAGTCATCTCATCCTCTGTCGTCCCCTTCTCCTCCTGCCCCCAGTCCCTCCCAGCATCAGAGTCTTTTCCAATGAGTCAACTCTTCGCATGAGGTGGCCAAAGTACTGGAGTTTCAACTTCAGCATCATTCCTTCCAAAGAAATCCCAGGGCTGATCTCCTTCAGAATGGACTGGTTGCATCTCCTTGCAGTCCAAGGGACTCGCAAGAGTCTTCTCCAACACCACAGTTCAAAAGCATCAATTCTTTGGTGCTCAGCCTTCTTCACCGTCCAACTCTCATATCCATACATGACCACTGGAAAAACCATAGCCTTGACTAGACAGACCTTTGTGGGCAAAGTAATGTCTCTGCTTTTGAATATGCTATCTAGGTTGGTCATAACTTTCCTTCCAAGGAGTAAGCGTCTTTTAATTTCATGGCTGCAGTCACCATCTGCAGTGATTTTGGAGCCCCCCAAAATAAAATCTGACACTGTTTCCACTGTTTCCCCATCTATTTCCCATGAAGTGATGGGACCGGATGCCATGATCTTCATCTTCTGAATGTTGAGCTTTAAGCCAACTTTTTCACTCTCCACTTTCACCTTCCTCAAGAGGCTTTTGAGTTCCTCTTCACTTTCTGCCATAAGGGTGGTGTCATCTGCATATCTGAGGTTATTGATATTTCTCCCGGAAATCTTGATTCCAGCTTGTATTTCTTCCAGTCCAGAGTTTCTCATGATGTACTCTGCATATAAGTTAAATAAGCAGGGTGACAATATACAGCCTTGACTAGGCATATAGTTTCTCTGATCTGGAACAGTTACTTTATGTATATTTGTTTATATTTTTCTCTTCTATCACACTGTGAGTTCCTTCATAGTAACCTGCATTGAATTAGTTTTGTTATAATGTGGTACCTAAGTATCTTGGTACTCTGGCTGAAAAATACATGTTTAAAAAACATTCAGGATATGAGTGAGTAACTGAATGAACGAATGATGGATCCCACAGAGACAGCTTTGCGCTTGTGGTAAAGAACCCGCCTGCCAATGTAGAAGACATAGGAGATGAGGGTTCAATCCTTGGGTAGGAAAGATTCCCTTGGAGGAGGGCGTGGCAAGCCACGCCAGTAATCTTGCCTGGAGAATCCCAATGACAGAGGAGCCTTGTGGGTACAGTCCATAGGGTCGCACAGAGTCGGACACGACTGAAGCGACTTAGCACGCACGCAGATGATCTCAGTTGTAATACCCAAAGAATTTTCAGACTAATAAATAGTGCCATTCCACCCATATGCGCTTAATTTGGAAGCAACTGTAAAGAGACACCTTGCGAGCTCGGTTCTCCCAAAGGGAAATGGCAGGAAGTTCTTTTCCGTAGGGCAGCACGACGACCGCCTGTTGGAGCTAGTGAGCTAGTTTCCCTGCTGGAAAGAAGCCGAGACCACTTTCCGTACAGCAGCATGGTGGCCGCTAGAGGGGGCGGCCATAGCAGCATGCCCGGGGGAAGAGGCCGCCGTAAAGGAGGCGCCGTTTCCTCTTCTTACTTCTCCCGCCTCCCACCGGCTGTCGTAAAAGGGTGAATGGAGAGCGAGTTGTGGGGGGTAGAAAGGGAGGACAAGGGGCGCGGAGTCAGAGTGGCGCAGCAAGTGGCTGCAGGTGGCGACGGTGGCGGGGGGTGAGGAGTGAGGTAGTTCAGGGGTCGCGGCGGAGGAGGCTGAGAGGGTCAAAAGAAAAACTAAAGCGGCAGTCTGGCCTACTGGTCCGGGGGCCGCGGAGCCCCCGCCTGGGGAGATGGACCTCAACCGGATCATCCAGGCGCTGAAGGGCACCATCGACCCGAAGCTGCGGATTGCGGCCGAGAATGAACTAAACCAGGTGAGGAGCGGGCCCTCCGCCGCCTCGCCGGGCTCTCCCTCTTCGGCGCCCCTGATCTCCACCCCAACCCGGGCCCCGACCCGGGACCCCGGACCCCGGACCTCAAAGCGTCTCTCGGCCGGTTCCGTCCCCGCCCCCGCCGCCGGGTCCGGTGGTACCGTACTCCTTGGATCTTTTCTCAACGGCTCACGCACCTGTTGGCCACCTTTGCATCTTTCCCTGTCGTTTTTCTTCCCGGTGCAGTTTGTTCAGCTCGCCTGGTCCGCAGAAAGAAGCTTTAGCAAGCTTTGCTAGTGTTTTCGGGATGTGATTTCTTTTCCTTAAGTACGCCGAGTTGGTGGGAAAATTCATTTAAAATTCAAATCTGAGTTCTTTTTTTCTGCAGACCCAGGCCTTTTTAGGTGTTGCTGTGGGAAACCCTGTCCATTCGCCTGCTTCTGTGGGGTTTGGCAGGACCGTTTTAGACACTGAGTGGCGGAGTTTGTTGGAGCGCTGGGGAAATGCTGGCGGAAGAGTGCTTTGGGAAGAATAGGCAGTTTTTAATGGTGGTGGTGCTTTGCAAAAGCCACACCGAATAGTAAGAGTTTGTAGAGGTTTTTTAAAAAACGGTAAAATGTGTGAGACTTTCTTTTATCTCCCTTCCTTTATTCTTGCTAACTAGCTTTGACCTTGTTCCAGCGATATTACCGACACTGGCAAATTTAATAATCCCAAACTCTAGGTTGTATTTTCCTCCTCACCTGTAAGAATGAATCATAAACTTATCACTACAAAGTACGAAGTAAGGTCTACCCCCAGGATAGAGTGACAGGTTTGAGGTTGCAGTAATCCTTAAAATGTAAAGGAATATACCTGAATTAGTGGTTCTCAAAGTGCTGCCCAGAATGAGCAACGTCAATATCATTTGGGAACTTGTTGGAAATGGAAATTATGGGGCTTCACTCTAGACTTAAGGAACTAGAACCTCTGGGGATGGGGCCCAGTTGTGTTTTAATTAACTAGCTAGGTGATTCTGTGCTTCCTAAAGTGTGAGAATGACTGTCTTAAGTAAGTGTGTCCTAGGTTTTCCCTGGATGGAATTGACTTTGAAGTGCAGATATCTCTCGTGAATCTTTGAAAGGGATTGTTTAAATGGGAAATCTGGGTGGAGTTAGGTGTGAATCCAGGATGAGAGAGTGAAAATAACTGACTCTGGAGAGAAGGTTGAGTTCAACTGACGCCTAAAGGGAGTGTATTGGTGCTTCAAAGAGAAAAGGACTCTCTCTCAGAATAGGGGAAAGTTAAGGTCAGTACCTGTCCCAGGCTTTGCAGGGTAAAAGTACTACGTGTTGCTTAGTTGGAAGAGTAGTAATCCAGGCGTTGGTTAGGAGGAACAAAGCAAGAGCTGAACTTGCATTCTGCTAGTATGAGCAGGGGAGTTGGCCTGTTTATGACCCCCTTCCCTTCACAATGTGGACAGATGTTATTTTGATAGTTTGAACAGGGATCATATCTTTTCTCTCTTGTTGTACCGCTCTGCCTCTGTTAGCCTATGCTTGTATTGTTTCTGAGTCATCAGTATGTTAAGTGCAGCTGACTTTATAAAAGTGGAAAGGGAAGGTGGAAAACCTGCAGAACTGCAAGAGATATTTAGGACCCCATACCCTTTTCTTCGTGGTGTGTGCATGCCTAGTTGCCTCAGTCCTGTCCAACTCTTTGCCACCCTATGGACTGTAACCCACCAGGCTCCTCTGTCCATGGGATTCTCCAGGCAAGAATACTGGAGTGGGTTGCCATGCCCTCCTCCAGGGGATCTTCCCAGGGATCAAAACAGTGTCTCTTAGGTCTCCTGCATTGGCAGGTCGGTTCTTCACCACTAGTGCCGCCTGGGAAGCCCCTTTGTTCCTGATATTTCAATCCAACTCCATACCAACCTAACTCTGCCCTGCCCCATATCCACCCAACTCACTACAGACCACAACTACCTCTGCAACTTCTAAAAGTAGCTTATTGTTGTGTCACTCATTTAGCTTTTATATTTAGTATAATGCTTTGGATTGTAATATGCTCTAAGTATTCTTTTGACTTGTAAGTAGAATACCAAAGTATAATGTTGCATAAACTTTTAATAAATATGGTTTTAATGTTGCGTTTTGTATGCTTTATCCTTTACCACCACTGTAACGTCCTTCTTTGTTGGATAAACCAGTGGGTAACCTACCACAGGGATTAGGGTCCCAGCTCATTTATTTTAGTGACTGAACAACAAGAGTAAATTTTTGAATTATCTTGTAATTGTTGTTCCTTTCATCCTCTATAAACTGCAGAATCTTAAATTTTTGTATATGAAGTAAATTCTTTATCTATAATTGAAACCACTAAGTTGTGTCTGACTCTGTGACCCCAAGGACTGCAGCATGCCAGGCTTCCTTGTCCTTCACTGTCTCCCAGAGTTGCCCAAATTCATGTCCATTGAGTCGGTGATGCCATCTGACCACCTCATTCTCTGCCACCCTCTTCTCCTTTTACCTTCTTCAGTCTTTTCCAGTGAATCTCTTGAGGCTCTTCTAATCAGGTGGCCAAAGTATTGGAGCTTCGGCTTCAGCTTCAGTCCTTCCAATGAATATGAAAAGAACCAATATTTTAAAGATGCCAATTTTCTCCTTTTTTTTGGTTAAACATTTATCTCAATGAATGTTATTATAAATAATAGGAAAGGTGATAAATTTAAAAAAAGGAGTGGTGTGCATAAACCTAGTGGTGCACCGAAAGGGATGCCACCATAGATCCAGGGTCCAGGGAGGAGGTAAGCGGAACAGACTCCTTGTGACATTGTGTGGCTTAGTCTCAGTGAGAATTTATGAGTCCTTTCTGGGAATGTCAGCAGGCATGGCCAAGTGTAAGCTCTGGGCATGTGGCAGGCCTGTAATGTGGTCCAGGTACTAGACATCTGGAGGGAATATGATCAGAAGGAATAGGCTGCTTGCTCGCTCTCTCTCTTTTTTTGCATCTATAGTCGCCATGGCCAAACTCAGGAGTAGGTCAGAGTAAAACATGTCTATGGGGAGAAATGGCCCAGACAGTAGGCACTTCATCAGTGCAGGCTCACTTGGGCGCTGCTAAGTTTAAAAGATGCTCTGGCAGCAGAGGGCAGCTGGTGACAGAGCTCTCAACCCTGTCTCCTGAAGTACATATACTGCTGCAATCTGGGCTGGCTTGTGCAGAGCCATTGTCCATTTTCTCTGTTGGATCTTCCATTTTCTGTAGCCCATGTTTTCTTTTCATCAAAAGTACTAACAAAATTGAAGCACAAATAAGCTGGAAAGAAACACTTGTATAAGTCACTCGCCTGGAAAACTGCATTGACAGAGGAGCCTGGCGGGCTGCAGTCTATGGGGTTGCAGAGTCAGACATGACTTAGCGACTGAGCACAATGTATGAGTCAAATAAAAATTTGAAATTTTAAATTCATAAAATAGCTCCCAGAAGTTATTAAGAATAAAACAAATATTCCTTTTACAGAAGAGTGAGGGGAATAAAGAATTTGTGGAAGAAAACAAATAGCCAACCGACAGGAAAAAAAATTCAAGCTAGAATAAGTGTAGTTTAAAATATGAATAAAGATGAAAAGTTTTGAAGAAATGATAATGCTAATCTCTATATTAGATAGATGGGCACACATATAATCTACTGCGGGAAGCATAAATTGCTGCACCCTTTCTGGAGAACATTTTGACAATATATATCTAAAAAAACATAAAAATGTTCTTACTCTTTTATTCATTGATTTATTCCAAGGATTCTTTTTGTATTTTAGTAATCTTTATTTTGCTTTGGAGAGTTTCTTTTCCTTTAAAAGTTTTTCTTTTGTTCGGACAGGAGTGTATTCAGGAACAGGTGCGGACGGTTATTCACTTGTATTGCCCTATTTTTAATAAAATATTTCTTTGTAATTTCAGTCTTACAAGATTATCAATTTTGCTCCCAGTCTGCTTCGGATTATAGTGTCTGAGCATGTGGAATTCCCAGTGCGCCAGGCAGGTGAGTTGGTTTTTTCAATCCTTTCTAAGATTATTTATGGGTAAAACTAGAACTAGAGTTTTATTTCATTTCTAAATATCTGCTTTCTTTGAAAACATAGGAAACATACATGAGGTATTTCTCATGGCTTGAAAACTGACTGTCTTTTTCCCTGGAAATTTAGAGGTTCATATGGAGCTCTTAAATCTCCCATAGCTTTTTCTGTCCTCTTCTCCCTTCTAGCTATTAATACAGTTCCTTTCCTCTATAACTTTGGCATTTTTCCTCTTAGCTTATTCAGTTTTAATAGCGTTATCTCCCTAATTTTTAATGATTCCTGGTGGCTTTGCCTTTAGACCCATAGACTAACACCATGAATTTGTGTATATGAATTTGGCTCCATTCCATGTGTCAGATCATGGAGGGGGAAGGTTTGCACAGGTGTTCCTAACCGCATGATGGGAAGCTGAACTTTTGTTATAAACATGAACCTTGCTTTTGGGTCTGTGGATCTTAGGGTAGTTCCTTGATGTTTTTTTTTATTCTTCTTCCTCCTTTTTTAAATGAACTGGTCATTAGAAACCAGAAGGTTAAAAACGGAGCATGAAGAGTCCTGGAAAGAAAATAATTTCAAGTGAAGGGGATCAAATGACAGTAGCTAATTTATATGATTGAAGTGACATACACTCATAAATAAATTTGGCAATACAGAAAAATACACAGAAAAAAGTAAAAAAATTACCCTACGTTCATTACTTAGAAATGACCCATCATTAGGTGCTCATTACTCTGTGCATGTGTTCAGATAGAAATAGATGAACAATTTTATAGAAATGGAATTATACTCTACATGCTGATAAAAGTATTTAGTTTTACTTGAACATAACAGAATAAAGTAGGGAATCATTAAATTTTGGAAAAATATGTATGATTTCCTAAATGATCCCTTTGTGGTTAAATTATCTTATGGAAAAGATAAGTTTCTTATGAAAAAACTATGGAAAAACATTCATAGTGGAATTATTTTTACTTTAATAAGGTTTATGAGACTTTAGTGTAAGTTTTTTGAAATCACAATTCTCAGTTTAATGTTTGTTTTATAAAATAGGGCTGTTTTGAAACCACATTTTGCTAAATGGAACTTACTTAAATAACCTAAGTGTTTATAGGGCCATTGTGAATTTGCTATAAAGCTTTGCAATAGAAATAGTATTTTTAAGGATCTTAAAGCAGTTTATTAAATTAATAAGTCTTATTTATATGACATACAACTATTTCAAAAAAACAGAATTTATATTATTAGATTGCTCTTGAACCTACCCCGAGAGATATCTACTATCAACTTTGGTGCATGGTTCCCTAATTCTTTTTCTTTTTCTGTAGATATGCTGATTTTAAAAAGTAATAAAAATCTGTTTGCACTACACATGCTATTTTGTAATTTACTTTTTTTTTTTCATTTAACCATATACCCTTGGGAGATCATTCCATGTCAGTGCACATATGTATACTTCATTCTTTGTAACACTTATTTAGTATTTCTTTTTTTTTAAAGAAAAGTATATTTCTGAGATTTCCATACTCCCATTCCTCTATATATTCTTTTTTTAAAAACATTTATTTTTGTTTGGAGGGTAATTGCTTTACAATGTTGTGTTGGTTTCTGCTGTACAATAACATGAGTCAACTGTAAGTATACATATATTCTCTTGAACCTCCCTCCCACCCTTTCCTGACCCCACCCTTCTACGGTGCACCCCTCTATAGAGCACTGGGCTGCGCTTCCTGTGTTACAGCAACTTCCCGCTAGCTATCTGCTTTATACGTGGTAATGTGTATATTTCAGTGCTACTCTCAGTTTGTCCCATCCTCTCCTGTATTTCTTTGGATGAGAACTACCATAGTGTATTTAAGCAATCCGATACTGGGGGGCATGTCCCTTATTGCCCCTTTTTATTGTTTTTGTTAGAGGCAACACTAAAATGAACATCTTTGAACACATATCTCTGGATACTAGTGGAGATATTTTCACAGGATGAAACAAATGGAAATGCTAGGTTAATGATATTAACAATATTAACATTTACAGTTTTGAATCTTATCACCAAGTTGCATTTGCTTACTTTTTCTATCTACAGTGCATTAGAATGCTGGGTTTCCCATATCCTCACCAGTTCTATACAACTTTGAATCTTAATAACGTAGGTAATTAAGTTTTAATATAAAATGTAATTAGCATTTAAAAGCAATTTTAATTTATAATTTATGTAGACTTTAAATCTGTTAGCTACAGGACAGAGTTTCTCTTGGTTGCTGATCATGTCCAAATTCATTAGGACAACTTTTTACTTTACAGCATCCATTTTATTATACAGTCTGTGTATATACTGTGTAGAAGTCTACATTATAACTATCCTAAATTTAAGTGCCATTTATAAGTTTTCTCTTCTATTTAACCTATTATTAGAATACAAAGGTACCCCAAGAATCATGGTGACCCTCAGACAATTTATCATTTTAGCATCACATTTAAAACAGAATGTTGTGATCTTTGATTTTAAAAAATCAGCCTGTTCATAAAAGTTATGCTATAATATTAAGTGGAAAGACATGGTTCTGTGAAATATTCAGTTCTTGATTTTTTTGCTTATGGGCAATTAATATTCTTGCCATTATCAATAAAGCTTGTTAGTGAGTGTCCTTTATTACTTTACTGGTAAGAAATAGGAAATAAATGTAATATTTTGATATTGGCAAGCTAAACAAGATAAATTTGGATGTTTGCTCCACTGTTTTGCTTTTGATTGGTAAGCTTAGTAGCATTATCAAGGTGGTAACTTCAGTGTTTCAGATTACAGAACCTAGAAATTAACAGGAAGTTGTTTGATTAGTCCAGAAGCACTTCAAGATGCTCTTTTGTTAAAACTCATGGGTCTTATTTGTAGGAAACTTTTACTCAGAATCTATTTAATCTTGTTTTAGATATAATTTACACACTTCATTACTTTATTTCTTAGCCTTTAACAGATTAATAACAAGAGTGAGAAGGGGAGAAGGGCTACCAAATTACTATGAAAAATTGTAGAAAAACTTAGAAATATCAACTCAAAAAGCATAGCATTCCACTTCACTAAGTTTAATTGCATCCTTTCCACTTTGATGTTATAGAACCCAGTTGATCTGTGTGGTGGTTGGTGGCTCTGGGTCCAGAACATAGAGCGTATGTGATGATTCATTGTTTCAAAAGGGGAGAAATGTGTGTATGTTTTAAAGTTAATTTCAAACTTAAGATGCTGAAGTTATAAGTAGATTTTGCAGAAAAACAAATTTTAATACTTAATTTCTTTATGAATGAATTAAGATATTTGTATTTACTTAGCTCTGGCATATGGTTAGATAGACATTTGAATTAAATGATTAAAGGGATATTTTTAGATTATTGGTAGAGTTTCAGTTATTTTTGGTATTTTCCCTTCATTATCTTTAGTAATCCATGATTATAAGCATAATTAATATTCTATTTTCAAATTATTACATTAAGTTCAGTTTTATTTTAACTAATTGCATGTTTCTTGCAATCTATACAGTTTGTCACTGTCTTTTATATAGTCCATCTCTGATGGTGTCCCAGAATAAAAATATTTTTAGTTATAAAATTAATAGCATTTAATGAATAAATTATGAATAGGTCCATGATTTTACCATGTCTGTATCTTTGCTGTCTGAAAGTTGCTTTTTATTTTCAAGACTAGTTCTGTAGGGATTAAAATGGCATTGTGATTTTTCTTTTTGCAAAGATTAATCTCATGAAATCAGTCTGAACTGCTGACAGGTTGGACCATATTCTTAGATCATTTATTCATTTTTTCCAACAGTTTGTGTATTTTTATTGCCAATGACAGTTACATAATAAAATAAGTATACTGGGGTAAATGATGGTACTTAGTCCAGAGCCTATGTGGTCTGACTTAAAAAAAGATAAAAACCCAAACTCTCACACATAGACACATTTCTCTCTCTCTCTCCTGCTTCCCTCCCTTCCCTTTTCTCTCCCTTCCCACCCCCCCACCCGCCCCCCACTTTTTCCCTTTCCCTCTCTCTTTCACTGTCTCAAATAATTTTTGTTTTTATTCTAAAAAATGAAAGTCTTAGGTGAAATTGTCTTTTTCAGACCTTTGTTGAATCAAAACTAATGAAAGAGGAGCTTATAGGATATCAGGTTCATAATTTCACTGGATTTCTGTTGTATTACAGCCAATGTAGAACATGTTTTGCTTTAGTCTTTGTGGTATAATGCTTTTATGAGCCAGTTTAGCTTATGTTAAAATTGAGATGAAGGGAGGAGTGGGGAAGAAGGGAGAGGAGAAACTTAAGGGAAGACAGTTATCTGCAGGTCATCTCTCTTTATTTTTATATTTTATGTATAGGTAAGAATATGACATTATAAAAACATATATATTCCCAGTGCTCAGCTGGGTTGGTGAGAAAGCTTTGCATTCCCTGTCAGAACTCTGTAGCAGTATATTAGCTTCTTTTAGAAGTCTTTTGTTAAATGTTACTGCTGCTGCTGCTAAGTCGCTTCAGTCGTATCCGACTCTGTGCGACTCCTTAGATGGCAGCCCACCAGGCTCCCCTGTCCCTGGGATTCTCCAGGCAAGAACACTGGAGTGGGTTGCCATTTCCTTCTCTAATGCATGAAAGTGAAAAGTGAAAGTGAAGTCGCTCAGTCGTGTCCGACTCTTAGCGACCCCATGGACTGCAGCCTACCAGGCTCCTCCGTCCATGGGATTTTCCAGGCAAGAGTACTGGAGTGGGTTGCTATTGCCTTCTCCCTGTTAAATGTTGAAGGTAATTAAAAAGAGGAACCAAATCATTGATGATTGTACTTTGATAGAAATAAACAGATAAGAGATTTCCTGAGATTTTCCAAAAATATTTGAAAGCTAATGTTCTTTTCTCTATTGTTATATTTGCAAGTGGCAAATATTTCCGAAGGGTTAGATAATAATTACCAATACTATAAAAAGTATACAGATTTCAAAATGGTAGTGTGGGATAATAATACCCAGTGAAAGAAAGACAGAAAAAGCAATCTATGTGAAGGGCTGTAGAATTTCACCTGTTGTCAGTTCAATATTGGGCGTTATGAACAGTATGACTCTCATGATCTGAAAATTTTTTAGTAGAGTTGCATTTAGACCATTTTATATTTAGTATATAGGTACATACTTGATTTCCTAGGTCATTTTTCTGTCATGTAAACTCTGGAGCTTTATTTAATGAGATGTTTTCTGCTTAGATTTACTTTACTAGCTAAAGAGAAACTTTAAATTCATATTCATTTTCCCTTCTCCATTTGGCTATTTATAAGACTTTCCATTTTTGCTGGGTGTCATATTTAGCATTGAAGGGTTTAGCCTTTCATGCTCTGCAAGGCTAAATGAAAGCCATCTTTTCAATACTGCTACATTAGCTTTTTTTTTACCCCCTCTAATTTAGCTGCCATTTACTTGAAGAACATGGTGACACAGTACTGGCCGGATCGAGAACCTCCGCCAGGAGAAGCAATATTTCCATTCAACATTCATGAAAACGATCGCCAGCAAATACGTGATAATATTGTGGAAGGAATAATTCGGTCTCCAGATTTAGTGAGGTACATTATACTAAATCTGTATGCTTTGTGGGAAGCACAGACTATGTGGATGGGGGAAATTAGTATAATCATCAGCCTCAAGTTTGTTTTTTAAAAGAGATACAAAGTAATAAAGATGGTCACTCTAAGAATACAGTTTTAATTATCTGTTTTTGCATTTGTAATTCTTTGCTTTTATATATATATATATATAGAGAGAGAGAGAGAGAGAGAGGTTTTTTTTTTTTTTGGCTGCATCATGTGGCATGTGGGATCTTAGTTCCCCAACCAGGGATCAAACCCATGCCCCCTGCAGTGGGAAAGGAGGAATCTTAACCACTGGACCACCAGAAAGTCTCTGCCTCAAAATATTTTGGAAAGGATTTAGTTGCTATAAGTAGCCACAAAAAGAGTTAAAGCAAACATGTAACTAAAATTGTTGTGTAGATCCCTGTATGTAAATAACCTATGTTCTCAGTTAGAGACATAGGTTTTGACTTTTGACTTTTCACTATTTGCTTTTCTTTTCCCTGATACAGGGAAATTGACTTCTGGGGGTTTTAACTTAGCATTTTTGTAATACTCTACCTATCTTTTTATTCATTTTTGTGAGCTGAACATCTGTTCCTTTGAAGAAGATAGGATGGAGAAAGTATAAACTAGAAGCATCTCTGGTTTTTTAAATTTAGATTAGCTGCTGTAGAGTCCAGTCAACTTTCTACGGTGATGGAAATCTTCTGTATCCATACTGTCTGATCCTTAGTCATGTGGCATAGAAGCCAGTGGAGTACTTGAAATATGGCTAGTGTACCTGAGGAACTGAATTTCTAATTTACTTATATAACTGGTGGCTGCCCTTATTGGATAGCACAACTATAGAGTCAAAAAAATTATGCAGTCTTAAAATAGGAAAAACAAATTCTTTTCAACATGAGAGAGTGATTAGGTTTCTTTAGAAAAGGCAGGAGGGAAATAGATGAATCTGAGGTAGGGAAATGAAATGAACTTCAAGAGAGTAGATATAACTTTATCCCTGAGTGTGACAAGTATTGAACCCCTCTTTGTGCAGTTGTTTCATTAAGAGGAGAAAGGAAGTGTACTGATGAAAGAAAATAGTCTTTATTCTTGTTGGTTGCCCACATGCCCATCTGGCACTGGCTTCCCTGTGGTACCATCATGTGTCCATTTCTTGGCAAAATCTTTACATTTTAAATCTCTCTGAATCTTGCAAGCAATGCTTCTGCATAGTAATATATGAAAGGATGGCTGTTCATAGACATCCTTTGCTTGGCTTGGAATGAGAAAGGATTAAGAGGGTCAACCTGAAGATGAAATTAAAAAAATGAAAAGTTTCAGTTTTGTTGAATACAGATATGATCTATTGGTTGTTTAGGAACAGCTGCTGGTTGCATAGGAGGTTATCTTTATCTTTATTATGAGACAGTTCTTTGTGGCTTTGTTTCTTTTATGTCCTGAAGGCTTAACTGTAACCACTCTTAAATAAATATTCTCAAAGTTTATTTAAAAGTACTGCAAAGGATCTTTTGCAGATAGATTTGGAGACACAAGGAAAAGGCATTATTTTGTTTGTTTCATTTCAGTGAATTCAAGTTATTGGCTGTTGAACTGAGTATGTATCTTTTTCTTGGCATGGTGGAATCCTAATTTAGCTTGATTCACTTTCTGACCATTTGCAAGTGACCATGTAAGGACACACTGAGAGTTTGTAGGAGAGACATTTTTTTTTCCCTCACTTTCTTTTCAGTTGTGACTGGGATCCAGTTGAGGAAATGATTACTGACCTAAGTGTTATGAGATCACATCTTTTATCACTTAACTTTGTGGTTTTATTGAAGATACTTCTTTTTTTTTTTTTTTCTGTTTAATGTCTTGCCTGTTTCTTTTTTTCTATGTTTCTTTGGAAATAGCTTTTAACATTCCCCTTCAGGAATTTCCAGCTAGTACTTGGTACTTTGTATAAAATTTAGGATCTAAGAAAGCTTTGATAGGTGCAAAATCCTGCATGGCTGGAATTGCTGATGACTGATTCCAGACTTTGGCTCACAGAGATGCTTCCCACTGTTATTAGGCTTCCATTTTACTTACTGTGACCATTTTTAGGTTAAGTTTGTCTAGTTGAAATAATAAAATGCTTTTTTGTTTTGTTTCCCTGTAGGATATGATAACCAAAATACAAAATATGACAAGGTGGGAAATTTTATAAGAGCTGGGGTTGATTCATTGTCTTTTTTTTTTTTGTAGAATTTTTTATGAATTTATTAAATTTTTTTTTTTTACAAAGCTTATCTTTAGGATAAGACCATTTGAAAGATTTGATACATTTTAGGCAATCACTCATTCTGTTTATTTTCAGTAAGTTTGAGTTACTGAGGAGGTGTTTTTTTAATAGGACCCTTCTTTTTCTTATCACCCAAGATAAATAACTATATAAGGTAGATAAATAGGAATCAAAGTGCTTTTGTGTACAGTACTAGAGGTCTTTGAAGCCTGATATTTATAACTACTTAGATTGTGGACTTTTTTCCCCCACCTTATAGAGTCCAGTTAACAATGTGTCTCCGTGCCATCATTAAATATGATTTCCCTGGTCACTGGCCAGCGGTAGTCGACAAGATAGACTATTACTTGCAATCACAGAGCAGTGGAAGCTGGCTTGGCAGTTTGTTATGTCTATATCAACTGGTGAAGACATATGAGTAAGTTGATTTCTATTGGCTGAAGATACCAGCCTTGTGTTACTTAGAAAGAATTACATTGCATAGAGGGGTCTGCTGTGGGTGTTGTGCAGAATCAGGTTAGTTTGGGAAATGTTGGATTAAACACAAATGTGGTAATTTACTACAGTTTTTCAAAGAATCTTTAATCTGCTAATGTGTTAATCTTTCAGGCAGTGCTTCTCAAACTAATTTGTTAGTTTCAGAGGACCATTTATTTAACAGCTTTCCTTGGAAATTTTGATGGAGAGGTACCTTAACATTTGTCTTCAAGTGAGCACATTATTAAGTAAACCAAACATTTACCTTTTTGGATGCAAGGTAGAAAATGTTCAAGTTTCTTTGCTAACGAGTGTCGTTTCTATAAGAATTGCTTGGAAAGTGTGGGACTAGTGTTATGTTTAATGGCATTGCTTTCTAGTTTCAAATTGTTGCTCCTGCATACAAAGTTCTGTAGTCCTCCTTTTAAAATGATTTTTAGAGGATATTTTAGACTTACACCTATTAAAGTGATCTAAGAGCACATAAATTTGTAAACTATTTTAACTTCTCAATATACGGTATAGACAACTGTGTTTTCCACCACATTATTTGTTATATAATAGAAATATCTATTTAAGCTGGCATATCAGCCTGTATTTTGTGGCAAGAATTGTGGTATGATGAAAATTAATCTAAGTATTAGAAAAATTGATTTAGGAAAGTGGCAAAGCTGTTTTTGATTATTTTGAATTAGTCCAACTCTTGAAAGATTTTAGGTATTCTGCCTGAAACAGGGATGTGCTCTTTTAAAGTTTCTCTCAGGTTTATTCTAACAATCCAAAGTGAAATGTAATACAGTGTTTGGAAAGTTACTGTTTAAGTTTTATATAGTTTAGAAATACTGTTTTTCATTCATTGTTTATAGCTCTTTTGTGGGGGGAGAAATTATTGTTCTCTTGTTTTGTCTTTGCTCATGTAGATATAAGAAAGCAGAGGAAAGAGAACCTCTTATAGCAGCAATGCAAATATTTCTGCCTCGTATTCAGCAACAAATCATGCAGCTCCTTCCTGATTCCTCACATTATTCTGTATTAATACAGAAACAGATTCTGAAAATCTTTTATGCACTTGTGCAGGTAAGTTTCTATAGCAGAAGACAAATTTGATGCCATGTATTTCTGCCTGGCACATCGAAAGTGCTCAGTAAGTGTCAGTTATTGTTTATTGTTGAAAATTACATATTATATATTCTCACATGTATTTCTTAAAAATCCTTATGAGCGAACAGACTTAGAGAGGTCAACTTAATTGTCGAAGGTTATCTGAGTGGCAGAGCTGAGATTCAGTGGCCATATGTCTTTCACCCCAGTGTCTGGAGTCTGAGTATGGAAGAAACAAGGCAGTTAACTGTCCTAAAACCTGATGATTTGACTAATCTGTCCATAGCATTCTGCCTGTAGATTAGTTATCATTATAGGAGAAGAGAAAGGAAAAGAAGAGAGTTCTTTTTTTATTGAGAAATCATATTGATGGTAGTTTGTTTGCATTTGGCCCAATTTAAAGCTAACAAATGAGAGTGAGTGACTCGTTTACCGTCATTTAAAAATTTCCTTTTTCTTAATTGAAAGCTATAACGAACATTAATATGGAATGTTTTAAATATATTTAAAATTTAATCCTCGAAAGGCTTGGGTAAGATAGTTAGATCTGGGTGGAGAAAGAATAATTGCTGTCAGTTTAAACTATTTGAGTGATGAATGGATTAAAGCTTTATTTCATGCTTTCTTGTTAACTTAGTCATGGCAAGAGGGTAGTTTTATCAAGCTAGAGAGTCAGGATAGTTTGATTTTGTTCTTGGCTTCTATCTGACTGAAGTACTTTTATATTGTTCTAGAATATTTCACTTTAAAAAGGATTTATATTTTTAGCCTCACCTTTTAAACTTTTAATAGAGACAGTCCAGGGAGGATATTTGTGTTTTTTTCAGCTTTGCCTTTTTTGAGGGAGTGGGAAGGGGAAAGGAGGCACCTCTGAGAAAAGAGAAGAAACTAGAATACTAAGAATACACCTTTTTTTCTTTTTTTTAAAAGTAATAAACTAGGAAGATGTATGATGCTTTTGTTTTTGTTTTTCTGTTCAGAAATCTTTCTCAGGAGCATCACTTTGGGGCAAACATTTTTTATTCAGTGAGATGTCTTGCCATTAGACATAGTAATATCCCATTTATTCAGAGCCAGACTTCCCTTTCCCACTGGGAGAAGCATAGCCAGGAACTGTAAGTAAGACAGAGGATGATGAAATAGTTTTCTTAAAGTCTCTGCTTCTACTTGGTTTGCTAAGAGAGCAAAAGTCTAATTTTTTTTTTCTTAACATGTATGTGCTAAAAACCTAAAAAATCCGGGAAAAAAAACCCTCATCATTTTAAACCATTTCAGTAATTTATTATGTGCTGATATAGTAATATTCTTCAGTGAGGAATCCTGGAAGCAAAAATTTAGAAGGCTTCAAGTGGCATAGTTCCAGTGTTTATGTAAGTAAAGAGTGATTGTCTATAAAGGAAAAGGCAGAAAAATTTATGTTATAAAAAGTATGATATAATGAAATTGATTTTGTGTAAGCATTTATTAAATATTTATTGTGTACAGGACTCTTGAATATTTCATACATATTTCAGAGCTCATTTGTCCAGAAGTGAACTCATTATTATCTTTCCCCTAACCCTGAGCCTGCTGCTCCTCTTTGCTCCATCTTAAAACCAACTGACTGTCCACTGCATTTAGAATAAAGTGTTAATTTCTTCACATGTCCTATAAAACCTTTCATCTCTCACCTCATCTTATACTATATTTAGCTTTAGCTTTGTTCTTTACACTCCAGCCATATGGAAATTCTTTTAGCTTCATGAGCAGGTCATGTCCTCTTGTCACTGCTGAACCTTTAAGGCACCGTGCAGCCTGGAGCACCCTCCTTCCCCTTTCTGCCCTGGTCCATTTGTGCTCTTTCTCCATGTCTCAGCTTGCATATCACTTCTTCCACAGAAGTTGTCTCTTCTATTAGCAGGCTGCGTTACGTGGTCCTCATGGGTGCTCTTATCAACATTGTAATGCTTTTATCTGTCCTGTTTATCACACCATATTGTAATTCTTATTTAAGTGTTTCTCCCCCCTCAATTAGAATGTAAGCTTCACTTATTATATCCTTAGCATGTAGCAGGTTTTGGAATGCATGGATGCAGAGGTGCTAAGCCTCATCTCCTGTAGCTCAAGGTGTAGTAGGGAGGGGAGTTGTACACTGTAACGTGGTGTAGTGGACTGTGATATCATGCCACAGTGTAGACAAAATTAATTGAAAAAAGTGTTTCTTGAAGGAAAGATTTTCATTAATGTCATTAAACTGGGTTTGCATCACAAAAAGATAATTATGGGAGGAGAAATTAAGGAAACGTCCCTATTTACAACTGCATCAGAAATAATAAAATGCCTTGGAATAAACTTATCTAAGGATGTAAAAGACCTATATTCTAAAAGCTATAAACATTGATGAAGGAGTTTGAAAACAGTACAAAGAAATGGAAAGATATTTTGTGTTCTTGGATTGGAATAATTAATATTGTTTAAATGTCCATACTATCCAAACAGTCTATAGATTTACTGAAATCTCTATCAAAATATTGCTGACATTTTTCACAGAAGTAGAACAGATAATTTACCAAAGACCCTGAATTGCCAAAGCAACCTTGAGAAAAAAGAACAAACTTGGAGATATCACGCTCCCTGACTTCAGACTACACTACAAATACACAATAATCAAAACAGTATTGTACTGGCACAAAAACAAGCTTATATATCAATGGAATAGAACAGAGAACTCAGAAGTAAACCCATGCACATACAGTCAGTTAATCCACAACAAAGGAAGCAAGAATATACAGTGGAGAAAAGACAGTCCCTTCAGTAAGTGGTGCTGGGAAAACTGGACAGTCATATGTAAATGAATGAGGACATTTCCTCATATCATATACAAAAATGAAGTCAAAATGGATTAAAAACCTAAATGTAAGACATGGAAACCATAAAAGTAGAAGAGAAAACAGGTAGCACATTTTGACATAAATCATAGCAATATTTTTTTGGATTTGTTTCCTAAGACAAGGAAATAAAAACAAAAACAAATGGGACCTAATTAAGCTTAAAAGCTTTTGCACAGCAGAGGAAACCATTGACAAAACAAAAAGACAGCCTACTAAATGGGAGAAGATATTTGCAAATGATATTAGCAATAAGGGGTTAATATCTAAAATATATAAACACCTCATATAGCTCAATAACAACAACAACGAAAACCCAATTAAAAAATGGGCAGAAGACTTGAATAGACATTTATCCAAACAAGAAATATAGATAGCCAACAAGCACTTGAAGAGATGCTCAACACTTCTTATCACCAGAGAAATGTAAATCAAAGCCATAATGAGATACCACCTCATTTCAGAATACCTATTATGAAAAAATCTTCAAATAACAAATGTTGACAAGGATGTGGAGAAAGGAGAATCTTCATACACTTTAGTGGGAATGTAAATTGGTGCAGCCATTATGAAAAACTATATGGCATTTCCTCAAAGAACAAAAAATAGGACTGCCATATGATCAGCAATTCTACTGCTAGGTATATATCTGGAAAAAATGAAAACACTAATTCAAAAGATATATACACCCCAGTGTTCGTAACAGTATTATTCACAATAGCCATATTATGGAAGCAACATAAGTGTCCATCAATAAATTAATGAATGAAGATGTTGTATGTTTATGTACATGCATATACATACAATGGAATATTAATCAGCCATAAAAAAGAATGAAATTCTGCCATTTGCAGCAATGTGGATGGACCTAGAGTGTTTTACACTTAGAGAAATGTCAGGCAAAGAAAGACAAATACTGTTATCACGTATATGTGGAATCTAAAAAATAAACAAGTGTTTGTAACAAAACAGAAACGGATACATAGATACAGAGAATAAACTAGTGGTTAACAGGAGAGGGAAGTGGGGAGGGTCAAGATGCATATGAGATTAAGAGATATTAACTACTGTGTATTAAATAAATGAGTAACAAGGATGTATTGTACAGCGAAATATAGCCATTATTTTGTAATAACTTTAAATGGAATATGTCTATTAAATTGTGAAGTTGCTTATATACCTGAAAATAATATAATATTTTAAATGAACTACATTTCAAAAATAGAAAGATAATGATATGAGGTAATGGAAGTATTGACTAACGTTGTTGTAAAAGTAATTTAAAAATATATATGTGTATCAAATGATCATGTTGTGTACCTTAAACTTACATAGTGTTATATATCAATTCTATCTCAATAAAGCTGGAAAGATGAAGTTTGACACCCAAAGTGGTAAATGGTAAAAAATCACTTATCTAGAGTCTCATGCTGAATAAATGACCTCTTTCTGTATTATTTTTATTATTTTTTACTTAAAAATGTACCAGGGACTTCGTTGGAGGTCCAGTGGTTAACACTCCATGCTCCCAATGCAGGGGGCATGGGTTTGACCCCTAGTTGGGGAACTAAAAGCCTGGATGATGCACAGCATGGCTGAAAAAAAAGGAGGAGCTCAGAGAAATAATTTATAGCATGTATATTTTCTAGATTTTAAAAATTTAACTTATACACATATGCTTATAGAGCTGTTTTAAGTTAAATTTTAGATTGAATCATCTGAAATTACTATTTTCATGGTCCAAGTGTTAGCCATTTCATGTATTTCAACCTTTCTATATAGATAAGTTGCAGATTTTTTAGAGGGGAGGAATTATTGTCTGATATTGTTTCCTTTCTTTTCAGTATGCATTGCCTCTTCAACTGGTGAATAACCAAACCATGACAGCGTGGATGGAGATCTTCCGAACTATTATTGACAGGACTGTTCCTCCTGTAAGAAAGGGCTGCTGTTTCTAAGAAGAATTGGGAAAAGTTGGATTTGGGTTATTTGTGGTAGACTGATTATTATCCCAGCCTGCTATTTGGGGAAAAAAAAATACTGTAATAAAAACAATTTATGATACATGCCCAGCTATAGAAAATTCGGATAAACAAAATTAATAAAATAACTGTTTAATCCTACTAAAAATAGCCATTTTTAAAACTTGATAATCATTCTCTTTTTTTCTCTATATTCATATACAACATATTTTTTCCTACAGAAAATACTATAAAATCTTTATAGGAAGAAGTGATTAAAAAGGCTGTACTGACAAAATCTTATTAAAAAGTGATTAAAAAGGGTATACAAAGAAAGAAGCATTAATGAAATCTGTCAGGAAGAACAATTACATTTTATTATATTTGTAAGAATGGTGTATACAGATAGTTGTGAGCATGCGTGTGTGCTCAGTCATGTCTGACTCTTGTGACCCATGGACTGTAGTCCACCAGGCTTCTCTGTCCATGGGATTTCCCAGGCAAGAATACTGGAGTGGGTACTGTTTTGATATTAATTTTCACTTAAAATTTCTTAGAAATATTTTGTACAATTTTGAATTTTTTTGTATGGTACATTTTTGCTTAATGCTTCATTTGCTAGATATTTAGCTTGTTATAGGTTTAACTATAAGGATGTAGTTAGATTTCTATGCACATACATGATTATTTTGTTTGGATAACCTCCTTGCTGTGTTAAGGCTTTGACAGATCTTTAGCTAATTAGTAAATTAATTAATAGAAGTAGAGTTGATTCACAATCTTATATTAGTTTCAGGTGTTTGGCATAGTGATTCAGTATTTTTATAGATTATATTCTATTAAAAGTTAGTAGAAAGTAATGGCTATTATTTTCTACTTTGACAGATCTTGAAAACAGCTTTCCAGAAACAGTGTTTGGCTTACACTTTAATAAGCAGTGACTGATACTGTTTTGTTAAATTCTGTTTGCCAGTTTGATAGGTGAAAGATGGTGTCTTATTTTTATCTGCAATAGATGTGATACTATATTTCATCTATCAAATTAACTCAAATAACTAATCAGATTAACTAACTTAAAATACATTAAAATTTAAAAATTATATATAAAATTAAATATATTAATTATATTAAAATATAAAATTATAAAAAATTATAAAATATTTTAAATTTTGAGTTTGTCTCCCGATGTTGTCTCCAGATGTTTCAATATTCCTTCCTTTGTCTATATCTTGTGACGAATTATGTTGAGGTTTAGTTTATACACATGAATGCACAGAAATTAATGAACAGTTCAGTGAATTTTGACAGACTGACACTTGTGTTACTGTCTCCCAGATCAAAATATAGAACTTTTTGGTATCCCAGAGAGTTTCCTTGAGGGATATGATGCTTTGTATTTTGTTTTCTACTTATTTGGGCCTTTTAAAGATAGGAGATAAATGTGAACAGTAGCACTAGTTAGTTGCAGTTTTGCTTGTTTAATTCCTACCTAGCAATCTGTAAAGTAAGAACTTGCATTTGTATGGCAATCTGAATTCATATTTAATATTGCTTAATTCATATCAACATTTATTCTGCCTTTGTTAGTCACACAAACCCTTTCATTGTAGGAATTTTATCTGGGTGTTTTGTCCTCCTAGGAGACTCTGCAGATTGATGAAGATGATAGACCAGAACTAGTCTGGTGGAAATGCAAGAAGTGGGCACTACACATTGTAGCTCGTCTCTTTGAACGGTAATTCTGGTTATTAGATTTACCATCTGTGGTTAGTATCTCAGTATTGGATATAATAAAATTGAATAGGTCCCCTTGATGCTGTATGGTATTTGATCATTTTTCTTTAGAGGGCAAAAAGTTATCCTGTGCTTGTTTTAAAGCAGGCTTCACTGTGATCCTTGGCTTTGAGATCATAATGAGGTGAACAGTCTTCGCTGGGTCTTTCTAGTTTCTGTAAAAAAGGATGGAGAGATGATATTTCTGTCTGAAATTTTAAGTATGGCCTGCAGTCTAAGTGCTGCTTGTCATAATTTCATTTTGGGGCTTGTGAATAAAAGGGAAAGTGTTAGTTTTCTGCCCCAATAGAATGTATCTATCAAAATGTATTTAAACTAATGAGCATGTTTTGTTTACAAAATTCTCAATATTTAAACATTTTCTCTTTGTGTTTTAAGATATGGAAGCCCAGGAAATGTCACAAAAGAATACTTTGAATTTTCTGAATTCTTTTTGAAAACTTATGCAGTGGGAATTCAACAGGTAATAAACTTAACATTTTTAAAATAAAAGGATGGTTACTACTGAAAGTAGTTAAAGTCACTTCTATCATTTAAAAGTAGATTATAAAATATTAATTAATACATTACCTATTTTTAAGGATGAAATGGCAGATCTGGGAATCTAATGCAATGCAGTCAGTTGTAGAAGCAAATGTACTAGGGTAGCTACTGCAAGAATTCCCCTCCCAAACAAACAAACAAAAAAAAAAATTCCCCTCCTTGATGCTGGACTCAGCCCTTTCAAGTATGTTGATTGGTACTTGTACAGCAGTCACCAGTATTAGATCATTTTCTTCAGTTAACTTTCTGACCTCATATCAGTTTCTTACCTGCTATTTCTTGAAGCCTGCACATCTTTGTTTTAAGTTTTTATATCGGAAGATTTACGTAATAGGAATTGATCTATTTCAAGAGGAGTTGAACTCAGAAGTTGACATTCAGCTGAGAGCTTACACATTTTTGTGGAAGTTTGGGAACTTTTCTATACAGTGAAAATTAGGAACTCTTAAGAAACACTCCAAGTTGATTTTAATGTTTACAAACTACAAAGGATAGATGGACATGAAGACTGGATTATCTGTATTGCCATTTGAATTATGAAATTTTTGTTTCTATTTCAACACATGAAATTTAATAATGATTGAGCATTGGCTATATCAGGGCTGTATTAAGGAAACAAAGATTAATCAGACATAGTAAAAGGCTTTAATGATAAAGAAAGGGTTTCTAGATTTTTATCAATCTCTGCATATTAGTCTTCTTTATTGACAGTGATAGAAAGTTAAATACTTAAAACCTGACATCTTATATGGAGTAATTCCTTTTATGGATTATCATTTCTAAAAATTACCTTGCAATGTTTCAGGAAAGCTATGGCTATAATTTTCTCACAAATTATTTTATTGGCCCATTAAGTTTAGTTCAGTACCTCAGTTGTGTTCAACTCTTTGTGACCCCACGGTCTGGAGCATGCCAGGCCTCCCTGTCTATCACTAACTCTTGGAGCTTGTTCAAACTCCATGTCCATTGAGTCAGTGATGCCATCCAACCATCTCATCCTCTATCATCCTCTTCTCCTCCTGCCTTCAATCTTTCCCAGCATCAGGGTATTTTCCATTGAGTCAGTTCTTCGCATCAGGTGGCCAAAGTATGGGAGTTTCAGCTTCAACATCAGTCCTTCCAATGAATATTCAGGACTGATTTCCTCTAGGATTGACTGGTTTGATCTTCTTGCTGTCCAAGGGACTCTCTAGAGTCTTCTCTGACAACATAGTTTAAAAGCATCAGTTCTTCAGTGCTCAGCTTTCTTTATGGTCCAACTCTCACATCCTTATATGACTACTGGAAAAACCATAGCTTTGACTAGATGGGACCATTGTTGGCAAAGCAATGTCTCTGCTTTTCAATATGATGTCTAGGTTTGTCATAGCTTTTCTTCCAAGGAGTGTGCGTGCATGCTAAGTTGCTTCAGTCATGTCTGACTCTTTGTGACCCTATGGGCCATAACCCACCAGGCTCCTCTGTCCAAGGGATTTTCCAGGCAAGAAAACTGGAGTGAGTTGCCATGCCCTGCTCCAGGTGATCTTCCCAATCCAGGGATTGAACCCTCATCTTTTATGTCTCCTGCATTGGCAAGCGGGTTCTTCACCACTTGAGCCACCTGGGAATTCCTTCCAAGGAGCAAGCGTCTTTTAATTTCACATCTGCAGTCACCATCTGCAGTGATTTTGGAGCCCAAGAAAATACAGTCTGTCACTGTTTTCATTGTTTCCCCATCTGTGTCATGAAGTGATGGGACTGGATATCATGATCTTAGTTTTTTGAATTTTGAGTTTTAAGCCAGATTTTTCACTCTCCTCCTTCACCCTCCTCAAGAGGCTCTTTAGTTCCTCTTTGCTTTCTGCCCTTAAGGGCAGTTTGTATTCCATTAGACAGTTTGTATGTCAAATCCTAAAAGATAATGCTGTTAAAGTGCTGCACTCAATATGTCAGCAAATTTGGAAAACACAGCAGTGGCCACAGGACAGGAACAGGTCAGTTTTCATTCCAATCCCAAAGTAAGGCAGTGCCAAAGAGTATTCAAACTACTGGACAACTGCACTCATTTTGCATGCTAGCAAAGTAATGCTCAAAATTCTCCAAGTGAGGCTTCAGCAGTACGTGAACCGAGAACTTCAGATGTTCAAACTGGATTTAGAAAAGACAGAGGAACCAGAGAGAAATTGCCAACATCTGTTGGATCATCTTAAAAGCAAGAGAGTTCCAGAAAAACATCTGCTTTATTGACTATACCAAAGTCTTTGACTGTGTGGATCACAACAAACTGGAAAACTCTTCAAGAGATCGGAATACCAGACCACCTTACCTGCTCCCTGAGAAACCTGTATGCAGGTAAAGAAGCAACAGTTAGAACCAGACATGGAACAATGGACTGGTTCCCAGTTGGGAAAGGAGTATGTCAAGGCTATATAATTGTCAACCGCTTATTTAACTTATATGTAGAGTACATCATGTGAAATGCTGGGCAGGATGAAACACAAGCTGGAAACAAGATTGCTGGGAGAAATATCAATAACCTCAGATACACAGATGACACCCTTATGGCAGAAAGTTAAGAAGAACTAAAGAGCCTGTTGATGAAAGTGAAGGAGAGAGTGAAAAAGCTGGTTTAAAACTCAAAGGTCAAAAAATGAAGATCATGGCATCCTGTCCCATCACTTCATGGCAAATAGAGTGGGGAAAAATGGAAATAGCACCAGACTTTATTTTCTTGGGCTCCAAAATCACTGCAGATGGTGAATGCAACCATGAAATTAAAAGACACTTGCTCCTTGGAAGGAAAGCTGTGATGAACCTAGACAGCATATCACAAAGCAGAGACATTACTTTGCCAACAATGGTCCATCTACTTAAAGCTATGGTTTTTCCATTAGTCACATAAGGATGTGAGAGTTGGACCATAAGAAAGCTGAGGGCGGAAGAATTGATGCTTTTGAACTGTGGTGTTGGAGAAGACTCTTGAGAGTCCCTTGGACTGCAAGGAGATCTAACCAGTCAATCCTAAAGGGAATCAGTCCTGAATATTCATTGGAAGGACTGATGTTGAAGCTGAAACCCCAATACTTTGGCCACCAGATGGGAAGAACTGACTTCTTCGAAAAGACCCTGGTGCTGGGAAAGATTAAAGGTAGGAGAAGAAGGGCGACGACAGAGGATGAGATGGTTGGATGGCATCACCAACTCGATGGACATGAGTTTGAGCATGCTCAGGGAGTTGGTGATGGACAGGGAAGCCTGGCGTGCTGGAGTCCATGGGGTCGCAAGGAGTCAGACATGACTGAGCGATTGAACTGAACTGAAATATATACTTCATTGTTGATACCAGGGTAATCAAGGAGCTGGTCAGCTCTCTCTCTGCTCTTTCCACTGCTATTAAAGCCCCAGTAAGCATCCTAAAATTGAATCCTTCTTATAGTGTGTTCATTAGAGGTTTTCAGCGTCACATAAACATGTGTAAATACACACACATTTAAATTCCATGCTGTTGCATCCATGCTGTGGAAGCCCTTCACAAAATGGCGCTCATGACTGAGCAGCTAAACTGAACTGCATCCATGCCATAAACTGAACCTTGGTTATTTAAGGTATATATTCCTCATATTTTTTAATGTTTTTTTTAAAATCAAAAGCTGTTCCTTTCGTTAGTTGTGCCTCATCTGCTATCTGCACTTCGCATAAACCACAGCCGTATTAGGGAGAACTGTGTTCAATAGCGTCCCTTTTTAGTCTGAATTCCAGAAAGAGTTTCTTGGTGATAGTACTTCTGACAAATTTTATAAACCTGAATTTTATGTGACTTGAACTGAATTCATGTTCTGAATTTATAAATTTTGTACGTGTTTTAAAAGGACACTTTTAAATTTATGCAGCGGTTCAGAGATAAGCTTGCTGTAGTGAAGGACTCTGGAGATCAGGAACCGGATACTTTGGCTGTGTGGTAGTGCAGCCTCCGACATGGGTCATCGCAGTGGCTTTGGGCATGGTTCCTTCCTTAGAAACAGTCTTTTTAAAAAAAAAAAAATTTAAAAACTCAGTTTTGTGTTATTTCTGCAAAGACTTTCCATGGTCTGAGATTATAAAATAAAAATTTCCACACTCTTTTAGTTATTGTATGGTTTCATTTTTTTGTAGCTGTTGAAATATTTTCCCCATCTGGATTTTATTTTGATGTGAAGTTTAGTTAGGGAACTACATTAATTTTTTAGGAGCTACCTAGTCAACTATCCCAGTACTGTTTTCTTTTGAATGACCTTGTTTCTCTTCCAGTTGAAATGCACCTTTATCAAATATTAAAAATCTGTTTATGGTGTCCCTCACTATATGGATATAGTGTTTTCAGTGTTCATTTAGTCAAGTCTATTATTTTACAGTAGTTTTAATTTATTTGAAGAGCTAGTATGTGGAATAGAATATAGACTTATTTTGAATACTTCCACAGGTTAGAAGTAGGGTAAATGGCAGAAAATCACAGTGAGATACCTTTCAGTTCAGTATAACAAGGACCTATCTAAGCTCATGTGCTTTCTCACAAAATATTTATTTCTCTAAAAATCTGTTATTTTTTTTTAATCTCTGTAACCTCTGACTTGATTTTATGTCATGCCTAAAATGCCCCTCCTGTTAACTTTAAAATTGTTTGTTTTCCTATGTTTTCTCTTCCTATTTTCCTGTAGGTACTACTAAAAATTTTAGACCAGTATAGGCAGAAAGAGTATGTAGCTCCCCGTGTTCTTCAGCAGGCTTTCAACTATCTCAACCAAGGAATTGTTCATTCTGTGACCTGGAAGCAGATGAAGCCGCACATACAGGTTAGTGGCAGTGAGCAGCTCTCCGCAATTATCCTCTGGTTAAAAATTTTCTAGACAAGGTCAGTGTTAACTAATCCAATATTTTATATTTAACATATTTTTGTTTTCATTAATAATTTCAGAAGAGTATCTTATGTTTCATATAAAGAGTTTA
Source organism: Bubalus bubalis (assembly GCF_019923935.1). Lineage (NCBI taxonomy): Eukaryota > Metazoa > Chordata > Mammalia > Artiodactyla > Bovidae > Bubalus > Bubalus bubalis. The sequence goes on along the minus strand of NC_059160.1, from coordinate 40,976,795 downwards.
GAAGTTTAAATATTTGAGAAGAATGAGGCCTTCAAGTTAAATGAGTTGATCTTGGTTGGAATCTCATTTAGCCTCTGTTTTTCCTCTGATACGTCAGATAGTATTTTTCTACCCTCCTTACCTGCAAGTTGCTAGGATCAAATGAGGTATTTTGTATAATAGCGTTTTGAAAACAGTCACCAGGGCTGTAGTTAAGGTAGTGTTCTTTTGTAGGAAATGCAGCCTGATACATGACCATTTTCTTTTGTAGGTTTTTATTTCTTTTTTTAGGTTGTTAAATTCTACAGCAAAAGCTAAAGTTTTCCGTTTGTATCAATTTTACTTAAAGGTAGAATTCAGCATTGTTAAGCATTGATTAATTCAGCATTGATAAGGAACAAATCAATGAAAAGTTATAGACCACTGATAAAGTAATATTTACATACAGATAACTGGATAATTTGAAGAATTTAGGAACTAAATTTTTTCTTCTCAAAGTATGCATTCTTTAATTCTGTAATCTCTAAGACGGTAGCTGAAAAGTAAAGCAAATTCTTTTATCTTTGGAGTCTAGGATAGCTTTTGTTTAGTGTTATCTTATTATAGATCTTAAAGATCTGTTAGAAACATTAATATGACAGTTTGGAAAACTGACTTCCTAAAGCCTTTCATTATTGATATTCCCCAAATATGAATACTCTATATCCATTTATTGGTTTGTTTTTTTCTCTTAGAATATCTCTGAAGATGTGATTTTTTCTGTTATGTGCTATAAAGATGAGGATGAAGAACTGTGGCAGGAAGATCCATATGAGTATATAAGGATGAAATTCGGTAATTGAGATGATTTTATTCTTCATCAGTTCCTGGTTATATGAAGTAATATAACTAAATTTATACTTTTAAGTAGATTTATTACTTTGTGAAATTCCCAGAGTTCTGCTTTGCATGATAAACTCCAAAACTCATGAAAGTTTGATGTTCTGCTGAGCCAGTGGTCTTGAGATGAGAAGCTACTTTATTTATCTAACCCTCTCAAGGATGCTGAAGCAGTATCATCTCTATACAACTCTTTCTATTCTGATGCTGATCTGCAGAGTCCATTCCTTTCTATGCCTTTTGGGCTACACATTTGGGTTTGTTCTTGGTCTGGGAGATCACTTGCGTTTCTGCATATTTTAGGAATGCTCCAATATAGTTTGTGTCCTTATCCTAGGGACTGAATATTCCTCAGGGGAATGAAATACTTATGTTGACACCAGTGTGTGGCCCTGTTCTCTGTGGATTCTTTTAGCCTTGCATCTTCCTGGAAGCTGCTGAACTCTGTAGGTTGCCCAAATTCATTCCCCTTTATTCCCAGTATGAATTAATCACTTCATGCATACTCAGACAGTTAGTATAGGAAGGTGTTACTTGTGTACCGCTCTTTCTCCCACAGTGAAGAAGCTATCTGGGGGCAGGGACTGTCTTCAGTTCAGTCCAGTTCAGCTGCTCAGTCATGTCCGACTCTTTGTGACCCCATGAATTGCAGCACACCAGGCCTCCCTGTCCATCACCGACTCCCAGAGTTTACCCAAACTCATGTCCATCGAGTTGGTGATGCCATCCAACCATCTCATCCTCTGTCATCCCCTTCTCATCCTGCGTTCAATCTTTCTTAGAATCAGGGTCTTTTCCAGAGTTAGTTCTTTGCATCAGGTGGCCAAAATATTGCAATTTCAGCTTCAGCATCACTCCTTCCAATGAATACTCAGGACTGACTTCCTCTAGGATTGACTGGTTTGATCTCCTTGCAGTCCAAGGGACTCTCAAGAGTCTTCTCCAACACCACAGTTCAAAAGCATCAATTCTTCAGTGCCCAGCTTTCTTATGGTCCAACTCTCACATCCTTACATGACTACTGGAAAAACCATGGCTTTGACTAGACAGACCTTTGTTGGCAAAGTAATGTCTCTGCTTTTTGATATGCTGTCTAGGTTCGTCATAACATTTCTTCCAAGGAGCAAGCGCCTTTTAATTTCATGGCTGCAGTCACTATCTGCAGTGATCTTGGAGCCCAAGAAAATAAAGTTTGGTGCTGTTTCCGTTGTTTCCCCACTCTATTTGCCATGAAGTGATGGGGCTGGATGCCATGATCTTATTTTCTGAATGCTGAGTTTTAAGCCAGCTTTTTCACTCTTTTCCTTCACTTTCATCAAGAGGCTCTAGTTTTTCTTCCCTTTCTGCCATAAGGGTGGTGTCATCTGTGTATTGGAGGTTATTGATATTTCTCCTGGCAGTCTTGATTCCAGCTTGTGCTTCATCCAGCCTGGCATTTTGCATGATGTACTCTGAATATAAGTTAAATAACCAGGCTGACAATATATAGTCTTGATGTACTCCCTTCCCAATTTGGAACCAGTCTGTTGCTCCATGTCTGGTTCTAACTGTTGCTTCTACCTGCATACATATTTCTCAGGAGGCAGGTAAGGTGGTCTGGTATTCCCATCTCTTGAAGAATTTTCCAGTTTGTTGTGATCTACACAGGCAAAGGTTTTGGTATAATCAATAAAGCAGAAGTAGATGTTTTTCTGGAACTCTCTTGCTTTTAAGATGATCCAATGGATGTTGGCAATTTGATCTCTGGTTCCTCTGCCTTTTCTAAAACCAGCTTGAACATCTGGAAGTTCTTGGTTCACGTACTGCTTGCTGAAGCCTCACTTGGAGAATTTTGAGCATTAGTTTGCTAGCATGTGAATGAGTGCAATTGTGCAGTAGTTTGAACATTCTTTGACATTGCCTTTCTTTGGGATTGAAATGAAAATTGACCTTTTCCAGTCCTGTGGTCACTGTTGAGCTTTCCAGATTTGCTGACATATTGAGTGCAGCACTTTCTTAGCATCATCTTTTAGTATTTGAAATAGCTCAACTGGAATTCCATTACCTCCACTCGCTTTGTAGTGATGCTTCCTAAGGCCCATTTGATTTCATATTCCAGGATGTCTGGCTCTAGGTGAGTGATCACACCATCATAATGATCTGGGTCATAAAGATCTTTTTTGTATAGTTTTTCTGTGTTTCTTGCCACCTCTTCTTAATACCTTCTGCTTCTGTTAGGTCCTTACCATTTCTGTCCTTGATTGTGCCTGTCTTGGCATGAAATGTTCCCCTGGTATCTCTGTTTTTCTTAAAGAGATCTCTAGTCTTTCCCATTCTATTGTTTTCCTCCATTTCTTTGCATTGATTACTGAGGAGGGCTTTCTTATCTCTCCTTGCTGTTCTTTGAAACTCTGCATTCAAATGGATGTATCTTTCCTTTTCTCCTTTGCCTTTAGCTTTCTTCTTTTCACAGCTATTTGTAAGGCCTCCTCAGACAACTATTTTGTCTTTTGCATTTCTTTTTCTTGAGGATGTTCTTGATCACTGCCTCCTGTAAAATGTCACAAACCTCTGTCCGTAATTCTTCAGGCACTCTGTCTATCAGATCTAATCCCTTGAATCTATTTGTCAGTTCCACTGTATAATTGTAAGGATTTGATTTAGGTCATACCTGAATGGTCTAGTAGTTTTATCTATTTTCTTCAATTTAAATCTGAATTTGGCAATAAGGAGTTCATGATCTGAGCCACAGACAGCTCCCAGTCTTGTTTCTGCTGACTGTATAGAGCTTCTCCATCTTTGGTTGCAAAGAATCAGCCAGTGTGATTTCAGTATTGACCATCTGGTGGTCTATCTTGCTTTATTTTGCATTCTCCATCTGTTCTAGAGCTCTACACTACTTTGCAAGTTCTTGGCACTAGTCTGCATTCAGTGAAATGTTCAAATAAATAATGTTAAAACTAGCATTACCTAAGGCATGCTGAAGGGGCTGTGACCACAGTGCTTTCCTCTTCTTGGGACATGTGTTTCTGGTTACCTGAATTAAACCTACTAGAATAGATGCCAGATTATTGGTCCATGTTGTTTTCACAATGCTTTATGTTTAGTATTATTTGATTTGGTAAGTGAGGAAGTGCCTCTTTCCCTTGGAGACAAAGTACAGGAAAAGCAAAAGTATGAGAAAAGTATTTACCACTGGTTTATCCTTCCATTCTATCATTTCCTTTTCAAATCATGATACATAATGCAAGATTTATTAATTCCCCTTCCTAATGCTTTAATGGGCTTCCCGGGTGGCACTAGTGGTAAAGAACCTACTTGCTAATGCAGGAGACTTAAGAGATGTTGCTTCGATCCCTGTGCCAGTTGATCCTCTGAAGGAGGGCATGGCAGCCCACTCCAGTATTCTTGCCTGGTGAATCCCTTGGACAGAGGAGCCTGGTGGGCTTCAGTCCATAGCACTGCACAGTCGGACACGACTGAAGTGACTCGGCACATGCACAGTGCTTTAAATAGCACAGAATTATTTGCCAATCTTTCTTCTGTCTTATTTAAGGCATTCTTTTTAGTGTTTGGCTTTTCTATACCTGTGAACTTTTATAAGTGCAGTGTATTTGTTTAGCTTTCAGAAAACTACTGTTATTTTACTTACTCTTCATATTAAATAAGAAAGTACCTCAGGTTTTGGAAAATATAATAGTTAAGAGTTCTGTGTGTTACATTTTATTGATTAAAGGAGAATATGGATAACTCAAGACTAGGTTCAGTGTCTTTTTTTCCTTAATAGTTTGCTTCTGTGGACTAGAACGCAGTGGCTAGTGTGTGTATTTTACTTTTAGAAAGCTATTGGGGAAAACAATTACTAGTTTCCTTTTTATATTTTTGTCATGTACAGTTATTTATATGAACAAAATACTTCTAAGTATATTGACTGATATTAATAATGGTGTTTTTAGATTTGGTAAAAACTGAAGGAGAGGGACTTATCTGCCAGTCCAGTGGCTAAGACTCCATGCTCCTAATGCAGGGTGCCTGGTTTTGATCCCTGGTCAGAAAACTGGATCCTACATGCCATAATTAGAAGATCCCACATGCCCCAACAAAGATCAATAATCCCACATGCCACAACTGAGACCCAGCACAGCCAGAGAAATAAATAAATATTTTTAAAAAAACAGACTGAAGAGCTCAGGCCTTGATGTTAAGACAGTCTGGCTGTAAATACTGGCCTAGTCGCTTACTGTGTAATTGTGGACAAATTACTTAACCTCTCTGAGATGCGGTGCTTTCAGCTGTACTGTCTTGTGTGCGTTTGTATGTAATCAGTTTGTTTCTTCTCTTACTGTGTAAGCAACATGGGAACCTTTTTTTGATATTTGTATTCCCAGAGCTTAGAACAGAGCCTGGCACACAGTAAGCAGTAAATAAATTTTTATTGTTTTCTGATAGAGGTAAAGCATTTGTCCTATCCTCAGTGGAACTGTATTGTTTGTTTTAATATGATTATTTAAAAGGACAGCCTATAGAGTTTGATAAATATTGTTGTGTATGAGAGCAGTCATGATATGTTCTTAGCTTATAACCAGTGTTATATATGGACTGTTTTATTTCTTGGTTTTGGAATAGTGGTCAGTCAGGTTTAAACTATAATAAGTAGTTGTATTTTTGCTAACATGGTTTAAACTTTTAAAATCTAAAATCTTAGATATTTTCGAAGATTATGCATCTCCTACCACAGCAGCCCAGACTCTCTTATATACTGCTGCAAAGAAAAGAAAAGAGGTATGTAGTTATTCTTTTTAAATACAAAACTGAAAAGTGACCTGTGTTGATTTGACATTCTAATGAATGCCCTTGTAATTGAAAAATTATGTTAGTAGTTATAATCTGTAACTTAAAAAAATTTTTGTGTCCTCATAAGGGAAAAGGAATATTTTTTCTTAATTGTAATTGCTTGATAGAACACAATAAAATGTCTTTATTTTTGAAAATTTGTACATCATTTTTAATATGATAGTAAAGCAGTGAAAGCTCATGTAGACTAAAGTGGATTCTTCTATTTCTTTAGGTGTTGCCAAAAATGATGGCATTCTGTTATCAAATCCTAACAGACCCGAACTTTGATCCTAGGAAGAAAGATGGAGCCCTGCATGTGATTGGTTCCCTAGCTGATATTTTACTGAAGGTTAAGCTACTCAAATTTAATTTACTTAATAACACTGTGAAGCATAGGCAAATGAGATAATATGAGAATTATGGATAATTTAAAACTTCTGACTCTGCATAATTGAGTTGACTGTAAATATTTTTCTTTCTGTCATTTTAATTTTTTTAATTTAAAATGACTTTTTATTCACTTTTTCAGTATGAAACTGTTGCTATGTAAAAAAGATGATACAAAATAACTTTAGTGTTGTTTCTAGAAAGATCAGTTAATATCAGGTTTCTATCTAAAGAGTATTTCTCTCTTATTTTAAAACATGCATTATGTAGGTCAATAATTTTACAAAATTTAAATAAAAGTATATTAAGTGTAAATCATAAGAAACATGCTTTATTAGGAAGTGATTTTTACATATGAAAAAGACATTAATAAGTTAAACTCAATTTCTATTTCCTAACAGAAGAGTTTATTCAAGGACCAAATGGAGTTATTGTTGCAGAATCACGTATTTCCATTACTATTGTCTAACCTGGGATACCTTCGAGCCAGAGTAGGTTTTTCCATATTTCATTATAGTGTCTCGAAATCTTCATTTGTAAGTTAATTATTGAACTAAATACTTTTGGACAAATTTATCTTTTACCACACTGGGACAAAATGAAGTCAGTGAGAATGTCTTTTATAGTCATAAAAGCTGAATAAAGAGCAAATTAGTAAATAAAGGGATGTATAGATTTTAACTCCAGCTGCCCCCCCTTGCCTCACTTGCTGCATATGCAGAACGTACTGTGAGAGGGCTGATGCTGCAGCAGTGGTACCATGTAAATTCATAGGCTGATTAATTTTTAGTGTCCAAAACAGCATGAAAGTTATATTTTGGCTAAACTCTTGATTATGATTTCCAGTATAATAGTTAGATACACTTTAATAACATGGAGAACATAATAATCCATGTAAATTTATTTGTATTCTAAGTATATATTATTTATAGAAGCAATATATTTTATGGAGAAATAAAAATAGAACTTTTAACAGCCTAGTTCTTATTTTTGTAACTATATCAACACAACAAAATATCTTGCTAAAACCAATATATGTTAATAATGCCTTGTACACACCAAAGCATTTTATAAATAAAAGACAGGGACTTCCCTGGTGGTCCAGTGGTTAAGACTGTGCTCCCAGTGCAGGGGGCCTGGGTTCAATCCCTGATCAGGGAACTGAGACCTGGAGCAATCAAATAAATAAATAAATAAAAATATTTAAAAAGAAATAATAGTCACTAGAGAATATTTGTGTGAATGTAGGTTAGAAATATAGAGGGTACACAAGTATTTTTATAAGTAGGCTACTATTTTTACAGACTATTAATTGTATGTCTCTTACAAGTTGTTAGTCATTCAAATTAATTACTGTCAATTGTATTTTATGCAATAGAGATTAAAAAAAATACTATGATTTAGTGGTCTAATAGTTTAAGGTTTGATAATTTATACAAGGTTAAATTTTTTTTTATCTTCTGTGACTGAAAAAGTCAAGTTTCTTAAGCTGATTAGTGTAAGTGATTTATTCATTTGCTTTGAAGACCAGTAAATGAATGTCAACACTGGCTTGTAGTGCTTTTGCATATAAATAATAAGTTGTGAGTCATAATATTTATTAAAGCATTGACAGGATTTTTTTTTAGAGACACTTAAGTTGGGCTCTGTTTAATCTTATAAATAATGATATTGCATAAAGGTAATTTAGAAGTAATAAAATTGCCTTTCTTATAAGACGTATGGAATCGTGAAGTTAGCAACTGAGACTAATATGTTTCCCTCCAAAAAACAAATAAATAAATAGTACATGGTAGGATTAATGATGTTTTACTTAGAAGTTTTTATATTCATTATTACATAAAACCATAATCCTAATAGCTTCCTACTAACTTTTTCCTTATAACATAGTCCTGTTGGGTACTTCATGCATTCAGTTCTTTGAAATTTCATAATGAGCTCAACCTAAGAAATGCAGTTGATCTAGCAAAGAAGAGCCTGATTGAGGATAAGGAGATGCCCGTCAAGGTTGAAGCTGCCCTTGCTCTTCAGTCATTAATTTCTAACCAGACACAAGGTAAAGCCAAAATTATTATTAAATTAACAAAATTTAAAATAAAAATACATTTTTTAGAGGATATTTTTAATTAAATAATTATTTTGATGTGGTCTTCTCAAATAGTTTTGTTTACTTCCTTGTCTTAAAGTTCAGAGTTTGGGTTTTTGAGCTTCTGCCCCCTCAGAATTTTATAAGAGTTTATTCTTGCCACTTTTAGAAATGTCTGTTAACCGTGGTTTCCAGAAAAATTTGAGATTAGGAAACAAGTTGATTGTTAAACATTAGGGTAGATGGGGAATCAAGAGACCCAGGAGTCTAGTTTTGAGTGAGCTTCTTCCTTGCCGTCTAGACCTGGGCAAGATATGTGATCTGTCAAGGCTTAGATTGCCATATATTTAAATTTAGGGGGATTGGACTAGATGGCTTCAAGATTCCTTTCAGGTCTAGGATTCTGTGATTCTCACAGTTCTGAAAGTAGCAAGTTGCATTTCTAGTGAGTGATAACACATATCTCCTTTGTTTAGAAGAATGCTCTGTTCAAAATTCAAATAAACCTTTAAAAGTAAATTCTGCATTATGAAGAACCTTAGCCTTTATCCCTACACAACACTGTTCCAATGGAAGGCAATATTAGATAAACACATGTGGGGAGAAGGGTGGTTGGAGATGGGGTGAAAGAGTGAATGAGCATCATCAATGTTGGGCATAGTCTTTATGTAAATGGTTTTTACACTTGTATCATGCTGGCATATTCATGTTTGATAAGTCATGCTGATGACAGAGGACACATGTGATTCACATTTCTCAAGGGAGCTATTGGCATTTGGGGCAGGAGAGTTCTTTACTGTGCAGGACTGATTGTCCATATGTTGCTCGTGGGAAAATGGATACATTGGGGAACATTATTTTGGTACAACTTTATAACTTACTTACCATCAGGCAAATATGTATCTGGAACCTATTACTCTGTGTTATTTACCTTGTGACCAAGTAACTTTCACTTGTGAATCGCTAATATTTTTTACTGAGTTTGTTTTTTATTGCATTAGCCAAGGAATATATGAAGCCACATGTAAGGCCTATTATGCAGGAGCTGTTGCACATTGTTAGAGAGACAGAAAATGATGATGTTACTAATGTTATCCAGAAGATGATATGTGAATACAGCCAAGAGGTAGCCTCAATTGCTGTGGATATGACTCAGCATTTGGTAAGACTGGGCACAGTTTTATGTTAGTTTGGTATAAAGGCTTTGAATAATCTAAGTAAATTAAACTCCAAAATTTGAAGTTTAGTTTGTATATAACTGAAATACTAATGTAAAAATATTTGCTCTAATAATTCTGACAGTTAATAATTTCAATGTATAGTTTTCAGTTTTCCTAGATTTTGGATTTATTTATTTAATGGCAACCAGAAGTTAATTATTTGCTGTTTGATTATAATAGCTAATATGTATTCCACTTTAGTGACTAGATAAAGGCAAAGTGGCTATATTTAAAACATGACAGTTTCTATCATCAATATTCACTTGGCAAACTGCATATCTTAAAGTTTGAGCAGTGGTGGCATTTGGAGATGTGACACTGTCCTTTTGCTCACTTCTCATAGAGAAGTGTGAATGTAGCAGTACTAATTGTTGAATGTGTTTGCTATTTTTGTAGGCTGAGATATTTGGCAAAGTTCTTCAAAGTGATGAATATGAAGAAGTTGAAGACAAGACTGTAATGGCTATGGGAATTTTACATACCATTGATACTATCTTGACAGTTGTAGAAGATCACAAAGAGGTAGGATTTCCTTGTGTTTTATGATGTCATTATAGTAACTGAAATTTATATTATTGGTCATGAATTTTAAAGTCTTGACCTTTAAATTGCTGTTTATGTTGCTGGATTTTAAAAATTACCCTCAAATCTTAAAGAAAAGTATTAAAATGATTGAAGGGAAATGTTGCATGTGATTTTAAAGTATATAGTATATCTCTTTTGCTAAACTTAGTTCATCACATCTGCTATGTGCCAGGGTAGGCTTGGGGGAAAACCAAATTTAATAGGACATAAGCCCCACTGTTTGGAATCCACAGTCTGGTCTTCCTGGTAGAGAGAGACTGCCATTCAGTTACAGAGGCAAATTTTAAATAATAGAACAAAATACTGATGTAACAAATACCTGAGAATGGAAGGGAAGAAGAGCTTAAAACATCATCTTCCCTAGGCTGAATTCCAGAACAATACTGGATTAAGAATTTGCGCAGATGTTTGTCAAGCACTCTCATATCCGTTCAGTTCAGTTCAGTTCAGTTGCTCATTCATGTCCAACTCTTTGCGACCCCATGGACTGTGGCATGCCAGGCTTCCCTGTCCATCACCAACTCCCGGAGCTTGCTCAAACTCATGTCCATCAAGTTGGTGATGCCATCAGCCATCTCATCCTCTGTCATCCCCTTATCCATTAGCTGACAGAATGTCACCATGTCCCCTGCCAGCACGGGTAATGGTAGTGCCCTTTTGCGAAAGTATAGCACAAGGTTCAGGTAGTATCTCATGTTCACGGAGTTGGGAATTTGTAGATTTAGAGTTGCAGTCAATTGATATATCCTGATAATATATCAATTATTGCCTACCTAAAACCTGCTGCTCTCCTCCCCAAGTATTATATATTATATAGCCTTTACTTAAATTAGATTTGTGTTCATTACTTCTGCCAGCACAGTTGACTTGTTTGGCAATGTTGGCAGCTCTCGTTTTATACAGTGGGACTTAGGAAGCAGGTGCTGGTTCTTTAAATAGCATTGTTAAACCCTGTGGCTATTGACTTATCCTGTGTTTATCGCATACTAATGGATGCTTACCAGGTTCTTAAAAATGGTTCAATTTTCTTCTCCTGGGCAGGCCTTTCTTTGCCTAAAAGACTTAATGTGAATTTTTGTTTTTATATTCATTATTGTATTGTTGAAAGTATATGGGCCTCTCTGTAATGGTGAGATTTTCAAGTTAAATTGCATATATACTTAAGGATTATTCTTTCCCCATATATGTAGAACTTGTATTTTAAATTTGAAGAGAACTTAGAAATCGTCTTGTCAAGTTTTCCCAAATATGTTTGTCTGGAGGATGGGCAGTAGTAGGATAAACATCAGGATTAGTTTGGAAAAAAAAAAAACAAACAAAAAACCACCATTTTATCTTTCTGTTTTAATTTTTTAATTCTTGATATTACTTTTATTTTGAATTTCAAATAAAGTTAAAGGAGCATGTGACCTTATTGTGATTATCAAAGGAGGAATGGGTTTAAGTTGAGATACACTAATCAAATCTAGCTTCCCTAACCTATAGATGAAAAATCTTAAAGCCTTTAGCTAGATGGCTTTGCCAAGGTCATAGGTAACTAGAGGTAAAACAAGGACTGGAATCTTGGTCCTCTGATGATTTTGAACTTTGACTTACTAAAAGCAAGCTTTGAAAGTAAGATTTCCTTAAAAGAAGTATTTACATGTGTATAAATACTTAATGTATGAAGAGTAAAATTAGAAATCGGAAAAAGATGGCTAGTATTTTTATGGCTTAAGTCTTCACATTGAAGCCCTAGATATATTAGGAATTAAAATATTGGTATAAAATATGAGATAAGGAATTAATTTAACTTGTAATTTTATTATGATTTTAACTCACATGTCCATCATTAGCCAACTTTTCAGAATTTCCTGGTTATTCTTTGATGTTTAATTTTTCACATGGAGTTTAGAATTAACTTCTTAATTTCTCTTCTCAAAAAGCTACTATTGGAAAAAAAAATCCTATTGGTATTTTTATTGGGATAATATTAAATTTATAGATTAAATTAAGGGTTATGATAAATTTTAAACTAAATGTTTAAAATTTGTCTTTAGGTTACTCAGCAGTTAGAGAATATCTGTCTACGGATCATTGATCTTGTTTTACAGAAACATGTAATTGGTAAGTTCAAAGATAGAATAAAAAGGTAAATTGAGACTATTTTAAAATTTGATGAAAAATGCATTTTAGCCCTTCAAATTCAACAAGATGGACAGTTTTGAGAAAGAGAAGCTTGTCTTCTGTTCAATTTTTAGATATACTTTCTAATATTAGATTTCTAGATTTTCATTTAGAGGTAAGCTTAACATACCCAATTAAGAATTTTTGTTGTTGGGAGTTTTTAAAGAACAGAGATTTTAAATTTTTTTTAGAAAGAAAGAACTAAGATGAGGTTCAGGTGAGGTTACTTTAGGATTGAAAAATGTGAGATGATAGGCATATATTCTATCAGAAGTGTGCATTAATTGTTATTCTGTTTATGTTATGGTACCTGAATTCTGAGTAGAGTCAGTAGTTAATACTGGATGTTATAGATTGGTTGGGATTTGTAGAAGAGGCAACTTTTCATAGTATCCAAGCATTTTGAAGATACCAGCCGCAAGTCTTGTGGGTAGGAGAGAAATGTAGCCTGTATAGTGTAAGAGATAGAAAGATGGAACAAAAGCAGGTTATCACATTAGAGCAGCCATCTCCAAACTTTTATCATTCACACCATTAGTAAAATATTGAGCATGTACTTCTAATGTATGTGAATAATACTTGAATATATATTTATATGCAATATACATGTTACTGTGATACATTTACATACATAAAGAGAAATGTAAAATGTGAAATTAAATATAAATGAATATATTTATCTCTACTAAGTGTTCTAATACATTCTTCTCCCATTTTAGAGCATTATCCTCTACTTTGCTGAAGTAGTCCTTACTTTTGAAATCATCACTATAAAGCAGTAGTTCTCTAACTTTGATGTGGATAAGAATCACTGAGGATCTAGTTAAAATGAGGCTTCCTGGGCCATAACTTCAGAGATTCTGATACATCAGAAAGAATGTATTCACTTATGTCCTTTTTGTGAAGAGATGCAACTGAAAATTCTCCATTAAAAAATTTCTTTTAAGGACTTCAAACATGTGGATATTGTATTGACTTATAATATTGTATTAGTTACAGGTTTACAACATAGTAATTGGATATTTTTATAGAATATTCTATATACAAAGTTATAAAATACTGACTATATCCCCTGTGCTGTGCATTACATAGCAGTCTGACCATGTTTATGTCCATGGTCCAGTCTTTTTCCACTGTTCCACTTCTGCCTCCTTCTTTTGCCTGTTTTTATTGCTAATTTACTCTTGAACTTCATGTGTTATTAAAAGCTAGGCTTAGCCATTACTGATTTAACTCCTCTATCTTATGTAGTAAGTCAAAGTTAGTACAACCATCCTACCCTAATAATCCGTTGTCTTGGCTGAGACTAAATGAAAAAGCTTCTGGTTAATTTAAACATAAATGGAATTGATGGAAGGATATTGGTAGCTCACCAAAGCAGTGGGAAGGCTGGAGTTGGCCAGAGTCAGCCAGGATTCTGCCATAAAAATGGTCTGCTTAGAAGGCCTGTGCTGCCTTGCTCAACACTGGGTCCTACACTGCTGCCCACCATAGTCCAGACTCCCAACACAGACCGTGATCCTCCTTATTCTTCCCACCCTCCACAAAAAAAACTGGAACAGCTTTGTGCCTTTTAGTTTCTCCCTCAGATTCATAGTCCTCATCTTGAGCATCTCGAGTGGCCTGGTAAAGTACACAGGCTGTAGCCATCAAGAGCATGAAAGGAAATACTGGGCCTCTTTTCTTTCTTTTAGGCTTCATGTTAGGAAGAGGCATTTGCTTTCCTGAACAGAACTTTCAGAAATTTTTAATTCAGGCCATTGGTTGTATTTCAAGTGATTGTCTTTCCTAAATTATTTCCCAATATCTATAATTTCCATCTTATTTTGCTTTTGGTAAGGCAAATATCTGTATTGCTAGCTTTTAAATATATTAAAATTTGAATAATGTTACAGAAAAAAATTTTATTCAAGCTTCCAGGGTAAATATTGGTTCCCTTAAATAAGAAGAAGAAAAAAAAAACAAACCCCAAAACTTTGAAGTTAGTTTTTTTTTCAGTGACATGGTAGGAAATTTTTGAAATTTTTGTGTTGAGGTTTGTGTTTTCTGATTGTATGTTTAGATATAATTTCCTTCTGAATGAGGGTAAGAATAATAAGTATATGTACAAATGCAAGAATATTCCCTTTGGACTTTTTTAATAGTAAGTATAATTATCTTGAAGTAAGTTGAAAAATATTGTACTAATTTTACAAGCTTTGTAAATTGGCAAAATATATTCTGTATATAGTTTGTAAAAAATACATGCAGCAGACCGATATTTTCACCTAGATGAATTAAGTTCTCTGAAGAACATTAATTGTTTGTAAATTTAAAATCCTGTGCATGAGACACATACAATAATTGTTCCTTCTTGTATCCATTTCTAATATAGCTTTATATATAAACTTTATTTTCTATATTACAAAACACAAAAAATATAACTTTTCAGTATTACAAGTAAGTTTAGTAAAAGCAAATCTTTGCCATATCTTATTAAGTAGGGGGCAGATCTTCGTGAGAAATGGAAGATGGCAAATATTAATAGAGATAGCAAGAGATAGGAGCTGAGAAACAGATGTTCAAAAGTATGTTAGATATAAGATATGTGTGAGTATATAGCCTAAATCCTCTTCTGTGTGGTCTTTGTGTTTAATTTTTGCTATTTCCTAGGATTCTAACTGGAGATTCTCTTCTTTCTAGAATTCTATGAAGAAATTCTTTCACTGGCTTACAGTTTAACTTGCCATGGTATTTCTCCTCAAATGTGGCAGCTTCTAGGTATATTATATGAGGTTTTTCAGCAGGATTGTTTTGAATATTTTACAGGTATGACTTTGACCATGTAACATTTTTGCTGTTCTGTGTCTAGATAGGTATTATTTCCTCTGACACTTAACATAAAGACATATGATTCCAGTACTAATCAGAAAATAATTGTTCTTCCTTTCCTGTTGAGTGGTGCTATTGTAGGACTATTTTTTAGCCCTAGGAATAGAGGTCATGGTAGGAAGGCTATATTTCCTACTGAATCTTACTTAAATTACTTTGCAGTCAGAGTATATATCCATATATTAATTAATATTTTCTGAATGTCAGCTATATTCCAAGCAATGTTCTAAGCTCAGCAGTACATCAGAGAACAAAATAGACAGCCCTTGCCCTTTTGACACCTCCATTCTAGTATGGGGTGGGAGAAGCTAGGAAACACACAGACAAATAAGCAAATAGAGTGTGTCAGATGGTAATGAGTGGTATGGGGAAAAAGAAGAAAATTCATAACAATCACTACAGTAAATGATGAGAATTTTAATCTTTCTGATCCACATTTCCCTCATCAATAAATAGGGCAGGTGTACCATTTTAGTTTCTTGCATTTTGTGGTTGCAAGGGAAGATAGTAATGTGTGTGTGCTATAGAAATGTGCTTTCAGTGGTAATAATTGGTTTCTGCTTCTGTTGCTCAAATCTCATTGAGCGTTTGAATTTTTTTCCAGACATGATGCCTCTTCTGCATAATTATGTGACAATAGATACAAATACTTTACTGTTAAATCCAAAGCATTTAGAAATACTTTTTACAATGTGTAGAAAGGTAAGCGTGTCCTAATCAATTTGTCATAATGAGTCTTACTAATGTTTACTGACTAGTGTTGTATTTCACTTCAGGTACTCTCTCAATTTATTTCTTATATATTTAGTTGTATATTGCTCTTATGAACATATATTTGTCATTTTGTGTTTTCAAATGGAGTTTGGAATTATATTCTGAAAATTTCATATTGTCTGTTATACTTAATGTTTGCTACTTCTATAGCTGTGTACTTCACAATGCTTAGGTAAATAATTTTCCATGTAGTTTTTCTTTCAAAAATATAGACTTACTACTTGATTAAAGAAGAGTGCTAGGAAAATATCACACTTTGTCAATTATGATTTTTCTTTTAATTGAATGTATATATTGGAAAACACTAGGTATAGGTAATTTGAACATAAACAAGACACAAAAAATTGGAATATTTGGAAAGATAGCATCATTTAACTCAATACAGGATAGTTTGTAAGCCACATAATGACTACTGTTGTATTTATGTACAAGCATGATTGTCTACTATGTTATCTTTGTCACAAATGCCCCCTCTTGGTTATATCTAGGAGTGACTCATGACTAATGCTTTCCTCCTCTTTTAGGTGAATATGTGTATATTCATAAATATAAAACTGTATTACATAGAGATGGCAGATTTCAGAAAGCTCAAATAGCCAGAAACCTAAGTTTGGCTTTGGAGTTGTTAGTAAGATAGCTAGTGTACAGCCTGTTTTCCTTCATAGAAGAGATATGTACCAGGCTCTATTAAAGAGTGCTGAACTCATACTCAGTTTATCTAATTTAGGTCTCAGTTCAGTATGAACATGTGCTTTCTATAATTGTTCATTCAGTGAAAATACAGAATTGTCATTAGGGGAACAGTCTGGTAAGCTTTGTTATAGTCATCTTGTGTAATACTGTTTAGTCCTAAATGGTTTAATATCTTTAGAAAGTACTTCGAGTTGTAAAGTCCATGTGAGAAAATTAAATGGTATGTAATATTATATTTATGGTTTCGTTATGAAAAACTGGGTGAATATAGACAGGATTCAAAAAGAACAGAAAAATACAAAAAATACAGGGTTTGTTTCATTGTTTAAGAAGGTTTTTTTTTTTTTTTTAATTTCATTGTATCATTTTATTGTTTTTGGTGCCTTACTTAAAGGGAAGCTTTTTTGTCTAGACAGCTAACAGCCTACTTTTTAATCCAGAGTTAAATAAAGTGAATCATTACTCATATAAGGAATTAGAGTAGATAAAAAAGATAGATGGACTTTATTTTGAACTTCCTTTTTTTGGTTTGGCAAGGTAAACTCATGATGCAAACACCATGATTCTAATGGCTGTTTTTTACGTGATATTTACTTTATGTAAACTTGATTAAAGTTTTACAGTGCTGTTCACTGCTGAGTGAAATTTTAATTACCGCAGGTACTATGTGGAGATGCAGGAGAAGATGCAGAATGTCATGCAGCCAAACTTCTTGAAGTCATCATTCTTCAGTGCAAAGGAAGGGGAATTGATCAGGTAATATATGTATGGAAAACATCCTACTTGATGTTTAAAATTTTGAATTTACAATGCCTGCTTGACATTTTGTTTATATTATGATGAAAAATTATAAAGATAGCCTATAGTTTGTATTTACTGGTACAAATCTTATAACAAAAATACCCATGCAATTTGGAAATTGTTCCTTGCATTCTAGATACACAGAAAAATATGTAATAACTTAAGAGACTAACAAGTAAATCATGAAGGAGATAAATGTACAAATCCTGCTCAGTTTGATTCCCAGAGATTTGCTTTTTTCCTTTGTTTTTGTGTATGCTATTGAAATATTCCCAGATATCTTTTTCAACCAGAAGGTGCAAAAAGGAAATGAAGGTGCAAAAAGGAAAAAGTTTTTCTCTATTGATATAAAAATATGTATTTTTAATAAGATTAATTCAGTTTTTGATACAACTGTGGTATGATATTCAGTTACTGAGAAAAATGTTCAAGTATAAGTGTAGAGTTTTTTTTTCCAATTCTGTAATATTTACTCCATGTATTTTTGTATAACAGCTTTATTGAGATATAATTTATATACCATCCAGTCAGTCATTTAGAGTTTATGCTTCACTGGTTTTTAATATAGTCACCAAATTGTACAACTATTATCACCATCAGTTTTCAGAATATTTCATCACTACCCCTGAGAAAACTCTGTGCCCTTTAGTAGTTATTTCTCATTTCACCTAAATGACCCTCAACCCTAGGCAACCATTATTCTACTTTCTTTTAATTGATAATTCTGTATTTCTTTTAATTGATAAATATTTCATCATATGATTGTATCACATATATTTTAGCTAATTGTCAATTGATGGACATTTTTCTTATTTACACATTTTGGCTATTGTGAACAATGTTGACATGAACATTTGTATGCTGATTTTTGTGTGGACATGTCTTCATTTCTCTTGGTATATATATTTATATATGTATATATATAGGAGTGGTAATTCTGTGTTTAACCATTTGAGGAACTGCCAAACTTTTCCAAAGTAGCTGCACCATTTCCTGTTCCTACCAGTAGTGAATGAGAGTTCTGATTTCTCCATATCCTCACTAACACTTGGTTGGTCTTTTTGTTATAGCCATCCTAGTAGCGATATTTCATGGTTTTGGTTTGCATTTTCCCAGATGGCTTATGATAGTGAGCATCTTTTCATGTGGCTGTTTGTATTTTTTTGAAGAATGTTTATTCGGATTTTTTGGCCTATTTTTGATTAGTTTATTTATTTTTGAGTTGTATGGATTCTTTGTATATATTCTAAACTCAAGTTCCTTATCAGATATGTACTTTGCAAAAATTTCCTCCCAATTTTTGTGTTATCACTTTCTTGATGTCCTTTGAAGCACAGGAAAGTTAATTTTGATGATGTCTAATTTATTTTTTTGTTGTTGTTGTGGTTGTCATCATATTTAAGAAATCATTGCTAAATTCAAGTTTACAAAAAATTTCCATTTTCTTCTAAGAGACTTATGGTCTTAGCTCTAATATTTAAGTCTTTAATTCATTTTGAGTTAATTTTTGTAGATGGTGTGAGGAAAAGGTACAAAGTCATCATTTTGCATGTAGATGTCAAGGTGTCTAGGAGCACTATTTGTTGAAAAACTTCTTTCCCTGTTGAAATGTCCTGGCACACTTGTCAGATCTATTCACTATAAATGGGAGGATGTATTTGTGGACTTTCATTCAGTTTTGATGAATTTTTTTGTCCTTAATCCAGGATTGCACTATTACTGTAGCTTTGTAGTAAGTTTTTGAAATTAGGAAGTTTAAGTCCTCCAGTTTTCCTGTATAAGATTCTTTTAGCTATTCTGGACCCTTGAATTTCCATATGAATTTTAGGACTGACTTGTCACTTTAAGGAAAGAAGACAGCTGGAATTGTGATAAGGCATTGTGCTAAATCTTTAGATCACTTTGGGGAGTATTGTCACTTTGAGAATACTTCAATCCCTGAACATAGGATATCTTTCCTTTTCCTTGTATTTAGGGTATCTTTAGTTTTTTTCAAAAATGTTTTGTAGTTTTCAAGTACATTTCTTTTGTTAAAATCTTCCTGAAATATTTTATCCTTTCTAATGCTGTTGTAAATGGTATTGTTTTCTTAATTTTATTTTCAAGTTGTTTATTGCCTGTGTTTAGAAATACATATTTTGATATATTTATCTTGTTTCTTGCAACTTTGCCAAAGTTGTTTATTAGTTTTAATAGAGTTTCAGACAATTTCTTTGGATTTTCTGTATACAAGGTCATCTCATCTGCAGATAGAGTTTTGCCTTTCAAACCTGGGTGCTTTTTTTTTTTACTTTTCTTGCCTAGTTGCCTTGGCTAGAACCTTCAGTGCAAGGGTGAATAGGTATGGTGACATCTTGTCTTGTTCTTAATCTTAGGTAGGGAAGCATTCCTTTCACCATTAAGTCTAGTGTTAGCTGTGGGTTTTTCATAACTGTCTTTTATCAGATTGAGTGCGTTCCTGTTTACTCCTGGATTGTTGAGTGTTTCAATCATGAAGGAGTGTCAGATGCTTTTTTGCCTCTCTTGAGATGATCATATGGTTTTTGTTCTTTTAATATGGTGGATTTGTTGATTTTCACATGTTAAATCAACATTGAATTCCTGGTGTAAATCCTACTTGATCATGGAATATGATCCTTTTTATATATTTCTAGATTCAGTTAGATGGTATTTTTTATAACTTTTTATGTCTATATTTATAGGAGATATTGATCTGTAATTTTTTTTCTTGTGATATCTTTGGATTTGGAATCAGTGTTACGCTGGCCTCGTGGAATGAGTTGGGAAGGGCTCCCTCCTCTTGTATTTTTTGGAAGAATTTATGAAGGTTGGTGTTTTTTAAACGTTAGAATATAGCAGTGAAGCCATCTTTGCCTGAGGTTATTTTGTGGGTAGTTTTAAAATTACCAGTTCAATCTCTTAATTGTTATAGGTCTACTTATATTTCTATTTCTTTTTGAGTTAATATGGGAGTTTGCATCTTTCTTAGAAGTTGTCCATTTCATCTAATTAGTTGGCATGCAGTTCATAATATTTTGTTATCTTTTTGTAATGACCTTGTTTGTTTTTGATTTTAGTAATTATCATCTTCTCTTTCTTTCTCTTTTTTCCCCTTTTATTTCAAGTAAAAATTTGTCAATTTTGTTCAGTTTTTCAATGAACCAATTTATGATTTTTCTCTCTTGTTTTTCTGTTTGCTATTTCATTAGTTTTTGCTTTAATCCTCATAATTTAGTCTTTTCTACTTTCTTTGAGTTTAGCTTGCTCTTCTTTTCCCAGAGTCTTGAGGTGGAAATTTAGGTTAGTAGATTGAGATCTTTCTTGCTTTTTATTATAGAGATTGATAGCTATAAATTTCCCTCTAACTGCTGCTTTAACTACATTAATAAGTTTTGGTATATGTTCATATTCATTCATCTTAAAATATGTTCTTATTTCCACCTTAGATAATGTTGATATAGAGATGTGTCTTGAGGTAGAAAGAAGGGATGTCAAAACTTAAGTCCAATGGCTTTATCTTCTTAGTTAGATAGAATTGTTAAGAAATGAAGAAAGTTGAAATTTCAGTTTGGAGAAGTCTAGTAAGTCTAGTAAAGAAAAACTGAGTAAAGGAATTGCTTTTAGTTGGATAGACTCATTTGAAGTTAGCAAATAAGAATTTCAGGTGTAATACTGTGGATTTCTACTTCTAAAACTGGATTGTCAGAGGGATTGAAAAGTTGGTATCCAAGCATTTCTACGTCAGAAAGTTGAGTTAGCTCACTTTATAATTTTAGTGAGGTTAGCACTACTGTGCTGAAAGATTATAACACCTTGGAATTAAATTCCTCAGTATTTCCTATAAATTGGTAGTTATATCTAGATATTTTGGTAAGATTTATTTGTGATTTTTTTGGCAAGAATGCTTCATAGGTGGTGGTGTGTGTTCCTACCAGGAGGCACAGATGTCTGGTTGTTTCTCATCTTATGATCTTAGTGCTGATTGTGATGATATTTTAATTTGTCATTCTTTCTTCATTTATGAGTAGAAATATTTCTATGAAGAAAAGTGCTTTCTCATCAATTTATTAGGTTCCTCTGAGGAACAGTTTGAGTATTTCTCTTTATTTGTTATGACTGAGGCAATAAGTTTGTTTCCTAGCATCTTCCAAAGATGACCAGTGAGATGTTTTGGGTTTTTTTGTTTTTGGATTTTAGTATTACTTGAACTTACAGATTCACATTTATTTGATGTGTTTCATTTAAATCTGTATGTTCAAATAATACTAAAATAATACTTCAGAAAATGTTTCAGGCACACAGAGTTCTTTCAGCCTTGGCTAGTGGGAGCTTCTTGAGTTTGCCATATGAGTGCTTTTGACCTGACTCTAGTAGTGTTTGGGAATTTTCTGCTATCTGGTGTGACTAGATGCTCCAGGTTCATCTTGTACATTTCCTGCCCTACCCTGGGAAATGGTATTCCAGGACTATAAGCAGACGGGATAGCCTCTGCTATTGAGTTGGTCATTATTTCCAGAAAAGAGAACCAGGAAATACATACTATATTATTTTAAGACTAATGCATTATTAGAAGACATGGATATTTCCAGTTCAAATTCAAGACTACATTATTTTAAACCAAATTGATCCTAATCAGTATCCCCTAAACCCAGAATCCTTGTTTTCATCATAATTACTCATTTACTTTATCCCACTAATATGTATTAATATATAGAGTCTCATAAAGGATTAATCTCTGAAATATACAAGCAGTTCATGCAGCTTAATATCAGAAAAACAAACAACCCAATCAAAAAAGCCATTTCCTTCTCCAAAAAAAAAATGGGAAGAAGACCTAAATAGACATTCTCCAAAGAAGATATACAGATGGCAAATAGACACATGAAAAAATGCTCAACATTGCTTATTTTTAGAGAAATGCAAATTAAAACTGCAATGAGATATCACCTCACACCAGTTGGAATGGCCATCATCAAAGAATCTACAAACTGTGAATGCTGGAGACAATGTGGAGAAAAGGGAACCCTTTTGCACAGTTGGTAGAAATGTAAATTGATGCAGCCACTATGGAGAGTATGGAAACTTCTTAAAAAACTGGGACTAAAACTGCCATATGACCAGCATCCCACTACTAGACATACCCTGTGAAAACCACAATTCTAAAAGATGTATGTTCCGCAGTGTTCACAGCAGCACTATTTACAGTAGCCAGGACATCAAAGCAACCTAGATGTCCATCAACAGATGAATGGATAAAGAAGTTGTGGTACATATATATGATGGACTAGTTCTCAGCCATAAAAAGGAACAAATTTGAGGCAGTTCTAGTGTGGTAGATGAACCTAGAGCCTGTTATACAGAGTGAAGTAAGTCAGGAAGAGAAAAGCAAATATTGAATATTAATAGATACATATGGAATATAGAAAGATGTATTGATGAGACTGTTTGCAGGGCAGCAGTAGAGACACAGACATAGAGAACAGACTTGTGGACACAGTGGGGGAAGTACAGGGTGGGATGAATTGAGAGGTAGTATGGAAACATACATACTACCATATGTAAAATAGATAGCAAATGGGAAGTTGCTGTGTAACACAGGGAGCTCATCCTGGTACTCTGTGACAATCTAGAGGGATTGGATAGATGGGAGGTGGGAGAGAGGTTCAGAAGGGAGGGAACAATGTATACCTATGGCTGATTCATGTTGATGTATGGCAGAAACCAACACAACATCATAAAGTGATTATTCTCCACTTAAAAATAATAAAAAAAAGTATATACACAGTGTCAGTGTAGTTATACCAGCATTGTCACAAACATGTGATTGCATTGTCTTAAACATGTGTGTTTAAGATTTTTTAGTAGCTCTTCTTGTCTCAAGGGTATATTCTAGGAATATTTATAGCCAAACATGTCAAGTCACAAATTTTAAAGTAATTTAGAATAATCCCTGTTTGATTATTCATTTTATTTTAACTCCTAGGGATTGCTTAAATTTTTTTATGAATAAATAAAACGTATGCATAGTCTAAAGTCTGGTTTACAAAAAACAATGTATATTCAGAAAAATCTAGCTTCCATCCCTGTCCATTCTACCATTACTCTCTTTCCCTATTTCCATCTCCCCCAACCCCAGTTTTTAGTTCATACTTTCATTAAAAAAAATAAGCAAATAGTTACATTCGTTATCTCCTCACCTTCTTAAGTAGTAGTGTTGTTGTTCTCTGGCTAAGTTGTGTCCAACTCTTTGTGACCCCATGGACTGCAGCATGCCAGTCTTCCTTGTTCTTCAGTATCTCCTGGAGTTTGCTTAAACTCATGTCTGTTGAGTTGGTGATGCCATCCAATGGTCTCATCCTCTGTCTCCTCCTTCTCCTCCTGCCTTCAATCTTTCCCAGCATCGAGGTCTTTTCCAGTGAGTCTGCTCATTACATCAAGTGGCTAAAGTATTGGAGCTTCAACTTGAGTATCAGTCCTTCCAGTGAATATTCAGGACTGATTTCCTTTAGAATTGACTGGTTTGATCTCCTTGCTGTCCAAGGGACTCTCAAGAGTCTTCTCCAGCTCCACAGTTTGAAAGCATCAATTCTTCAGCACTCAGCTTTCTTTATGGACCAACTCTCACATCTGTACATGACTACTAGAAAAATATAGCTTTGACTATGTGGGCCTTTGTTGGCAAAGTGATATCTCTAGTTTTTAATACACTGTCTAGGTTTGTCATGGGCTTCCCTCGTGGCTCAGATGGTAAAGCGTCTGCCTGCAATGCGGGAGACCTGGGTTTGATCCCTGGGTTGGGAAGATCCCCTGGAGAAGGAAATGGCAATCCACTCCAGCACTCTTGCCTGGAAAATCCCATGGATGGAGGAGCCTGATAGGCTTTTTTCCCAAGAAGGAAGCGTCTTAATTTCGTGGCTTCAGTCACTGTCCGCAGTGATTTTATAACCCAAGAAAATAAAATCTGTCACTGTTTCCACTTTTTCCCCATCTGTTTGCCAGGAAGTGATGGGACTGCATGCCATGATCTTAGTTTTTTGAATGTTGGGTTTTAAGCCAGCTCTTTTACTCACCTCTTTCACCCTGATCAAGAGGCTCTTTAGTTCTTCTTCACTTTCTAACATTAGAGTGGTATCATCTGCATAGCTGAGGTTGTTGATATTTATCCTGGCAATCTTGATTCTAGCTTGTGAGTCATTCAGCTCAGCATTTTGCTTGATGTAACCCAGATAGCATATTAGAAAGCAGAGATATCACTTTGGCGACAAAGGTCCATATAGTCAAAGCTATGGTTTTTCCAGTAGTCATGTACAGATGTGAGAGTTGGCCCATAAGGAAGACTGAGTGCTAAAGAATTGATGCTTTTGATTTGTGATGCTGGAGAAGACTCTTGAGGGTCCCTTGGAAAGCACAATCAAATCAGTCATTCCTAAAGGAAATCAACCCTGAATATTCAACTGGAAGGACTGATGCTTAAGCTGAAGCTACAATATTTTTGCCACCTGATGCAAAGAGCTGACTCATTGGAAAAGACCCTGATGCTGGGAAACATTGAGAGCAGGAATAAAAGGGGGTGACAGGATGAGATGGTTGGATGGCATTATTAACTCAATGGACATGAGTTCGAGCAAACTCTGGGTGATAGTGAAGGACAGGGAAGCCTTGGGTGTTGCAGTCCATGTAATTGCAAAGAGTCAGACACACCTTAGTGGCTGAACAACAGCAAACCATGTTGTATGTTATATCCCTGTGACTTTTTTAGGAATTTTTTTTCCTCGAGAGAAATTCTGATCACATCATGCTTATTCTCTCTTTTTTTTTTTTTGCACTTGATTCTTAAGCAATGCAGGAGTTAGAGGTGCTCACCCTCTGTGCAGTTAGAAATCTGTGTATAACTTCTAGTTGGCCCTCTGTATACATGATTTCTCCCTATCTGGATTTAATTAACCATGGATAGTGTATGGCACCCCACTCCAGTACTCTCGCCTGGAAAATCCCATGGACAGAGGAGCCTGGTAGGCTGTAGTCC
Organism: Bubalus bubalis; assembly: GCF_019923935.1. Taxonomy (NCBI): domain Eukaryota; kingdom Metazoa; phylum Chordata; class Mammalia; order Artiodactyla; family Bovidae; genus Bubalus; species Bubalus bubalis. The sequence goes on along the minus strand of NC_059160.1, from coordinate 40,951,513 downwards.
ATGGAGTCGCTAAGAGTCAGACATGACTGAGTGACTTCACTTTCACTTTTCACTTTCATGCATTGGAGAAGGAAATGGCAACCCACTCCAATGTTCTTGCCTGGAGAATCCCAGGGACGGCGGAGCCTGGTGGGCTGTCGTCTATGGGGTCACACAGAGTCGGGCACGATTGAAGCGACTTAGCAGCAGTGTAGAACTGTAGTATTAATTGTTGAAAAAATCTGCATTTAAATGGATCCATATAGTTCAAACCCATTTTGTTCAAGGGTCAAGTGTATTTCCAATTTGATTTATCAAAGAAAAACTCCATCCTAGTCATTTTAACTTAAACATGGAAGTGACTGAGTCTATGTTTGGATTATTGCAGTTTTTTGATTGTGTATTCTTGTAGGACAACCTTCATCTAACTGTAATCTTCAGTTAAAAGGAAAGGAGACATTTTGGTACTGCTCTAGGACCTTTTTTGGTCATTAAATCTCTCTGAGTTTAATAATTCTGAAAATGATTTAAACTAGCAAGTTCTACTGTTTTTAAAGAGTATCTTATTTAATGATTATACTTTACCAGCATTCAGCTTTCTGTAAAAGTTACTTGATTTCTCTTTTTCTTTTTTCCTCTAGTGCATTCCACTCTTCGTTCAACTTGTTTTGGAGAGATTAACCCGAGGGGTCAAAACTAGTGAGCTTCGTACTATGTGTCTTCAGGTTGCAATTGCTGCCTTGTACTACAACCCTGATTTGCTGCTACATACTTTAGAACGAATTCAGTTGCCTCACAACCCTGGACCTGTAACTGTACAATTTATAAATCAGTGGATGAATGATACAGATTGTTTTCTTGGGTCTGTGTCTTTTTGATTTTACACTGCATTTCTGTTCTTGGAAAGGTGACTTGTAATATGCATGTATAATAGCATATTGATAAAATTTATAAAAAAAAAAAAAAAACCATTAATTTTCAAAAAAAATTTAAAAAATAGCATATTGAAAGATAGTTTTATATCTTAAGAATTTTTTAGTATATTGTTAACATAATATTTAATTTTTAGAGAATTAAGAATGTGTTTCAGGAGTATAATCTAGTGGAAAAGAACACAGACTCTGAAAATTAGGTTTATTACCCTTCTTCACTTGTTTTTGACTTAATGTGTATCGTTATATGTCTTGGCAACAAGAATTAAGTGTCTACTTGGGTTCCTCGACTTTAAGTGTCTCTGGGTAACAACATTCTAAATGGAGTCATGTTTCTAAGGAAAGTACTAGTCTGGTAAAAATATGAAAACCTCAAGGAAGCCTGTTCTCAAATGTGAAATCAGAGGATTGTTAGCTATAGTCCAGGTCCTATCCTGGTAGGAGAGTTCAGCTTTGTGTGAAGCACTCTCCTAGCTTTCCAACATAGGAAAAGTGAGATCCTAAGTCATAGTTATATACCCACCTCAGGTGACCCCACACATATAAGTGACCCTGTTGTGTTAGAATTTGAGAGACTGCTGATTAATTTAGAAATAACTAGTGTTCTTTTTACATCTTGTAAGATATCATTTAGAAAAATTTACTGAGGGGGAAATAATTCCATCAGGAGTAGTTAGAATATTACCAAGTGGTGGGGAGATGGTGGAGGCCTGAATTAGGATGGTGGAAAAGGAATAGGGAAACATACTTATAAGCTGCTATGTGTATTCTAATTTTTCTACATATAGGAGACTAGAATTTGTCCTGGATTTAGATTTCTTACTAATACTTTGAAAGGAAGAGCATACTTTAGAAAGAAATTGTACTTAGTTATATCTGACAAAGGTTTACAGAGTAGAGATTTAGTCATTCACAGTTATATAGTTGTTGCTTAGTTGCTTGGTCATGTCCAACTCTTCTGCCACCCCATGGACTGTAGCCTGCCAGGCTCCTCTGTCCCTGGATTTTCCAGACAAGAATATTGAAGTGGGTTGCCATTTCCTTCTCCAGGGGATCTTCCTGACCCAGGGATTGAACCCACTTCTCCTGCATTGGCAGGCAGATTCTGTACCATTGAGCCACCAAGGAAGCCCAGTTACACAGTTAGTAGCATCTATAAGCAATTTCCCAAAAATAGAAGGTGTCTCAGCAATTATATAGATTGGGCATGTGTGGATTGTGCTCCCTTGGATTCTTCAGAGCCCCACTCAGTAATCGTCTTTTGTACTGTAATCCATTTGACCCTTGGTGTACACTACTAGGTAGAGCTACATTAATGAGAAAGTCATCAGGTCAAGCACAGCACCTATTATAGTATACTGCTTTCGCATTGGTAACTTGAATCAAGCAATGGAAATAATGAAGAATAACAGAAGCTATATTTGTTTAGGTTTGTTGTATATTGAGGAGCGCATGGTGTATATTGGGGCTTTCTTGGTGGCTCAGACAGTAAAGAATCTTCCTGCAATGTGGGAGACTGGCATTTGACCCCTGGGTCAGGAAGATCCCCTGGAAAAGGGAATGGCTACCCACTCCAATATTCTTGCTCTGGAGAATCCCATGAACAGAGTAGCCTAGTGGGCTACAGTCCATGGGGTCTCAAAGAGTTGGACATGTTTGAATGACTTAACACTTTTCACTTTTTTTGTTGTGTATTTTATTTTGAATTACTGCCAGTAAATTTTTTTATTCATGCCTGTGTGAATGTTACACTAATACAGAAACCTTTTCATTCTTAATATTTTTAGTTTTAAACAATTTAGAAGCATTCATGTAAAAATCTTTGTAATGTATATAGTGTATTTGCTAAATCGCTTCAGTTATGTCTGACTCTGTGCGGCCCTATGGACTGTAGCCTGCTAGGCTCCTCTGTTCATTGGATTCTCCAGGCAAGAATACTGGAAGGGGTTTCCATCCCCTCCTCCAGGTGATCTTCTGAACCCAGGGACTGAACCTGGGTATCTTATGTCTCCTGCATTGGTAGGTGAGTTTTTTACCACTAGCTCCACCATTGGTCAAACTTTTTTTCCTTCAGAATTAAGTTTTCCTTATTTTATAGCACAGAACATTTAATAGATTTACTTGCAGCTACTAAGTTCAGCAGGGCTTTCCAGGTGGTGCAGTGGTAAAGAATCCACCTGCCAATGCAGGAGGCACAGGAGACCTGGGTTCCATCCCAGGGTTGGGAAGATCCTCTGAAGCAGGAAATGGCTACCCACTCCAGTATTCTTGGCTGGAATGTTCCATGGACAGAGAAGCCTGGCAGGCTACAGTCCATGGTTCCTGAAAGAAGAGGGCATGGCTGAGTAACTGAGCATGCCCGCATTAAGTTCAGCATATTCGACGTTGAGATTTTTAGACTAGCTTTTGGCACCTGGGGGATTAGTATACAGTATAGTGTACCTTGTAGACCAGTGCAATGAATCAAAGTCTAAGGGACTTTTATTTTTTCACTGGATAGGAGTTTTATGCTGTCATATACAGGTATTCTTGCTTTAATAAAACTTGTTTTGTCAAGGCCCAGTTGCAGCATTTGTATTAATCATAAATTGGTATTACAGCAAGATTCATCATATCACTTGTAGGCTCCCATAGGTCTTTGATGATGAGAATTGGTTTGCAAAACTTGATTTACATAGGAATTCATATAGTACAAAATGGTTTTACCTCTGTGTAGCTCCAGTGAATGAACCTTAGAGCACAACTTGGATGTTCCTTTTTGTAATTTCTTCAGAAATTTTTCTTATTTCTCATGTGCACACTTTTTTCCCTTTTATGATTTATAGGCATCATGATCGGAAGATGTGTATAATAGGACTGAGTATCCTTTTGGAATTGCAAAATCGACCTCCTGCAGTAGATGCTGTGGTGGGACAGATTGTGCCCTCAATTCTTTTCCTTTTCCTTGGACTAAAGCAGGTCTGTGCTACCAGACAACTGGTAAACCGGGAAGATCACTCAAAAGCAGATAAAGCCAATATAGAAGAAAATGGTAAAGTGTTCTAATTGCAGTGAATGCTAGAACTGATTTTTTTGAGTGTGTTTTCTTTGAGTTTTAGTTTATTTAGAAACATTAAATAGATTTACATTTCTTGGCTTGCTACATGTTTAACAAATATTTTGAGTTTGATTGACTGAATTATAGTAGTCCCTTCTTACCACAATTTTGGTTTTATGATTTCAGTTGTCTAAAAATGTTAAATGGAAAATTCCAGAAATAAACAGTTCATAACTTTATTTATCTATTTCCCGTTGAAGTATAGTTGATCTACAATATTATATTTTTGGTTATACATTTAGGTCTTTAGTTTCAGATGTACAGCATATATAATGATTCACTGTTTTTATAGATTACACTGTTTAAAGTTATTATATTAACATATTCCCTGTGCTGTTCAATATATCCTTGTAGCTTATTTTTTTAAAACTTAATAGTTTGTACCTCTTAATCTCCTACCCTTGGCCCTCCACTTCCCCCTTCCTAATGGTAACTACTAGTTATTTCTCTCTATCTGTGAGTCTGTTTTATATTCGTTTCTTTCATTTTTTATATTCCATATTTAAATGTAACATATAGAACTTGTCTATCTCTGTTTGACTTACTTCATTAAGCATAATATCCTTTAGGTCTATCCCATTTTGTTGCAAATGGCAAGATGTCATTCTTTGTTTATAGCTGAGTACTAATCCACTGTATATCTCACCACATTTTCATTATCCATTCATTTGTTGATGGACATTTGCATTGCTTCCTTATATTGGCTATTGTAAATAACGCTGCTGTGAACATTGGGGGGTGTGTGTAGCTTTTTGAGTTATTTTTTAATATATGTATATATACCCAGGAGTGAAATTGCTAGATCATATTTTTAGTTGTTTGAGAAACTTTTCATAGTTTTCCATAATGGTTGTACGAGTTTATATTCCCACCAACAGTATGCAAGGGTTCCCTTTTCTTTATATCCTTGCCAACATTTGTTATTTGTTGATAGCCATTCTTATTGAGAGGGGTGAGATGATATCTCATTGTGATTTTGAATTGCATTTCTCTAGTGATTAGCCATGTTGAATATCTTTTATGCCTATTCAGGTCTTCTGCTCATTTTTTAATTGGGTCAGTTGGTTTTTTGACATTTGAGTTGTATGAGGTATTTATATATTTTGAGTATTAACCCCTATCATATTATATCATTTCTTGCACTTATTAGTTGTCTTTTCATTTTATTAATGATTTTCTTTGATGCCCCAAAACTTTTAAGTTTAATTAGGTTCCATTTGTTTTTGTTTTTATGTTCTTTGCTTTAGGAGACAGAACACCCAAAATATTTCTGCAATTTATATCAAAGAGTGTTCTATTTTTCTGCTAGTAGTTTTATGGTTTCTGGTTATACATTTAGGTCTTTAATCCATTTTGAGTTTATTTTTATCTATGATGTGAGAAAATGTTCTAGTTTCATTCTTTTACATGTAGCTGTCCAGTTTTTCCAATATGCTTATTATTGAAGAAACTGATATTTTCCATTGTATATTCTTGCTTCTTTTGTGGTAGGTGAATCAACTCCAAATGTAGAAGTTTATTTCTGGGCTTTTAATTGTTTCCCGTTGATCTATGTGTCTGTTTTTGTGCCATTACCATACTGTTTTGATTACTGTAGCTTTATAGGATAGTCTGAAATTAAAGCACATGATATCTCCAACCCTGTTCTTTTTCATCAAGATTGCTTTGACAGTTCAGGGTTTTTTGTGGTTCCATATAAATTTTAGGACGATTTGTTCTAATTCTGTGGAGGGTGTCATGGGTATTTTGATAGACATTAAATCTATAGATTGCTTTGGTAGTATGGATAGTTTAACAATATTAACTCTTCCAATCCATAAACACAGGATATCTTTCCATTTTTTGGTATTTTCTTCCATTCCTTCTTCAGTGTTTTATAATTTGTAGAGTATAGGTCTTTTCACTTCCCTCAGTAAAGTTCATAAGTATTTCATTTTCTTCAATACGATTTTAAATAGATTTGTTTTCTTGATTTCTCTTTCTGCAACTTTACTGAATTCATTTATTAGTTCTAAAAGCTTTTTGGTGGAGACTTTATGCTTTTCTATATATAGTATTATGGCATATGAAAATAGTGACAGTTTTACTTCCCTTCCAATTTGGATTCCTTTATTTCTTATTTCTTGTCTGATTGCATGGCTCACCTCCCAATAGTATGTTAAATAGAAGTGGCAAGAGTGGGCATCCTTACCTTGTTCCTGAATTTAGAGGAAAATCTTGTAGCTTTCACTGTAGCATATGATGTTAGCTGTGGGTTGGCCATAAACAGCCTTTATTATGTTGAGATATGTTATCTCTATACCTACTTCGATGAGAATTTTTGTCATGAATGGATGTTGAATTTTGTCAAGTGCTTTTTGGTAGGTATTATGATCATCATGTGATTTTATTCTTTTTTTGTGTGGTGTATCACATTGATTGGTGGATATTGAGTCATCTTTGCATGCCTGGAATAAATCTTACTGGATTGTTGTGTATGATCCTTTTTATAAGTTGTTGAATTTGGTTTGCTGATAATTCTGTTGAGGAGTTTTGCATTGATATTCATCAGAAATATTAGCCTATAATTCTTTCTCTTTTTTTTGGTAGTGTCTTTGCTTTTGGTGGCACCGTGGAATGAGTTTGGGCGTGTTCCCCCCTCTTCGGCTTTTTGGAATAGTTTGAGGACAGGTATTAGCTTTTCTTTATACATTTGGAAGAGTTTTCATGTTAAGCCATCCAGTCATGGACTTCTTTTTGCTGGGAGTTTTTTGATTATGAATTCAATTTACTAGAGTGATCTCTTTATTTAGATTGTCTATTTCTTCCTTATTCAATTTTGGAAGGTTGTGTATCTCTAGAAATGTTTCCATTCCTTCTTGGTTGTTCAGTTTGTTGGCTTGTAACTATTTGTAGCATTCACTTATGATTTTTTTGGTATCTCTGTGATATCAGTTGCAATTTCTTTTATTTCTTGTTTTATTTATTTGAGCCCTCTCTTTTTTCCCCCCACTAAAGGCTTATACATTTTGCTTATTTTTCAAAAACAGTTCTTGATCTTTTCTACTATTTTTTTTTTGGGTCTATTTTATTTCCCCTCTAAACTTTATTATTTCTTTCTTCTGACTTTAGGCTTTGTTTGTTCTTTTTTTATTCTTTTAGATGGTAGGTTAGGCTGTTTATTTGATATTTTTCTTGTTTCTTGAGGTAAACCTAAATTTTGCAGTGTTTGTAAATTTGGAAAGTTGTGTTTTTGTTTTCATTTGTCTCAAGGTATTTTCTGATTTCTTTTATGATTTTTTCATTCATCCATTGGTGTTTTAGTAGCATGTTGTTTAGTCTTCATGTGTTTATGTTTTTCATTTTTCTACCTGTGATTGATTTCTAGTTTCATAGTGTGGTCTGAAAAAATGCTTAATATAATTCCTATCCCTTTACATTTGGTGAGACTTATTTTGTGGCCTAGCATGTGTTCTGTCCTGGAGAACGTTCCACGTGCACTTGGAAAAAATGTGTATTCTGCCATTTTGGGGATCTAATGTCCTGTAGATATCTGTTAAGTTCAAGTGGTCTGATGTTCATTTAGACACATTAGAAAAACCGCCAAACTCCATTTCCATCTGTGTGTGTCTTTAACCCTGAAATTAGTTTCTTCAAGCAATCAGAATTCTTTTTTTCCAGTATATTGCACTCTTTCTAATTTCTTACTTTGGTCTCTCTTGGCTTATAATTATTAAGACTTGAGGGAAGATTTTTTAGTAATATCCCAGACTTTCTTATTGAATTGCCTACTTAAGTGTATGACCATTAACCAACAAAGGTATCTCTTGTTGTCTTATTATTATCCTTTGTATATAGTTTTTTATTTTTTTTGTATGTGGTAAAAACTATGGTTTCTTGCCTTATCCCTAAAATTATTTTGCAGCTTAATACACGTGCTTCAGTATGGTATGTTTTATAGAACTAGATTTAGATTAATAATGCCTGGTTTAAGTTTACTCCAGGTTTTTCCTCTTAGATTGATTTTTGCCCTGCATTTAGTATCTTCCAGTTATTTACAGTACTGGTCTGTCTGGAACAGACTGGCCCTGAAAATAGAAACTCAATCTATGGAGATACACAGTTCAGCTGTCAACTTTTTAACCCATGTGTAGCTAATTATTTTTCTTTAATATTTCTAAACTTTTCTGTTTCTGTTAGCTGAAATGACCTCTTCATTTGAGCATTTCCAAGCAATTGGTAATTATTAATAGCTTAGTTGGAGAAGGAAATGGCAACCCACTCCAGTGTTCTTGCCTGGAGAATCCCATGGATGGAGAAGCCTGGTGGGCTGCAGTCCATGGGGTCGCACAGAGTCGGACACGACTGAAGCGACTTAGCAGCAGCAGCAGCAGCAGCAGTAATATCTTAGTTAATTGTTAAGAGACTCACATTCTCAATGGGAGGTCATTGTTGTTTAAAACACATGCACTGAGTACACAATCATTTTATGTCTTTTTTTTTACAAAAAGGTTAATTTGGGAATCTGTGGCTAAATAGTATTTTTATATTAATGGATATGAAGCAGCCATAGTAAAACAGTAATAACAGTTCATCTAGATCACAGATTTAGAGATAGTTAGAAATTGTTTTAAATGAGGAAGATAAAGTCATTTTCAATTTAGCAAGCTATAGTAAAGGTAAGGTTTATTTTATTAATTTTATATAAAATTATTTGATAGTTTTTCCATTTCTAGAATGTCACTTTATAATTTTTGTTTTCATTTGGATTTATCTTTTGTCCTTATGTGATTTGATTCCTTTTGAAATGGATTCACAGAAGAGATTTCAAGTGATGAAGAGGAGACTAATGTAACTGCTCAAGCAATGCAGTCAAATAATGGAAGAGGTGAAGATGAAGAGGAAGATGATGATGACTGGGATGAAGAAGTGTTGGAAGAAACTGCTCTTGAGGGATTCAGTACTCCGCTGGACCTTGACAATAGTGTGGATGAATATCAATTTTTTACACAAGCTTTGCTGAGTATGTTGTTACTCCCTGAATCATCAAATATGGTTTTCATTTCCATCTTTTAGAAGTTGTTTGGGGGTCTACCCCAAATTGGTTTAGGATTCCCTGTAAAAATTGTATTTATTTTTAATTATAGAAATCCCCAAACATACATAAAATGAGAGCAGATAGCATAATGTCAGGGTAAGATTGCAGGATATCCTCATAAAAGTAATTTAAGGCAAGAGTATCTGTATATATTGTTCATCCTCTAGGTATAAACAAAGATTTTTACAGAATGAAGTATCTCACATATTTTGCTTAAAAATTGTGGCCATAAACTTATCAGCAATTCACAATCCCCATGGGAAGGAATGGGGTCCATAAGAGAGTATATTTTTAACTATATAAGCAATATACCAATTTTTTACAGCAAAGGATACTAGAAATACAGTTAAAGTACTCATAAAAGATTGGAAGAAAATACTGTCATGTAAGATCCACAGATTACAGAAACCTTCTATAAATAACCTCGTATAAGAATGAGATACATAAATAGAAAGCTTATAGAATTAAAAATAAGTAATAAACCAATGAGAATATTTGGAAAATTATTATAAACAAGGTATAATGAAAAGAAATCCCACTATATGGGTTGCTTGATAGTTACATTGTATTTCTATGGCAGTATCATAATTTAGCTTATTTCCACTGATGGACATACAGGATATTTCCAGTTTTTTGTTTCTTTGCTGTTATAAAGAATATTAAATTGAACATCCTTGTTCAATTTGAACACCAACCCTAAAATATTGTTGTTAATACTAACAAGGTTCAGTTCAGTTCAGTCGCTCAGTCGTGTCCAATTCTTTGCGACCCCATGAATTGCAGCACGCCAGGCCTCCCTGTCCATCACCCACTCCCGGAGTTCACTCAGACTCAGGTCCATCTAGTCAGTGATGCCATCCAGCCATCTCATCCTCTGTCATCCCCTTCTCCTCCTGCCCCCAATCCTTCCCAGCATCAGAGTTTTTCCAGTGAGTCAAATCTTCGCATGAGGTGGCCAAAGTACTAGAGTTTCAGCTTTAGCATCATTCCTTCCAAAGAAATCCCAGGGCTGATCTCCTTCAGAATGGACTGGTTGGATGTCCTTGCAGTCCAAGGGATGCTCAAGAGTCTTCTCCAACACCACAGTTCAAAAGCATCAATTCTTCGGTGCTCAGCCTTCTTCACAGTCCAACTCTCACGTCCATACATGACCACAGGAAAAACCATAGCCTTGACTAGACAGACCTTTGTTGGCAAAGTAATGTCTCTGCTTTTGAATATACTATCTAGGTTGGTCATAACTTTCCTTCCAAGGAGTAAGCGTCTTTTAATTTCATGGCTGCAGTCACCATCTGCAGTGATTTTGGAGCCCCCAAAAATAAAGTCTGACACTGTATCCACTGTTTCCCCATCTATTTCCCATGAAGTGATGGGACCGGATGCCATGATCTTCGTTTTCTGAATGTTGAGCTTTAAGCCAACTTTTTCACTCTTCACTTTCACCTTCATCAACAGGCTTTTGAGTTCCCCTTCACTTTCTGCCATAAGGGTGGTGTCATCTGCATATCTGAGGTTATTGATATTTCTCCCGGTAATCTTGGTACTAACAAGGTAGTGGTAGCCTAATATACTGGCAGTATGTAGTATGCCAATATATTGTTTATTACAAATACCATTAATGAGTCACCTCTATGTTTTATTGAAATTTAGCAGGAACAAGAGGTTGAGAGTCCAGGGAATGATATTCCAAAACATGAGGAAGATAAAGAGCATAAATGTGGAAATTGGAATGCAGAGGGTGTTCTCTAAGGCAGTTGCTACTGGACCTGGGTGTCCATTATGAGCAACAAAGAAGCTCTTTGGTCTTGGGTGGGATCTCAGGATATGTATTTTGAAAATGCTCCTCAAGAGACAGGCAACCAGCTTTGGCTCAGTCAGCACATAGAGACCACTGCTTAAGTCTCTGTGAAGTGGTAAAATTGTACCAAATTGTACCAGCCTTGGATTCTGGACTGAGGTTGTCTTTATCGCATTGCCGATTAGAGTGTTGTTGAATGTTTTTGTATAAAGAAGTGATCTTGGGGATGTGGTGGTTTCTTTCAGGGCTATTATCTATTGATAAGGTCCAAAAACAACTGAAGTGGACTAGACTTGGGAACCAAGTGTTAGGAAATTGCTTTATGTAAGTAGGGCCCTCGAGAGAAAGGATGGCATTTGATGAAAAAAGCATATAGGTAAAAACCATCAAGAAAGCAGCACAGAATTGGATGTGGAGAGGGTATCACAGTGGTTGACTAGGAGACTAAAAGAACTAGTGATGGAAATGGGGAGATCCAAGGAGAGTTTGAGAGGTAAAATGTTAAATTTGGTTATAGTTGTGCTGAGTTTCAGGTGACCTATCCAATGTAAAAGTCCAGGAAGTTTAGTGAACAGTTTTGCCTAAAGGTACAAATTTGAGGTTTTGGTGTAGATGCAGGTAGCATGTGGCATGTGCCGGCAGCATGAGAATTCCTGAGGAAAATGATAACAAGTGAGTAAAGTGTTTCCCATGATCTGGATTTTATGGAGCTTTCATAGTTAGTGAAACCCCAAGAAGAGGAGGAGATGGCAAAGGAGGCAGAGAACTAGGCAAAGGAGAGATTTGTGGTGTTTCAGCCCTTCCACAAGGGGCTTCCCTTGTGGCTCAGCTGGTAAAGAATCCACCTGCAATGCAAAGACCTGGGTTCAATCCTTGGGTTGGGAACATCCCCTGGAGAAGGGAAAGGCTACCCACACCAGTATTCTGGCCTGGAGAATTATATATATAGTCCATGGGGTCGCAAAGAGTTGGGCACGACTGGCCGACTTTCACTTCACTTCAACCTTCCCTTGTAGCCCCACAGCCCCACATAGGTTGAGTACTAAAGTGAGTACTCAGGAGTCATCCTTTGTTGGAATAAGTTTTATCACCTATTGTCTGTTATCATTTTATTGTAATTTGGTTATATCATTAGTTATTATCTGAAATAATAATTGTCACTGGACTCCCTTATCATTCCTTCTTGCCTCAAACACCCCGCATTACAACAGCTGTGCAGAATCGGGATGCTGCGTGGTATCAACTGCTGATGGCACCGCTCAGTGAGGATCAGAGGAGGGCGCTGCAGGAGGTGTACACATTGGCCGAGCACCGGAGGACAGTGGCAGGTCAGCAGCATGATTTTCTGATCAGAGCGCATGTGTCGGTAGTCAGCTTTTATTTTTACCAGCCTGGTGGCACCTAAATACTGTTCTAAAATTTGTTTTTAGAGGCCAACCTTTCAAGATAATAAGAAATTATCATTATTTTATGATCTTTTTAATCACTTACGATAGTTTTGCAAAACACCCTGTGTTAACATGTGTCTTCAGTAGTGTTCTTATTCACACCTTTATCCTATTTTGGAGCCAAAGGTAAGACATAAAGTTGGGATGAATCTTGCTGAAGGAGAGTTAACCAGCTGGGTCACCCACCTAACCATCTAAACAGTGAACCAGAGGCATTTTATGAGTTCTTATAAGGACCTTATATTTCTAGAAATGAAATACTCTCCATTTCTTTTTGTTGGGCTTTATGTAGAAGTTGGTGATTCTTGTTGATTTTCAGTTTTTGAGCTAGAGAAATTATTTTATGCAGACATTATTATGGTCACTTCTGGAAAATTAATGGAAGATTTTGTAATTACAGAAGTATTTTAGTGGAAGACATTATGGAATAGGAATCTAGAGTTTAGAACTCAGGTTCTTCTGCATGGACTTTAGACTTCAGTCCTGCCTAGATTCTGTATCGCCTCTCCTAATGGGAGAAGTGAGTGTGCCCTTTTAGGAGTAGACACTCTGGCTTTGAGCCTTGTTTTTATCTTGCTCAGTTTTAGCAAACAGTTTTTCCAAAATAGAGATGGTAATTCCAGTCATTCCTCAGTATCTTCAGAGGGGATTAGTTCCTGGGCTCCCCTCAAATACCAAAATCCTAGGATGCTCAAGTTCCTTGTTAAAATGGTGTGGTGCAGTGGGCCCTCTATATCCTATGTGTATGTGGGTTACACATCCCCAGACACCTGGACGATGGTACTTACTGACATGGGTTTGTTAAAGGCTAGTGTTCAATTGGGCAGAATAATTAATACCACGATTCACATTCCTTCACAGTGCTAACTCTAAAGAATCTGGCTCCTTTGAGGATATTTCCAACTTTGTCACCTTAGATACTTTTCTCTTTTCCCTGCTTTCTCTTCAAATTCTAGAGGCAAAGAAGAAGATTGAACAACAGGGAGGCTTCACCTTTGAAAACAAAGGAGTCCTCTCTGCATTTAATTTTGGGACTCTGCCCACCAACAACTGAAAGAAGGAACATCAACTGACCAAACATCATTGTTACATTGAACGTCAGCTGGAAGGAGAGGGTCAGCAGAGCTGGGAGGGGCTGCTGTTCGCACCACCTGCTGTGCCAGTTACACTTGGCGTCTGGCAGCACCTTTCTCTGCCCCTGTGTCCCCTTTGATCTTTCTCACCCTGAAGTATATATTTTAAGCAGCTACTGTAATGTATGAAATTAAAGAAAAACAAAATCATAGGACTGAAAAGGACAAAGCATATGTTCCAAAGGATGAATGACCAAGGTGGATTTAGAGGATTGGATGGAATTGCACGTCTCAGGTTTTGCCATGCAGAATCAATGGATTTATGCGAATAACAGTGCCTTCTGTTGTACATGAATTATCTGAAAAAAAATTTTTTTGGAGTGTGTTGCAATTTTTTTTAAAGCATAAAACATATTTCTAGATAAATGTAAACCTTGGCTATATGTTGATTTATTCTGTATTTTACTATGTGAATTTCCTGTTAGACAGTTAGCTATGAGTCACTCTGGTTTCAAAATCATCACTGCTCCCCTTGATCCCCCTGCTGCTGGGGGCTTTCTTCAGGGGTTGTACAATATGCACTGGCTCTGGTTTTTCATAATGTGTTTTTTCCTAAGGATGTGGCTTTCCTAAGAAGTGTCTTATTCTCTCTTCTGTCATATTTTTCAGCCCTTAAAGGGGTAGTATTTCTTTTGAATCAATCTGTATGAGTATTGATTTCATTCATAACCTGGTAAGTTCAGGACTCAAAAATTTCTTGGCAGCAAGTGGCAGGGACTCCTTAGTCACTGGAATTAACAATAAGTCCGAGTGTTTTCTGAATCATGTACTTAATTATGCAGTTAATTGATAATTATGCTCAAGCACATTGAACTTCTAAGAGAAAGGTGCTGCATAAGCATGCTGTCTTTCTGGATGGGGGCTTGCATTGTCAATAACTTATCATTCCAGCTGTGTTGGACCTGGGTCCAGAACATTTTGTAACAATATTTTTTATCTAGGAAAAAGACCCAAGTAAATCTAACTGCTTGCTTTCTCACACATCTGACTTTTCTCCTATCTAATCTGAACTGAATCTGTTTTTATTTTAGCTCAGTTTGGCTTCTATTTTTCAGGGGTTGGGATATTGGTCACTGCACTCTTACATTGTAATGATGCAAGATAGCCCATGAGAAATATTACAGATAGAGGTTACAGCTGTTTTTCTGAACTGATTCAGTGCCAGAACATGGGTCATAGTGTTTTCATTCTGTAAAGTGAAAATGGATTTTCAGAACTTAATATATTTCTGGATATGATACAGTTGTCCTTTTTTATGAACTGTTTGCCGCTTATATTTTCCATCAGTGACTGGAGGAATTTCCTCCAGGTGCTTTCTAGATTACCATCCCTTGTTAATATGAACTGTTTTTAGAATTTTAGGTTATTTAAGTAGATTTTACAGAAGTAGCCCAAGAAGCCATGAGTTTCAGTTAAATGATCCCCTGCTTTCCTCTGCCCCACTCTTCCCAAGGCACTGATAGTGTGCCAACTGGGAGTTAGAAGAGAAAGATGGCATTGGGGGAAATTGTTAACATCTTAAGCTTTGAAACTCTTTTTATTCTCCTTATGTCCCAAATGGTTTAATTTGAACATAATATGCCTTCACACTGGATTGTAAGAGGCATGTGATTTTATTTTTGTGCTGTATTGTCTCCTGCAGTATTAAAGGGAAAGAAGTGTTAATGTGTATCATCCTATCTTGTTTTGAAGCCAGGGTAGTTGTACAGTTTTGTTACCAGCAGTGCTAACCTGAATGTGATCTGATAACCTTGGAAATGCAGGAACTCATATGAATGTATAATAAAATGCGGCTGATTCCCAGGATCCTGAACTCCTCTGTGTGAAATATTTTCTGAAACACCCGTCGGGATGTTTTCCTGACTCCTGGGGACCTGAAGCAAGGTGGGCATAGGTTGGGCTCATCAGAAACAGCTAAAGAGTGGGGAGTGTTTGGGGACAAGAGCCCATCTTATAAACCAAGGTGTCCAAATGAGAACTGCAGATGCTCTGAAAAAGCAAGATCATTCAACCACATCAGGACCCTGAAGAAAAGGAAAAGATGCCTGTGGTGGAGCCATTTTCTGATGTGTATGTGCGTGCTTAGTCATGTCTGACTCTTTGCAACCCCATGGACTGTCACCCAGGTTCCTCTGTCCATGGGATTTTTCAGGCAACAATACTGGAGTGAGTTACCACTTCCTCCTATAGGGGATCTTTCTGACTCAGGGATCAAACCCAAGTCTCTTGTGTCTCCTGCATTGGTAGGTGGATATTTTGCCACTGTGCCACCTGGGAAGCCCCAGTTTTTTGATGGGTGGCCATCAAATTAGGAGCAGTTGAAACTGAGTGAAATGGTAAGTGCTGGCCTTTTGATTCTCAAATATTTACCTAGAATGACAGTAAGCTTCTCTTCCCTACCTCTGATTTATGTTAAGACTGCACTGAACCAGTACATTGTTCATCTGTGAAAATTACAAAGAAAGAAAATAAATTAGGTTATTTGTTTAATATAGTGAATTACAGTCCAGTTTTCTGTTCAGCAGTGGAGGTTGAAAATTGCAATACATTTATGGAGGAAATCAAAGGAAATTTCTCCATGTGATCAGAGCCTGCCAGTTTTGTATGTGTGTGTGCATGCGTGTGCACATGTTTCATCTGTAAAAAAAAAAAAAAAAAATCAGATAAGCCTTAAATGGAAATCCATCCTGCTCCTGTTTCACTCTCTCCGCTAAGATTAGTGTACAAGTGGGTTGGAAACATCTCAGGCAGTCCATTAGTGACTAAGACCACAAAGTCAGTGAATGAAAGGTTGGGCTGTATTTTTAAGAAGAAGCACAAACACCAGTGCAACCATGGCCAATTCTGTAGCCAGGAGAGAGATTGTGTATGCAGTAGTGGGTTGAGTGGCAGGAGAGTCTGGGGCAGACAGCAGTGCTGGCAGAGAGAAGAGGGCTATGTTGTGAGAAGGTCTGCAAGACTCTTCCATTAAGGGGGAAGGTGAGTGAAGGCCCATGCTCCCTGTAGAGCACCTGAGATGAAGTTCACCTTGGAGATCATCCAGTTTGAAAAAAAGATTCAAGCAGTACATGGATATCTCTCAAGAGCTAAGAATCAGAGGCTTCACAGAGGGTCTGGAATATACTTGGAGCTAAGAGCAATTTAGGCAGGAGTGACCTTAGAGAGTGTGCGTGCTTAGTTGCTCAATTGTGTCCAACTCTTTGTGATCCCATGGACTGTAGCCCACCAGGCTCTCTGTCCATGGAATTTTGCAGGCAAGAATATTGGAGTGGGTTGCCACTTCCCACTCCAGGGATCTTCCTGACCTGGGGTTCTAACCTCCGTCTCTTGAGTCTCCTGCATTGGCAGGCGGATTCTTTACCAGCTGAGCCATTGGAGAAGTCAATCATTGGTACCAAGTCTCCACAAAGAAGACTAATAACTAGACTGGAGAATTCAGGGGGACTTGAAACATCCCACCTGAAATTGAATTATTTCTGTGCCTGGCTGCAGTGCAACAAATATTTATTTGTCATACCTCTCAGCTTCTTGGATCTAATTTCTTAGACCAGAGATTGAACCCAGGCCATGTCAGTGAAAGCACCATGTCCTAACCACTGGACCACCCAGTGAATTCTCAAGCAATTATTTAAAAAAGTTTAATAATTTGGTCTCCCCTTTAACCTAGTACTGTTTAAGTGTTCACTCAATATTTATTCAGTGAAGTTGGGGAGAAATTTTTTATTAATAGATATTGTATACAAATATTTTCAAAATAAGAGACTTCTATACATTTATTACACACAGTTTTCCAAGCCAGGTAATCCAATATTGGTCATTCCCAATAAACAAAACTACAAACTCAATTTCTCAATTTTTAGCTTCCTGCAGCTGCTGATATAAGACAACCCTCTGCTAGGTGGCGCCAAAATGAGGGGCATTTTCCACATAAAACAATGTTTGACATCAGTAGATATCAGCAGGAAGTGTTTATCTTTTCTACTTTGGTGGGAACAAGAAAACTGGTTTTCATTTCACTAGTTGGTAAATGAGGAGCTGTATTTGGAAACCGTCATCAGCTGGCGCCCTGTTTCCTGGGTGTCCCAGTGAGGTCAGCCCTCCCGACAGCGGGAGTTCCAGGACACACCCTCTGGCCAGCCCCTTCGTGGGGCTGTGGTTGGGCACTTTCACCAGAGATTCCCTGAGGCAGTGACAAGTTAAATAAGCAGATTGTTTACTCTTTCAACATGCCAGCATCTGACAGGCCTTCATCCTTTCCTTCCAATCAAGTTTTGATGAATATGGTACAGCCCAGACTTTGGATCTAGAGAGCTGTGTGACTCCAGATGGAGTCTACTTGCTGTGGTAGCCAGCTTCCACGATGGCCCACAACGAGCTTTGATATCTCTTGGGTTGCTCCCTCTCAGATTGTTCCACAGTTAAGCTGTGAGAGCTATAGCATGCAGAAGTTATGGTGTGTCACTTCCAAGATTAGATTATAAAAATATGTGACTTACATCTTGGATGTGTTTTCTCTCTCCCTCTCTCCATGTGCTCTGGTGGGAGCCATGTTGTGAGTGGCCCTATGGTGAGGACCATATGGCGAGGAGCTGAATGAAGCCTGCCAGGAGACACACGCATGACTTAGAAAGTAGATCCTTCAAGCTTGTCAAGTCTTCAGCGATCACAGACCTGGCTGACAGCTTGATTGTAATAACCTCATGAAGGACCCTAAATCATAAGCATCCAACCAAGCCACTCCTAGATTCCTGATTCTCAGACACTGAGACAATAAATGACTGTTGATTTTAGCTGTTTGGTGACCTTTTGTTATGCTGCTATAAATAACTAATACACTGTTTACAAAAACTCTCCCATACTTTCTACTATGAATAAATAATACACCCTGGATTGCCAGGAAATAGAATGCTGACATCTGATATGAGGCAGCACTAGATATTTTCCAAGATTTATCCCCACCCAAGATTCTACAGTAGTTTGAAGCTGAAGACTGACTATAATAACTGAATTTTCCTAAAATAATCTAGATTTTCTACTTTCAAACTGAACTGTATCTAAAAACAGATATGACAGAACCTGCAGATTAGATTCAGTTTACATCTTGTTTATGGATGTTAGGTGTTTGTTCTCAAGTATTATCATTTATTTTAATTTTTAGTCAGCTTTATTGTTTAACATGTGAAACTTTCTATAAATAAAAAGGCATGGTGCAGTTTATAGGCTATGTTTTTATTGTCATGAAGTATCATTTGAAACCATGACTGAACTAATTTTTTTGTGTGTTCAGACATTATCTTGAGTTACACTGACCCCGTGGGTCAGCTGTACAAACTCATGCAGTGCAGTTTGTCCGCAGATCACTTTTACGTGCATGATGATCTTGCATTGCTGTAAAGCTAATTCTCAGTCCCTTTCAAAAAGATTCACAAGTTTGGATGTGTGTCTCTGCCCTTGGGCTCTATTTTTACTGCGTCCTGTTTATATTCAACTTGGAAATTTGATTTTCAGAGACATCTGTGTTTAGAATTGACTGTGGGGCTTAAACACTAGAACAGAATTGCTCTTGTAATATAATAACACAGGCATTTGCCTCCCTAGGTCTTTTGTTGAGCTGTCACTTGCTGATGGTTATTTGGTGACATTGTGATTTTATTCTGCCTTGTGGAGAACCACTAAATTAGGGTAATGGATTATGCTGTCAATCAAGTTTGACAGACCCTCTATGAGAAATTGTAATGGAATGAAAGCAACATGGTCCAGTTGTTCTGTGATTAGCAATGTACCTTAATAACTGAAGTAGCCCTTCAGTTATTGAATGCTATAAAGTGCATTTCAGTATGGTGGATCTAGCTTCCCACTGCATGCTTCTATAAGATTGTATGTGTGGTACTCAAGGCAGTTTTTAACCTGTGACACTTTCAAAACAAAGTTTAGACATGCTGTTTAAAAGCATTTGATTATATGTACATATATATATATAGTGTGTGTGTGTTTGTGTGTATATGTAAATGTCATTGGAGCGACGTTTATGGCATAACAATGTATTGAGGAAAAACTTTTCCTCTGCTCTCTTAGGTTCAGCAACTGTGGTCTTGAGAATTAACCTAAGAAAAGAAAACGGAAAAAGTACAGTTTTTTATTCATTTTCCTATTCATAAGATTTCACAGAAGCAAAACTCAAAGAAGCGGTTAGAAATTTAGAATAACTTCTAAAAGTCAACAAACAAGAATATGGGAGTGAGCTGGACCATGTGGCCAGCTTCTGCTTTGCCCACTCACACTGTACAAGCAAGTGACAGGCCATCAAACCATCTGCCTTCAGCCCGGGGCCACCTTCATTCTCTGTCACCAATACCAGGCAGAGAAAGGGTGACCTTTCTTGTTCCTAGAATTCTAAAAGCTATTTTTGCCCACACAAATTTCTTTCTTTTTTCTTTTCTTTTTTGGGTCATGCTGAGTGGCTTGCAGAATCTCAGTTCCCCAACCAGGGATTGAACCCAGGTCACGGCAGTGGGAGTCTGGAGTCCCAACCACTAGGCCACCAAAAACCCTCCCTCCTCAATGCCAGGAGCTGGCATATTGCATATTGAGTGCATATTGCATATTGCATATTGAGTGCAGCACTTTCCACAGCATCATCTTTCAGGATCTGGAATAGCTCAACTGGAATTCTATCACTGCCAGGAGCCAGCGTGAGGAACTCCGCCCGTGACAAAGGTCATGAGGAAGGAGGCTCGGCATACGCAAAGGCGGGATCGAGCCTCAGGAGTCCCCCTGGAAATTCTCGAGCATCTACCCCCAAAACCAGAGTCTGCCTACTTTCTGCTTTGTGCTTTCACCTACACCTCTGACTTTACGGGGGGCTGTCCCCCACTACCTCTCTCTGAAAAAAGAATTAGCTTACAGCTCTAGTTAATAATTCCTGGGTGTGATAGTGTTTAACCTACAAACTCCTTTGGAAATCCTCTAGCCTGCCTGAATAGGCTTTTCCGGCCACATGTGATTGTTCAGAGCCTCCCAACTGTGAGAGGCAGGAGATGTTCTAAACTGTCTAAACACAGATTCCTTTGAGTAGTTAAAAGATTGATTAGAAATTGTATTGGTGAAGGGTTTTTCACTTATTGAGCCAATGTTTGCTGCTAAGTCTCCATACTCCTTACCTACTGTGTCCTTGGCAGTGTATTGATTGATATAATGGGTGTATAGAAATGTAAAATGCAGATTTGTCCAATGCTTTTTTGGAGGCTGGTGCCTGACTTTGGAATAATCACCTTTAGAGACAAATAAGTTTCTTAAAATGTTAACAGGCCTCCAGGCCAGAAGATGATGTAATTCACCTGAACTTTTGCATATGATAAGTTTGAAAGCCTGACTTCGATTAGGACCAGGAACTGCTGTTCTTGCATGACTCCACCCCTTCCCCCATTATCCTCTATGCACAACTTAAGGTATAAAAACTACTTTGGAAAATAAAGTGCGGGCCTTGTTCACTGAAACTTGGTCTCCCCATGTCGCTCTCTCTCTCAAATTCTGGCCGAGTCTCCATCTGGAGCGTGGAACCCTCCATGCTTGCTAATTATGCCTGGGCTTCTAAGATCCGACTGGGGAGGCCTCAGTGTCTCCTCTCCTTTGGGAGAGCGGAAGGACGCCTGTGGCCTACGTAAGTGGTGCAAACTTCTTGTCTTGAAGTTTTATTGGTCTCCCGCGTAAACCAAGCTACTCAGCCTCTTTTCTCCACTGAATTTTCCTACTGAGCTATCCTCATTCTATTACTCTTTATATCTTTGATAAATATTTATAAATAAATAGGTCGCTGACGCCATCCCCGCTTCGAATACCCTGGATCAGCCGGGGCTGGACCCCGGCACCTCAACCACACACACACACACATTTCTTGATATTCTGTAAAACACTCTAGAATTCTTGATGCTTGTTACAGATTTTCTTGCCTTTAGAAAAAACATTTATGGGCCAACATTCTGTTTAATGGTCATTGACTCTACTTTTGGCATGCTTTTATGCCTCATCTTTCTCATTTATTTTCCCCTCTGGCTTCTAATTTTTCTTTAGATTCTTTTTCATTTCACTGTACTCTTGTCTGAAAATTTAGTTTGTATTGGGAAGCCTGGGAAGTCTATATGCCAAGTTCATTAAATACCTACTAGGGTTTTAGAGAAGGAATGATTTTTCAGTCTGGTTCACACTGAATTTTTTTTTTTTTTTTGCCATGCCTCATGGTTTGGGATCTCAGTTCCCCTACCAGGGATTGAACCTGAGCCCCAGCAGTGAACCCAGGCCCCTCCCTCTTGGACTTCCCCCATCTCCATCCCATTCATCTAAGTCATCACAGAGCACCGAGCTGAGCTACCTGTGCTATGCAGCAGGTTCTCACTAGCTGTTTATTTTACACAGGGTAGTGAAGTATATTTATGTCAAACCTAATTTCCTAATTCATCCTACCCTCCCCTTCCCCATCCTGTGTCCACACGTCCATGTTCTACATCTTCATTTCAATTCCTGCCCTGCAAATAGATTCATCTGTACCATTTTTCTAGATTCCACATATATGCATTAACATATGGTATTTGTTTTTCTTTTTCTGACTTCACTGTGTATGATTCTAGGTTCATCCACATTGCTACAAATGATCCAATTTCACTTCTTTTTTTATGGGTGAGTAATAGTCGATCATATATATGTACCGCATCTTCTTTACCCATTCAAGTAGATGCTTCTTTAAGAAGAAAAAACAAGATGAAATTTTGAAAGTAGTTGCCTGAGAAACTGGTGGAGACGGCCATTACTGTGATTTTTGATTAGGTTTTTATGTTCCTAAACCTCTATCATCTCTTTTTAAGAATATAATCCGCTCCCCCCCACCCCCCACCTTATGCTAAGCTATGTAGAGAGAAAGGAATTCGGAAGGGCAAAGTGAGCCTTGTACCTGAGGCAGGGGGAAGTTAAAATTGCAAGAACTCTAGGTAATTGGTATGTTACAGGATGGCAACTGGGAGATTGGGATGAGGGAAATTGACTGTTTCCTCTGTCCCTAGTTCTAAAATGCACTTAGGGAAAACTCTGTATAGATCCTTTCCTTACCAAGCTCCTCTATTTGTTTCTCTTGATAATTAGTCATATTTTTTGCATATCTTTGCGTGCTGAGGAATTCTTATTTAATACTGGAAACTTAAAAAAAAAAAAAAAGGCTTGGGACTTTCCTGGTGGTCCAGTGGTTAAGACTCCACAGGGGGCACACATTTCATTCCTGATCAGGGAACTAAGATCCTGCAAGGCCAAAAATAAAAGAGGCTCCACATGATGATGTCTTTTCATGGAGAAAGTTCAAAAATTTCCCTAAGAAAACAGATTTGGAATAAGGGGAAACATTTTAATACTATCAGCGACTGGGCTGTTTTGAGGTTAGATTACAGTTCTGGTAAGATTCAGTCTACTCTTTGTGCCTTGTACCTAGAGCTTGCCCTTCAGGATTTCAGTTAAGAGACTGGTAGGTCTGGGTCTCCTTAGCTCCGAGAACTATGGGAATTTCTGCCCTGCTTTTCACTGGTTTTCAGAAATGTTCTTTAATCTCCCATTATGCACATTTTGGAATTAGCTAAATGCCTTGATGGCGGAGACCAGGTCTCAGATCTCCAGCTTTGGCATTTCAGTCCTGAATGCCCACACAAAGCTCTGTGAGTTTCTTTTGTCTTCCCAGAAGAGACCTGTCTGGACCAAGCTCAGATCCTCAGTCTTCAGCCTATGCCCAGAATTGACAGATACCTCCTGGAAAAGTCAACTGCCAGTTCTCAACAGCTTTACAGAAGGTTCTGTCAGTCTCTGGAATTTTAGTCCCTCTAGTACTGTTTGCTTTTGTATCTCTCTGTTACCTTAGAAAATTTTAAAGGTTTAAAAAGTTTATCTGGGTTTTGTAGTTCTCAGTAGGAGCATTTTCCTGCCATGAATTCCGTCATATCCAGATGCAGAAATATGCCTTTTATTTTTTGTCCGTTTGATCTGATGTGGGCTGAGAGAAATGAAATAGCCTTCCACTGCTGTTTTCATCTGTGTCTCTTGGTGCTTGCAAAAGTTTCTGTTTTTATCAACATTGTTGCTACATTGTTTAGTACAGAGGTAGTCATAGCTGTTACATTTTCATTTTGGTTTGTATGCTCTGACGCTGTGAAGTGCCTTTATTATTGCTTTTTGGCTTGATTTCTACCTTCTCTAACATTTTATTACACTAGCCACTTTCTTTTTGTTTTGCTTTTTCTGGTATTTTTTGTTGTTGTTCATCTTTTTAGCTTTTCTGAATAATTTTGTTTTCATTGTTATTCTGTATTATAGCCTAGGAATTGGGTTTGTGACCTAGATCTGTGAGTCAATCTGAAAATCAATCTTTTTCTTTTATAAGCTAAATTAAACCTACACATATTGGTAGGATTAATTTTAGACCTATGATATGTGTAACATTTTAAAAGTCTCTTCTTTGCAGCCTCTTTCTTTCTGATAGTGGCTACATAATTATATCTTTATTTAATACTTTTATTCTCTTTTTTTCTTTAGAATAATATGTAAAATTTTCCTAACATAAGCAGCATTAAAGTTGCGTGTATTCTCTTCTTCCCCTTCATCCCGTCCTCTCCATCCCACAGTTCGGGTAAATGATGCTATCTTTCTTAGTGTTGACTTTTGTGCTGTCAAATATGTTTTACTTCTAAAACTTGAATTTTCAACTTTAAATACCTCTTGGTTTCTTGGTATTATAGATGAAGCAATCAATGAGTTTATTCTTTTTTCTGCTTTCCCTCTTTCCATTAAAAAAAATTGTTTTTAAGTTGTCAGGTCATATACCACATATATTTTATTCTGCCACTCTATTTCCCCCCCTTTTAAATTTTATATCTGTTGGTAGATATATTTACTGCCATTGAGAAGTCTTTTAACTGAGGCTTCCTCAGTCATCCCTTGGCTGATTACAGTTTTTCCTCTAGTAGTGTCCTTTGGAAGAATATACACGAACATTATTCCCTGAATTCTGGAATGTTCAAGGCAATTTGATAGTATTAACCATTGGAATGAATGTGACTAAAAGCTCTGTTTCTGGCAAGAGTATAAATTGGTACAACCACTGGAAAGCAGGTTTGCAACAACTTATCAAGTTAAACACTCACTACTATATGACTCAGAAATTTCATGTCTACTCAGGGACAACTCATACACAGGTTTTCAGAAGTCACATAGAGGGCTGTTCATAACAAGATTCTTTATAACAGTAAAAAATTGAATGACCACCAAAAAGCAAATGATAAGTAAATCAAGGTATATTTTTCAAATTTTATACATCAATCAAAATGAATAATCTATAGTCACATTCAACAGTATAGACAAAGTCTTAGCAATGTGCTATATTTTACTAATTCTCATCCTTGTCATTTTAACACTTGTAAAATTGTGATATATATTACAATTAATGGTATGTCATTGTTTAATTAGAGGATATTATCTTTTCTTATATAAAATAACACTGTATCTTACATTTCATGGGAACTTGTATTCAAGGACATATGGTAATAATATGTGACATAATGAAGTGTCAGAAGATTACGTTCAATATGGTGCCCTTTGTGTAAGGTTGAAACAACTAAAACTAAGCAATTTTATTTATGAACATGTATGTATGACAATACTATGTGTGTCCAAGGGGGTAATAAAAAAATTAAGGATGGTGATTCCTTCTGGTGGGGGAAGTCAAATTGATGAGATATGAAAGAAAGGTAGATGAAAGTTACTGTTTGAGTTCTCATGTTGGTTTCATGGATATTTAGATAATTATTTAAACATTTCTTATTTTAATAATAATTAACAAATTATCATAAATCAAATAAATATATGTATAATACATAAATGACATGTATGGACTAAGAGTGAAAATATGCTTTGAGCCAAGAATTCTGACTAGTTTTATACACCCTGAGGTTGAAACTTTATATTAGAAGTAAAATTTGGCTGGTTCATACTGACCTTGAGTTTAAGTGTTAAAACTACCTTCTGACATTGAAAGTTATTTTTGAGTAATCTGACATCTACCATCATCCTTATTTTCTTTTTCTTTTTCATAAATGATATCATCTTTTTGCTTGGATTTCCAAATGATTTTCTGACTCTTTAAAGACAGTGGATTTACTAAGATATGTCTGTTTTGTTGGAGGTGGATTAAGTTTTCCTAATATACAGTGTGCTTTTTCAATAGGTAGGCTTAGATCATGTATTCCAGAAATACTTTCTATAGTTATATTTTCAAATATGCATTCTATTCTACCATTTTGACTTTCTTCTTTTGGACTCTGTATGTCTAAGATACACTTTACTTGTCTTCTGTATCTATGATTTTATCTCTAATCCTGTTGATATTTTTCTCTATTTTGGCTTAATTTTGCTTGCTTTTCTCATTTCTTTCCTGCCTATCTCTTATTGTGCTTTCCATAATATCTATTTTATATATATATATACATTTTGCTTCAACATACGTCTCTTTCCTTCCTCCTCCATTGCGTTATTATTAATCATGTATAATACACTATTATAATGAAGTGTAAGTGAAGTGAAAGTCGCTCAGTTGTGTCCAACTTTTTGTGACCCTTTAGACTATACAGTCCATGGAATTCTCCAGCCCAAAATACTGGAGTGGGTAACCTTTCCCTTCTTTAGGGGATCACTCCAACACAGGGATTGAACCCAGGTCTCCTGCATTGTAGGCAGATTCTTTACCAGCTGAGCCACCAGGGAGGTCCATTATCATAGTGATTATATCTTTGTTAGTTAGAAGTACATCAATATAGCTATATCATTATTATTTTATACAGTTGTCTTTTAAATCAAGAGAAGAAATAAGTAAAAAATGCATTTATATTATGTTATACATTTACCTATGTGTGTACACAGAATAATGACTCCCCAAAGATGTTCATGTCTTAATCCTCAAAACCTGTGATTATGTTAGGTTATATAACAAAGAAAAATTAAGGTTCTAGATAGAATTAAGACTGTTCAGCTGCTGAGTTTAAGAGAGGGGAGACTATTCTGCATTAGCCCAGTGGATACAACATAATCCCAGTGTTTTTAAAAGTGGAAAAGGGAAGCAGAAGAGAAAATCAGAGTGATATGAGAAGGACCCAACCCACCATTTCTATCTCTTAAGATGTAGGAAGAGAACCACAAGTCAAGGAATGCAGATAGCTTATAGAAGCTGAATGAGAGAACTTAGTGGATTTTCCCCTAGAACTACCAGGAGAGAATGTAGACCAGCTGACAACTTGATTTTAGCCCAGTGAGATCTGTTTTGGACTTCTAAACTTATGAGATAGTATTTTTGCATCATTTTAGGCTGCTAAGTCTTTGGTAATCTGTTAACTAAAGCCATGACTTCCCTGGTGGCTCAGATGGTAAAACATCTGCCTACAATGCAGGAGACCCGGGTTCAATCCCTGGGTCGGGAAGATCTCCTGGAGAAGGAAATGGCAACCCACTCCAGTATTCTTGCCTGGAAAATCCCTTGGATGGAGGAACCTGATAGGCTACAGTCCATGGGGTCGCAAAGAGCCGAACACGACTGAGCGACTTCACTTTCTAACTAAAGCCATAAGAAACTAACAGACTATGTAATTATCTTTACCATGTTCTTTGCTTTTTTCATGTGAATTTATTTATTTATTTATTTTTCAGCCAGGGGGGTGTCTTTTAGAACTTATTGTAAAAGTAGATCTGCAAGCAACAGTTTCTCTGTCTTTTAAAAATCTGGGTATGTCTTTATTTCACCTTCATTTTGGATAGTTTTACTAGATATGTACTTTTTAGTTGACTTTTTTTTTTATCTTAGCATTTTGAATATATCATCCCACTTTCTTCCGGCCTCCATTGTTGTGATGAAGCTGTTAATCTTACTGAGGGTCCTTTATGGTGAATTGCTTTTCTCTTGCTATGTGGAAAAACTTCTTTTTGTCCCTTGGCAGTTTGAATATGATGTGTCTAGGTATGGATCTGTTTGAATTTATCCTACTTAGGGCTTGTTGAGCTTCTTGGCTGTGTGGATTAATGTTTTTCATCAAATGTGGGAAGTTTTTGGTCATTACTGTGTGTGTGTGCTAAGTTGCTTCAGTTGTGTCTGACTGTTTGTGACCCCATGAACTGTAGCCTGCCAGGCTCTCTGTCCATGGGATTCTCCAGGCATGAATACTGAAGTGGGTTGCCATGCCCTCATTCAGGGGATCTTTCTGACCCAGGGACCGAATGTGTGTCTCTTGTATCTCCTGCATTGGCAGATGGGTTCTTTACCACTAGGATCACTTGGGAAACCTCAGTCATTACTATTTAAAATCTTTTTCTGTGCCCTGCTACACTGCCTTTTTCTCTTTAAAAGTGGCACCTCTGTGTATGCCCCTCTGAACTTCACCTGGTTCAGTATGATGTCTTCAGCCTTCTTTTGCATGCCCCTGGTTTCTTCACCCAATGCTGTACCTCCTTGGAATGTGATCCTTCATTTTGGCTGATGCTTTTGATATTTGCTACTCCAGATACCCACAGGCACCTTCCATCTTTTTCTCTCTCTCTTCTCCAGCACGTGATATCTATTCAAAGCCAGTCCTGTCTACAACAGGTCTCATTCAGGGTGAGGTCCTCACCTTCAGGGGAAATATTTTGCTGGTGATTTCTGAGGTCTTTTACTGCTACATCCCTCTGTGTACTCCTTTGCTCTCTCATTTCTGCATTCTGGTCAGCTGTTTTTAAAAACACTTCTATTTCAATTTAGACTTCGTGGGATTTTTGTTTTTCCCAGTTCCATGAAAACTGAATTTGTGGCTTTTAAAACTCTGCTTTTTTTTTTCTCCTGTGTTTTTCCAAGAGAAGTCATGGGAAGATTCATTAAATGAACACTATAGCTATACCAAATAGCCCCCATATATGTTAAAAAAATTTCTAGTGTATTTAAAAAATCTATTTACAATGTTCAGAAGAAAGACAAGACAAAAACAAAGGTGGCCCAGAGTTTCAGTCAGATGTTGTGTCTGTCATTTTGTTCACTTCAGTGTACAACATTCAAGGGGGTTGGAGTGTGATGTTACAAGAGACTGGTCACATGTCTAAGGTGAATTTTGAGCAGGTTGAGGTCCTTAACAGGACCTACATCAAATATGAAACTGTTATCATTTCTTGGTGAATTCTTCAGTTAATCTAAGAGAAATAAGTCAAAGATGCAAAGAAAGAGAAAAGGCAATGGAATTCTGCAAACAGAATAGAAGATGCAAGTGGAGATGATGTTTTGGGCTAATGAGTAGGACAGAAAAAAAGTGATTTCTTTCTCTGATTAGACAAGCAAGCACACAGAAGTGAACAAATGGGTTTTTGATGTAAAACATAGTTTCAGGGACTTCCCTGTGGCTCAGTGGTGAAAAATCCATGGGCCATTGCAAGAGATACAGATTCCATCCCTGTTCCTGGAAGATCCTGCATGCCATGGAGCAACTAAGCCTTTGCACCACAACTACTGAGCCTGTGCTCTGGAGCCTACATGCTGCAACTACTGAAGACAACATGCCCTAGATCCCACGCTCCACAAAAGAGGCCACCACAATGAGAAACCCAGGCACTGCATCTAGGGAGTAGCTCCCACTCACTGCAATTAGGGAAAAGCCCACACAGCAATGAAGGCCCAGCACAGCCAAAAGTAAATAAATAAGTACAATTATTAAAAAAACAGTTTCAGAGCCTTGTGATATTTCCAGAAAACTTTCATTTTACATTTGTAAACCAAGAGCAAGTTGTTTCAATTGATATACTTCAGTTAAAGTGGTATCATGTAATTTTTAAAAGTCTTGCTATGTATGTTATACTGTGTATTTAGCTACTACTCATTTTAACAGGAACTTCCCAGGTACTGCTAGTGGTAAAGAACCTGCCTGCCAATGCAGGAGATATAAGAGACTCAGGTTCAATCTCTGGGTCTGCAAGATCCCATGGAGAAGGAAACGGCAACCCACTCCAGTATTCTTGCTTGGAGAATCCCACGGACAGAGGAGCCTGGTGGGCTACAGTCCATAGGGTCACAAAGAGTCAGACATGACTGAAGCGACTAAGCACGCATGCACATTTTAACAGAAGAGCCATCAGTGACTGGATTATCAACCTCATCATAAGTCTGTTATCTTTTCCAAACTCATTGCATTTCTAGTGTTGTATGCATCACCATCCATCAGAAGACAAGGTCAGCTCTGCAAGTCTTGTGCTTTGAAGAAAGAACCAACTAGCCTCTTTAGCAACAAAAATGTCAGGAAGACCTAAAGAGCTTGATATCAGGTATACTAATAGAAGCTAGAGGAGATCTGTTTGTGAAGGGGATCCTCTCCATAATCTCCAAATCCCAGCATAGATGGCTGCTTACTAATTTTTGACTGCTGAGTCTAGACATAATAATTCCTAATGAACTCACCCAGACAAGATGGGAAGGCCTATCACGGAATGCTGGGATGGGATACAAGAGAGACAGCAAAGGCTGTTTCTGTAACATGATCTTGCCAGATGGAGTGTTTCATCCTAGGTTAAAAGGTCAGTGCTGTGATCTCATTCTTTTTTTTGCAAACATTGTAATGATTGACTTTATTATAGGGATTAAGATCTATGATTAAAGTGATGTAATGTCAACAATCTTTTTTTAATCCTCTATTGATTCAACAACTGCTTTGTATATGCTTTGGTTTAGTTAAATATGATGGAATAGTTTGTAGACCTCTGAATTCCAACAACAACAATGGATATACTTACAGTGCAGCTGTGGAACTGATAATCTTTCTTTATGACAGTGTTATAGAATGGAGTTATATTGTTACTCTGAATACAACAGGCACGTCTCTTCATTTGTCTACTATATTAAAATGTATTTATATTTAAAAATCAAGTATTTTTTGTTTTGAAAGCACTTAGACTTTGAATCACAGACCAGATTGTTTCATAATTTTTTTTTAGGAACCTTTATATAATGAATAATACAACCCACTGATAATTTGTATCAATATTAAAAAATGATTATTTGGGGGACTTTTATAATCCCTTATGATAAGTGATGCCTGCATATGAATGCTGCTCTTGAAATGGGTTCAGGTCATTTAAAAAATAATAGCATGGGTGTTTCTCCTCACTTACTGGCTAAATTCTAGATCAACACACTCTGAGTGGCAAAGCTGAGAGAATATAGTGGAGAAATGGTGAGTGGGTGAGAAATAGGGGGAATTGAGATAGATGCTCTGAAGTCCTGTCATACCTGAAAGGATTTTAGAACAAAAATGTAAAAGCACATGAGGTTGCTAAGTTTACATGTGCCACACCCCCCTCCCATCCCCAACACAAAACACAAGCCTGTGTATTTATTACTTCAGGAAACAGCACAATAGCAGGGTTACCTGTATCATCTGCCTTGAAGTCACAGTCTGTCTGCCTCATCCCCCTCCCACACCTACAGTCCTTTTCTGATAAAAATGAGAGAGGCCAGATGCCTTTGTGGGGTTTTGGGCAAAAACCACGTTCTACAGAGGAACTCCATAGGGAATGGTGAAAAACAGATCAATTTTATCCTTTTTAATAAATATGGATTCCATGAGACATGCAGAAATGGAAATTGTATCCCAATGTTTGCTGAGATGTGGGCTGGTGCTCTATGGGCCCCGCCCTCTACCCAAGTCTTTGGGATCAAGAGGGACTGAACAGTCAAGAGGAAGAGGATTACTTGTGAAAATTAACATGCTCCTGAATCTCTGTGAGAGACCCTTGTCACTGAAGGTCACCAGACTTATTTCTTGTAACCCTGAAAACCACTCTGTACACCAGCAACTAGGTATCTGCTTTAGGGTTTCTGTCTGTATTCCATGTTTCTTCCCAGACCAGAGAGAGCAAAAAGTTGCAGAAAGAACAAAGAGGACACACTTTGGAGTCCCTGGGTTCAGATTCTTGCTCTTGAGCTCAATATTAGCCACCGTCAGATCATTTAGTTCAGATAATTCAATTACAGTCTGTCCAGACTACCCCACAGAGTTCTTACAAGGGTTCAATACAATCAGAGCATATCAAACATTAAAGTATCAAATGAAGATTTTTGAAAGTTATAAATGATTGTAAATTTCATTTCTTAGCTCACCAAATGTCTTCAATATTGTCTTTTATATATTTTGCCTCCTCTGAGCTGCACAGTAAGATGAGGGATCACCAGAAGGTGCCTAATAAATGCTTGTTCCATGTATGACCACCCTAAAATCATGACCCTTGTAATTCGTTCAGGACTGGAGCCATGTTTGGAGAACAGAACAAAGAGAAATTCAAATCACTAACAAATCAAATGCAGAACTCTAAGGCAGCTCTTACTAAAATCCCTTTCTGCTCCTGTTCTCTCAGTTCAGTTCAGTCGCTCTTTGTGACCCCATGAATTGCAGCACGCCAGGCCTTCCTGTCTATCACCAACTCCCGGAGTTCACTCAAACTCATGTGCATCCAGTCGGTGATGCCATCCAGCCATCTCATCCTCTGTCATCCCCCTGTCCTCCTGCCCCCAATCCCTCCCAGCATCAGAGTCTTTTCCAATGAGTCAACTCTTCGCATCAGGTGGCCAAAGTACTGGACTTTCAGCTTTAGCATCATTCCTTCCAAAGTAATCCCAGGGCTGATCTCCTTCAGAATGGACTGGTTGGATCTCCTTGCAGTCCAAGGGACTCTCAAGAGTCTTCTCCAACACCACAGTTCAAAAGCATCAATTCTTCCGCGCTCAGCTTTCTTCACAGTCCAACTCTCACATCCATACATGACCACTGGAAAAACCATAACCTTGACTAGATGGACCTTTGTTGGCAAAGTAATGTCTCTGCTTTTCAATATGCTGTCTAGGTTGGTCATAATTTTCCTTCCAAGGAGTAAGCGTCTTTTAATTTCATGGCTGAAGTCATCATTTGCAGTGATTTTGGAGCCCAGAAAAATAAAGTCTGACCCTGTTTCCACTGTTTCCCCATCTATTTCCCATGAAGTGATGGGACCAGATGCCATAATCATCGTTTTCTGAATGTTGAACTTTAAGCCAACTTTTTCACTCTCCACTTTCACTTTCATCAAGAGGCTTTTGAGTTCCTCTTCACTTTCTGCCATAAGGGTGGTGTCATCTGCATATCTGAGGTTATTGAGATTTCTCCTGGCAACCTTGATTCCAGCTTGTGCTTCTTCCAGTCCAGGGTTTCTCATGATGTACTCTGCATGTAAGTTAAATAAGCAGGGTGACAATATACAGCCTTGACGTACTCCTTTTCCTATTTGGAACCAGTCTGTTGTTCCATGTCCAGTTCTAACTGTTGCTTCCTGACCTGCATACAAATTTCTCAAGAGGCAGATCAGGTGGTGTGGTATTCCCATCTCTTTCAGAATTTCCCACAGTTTATTGTGATCCACACAGTCAAAGGCTTTGGCATAGTCAATAAAGCAGAAATAGATGTTTTTCTGGAACTCTCTTGCTTTTCCCATGATCCAGGGGATGTTGGCAATTTGATCTCTGGTTCCTCTGCCTTTTCTAAAACCAGCTTGAACATCTGGAAGTTCATGGTTCATGTATTGCTGAAGCCTGGCTTGGAGAATTTTGAGCATTACTTTACTAGCGTGTGAGATGAGTGCAATTGTGTGGTAGTTTGAGCATTCTTTGGCATTGGCTTTCTTTGGGATTGGAATGAAAACTGACTTTTTCCAGTGCTGTGGCCACTGCTGAGTTTCCTGTTCTCTAGCAGCCTGCAACTCTCAAGTTGTCATTGTCACCCTTCTCCCACAGAATACCCTCTCGCTCACCCTCCCTGGCCCATCCGTTACTCTCTCTGGTGGTGGTTTAGTTGATAAGTCATGTCTGGCTCTTGTGCAACCACATGGACTGTAGCCCATCAGGCTCCTCTGTCCATGTGATTTCCCAGGCAAGAATATAGCAGTGGCTTGCCATTCCCTGGCTTGGAGAATTTTACTTTACTAGCGTGTGAGATGGGTGCAATTGTGCAGTAGTTTGAGCATTCTTTGGCATTGCCTTTCTTTGGGATTGGAAAGAAAACTGACCTTCCAGTCCTGTGGCCACTGCTGAGTTTTCCAAATTTGCTGGCATTTTGAGTGCAGCACTTTCACAGCATCATCTTTTAGGATTTGGAATAGCTCAACTGGAATTCCATCACCTCCACTAGCTTTGTTCGTAGTGATGCTTTCTAAGGCCCACTTGACTTCACATTCCAGTATGTCTGGCTCTAGGTCAGTGATCACACCATCATGATTATCTGGGTCGTGAAGCTCTTTTTTGTACAGTTCTCCTGTGTATTCTTGCCATCTCTTCTTAATATCTTCTGCTTCTGTTAGGTCCATACCATTTCTGTCCTTTATCGAGTTCATCTTTGCATGAAATATTCCTTTGGTATCTCTGATTTTCTTGAAGAGATCCCTAGTCTTTCCCATTCTGTTGTTTTCCTCTATTTCTTTGCATTGATTGCTGAAGAAGGCTTTCTTATCTCTTCTTGCTTTTCTTTGGAACTCTGCATTCAGATGTTTATATCTTTCCTTTTCTCCTTTGCTTTTCGCTTCTCTTCTTTTCACAGCTATTTGTAAGGCCTCCCCATACAGCCATTTTGCTTTTTTGCATTTCTTTTCTATGGGAATGGTCTTGATCCCTGTCTCCTGTACAATGTCACGAATCTCAGTCCATAGTTCATCAGGCACTCTATGTATCAGATCTAGGCCCTTAAATCTATTTCTCACTTCCACTGTATAATCATAAGGGATTTGATTTAGGTCATACCTGAATGGTTTAGTGATTTTCCCTACTTTCTTCAATTTAAGTCTGAATTTGGCAAAAAGGAGTTCATGGACTGAGCCACAGTCAGCTCCTGGTCTTGTTTTTGCTGACTGTATAGAGCTTCTCCATCTTTGGCTGCAAAGAATATAATCAATCTGATTTCGGTGTTGACCATCTGGTGATGTCCATGTATAGAGTCTTCTCTTGTGTTGTTGGAAGAGGGTGTTTGTTACGACCAGTGCATTTTCTTGGCAAAACTCTATTAGTCTTTGCCCTGCTTCATTCCGTATTCCAAGGCCAAATTTGCCTGTTACTCCAGGTGTTTCTTGACTTCCTACTTTTGCATTCCAGTCCCCTATAATGAAAAGGACATCTTTTTTGGGTGTTAGTTCTAAAAGGTCTTGCAAGTCTTCATAGAACCATGCCACCTCATGCGAAGAGTTGACTCATTGGAAAAGACTCTGATGCTGGGAGGGATTGGGGGCAGGAGGAGAAGGGGACAACAGAGGATGAGATGGCTGGATGGCATCACTGACTCGATGGACATGAGTCTCAATGAACTCTGGGAGTTGGTGATGAACAGGGAGGCCTGGCATGCTGTGATTCATGGGGTCGCAAAGAGTCAGACACGACTCAGCAACTGATCTGATCTGATCTGCCATTCCCTTCTCCAGGGGATCTTCTTGAACCAGGGATTAAACCCACGTCTCCTGCTTGGCAAGCAGATTCTTTATCACCGACCCACCAAGAAAGCCTTGTATTCTCTCTAACCCACCACAAACCCATCTCTCCCAGCACTGCACTGGGCCCTCCACACCTCCACATGTGAGATTCCCTAAGGATGGAGGCTCCTTTTTACTCTCATTCTTGTTTTCACTAGACTAAGCCTTTATCCTCAACTCTTTTTCCTAATTCTGCTTCCAAGAGACTGAATATTCTCAATCCTGTTCAGAGGAAGAAGGGGGAAAGAACTAAGCAGTGAATGGAATCAGGACCCAATTTATTTGGCAGAAAGAAGAGTTGAAACATTCACCATTTTTATCTGACTTTGAAACAGAGCAGGACCCTAAGGTCCTTTCCTCTCTGCCTTTTGTCTGTGGAAACCTTTGGCCAAATAATAAGTTTAATCAGAGAGATGAGAAATGCTGAAACAAAAGAAAATAGAAAAAGGGGACCAAATAATAATAATGTAGTCATTAAGCATAGCAAAGGACCATTAATTCCTTCTCAAGGGCTATAGATAATATTCTGAGCCATATCCTGTGAACTGTCTTATAGATACAGAAACCCCAGGTGGAACATTAATTACATGATCACCAGACTGTACCTAAGACACGAACTATCACAATTCCGAGAATTGACCTCAAAGAAATAGGAACAAGTGGACCCTGGAACTGAAGATTGTTGTTGTTCAGTTGTGAAGTCATGTCTGACTCTTTGTGACCCCATGGACTACAGCACACCATGCTTCCCTGTCCTTCTATCTCCCAGAGTTTGTGCAAACTTATGTCCACTGAGTGAGTGATGCCATCCAATCATTTTGTCCTCTGTGGCCCTCCTCTCCTCCAGCTCTCAGTCTTTCCCAGCATCATGGTCTTTTCCAGTGAGTCAGTTCTTCAGATGGTGGCCAAAGAATTGGAGCTTCAACTTCAGCATCAGTCTTTCCAATGAATATTCAGGGTTGATTTCCTTTAGGGTTAATTGATTTGATTTCCTTGAAACCATGGAACTCTCAACAGTCTTCTCTAGTACCACAATTCAAAGGCATCAATTCATCGGTGCTCAGCCTTTTTTATGGTCCAACTCTCACATTCGTACATGACTATTGGAAAAACCATAGCTTTGACTATATAGACCTTTGTCAGCAAGTGATGTCTATGCTTTTTAATACACTGTCTAGGCTTGTCATAGCTTTCCTTTCAAGGACCAAGCATCTTTTAATTTCATGGCTGCATTCACCCACCATCCACAGTGATTGCGGAGCCTAAGAAAATTTGTCACTGTTTCCACTTTTCCCCCAGTTATTTGCCATGAAATGATGGGACTGAATGCCATGATTTAGTTTTTTGAATGTTGAATTTTGAGCCAGCATTTTCACTATCCTCTTTCACTCTCCTCAAAAGTCTCTTTAGTTACTTTTAGCTTTCTGCCATAACAGTGGTATCATCTGCATATCTGAGGTCGTTGATATTTCTCCCAGCAATCTTAATTCCAGCTTGTGATTCAGCTAGCCTGGCATTTCACATGGTGTACTCCGTGGTTAAGTTAAATAATCAGGGTTACAATATACAACCTTGATGTAGTCCTTTCCCAATTTTCGTTGTTTCTTCTGCTATTCTAACTGTTGTTGCTTCTTGACTTGCATACAGGTTTCTCAGGAGGCAGGTAAAGTGATCTGGTATTCCCATCTCTTGAAGAATTTTCCACAGTTTGTTGTGGTTCACACAGTCAAAGGCTGCAGCATAGTCTATGAAGCAGAAATAGACATTTTTCTGGAATTCCCTTGTTTTTTCTAAGATCTAGTGGTTGTTGGCAATTTGATCTCTGGTTCCTCTGCCTTTTCTAAAGACAGCTTGTTCATCTGAGGTCCTCAGTTTGCATACTGCTAAAGCCTAGTTTGAAGAATTTTGAGCATTATCCTGCTAGCATGTGAAGCGAATGCAATTGTACCATATTTTGAACATTCTTTCACATTTCCTTTCTTTGGAATTAGAATGAAAACTGACCTTTTCCAGTCCTGTGGCCACTGCTAAGTTTTCCAAATTTGCTGACATATTGAGTACAACACTTTAACATCATCATCTTTTAGGATCTTAAATAGCTTAGCTGGAATTCTATCACTTCTACCAGCTTTTTCATAGTAATGCTTCCCAAGGCCCACTTGACTTCACCCTCCAGAATGTCTGGCTCTAGGTGAATGGCCACACCGTCGTCATTATCTGGGTCATTAAGATCTTTTTTATATGATTTTTTGGGTATTCTTGCCACCTCTTCTTAATCTCTTCTGCTTCTGTTAGGTCCATACAATTTCTGCCCTTTATTGAGCCCATCTTTGCATGAAATATTCCCTTGGTATCACCAATTTTCTTGAATAGATCTCTAGTCTTTCCCATTCTATTATTTTCCTCTGTTTGTTTGCATTGTTCATTGAAGAAGGCTTTCTTATCTCTCCTTGCTGTTCTCTGGAACTTTGCCTTCAGTTGGGTCTATCTTATCCTTTTTCCTTTGCCTTTCACTTCTGTCCTCAGCTATTTGTAAGGCCTCCTCAGACAACCACTTTTCCTTCTTGAATTTCTTTTTCTTGGGAATGGTTTTGGTCACTTCCTCCTATACCGTGTTATGAACCCTTTGTCCATAGTTCTTCAGGCACTCTGTTTACTGGATCTCATCAGTTGAATCTATTCTTCACCTCCACTGTATAATCATAAGCCATTTGATTAAGGTTTTCCCTACTTTCTTCAATTTAAGTCTGAATTTGGAAAAATGAACTGATAATCTGAGCCACAATCAGCTCCAGGTCTTGTTTTTGCTGACTGTATAGAGCTTCTCCATCTTTGGCTGCAAAGAATAGAATCAATCTGATTTCGGTGTTGACCATCTGGTGATGTCCATGTGTAACGTTGTCTTTTGTGTTGTTGGAAGAGGATGTTTGCTATGACCAGTGCGTTCTCTTGGCAAAACTCTGTTAGCCTTTGCCTTGCTTCATTTTGTACTCTAAGGCCAAACTTGTCTGTTACTTGAGGTATCTCTTGACTTCCTACTTTTGCATTCCAGTCCCCTGTGATGAAAAAGATATCTTATTTTGGTGTTATTTCTGGAAGGTATTATAGGTTTTCATAGAACCATTCAACTTCAGCTTCTTTGACATTAGTGTTTGGGGTATAGGCTTGGATTACTGTGATATTGAATGGTTTTCCTTGGAAACGAACCGAGATCATTCTGTTGTTTTTGAGATTTCACCCAAGTACTGCATTTCAGACTCTTTTGTTGACTATGAGGGCTACTCCATTTCTTGTAAGGGATTCTTGCCAATAGCAGTAGATATAATGGTTATCTAATTAAATTCGCCCATTCCCATCCATTTAGGAATCGACTGATTCCTAAAATGTCGATGTTCTCTTGCCATCTCCTGCTTGATCACTTTCAATTTACCTTGACTTATGGATCTAGCATTCCAGGTTCCTTTGCAATATTGTTTTTCACAGCATTGGACTTTACTCTCACCATCAGATACAACCACAACTGTGGGTTGTTCCTGCTTTGGCCCAGCCTCTTCATTCTTTCTTGAGTGAATTCTCCACTCTTCCCCAGTAGCTTATTGGACACCTAGTGACCTGGGGCACTCATCTTTCAATGTCATTTCATTTTGCCTTTTCATACTGTTCATGGTCTTCTCAAGGCAAGAATACTGGAGTGGTTTTCCATCCCCTACTTCTATGGACTACATTTTGTATGGACTACATTTTGTCAGAACTCTCCACCATGCCCCATCCATCTTGGGTGTCCCTGCATGACATGGCTCATAGTTTTATTGAGCGACACAAGGCTGTGATCCATGTAATTATTTTAGTTAGCTTTCTGTGATTGTGGTTTTCATTCTGGAGGCTGTGTAATTCTGGAGGCTGTGGGAATGTTTCCTCTGTCTGCCCTCTGATGGATGAGGATAAGAAGCTTGTGCAAACTTCCTGATGGAAGGGACTGACTTTGGGGAAAACTGAATCTTGCTCTAGTGGGCAGGGCTGTGCTCAGTAAACCTTTAACCCAATTGTCTGCTAATAGGTGGGGCTGTGCTCCCTCCCTGCTAGTTGTTTGGCCGGTGGTCACCCAATCCTGAAGTCTGCATTCTCTATGGTAGGGCTAATGGTGACCTCCAAGAAGACTTATGCCAACACGTGCCTCTCAGGGCTGCTGCTGCTAGTGCCCTTGTCCCCATGGC
The DNA here is from genome assembly GCF_019923935.1 of Bubalus bubalis. Classification (NCBI taxonomy): domain Eukaryota; kingdom Metazoa; phylum Chordata; class Mammalia; order Artiodactyla; family Bovidae; genus Bubalus; species Bubalus bubalis. The sequence goes on along the minus strand of NC_059160.1, from coordinate 40,912,274 downwards.
AGGCCACTGCCAACCCACACCTCAGCAGGAGACCCTCAAACACTCACAGGGAGTTCTGGCTCAGTGTCCTCTGGGGTCACTGCTCCTTTCTCCTGGGGCCTGGTGCATGCAAGGTTTTGTTTATGCCCTCCAATAGTCTCTGTTTCCTCCAGTCCTGTGGAAATTCTGTAATCAAATTCCACTGACCTTCAAAATAAGATTCCCTTGGGATTCCCAGTCCCTTATCTGGATCCCCAGGTTTGGTAATCTGATGTGGGGTCTAGAGACTTTGCAACTGTGGGAGAACTTCCTTGGTATAATTGTTCTCAGTTTGGGTCACCAACCTGGCAGGTATAGCATTTGATTTTATGTGATTGCGCTCCACCTGCCATCTCATTGCAGCTTCTCCTTTGTCCTTGGACATGGGTTATCTTTTTTGGTAAGTTTCAATATCCTCCTGTCGATGGTTCTTCAGCAGTACAGTTCAGTCGCTCAGTCGTGTCTGATTATTTGTGACCCCATGAACTGCAGCACGCCAGGCCTCCCTGTCCAACACCAACTTCCAGAGTCCACCCAAACCTATGTCCATTGAGTCGGCGATCCATCCAACCATCTCATCCTCTATCATCCCCTTCTCCTTCTGCCTTCAATCTTTCCCAGCATCAGGGTCTTGAAGTATTGGAGTTTCAGCTTCAACATCAGTCCTTCCAATGAACACCCAGCACTGATCTCCTTTAGGATGAACTGGTTGGATCTCCTTGCAGTCCAAGCGACTCTCAAGAGTCTTCTTCAACACCACAGTTCAAAAGCATCAATTCATCTGCACTCAGCTTTCTTTATAGTCCAACTCTTACATCCATACATGACCACTGGAAAAACCATAGCCTTGACTAGATGGACCTATGTTGACAAAGCAATGTCTCTACTTTTTAACATGCTGTCTAGGTTGGTCATAACTTTCCTTCCAAGGAGCAAGCGTCTTTTAATTTCATGGCTGCAATCACCATCCACAGTGATTTTGGAGCCCAGAAAAATAAAGTCAGCCACTGTTTCCCCACCTATTTGCCATGAAGTGATGGGACTGGATGCCGTGATCTTAGTTTTCTGAATGTTGAGTTTTAAGCCAACTTTTTCACTCTCCTCTTTCACTTTCATCAAGAGGCTCTTTAGTTCTTTGCTTTCTGCCATAAGGGTGGTGTCATCTGCATATCTGAGATTATTGCTATTTCTCCCGGCAATCTTGATTCCAGCTTGTGCTTCCTCCAGCCCAGCATTTCTCATGATGTACTCTGCATATAAGTTAAATAAGCAGGGTGACAATATACAACTTTGACGTGCTCCTTTTCCTATTTGGAATTAGTCTGTTGTTCCATGTCCAGTTCTAACTGTTGCTTCCTGACCTGCATACAGGTTTCTCAAGAGGCAGGTCAGGTGGTCTGGTATTCCCATCTCTTTCAGAATTTTCCACAGTTGGTGGTGATCCACACAGTCAAAGGCTTTGGCATAGTCAATAAAGCAGAAATAGATGTTTTTCTGGAACTCTCTTGCTATTTTGATAATCCAGCAGATGTTGGCAATCTGATCTCTGGTTCCTCTGCCTTTTTAAAATCCAGCTTGAACATCTGGAAGTTCATGGTTCATGTATTGCTGAAACCTGGCTTGGAGAATTTTGAGCATTACTTTACTAGCGTGTTAGATGAGTGCAATTGTGTGGTAGTTTGAGCATTCTTTGGCATTGCCTTTCTTTGGGATTGGGATGAAAACTGATCTTTTCCAGTGCTGTGGCCACTGCTGAGTTTTCCAGATTTGCTGGCATATTGAGTGCAGCACTTTCCTAGCATCATCTTTCAGGATTTGAAATAGCTCAACTGGAATTCCATCACCTCCACTCGCTTTGTTTGTAGTGATGCTTCCTAAGGCCCACTTGACTTTGTATTCCAGGATGTCTGGCTCTAGGTGAGTGAACACACCATTGTGATTATCTTCGTCGTGAAGATCTTTTTTGTACAGTTCTTCTGTGTATTCTTGCCACCTCTTCTTAAAATCTTTCGGTTCTGTTAGGTCCGTACCATTTCTGTCCTTTATTGAGCCCATCTTTGCATGAAATGTTCCCTTGGTATCTCTAATTTTCTTGAAGAGATGTCTAGTCTTTCCCATTCTATTGTTTTCCTCTATTTCTTTGCATTGATCACTGAGGAAGGCTTTCTTATCTCTCCTTGCTATTCTTCGGAACTCTGCATTCAAATGAGTATATCTTTCTTTTCCCCTTTGCTTTTTGCTTCCCTTCTTTTCACAGCTATTTGTAAGGCCTCCTCAGACAGCCATTTTGCATTATTGCATTTCTTTTTCTTGGCGATGGTCTTGATTCCTGTTTCCTGTACAATGTCACGAACCTCTGTCCATAGTTTATCAGGCACTCTGTCTATCAGATCTAGTCCCTTAAATCTATTTCTCACTTTCTCTGTATGGTCATAGGGATTTGATTTAGGTCATACCTGAATGATCTAGTGGTTTTCTCTACTTTCTTCAATTTCAGTCTGAATTTGGCAAAAATGAACTGATAATCTGAGCCACACTCAGCTCCAGGTCTTGCTTTTGCTGACTGTATAGAGCTTCTCCATCTTGGCTGCAAAGAATATAATCAATCTGATTTTGGTGTCGACCATCTGGTGATGTCCATGTGTAGAGTCTTTTCTTGTGTTGTTGGAAGAGGGTGTTTGCTATGACCAGTGTGTTCTCTTGGCAGAACCCTATTAACCTTTACCCTGATTTATTCTGTACTCCAAGGCCAAATTTACCTGCTACTCCAGGTGTTTCTTGACTTCCTACTTTTGCATTCCAGTCCCCTATAATGAAAAGGACATCTTTTTTGGGTGTTAGTTCTCGAAGGTCTTGTAGGTCTTCATAGAACTGTTCAACTTCAGCTTCTTCAGTGTTACTAGTCAGGGCATAGACTTGGATTACTATGATATTGAATGGTTGCCTTGGAAATGAACAGAGATCTTTCTGTCGTTTTTGAGATTGCATCCAAGTACTGCATTTTGGACTCTTTTGTTGACTATGATGGCTACTCCATTTCTTCTAAGGGATTCCTGCCCACAGTGGTAGATATAATGGTCATCTGAGTTAAATTCACCCATTCCAGTCCATTTTAGTTCTCTGATTCTTAGAATGTCAATGTTCACTCTTGTCATCTCCTGTTTGACCACTTCCCATTTGCCTTGATTCATGGACCTAACATCCAGGTTCCTATGCAGTATTGCTCTTTACAGCATCGGACCTTGCTTCTATCACCAGTCCCATCAACAACTGGGTGTTGATTTTGCTTTGGCTCCATCCCTTCATTCTTTCTGGAGTTATTTCTCCACTGATCTCCAGTAGCATAATGGACACCTACCAACCTGGGGAGTTGATCTTTCAGTGTCCTATCTTTTTGCTTTTTCATACTGTTCATGGGTTCTCAAGGCAGGAATACTGAAGTGGTTTGCCATTCCCTTCTCCAGTGGACCACATTCTGTCAGAGCTCTCTACCATGATCCATCCATCTTAGGTGGCCCCACATAGCATGTCTTAGTTTCACTGAGTTAGAAAAGGCTGTGGTTCATGTGATCAGATTGGTTAGTTGTCTGTGATTGTGGTTCTAGTCTATCTGCCCTCTGATGCCCTCTCTCCATGCCTACCATCTTACTTGGGTTTCTCTTACCTTGGATGTGTGGTATCTCCTCATGGCAACAGCTAGTTGCAATTTGGTGTTCTTGCAGGAGAAGGTGAATGCACATCCTTTTCCTCTGCCATCTCATCTCCCACTCTTGTCTTCCTGTCTCACTCAGGAAGATTAACTGTACCTAAAACAATCAAGGTGACACTGGTCAGACCACCGATGACCAATCTGAAGATGACTGTCTCAGCTGACTGTGCTGTTTCTGCATGTAGCTCCCTCCTTCTATCCAACCAGCTCTTGCCCCACTGGTTGCCAGTTGGTGGAGTCAGCCTACGCACAGATGTCCACCACACCAACCCCTAGTTGCCGGCATCTGAAATGAAGCAAACCTCCCTGTCCACCAGCCTGGCCTGTTTGTTGGCTTTTGGGTGGGCAACAGCCAGACTCCATTCCTTCCAGTAACAATTTCATAGAATGTTTAGATGGAGAATAACAGGATCAGCAAATATTTATTACATTCCTGTTAGGAAACTGGCTCCAGGAATGAGCTGAAAAGAGAAAGCTACACTACTCAATTGTTGAAGACTGGTGGGGAGAGTGGCGGAGCATTTTTCCAGAAATGTCTGTGAATGCTAGAGAAAGTGAAAAGTACTGTAGCAAAAAAAAAAAAAAAAAAAAAAAAATCAACTACTTTCTTAAATATAGTTCAGTGAATTTTGGCAAGTGTATAGTCATCTAACCATCATCCATTATCCCCAAAAGTTCCACTGTGTTCCTTTTCAGCCAGTTTTCTTTCACTGCTTCCAGCTCTTGTCAACTGCTGGTTGATTTTCTCTCTCTATGGTACCATCTTTTCTAGAACAATGTGTAAATAGAAGTAAAGGTTATGTAGTCTTTTCTTATGTGTATTAGTAATTCATTCTTTTTATTGCTGAGTAGTGCTCCATCCATTGTACATACATATCAAACTTGTTTATCCATTCTCCAGTTAATGGGCATTTAAAGTATTTCCAGGCTTGGCTACCATGAACAAAGCTGTTATGAACATTCATGTAGAGGTGTCCATGTGAACATAGATTTTTGTTTCTCTTGTGTAAATACCTAGGATTTGGGTTGATGTGTTGCATGGTAGGTTATGATTACTCTTAAAAGAAGCTGCCCTGCTGGTTTCCAGAGTAACTGCATGAGGGTTTAGTTGCTCCACATTCTTGCTGCCACTTGGTATTGTCAGTTGTTTTGACTGTGGTCATTTATGTATCTTATTTGATGGTGTATCTGTCCAAATCTTTAGCCCATTTCTAATTGGGTTGTATAAGTTGTATTTTTCCTATTAAGTCTTATTATTGAGTAAAATTTCTTTATGTATTCTAGACACAAGTGCTTTATTGAATGTATATTTTCAAAATATTTTCCACCAAGTCTATGGCTCATTTGTTTTTCTAATTTCTTAATATTTTTTTTTTAAAGAGCAGAAGTATGTAATTTTGATGACATCCAACTTATCGATTTTCTTCTTTTATAGTTTGTGAGATATCTTTGCCTAACTAATGCAACGTCACTGTTACTGTTTGAAACGTGTACTCACTCTGGTCCAAACTAGTATGTTGAAGTCTTAACCCTGACTGCCTTGGAATGTAACCTTATATGGAGACAGAATCTTTGTAAAGGTAAGCAAGTTAAAATGAGTTTATTAGGGTGAGTCATAACAGATTTACTTTCCTGGTGGCTCAGATGGTAAAGCATCTGCCTACAATGTGGGAGACCCAGGTTCAATCCCTGGGTTGGGAGGATCTCCTGGAGAAGGATCCCATGGACAGAGGAACCTGGTAGGCTACAGTCCATGAGGTCGCAATGAGTTGGACATGACTTCACTTTCACTTTCATAACAGATTATTCCTATAAGGAAAGGAAATTTGGAGACACACACCCACACAGATACACAGAGAGAATGTGATATATCTATAGACCAAAGCATCCCCCAAATGTTAGCACAGCACTAGAAGAAGAGAAAGGCATTGAACATATACTTCCTCACAGCTCTCAGAAGGAGCTAGCCTTTCCAACACCTTGACATTGGGCTGTCACTCTCCAGAGTTGTGATAGAATATATTTCTGTTGTTTCAGCTATTCAGTTTGTGGTACTTTGTTATAGCAGTCCTAGCAAACTAATATAGTCACTAAGAGTTTCTCCTACTTTTTAACTAGAGGTCCTGTACCATTTTTGTAAGATTGATACAGCAGAGATATGAAAAAGTTCCTGAGATCAAAATGATTTCAGAATGAGTTTAAAGAGTTGGATGATGCTTGTAGCAATAAAATTTTTATAGGAATAAAGAAAATTTGCCTTTGTTTTGGCAAGTAGAGAGAAGTGGATTTCATCTTTGTGAAAACTAATTTCACTGAAGCCATAAAAGTTGGGCACTGTCTCACTATAATTCAATGAATTGGAAATACAATTTTGGGGGACCAAAAGTTGCAGTTTGCAGAACCATCATTCTTTCATTCCATTCTGAGGAAATTCACTGCTTCTTCATAGGCAGTGTCCAAATATAAGGTTTTGGAATTAAGGAGCAAAGTGTTGAATGGAGTGTTTAGTAGCTAAGATAGGCAATGAGCTTGTGTTAGATTTTTCACAGAGGCCACTCGCTGAATGGAGTTTCAGATCTCAGCAGTGTTTGGTTACTTAATCTAACTGCTTACAAACATAAGGTATTCAAGAAATTCAACAATTATGACTTGCTTACTGTATACTCAGCATTGTCAAAATAAGCAGAAGCCCAAAACGTGAAGACCCAGTGCTTCAGAAATCTGCAGTACACTGGATTTCAGCCATTGTGGTTATTAAGAACACCACTCCTGCATCTTCCTGGCTTTCTATGGTAGTCTTGGGAGATCAGTGCTCATGTTGGGATCTCAGTAAAGGTTTAGAAGCATGCTGGATGGCAGAGGATGCCAATTATTATTCAAAGAAGTGCTGCAGTGTTCAAAAAATACATGATACATCAATAAGGATGATGATTTCTCATTTTTCTGAGTTGAATGGAAGGAAGTATTGTAATTATGTTTTACTAATGAGGAAACAGAAATAGAGAGAATCTATAAGGACATATTCAGAAATACCAGCAATATTTAGCCAAAGCTTTCAATTAAAGTTTTTACTGTATTATTTTGGTCAGAAGTATCTTCTTTACTATTACAGAATCTTTGTTCATTCGGATATATGGAAGACTATTGTTCTGCATATTTCCAATCCCTCTCTTCCCCCAACCTCCGTGGGTGTTGCGCCTGCCTTCACATCCTGCCGGGCTTGACTCTGGACTCAGTCACCTGATTGCTTTAGGCAACAGGATGTCAATGGAGGTGAGCAAAGGCTTGAAATGTGCTTGCACACGTGGTTTTGGTCTCTAGAGCTCCTGACTTTTACCATGAGAAGAACATGATGTGGACACTGCTCATGTAAGAAGGATGAAAGGCATGGAGCAGACCTGGATGCAGTCTGCAGCTGGGAGTCAGGCCCAGGTTAGCCAGGCCACATCAGCCAAGTCCATAGATGTGTGAGGGAGCAGCAGGCTTCTGCAAGCCACTGAAGTGTCCAGGTTATTTGTCAGGTATCTTTGTTTATGTAGGACTACATTAATACATACTTTTGTAAAATGCAAAACAGTTATAGATAACACAGTGTAGTCCTCAGTGCTAATGTGCTGTATGTGTTGTGTTGTGCTCGGTTGCTCCGTAGTGTCTGACTCTTTATGACTCCATTCTGTAGCCCACCAGACTCCTCTGTCCATGGAATTTTCCAGGCAAGAATACTGGAGTTGGTTGCCATTTCCTACTCCAAGGGATCTTCCCAACCCAGGGATTGAACTTGTATCTCTTAAGTCTTCTGCATTGGCAGGTGGATTCTTTACCACTACATAGACTGGAAACAATGAGAATGGAGGCTGAATGGTCTGAAGAACTGGCACAGGACTCGAAATCATAAAAGCTGGGTGCAGTGGTTTTTCTATGTTTAATGATAATAGCTTATGAAATGCTGACCATATGCCAGGCATTTTTTCTAGCAGTTTTATTAACTCATTTAATTCTCACAACGACCCTATGAGGCACATTTATTGATATCCCTACCTTAGAAATGAGGAAACTGAGGAACAGAGAAATTAAGAAATCAACTGAGGTCTCACAGTAAGTGGCTGGACTAAGATTGGCACCTGGACAGGCAGTGTAATGGATGCTGTCATGCACCACCCAGATGCCTGGTCACAACTGAGGTGCTCATTTTCCCAGCTGCTGGGAGAGCAGGTTCTTGATGCCTCTCAGCTGAGTCCCTCTCTGGAAGTTGGCCAAAGGAAGGTGCCTCTCTCAAATTACATTCTTTCTTGGGGATAGTACATCCAATGTCTGGTCAATATGTGGCCAAAACCCTGGTCAAAACTTCTTTGTCCACATTAAGGACGACTTGAACTCCCTTCCAAGTCAGGAATTCTCAGCAAGATCAGACTAGTCCTTTCATCAACTCTGCCCAATCCTGCTTCCCTCATTTCCTAAAAGGTGTTTTTGACAATGTTCCCTAATAAGCCGACATACAAATACCCACCTCAGTCTAATTCAAGGAACCCAGTCTGAGATAGCTGCATTCCTGAGTCTTGAGTTTCTAGCTACCACACGTATTGCAAGCCACCATTTGGAGTTTCATTATAAAGGAGGGACGATAATACCCATCTTATTGAGAGGGTTGAAAATGGTAGTATTTTACATTCATTTTCACTCTGGAGAAAGTGGCGATCTGGCTTCTGTCCCCCACCCGTTTTCTCACTCTTTGAAAGCTCTTATCACTAAGGTCATCAATGGCTTTTAATGACAAAACCCAATTGATATTGTTTAGACTGGACTCTATGGCATTTGATTTTATCATCACTTGTGAACTTGGTATTTTGATGATTGTTTTTCACAAGATTCCAATTCTTCTCTTATTCAACTACCACCTGCATATTCATGACTCCCTACTCCAACTTTCCCAAGCTTTGGAATAACTGTTCCACAAGCAGTTGATCATGTGTTGCTACTTATCTTCCAAGTTCTTCAAACTCAGCATTTCCAAAGTAAAATCACCATTTTCTCCAGCAAACTTGTTCCTCCTTCTGTATTTTGTTTTCATCAGTGATGTCATCCTTCCAGGTGATCATTCAAACACAAGGGTGTGTTTCCTGAATATTTCCTCCTCCTCACCCCGACACTAAATAAGTCTGACTAATTTTCTCTTTATCCCCAAACTCCTCCACTATGTCCCTCACTCCAGTCCTTCTGTCATTGCCTTCCCTGAGGCTTCATCAGCTCTGGTTTGAGCAATTGCAATAACTTCCTAAGTGGTCTTCTTGCTTCCAGTTTTGCTTTTTCAAATTTATCATCCAAACCACAGCACGTGTGATCTACCTAAAAGGAGAATATGATCATGCCATTCTTTTGCTTAAAACTCCTCAGTAGCCCCCATTTTCTATAAGATTTCACCAAACTTCTTACAGTAAAAACTTTTTCATGATCTGAATCAGTGCAGTACAGTGCAGTGGCTAAGATGTGGGTTTAGAAGCAGACAGTAGGATAAAATCCTGGCTCCTTTGCTTATGAGTGGTGTGGCCTTGGGCAATACACTTAACCTCGCTAAGAGAGTTGGGATATAATAAAGGCATCTACCTGAGGCAGTTACTCACCAAATATTTCACCCACTCACTACCTGATGTTTTCCAGCCTTTTGTGAAGTTAGGTTGGGACCATGTGATAATCAAGTGGGAGTGGGACTGACGTAAGTCCTGTGACTGGCCTCCTTTTTTCCTCTTTTCCTGCTGTGATGGCTTTGGAGGCCACGTGTTCATGGAGGCACTGGACCATGTGCTCCCTGAGGACACAAGGCGCTTCCCTGTGGACACATGGCACTTCCTTGTGGCGCCTCCAGCACTAGAACGGTGCCCCGTACATATCAGGTGGTCAACAGATGTTTGCTGAATAAATCAGCACCTACTGGGAAACTTGGAAAATGGAGTATCTTTCTCTTAAAAATATGCAGAATAGATTTAAACCCTTATACTATACTAATCTGCTGGGGCTGCCATAACAAAATACCAATGACTGGATGGCTTAAACAACAACGATTAATTTTCTCGGCTTTGTAGGCTAGAAAGCCAAGACCAAGGTGTTAGCAGGTTTTATTCTGAGGCCACTCTCCCTGGCTGGCAGATGGCTGCCTTCTTTCTGTGTCCTCATGTGGTCTTTCTACAGTATATGCAAGTGTCTGGTGTTGCGCTGTGTCTAAATGTATTCTTTTTATGAGGATACCAGTCATGTTGGATTAGGGCCCAGTTGAACTGAATTACCTCTTTAAAGTATTTATGGTTACAATCTGAGGTTCTAGGGCTTAGGACTTCAATGCAGGAATTATTAGGACCCAATACAGTCCATAACAACCCTCATCTGGGGACTACCCTGTTCACTTCAACAGACCAGGGGATCATCTCCTCTTAGAAGAAAAAAAAAAATCTTGTAGTGAGAATGATCAAGATAGAAGAAAGTAACGCTTGTTGTTGATATGACATGACAGCGGCCCACATCTACTGTCTACTCACTATGTACAAGGTCTTATGCTAAATTCTGAAAGTGCATCATCTCTTTCAATCTCAAAATTGAAGTACAGGAAAGTAGACGAAATTGTTCTAGGACATACAGCTAATAAGTGGTAGAGCTAGGATTTAGTATTTGATCCATTTATATTGCCCTACTCCCCATCACAAGTGCCCTGGGAGAGAGCATATGCTTTTATTTTTTTAAAATAAAACTGGCGATAGAATAGCAAACATTTATACACCGTTCTCTGCATGGCAGTACTCTCTTAAGTACTTTGTGAAAGCTAACTCATTTATAACCTCACAATAATGCCATGAGTTGGGTGCTGTGTCGTCACTGTCCCACAGCCAGGAGTCCCAGCATGGAGGAGGCACAAGAAGATTTGAACTTAGGAAAGTCCACCTGCCACACTAAACCAACGCTTGAGATGCAGGTTTAGTAACTTGGCCAAGGGCATGCCTCTTAGAAGGAACATGACTGGGCCTTGAACCTTGGCATCTCTGCAGAACCGTGCAGGTTCCCTTCATCACTCCAAAATATGCCTATCTGCAAGCTGGGTTTTTCTCCACATCTTTCATGATGTGAAGAGCTCTGTTGACTCTTATTTCAAGGGAAGGGCTTTAATGCTGAAAAAACCAGAGTTGGAGGAAATGCTTCTTGCAATGTTGTTGGAGTAAACTCTCATTCCCCTCAGCCTAACTAGCTGCATGTTTAAAATTTCAAAACATAATAATCTTTAACAAGTTTGATGGGTTAAATCGGGAAGGAGTGGGAGGCTTAAGCAGGCTGGCAGTTGTGCGCAGACTGTTTGACTTCTTTATATTTATAAAAGTCGTGTCTGTCACAAGGCCTCTGGGAACACTTGACAATGTAAAATACAAACTAGAAAAATATGTTGACATACTTGTCTGCCTTAAGGAATTTTTCCATAATCATAGCCTTAACATAAAAAGTCCCACTTGGCGTTCCTCCGCAGGCAGAAGTTGGAGTGGACAGATGAGACTTTCCTTATGCTTAGAAGTTAGCCTGAAATTCTCTGTCCAAACAAGTTCATTTCAGACTAGAGTTCCCAATAGGCAGCATGTCCAGCCTTCCTTCTCCTTCTGCTTTTCCCCAACCAGGAGCCTGATCCACTGCCCACACCGCTTCTCCACCTGCAGACATTGGTGGCTTGGCTGTGCTGTCCCCTCTTGGAGTCTTCAGTGGTCCTCCTGCCCAACTCTAAGGCCATAAGACCTTGTCAAAATCTGGATCCAGCCAAGTCCTTGGCTTCTTGTCATTCTCTATGGCCTCCACAGTGCCCCCACATTTGTGTTTGTGCTGTCTTGACCTCTGGTTACTTCCTGCTTTTGTATGGGGTCCATGGGTTGTGCTCTGAGTAGGCCAGTTTGAGAGGACTTGATGAGCACAGGTGACCTGTTGTACTTTACAAGCCTGCAGTGTTTCATCTTCAAGTTCAGGGTCCTTTTATAGAGTCCATGTTGTTACTAGTGTTCATTTCTTGACTTCTATCTCAACATTCCAAAAAAGGGCAGAATCTGGAGATAAAAGCAAGAATGTGTCCAGAGCAGGCATCAATAAAAGGAGATTGCATCTCTTCTTCTACATAAAAAAGATTTTCCATATTACCTGACTTGTCAAGAAAAGACTCAGTTCAGTCACTCAGTCATGTCTGACTCTTTGCAACCCCATGGACAGCAGCACTCCAAGCTTCACCAACTCCTGCAGCTTAATCAAACTCATGGCCATAGAGTCGGTGATGCCATCCAAGCATCTCATCCTCTGTCATCCCCTTCTCCTCCTGCCTTCAATCTTTCCAGCATCAGGATCTTTGCAAATGAGTCAGCTCTTTGCATCAGGTGGCCAAAGTATTGGAGTTTCAGCTTCAGCATCGGTACTTCCAATGAACACCCAGGACTGATTTCCTTTAGGATGGACTGGTTGGATCTCCTTGCAGTCCAAGGGACTCTCAAGAGTCTTTGCCAACACCACAGTTCAAAAGCATCAATTCTTTGGTGCTCAGCTTTCTTTATAGTCCAACTCACACATCTATATATGATGACTGGAAAAACCATAGCTTTGACTATATGGTCCTTTGTTGGGAAAGTATTGTCTTTGTTTTCTAAAATGCTGTCTAGGTTGGTCATAGCTTTTTATCCAAGGAGCAAGCGTCTTTTAATTCCATGATTGCAGTCACCATCTGCAGTAATTTTGGAGCCCCCCAAAATAAAGTGTCTCACAGTTTCCATGTTTCCCCATCTATTAGCCATGAAGTGATAGGACCAGATGCCATGAACTTAGCTTTCTGAATGTTGAGTTTTAAGCCAACTTTTTCACTTTCCTCTTTCATTTTCATCAAGAGGCTCTTTAGTTCTTCTTTACTTTCTGCCATAATGATGGTGTCATCTGCATATCTGAGGTTATTGATATTGCTCCTGGAAATCTTGATTGCAGCTTGTGCTTCATCTAGCCTGGCATTTCTCATGATGTGCTCTGCATAGAAGTTAAATAAGCAGGGTGACAATATACAGCCTTGACATACTCCTTTCCCCATTTGGAACCATTCTCTTTTCCCACGTCCAGTTCTAACTGTTGCTTCTTGACCTGCATACAGATTTCTCAGGATGCAGGTCAGGTGGTCTGGTATTCTCATCTCTTTAAGAATTTTCCACAGTTTGTTGTCATCCACACAGTCAAAGGCTTTGGCGTAGTCAATAAAGCAGAAGTACATGGTTTTCTGAAACTCTCTTGCATTTTCGATGACCTAACAGATATTGACAATTTGATTGCCGGTTCCTGTGCCTTTTCTAAAACCAGCTTGAACATCTGGAAGTTCACGGTTCACATACTGTTGAAGCCTGGTGGAAAATTTTGAGCATTACTTTACTAGCGTGTGGGATGAGTGCAACTGTGTGGTAGTTTGAGCATTTTTTGGCATTGCCTTTCTTTGGGATTGGAATGAAAGCAGACCTTTTCCAGTCCTGTTGCCACTGCTGGGTTTTTCAATTTGCTGGTGTATTGAGTAGAACACTTTAACAGTATCATCTTTTAGGATTTGAAATAGCTCAACTGGAATTCTATCACTTCCACTCGCTTTGTTTGTAGTGATGCTTCCTAAGGCCCACTTGACTTTGTATTCCAGGATGTCTGGCTCTAGGTGAGTGATCACACTATTGTGGTTATTTGGGTGGTGAAGATCTTTTTTGTATAGTTCTTCTGTGTATTCTTGCCACCTCTTCTTAATAACTTCTGCTTGTTAAGTCCATACCATTTCTGTCCTTTATTGTGCTCATCTTTGCATGAAATTTTTGAGGAACTAAAAAGCCTCTTGATGAAAGTGAAAGTGAAGAGTGAAAAAGTTGGCTTAAAGCTCAACATTCAGAAAACGAAGATCATGGCATCCGGTCCCATCACTTCATGGGAAATAGATGGGGAAACAGTGTCAGACTTTATTTTTTTGGGCTCCAAAATCACTGCAGATGGTGACTGCAGCCATGAAATTAAAAGACACTTACTCCTTGAAAGGAAGGTTATGACCAACCTAGATAGCATATTCAAAAGCAGAGACATTACTTTGCCAACAAAGGTCCTTCTAGTCAAGGCTATGGTTTTTCCTGTGGTCATGTATGGATGTGAGAGTTGGACTGTGAAGAAGGCTGAGCATCGAAGAATTGATGCTTTTGAACTGTGGTGGTGGAGAAGACTCTTGAGAGTCCCTTGGACTGCAAGGAGATCCAACCAGTCCATTCTGAAGGAGATCAGCCCTGGGATTTCTTTGGAGGGAATGATATTGAAGCTGAAACTCGAGTACTTTGGCCACCTCATGTGAAGAGTTGACTCATTGGAAAAGACTCTGATGCTGGGAGGGATTGGGGGCAGGAGGACAAGGGGACGACAGAGGATGAGATGGCTGGATGGTATCACTGACTTGATGGACGTGAGTCTGAGTGAACTCCGGGAGTTTGTGATGGACAGGGAGGCCTGGCGTGCTGCAATTCATGGAGTCGCAGAGAGTCAGACACGACTGAGCGACTGAACTGAACTGAACTTGCATGAAATGTTACTTTGGTATCTCTAATTTTCTTGAAGAGATCTCTAGTCTTTCCCATTCTAGTGTTTTCCTCTATTTCTTTGCATTGATCACTGAGGAAGGCTTTCTTATCTCTCCTGGCTATTTTTTGGAACTCTGCATTCAAATGGGTATATCTTTCCTTTTCTCCTTTGCTTTTGCATCTTTTCTTTTCTCAGCTATCTGTAAGGCCTCCTCAGACAACCATTTGGCCTTTTTGCATTTCTTTCTCTTGAGGATGGTCTTGATCCCTGCCTCCTGTGCAATGTCATGAACCTGTCTCAGAGTTCTTCAGGCACGCTGTCTATCAGATCTAATCCCTTGAATCTGTCACTTCCACTGTATCGTAAGGGGTTTGATTTAGGTCATACCTGAATGGTCTAGTGATTTTCCCTACTTTCTTCAATTTAAGTTAAATTGGGCTATAAGGAATTTATGATCTGAGCCACAGCCAGCTCCTGGTCTTGTTTTTGCTGACTGTATAGAGCTTCTCCATCTTTGGCTGCAAAGAATATAATCAATCTGATTTTGGTGTTGACCATCCGATGATGTCCATGTGTAGAGTTTTCTCTTGTGTTCTTGGAAGAGGGTATTTGCTATGACCAGTGGTGTCTGTAGGGAAAATTGATAGCCTTTGACCTGCTTCATTTTGTACTGTAAGGCCAAATTTGCCTGTTACTCCAGGTATGGTATCTCTTGACTTCCTACTCTTTGTATTCCAGTCCCCTATAATGAAAAGGACATCTTTTTTGGGTGTTAGTTCTAGAAAGTCTTGTAGGTCATTATAGAACTGTTCAACTTCAGCTTCTTCAGCATTACTGGTTGGGGCATAGTTTGGATTATTGTGATATTGAATGGTTTGCCTTGGAGAGGAACAGAGTAATTCTGTTGTTTTTGAGATCACATCCAAGTATTGCATTTCAGACTCTTCTGTTGACTGATGGCTACTCCATTTCTTCTAAGCGATTCTTGACCACAGTAGTATATATAACAGTCATCTGAGTTAAATTCACCTCAGTTCAGTTCAGTTCAGTCGCTCAGTTGTGTCTGACTTTTTGAGACCCCATGAATTCCAACACGCCAGGCCTCCCTGTCCATCACCAACTCCTGGAGTTTACTCAAACTCATGTGCATCGAACTGGTGATGCCATCCAGCCATCTCATCCTCTGTCATCCCCTTCTCCTTCTGCCCCCAATCCCTCCCAGCAGCAGGGTCTTTTCCAATGAGTCAACTCTTCACATGAGGTGGCCAAAGTATTGAAGTTTCAGCTTTAGCATCAGTCCTTCCAAAGAACACCCAGAACTGATCTCCTTTAGAATGGACTGATTGGATCTCCTTGCAGTCCAATGGACTCTCAAGTCTTCTCCAATACCACAGTTCAAAAGCACCATTCTTCAGTGCTCAGCCTTCTTCACAGTCCAACTGTCACATCCATACATGAACACTGGAAAAACCGTAGCCTTGACTAGACAGACCTTTGTTGGCAAAGTAATGTCTCTGCTTTTGAATATGCTATCTAGGTTGGTCATAACTTTCCTTCCAAGGAGTAAGCGTCTTTTAATTTCATGGTTGCAGTCACCATCTGCAGTGATTTTGGAGCCCCCCAAAAATAAAGTCTGACACTGTATCCACTGTTTCCCCATCTATTTCCCATGAAGTGATGGGACCGGATGCCATGATCTTAGTTTTCTGAATGTTGAGCTTTAAGCCAACTTTTCACTCTCCTCTTTCACTTTCATCAAGAGGCTTTTTAATTCCTCTTCACTTTCTGCCCTAAGGGTGGTGTCATCTGCATATCTGAGGTTATTGATATTTCTCCCAGCAATCTTCATTCCAGCTTTTGCTTCTTCCAGCCCAGCATTTCTCATGATGTACTCTGCATATAAGTTAAATAAGCAGGGTGACAATATACAGCCTTGACGTACTGCTTTTCCTATTTGGAACCAGTCTGTTGTTCCATGTCCAGTTCTAACTGTTGCTTCCTGACCTGCTTATAGGTTTCTCAAGAGGCAGGTCAGGTGGTCTGGTATTCCCATCTCTTGAAGAATTTTCCATGGTTTATTGTGATCCACACAGTCAAAGGATTTGGCATAGTCAATAAAGCAGAAATAGATGTTTTTCTGGAACTCTCTTGCTTTTTCCATGATCCAGCGGATGTCGGCAATTTGATCTCTGGTTCTTCTGCCTTTTCTAAAACCAGCTTGAACATCTGGAAGTTCACGGTTCACGTATTGCTGAAGCCTGGCTTGGAGAATTTTGAGCATTACTTTACTAATGTGTGAGATGAGTGCAATTGTGCAGTAGTTTGAGCATTCTTTGGCATTGCCTTTCTTTGGGATTGGAATGAAAACTGACCTTTTCCAGTCCTGTGGCCACTGCTGAGTTTTCCAAATTTGCTGGCATATTGAGTGCAGCACTTTCACAGCATCATCTTTTAGAATTTGAAATAACTCAACTGGAATTCCACCACCTCCACTAGCTTTGTTCATAGTGATGCTTTCTAAGGCCCACTTGACTTCACATTCCAGGATGTCTGGCTCTAGCTGAGTGATCATACCATCGTGATTATCTTGGTCATGAAGATTTTTTTTGTACAGTTCTTCTGTGTATTCTTGCCACCTCTTCTTAATATCTTCTGCTTCTGTTAGGTCCATACCACCTATTTCAGTCCATTTTAGTTCACTGGTTCCTAAAATGTTGATGTTCACTCTTGCCTTCTCCTGTTTGATCACTTCCAATTTGCCTTGACTCATGGACCTAAGATTCCAGGTTACTATGCATGTATTGCTCTTTACAACATCGGACTTTACTTCCTTCCCCAGTCACATCCACAACTGGGTGTTGGTTTTACTTTGACTCCATCCCTTCATTCTTTCTGTAGTTATTTCTCCACTGATCTCCAGTAGCATATTGGGCACCTACCAACCTGGGCAGTTCATCTTTCAGTGTCCTATCTTTTTGCCTTTTCATACTTTCCATGGGGTTCTCAAGGTAAGAATACTGAAGTGATTTGCCATTTCCTTCTCCAGTGGACCACGTTTTTTCAGAACTCTCCATCATGACCCATCTATCTTGGGTGGCCCTACATGCATGGATCATAGTTTCATTGAGTTAGACAGGGCTGTGGTCCATGTGATCAGATTGGTTAGTTTTCTGTGATTGTGGTTTTCATTTTGTCTACCCTCTGATGGAGAAAGATAAGAGGCTCATGGAAGCTTCCTGATAGCACAGACTGAGGGGGAAACTGGATCTTGTTCTGATGGGTGGGGCCATGTTCAGTAAATCTTTAATCCAATTTTCTGTTGATGAAGGGGGGGTGGGTGGGCTGTATTCCTTCCCTGTTGTTTGCCCTAAGGCCAAATATGGTGGAGGTAATGAAGATAATGGCGACCTCCTTCAAACGGTTCCATGCAAGCATTGCTGCCATCAGTGCCCCCAACCCTGCAGCAGGCCACCACTGACCCATGTCTCTGCCAGGGATTCCTGGACAC
Source organism: Bubalus bubalis (assembly GCF_019923935.1). NCBI lineage: Eukaryota > Metazoa > Chordata > Mammalia > Artiodactyla > Bovidae > Bubalus > Bubalus bubalis. The sequence continues at coordinate 40,894,461 of NC_059160.1, read as the reverse complement.
TCACAGGTTGGTCTGAGTCAGCCTCTTGTGGGGTCACTGCTCCTTTCTCCTGGGTCCTGGTGTGCACTAGCTTTTGTCTGTGCCCTCCAAGAGTCTGTTTCCCCAGTCCTGTGTAAGTTCTGGTGACTCTATGGTCGGGTTAATGGCGACCTCCTCCAAGAGGGCTTATGCCATACCCAGGTCTACTGTACCCAGAGCCCCTGCCCCTGCAGCAGTCTACTGCTGACCCATACCTCCGCAGGAGATAGTCAAACACAGTTCTGGTTCAGTCTCTGTGGGGTCTCTGGGTCCTGTGTGCACAAGGTTTGTATGAGACCTCCGAGTGTCTCTGGCAGGTTATGGGGTTTGATTCTAACTGTGATTTCACCCCTCCTACAATCTTTCTGGGGCTTCTCCTTTGCCCTTGGACATGGGGTATCTTTTTTTGGTGGGATCAAACATTCTCCTGTTGATGGTTGTTCAGCAGCGAGTTGTAATTTTGGAGTTCTCGCAGGAGAAGATGAGTGCACGTTCTCATAAAAGACTGCAGTGAAACAAATTGTTGGAGAGTAACTTGGAACAAATTTTTTAAGTAAATGTTTTTATTATGGTAAAATAAACATGACATAACAGAGAAGGCGATGGCACCCCACTCCAGTACTCTTGCCTGGAGAATACCATGGACAGAGGAGCCTGGTGGGCTGCAGTCCATGGGGTCGCGAAGGGTCGGACATGACTGAGTGACTTCCCTTTCACTTTCATGCATTGGAGAAGGAAATGGAGACCCACTCCAGTGTTCTTGGCTGGAGAATCCCAGGGATGGGGGAGCCTGGTGGGCTGCTGTCTATGGGGTCACACAGAGTAGGACACGACTGAAATGACTTAGCAGCAGCAGCATACATGACATAAAGCTTACCATTTTGGCAATTTTTATGTATACAGTTTTATGACAATAGCTACATTCACAATGTTGTGCAACCATCCCCACCATCTACCTCCAAAGCCTTTTCATTGTCTTGAAACTCAACTCGAACATCAACTCCCCATCCTCATTACTTCCCCACCAAGCCCTAGTGACCCATATTCTACTCTGTCTGTATGAATTTGCCTCTTCTGTGTACCTCATAAAAAAATCAGACAATATTTGCGTTTTGGTATCTAACGTTTCACTTAACATGATGTTTTCAAGGTTCTTCCAAGTTGCAGCATGTTTCAGAGTTCATTCCATTTTAAGGCTGAGTAATATTCCACTGTATGTAGACACCATATTTTCTTTATCCATTCATTGATAGATGGAAATGTAAGGTATTTCCAAATCTTGGCTAGTGAATCATGCTGCAGTGAATACAGATATGCAGAGTGCAGATATCTCTGTAAAATACTGTCTTTAATCCTTTTGAGTGTATTCCTGAGAGTAGAGTTGCTTTGAGTGTATTCCTGGAAAGTCTATGTATAATTTTTTGAGGAATTGTCATGACTTCTATTTACCTCTTTACTCTGTGCTTTTCTTCATCTTCACCCTATTCACAGGCCCTTATTTCTGTATTTGTGCCTTTTTAGACACCCCAAGAGGAAGGACAGAATTAGTTTAGAAAGCACTTGCTGGACAGGGCATGTGAAATGGGCCTCTGGTCAGCCAGCCTTTAGATGGAGCCTTTGGTCAAGGACTAGTATTTTGGATGAGTTGTGTCCACATTATTGGTGACATGTGATAAAACTAACTCTGAACAGTAGACTGTGGATATTGTAAACATTCCTTAAAATTAGGCCATATGTAGGCACTCCAGGAAACACCAATTCACAAGGAAAACCCCAGAGGGAATTATAGACCAGTGAGGATTTATTCAATCTGGGATGTAACTTACTGCCTTTCTACAGTGCTGTGGTCTATCCTTTATCTTTAAGTCCACCTCTTCACTACTTGGCAAAGTTTGATGTCATTTGGAAACCTCAAAGACTTCATTGAACAAATGAAAGAATTTGTGAATCTTGAAGATTCATAAGTTAGAATGTAGAGTTCAGTATACTATGGAATACTTCAATCTTGATTTAAAAATGACTTCTCCCCTACCTCCCCTTGCAGCCTGTAGCCAGTGATTTGGAAGAAGCAAGGAAAAGGGATCAGACAGTTCTTGCTTGAATGATACCATCATATACTGGCTTCGTATGCTTGGGCCTTGGAAGAAATCTAAAACTGACTCCTACGGATGCCTTCCTGGTTTGCTTGGTTAACAACCCTGATTACAACTGTCTTGACATGGATGGTGTCTTCTCTTTATTTTCTACAATTCTCTCCCTCAGCCCCACTTTTTCTGATAGTCTATTCTGCGCAGGTTTTCACTATTTGAAGTCCAATAACCCTCTCAGGCAGTGGTCAAAATGATTCCAGTCACCTGCTCACTTACAGTCCATGGGAACCCCTCATGCTTCCCCTGCTCTGACAAATTCTGAGCATTGGGCTGCTCCTGATGTGGTCCTGTGTTCTGTGCAGGCCACTTTTGTTGTCCCTCTCATGAATCAGGCACAGTCCTTTGTACCCCTATAACTGCAGGGACACACGAAGGCTCTCCAGGTGGCCTGCTGAAGCTTTTAACCCCAGGCTTGAGCTGAGGGAAGAGTACCCATCCCTTCCCATAAGGGTGAGTCAGGGAGTCAGTTGTTTTCTCCAAATATGTTGAGGGCTTCTTCTGCATCAACACTCTGAACCCTTTGAAATCACCATATTATGAGGGTGGGTCTGCCTGACACTCTTAGTATTCATTGTATTTTGGTGTTTCAGTTGAAACTTCTAATTAACATCTTATTAACCTTTCTCTTTATTTGCTTTGCATCTAAAGCATTTTCCAAACTATATTAAAGCTCTCCCCCATGTCATTATTACTGTTCTTTCCAGTTGTTTTTGAGGTGAAACCCTGCATAGACTTGTAGAGAATCTGAATTGTTATGGTGCAGTATGTAAACTACCGTGCACGATGTGCAGTGGATAGTGAGGACTCAAATGTGAGTTCTTTTGATAATCAAGAAATCACATACACCGATACCACCAGTTTCACAAAACGTCTTTGAGAACTGAAAAATTGATATTGAATGTAAATGAATATGATTAATACAATTTTTCAAAATTCAGTTGTTTGCTTGAAAGCTGGGATTTTATTATTGGAAACAAAATACTGTCAGTGATTTTCTTGAAGTGATGAGCTCACTTTGTACATTTTGGAGAAACTGGCTGCCAAATACGCAAGCCTGAAAAACCATGGATCTGTCAGTAGTTCTGTCATGTAAAAATTATGTTCCATGAAAAATGTGACCAGATCAATGTGCAGTTCAAACTGGTGTGCACAGGCTTTTCCTTGAAACAACCATTGCTCTTTGGTTTGCAGAAGTGCTTTGGAAGTGTACTTCCTATTTCGCCACACAGAGTTTTAAAAATATGTGTATTCATGAATTGAAATCTTATGAAATTAATAATTTTGGCTGCTTCAAGGATATTCTTAAGTGAAATTGACATTTAAAAATTAGGGTACCTCTTGGAGAAGAATATTACTACTTGCAGAGTTTGGATTGCTAAGGTGGTTTAATACACCAGTGCTTTCGCACCATCCCTACAAATCTCAACACAGTGAAAAAGGCAAACAATCTTTTATTATTATTATGAAAATGGTTTTGACTTTGTGGACTCCCTAGTCTCATAGACTAGGGTCCCCCGAGGGAACCACAGTCCACAGTTTGAGAATTTCTGATCTAGAACATTCTCTCAATCTTGTTTAAAAAAAAAAATAACCTTTTGTGACATTGACATTTTGGCAAATTTGGGTCAACTTATTTATAAAATGTCCCACAGTTTGCATTTTCTGATAGTTTCCTCAGGTTTAGCTTTCAGATTAAATATTTTTGGCAAGAATAATATAGAGGTGATATGTACTTCTTATGCTATTACATCAAGAAACACTTACTGTTTGTTTGTCCCAATATTGGTAATTCTATGTTTGATTACTTGATTATAGGGGTGCCTGACAGATCTCTTGATAGTAAAGGTACTAATTCCCATTGAAATTAGTAGCACTTAGAAATTGACACATAATCACCTACGAAATCATACTTGGAGACCATGTGGGTATCTTGTTCTGCAAAATGGTTTTAGCATTTCATTGATGATCTTTGTCTAAATCATGATTATGTTGGAGACTGCAAAATGGTGATTATTCCTTTTACATTTATTCACAGGAGGTATTATATAAAGAATAATATCACCTGTTTCATTCCATCTATTTCTCTTTATAGACTCATAGATTCTTTTCTTTTTAACAATTCAATAAATTAATTGGGCAAATGAGAACCTTTTAAAAGCGCTATTGTGTTCTTTTAACATGTTTCCATTAGTCTTTAAGTATTTCCTTGCTTTCTGGTAGACAGTATTCAAGAATCACTTTACACTTTCCTTGGATCAATCTTGGAATCAGCTGTGTTTCCCATGAACTTTGGTTCCCTTTAGTGGGGATGGTATTTAGAAATCAAGTCTGAGTACTGTTTGTATTCACTGCTGTCAAGATGTCATTGTTTTTAGACCCATTCAATAGATAGAGCTACGATAGGTGTTTTTAAAAATGATCAATTCAGAATTACTTATACATGCAACAACATGGTTAAATTTCAAAAAAACATTACACTCAATAAAAGAACCCTTTGAAAAGTTCTATAGAGCTGAACCAGAAGTCTGGCCCGGCTGAGCCCAACCTAGAACAACTAAGCCACAGCCCACCTTCAGAACTGTAAGTGAGAAATAAAACAGTGTTTTTTTCATGCTACTGAGATTTTGAGATTGTTGTGCAGTGTTGTTGCAGCCAAAATCTGAGGAATAAGAAGGAAAGCCTAGAGAGTATGTGGTTTTGAAAGTTATGTTGTGTGCGTGGGTGCTGAGTCTTTGCAACCCCACTGTGACTTCAGAGTTAGAGGGAAGTTTTGTTGGCTGTGTCCTTGCTGGTGTGCAAGCAAGGCCTCCATTCCTGTTTTCTCTTCTGGAGGCACTGGCACTATCCCACAAGACAGATTCTGCCTGTGCAACTGCTGTCTACGTGGGGAGCCCATTCCTGGTGCTTCGTCCTCCACCCTCTGTCTGGATTCCTCTGGTTCCCTCTGTCTAATTCTCAAGAGCTCAACTAAGCTGGAGGGAGCTGGGTTCCCAGGTGTGGGAGTAGTTGACTGAGATGACATGCCCACATGAGAGGAACAAACCTACAACATTTGCTGTGTTAGTATAAGCAGGAAGCTAAGCCAGGGAAAGTGCCCAGTCTTCCTTGTTCCATTTTCCTCGTGGAAAGATGTGCTGGTGGAGGGGCAGGTGGATCCTCAGACCTTCCTGCTGAGGTAGCCCCAACGAAAATCTACCACCATATAATGGGTGGGGGGCAGTTGGGGAGAAGGGGAAGAGTTGGGAGTGGATAGGTGTTGAGTATGGAGTTAGGGTGGGAAAAATGGAGAAAAGATGGTAAATTTTCACTTTTGTTAGAAAGATCCTAAATAATTTGCAAACCTTTTTTGCAGCAAGATTCATCAAGGGTAGATTTTGTCTTGAAAAAAAAAAAAAAAAAAAAAGGATGGGGGTAGAAAAAGCAAGATTATTTACCAGTAAAATGTCAGCAAGGAAAAAAAGAGATAGATACAGGAAACTAATATTTTAAAGTAATTCTTTAGTCTTGTCGTTACAGTAAAACTATGGTAAAAATCAGCCCGTAGGCTTCTATTGAGTTCGCATGAATTACTTTGTAACTGCAGTGTAATACTTCCTGATCCATGTGATTCTAGTCATGATCAGTAGAGTCACGGTGCTTCATTAATACACTTTTTAAAAAAGAACAAGGGATTTGTGATATTCAACATTTAGATACATAAAGCAGAGTGTAAACTGTTAATTTCACTTTTAGTATGCATATTTTTAGTATTCAAAGAATTCAATGAAGATACAGGTTTTTAATCATTTAAAAGGGAAGAAAGAAAAAAACACAAAAGGGAAATTCCAGCCCACATGCACGTTTCTTCTATCTATTCATGCTCATCCTGATGTGTGTTTCATCTGGTTTTGTACCATGGCTGCTTTATCATCTAAATAAATAGTGTTAAAGAGAATGCATCTTTAACACTACAGGGTTGTGGAAACCATTTTCTTCACATACACAAATTTAAATGATTAATATCACAGTTATTTTGAAAGTGAAGTCACTCAGTTATGTCTGACTCTTTGCAACTCCATGGACGGTAGCTCCTCCATCCATGGGATTTTCCAGGCAAGAATAGTGGAGTGGGTTGCCATTTCCTTCTCCAGTGGTCATGTATGGATGTGAGAGTTGGACTATAAAGAAACCTGAGTGCAGAAGAACTGATGCTTTTGAACTGTGGTGCTGGGGAAGATTCTTGAGAATCCCTTGGACTGCAAGGAGATCCAACCAATCCATCCTAAAGGAGATCAGTCCTGGGTGTTCATTGGAAGGACTGATGTTGAAGCTGAAATTCCAATACTTTGGCCACCTGATGCGAAGAGCTGACTCATTAGAAAAGACCCTGATGCTGAGAAAGATTGAGGCTAGGAGGAGAAGGGGATGACAGAGCATGAGATGGTTGGATGGCATTACCGACTCAATGGACATGGGTTTGGGTGGACTCAGGGAGTTGGTGATGGACAGGGAGGCCTGGCGTGCTGTGGTTCATGGGGTCGCAAAGAGTTGGACACGACTGAGCGACTGAATTGAACTGAACTGAACAGTTATTTTCTAAAACCATTCACTATTATTTTGCAAAATGTCACACACAGCAAAAGGTGTTGGTTCTAAAGAGAAGGAAACTGGAACATGTAATTTCCCTGCTGAGAGAATTTTGTGGACTTGGAGAGACTGGAGATGCCTGCAGGGAATCCAGGTGAGTTGCATTCTACTGCATCACCTTCTGATAGCCTTGACCTGTAAAAAAAATGGTGATTTTCAGCTGTTTTAAAAACTACTTAAAATGGAGTTGGTAAATTTTTTTTCTCCCTTTTAAAAATTGTGGTACATAAAATATACAGTCTTAACCATTTTAAAGTATATATGAACTATACACTGAATGCGGCTTTAAGTACATTTACATTTTTGTGTAACCATCAGCCTTATCCATCTCCAGAATTACTTTCATGTTGAAAAACTGAAACTCTGTACCCACTGAACAAAAATTCCCATTTCCCCTCTCCCCATCTTTTCACATTTTCTGACTATGCTAGGTAACTCATATAAGTGGAATCATATAGTATTTGTCTTTTTGTGACTGGCTTATTTTAGTTAGCATAATGCCCTCAAGGTTCATCCATGTTGCAGCATGTGTCAGAATTCGCTTCCCTTTTAGGCTGAATAGTGAACACAGGGCCTTTGTATGCTCTATTTTGCTACCTTCTTTTCTCTGAAACTTCATCACCCAGTCCTCACTTCCACATCACTCTGCAGGAAAATCTGACTTTCCAGGCCACTCAGGTCCACTGATTATATACTCTGTAGGGACTCTGCAGCTCTTTGCGATGTCAGGGAGCATGGCTATGATCCTACATTGGTTTTGTGATTACATGTTTAATACCTATCTCCTCCTTTGGGCTGTGAGCTCTATGAGGGTAAAGGCAGTGTCTTTTTTCTTGTCACTCATCAATTCCTGGTGTCCATAGAGGGTCTAGTACATAACATTCAAAAATATTTATTGAGTTCATCCATGAATTTATGGTTGTGTGACTTTTAAAATAGGGTTTCCCTGGTGGAAATAGAAATAAATAATAACAGCTTCTGTGGAAGGTGGTTTACCTGCTTTGAAGGTTTTGTTATCAAGATTAAATGTATCCTCATGAGAATGACAAACCACATGATACACAAATGCTGGTCTGTATTTATTATAGAGATCACTGAGGACAAGATGAGATGATTCCACAGAAAATCTTTAGCTCAGAGGTGAGCTAAAAAACCATACGATTTCAAAGGGAAATCTAAGATGGATAGTAATGTGTGAAAAGCTTCCACAAGAGAATAATATGCCAACTGACAATATTTGGGACTGCTCAGCCTTTCCAACATGCAAATTTATGAATTATTTATGTCACTTCCTTTTCTACTTTTGAGTCCAAATAGAACTTTAAGAGTGGCTTTCTTGTCATGATGCTCCTGCTTGCTGTGGGTGGTAGACAACAGGTGACAGCATTCAAGGCAGCCAGTCTCCTCTGACACAATGTCATTGTTGTCTTTTCAGCTTCTTTTATCTGATTCACCACAGCCAAAACCTGAGCCTGCAAAACCACGCTGGCCTTGGCCAGCTTGGCTTAGAAGACATTTGGTTATTAGCTTATCAAATAAGGCATCCCTGAATAGCAGCACTGGAAAAATACTTTTCTGAAAACTATACATATTATATATATTAAATATATATATATATAAAACAAGGACTTCCCAGGTGGCTCAAGTGGTAAAGAATCTGCCTGCCAATGAAGGGGCAGGAGATGTAAGTTTGATCCCTGGGTTGGGAAGATCCCCTGGAGAAAGAAATGCAACCCATTCCAGTATTCTTGCCTGGAGAATCCCATGGACAGAGGAACTTGGTGGGCCACAGTCCACGGGGTTGCAAAGAGTCAGACACCATTGAGCATGCCCCTAAGCATATATATGTATAACATTATATTCGTTCTCCTGACAAAAATTTTCAGTATCTATCAAGCAACATATAGGGCTGTATGTACCACAGTTTATAGTTGTGTATCTTTAATTGTGTGTGACTAGCAAGGATGGCCAAAGCAAAAACAAAAAACCTACAGAAATAACTTGAGCTTTTAAATGAAAAGTTGACTATGTCAAATCATGACCCAGAGCCACAGTGCCAAATAATTTTTTATGTTTTTCACACAGCAGTGTGTTTGTTAGAAAAGTTCATTAATGCTTTTGAACTGTGGTATTGGAGAAGACTCTCGAGAGTTCCTTGGACTGCAAGGAGATCCAACCAGTCCATCCTAAAGGAAATTCATCCTGAATATTCATTGGAAGGACTGATGCTGAAGTTGAAACTCCAATACTTTGGCCACCTGATTCACAGTCACCAGAACTGACTCACTGTAAAAGACCCTGATGCTGGGAAAGATTGAAGGCAGGATGAGAAGGGGACGACAGAGGATGAGATGGTTGGATGGTATCACCGACTCGATGGACATGAGTTTGAGTAAACTCTGGAAGTTGGTGATGGACAGGGAGGACTGGCGTGTTTCAGTCCATGGGGTCACAAAGAGTTGGACACGACTGAACTGAACTGAATGAGAAGGAAGAGCTTATTTAAAGAGATTTTTCATGAGATAAAACATTTTTTGTGACTTGGCAATGGATCTGATATGATCATTAACAACATAACTGGGAGGAAAAATAAACGAATAATTAAAACCCACAGATTATGTGCCCAACGGTAACTCCCCCAGTAGAGAAGGAGTGCAGACGCCCGCACCCTCTACTAGCAAGAAAGGGCTGGGCAGGGAGGCGTGGGCTGCATTGCTTAGAGTAAGGATTGGGTCTGAATGCCCCAAGGGCAATCTGAGGGAACTAACTTGGGCTAGCTAACCAGCCTGTGGGATAGCTACCTCGCGAAAAGCCCTAACCTAAAACACCGCCAGGCCTGCTCACAGAACAAAGGACTGAGCAGAGCTAGCCGGCTGCAGACCATCCCCCTCTGGTGACAGGCAGCCAGAGCCAGAAGCGGGCAATTGCAGCCCCAGAGAGGCATTATCTACCAAACTGCAAGCAGGCTTTGTTGCTAACTAAGACTTCTTGGGATTCTGGACGGTCAACATCCACCTAGAAGGTGCGCTGGTTGTACACCCAGAAAACTGAGCAGCAGGGACAGGGGAGGCGATAAGTCACAGTCACTGCGCTCACCAAACACCTGATCACCTGAGCTGCTCGGACCTGGGAAGGGCACAAAACGCAGGCCCAACTGAGCCAGTGCCTCTGAGGACTACCTGAGTACCTGAACCTGAGCGGCTTAGACCTGGGAAGTGCATACAACCCAGGGCCAGCCTCGGACGGTTCCCGGCAGAGCAACCTAGAGCCTGAGCAGTGTGGGCAGGGAGGGCACACACACCGTGAGAGGGGGCAAACCCAGTGTGGCTGAGACACTGCGAGCACATGGCAGTGTTATTGGTTTGCCGTGTCCCTCCTTCCCCACAGCACGACTGAACAGTTCTGTTCAGCCGCTCAGTTGTGTCTGACTCTTTGCGACCCCATGAATCACAGCACGCCAGGCCTCCCTGTCCATCACCAACTCCCGGAGTTCACTCAAACTTAAGTCCATCAAGTTGGTGATGCCATCCAGTCATCTCATCCTCTGTCATCCCCTTCGCCTCCTGCCCCCAATCCCTCCCAGCATCAGAGTCTTTTGCAATGAGTCAACTCTTCACATGAGGTGGCCAAAGTACTGGAGTTTCAGCTTTAGCATCATTCCTTCCAAAGAACATCAAGGACTGATCTCCTTTAGAATGGACTGGTTGGATCTCCTTGCAGTCCAAGGGACTCTCAAGAGTCTTCTCCAACACCACAGTTCAAAAGCATTAATTCTTCGGCGCTCAGCTTTCTTCACAGTCCAACTCTCACATCCATACATGACCACTGGGAAAATCATAGCCTTGACTAGACGGACCTTTGTTGGCAAAGTAGTGTCTCTGCTTTTGAATATGCTATCTAGGTTGGTCATAACTTTCCTTCCAAGGAGTAAGCGTCTTTTAATTTCATGGCTGCAATCACCATCCACAGTGATTTTGAAGCCCCCCAAAATAAAGTTTGACACTGTTTCCACTCTTTCCCCATCTATTCCCCAAGAAGTGATGGGACCAGATGCCATGATCTTAGTTTTCTGAATGTTGAGCTTTAAGCCAACTTTTTCACTCTCCACTTTCACTTTAATCAAGGTGCTCTTTAGTTCCTCTTCACTTTCTGCCATAAGGGTGGTGTCATCTGCATATCTGAGGTTATTGATAGTTCTCCCGGCAATCTTGATTCCAGCTGTGCTTCTTCCAGCCCAGCATTTCTCATGATGTACTCTGCATAGAAGTTAAATAAGTGGGGTGACAATATACAGCCTTGACATACTCCTTTTCCTATTTGGAACCAGTTTGTTGTTCCATGTCCAATTCTAACTGTTGCTTTCTGACCTGCATATAGGTATCTCAAGAGGCAGGTCAGGTGGTCTGGTATTCCCATCTCTTTCAGAATTTTCCACAGTTTATTGTGATGACAGAACAAGTGAACCTAAAAAAGTGTCCACCACCGCCCCCTTGTGTCAGGGCGGAAATTAGACACTGAAGAGACCAGCAAACAGAAGAAGCTAAGACAGAGGGAACCTCCTTGGAAGTGACAGGTGCAATAGATTAAGACCCTGTAGTTAGTACCGACTACATAGGAAGGGGCCTATAGATCTTGAGAAATATAAGCCGGATCAAGGAACTATCCGCAAATGAACTGACCCCACACTGCCCACAACACCACCAGAGAAAGTCCTAGATATGTTTTTACTATTTTTACTGTCATTATTTTTTTTAATTAAAAAATTTTAAGTCCTCTATTACTCCTTTAATTTTCATTTTTATAGCCTACTATTACTTTGCAAAAAAAAAGGGACCCTATTTTTTAAATTTATAAAAATTTTTGCAACTTTTTTTTCTTTTCTTTAATATTGTATTTTTAAAAATCCAACCTATAATCTAGATTTTTAATCTTTGCTTTTTGGTATTTGTTATCAATTTTGTACTTTTAAGAACCCAATCTTCAGTACCATTTTTTACTTGGGAGCGAAATTACTGGCTTAACTACTCTCTCCCCCTTTGGACTCTCCTTTTTCTCCACCAGGTCACCTCTATCTCCTTCCTCCCCCTTCTCTTGTCTACCCAACTCTGTGAATCTCTTTGTGTGTTCCAGATGGTGGAGAACACTTATGGAACACATTACTGGCTGGATCTGTCTCTCTCATTTTGATTCCCCTCTTTGTCCTCCTGGCCACCTCTGTCTCCTTCTTCCCTCTTCCCTTCCCTGTATAACTCCGTGAACGTCTCTGAGTGACCAGACTGTGAAGTGCACATAAGGAAGTGATTACTGGCTAGCTTGCTCTCTCCTCTTTTGATTCCACCTCATCTCATTCGGGTCACCCCTATCTCCCTCCTTCCTCTTCTCTTCTCCATGAAACTCTGTGAACCTCTCTGGACATCCCTCACTGTGGAGAAACTTTTTATCTTTAACCTAGATGTTTTATCAATGGTGCTATATAGATGGAGAAGTCTTGAGGCTACTGTAAAAATGAGACTGAAAACGAGAAGAAGGAGGCTTAAATCCAAATCCTGAGAACACCAGAGAACTCCTGACTCCAGGGAATATTAATCAACAGGAGCTTATCAAATGCCTCCATACCTACACTTAAACCAAGCACCACCCAAGAGCCAACAAGTTCCAGAGCAAGACATACCATGCAAATTCTCCAGCAACACAGGAACACAGCCCTGAGCTTCAATATACAGGTTGCCCAAAGTCACTCCAAACCCATTGAAATCTCATAACTCATTACTAGACACCTCATTGCACTCCAGAGAGAAGAAATCCAGCTCCACCCACCAGAACACTGACACGAGCTTCCCTAACCAGGAAACCTTGACAAGCCACCCATACAACCCCACCCACAGCAAGGAAACTCCACAATAAAGAGAACTGCACAAACTGCCAGAATACAGAAAGGCCACCCCAAACACAGCAATATAAACAAGATGAAGAGACAGAGGAATACCCAGCAGGTAAAGGAACAGGATAAATGCCCACAAAACCAAACAAAAGAGGAAGAGATAGGGAATCTACCTGATAAAGAATTCCAAATAATGATAGTGAAAATGATCCAAAATCTTGAAAACAAAATGGAATCACGATACATAGCCTGAAGACAAGGATTGAGAAGATGCAAGAAAGGTTTAACAAGGACCTAGAAGAAATAAAAAAGAGTCAATATATAATGAATAATGCAATAAATGAGATCAAAAATGCTCTGGACTGAACAAATAGTAGAATAATGGAGGCAGAAGATAGGATTAGTAAGGTAGAAGGTAGAATGGTAGAAATAAATGATTCAGAGAGGAAAAAAGAAAACCAAATTAAAAGAAATGAGGACAATCTCAAACCTCTGGGACAAGGTTAAACTCCCCAACATTTGAATCATAGGAGCCCCAGAAGAAGAAGAAGATGAAAAGAAAGACCATGAGAAAATTCTTGAGGAGATAAGAGTTGAAAACTTCCCTAAAATGGGGAAGGAAATAATCACCTAAATCCAAGAAACCCAGAGAGTCCCAAAGAGGATAAACCCAAGGCAAAACACCTCAAGACACATATTAATCAAATTAACAAAGATCAAACCCAAAGAACAAATATTAAAAGCAGCAAGGGAAAAACAACAAACACACAAGGGGATTCTGGTAAAGAAAACAGCTGATCTTTCAATAGAAACTCTTCAGGCCAGGAGGGAATGGCAGGGCATACTTAAAGTGATGAAAGAAAATAACCTACAGCCCAGTTTACTGTACCCAGCAAGGATCTCATTCAAATATGAAGGAGAAATCAAAAGCTTTACAGACAAGCAAAAGCTGAGAGAATTCAGCACCACCAAACCAGCTCTCCAACTAATGCTAACGATCTTCTCTAGACAGGAAACACAAAAAGGGTGTATAAACTTGAACCCAAAACAATAAAGTAAATGGCAACGGGATCATACTTACAATAATTACCTTAAATGTAAATGGGTTGAATGCCCCAACCAAAAGACAAAGACTGGCTGAATGGATACAAAAACAAGACCCCTAAATATATTGTCTACAAGAGACCCACCTCAAGACAAGGGACACATACAGACTGAAAGTGAAGGGCTGGAAAAAGATATTCCATGCAAATAGAGACCAGAAGAAAGCAGGAGTAGCAATACTCATATCAGATAAAATAGACTTTAAAACAAAGGCTGTAAAAAGAGACAAAGAAGGACACTACATAATGATCAAAGGATCAGTCCAAGAAGAAGATAAAACAATTACAAATATATATGCACCTAACATAGGAGCACCGCAATATGTAAGACAAATGCTAACAAGTATGAAAGGGGAAATTAACAATAATATAACAATAATGGGAGACTTTAATACCCCACTCACACCTATGGATAGATCAACTAAACAGAAAATTAACAAGGAAACACAAACTTTAAATGATACAATAGACCATCTAGACCTAATTGATATCTATAGGACATTTCATCCCAAAACAATGAATTTCACCTTTTTCTCAAGCACACACGGAACCTTCTCCAGGATAGATCACATACTGGGCCATAAGTCTAGCCTTGGTAAATTCAAAAAAGTTGAAATCATTCCAAGCATCTTTTCTGACCACAATGCGGTAAGATTAGATCTCAATTACAGGAGAAAAACTATTAAAAATTCCAACATATGGAGGCTGAACAACACGCTGCTGAATAACCAACAAATCACAGAAGAAATAAAAAAATAAATCAAAATATGCATAGAAATGAATGAAGATGAAAACACAACAATCCAAAACTTGTGGGACACTGTAAAAGCAGTGCTAAGGGGAAGGTTCATAGCAATACAGGTATACCTCAAGAAACAATAAAAAAGTCAAATAAATAACCTAACTCTACACCTAAAGCAACTAGAAAAGGAAGAAATGAAGAACCCCAGGGTTAGTAGAAAGAAAGAAATCTTAAAATTTAGGGCAGAAATAAATGCAAAAGAAACAAAAGAGACCATAGCAAAAATCAACAAAGCCAAAAGCTGGTTCTCTGAGAGGATAAGTAAAATTGACAAACCATTAGCTAGACTCATCAAGAAACAAAAGGAGAAGAATCAAATCAATAAAATTAGAAATGAAAATGGAGAGATCACAACAGACAACACAGAAATACAAAGGATCATAAGAGACTACTATCAGCAATTATATGCCAATAAAATGGACAACGTGGACGAAATGGACAAATTCTTAGAAAAGTACAACTTTCCAAAACTGAACCAGGAAGAAATAGAAAATCTTAACAGTCCCATCACAAGCACGGAAATTGAAATTGTAATCAGAAATCTTCCAGCAAACAAAAGCCCAGGTCCAGATGGCTTCACAGCTGAATTCTACCAAAAATGTAGAGAAGAGCTAACACCTGTCCTGCTCAAACTCTTCCAGAAAATTGCAGAGGAAGGTAAACTTCCAAACTCATTCTATGAGGCCACCACCACCCTAATACCAAAACCTGACAAAGATGCCACAAAAAAAGAAAACTACAGGCCAATATCACTGATGAACATAGATGCAAAAATCCTTAACAAAATTCTAGCAATCAGAATCCAACAACACATTAAAAAGATCATACATCATGACCAAGTGGGCTTTATCCCAGGGATTCAAGGATTCTTCAATATCTGCAAATCAATCAATGTAATACACCACAATAACAAATTGAAAAATAAAAGCCATATGATTATCTCAATAGATGCAGAGAAAGCCTTTGACAAAATTCAACATCCATTCATGATAAAAACTCTCCAGAAAGCAGGAATAGAAGGAATATACCTCAACATAATAAAAGCTATATATGACAAACCCACAGCAAACATTTTTGCCTTTCCATATTGTTCATGGGGTTCTCAAGGCAAGAATACTGAAGTGGTTTGCCATTCCCTTCTCCAGTGGACCACATTCTGTCAGATCTCTCCACCATGACCCACCCATCTTGGGTTGCCCCTTAGGTATGGCTTAGTTTCATGGAGTTAGACAAGGCTGTGGTCCTAGTGTGATTAGATTGACTAGTTTTCTGTGAGTATGGTTTCAGTGTGTCTGCCCTCTGATGCCCTCTTGCAACACCTACCGTCTTACTTGGGTTTCTCTTACCTTGGGCGTGAGATGGCTGGATGGCATCACTGACTCGATGGACGTGAGTCTGGGTGAACTCTGGGAGTTGGTGATGGACAGGGAGGCCTGGCGTGCTGCAATTCATGGGGTCGAAAAGAGTCGGACACGACTGAGCGACTGAACTGAACTGAACAGCAAACATTATCCTCAATGGTGAAAAATTGAAAGCATTTCCCCTAGGGTCAGGAACAAGACAAGGGTGCCTACTTTCACCACTACTATTCAACATAGTTTTGGAAGTTTTGGCCACATCAATCAGAGCAGAAAAAGAAATAAAAGGAATCCAAATTGGAAAAGAAGAAGTAAAACTCTCACTGTTTGCCGATGACATGATCCTCTACATAGAAAACCCTAAAGACTCCACCAGAAAATTACTAGAGCTAATCATTGAATATACTAAAGTTGCAGGATATAAAATGAACACACAGAAATCCCTTGCATTCCTGTACACTAATAATGAGAAAATAGAGAAATTAAGGAAACAATTCCATTCACCATTGCAATGAAAAGAATAAAATACTTAGGAATATATCTACCAAAATAAACTAAAGACCTATATATAGAAAACTATAAAACACAGGTGAAAGAAATCAAAGAGGACACTAATAAATGGAGAAATATACCGTGTTCATGGATCGGAAGAATCAATATAGTGAAAATGAGTATACTACCCAAAGCAACTATAGATTCAATGCAATCCCTATCAAGCTACCAATGGTATTTTTCACAGAGCTAGAACAAATAATTTCACAATGTGTATGGAAATACAAAAAACCTCGAATAGCCAAAGCAGTCTTGAGAAAGAAGAATGGAACTGGAGGAATCAACCTGCCTGACTTTAGGCTCTACTACAAAGCCATAGTCATCAAAACAGTTTGGTACTGGTACAAAGACAGAAATATAGATCAATGGAACAAAATAGAAAGCCCAGAGATAAATCCACGCACCTATGGACACCTTTGACAAAGAAGGCAAGAATATACAATAGAGAAAAGATAATCTCTTTAACAAATGATGCTGGGAAAACTGGTCAACCACTTGTAAAAGAATGAAACTAGAAGACTTTCTAACACCATACACAAAAATAAACTCAAAATGGATTAAAGATCTAAACATAAGACCAGAAACTATAAAACTCCTAGAGGAGAACATAGGCAAAACACTCTCTGACATAAACCACAGCAAGATCTTCTATGACCCACCTCCCACAATATTGGAAATAAAAGCAAAATAAATAAATGGGACCTAATTAAAATTAAAAGCTTCTGCACAACAAAGGAAACTATAAGCAAGGTAAAAAGATAGCCTTCAGAATGGGAGAAAATAGTAGCCAATGAAGCAACTGACAAAGAATTAATCTCAAAAACATACAAGCAACTCCTTCAGCTCAATTCCAGAAAAATAAATGACCCAACCAAAAAATGGGCCAAAGAACTAAACAAACATTTCTCCAAAGAAGACATACAGATGGCTAGCAAACACATGAAAAGATGCCCAACATCACTCATTATCAGATAAATGCAAATCAAAACCACAATGAGGTACCATTTCACGCCAGTCAGAATGCCTGTGATCCAAAAGTCTACAAGCAATAAATGCTGGAGAGGGTGTGGAGAAAAGGGAACCCTCTTACACTGTTGGTGGGAATGCAAACTAGTACAGCCGCTATGGAGAACAGTGTGGAGATTCCTTAAAAAACTGGAAATAGAACTGCCATATGACCCAGCAATCCCACTGCTGGGCATACACACCAAGGAAACAAGAATTGAAAGAGATATGTGTACCCCAATGTCCTTTGCAGCACTGTTTATCATAGCCAGGACATAGAAGCAGCCTAGATGTCCATCAGCAGATGAATGGATAAGAAATCAGTGGTACATATACACAATGGAGTATTACTCAGCCATTAAAAAGAATACATTTGAAACAGTTCTAATGAGGTGGATGAAACTGGAACCTATTATACAGAGTGAAGTAAGCCAGAAAGAAAAACACCAACACAGTATACTAACACATATATATGAATTTAGAAAGATGGTAACGATAACCCTGTATGCAAGTCAGCAAAAGAGACACAGATGTATAGAACAGTCTTTTGGACTCTGTGGGAGAGGGTGAGGGTGGGATGATTTGGGAGAATGGCATTGAAACATGTATAATATCATATGTGAAATGAATCGCCAGTCCAGGTTCGATGCATGATACAGGATGCTTGGGGCTGGTGCACTGGGATGACCCAGAGGGATGGTACGGGGAGGGAGGTGGAAGGGTGGTTCAGGATGGGGAACACGTGTACACCCATGGTGGATTCATGTTGATGTATGGCAAAACCATATTGTAAAGTAATTAGCCTCCAATTAAAATAAATAAATTTATATTAAAAATAATATTTTGCATATTATTTGTCTGTTTTTAGTTGGTGGTAAAGTTGAAATATGACATTACTTTCACAGGTCCAATATAATGATTCAATATTTATATATATTGTAAAATGATCACTGTAATAAGTCTATTTGACATTCCTCATTATACATAGTTACAAATTTTTTGTGTGTGTGATGAGAACTTTTAAGATTTACTCTCTTAGCAATTTCAAATATGCAATACAGTATTATGTAGTATTATTAACTATATATTATACAAAATAAATATTCAGCTGGGCTTCTCCTGTGGCTCAGCAGTAAAGAATCTGCCTGTAATGCAGGAGAGCCCAAGTTCGATCCCTGGTTGAGAAGATCCCCTAGAGGAGGACATGGCAACCCACTCCAGTATATAGTCACCATATGGTACATTACACCTCTGTAAATTATTTATTTTATAGCTGGAGGTTTGACTTCCTTCACTCATTTTAGCATCCCCACCCCCACTTCCCAGCAACTACTAATCAGTTTTCTGTATCTAAGAACTTGTTTTTTCATTTGTTTGTTTTGTTTTTTAAGATTTCACATGTATGTGAGGTCATGTGGTGTTTGGCTTATTTCACTTAGCATAATGCCTTTAAGGTCCAATCATATTGTTGCAAATGACAAAACTTCCTTCCTCTTTATGACTGAATTGTTTTCCCTTGTGTCTATATACCACATCTTTGTCCATTCATTCATTGATGGACATTAGGTTGTTTCCGTATCTTGGCTACTCTAAATAATGCTGCAGTGAACAAGAGGATGCATATATATTATTCTTGAGAAAGAAAATTGATACTATCCAAATGGATGAGGAGATCCAACCAGTTCATCCTAAAGAAAATAAGTCCTGAATATTCATTAGAAGGCCTGATGTTGAAGCCAAAACTCCAATACTTTGGCCACCTGATACGAAGAAGTGACTCATTTGATAAGACCCTGATACTAGGAAAGATTGAAGGCAGGAGGAGAAGGGGATGACAGAGGGTGAGATTGTTGGATGGCATCAATGACTCAATGAACATGAGTTTGAGTAAGCTCTGGGAGTTGGTGATGGACAGGGAAGCCTGGCGTGTTGCAGTCCATTGGGTTGCAAAGAGTAGGACACAACTGAGTGACTGAAATGAACTGAACTGAAATGAATGAAATTAGCTAATATCCTAAGAGCACATCTTATCCAATTAATATTTTTATATGTATTTATTTGTTACTCTTTTTTTCTTTTTTAAAACTATTTATTTGTAGTTGAGGATAATTATTTTATGATAGTGTGTTGATTTCTGCCATACATCAACATGAATCAACCATAGGTATACACATGTCCCCACCTCCTTGAGCCTCCCTCCCAACTCCCACCCCATCCCACACTAGGTTGTCACAGAGCACCAGGTTGAGCTCCCTGTGCTATACAGCAACATCTCATTGGCCATCTATTTTACATATGGTAATGTGTATGTTTCAACCAATTAGTCCCATCCTCTCCTTCCCCCACTCTGTCCATGTCTGTTCTCTATGTCTGAGCCTCTATTCCTGCCTTACAAATAGGTTCAGCAGTAACATTTTTCTAGTTTCTATATATATATGTTAATATATAATATTTATCTTTTTCTTTCTGACTTCACTGTTTGTAACAGGCTCTAGGTTAATCTACCTTATTAGAACTACTGAGTCAAATGCATTCCTTTTTATGACAGAGTTAATATTACACTGTATATATGTACCACAGCTTCTTTATCCATTCATCTATTGACAGATATCTAGGTTGCTTCCATGTCCTGGCAATTGTAAATAGAGCTGTAATGAACACTGGGCTACATGTGTCTTTTTCAATTATGATTTTCTCAGGGTATATGCCTGGTAGTGAGATTGCTGGGTCAAATGGTAGTTTTATTCCTAGTTTTGAAAGAAATCTCCACATTGATCTCCATAGTGGCTGTATCAATTTACATTTCCACCAATGGTGCAAGAGGGTTCCCTTTTCTCCATACCCTCTCCAGCATTTATTGTGTATAGATTTTTTGATGAACCATTCTGACTGGTGTGAGGTGATATTTCATTGTAATTTTGATTTGCATTTCTCTAATAAGTGATGTTGAGCATTTTTTCATATGTTTATTTGCCATCTGTATGTCTTCTTTAGAGAAATGTCTATTTAGGCCTTCTGCAATATTTTTAATTGGATTGCTTGTTTTTCTGATGTTGAGCTGTATGAGCTGCTTATATATTTTGGAGATTAATCCTTTGTCAGTTGTTTAATTTGCAATTATTTTCTCCCATTCCGAGGGCTGTCTTTTCACATTGCTAATAGTTTCCTTTGCTGTGCAAAAGATTTTAAGTTTAATTAGACCCCATTTGTTTATTTTTGTTTTTATTTCCATTACTCTAGAAATGTTGCCTTGGTATCTCTAATTTTCTTGAAGAGATCTCTAGTCTTTCCCATTCTGTTGTTTTCCTCTATTTCTTTGCATTGATCGCTGAGGAAGGCTTTCTTATCTCTTGCTATTCTTTAGAACTCTGCATTCAGATGCTTGTATCTTTCCTTTTCTCCTTTGCTTTTCGCTTCTCTTCTTTTCACAGCTATTTGTAAGGCCTCCCTAGACAGCCATTTTGCTTTTTTGCATTTATTTTCCATGGGGATAGTCTTGATCCCTGTCTCCTGTACAATGTCATGAACCTCAGCCCATAGTTCTTCAGGCACTCTATCTATCAGATCTAGTCCCTTAAATCTATTTCTCACTTTCACTGTACAATCATAAGGGATTTGATTTAGGTCATACCTGAATGGTCTAGTGGGTTTCCCTACTTTCTTCAATTTAAGTCTGAATTTGGCAAAAAGGAGTTCATGATCTGAGCCACAGTCAGCTCCCGGTCTTGTTTTTGCTGACTGTATAGAGCTTCTCCATCTTTGGCTGCAAAAAATATAATCAATCTGATTTCGGTGTTGACCATCTGGTGATGTCCATGTGTAGAGTCTTCTCTTGTGTTGTTGGCAGAGGGTGTTTGCTATGACCAGTGCGTTCTCTTGGCAAAACTCTATTAGCCTTTGCCCTGCTTCATTCCATATTCCAAGGCCAAATTTGCCTGTTACTCCAGGTGTTTCTTGACTTCCTACTTTTGCATTCCAGACCCCATAATGAAAAAGACATCTTTTTTGGGTGTTAGTTCTAAAAGGTCTTGTAGGTCTTCATATAATCATTCAACTTCAGCTTCTTCAGTGTTACTGGTTGGGGCATAGACTTGGATTACTGTGATATTGAATGGTTTGCCTTGGAAACGAACAGAGATCATTCTGTCGTTTTTGAGATTGCATCCAAGTACTGCATTTCAGACTCTTTTGTTGACCATGATGGCTACTCCATTTCTTCTAAGGGATTCCTGCCCACAGTAGTAGATATAATGGTCATCTGAGTTAAATTCACCCATTCCAGTCCATTTTAGTTTGCTGATTCCTAGAATGTCAATGTTCACTCTTGCCATCTCCTGTTTGACCACTTCCAATTTGCCTTGATTCATGGACCTGACATTCCAGGTTCCCATGCAATATTGCTCTTTATAGCATCAGACCTTGCTTCTATCACCAGTCACATCCACAACTGGTGTTGTTTTTGCTTTGGCTCCATCCCTTCATTCTTTCTGGAGTTATTTTTCCACTGATCTCCAGTAGCATATTGGGCACCTACTGACCTGGGGAGTTCCTCTTTCAGTATCCTATCATTTTGCCTTTTCATACTGTTCATGGGGTTCTCAAGGCAAGAATACTGAAGTGGTTTGCCATTCCCTTCTCCAGTGTACCACATTCCGTCAGGCCTCTCCACCATGACCCATCCATCTTGGGTGGCCCCACAGGGCATGGCTTAGTTTCACTGAGTTAGACAAGGCTATGGTCCTAGTGTGATTAGATTGACTAGTTTTCTGTGATTATGGTTTCAGTGTGTTTGCCCTCTGATGCCCTCTTGCAGCACCTACTGTCTTACTTGGGTTTCTCTTACCTTGGATGTGGGTTATCTCTTCATGGCTGCTTCTTACCTTGGATAAGGGGTATCTCCTCACTGCTCCCCTTCCTGACCTTGAACGTGGAGTAGCTCCTCTAGGCCCTCCTGTGCCCGTGCAGCCACCGCTCCTTGGACCTGGGATTGCTCCTCTCAGCCACCACCACTGACCTCGGGCATGGGGTAGTTCCTCTTGGCAGCTGCCTCTGACCTCAGATGCGGGGTAGCTCCTCTCGGCTGCCACCCCTGACCTTGGACGTGGGGTAGCTCCTCTCAGCTGTTCCTGCACCGTCACAGCCTGGTACTCTCGGCCACTGCCCCTGATCTCGGACGTGGGGTAGAAATGGTATGGACCTAACAGAAGCAGAAGATATTAAGAAGAGGTGGCAAGAATACACAGAAGACCTATACAAAAAAGATCTTCATGACCAAGATAATCATGATGGTATAACTCAGCCAGAGCCAGATATCGTGGAACGTGAAGTCAAGTGGGCCTTAGAAAGCATCACTACCAACAAAGCTAGTGGAGGTGATGGAATTCCAGTTGAGCTATTTCAAATCCTGAAAGATGATGCTATGAAAGTGCTGCACTCAATATGTCAGCAAATTTGGAAAACTCAGCAGTGGCCACAGCACTGGAAAAAGTCAGTTTTCATTCCAATCCCAAAGAAAGGCAATGCCAAAGAATGCTCAAACTATTACACAATTGCACTCATCTCACATGCTAGTAAAGTAATGCTCAAAATTCTCCAAGCCAGGCTTCACCAATATGTGATCTGTGAACTTCCAGATGTTCAAGGTGGTTTTAGAAAAGGCAGAGGAACCAAAGATCAAATTGCCAACATCCACTGGATCATGGAAAAAGCAAGAGAGTTCCAGAAAAACATCGATTTCTGCTTTATTGACTATGCCAAAGCCTTTGACTGTGTGGATCACAATAAACTGTGGAAAATTCTGAAAGAGATGGGAATACCAGACCAACTGACTTGCCTCTTGAGAAACCTATATGCAGGTCAGGAAGCAACAGTTAGAACTGGACATGGAACAACAGACTGGTTCCAAATAGGAAAAGGAGTACATCAAGGCTGTATACTGTCACCCTGCTTATTTAACTTCTATGCAGAGTACATCATGAGAAACACTGGTCTGGAAGAAACACAAGCTGAAATCAAAATTGCCTGGAGAAATATCAATAATCTCAGATATGCAGATGACACCACCCTTATGGCAGAAAGTGAAGAGGAACTCAAAGGCCTCTTGATGAAAGTGAAAGAGGAGAGTGAAAAAGTTGACTTAAAGCTCAACATTCAGAAAATGAAGATCATGGCATCTGGTCCTATCGCTTCATGGGAAATAGATGGGGAAACAGTGTCAAACTTTATTTTTTGGGGCCCCAAAATCACTGCAGAGGGTGACTGCAGCCATGAAATTGAAAGACGCTTACTCCTTGGAAGGAAAGCTATGACCAACCTAGATAGCATATTCAAAAGCAGAGACATTACTTTGCCAACAAAGGTCCGTCTAGTCAAGGCTATGGTTTTTCCAGTGGTCATGTATGGATGTGAGAGTTGGACTGTGAAGAAGGCTGAGCACCAAAGAATTGATGCTTTTGAACTGTGATGTTGGAGAAGACTCTTGAGAGTCCTTTAGACTGCAAGGAGACCCAACCAGTCCATTCTAATGGAGATAAGTCCTGGGATTTCTTTGGAAGGAATGATGCTAAAGCTGAAACTCCAGTACTTTGGCCACCTCATGTGAAGAGTTGACTCATTGCAAAAGACTCTGATGCTGGGAGGGATTGGGGGCAGGAGGCGAAGGGGATGACAGAGGTGAGATGGCTGGATGGCATCACCGACTCAATGGACTTAAGTTTGAGTGAACTCTGGGAGTTGGTGATGGACAGGGAGGCCTGGTGTGCTGTGATTCATGGGGTTGCAAAGAGTTGGACATGATTGAGCGACTGAACTGACTGACTGTAGGAGGTGGGTCATAGAGGATCTTCCTGTGGTTTATGTCAAAATGTGTTCTGCTTGTTTCCTCTAAAGAGTTTCATAGTTTCTGATCTTACATTTAGGTCTTTAATTCATTTGGAGTTTATCTTTGTGTATGGTGTTAGGAAGTGTTCTAATTTCATTCTTTTACATGTATCTGTCCAGTTTTCCCAGAACCACTTATTGAAAAGACTATCTTTTCTCCATTGTATGGTCTTGCCTCCCTGTCAAAGATAAGGTGCCTGGAGGTGTGTGGGCTATCTCTGGGCTTCCTATCTTGTTCCATTGTTCTATATGTGTGTTTTTGTGCCAGTAGTATACTATCTTAATGTCTGTAGCTTTGTAGTATAGCCTGAAGTCAGGAAAGCTTGTTCCTCCAGCTCCATTTTTCCTTCTCAAGATTGCTTTGACTCTTTGAGAGTCTTTTGTGCTTTCATACAAATTGTGACTGTTTTTTTTTGTTGTTGTTCTAGTTTTGTGAAAAATGCCATTGGTAATTTGGTAGGATTGCATTGGATCTGTAGATTGCTTTGGGTAGTGTAGTCAGTTTTACAATATTGATTCTTCTGATCCAAGAATACGGTTATGTCTTTTCACCTATTTATGTCATCTTTGATTTATTTCATCAGTGTCTTATAGTTTTCTGTGTACAAATCTTGTGTCTCTTCAGGTAGGTTTTTCCCTAGGTGTTTTATTCTTTTTTGTTACAGTGGTGAATAGGACTGATTCCTCAATTTTTATTTCTGATTTTTTATTGTTAGTATATAGGAATGCAAAGGATTTCTGTGTATTGATTTTGTATCTGGCAACTTTAATAAATTCACTAATTAGCTCTAGTAATTTTCTGAGAGTATCTTTAGGGTTTTTTTCTATGCATAAAATCATGTCATCTGCAAACAGTGAGAGTTTTACTTCTTTTCCAATCTGAATTCATTTTATTTCTTTTTCTTCTCTGATTGCAGTGGCTAGCACTTCCAAAACTATGTTAAATAATAGTGGCAAGAGTGGGAACCCTTGTCTTGTTCCTGATCTTAGAGGAAATGTTTTCAGTTTTTCACTGTTGGGAATAATGTTTGTTCTGGATTTATCATATATGACCTCTATTATGTTGAGAAAGTTTCCTTCTATGCTGATTTTCTGGAGAGCTTTTATACATGGGTACTGAATTTTGTTGAAAACTCTTTCTCACTCTATTAAGATGATTATCATATGGCTTTAACCTTTTAATTTTTTATTATGGTATAACACATTGATTGATTTGTGTATATTGAAGACTCCTTGCATCCCTCATTATCCAATTAATTTTTTTTCTTTTTAAACCCATATTCATAGCAGCATTTTTATTTTTTAATTTAAATTTATTTATTTTAATTAGAGGCTAATTACTTTACAATATTGTATTGGTTTTGCCATACGTCAACATGAATCTGCCACAGGTGTACACGTGTTCCCAATCCTGAAAGTTGATGTGTAATGCTAAGGTCTCTGAACAATTTGCAAAGTGAAGAAAAGGAATTTCACCATTTTCCAGTCATGATGTTCTCTCTCAGTGGTCTGTAGAATCTCTCCATATTTGCCCTGGTCACACAGGGATGACTTGGGCTAAGTTTGATGACCCATTGATAATGGGCCCCTGCCCTCTCTGGATTCCCTCTAATCTCTTATGGGCTAGTAAGAGTATAACGGCCCTTACTGATAAAACTCTTGAGTTCTTTATCCTTTGATGCATCATTCTTCTTCATTATTACAGAGTCATTTGTTGTTTTTGTTGTATAGTTGCTAAATCAGGTCCTACTCTTTTGCAACCCTGTAAACTGTAGCCTGCCAGGCAAGGATAGTGGAGTGGGTTATCATTTCCTTCTCCAGGGGATCTTCCTGACCCAGGGATGGAATTCTAGTCTCCCTCATTGGCAGGGAGCCACCTGAGACTTCACCACTGAGGCACCTAGGAAGCCCCATTAGCGCCATACCATCAGTTATTTTTAAATTAGCTTCCTTTAAAAAAATTTCTCCTTGCCACTGCTTAACTTTAGACCATTTTTCTATTTACTTCTATCCTCAAAGAAAATAACAACAAAGCAACAATAATGATGACAATAATTTTCTGTATAGTGCAATTGCATATACAATAATATAATGATTAATAAAAATTAAAGCTGGTCTCTTTTGCTTCTTGAGTTGTTTTAGTAAAATTTTCTTGATGGTCAACATCCTAGCTAATATGACATTTTGAGACTATCAGTGACTCATTTAGCGGAATACAGTATCTGTATCCTATGAAGATGAAGAAAATCATCCTGAAGCAATTTCTAAGGGAACTGAACCCTCATTTCCTATGTTTCTTGCTTGGCAGGTGGGTACTTTACCACTGGACCATCTGGGAAGTCCTTGAGTTATAAGAGATAAACTCAAATAGATGAAATTACTTTTTATGGGTACAGAAGCTAAAGCATAAGAGGTTTAGAACTTTGAAAAAGATCCCAGAGCAAGAGGAAATCAGAGTGGAAAGTAGAATCAGTTCTTTCTACTCTAGGCAACTTTCTCCAAAATAGCTTCCTAGAGAGATTTCTGAACTTGGATAACCGAACTTTGTATGCATGCATACTCAGTCGTGTCTGACTCTTTGTGACCCCATGGACTGCAGCCTGCCAGGCTCCTCTATACATGGAATTTTCCAGGCAAGAATACTGGAGTGGGTTGCTATTTCCTACTCCAGGGGATCTTCCAGACCCAGAGATTAAACCCACATGACCTGTATCTCCTGAATTGGCAGGTGGATTCTTTACCACTGCTGCTGCTGCTGCTGAGTCACTTCAGTCGTGTCTGACTCTGTGCGACCCCATAGACGGCAGCCCACCAGGCTCCTGCGTCCCTGGGATTCTCCAGGCAAGAACACTGGAGTGGGTTGCCATTTCCTTCTCCAATGCATGAAAGTGAAAAGTGAAAGTGAAGTCGCTCAGTCGTGTCCAACCCTCAGCCACCCCATGGACTGCAGCCTACCAGGCTTCTCCGTCCATGGGATTTTCCAGGCAAGAGTACTGGAGTGGGGTGCCATTGCCTTCTCCATCTTTACCACTGAGCCACCTGGAAAGATATACATTTTCCCTTTTGGAATGCTGATACTTTCCAACAATTTCTTCAAATGGGCCAACTTAAAATGAAAATTTGACTGGTAGGAGACAGGAGATACCCCACAGATAAATCTAAATGAAGTAGGTGACATATGCAGCAGGGCAGGATTTGGGTGGAACTTCATAAACATGAAAACACAAAGAGACATATAGTTTTAGTAAGATAAGTAGAATGGATAGTGGGTTGACTTGGAAATTTGATTGTCTGTTGTTGAATAGAAAGACTTCTCTTGAGGTTTATTCTGGTTTTAATTTCTTAATGTGTGTCACTGCTAACTTTTTAAAAAAATTTTTGTTTTTTTGCATTTTGTTTATTTTGAAATTGACTTCTAATTTGTATTAGGTTGCTTCTAAATGAGTGGTAAGAATAATTGAGCTATTTCAAATCCTGACAGATGATGCTGTGAAAGTGCTGCACTCAATATGCCAGCAAATTGGAAAACTCAGCAGAGGCCACAGGACTGGAAAAGTCAGTTTTTATTCCAATCACAAAGAAAGGCAATGCCAAAGATGTTCAAACTACTGCACAATTGCACTCATCTCACATGCTAGCAAGGTAATGCTTAAAATTCTCCAAGCCAGGTTACATGAACCTTGAACTTCCAGATGTTCAAGCTGGTTTTAGAAAAGGCAGAGGAACCAGAGATAAAGTCGCCCACATCAAAATATAGAAAGGAGTAGGACAAAGCTGTATATTGTCACCCTGCTTATTTAACATATGCAGAGTACATCATGCAAAATGCTGGGCTGGATGAAACACAAGCTGGAATCAAGATATCTGGGAGAAATTTTAATAATCTCAGATATGCAGATGACACCATACTTATGGCAGAAAGCAAAGAAGAACTAAAGAGCCTCTTGAGGAAAGTGAAAGAGGAGAGTGAAAAAGTTGGCTTAAAACTCAACGTCCAGAAAACGAAGATCATGGCATCTGGTCCCATTACGTCATGGCAAATAGATGGGGAAACAATGGAAACAGTGACAGACTTTATTTTTTTGGCTCCAAAAATCACTGCAGATGGTGATTACAGCCATGCAATTAAAAGATGCTTGCTCCTTGGAAGAAAAGCTATGACCAACCTAGATAACATATTAAAAAGCAGAATTACTTTGCCAACCAAAGTCTGTCTAGTCAAAGCTATGGTTTTTCCAGAAGTCATGTATGGATTTGAGAGTTGGACTGTGAAGAAAGCTGAGCGCTGAAGAACTGATGCTTTTGAACTGTGGTGCTGGAGAAGACTCGAGAGTTCCTTGGACTGCAAGGAGATCAAACCAGTCCATCCTAAAGGAAATCAGTCCTGAATACTCATTGGAAGGATTGATGCTGAAGCTGAAACTCCAATACTTTGGCCACCTGATTCGAAGAACTGATTCCTTGAAAAAGACCCTCATGCAAGGAAAGAGTGAAGGCAGGAGAAGGGGAGGACAGAGGATGAGATAGATGGATGGCATCACTGACTCGATGGGCATGAGTTTGAGTAAGGTCTGGGAGTTGGTGAAGGACAGGAAAGCCTGGTGTACCGCAGTCCTTGAGGTCACAAAGAGTCGGACACAACTGAGCGACTGAAATGAACTGAACTGAACTGAATAATATCTAGCAATTTTATACACAAGAATAAAAGCAGATTTCTTGGGAAGGTCAGTTTTAAATTAATTCATAATATAATTTATGTTCTAGAAAACAGAAAAGCTTCAGAGGTACCAGAAAATAAAAACTTCTTTGAACTCGTCTTGTTGAAAAAATAATTAATGTTGAATTTTACTGCAGGCAGCCAGTCTATTAGTTAATGAGAATGAAATAATGTTCTTGTATTAAATTCAGCATCTTTATTTTCATTATTTATTAGTATTCATTATATGCCAACAATTTATGGAGCTCTGCACAGATCATAAAAATAGAATTCTTGCCCAATTATATTTTACATTAAATAAGATGCAGTTAGTGTATTTTATAGCATCTGACATGTAAGAGCACAGTATCAATTATCATATTGCTTCTATAAAGTATATTAAAAGGTAAGAGAAAAAGTACTGAAGGTTTGTATTGTATATGGCAAACTAGTGTCTACATTGTGCTGGGACTAGATTTAAATGCAGGTTGGACAGCACTGTTGAGGTGCATTTCAAGATTGTAGATTGCTAAGAGCAGATCACTACTTCCTAAATCATGAAGACCACTTCCCATATCTTGCAGAGTTTTTTTTGCTTAAAGATATGATTAGAAGAGCTGGGCTCATTTGGCTACGCTGAACTTGAGGATTTAGAGCAGTCACAGTCCAAAGGTACAATGTGACTGTCAAGAGTGCTCACTGTTACTGCCCAGCACAGTGAGGTTTCTTTCTGGGACACTGTTTGGGTCACTGCCCTTTTCTTGGTAGAAAGACCTAGTCAGCCTTATCTCATCTTAACAGAAAAGATGTTCCTCATTCTTATTTTTCAGACTTGGCTAACAAAACTCTGTGGTGTTGTGTAAATCTGAGCTTTCTAGACAGTTCTTTCCTCCAGCTTGATAAATTACCCCATTTTCCTAAACGTGCTCTTTAAAACATAGTAACAGAGAAAAGGCAAGAGGGGTTGAAAAATCAAGAATAAAATCAATTCTACTGGTGGACGGGAAGGTCCAATGGGAAAAGAACCAACCTTTACTGAACACCTACTGTATCCCAGGTTCTGTCATAATCACTTTATATGCTTTGGTTGCATTTATATCAACATTAACCATAAAAGCATCTACAGTTCTTACTCATGTTTACTAACTTTAAATTCGGTTATTGAAATTTTTAGTCTTATTTTCCAACAAAAATCTTAAGACTGGATAGTCTATTGCACGTGCAAAATGAATTGCTTACCAGTTATCTTTTTTTCTCATGTACATCTGTTTCATTGTAAA
Organism: Bubalus bubalis; assembly: GCF_019923935.1. Lineage (NCBI taxonomy): Eukaryota > Metazoa > Chordata > Mammalia > Artiodactyla > Bovidae > Bubalus > Bubalus bubalis. The sequence continues at coordinate 40,864,111 of NC_059160.1, read as the reverse complement.
ACTAGAAGAAAAATAGCAGCACAGAACTAATTTCTCATTGACATGGGTACAGAATCATCTCTGTAGAGGTTGTGACCTCCCCCATAAAAGAATCTTATAAAGTATCAGGAAAGGAAAGGCAAGAGATTGTAATGCCTGGGCGAATGCCTCTGCACTTTAGTGATGTCTGCAAGAAAGAAAATGTCCTCTGCCCTTCTAGGTTCCTCTGGCTGTCTAAGAATTAAGTTGACATGAGACAGATTAACAGGAGAAAATCACTCAAAAGTCCAATAACATATTTATATGGGAGAGACCCAGGAAAACTGAGTAATCTGAGTAATTCACCAAATTGGCCAAAACCTTCATCTTTAACAACACCTTCCCCTTCAGCTAAACACAAAGAGGATATTGAGAGTAGTGGTTTGGGACTTCAGAGAGGAAGAAGCCAATTTACATGGAGATGGAAAAGCAAATGTTTCATAAACAAATGTTTGCTGGGCCATGCTGGAGACAGGGGGACACAGAGAGGAATTTTAGCAAACAGAAATTGCTAAGTTCCTCCTTATCCACACACCTAGTTCATACTGTAGTTATGAATGGTGATGGCTCCCTTCCTAGAATAGGTCCTCAATCTACATTTCTTAAGCAATTAGTAGGGAAGTCAAAGTTTTTTCCTGTGTCTTTTGGGTATGGATTATTCTCAGCTCCTAATAATCCACATGCCATTGAAAGGTTGCTGCTGTGAGCCATGTGTTACACCAGGATTCATGATCTCTGGAGGAGAGGATTTTGATCCGGGGTCAGAGATGAGACTTGACTACTTGGAACTTTTTGTGTAGCAAGGTTTTATTAAAGTATAAGAGAAATCTTCTGACATAGACATCAGAAGGGGGCAGAAAGAATGCCCACTTCCTAGTTTTTAGCAAGGCATTTTATGTCTGTTCAGTTCAGTTCAGTTCAGTCATTCAGTCGTGTTCGACTGTTTGTGACCCCGTTGACTGCAGCACACCAGGCCTCCTGTACATCACCAACTCCCGGAGTTTACTCAGTCAAACTCATGTCCATTGAGTCGGTGATGCCATCCAATCATCTCATCCTTTGTCGTCCCCTTCTCCTCCTGCCTTCAATCTTTCCCAACATCAGGGCCTTTTCAAACAAGTCAGCTCTTCGCATCAGGTGGCCAAAGTATTGGAGTTTCAGCTTCAACATCAGTTCTTCCAATGAACATTCAGGACTGATTTCTTTTAGGATGGACTGGTTGGAACTCCTTGCAGTCTAAGGGACTCTCAAGAGTCTTCTCCAAAACCACAGTTCAAAAGCATCAATTCTTTGATGCTCAGCTTTCTTTATACTCCAACTTTCACACCCATACATGACTACTGGAAAAACCATAGCCTTAACTAGATGGACCTTTGTTGGCAAAGTAATGTCTCTGCTTTTTAAAATGCTGTCTAGGTTGGTCATAACTTTTCTTCCAAGGACTAAGCGTCACTTTATTTCATGGTTGCAGTCACCATCTGCAGTGATTTTGGAGCCCCCATAAAAATAAAGTCTGACACTGTTTCCACTGTTTCTCCATCTATTTGCCATAAAGTCTTGGGACTGGATGCCATGATCTTTGTTTTCTGAATGTTGAGCTTTAAGCCAACTTTTTCACTCTCCTCTTTCACTTTCATCAAGAGGCTCTTTAGCTCTTCACTTTCTGCCATAAGGGTGGTGTCATCTGCATATCTGAGGTTATTAATATTTCTCCCAGCAATCTTGATTCCAGCTTGTGCTTCATCCAGCCCACCATTTCTCATGATGTACTCTGCATATAAGTTAAATAAACAGGGTGACAATATACAGCCTTGATGTACTCCTTTTCCTATTTGGAACCAGTCTGTTGTTCCACGTCCTATTCTAACTGTTGCTTCCTGACCTGCATACAAATTTCTCAGTAGGCAGGTCAGGTGGTCTGGTATTTCCATCTCTTAAAGAAATGTTCACAGTTTATTGTGATCCACATAGTCAATAAAGCAGAAGTAGATGTTTTTTCTGGAACTCTCTTGCTTTTTCAATGATCCAGTGGGTGTTGGCAGTTTGATCTCTGGTTCCTCTGCCTTTTCTAAATCCAGCTTGAACATCCGGAAGTTCACGGCTCACATATTGTTGAAGCCTGGCTTAGAGAATTTTGAGCATTAATTTGCTAGCATGTGAGATGAGTGCAATTGTGTGTCTTTGGCATTGCCTTTCTTTGGGATTGGAATGAAAACTGACCTTTTCCAGTGCTGTGGCCACTGCTGAGTTTTCCAGATTTGCTGGCATATTGAGTGCAGCACTTTCACAGCATCATCTTTTAGAATTTGAAATAGCTCAACTGGAATTCCATCACCTCCACTAGCTTTGTTCACAGTGATCCTTCCTAAGGCCCACTTGACTTCACATTCCAGGATGTCTGGCTCTAGGTCAGTGATCATACCATCGTGAGTATCTGGATCATTAAGATCTTTTTTGTACAGTTCTTCTGTGTATTCTTGCCACCTCTTCTTAATATCTTCTACTTCTGTTAGGCCCATACCATTTCTGTTCTTTATTGAGCCCATCTTTGCATGAAATGTTCCCTTGGTATCTCTAATTTTCTTGAAGAGATCTCTAGTCTTTCCCATTCTATTGTTTTCCTCTATTTCTTTGCATTGATCACTGAGGAAGGCTTTCTTATCTCTCCTTGCTATTCTTTGGAACTCTGCATTCAAATGGGTATATCTTTCCTTTTCTCCTTTGCTTTTGGCGTCTCGTCTTTTCTCACCTATTTGTAAGGCCTCCTCAGACAACCATTTTGCTTTTTTGCATTTCTTTTTCTTGGGGGTGATCTTGCTCCCTTTCTCCTGTACATTGTCACGAACCTCCATCCATAGTTCATCAGGCACTCTGTCTATCAGATCTAGTTTCTTAAATCTATTTCTCACTTCCACTTAGGAAGGGATTCCACAAACGTTAGGGATTTGACTTAGGTCATACCTGAATGGTCTAGTGGTTTTCCCTACTTTCTTCAATTTAAGTCTGAATTTGGCAATAAGGAGTTCATGATTTGAGCCACAGTCAGCTCCTAGTCTTGTTTTTGCTCACTGTATAGAGCTTCTCCATCTTTGACTGCAAAGAATATAACCAATCTGATTATATGTATGTTAGGGAGCTTCCAATCAGATAAAAGAAACACCTCAAGGCTGAGGGAGTTTCACCAGCCCCCTTTCCCACAATATGCATTTTTGCGATAGGAAGGCATAAGGTGTGTCATCCCTGGCCATAAAACAATTGACATGAACACTGGTTTGTTGAGCCATTATCAGCCCAAGGTTTGAGAAAAGAAAAAGAGTTAGTCTTAGACAGTACCATTTTGAAGAAAGGTAAATTCCAAAGCAAATATGTCGTTTCATTAGCATAGCTTAAGAAAAACATTTCCATAAGAAAAATACATTGGTTAGCTCAAGGCAGAACCAGGTGTTGTCAACACAGAATTAAAAGAAGCTTCCTTTAATTTTGTGTAGAGAAGGAAAAAGTGCCTGCCACTTGCAGTTTATTTCCTCCTGCCACTTGGGGACCTCTGGCCTTCCTACCTGTTATTCTCTCACCATCATCTCACTCCGGTCAGAATGATTGTCATCAAAAAATCGACAAACAATAAATGCTGGAGAGGATGCGGAGACAAGGGAACCCCACTTGCATTGTTGGTGGGAACGTAAATTGATACAGCCACTATGGAGAGCAGTATGGAGATTCTTTAAAAAGCTGGGAATAAAACTACCATATACCACAGCAATCCCACTACTGAGCACATACCATAATTCAAAAGACACATGTTAAAAAAAAAACAAAACAGACACATGTACACCAATGTTCATTACAGCACTATTTACAGTATCAGGACATGGAAGCAACTTAGGTGGCCATCAACAGAGGAGAGGATAAAGAAGTTGTGGTACATATATACAATGGAATGTTACTCAGTTATAAAAAGGAATGATTTTGAGTCAATTAAACTGAAGTGGATGAACCTAGAGCCTGTTATACAGAGTGAAGTAAGTCAGAAAGAAAAAACAAATTTTGTATGTTAACACATATACATGGAATCTAGAAAAATGTTACTGATGAACCTATTTTCAGGGCAGGAATAAAGACACAGAGGTAGAGGATGGACTTGTGGGCACAGTGAGGGAAGGAGAGGTTGGGACAAATTGAGAGAGTAGCATTGAAATATATACATTACCATGTGTAAAACAGATAGCTAGTGGGAAGTTGCTATATAACACAGGGAACTCAGCTTGGTACTTTGTGACAACCGAGAGGGGTGGGATGGAGGGGCTGGGGTGGAGGCTCCAGAGGGAGGGGATATATGTATACTAACGGTGGATTCACATTGTTGTAGGACAGAAACCAACACAACATAGTAAACGATTATCCTTAAACTAAAAAAAAAAATAATCCACATGCCAGAGACATTTTGGGATGGCAAGTTTTACTCCCCTACTGTGAGTTTATTGGGACTCTCGCCCCAAAGGCTGCCATATTTTTTCCTAAACCCTATAAAATGCACTGGAGAAGGAAACAGCAATCCACTCCAGTATTCTTGCCTGGAGAAGCCTGTGACAGAGGAGCCTGGTGGGCTGCTGTCCATGGGGTCGCACAGAGTCAGACATGACTGAAGCAACTTAGCATAGCATAAAATGCAAGTCCATTACATGCTTTGTGTCATGAAGATTTACCTGGTCTTGCAAATACACAACTGAAATCTTGGAGAGGACCTAGTCCATATGTCCTAAAGTAGCTCTCAGAGTAATGTGTTCAGAAAATGAGGCCAACAAGCTGCAGTTTAGTGCACAAGACACCTGGGTCTCTGAAAGATTTGGACCTTAATGAGTGCACTTTTGAGATTATTGTTGTTGTTCAGTCACCAAGTCATGTCTGACTCCTTGCAGCCCCATAGACTGCAGCATGCCAGGCTCTCCTGTCCTTCAGTATTTCCAAGAGTTTGCTCAATTTCATATTCTTTGAGTCAGTGATGCAATCTAACCATCTCATCCTTTGTAGCCCCCTTCTCCTTTTGCCTTCAATCTTTCCCAGCATCAGGGTATTTTCCATTGAGTCAGCTCTTCACAACAGGTGGACAAAGTATTGCAACTTTAGCCTCAACATCAGTCCTTCCAAAGAATATTCAGAGTTGATTTCCCTTAGGATTGACTGATTTGATCTCCTTGCTGTCCAAGGGATTCTCAAGAGTATTTTCCAGTGCACAATTAAAGAATATTAGTTCCTTGGTGCTCAGCCTTCTTTATGGTTCAACTCTCACACCTGTACATGGATACTGGAAAGAACACAGCTTCAACTATATTTACCTTTGTTGGCAAAGTGATGTCTCTGCTTTTTAATACACTGTCTAGATTTTTCATAGCTTTCCTTCCAAGGAGCAAACATCTTTTAATTTCATGGCTGAAGTCATCATCCCCAGTGATTTTGGAACCCAAGAAAATAACTTCTGTCACTACTTCTACTTTTCTCCCTTCTATTTGCCATGAAGTGATGGGACTGGATGCCGTGAACTTTGATTTTTGAATGTTGAGTTTTAAGCCAGTTTTTTTTTTCACTCTCCTCTTTCACTTTCATCAAGAGGCTCTTTAGTTTCTCTTTGCTTTCTGCTATTAGAATGGTATCATCTGCATATCAAAGGTTGTTGATATTTCTCCAAGCAATCTTGATTCCAGCTTCTGATTCAGACCGCCCAGCATTTCCCATGATGTACTCTGCATATAAGTTAAATAAACAGGGTGACAATATACAGTCTTGTCATACTAATTTCCCAGTTATGAACTGGTCCATTGTTTCATGTCTGGTTCTGTTGCTTCTTGATCTGCATACAGGTTTCTCAGGAGACAGGTAAGTTGGTCTGATATTCCCATCTCTTTAAGAATTTTCCACAGTTTGTGTGATTCACACAGTCAAAGGCTTTAACATAGTCAATGAAGCAGAAATAGATATTTTGTGCAATTCCCTTGCTTTCTATGATCCAACAGATATTGGCAATTTGATCTCTGGTTCCTCTGCCTTTTCTAAATCCAGCTTGTATGTCTGGAAGTTCTTGATCCACTGCTGAAGCCTACCTTGAATGATTTTGAGCATAATCTTACTTGCATGTGAAATGAATGCCATTGAATGGTAGTTCAAACATTGTTTCGCATTGCCCTTTCTTGGAGATTGGAATGAAAACTGACCCTTTTCAGTCCTGTGGCCTCTGCTAAAGTTTCCAAATTTGCTGACATATTGAGTGCCACACTTTAACAGCATCATATTTTAGGATTTGAAAGAGCTGAGTTGGACTTCCATCACTTCTGCTAGCTCTGTTTGTAGTAATGCTTCCTAGGGCCCACTTGACTTCACACTCTAGGATGTCTGACTCTGGGTGAGTGAACATGCCATCATGGTTATCCAGGTCATTAAGATCTTTTTCATAGTTTTTTCATGTATTCTTGTCACCTTTTCTTAATCTCTTCTGCTTCTGTTAGGTCCTTACTGTTTCTGTCCTTTATCGTGCCCATCCTTGCATGAAATATTCCCTTGATATATCTAATTTTCTTGGAAAAGGAGTAAATTATGAGTTTAGGATTAACAGATAAACACTCTATATATAAAATAGAAGAACAACAGGACCTATTTAAAACACAGGAAACTATGTTCAATATCTCATAATAACCTATAATGGAAAATAATCTGAGAAAGAATATGTGTGACTATGTGTATACACACACACACACACACACACACACACACACACATTGCTGTTGCTTAGTCACTCAGTTGTGTCCTACTGTTTGCAGTCCCATGGACGGTATTGTAACCTGCCAGGCTCCTCTGTCCATGGATTTCCCAGGCAAGAATACTGGAGTGGGTTGGTTATCCTTCTCCAGGAGATTTTCCAGACCAAAGGATCTAACCCATGTCTCTTGCATTGGCAGGTGGGTTCTTTACCACTGAGCCACCAAGGAAGCATCATACATATTTGAATCATTTTGCTGTATATCTGAAACTAACACAACATGGTACATCAACTATATTTCAAAAAAAAAAAAAAAAAAAAAAGATAGGAAGGGGCTCAGTGTATTCGACTGCAGAGACTACCCTTAAAGATATGTGAGGTTTTTCTTTTTAACCCAGAGGCTCCCGAAAGCAGATGGCCACCTGCCTTTGAAACAGTAGCAGCTCCACTCGGCATTTTAAGGCTCAGCAGTGCCTAAAGCTACTTTTTCAGAGTTTCAAATTTTCAAATTCCCTTTTAACTGCCTGCACAATTCCTCTGGGAGGTGTTGTGTGTGTAAGGGGCTCCTGCCCATTCGTTACTGGGAGATTTCTGCAGCTTGAGGCAGGTGGCATGTGAACTAACTGTACTCACAACGACCAGCCTATGCTTCCCTGCTCTGGGCAGGACCCCACATCCTTTCTGACCCATCACTCAATCTCACCCTCAGGGCCCGGATTGGTGCCTCCTCCCCCAGGGACTGTTTCCTGGTGGTCCCCCTGCAGGTCTCTGGCACCGCTATGGGCTCTGGGTATGATCATTATGCAGTTCGTATAACAGGCATTGATGTTCTGTCTGCTGAAGATAGTCTCATGCCCCACACTGCCTAGGCAAGCGAGTGCACGCCACTCAACAGAGTAAGCTTAATTTGGCCCACCAAGTGAATGGACATTTTAACATGAGTTGCAAAGACTGAGAAATTTTACATAAAATTCCAGTCTTTTGATTTCTTTTGAAAACGTGGAAGATCTGACATCTCAAAACTCCCATCCGTTTAAAATAGACACTCTCAAAGAAGCTGACTCTCCACTGAATGAGGCATATGCCCTTCATTTGACTTAAAGCTCCTGCCTGCAGGCGTTACATTGTGTGAGTCCTTGCTCAGACAGCTTTACATCAAACAAACAGCAAAGCAAACTCATCTTCTTTCCCAAGGCGCCAAGTTCACTTTCAGTATCTATCCCATGGTGTAGGGCTTTTGAGCAGGCTGAATAAATGTCAGTCAGCACTAAATCTCTTTCCCTCCTCATTCAATTCATTTGTGTAGACCCTCACACATCAGAGTACATGTTTCCTGCTGCTAATTTGTTTATGGCCACAGTCCTGCTGGGATCAACAGCAGCCTATTAACTTTCACAGTCATTTTTAACCACAGCCTCAGGGTTTCTCTCTGCTCATTAATTCACTTTTGTGAGAAAGTTTTGAGTGCATTAAAGTGAAGCATTTAAAAGAATCCTGATTTAACCAAGTGCACGGCAATCTCACACACACAGCTAACCTGTGGCAGGATAGGGTGAGGTGCTGGCAACAGACCAGGGCCACTAAGCCAGGGCTCCATGTGTGTCCTGGGGCCGCTCAAGAGCACCACCAATACGACTTGCACTTCCACCACACACTGCAACCCCAGGTCAGGGTGGAGCCAGGTTCCTAGAAAGATCTACATTAGTTTTTCTTCAAAGAAAATTATGCTCTGTGAGGGTGGGGTACAGCTTCTCACACTGGGCCATGCCTCACCCATATACACTGGTTAAAGATAAGAACACTTAATGTATAATCTTTTCAATTTCAAACTACTTATTTTTCACAACTAAGATCATATCATCACATTTTTTACCTCTGTGTGATAGCTGAATTAATTGAATTAACTAAAATTACTGAGGTTCAACCACAATGAAACGACTTCATAGTACAGCTCTGAAGGGCAGATAAAAGCAGATGACCCAGTATAAAGCCCAAAGCAATAGTTTCTTTAAGATGATCTGAGTATCGACATTTTTCATAACTTTATGCCAACCTGCTACTATTGAGTATTCAACCAGAAAGATGAAATCAGAATGCAGAGTGATAATTAAATGAACAATTTTGCAGAATAACACCTTTATCTTGTGAATAAAATGTGTTAGAAATTCTCCTCAAGTGCTGTGATGATGCTGTTACCTCATCTTATACACCTGGTATCACTAACTTTAGCAACACACGATCATATAAGATGCGCTTAAAAATTCTGCGAAAACCTTGGATTTCAAGAGCATCATTAGGTCAAACTCTGGTTCCTGAAAAGCTGCATTAAAATCAATTTCTTCACATTATAACTTGCATATATAACAGTAAACAATAGTTTCCAATGGCAATTACAGGCTTTAATTTTCTTTACTCCCACTTTTTTGCTGATTAAAATAGGCAAAGCATCATATTTTCACTTAAAATATTTTGCTTGTTTTCTGGATTTCTGAGCTGGATTTCAATTTTGAAGTCCTGAAAGGTAACAAGGGATCCCAGGTAATCATTTGCAATAAGAGGAAAGAATCTCTTTAGCTTCAAAATTCTGGTTCAGCAAAGTATTTTCAGTAGCCTGCTTGCTTTCTCTTTCTCTCGTGATCCTAAATTTCAGAGAGTGACAAAAGCTTTACACTTAAACTATAAAGGGGAGTCGCTGTAGAAGAGAAACGCCTCATGTGCATCTTAGAGTCTATTTTTGTGCTCTCTGGGAAGGCAGTGCATTACTTTTAGTAGTTTAAGTAGTCCAGTTTTTAAGCATTTTAAAGTAATTTTTAAGTAGTCAATTTCAAGCAGTTCATCTCCCATTTAATTCATCAAATTAGAAGTTTCTGAATCAAGCCTTATCATTTGTATTCTCTTGGCATTCTGAGTTCAGGAGGAAAAGAAAGTATTCCCAGGATATCTTGAATTAAAAAGACACGTGGCCTCAACAACAGTGTTGACAGGCTTGCCATCTGCTGTTCACCAGAGTCACCTATCTGTCACCACTTCACACAAGTTAGCCCTGTGGGTAGCAAGTCAAGGGGCAGCGTTCTGCTGGGGCTCCTCTCCAGGGATGAGAAACCATTGTGGTGGCACAAAGGTGAAAGCGAGCCATGGGGAGGGAGCAGAACACGGGACACATGCCCTTCTTATGTAGTAGTCACCCACTCTGGGTGACTTTTTATCTTGAGGAAAAAAAAATGAAAAGTAAATCTTCTGAAGAAGGTGAAGGACTCTTGAAAACGATTTTCTTTCTTGGTATAACTGATACAGTTGGAAAACTTCCCTTATGATTCGAGTAGCAAGAGCTTGGAGGAGAAATGGGCATTTACTTAATGGATGGTGTATAATAACATAAACCTACAGCACAGCACAGAAGCCACTGGGTGTGAGATTCCAAGCTAATGAAGGGGAGATGTGAAACTTGCCACATGTCACCCCTGGAAACTTAACACATGTGCCCACATCACTGCCATGTGGCTGAACCACCTCTGGAGATCCTTCCACTCTAGAGTGAGTCCTGAGTCATCAACCCCACAGCCAACTGACTTTCTAAGGTACTACACCAGTAGGAAGTTGAGGACCAGGGAGTTTAGGTTTATGCTAATTTTTTTTTTTTTTTTTTAACAAACATGCCATTCAAGTCATACTAATTAAAACAATATAGCAGGAATTACATCTTCTTTTATTTATGCTCTCTACAAAACAGTCCTCCAACTCATCTGTCACCAACATGGACATTTTATGAGAAACACTTTTCAGTATTTGCTTACTGGCTCATCTTTTACATACAGTTGAAATGAATAATTTAGACTGGCATTCTCCCCACCCATCCACCCAGCAAATGTGTTTTTCCTTATCTGAGGTTTTCTCAGAACCCGGCAGAGTGTGATCAACATAATACAGTGACAATTTAAGCAAGAAAGAAATATCACTTTAAAGAGGAAATGCCGAGAGTTGTAAAAAAGTTAAAAAAAAGTGTGACATAAGTGAGGAGCCACAGACACAGAGGAATACCCCTGTCAGGAGACCGTGGAAATGGAATGGGTGGGATGGGCAGAATAAAAAGAAAAATAAACCATGTGGCAGGTAATTGCAGCTTCCTATTTTTTCAGACCCACATTCATCTCAGACATGTATGCTTTCATTTTCTATACTTCCAGGAACACTGACCCTCTTTCTGTTCCTGGAATCCTTAAGGCCAAACACAGTTTGTTTTGACTTGCGCACTCAGAGAGCAGCAGGATTGTCTGAAAAAGCCCAAGGGGTTGTACTTGTAGGAGAAGAGAAATTGACACTGGATACTTTAGGTCTGTACTGCTGACTTAGATTTTATTGGTCCAGTTTTCACTTTATTCTTGTGCTGGGTGAAGTCATACAATAAAACTCAAGAAAGGAAAATAATTGATTAGATGTACTATTAAGTTAATTAGCTTAGTTTAAAAAAAAATAGTTCACAAACTTGAGGCGAGTAATTTATAGATGTTTAGAACCATAAAAAATGTTGATTTCTTTTTGTTTTACTGCTGGTGAGTATTATCTGGGGCAGAACTAGGCAGCTCATAATGTTTGTGGGCTTGTGTATATTTAAAAATTTGTCTGTGAAGCAGGGTGACTGCCTGTTCTCAGTGTTGATGGAGGATCAGAGAAGAATCTGTCAGTCGGGGACCACCCCCTTTCTAAATTCAAAACTTTATCTTTGTTTCTTAGTTTTTAAAATTTCTTAGTTACTTTTTGAAGCAGTGATGCTTTCTGTTTGGGACTTTTAGTCTTTAATTTCTAAGGCAATGTACTTTCATTAGTCTCTTTTATGGCCTCCCTTTCTCTTCCCTTCCTGCACCCCACGAACCTCATTACTTGTTATTATATGACCTTGAGGAAGCTGTTTAGTTCTGTGCATCTCATCTATAAAATAAGTTAAAAATATTCCTTTAAAGTTAATTTCCAAAATTATTCTCCATTTTTATTCACTCCCCTGGAGAATTTCTGTTTAATTTTCTTTATTATCTATATATGAAAAAGTCCTAAATCGATATTCCCAGCCTCAGTTTCTCTCACTCCCAATTATCTGTATGCTTTTATGATATATATATGTCTCACTAGAATTCAAGGCTTAAGTATTGAACTCTGCTTGTTGAAATGAAATTTCCTCTTTAAGAAAATTAATAGCATGTCTTAAGAGTCATGAAATATATTCATGTATATATATAACCCAGGAATTCTAGGAATCCACAATAAGAAATAGTTCAAGATATATTTTTGGAAAGTATGTTCATTGTTTCTCCTTCACCAAATTGAAAGGAATCTGAATAAACAATAAAAGGGATTAAGTGAGTTATGATACATCAACCTGATAAATACTAAAAATCTATTAGAAAGGCTTACTTCCTTTTAGCCACAATGAAATGTGAGTAATATTGTATATAATGTAATATAATATAACACATGTGAACTGAACCCCTTACAAAGTTCTGGCAGGAAATATATGAAAATGATAATAACTGTGTGTTCAGATGGCAGATCACTTGTGAATCTTTATTTTGTTTTCTCTTTTTCCAAGCTTGCAATTATGTTTTTTACCCCTCTTGTTGTTGGAAAAAAAAAATCAATGTTGAAAACTGATCTTATTTCTTTTCTTCCTAAAGTCTTTTCCCAATGGCTACCAGTGTGTCTTCTCAAGTCCTCTAGGTGCTCAGCTCTGGAGTTTTGAATTTTGTAATTCTTTCCTTTTACCTCTCATATCTCAAATTATACCCAAGGGCCATAGAATCTTCTTCAAAAACAGATTTTGTTCATTACCACCTTCTGCCCAAATCCAAACTCTCAGCCATTGTAGCCAGCATGTATTTAATAGCCCCTCGTGGGATCTCAAAGAGCTGGACATGACTAAATTTGTGTGTGTGTATGCGCATGTGCGTGCACAAACGCACACACACACACATACACACACTACCTTATGTAGTTCCTCTCCTCACAAACCTACTTTTTGCTCCCTAATATTTGCAATATCAAAATTGGACTCCAGTGCTGATCTTATTACCTTTTCCCATATAATCTCTGTTTAACTTCTTAACTTTGGTTTTCCAAATATCCCTATCTCAAATTCTCTACTTTGCCCAGAATGCTTTCTGAGTTCCATTTTCATGTTTTGTATCCATCAATCTTTTTACTTCTTGCTTCAAAATTCACTCTCAAGTGTGTATTATATATCCTCTCCACATTTGGGAATTCCACGTATCCTCAGTCCTTACTAACATGGACTTTTTAAGTATCCAAGTGTGATAAAATATTTGAAATGTGGTATACAAATATTAGATATTATATTATATTGTTGCAGTATGGCATAATCCTTAAAGTATTATGGTTAATGGCTAATGTTTTTTTATCTAATTTAAAAAATTGAAAAATTGGACCTAGAAATAACTGACAGGTTACTATAATATCAGTCACAGAAAAATACTAGGAAGGTTGATGATAGCCTTGCTTTTGTCGTCACTGAGGACAAGACATGGCAGTCAGTAGAAGTAATAAGAACAAAGCATTCTAGAATTACTTTGATAATTTGAGTTCATTAGCCCCAATCAGAGGAATGTTTTCAGCACAGTATTTGACAAAATCTCTTTGACAGCCTTATGGACAAGACTAAGAAATGTGAGCTAGAGGATAATTACTTGAGTAAATTCATAGCCAGTTGAAAAGCTACTCCAAGAATCTTGATTAAGATAGAGATCAACTTGGAAAGATCAACTAAGCTATTTGACTCTGATCTCTTCAGCATTTTTTATCAATGATTTAATGAATAATTGAAAGTATTCACAGCAAATTTGCCCAATTAAAATAGCTAGATGATATTGTTTATACAAGGAATGTCAGGAAAAAAAAAAAAAAGAGAAAAAGAAAGTCCTCCAAAGTCTAAAATTTCAGACTAATGTTAGGAAGATGAAATAAAGTACAGATAAGTATGAAGCCTTCAATTCAGGTTTAAGAAATTGGCTAAACAATTGCCAGATGGGTGAGACTTTACTTGACAAAAGTTCATGTGAAAACAAATTCCCGGAGGTTTCAGTTGACATTATCCCCAACGTGAGCCAAAGTAATTTGGAGGGAAAACAAACAAACAAACAAGCCATTTTGAGGTAGGAAAGTAATACAGCATCCAGAGCAATGGAAGAACATATTTTAATTTTACCCTGAATTTACTGCACCTGAAAAAATAGTTTAATTTGGGGTGCCTTATTTTAAAGGAGGAAGCAGACAATTCAGAGGTAATAGAAACAGCAGAAAGAGAAATGCAAGGAAATTAGGGTACATGAAGAAGAGGTAAATGGGGTGTTTAGCTTACAAGAGATCACACAAGAAATGCCATGACAACTCTGCTCAGATACATAAATGATTCTCAGGACTTCCCTGGTAATCCAGTGGCTAAGTCTGTGTGCTCCCAATGCAGGGGGCTCAGGTTCAATCCTTGGTCAGGGAACTGGGTCCCACATGCTACGTCTAAGAGTTCATGTGCCACAACTAAAGATCCCGCGTTCTGCAAGGAAGATTGAAGATCTGACGTGCAACAACTAAAATCTGTCATAGCCAAATCAACAGATTAAAATAAAACCCAAAAACTGACTCTCAGGTGAAATAGAAAGTAAGGTCTCACAGAGGGACCAACGTTTGAAAACAAAACTTTAATGTACTACTGGGACCTGAGAAGCTGGGATGCTGAATGGAGTGATGTCACCATGAAATGGATACCTTGCTGCCAAAGAATGGGTCAAATTAATTTTTTGTTTAATAGCTTCTCGGTGCCTGGCATAAGCATCTAGAGCATTCTACAGAAGTCAACACATGATGGTTAAATAATGAAAGTTGGAGACAGGGAGGGCTGTTCTGTGTCTTTGATATGAAAATAAATAGCCTGTGGAGGTGAAATCAAAACCTTTCAATCTTTCAACTATATTCACCAATGTCATAGCATTTTAGAATCATATTTAAGGTATCAAAGACTGGCAAAGCGTGTGTGACTTTTCAATTCAGGAAAAGATTTAGTTTTATTAATACACTGCTTTTCTTTAAAATTGTTCACAATATCAACTATGTGAAATGCAAAACCTCGTCAATTTACCTTTCTGGTTTATTTAGATGAAACTTACCATATTATTGATTGGTATTTGCTATTTCTTAAACATAAATGCCTTTTAATACTGTTCATACTTTTCATGGGGTTCTAGGTGAAGAGGAACTAAAAAGCCTCTTGATGAAAGTGAAAGTGGAGAGTGAAAAAGTTGGCTTAAAGCTCAACATTCAGAAAACGAAGATCATGGCATCCGGTCCCATCACTTCATGGCAAATAGATGGGAAATAGTGGAAACAGAGTCAGACTTTATTTTTCTGGGCTCCAAAATCACTGCAGATGGTGACTGCAGCCATGGAATTAAAAGACACTTACTCCTTGGAAGGAAAGTTATGACCAACCTAGATAGCATATTGAAAAGCAGAGACATTACTTTGCCAACAAAGTCTGTCTAGTCAAAGCTATGGTTTTTCCTGTGGTCATGTATGGATGTGAGAGTTGGACTGTGAAGAAGGCTGAGCGCTGAAGAATTGATGCTTTTGAACTGTGGTGTTGGAGAAGACTCTTGAGAGTCCCTTGGACTGCAAGGAGATCCAACCAGTCCATTGTGAAGGAGATCAGCCCTGGGATTTCTTTGGAAGAAACGATGCTAAAGCTGAAAGTCCAGTACTTTGGCCACCTCATGAGAAGAGTTGACTCATTGGAAAAGTGCCGGGAGCCAGCACAGGAGTTCCCACCCATGACAAAGGTCATGCAGAGAGGACCTGACATGTAAAGGTGAATCAGGACTCAAGAGGCCCCCTGGACCTGCCCAAGCATCTACCCCAAAACCAAAATCTGTCTGTTTTACTATTTCATGACTTTCACCAACTCTTCTGACATTAATGGGGGGCTATCCCCGAACACCTTTCTCTGAAGATAATCAGTTTAGAGCTCTAGTTAATAAGCCTCCTGGGCATAATAGGAGTGTTTCAATTCAAACCCCTCTGATGACTTTCTAGCTTGCCTGACAGGTTTGTTCAGATTCCTGCAGCTATGCATGTGATTGTTCACAGCCTCCCAACCACGAGAGGCATGGGAAGCTTAAGATATTCTAACAATGCAGAGCTTCTCAGAGAGTTAAAATTGTTAGACTAGAACTAGTAGAGAATTTCTTTGTTGAGCTAATGCTTGCTGCCAAGTTTCCATATCCCTTACCTACTGTGTCCCTGGGAGTGTATTGATTAATATAGTTGGTATATAGAAATGTAAGTAGTAGCTTTAATGTTTGTAACCTTGGACCCTTGAGTTAATTCTTGTTTTGCTATAGCCCACCACACTTTTGCCCTATAGGAATGCAACTTTATCTAATGCTTTTGGAGGGTGGTGCCTGACTTTAGAATAATCACCTTTAGAGAAAAATAAGTTTTCTGAAGAAAGGGTCATAAAATGTTAACAGGCCTCCTGGCCAGAAGATGATGTAAATCACCTAAAGCTTTTGCATATGATAAGTTTTCAGAAAGAAAGCCTGGCTTCAATAAGGATCAAGGACTGCTGACCTTGCATGACTCTACCCCGCGCCCCATTATCCTCTATGCACAACTTAAGGTATAAAAACTACTTTGGAAAATAAAGTGTGGGCCTTGCTCACTGAAGCTTGGTCTCCCCATGTCATTCTTTCTCTTTCCTTTTCCTTTTCAGGCTGATTCCCTGGAGCGCAGAGGCCCTCTGTGTTCACTTTCCTGTCTGGGCTTCTAAGACCCACTCAAGAAGTTACCTAAGGTGGGGAACCTTCAGCTATTTGAGAGGGCGCCTGAAGCCTACGTGAACAGAGCAAGTCTTGTGCTGGGGCTTTATTGGCTTTCTGGGTAAACCAAGGAATATCAGCCTCTTTTCTCTCCTCTATTTTCTTAACTGCAAAATTCTTTCCTTATCTCTTTCTCTATTTCTCTCAGTCACCGACACTGTCCTCCTGAGGGAATTCCTGGCTCCAACCAGGGCTGGACCCCGGTAGAAAAAACTCTGATGCTGGGAGGGATTGGGGGCAGGAGGAGAAGGGGACGACAGAGGATGAGATGGCTGGATGGCATCACTGACTTGATGGACGTGAGTCTGAGTGAACTCTGGGAGTTTGTGTTGGACAGGGAGGCCTGGCGTGCTGCAATTCATGGAGTCGCAGAGAGTCAGACACGACTGAGTGACTGAACTGAACTGAACTTGCATGAAATGTTACTTTGGTATCTCTAATTTTCTTGAAGAGATCTCTAGTCTTTCCCATTCTAGTGTTTTCCTCTATTTCTTTGCATTGATCACTGAGGAAGGCTTTCTTATCTCTCCTGGCTATTTTTTGGAACTCTGCATTCAAATGGGTATATCTTTCCTTTTCTCCTTTGCTTTTGCATTGGGACCCTTGTCAGAAGAGTGATGTCTGTGCTTTTTTTTTTTTAATATGCTGTCTAGGTTTGTCATAACTTTCTTCCCAGGATCAAGTGCTTTTTAATTTCATGGCTGCAATCACCATCCCTAGAGATTTTGGAGCTGAAGAAAATAAAATCTGTCACTGTTTCCACTCTTTCCCCTTCTACCTGCCATGAAGTTATGGAACTGGATGCCATGATCTTAGTTTTTTGAATGTTGAATTTTAAGCCAGCTTTTTCTCTCTCTTTCACTCTCATCAAGTGACTCTTTAGTTCCTCTTTACTTTCTGCCATCAGAGTGGTATCATCTACATATCTGAGGTTATTCATATTTCTCTTGAGCAATCTTGATTCCAGCTTGTGGTTCATCCAGCTGGCATTTTGCATGAAGTACTCTGCATAGAAGTTAAGTAAGCAGGGTGACATATACAGCCTTGTCATACTCATTTCCCAATTTTGAATCATTCTATTATTTTATGCCCAGTTCTAACTGTTGCTTCTGATCTGCCTACAGGTTTCTCAGGAGACAGATGTGGTGATCTGGTATTCCCATCTCTTTAAGAATTTCCCACAATTTGTTGTGATCCATACAGTCAAAGTCTTTAGCGTAGTCAATGAAGCAGAAGTAAATGTTTTCTGGAATTACCTTGCTTTCTCTATGATCAACAGATGGCAATTTGTTGGCAATTTTATCTCTGGTTCCTGCCTTTTCTAAATCTAGCTTGTACATTTGCAAGTTCTCAGTTCATGTACTGTTGAAGCCTAACTTAAAAGATTTGAGCATAACCTTGTGAAATGAGTACAATTGTACGGTAGTTTCAACATTCTCTGGTACTGCCCTTCTTTGGGACTGGAATGAAAACTGACCTTTTCCAGTTGATGTTGGCGAAACTTAAAAATATCCAACTAAAATGTTAGCATAATGCTAATTTTTCAGATTTTGAAATAGACACAGAAAAGGACAGAGCCCACGCCTGCACTGCTGGTTGCTGGAGGGTGAGATTTGGAACAAGGGTCTGCCCAATTCACAGTCAACTGCTGTTTTATAACATACCACAGGGAACTGAAAAACAAAGTGAATTATCAAGATATGGTATTGAACACCTGATTTATACAATGTGCTGCATTAAGCCCTGGCAGGACTGGATATACAAAGAAAAGTTAGCCCTTTTCTTAAAGAAACAGTTTCTTAGCTGGGAGACAAGCCTGAATGTATAACAGTACAAACAAGGCAGAATCCATTAAGCAGTTCTATGAAAGTGCAAAGCAGAGAGGTGCCTCTATGTAGCTTCCTAGTGATCTGTCATGAGAAGGAATGCTAGAACATGTGCAGGAATGCCGGATAACATAGTCTTCATACTTTTTATCACATAAGACAACTTGTGTAAGAATGAAGCAGGAGACATTTCAGCTCACAGAACTTGTGAGTATGTACAGGGGGGCCCGTGCTTGACTGCAAATTAACAAGAGTTCACGTGACAACCAGCCTGGTGAGGTAGGGGAGGGTCAGCTTGTGACAATTAAGGAGGCAGGACCAGCTAGGCTAAGAGATATATCTGAGTAGAGACAATATTTTCCTGAGAAACCCTGTTTTTACTTCAATATACAAATGGATGGTGAGGACTGGCAGTATATACCATATGACATGGCCAAAATTATTTCAACTCTTTATTTAAACATGAATTTAAAAACTCATTAAAATGTCTTTTTGCTAGAGCTACCATATAATGCAGAAATCCTGCTTCTGGATATACATCCAAAAAAAAAAAAAAAGAAATCAGAATCTTGAAGAGATACCTGTATTCCCATGTTTATTGCAACATTATTCATAATAACCAAAATATGGAAACAACCTAAGTGTCCACCAATAGATGAATGGATTAAAAAAATGTGACACAATAGGTATAATATGTATTTATATTATATATACGTATGCACAGGCTACCCAGGTGGGTCAGCAGGTAAAGAATCCGCCTGCTAATACAGAACCCACAGGAGATGCGGGTTTGATTCCCGGGTTGGAAGACGCCCTGGAGGAAGGAAATGGCCACCCATTCCAGTATTCTTGCCTGGGAAAATTCCATGGATGGAGGAAGCTCGCAGGCTACAGCACATGGGGTCGCAAAGAGTCAGACATGACTGAGCAGCTGAACGTGCATGCAATATATGCACATACATACATGCAAACAATGGGATATTATTCAGCCATGAGAAAGGTTAGCCTGCTGTTTGTGACAACATGGGTGGATCTTGAGGGCATTACATGAAGTGAAATAAACCAGACAGAGAAAGACAAAATACTCTGTGACATCACTTATATATAGAATCTGAATAAGTCGTGTATCAAAGGCAGGTGATTTTATGTGCAATTTATGTTGAAGAATGTGGAAGATCAGCTCTTCTAATACCATCTTTTTATTGTAACAAGCTGCCTCTGTCTCCCACTGTTGGCTCGGAGGAGCCTGGAATTTATCCAAGGCCTCAAAGTTACTGATCTCTCAGTGAAAATGCTCTTCTACTGGTAGAAGAAGATTCTACCGAGAAGAATCTACTGGTAGATTCTCTTCTACTAAAGAGGGCCATAGGAAGCCATCAACTAGGCTGTAATGTCTTTCCAGGCATTGGTTGCTCTGCTATTACCTGAGCTGACCAAGTGCCACCTGTGTTCCTGCTTGCTGCCAGGACAGTCCTGGGCACATGGGGCAGGTGAGGAGCAGAATCCACAGAACAACACGAATAACCTGTGTTTATCATCCACTTAGTAAGCAGTTACTGAGCACAGGCTGTGTATAGAGCATTCCCCTGTATGTTTACAGTAAGATATCCACCAATTCTCATAAGGATCCGGTGAGGTGAGGATTATCACCCTATTACTTTGATGATGCCCTCTTCCCATGAGACAATTTGGATACAAAGAAGTTAAATGATTCTTCTGGGGTCATATAACCAGTCTTCTGACTCCAGGTTCAGTGCCTTCCATCACCCCATATCTGCTTACTCTGCCTGGCTATTCAGGAATCCCCTTTTCTTCTATGACTTTGTTACATCAGTGTGGCCCATAAACCCCATCTTAGCATTGTAACAGATCAGACTCTTTGTGACCTTCCCTGGACAGATCCCTCCCCCAAATTTTCTGCTTAGATCGTCTCTGAAGTATTTACATAATAGTTTCTCACGCACATTTCCTGAGTTGTTTTACAGATGCTAAAACCACCACCAAATGGGAGAAATGAACTACTTGATAACCCTGAGCACATGGCCCCCAGACTGACTGGTGCCTAGGGATAATGTGAATCCCTGTTACACTGCCCCATTACCTCACCATCAACCAATCAGAGAATTATTCATGAGCTGATCGCATATTCTGGGATGCCCCTCTCTCACCTTGCTTTTAAAAATGCTTTGGTGAAACACTTCAGGGAGTTTGGATTTGGGTTAGCATAAGTTACCTGTCCTCCTTGCTCGGCCCTGCAATAAACCATTTTCTGCTCCAGGCTCCAACGTTTCAGCTTGTTTGGTTTTACTGTGTGTCAGGCATATGAATCTGTGTTTGGTAAAAGCAACACCTAGGAGCTTGATAGAAAGCCTGAGTCTTGGGTCTCTTCCAGACCTGCTGACTCAGACCTTGCCTTTTATTTGCTTATTTATTTATTTATTTTTGTTGTTGCTGTTGCTGGTTTTAATTTTAATTTTTATTTTTAATTAGAAGATAATTGATTTACAATGTTTGTCAGTTTCTGCCATATAACAACATGAATCAGCTATGGGTTTACATATGTCCCCTCCTCCTTGAACCTCCTTCCTACCCCCTACATTATCCCATCCCTCTAGGTTGTCACAGAGCACCACGTTGAGCTCCCTGTGTCACACCGAAAATTCCCAGTGGCTATCCATTTTACATATGGTAATGTATATGTTTCAATGCTACTCTTTGAATGTGTAGCTTTTTTTCTTCCCCCACTGTCTCCACAAAACTGTTCTCTATTGTTGCATCTCTACTGCTGCCCTGCAAACAGGTTCATCAGCACCATTTTTCTAGATTCCATATATATGACTTAACATATGATATTTGTCTTTCTCTTTCTGACTGACTTCACTCTGTATAATAGACTCTAGGTTCATCCACCTCACTATAACTAATTCAAATTCATTCCTTTTTATGGTTGAATAATTCTCCGTTGTATAAATGTATCACAATTTCTTTATCCATTCAAATGTCGATAGATATCTAAGCTACTTCCATGTGCTGGGTATTGTAAATATTGCTGCAATGAACATTGCAGTACATGTGCTTTTTCAATTATGGTTTTTTCAGGGTATATGCCCAGTAGTGGGATTGCTGCAGATCTTGTATTTTAACAAGACCCCACACAGTCTGTTTGCACACTGAGATCTCAGCAGAACTGCTGCATGAATCATAAAATCAGCTGGGAGCAGCTCCTCCTATAGAACCCTTTGACTCCAGTCTCTGCAGGATTAAATTCTGCAGAGGAAAACTAATTTTGACTCTATTAGTCTTACTTCTTTAGTGCCAGAGTAACTTATTAGGAGGCGATTTCACCTGAAAGGTAGTTTCCTACCACAGACATGAAAAAAAATTTTTTTCCCACACAGATCTTACATTTAATGATTCTGTTTTGCAAATATTTATTGTTGTCTGTTATTTGCCAGGCACTGAGTGAGGTGCAGGGCTTAGTGATTTCCCATGGGACACAGCTGTCCACGCTACTTCTGGCTTACTATGATTCAGGCATTTCCTGGTTTTAAAATTGCATGTTTATAGTAAAATTGCATCTGCACTTCTCTTAATGCTTTCTTGTTGAGTCATTCATTAGGTCAAACGACATATTTTTTCAGACAACAAATATCTTTCACTGATGAAGTCCATTGTATTTGAGTATATGATGAAGTCCATTATATTTATACATATTTGTGTTTCCATAAATATTATATCCTGAAGCAATCCTTAATGGAAACATATTTTTTAAAGGAAAACTTGTAAAACATCATGGTCATTTTGCTACTCTTTTGTGGTTAGCAGAACTCCCTCTCTGAGGTTTCATAATTCAATAGAGTTAACTTCGAAATCCTCCCAGGAAACCAATGCTGAAAATTAAGTTTCGCAGGACACGTTATTGTCCCCATAATTTAACCTGGATGCTATTCAAAATGTGAAGAGAAATTTTTTTTTCAAAATTTCTCATTTTGATTTCAAACAGAGCTTCTTAAGACAATAGCAAGTCTTGTAGTGACTGGAATTTAAGAGAGGTGGAGAATTTAAATACTTAGGGCCTTCTATCAACATCAAAATTATAGGCTGAGAACTCTGCCCCTTTATGGGAAACTAGTTCTAAAAGTAGTTCTGAAAATCCCTTGAGGTGATGACATACTCCTGGGAAAAATACCTCGCTGAGTAATTTACTTTTATATGGGAGTATTAAAAGATGAAAAGACTTTAGGCAAAGGACTTCTTATCTCCACACTTGAGGATAATTCTATTTTGCTTGAGAGTCTTTGGGGAATAATTAGTTCTCAAGGATTCAGACTTACTATACCCTGAAGAATGTTCTGAAATGTTTTCAGTTCAATTCAGTTCAGTCATGTCTGACTCTTTGCAACCCCATGGACTGCAGCACGCTAGGCTTCCCTGTCCATCACCAACTCCTGGATCTTGCTCAAACTCATTTCCATTGAGTCCGTGATGCCATCCAACCATCTTATTCTCTGTTGTTCCCTTCTCCTGCCTTCAATCTTTCCCAGAATCAGGGTCTTTTCCAATGAGTCAGTTCTTCCCATCAGGTGGCCAGAATATTGGACTTTCAGCTTCAGCATTGGTCCTTCCAATGAATATTCAGGACTGATTTTCTTTAGAATGGACTGGTTTGATCTTGCAGTCCAAGGGACTCTCAAGAGTCTTCTCCAACACCATAGTTCAAAAGCATCAATTATTCAGTGTTCAGCTTTCTTTATATTCCAAGCCTAACATCCATACCTGAGTACTGGAAAAACCATAGCTTTGACTAGATTGACCTTTTGGGGCAAAGTAATGTCTCTGCTTCTTAATATGCTATCTAGGTTGGTAATAGCTTTTCTCCCAAGGAGCAAGCGTCTTTTAATTTCATGGGCTGCAGTCACTATCTGCAGTGATTTTGAAGCCCAAGAAAATAAAGTCTCTCACTGTTTCCATTGTTTCCCCATCTACTTGCCATAAAGTGATGGGACTGGCTGCCATGATCTTTTTTCAATGTTGAGTTTTAAGCCAGCTTTTTCACTCTCCTCTTTCATTTTCATCAAGAGGCTCTTCAGTTCCTCTTCACTTTCTGCCATAAGGGTGGTGTCATCTGCATATCTGAGGTTATTGATATTTCTCCCAGCAATCTTGATTCCAGCTTCTGCTTCATCCATCCCAGCATCTCGCATGATGTGCTCTGCGTATAAGTTAAATAAGCAGGGTGACAATATACAGCCTTGATGTACTCCTTTCCCAATTTGGAACCAGTCTGTTGTTCCATGTCCAGTTCTAACTGTTGTTTCTTGACCTGCATACAGATTTCTCAGGAGGTAGGAAAGGTGGTCTGGCATTCCTATCTCTTGAACAGTTTTCCACAGTTTGTTGTGATCCACACAAAGTCTTTGGCACAGTCAATAAAGCAGAATTAGATGTTTTTCTGGAACTCTCTTGCTTTTTCTATGATCCAACAGATGTTGGCAATTTGATCTCTAGTTCCTGTGCCTTTTCTAAATCCAGCTTGAACATCTGGAAATTCACAGTTAACATACTGTTGAAGCCTGACTTGGAGAATTTTGAGCATTACTTTGCTAGCATGTGAGATGAATGCAATTGTGTGGTAGTTTGAACATTCTTTGGCATTGCCTTTCTTGGGGATTGGAATGAAAATTGACCTTTTGCAGTCCTGTGGCCACTGCTGAGTTTTCCAAATTTGCTGGCATATTGAGCACAGCACTTTCACAGCATCATCTGTCAGGATTTGAAATAGCTCAACTAGGATTCCATCACCTTCCACTAGCTTTGTTCATAGTGATGCTTCCTAAGGCGTGCTTAACTTTCTATTTCAGGATGTCTGGCTCTACGTGAGTTATCATACCATTTTCGTGATCTGGGTCATGAAGATCTTTTTTGTATATTTTCTGTGTATTATTGCCACCTCTTCTTAATATGTTCTGCTTCTGTTAGGTCCATGCCACTTCTGTCCTTTCTTGTGCCCATCTTTGCATGAAATGTTCACTTGGTATCTCTAATTTTCTTGAAGAGATCTCTAGTCTTTCCCATTGTTTTATTTTCCCTTATTTCTTTGCATTGATCACTGAGGATGGTTTTCTTATCTCTCCTTGCTATTCTTTGGAACTCTGCATTCAAATGGGTATATCTTTCCTTTTCTCCTTTGCCTTTCACTTCTCTTCTTTTCTCAGCAATTTGTAAGGCCTCCTCAGACAACCATTTTGCCTTTTTGCATTTCTTTTTTTGGGGGATGCTCTTGATCCCTGCCTCCTGTACAATGTCATGGACCTCTGTCCATAGTTCTTCAGGCACTCTGCCTATGAAATCTAGTTCCTTGAATCTATTTCTCGCTTGCACTGTATAATTGTAAAGGGTTTGATTTAAGTCATACATGAATGGTCTAGTGGTTTTCCCTACTTTCTTCAATTTAAGTCTGAATTTGGCAATAAGGAGTTCATGATCTGAGCCACAATCAGCTCCCGGTCTTGTTTTTGCTGACTGTATAGAGCTTCTCCATCTTTGGCTGCAAAGAATATAATCAATCTGATTTTGGTATTAACCATCATGGTGATGTCCATGTGTAGAGTCTTCTCTTGTGTTACTTGGAAGAGGGTATTTTCTATGACCAGTGGGTTCTCTTGGCAGAAAAAGAGACTGACAAGATAGTGGAGTAGAAGGATGTGCACTCATAATGTCCTGTGAGAACTCCAAAATTACAACTTGCTGCTGAACAAGCATCAACAGCAAATTGTTGAATCCCACCAAAAAAAGACACCCCATGCCAAGGGCAAAGGAGAAGCCCCAGCAAGATGTTAGGAGGGGCAAAATTGCATTTAGAATCACGCCCCACACCCACCAGAGATGCTCAGAGGGCTGAAACAATACCTTGTGTGCACCAGGACCCAGAGACCACACAGAGACTGAGCCAGACTGTGTTTGAGTCTTCTATGGAGGTACCAGTCAGCAGTGGCCTGCCACAGGGACAGGGGCTCGGGGTGCAGCAGGCCTGTGACATAAGCCCTCTTGGGGGAGGTCATCATTAACCCCACATAGAGCCGCTGAGCAGATGACCCACAAACTGCAGAAAAAGTATACCAAGGAAATTATTGCACTGTTTTAAGAAAGTTGTAGGACCCACAACACATTTCCCAACCTGGGGATCTGGCAAAGGGACTGAGAACCCACAGGGAATTTGACTTTGGAGGCCAGTAGGATTTGATTACAGAACTTGCACAGGACTGGGGAAACAAACTCTTGGAGGGCACAAACAAAGCCTTCTATGCACCAGGACCCAGGAGAAAGGAGCAGTGACCCCATGAGAGACTGACCCAGACTTGCCTGTGAGTATCCAAGTCTCCAGTGGAGGTGTGGGTTGGTGGTAGCCTGCTGCAGAGTCAGGGGCACTGCGTGGGGCAGTGCATGCATGGGACCTTTTGAACGAGGTTGCCCTTATCTTCATTACCTCCACCATAGTTTGGTCTCAGGTCAAACAACAGGGAGGGAAAGCAGCTCCACCCATCAACAGAAAACTGGATTAAAGATTTACTGAGCATGGCCCCACCCATCAGAACAAGACCCAGTTTCCCCCTCAGTCAGTCTCTCCCATCAGGAAGCTTCCTTAAGCCTCTTATCCTTCTCCATCAGAGGGCAGACAGAATGAAAACCACTATCAGAGAAAACTAATCAAACTGATCACATGGATCATCTGACACAAACGTGGTCCACTGGAGAAGGGAATGGCAAACCACTTCAGTATTCTTGCCTTCAGAACCCTATGAACAGTATGAAAAGGCAAAAAGATATGATACTGAAAGATGAACTCCCCAGGCCAGTAGGTGCCCAATATGCTACTGGAGAAGAGTGGAGAAATAAGTCCAGAAAGAATGAAGAGATGGAGCCAAAGCACAAACAATGCCCAGCTGTGGATGTGACTGGTGATGGAAGTAAAGAACAATATTGCCTAGGCACCTGGAACGTTAGGTCCATGAATCAAGGTAAATTAAAAGTGGTGAAACAGGAGATAGCAAGAGTGAACATCATTTTAGGAATCAGTGAACTAAAATAGACTGGAATGGTCAAATTTAATTCAGATGCCCACAGTCTACTACTGTGGGCAAGAATCCCTTACAAGAAATGGAGTAGTCTTCATAGTCAACAAAAGAGTCCAAAATGCAGTACTTGGGTGCAATCTCAAAAACGGCAGAATGATCTCTGTTCGTTTCCAAGGCAAATCTTTCAATATCACAGTAAACCAAATCTATGCCCCAACCAGTAATGCTGAAGAAGCTCAAATCAAACGGTTCTATGAAGACCTACAAGACCTTCTAGAACACCCTTAAACAGATGTCCTTTTCATTATAGGGGACTGAAATGCAGAAGTAGGAAGTCAAGAGATACCTGGAGTAACAGGCAAATTTTGCTTTGGAGTACAAATTGAGGCAGGCTAACAGTATTTTACCATGAGAATGCACTGGTCATAGCATATTGTTACCCTGATAATTTAGCTTGCATTCAGAGTACATCATGCGAAACGCCGGGCTGGATGAAGCAGAAGCTGGAATCAAGATTGCCTGAGATACATCAATAACCTTAGATATGTTCATGACAGCAGCCTTATGGCAGAAAGCTAAGAAGAACTGTAGAGTGTCTTGATGAAACTGAAAGAGAAGAGTGAAAAAGCTGGCTTAAAACTCAGCATTCAAAAAATGAAGTTCACGGCATCCAGTCCCATCACTTCATAGCAAATAGATGGGGAAACAGTGGAAACAGTGACAGACTATTTTCTTGGGCTCCAAAATCACTGCAAATGGTGGCTGCTTCCATGAAATTAAGAAATCCTTCCTCCTTGGAAGAAAAGCTATGTCCAACCTAGACAGCATAATAAAAAGCAGAGACATTACTTTGCCAACAAAGGTCTGTCTAGTCAAACCTATGGTTTTTCCAGTCGTCATGTATGGTTGTGAGAGTCAGACAGTAAGGAAAGCTGAGTACCAAAGAATTGATGCTTTTGAACTGTGGTGTTGGAGAAGACTCTTGCGAGTCCCTGGGATCACAAGGAGATCAAACTTGTCAATCTTAAAGAAAATCAGTCCTGAATATTCATTGGAAGGACTGATGCTGAAGCTAAAGCTCCACTATTTTGGTCACCTGAGGTGAAGAACTGACTCATTGGAAAAGACCCTGTTCTGGGAAAGATTGAAGGTAGGAAAAGGGGATGGCACAGGATGAGGTGGTTGGATGGCATCACTGACTCTATGGACATGAGTTTGATCAAGCTCCAGGAATTGGTAATGGACAGGAAGCCTTGCATGCTGCAGTTCACGGGTTGCAAAGAGCTGGACAGGACTGAGCAACTGAACTGAACTAAACTCATTAAGCCTCACCAAGAATCTTTAGGTACCTCTCAAGGGCTATGACAATATTCTGAGCCATATCCTGTGTGCTGTCTTATAGATAATGAAACCCGAGGTAGAGTAGTTAACTATATGATGGCCAGACTGTAGTCATGACATAAGCTGCCACTATTTCTAGAAGTGGACTCAAAGAAATGGTAACAAACTGACTCTGAAGTTGGAACTGAAGATGAATCATACCTCAAACAGTCAAGGTGATGCTGGTCAGACTGATGATGAATTTCAAGACGACTGTCAGAGCTGACTGATCTGTCTCTGCATGTAGCCCCTCTCTCTGTGTATAAAAAGTCTTGCCCCCTGACTTTCAGGGGGTGGGGGGTCAGCTTTTGGATAGGTGTTCATCCTCCCCTCACTCTGGTTGTTGGCATCCAAAAGAAAGCAAACATTCTTCTTCATCAGCCTGGCCTCTTCATTGACTTTTGAGTGGTGAGCAACCAGATCCCACTTTCTGTAACAAGAGCAACATTTACTAGAACTTAGATCCCATTCATAGGATACAGATAAAGATTTTCATAGTTTATTTTGGCAATTAAAGACTTTCTTGTTTGTCAATTCTGGAAAAATTTTTAGCTTTCTATGTCTGAGGTTTCATGACTTTTTCATTTAAACTGAAACTTGATACTTTGAAAAGTATTGATATTTGGGGAGAATTTAAGAAACACCAGTTACAGAAGTTAGTGGACTTAGCAAACCACTTGGTGGCAGCAAACTCCTTGTTAATCACAATGTGAACCTGAACTGCTCTACGGGCTTCTTAACTCCTATTCCTTTGTGGGAGTCCTTTTTTTCTCTATAATTATTTTTGATCCCCAAACAATGTCTCTGTCAAATGAAAAAGGTGTGGTTTCTTCTTGTTTTTTTTTTTTTTCCTCCTAACAGACTGAATTTTATGTAAAGATTATACATTGTGAAGAATTTTTACAATTTAATTCTCAAAACTCAATCCTTTTAGAAGAAGTCACAACGTATTATCTTTACATATAATTCAGTCTGTTAGGGGAAAAAAATAACAACAAGAAGAAACCACACCTTTTTCATTTGACAGAGACATTGTTTGAGGATCAAAAATAATTATAAATTATACTTATCATTGCAGCAATAGTGAGAGGCAGCTTGGGTAGTCCATTCTGCACAGTGTGGTTAGAAAAACTTTGGTTGCCTTGGGGCATTTCACTCTCACTTGCTGAAGATGGAGGAATAGAATGATTGATCTTCCTCCACTTACAATGGGTTTTACATCTTGATAAACTCACTGTAAGCTGGAAATATCCTAAACTGAAGTGTAAATACACATAACCTACTGAATATTGTAGCTTAGCCTCGCCTACCTTAAACACAGAGCACTTTTTTTAGCCTATAGTTGGACAAAATTATCTAACACAAAGTCGGTTTTATCATAAAATGTTGACTGTCTCACATAACTTATTGAGTACTGTATGAAAGTGAAAAACAGAATGATTGCATGGGTGCAGAGGGGTTGTAAGTATATGACAGTTTACCCTCACGATCCTGTGGCCTGCTGGGAGCTGGCTGCCACTGCCCAGCACCATGAGAGAGTATCATACTATACATTGCTAGCCTGGGAAAAGATCAAATTTTAAAGTACAGTTTTTACTGAAGGTGTTTTACTTTTGCACGATCACAAAGTTGAAAAATGTTAAGTTGTGCCATCGTAAGTCAGGGACTCTGTATCTAAAAGTTCTGACTCTAGATAAGAAGGGCAGAATCAGAACTGACTCACATAAGAGACCTCACACAGGGTCAGACACACATAGGGACTTGGTAATGTTAGTCCCAAGCCTCTCCTTATTTGTTCCTTTGAAGTATCTAGTATTCACTAGCTCTTTGAGGCATTTGCTTCTGAACCCCAGCTGGCAGTTGCTTGCTACCTTATGATCTTGTTACTGCACATGGGGAGCCAGTTCTCTGTTAAGAGTGACCTGACATGGTCGAGGTGGGACATTAGTTCCAAGCCTAAAGTATTTCAAATACATGAAAATATTTATGCTAAACTATCTAAGACAGGAAAGAAAGCATTAAAAATTTTCATCAGCAGAAATCACATCAAATTATACTTAATTGTCAAAGGCCAAAATTGAGAATAAGGTAAGAATGTCTATTCTTATCACTTCAACTCAACATTGTCCTGGAGGTCCATGTCAGTAAAATAAGGCAAGAAAAAAAAAAAAATTAAAGGTACACAGGTTGGACAAGAAAAAGTAAATGGTCTTTACTCACAAATGACATGATTATAGAGGTAGAAAATTCCAAGCACTCTACCAAAAATAATAAAACTTATTAATACCAGAAATTTTATTTAGGAAACTTGCCAGGTAAAAGGTTAATATACAGAGGTTGTCTTATTATATATTAGCAATACAAAATTAGAAAATATTTAAAAGATGTCATTAACAGTAACATCACAAAGCATAAAATTCCTCAGGGGAAATTCTAACAAAAATATAACATCTCTATGTTGAAACTACAAAACATTAGTGAAACAAATTTTAAAAGTGATAAATAAACAGATAAGCCAAATTCATGAGTTGGGAAACATATTGTTAAGATGTCATTATCCCCCAGTTGATCTATAGATTCAGTGAAATCCCAATCAGAATCTCAGGAGTCTTTTTATAGAAACTGACAAATTGATTCTAAAACATATTTGGAAATGAAAAGTACACAAAAAGACCAAGACAATTCTGACAGACTTTTAATTACTTAATTTTGAGGCTTAATATAATATAAAACTATAGCAATCAAGACAGTATGGTACTTGCATGAATACAAACATTTAGATCAATGAACATAATAGAGTCCAGAAATAGACTCACACAAATATGATCAGCTTATGACAAACATGAAAGAGTAATTCAATGGCTTAAGGATAATCTTCTCAACAAACTGATGTTGAAACAATTAGATATCACTTTGCAAAAGACTAAGAAAGTCAACCTAAACCTCACCCCTTTGATGAAAGTGAATGGAAAGTGGATCAGAGATTTAAAAATATAAAGTAAAACTACAAAAATTTAAAGAAAACACATGGAAAAATCTTCCTGATTAGGGGTTAAGCAAATCTTAGATATGACACCAAAAGTGAAATCTGTAAAAGAAAAATTTAATTTCATCTAATTTAAAGCTTTCATGCTTCAAAGGACACCATCAAGAAAGCAAAAAGAAAACCTACAGAATATTTACTGAGGGATAAAATATTTGCAAATCATATATTTGATTATGTGTTGTGCCCAGAACATGTAAGGAACACCTTAAATGCAATAATAAAAAGGTAAACCAGTTAAAAGATGGTGAAGGATATGAACAGACACGTCACCGAAGAAGAAATATGGATGGCCAATAAACATACAAAAAGATGACCAACATCACTACTTGCTAGGGAATTGTCAGTTGAAACCACAAACCTCTCACCACACTGAATGGCTATAATAAGAAAAATGGTCAACAAAGAAGTGTTGAAGAGAATAAGGACAGATTGCCACTCATACAGTAATTGGGAAAAATGTAAAATGGTGCAATCACTTTGGAAGAGTTTAGTAACTTCTCAAAAAGTTAAATATAAAGTTACCATATGACCAGCGATTCCATTACTAGGTATTTACCCAAGAGAAATGAAAATATGTTCACAGAAAAGCTTGTCCATTCATAGCAGCATTAATCACAATAATCAAAGAGTGGAAAAAACCCAATGTCCTTTAATGGATGAAAGGATAAAAGAATGTGATATATCCATACAGTGGAATAGTTCCATACAAAGAGTAAAGTTATTAATGAATATGTGCAACAACATGGGTGAGCTTAGAAAACACCTTGCTGAGTGAAAGAAGTCAGACACATATTGTATGATTTCATTTATAGGAAACATTCAAAATAGACCAATGCATAAGAGGAAGAATAATAATCCAAGTAGATTATTGGATGCCAAGAGCTGGGTAGAGGGAAGATTGGGGGGTGACTTTTAGGTGGTACAGGTGTTTTTGGGGTTTGATAAAAATGTTCTAGAATGATGTTGATGATAGTCACACAAGTTCAAGTATACTAAAACTCACTGAATTGTACCCTTAAACAATAAACTAATAAAAGTCATTTATGTAGATTCATACTACATAACGTTCAAGGATATGTACATACCTAAGAATACACTTAAACATATTGGGAATGCCTTTGGGTGGAGAATAAAATAAATAGGAAGAGAATTCTGCCCCCTCCAAAAAAAACCCCAGCGAAACAGAGAATACATTAGTGGTTGACAGGGGTCAGGAGTAGAGACAGAATTTAATTATAAAAGGGCAACACAAAGGAATCTTATATCCAGTGATGAAATTGTTCTGTATCTTGATTGTTGTGGTGTTTTCACAAATCTACATGTGTGATAAAACTCATAGAATTGCATACCAAAAGAAAAAGTTACTTTTTAATGAACATAAAGTTTTAAAAAATTGTATTGAGACACATGCCTTGTATCTATTATTTAATTATTTTTATTTATCATATATAATATATTATTAACTATATATGTATTATTATTGTAACCCTCTTCCACTTTTTCATAAAGTGTCTATATTACTCTTTTCTATGTGAATAACCTCCTTTAATTTATTTTTAACTAAGTCACGTTTTAATCAGTCTGTTGGGTAATTCTCAGTTTAGTACATATAAGGTATGCTGCATGGATTAACCTTACATATATTATTTTTGTATTTGCATTTAAAGGTTTTGATTTCTTCTGCATTGGAAATGGCCTAATATGTTGAAAACAGTCATTTGTCAGTATAAAACTGAGGATTTTGTTCAAACCCAGAAGCTAATTGTGTAAAAGAGCTTCCACTCTGTGTTTATAATACTTTCTCTATGGTAGTCACCACAAACATTGTGGGTGTTATTACTAACTCCTTTAGATTAATTAGAACATACTTTTATGAATTTCTCTTATCTTTTAAAAAGGGACTTTATTTAAAAAATTGAGATGTACAAAGATTTTCCATATACCCTTTCCCCCCACATGAATAACCTCATCCATTTTATCATGGTATCACTGTACCAGAATGGTACATTTGTTTTAAACCAGGGATAACCTTCTTTGACATATCATTATCACCCGAAGTCCATAACTTACCTCAAGATTCACTCTTGGTTTTATACAGTTATGGTGGTGGTGGTTTAGTCGGTAAGTTGTGTCCAACTCTTATGACTACATGGGCTATAGCCTGCCAGGCTCCTCTGTCCATAGGGTTTCCCAGGCAAGAATACTGGAGTGGGTTGCCATTTCCTTCTCCAGGGGATCTTCCCGACCCAGAAATTGGATCCAGGTCTCTTGCACTGCAGGCAGATGCTTTAAGGACTGATCTTCAAGGGAAAGGCAACCCACTCCAGTACTCTTGCCTAGAAAATCCCATGGACTGAGGAGCCTGGTGTCCATGGGGTCGCAAAGAGTCAGACACGACTGAGCGACTTCACTTTCACTGCAAGGGAATCCTATACAGTCTATGGGTTTGGACAACAGTATAAGTATCCATTGTTACGGTATCATACAGATATTTTACTGCTCTAAAAATCTCCTGTGCTCTGCCCTTTCATCATTTCCCTTCCATTCCCTGGCATTACAGATCATTTTACTTAATCCAGCGGTTTGACTTTTTCCAGAATTAGTTGGATTCTCACTTAGTTGGAATCTGATAGCATGCAGTCTCTTCAGAGTGACTTCTTTTGCTGAATAACATACATTTAAGGTTCCTCAATGTCTTTTCATGGATTGTTAGCTCATTTTTCTTTAGTGCTAAATGATATTCTGTTGTGTGCATGTACAAAGTATATTTATCCATTCACCTACTGAAGGAGATTTTGGTTGTTTCCAAGTTTGGCAATTATGAATAAAGCTTCTGTAAACATGCATGCATGGGTTTCTGTGTGGACAGAAGTTTTCAAATCCTTTGGGTAATACCAAAGAGTGAAATCATATGGTAAGACTATGTTTAGTTTTGTGAGAAACTACCAGACTGTCTTCCAAAGTGACTGTATCATTTTACACTCTCGCCAGTAATGTTTGAGAACTCCTGTGGCTTCATACCCTTACCAGAATTTGATGTGATCACTGTTCCAGATTTTGGCCATTCACATAGGTGTGTAGTGGTATCCTATTGTTTTAATTTACATTTCTCTAACAATGTGATGAGCCATATCCTATCATAGGCTTATTGTCATCTGTATATTTTATTTGGCGAAGAATCTGTTAATGTTTTGGCTGGCTTTTTAACTAAGTTGTTTGTTTTCTTCTTGTTGAGTTTTAAGAGTTCTTTGTATATTTTGGATAGCAGTCCTTTATCAAGTGTGTCTTTTGCAAATATTTTCTCCCAAACTATGGATTGTCTTCTCATTGTCTTGATGTCCTCTTTCACAGAGCATAAATGTTCAATTTTGATGAAATCTAGTTTGTCTTTCCTCTTTTTTTGTTTCTATTATTTTATTTAAAAAATATTATTAAACTTTTTATTTCAAATTGGAGAATAGTTGATTAACAGTGTTGTGTTATTTTAGGTATAAAGCAAAGTGATTCAGTTATCTATTGTTTTTAAAATTCTTTTCACATTTAGTTTGTTACATAACATTGAACAGATTCCCTGTGCAATACAATAGGTCCTTATTGGCTACCCATTTTAAATAGAGCAGTGTATGCATATCAGTCCCAAATTCCCCAACTATCCCTTCCCTCCCCTTTTCCATCCTGGTATTTAATTTAATATGATAAGTTTGTTCTCTAAGCCTGCGAGTCTATTACTGTTTTGTAATAAGTTCATTTGTATCATTTTTTTTAATTCCATGTATAAGCAGTATCACATGGTATTTGTTTCTCTGATTTGGTTCAGTATATTTATTTCTAGGCCATCCATGTTGCTGCAAATGGCATTATTTCATTTTAAAAAATGGCTGAGTAATATTCCATAGTATATAATAACCACATCTTCTTTATCAATTCACCACAATTTTGATTTGCGGGGTTACATGGTAATGTTATTTTTAGCTTTTTAAGGAAATTCCATACTGTTTTCCATAGCAGCTGTACCAGTTTACATTTCCACCAACAGTGTAAGAGGGTTGCCTTCTTTCTATACACTCTCCAACATTTATAGTTTGTAGATTTTTTGATGATGGCCCTTCTAACTTATAAGAAGTGATATTTCATTGTATCAATAGTTTTGATTTTCATTTCTCTGATAATTAATGATGTTGAACATCTTTTCACCTGCTTCCTGGCCATCTGTATGTCTTCTTTGGAAAAATGTCTATTAAGGTCTTCTGTCCATTTTTTGATTGGGTTGTTTGCTTTGATGATATTAAGCCACATGAGCTGTTTGTAAATTTTGGAAGCTAATCCCTAGTCTATAACATTGCAGATATCTTCTCCCACTCGGTGGGTTGTCTTTTCATTTTGTTTAAGGCTGCCTTTGCTGCACAAAAGCTTTTGAGTTTAACTAGGTCCCATTTGTTTATTTTTGTTTTTATTTTCATAACTCTTAGAGACTAATGGAAAAAAATATTGCTGAGATTTACATCAAAGAGTATTCTTCCCAGGTTTTCCTCTAAGAGTTTATAATGTCTGGACTAACATTTAGGTCTTTAATCCATTTTCAGTTTATTGTGTATGATGTTTAAGAGTATTTTAACTTCATTTTTAAACATATGGCTGACCAGTTTTCCCAGCACCATTTACTGAAGAGACTGTCTTTCCTCCATTGTATAATCTTATCTCCTTTGTCACAGATTAATTGATCATCTATTAATTGATCCACAGGACTGAAAACTAACTGGAAAAGGTCAGTTTTCATTCCAAACACAAAGTAGAGCAATGGCAAAGAATGTTCAAACTGTCGCACAATTGAACTCATCTCACACACTAGCAAAGTAATGCTCAAAATTCTCTAAGTCAGGCTTCAATAGTCTGTAAACCGTGAACTTCCGAATATTCAACCTGGATTTAGAAAAGGCAGAGGAACCAGAGATCAAATTGCCAACATCTGCTGGATCATCGAAAAAGCAAGAGAGTTAAAAAAAAAAATCTACTTCTGCTTTATTGACTGTGCCAAAGCCTTTGACTGTGTGGATCACAACAAGCTGGAAAATTCTTCAAGAGATGGGAATACCAGACCACCTGGCCTGCCTCCTGAGAAATCTGTATGCAGGTCAAAAAACAACAGTTAAAATCAGACATGAAACAACTGACTGGTTCCAAATGGGGAAAGGAGTACGTCAAGGCTGTATATTGTCACCCTGCTTATTTGACTTCTATGCAGAGTACATAATGAGAAATCCCGGGCTGGATAAAACACAAGCTGGAATCAAGATTACCAGGAGAAATATCAACAATCTCAGATATGCAGATGACACAGCCTTATGGCAGAAAGCAAAGAAGAACTAGAGCCTCCTGATTAAAGTGAAAGAGGAGAGTGAAAAAGTGGATTAAAACTCAACATTCAGGAAACTAAGGTCATGGCATCCAGTCCCATCACTTCATGGCAAATAGATGGGGAAACAATGGAAATAGTGAGAGGCTTCATTTTTTTGGGCTCCAAAATTACTGCAGATGGTGACTGCAGCCATGAAATTAAAAGATGCTTGCTCCTTGGAAGAAAAGCCATGACCAACCTAGACAGCATATTGAAAAGCAGAGATATTACTTTGCCAACAAAGGTCCATCTAGTCAAAGCTATGGTTTTTCCAGTAATCATGTATGGATGTGAGAGTTGGACTATAAAGAAAGCTGAACACCAAAGAATTGATGCTTTTGAACTGTGGTGTTGGAGAAGACTCTTGAGAGTCCCTTGGACTGCAAGGAGATCCAACCAGTCCATCCTAAAGGAAATCAGTCCTGAATATTTGTGGGAAGGACCAATGCTGAAGCTGAAACTCCAATATGTTGGCCACCTGATGTGAAGAACTGACTCATTGGAAAAGATCCTGATTCTGGGAAGGATTGAAGGCAGGAGGAGAAGGGGACAACAGAGGATGAGATGGTTGAATGGCATTACTGACTCAATGGACATGAATGTGAGCAGGCTCCGGGAGCTGGTGATGGATAGGGAAGCCTGGTGTGCTGCGGTTCATGGGTCACAAAGAGTCGGACATGACTGAGTGACTGAATTGAACTGAACTGAATTGATCATAGGTACATGGGTTTACTTCTGAGCTTTATATCCTGTTCCAGTAATTTATATTTCTGTTTTTGTGCCAGTACCATACTGTTTTGATGACTATAGCTTTGTAGTATAGCCTGAAGCCAGGGAGATTGATTCTTCCAGTTTCTTTTTTTTTTCAAGATTGTTTTGGTTATTCAAAGTCTTTTATGTCTCCATACAAATGTTAAAGTTTTTTTGTATTAGGTCTGTGAAAAATGCCATTGGTAATTTGATAGGGTTTGTATTGAATCTGTAGATTGCCTTGGGTAGTACAGTCATTTTAACAATATTGATTCTTCCAATCCAAGAACATGGTATATCTTTCCACTTGTTTGTGTCATCTTTAATTTCTTTTCATTAGCATCTTATAGTTTTCAGAGTACAGGTCTTTTTGTCTCCTTAGGTGGGTTTATTCCTAGATATTTTATTTCTT
This sequence comes from Bubalus bubalis, assembly GCF_019923935.1. Lineage (NCBI taxonomy): Eukaryota > Metazoa > Chordata > Mammalia > Artiodactyla > Bovidae > Bubalus > Bubalus bubalis. The sequence continues at coordinate 40,826,589 of NC_059160.1, read as the reverse complement.
TTTGATGTGATGGTAAATGGGAATGTTTCTTTAATTTATCTTTCTGATTTTTTTTGTTCTATGGTATAGAAATGCAACATATTTCTATGTTTTAATTTCATAGACTGCAATTTAACCAAATTCATTGATGAGGTCTAGTAGTTTTCCAAGAGCATCTGTAAAATTTTCTACTTATGGTATCATGTCATCTGCACTAACAATTTAACTTCTTCTTTTACAATTTGAATTCCTTTTATCTCATTTTATTCTCTGATTTCCATAGCTAGGACTTCCAAGACATTGTTGAATAAAGGTGGTGAGCGTGGATCTCTTGTTTTGTTCCTGATCTTAGAGGAAATGCTTTCAGTTTTTCACCATTGAATGTGGTGTTAGCTGTAGATTTTTCATACATGGTCTTTATTGTGTTAGGTATGTTCCTTCCATGCCAACTTTCTGGAGAGTTTTTATCATAAATAAGTGTTGAATTTTGTCAAAAGCATTTCCTGCCTCTATTGAGAAGATCACATGATATTTATTCTTCAGTTTGTTCATGTGGGTATCATATTGATTGATTTGTAGATATTGAAAGCCCCTTGCTTCCTTGGGATAAATTCCACTTGATGATGGTGTATGATACTTTTAATGTGTTGGTGGATTCAGATTTGCTAGTATTTTGTTAAGGATTTTTGCATCTATGTTCATCAGTGATACTGGCCCATAATTTTCTTTTCTTTCTTTTTTTTGTGTGATATCATTGTCTGATTTTGCTATCAGAGTGATGGTGGCATCATAGAATGAGTTGGGAGTATTTTTTCTTCTGCAATTTTTTGGAACAGTTTGAGAAGGATAGATGTTAGCTCTTCTCTAATTATTTGATAGGATTTGACTGTGACGCTAACTGGTCCTGGAATTTTGTTTTTTGAGAGTTTTAAAATCACAGTTTCAATTTCATTGCTTGTGCTTAGTCTGTCCATATTTTCTATTTCTTCCTGGTTTTACCTTGGAAGAGTGTATCTTTCCAAAAATTTGTACATTTTTTCCAAGGATGTCCATTTTATTGGTATACAGTTGCTTGTAGTAATCTCTTATGAGTTTATCAGTTGTAACTTTTTTCATTTGTAATTTCATTGATTTGCATCCTTTCTTTTCTCTTGATGAGTCAGACTAAAGGTTTATCAATTTTGTTTACCTACTCAGTTCAGTTTAGTCGCTCAATCATGGCTGACTCTTTGTTACCTCATGGACTGCAGCACACCAGACTCTCCTGTCCATCACCAACTCACAGAGTTTGCTCAAACTCATGTCCACAGAATCAGTAATGCCACCCAACCATATCATCCTCTGTTGTCCCCTTCTCCTCCTGCCTTCAATCTTTCTCAGAATCAGGGTCTTTTCCAATGAGTCAGTTCTTTGCATCAGGTGACCAAAGTAGTGGAGCTTCAGCTTCAGCATCAGTCCTTCCAATGAATATTCAGGACTGATTTCTTTTAGGATTGACTGGTTGGATCTCTTTGCAGTCCAAGGGACTCTCAAGAGTCTCCTCCCAACACCATAGTTCAAAAGCATCACTTCTTTGGTGTTCTGCTTTCTTTATGGTCCAACTCTCACATTCATACATGACTACTGCAAAAACCATAGCTTTGACTAGACAGACCTTTCTTGAAAAAGTAATGTCTCTGCTTTTTAATATGCTGTTGAGGTTGATCATAGCTTTTCTTCCAAGGAGCAAGCATTTTTGAAGTTCATGGCTGCAGTCACCATCTGCAGTGATTTTGGAGCCCAAGAAAATAAAGTCTCTCACTGTTTCCATTGTTTCCCCATCTATTTGCCATGAAGTGATGGGACCAGATACCGTGATCTTAGTTTTTTGAGTGAGTTTTAAGTTTATGATTTCTTTCCTTCTACTAACTTTAGCTCTTCTTTGTTCTTTCTCTTGTCATTTTAAGTGTAAGATTAGGTTGCTTATTTGAAAAATTTTTTTGTTTCTTGAGGTAAGAGTGTATTGCTATAAACTTCCCTCTTAGAATTGCTTTTTCTGTATCCCATAGATTTTTGATTGTTGTACTTTCATTTTCTTTTCTCTCTAGGTATTTTTTGACTTCCTCTAATTTCTCCAGTGATCCATTGGTTCTTTAGTAGCATATTGCTTAGCCTCCATGTGTTTGTGTGTTTTTAATGTTTTTTTTCCTTGTATTTTTCTTGTAATTTGTTTCTAATCTTGTAGTGTTGTGGTTGGAAAAGATGCTTGATAAGGTTTCAGTTTTCTTAAGTATACCAACACTCATTTTGTGGTTCAGTATGTGGTCAATTTTGGAGTATGTTTCATGTATATATGAGAAAATGTATATTCTATATGTGGTCTTTTCTGCTTAGAGAAGTTCCCTTATCATTTTTTGCAGAGCTGGTTTGGTGGTGCTGAATTCTCCTAGCTCTTGCTTGTCTGTAAAGCTTTTGATTTCTCCATTAAATCTGAATGAAGGCCTTGCTGGGTAGAATATTCTTTGTTGTAGGTTCTTCCCCTTCAATTTAAATATATCATGCCATTTCCTTCTGGCCTGCAGAGTTTCTGCTGAAAAATCTGCTGTTAGCCTTATGGGTTTTCTGTTATATGTTATTTGTTACTTTTAATATTTTTTCCTTGTCTTTAATTTTTGTCACTTTGATTACTGTATGTTTCCCTGTGTTCCTACTTTGGTTTATCCTGCCTGGAACTCTGTACTTCCTGGACTTGGGTGACTGTTTTCTTTCCCATATTAGGGAAGTTTACAGCTATATCTCTTCAAAAAATTCTCAGGTCCTTTCTCTTGTCTCCTTCTGAGATCCTTATAATGAATATATAATGATGATATATATATATACACCATATAATGGTGTATTTAATGTTGCCCCAGAGTGCCCTTAGATGGTTTTCATTTCTTTTAATAGTTTTTTCTTTATTCTATTCTGCAGCAGTTATTACCACCATCGTCTTATCCAGGCCCCTTATCTATTCTTCTGTCTCAGTTATTCTGCTATTGATTCCTTCTAATGTATTCTTCTTTTCAGTTATTGTATCATTCTTCTCTGTTTCTTTATTATTTTTTTATTTTAAAATCTAACTTGTTGCTTTCTTTTTCATTGGTGATAGATGAAACATTCATCTAAATGGATGTTCACAAACATGGATCTAAATGTCCAGTCCACATCATAACACCACAGAGAAGAAACATTCCACCTTCCCTTCTCCCATTTAGCCCTTAGGTCCAGGTTTGGGAACCAGTCTCTGGAACATGGCCAGCCTGTTTTCCCCCTAGCAGTCAGGTAAGAAGCCTGTTGTAAATTTTGCTTTTGAGGTGAGTGTATCACAATGGCACTAGCTACTTGCCAGAATGATATTGCATGCGCGCGCACGCACGCACACACACACACACACACATGTAAGCTATGGTCCCTTTTTCCTAGGAGTTTTCCTGAGAAAGGAAAATTGTATAAATAATCATTTAAAAGACTATTAGATATAATTCTGAAGAGCTGTATGTAAATGGGAAAGTTGAAGCTATTTCAAGTGTATCAGGGGAGACTTCCTTTTAAAAGGAAGAGTCAGTTCCTAATTGATCACTTTATCAGTTTTAAATTTTGTATATTAGGACCTTTTAAATCAGGACACAGCTTGATTTCTAGGGCATTAAAAAACTGTTTTTAAAAATAATATTCACATGCTAAGATGCAGTGAATTTTATTAGTATAGATTTATTTTGTGGAAACCCATTTGGAAAGTCAGTAGAAATTAATCTAGGTTTTGAGGACAAGGAAGTCCTTTTCAAACTTTCTCATCCCTTGGCATTTATATAAGGACAATACCTTGAGGGGAGTTCAGGGTGGGGAAGGTTCATCAAGTCTCAGGGAAGAGCCTGCACCTGAGCCTGCCAGGAGGCTTAGAAGGGCAGAGAAGGCCTTGAATGGTATGGGCCAGTGATACCAAAAACATTTCAGCGGAGGAACTCATTCTTCAAAGGAACCATGCACAAAAGCCTAATATTAATAGATAAACAAACAAAAGCCATTCTACTGTGCCTGAAGCAAAGTAGGGAGCATGGAATCCTACTGATAGAAGTCAGTTTTGAGCATGCAGTTAATTGTGTGTCACCGACTGGAAGATGAGACTGACTGGGTCTTCCACTCACCAGCTATGTGGCTTGGATTAGCTGTGCTACCTCTGTGAGCTGCAGGGTCCTAACCTGTAAAATGAAGGTTTCCAGTATCCTGAAGGGCTTAAGACTCTAACATGGGTATTGTGCTTGGCAGAAGTTCTGTACAGGGTAAGGCTCAATAAACCATTGTTCCTTCCCCAGTAACCAGCCAGTTCCCCACGTGGCTTTAAATTTCCATCTAAAAGATCACAGATAAGAAAATTGGGGGAACTGTCTCCAAAGGAAAACTGTTAAAATAGAAATGTTGTGTTTGAAGAGGAAAGGGACCCATTATTTATTCTCTGTGCTTTTTTTCATTGACACTTGGGTTTAGAGTTGAGAATCTCAGACACATATAATTCCAAACACAGATTCTTAGAACAGTCTGTAAGAGCACCTAGTCAACACCTAGTCAACAACTTCATTTAAAAATATGAAAACAGAGTGTTCTAGAGGTCATTTGATCATCCAAAATTGTACTGGTAGGATGGATGACTTTCTTGAGCCTGTTTCCTTTCTGAGAAATGGGAATGATGACTTCGTATTTTGACTCATGAGAGAAGAGCCTTGTAAATTGACTTTAAGATGTCAATTTATGTTGCTCTCTTCACTTGGAGGAGGAGAGTAGTAGAAAAGTGAGGGACAGAGGGCTCTGTGAATAAGCACAGACAGGTGGCACCAATGGGAAGCACCAGGTTGGGGAGGTTGAGCCCTGTTTGAAAGTGATGAAAATAAGAGGTTGGTAGGACCTGCCCAGGATGGCTGCCAAAAAAGGGAGGAAGCCATCACAAAAAGAGGGAGTCTTATAGGCAGGCAGCTCCCCTAAGGGCAAGTGTGATTCAGAGGGAACTCATCAGAGTGTTGTACTTCGTTATACTTTTTTCTCATTGCTGTTAATCTAAAGTTATTCATATGCCTCTTTCAAGCCTACATAGAGCATTTTTAGATTGGAAAGTCTTTTGATAACATCAAAAGTCTTAGATACAAAAACTCAGTCTGTAGGGCAGGGTAAAAAAGATCCCTGACTGGTTTAAGATAGGAAGTTGAAGAATTGAAGGAAGTTGAGGCAATACCCTAAAGTAAGACAATGTGTACAAGAGGGGATTTCTAATGAATACACCCAACTTCTCTGATTCTTTTAATTGAATAATTCCCTCCTCAACCCACATTCTGATTCATGAGTTGTTTCAAGTCATTACTCAGGATAGAAGCTTAATGGGTATGAATTTTAAATTCTTTTGGGAAGGTTTCTGAGCCTACAGAGCTGGGAAAACAGTTTCCCAATAGGGGAGACCACTGACAGTTCTGATCACTTACAAAGTCTAGTCTCTGTTGGAACTATTTATGCAATAGAAGAAAACAATGAGAAAACTATAAAACACTGGTGAAAGAAATCAAAGAGGACACTAATAGATGGAGAAATATACCATGTTCATGGATTGGAAGAATCAATATACTGAAAATGAGTATACTACCCAAAGCAATTTATAGATTCAATGCAATCCCTATCAAGCTACCAACAGTATTCTTCACAGAGCTAGAACAAATAATTTCACAATTTGTATGGAAATACAAAAAACCTCGAATAGCCAAAGCGATCTTGAGAAAGAAGAATAGAACTGGAGGAATCAACCTACCTGACTTCAGGCTCTACTACAAAGCCACAGTTATCAAGACAGTATGGTACTGGCACAAAGACAGAAATATAGATCAATGGAACAAAATAGAAAGCCCAGAGATAAATCCACGCACATATGGACACCTTATCTTTGACAAAGGAGGCAAGAATATACAATGGATTAAAGACAATCTCTTTAACAAGTGGTGCTGGGAAATCTGGCCAACCACTTGTAAAAGAATGAAACTAGAACACTTTCTAACACCATACACAAAAATAAACTCAAAATGGATTAAAGATCTCAATGTAAGACCAGAAACTATAAAACTCCTAGAGGAGAACATAGGCAAAACACTCTCTGACATACATCACAGCAGGATCCTCTATGACCCACCTCCCAGAATATTGGAAATAAAAGCAAAAATAAACAAATGGGACCTAATTAACCTTAAAAGCTTCTGCACATCAAAGGAAACTATTAGCAAGGTGAAAAGACAGCCTTCAGAATGGGAGAAGATAATGGCAAATGAAGCAACTGACAAACAACTAATCTCAAAAATATACAAGCAACTCCTACAGCTCAACTCCAGAAAAATAATGACCCAATCAAAAAATGGGCCAAAGAACTAAATAGACATTTCTCCAAAGAAGACATACAGATGGCTAACAAACACATGAAAAGATGCTCAACATCACTCATTATCAGAGAAATGCAAATCAAAACCACTATGAGGTACCATTTCACACCAGTCAGAATGGCTGTGATCCAAAAGTCTACAAGTAATAAATGCTGGAGAGGGTGTGGAGAAAAGGGAACCCTCTTACACTGTTGGTGGGAATGCAAACTAGTACAGCCACTATGGAGAACAGTGTGGAGATTCCTTAAAAAACTGGAAATAGAACGGCCTTATGATCCAGCAATCCCACTGCTGGGCATACACACTGAGGAAACCAGAATTGAAAGAGACACGTGTACCCCATTGTTCATCGCAGCACTGTTTATCATAGCCAGGACATGGAAGCAGCCTAGATGTCCATCAGCAGATGAATGGATAAGAAAGCAGTGGTACATATACACAATGGAGTATTACTCAGCCAGTAAAAAGAATACATTTGAAACAGTTCTAATGAGGTGGATGAAACTGGAGCCTATTATACAGAGTGAAGTAAGCCAGAAAGAAAAACACCAATACAGTATACTAATGCATATACATGGAATTTAGAAAGATGGTAACAATAACCCTGTATGCGAGACAGCAAAAGAGACACAGATGTATAGAACAGTCTTATGGACTCTGTGGGAGAGGGAGAGGGTGGGATGATTTGGGAGAATGGCATTGAAACATGTATAATATCATATATGAAATGAGTCACCAGTCCAGGTTCGATGCATGATACTGGATGCTTGGGGCTATTGCATTGGGACGACCCAGAGGGATGGTATGGGGAGGGAGGAGGGAGGAGGGTTCAGGATGGGGAACACATGTATACCTGTGGCAGATTCATGTTGATATATGACAAAACCAATACAATATTGTAAAGTTAAAAAAAAAACAGTGTAAGTAAATAAAAATGCAAATGAAAGAACATTCTAAATGAACTGAAAGGAGTCTCACTTTTCAAAATACCCATCAATGAATTTCTTTGTGTCTACTTAGTAAGTTTTTAATATTTATATTTATTTGTTTTCTCCTGACAACAAACATGAGGTTTCTGGATCAGAGGCAGAGTGATTACCTACAGAACATCTTAGTGTTGGTTTTTCCTGCCCCAGTCTCCCTTTTGGGGCAGTGATGAGAGCAGATGTCATCTGCATGTACAGAGAAGTCCATAATGTAGGAGAGGAAATCATGAAACTCTGGGTTTATATAGGAACTGCTGTGCAAGTACTCACTACTCTCTAGAGAGAAGGAGAGGAACTGTATATTTCACTGTAAACAAATCCTATGTTGGAAGAAAAAAGCAGATGGTCCCTAGATGTTACAGCTCTTTGAAATATAAATGAATGGCTCAGAATTTTATTACCCTTTGAAATATAAGTAAATGGCTGCAGGGGGAGAGAAACCTATAAATCTCTCAGGGATAATTAATTCACCATTTCTAACTTCCAAGGCATGGTTAGTGGTCAGTCATTCTTTAACACAGTTTGCCGGTAATTTTTTTGTTCAAGAAAATCTGGTTGTGCAGAACATGAAAACATTAGCTATTTGTCAGCACCGTAAAACATACTTAGATGGAATTGTATTTTCCATTCATTGACCACTGATCATTTTAAGTCTGGAGGGCTGTACAGCATAAGAGAGTAATAGAAGATAGTGGTGAAAAGTAACTCAATTATGGAGAGTCATAAATGTTAAAGTCCATTCTGAAGAAGATCAGCCCTGGGATTTCTTTGGAAGGAATGATGCTAAAGCTGAAACTCCAGTACTTTGGCCACCTCATGCGAAGAGTTGACTCATTGGAAAAGACTCTGATGCTGGGAGGGATTGGGGGCAGGAGGAGAAGGGGACGACAGAGGATGAGATGGAAGGATGGCATCACTGACTCGATGGACACAGTCTGAGTGAACTCCGGGAGTTGGTGATGGACAGGGAGGCCTGGCGTGCTTGCGATTCATGGGGTCTCAAAGAGTCGGACACGACTGAGCGACTGATCTGATCTTGGATAATATATGTACAGGCAATGGATAAGCCACAAATATCTCTGATCTTGTAAATTCAGAGGATGAGTGGGAAAAGCGTGGTGTCAGCTTCAGAGAAACAAAATAATGAATGACCACACGATCCAAGAATGAGAGACTTTTGAAAATGTGGGGGTCAGAGTTAGCAGGAATAAGAAGATAAGGAGAAAAGGGAATAGTAAGAGGTTTAGGACAACAGTGTCAAATTCTTCATTTTGGAGAAACCAAGATGACTGAGGCCTGAGAGAAGCCCTTAAGAGTCCACTTTAGATTAACTCAGTATTCCTAATAAAAGCTTTGAGTGATGTTGTCTGCTATTGGGTACATATGGGACACAGTGGAAGGGAAGGGAGGAGGCATGATTAAGAAAGAAGAATATATTTAGGAGAAAATCCACACAAGATACATTGTTTTTTGCCCAATGTTTTCTTTAGAGTTCTGCAAATGTCCCATTCAATTCAAATTTGTCATTTTGTCCTTCAACCTTTGGAATCTAAGTGAGAAGGCCTAGAGAAATCAGGAAGCAGGCAGTGGGGCTACCCAGGGTTGGGTCCAGCCAGGCAGTTACAAAGAAAATAAGGACTTGAAGAAGTCTAGGCTAAACCCTGTTACTTTTTAATTTTATTATTTATTTATGTTTATTTACATATTTTATGTTACACATATTTTGACTTAATTTTTCTTACTACTCAGATAGCAGAGTGAGCTACAGATGGATCTAGGGATTGTGAAGGTGGTAAGAAGTAGAGAGGCCAGAAGCCCTAGCACAGTAGAGTGTGGTGGTTACAATAGTTTTTGAGCATCTTACTCATTTCTCAATTTTAGTTTCCTCATATTTTTATACCTGTAATATGTATTCTAGTTCTACCTTGCAGGGATGCTCAAATTTAGTCTAAACTCATCATTTGTAAAGAGTGAACACTGGTTCCTAGAATGGCTATTAAGTTCCAGATTTAAAGAGTTTTTTAAAGGTAAAATCATGGCTGTTATACAAATAGAAGCTAAACATGTGCTAAAAATTTTAACTCACTGATTAGTGAGAGAACCAGTACAATGCTGTAACTAGCTTGAAGAATTCAGAGGAAAACTGACAGAAATTTACAAATAGAAGCAAGACTGGTCAGTATCCAGAGGGCAATAATTAATTGCATTCTGCTAGAGACAATTTATATTTCTATAGAGTAGAATCATTCACAAAAAACCCAATCATGTTGGTTCTCTACAAGGTTTTCACATTTTATCTTGATACATATTGCAAAAAGGATAATGTTTATGGGTAAAAAAAGTTAGCTGCTCAGAAAGAAGTAAACAGCATCTTAAATAGTAAACGGAGCACATAAAAATCAAATTGAAAATGCCCTCTCTTTCTGCCTTTGCTGCTGCTATAATTCAGAAGCAAAGATGTCTTAAGGAAAGTGTATTAAAATTCAGTTAACTAAATTTGGATGATCCCTGATGTTTTCTGGGTCACCTTTCTTTGTCACTTAGGGATGCTGGCTCAGGAAATGTAAGCCAACTTTATTGTCTCCTTGAGAAAGATATATTCAGGAAGATGTTTTCCCTAAAGAAGCAAACATGCATAATTATAAAATTAAATATAAATAGAACCAAGCAGAACCCTGTGCCCTCTCCCATCCACCCAAGTACGAAGGCTCTTATGTGTGTCCTGCCTCTTGTTTGTAGAAAAGCTGTCTCCCAGGCCTCCCTGAATCACAAAAGACCAGACTCAAGCAGTTGATGATTAGGACAATACAGTCACAGAGTCTTTCAGTGTCTGACGCACAATCCTCAGTCATTTTACAGATACAATAACTGCCACCAGAGGAAAAAAGCATGGTGAGCAAACTACAGCCATGACATAAGCTAATTTATCTTGAGCAACACTGAATATAGGGCTAGCACAATTTCAAGAACTGGCCTTAAGTGAATGTGATTCACTATTGCTCATAATAATCTATATCTTTGTAGGCATCCAAATAATTATAGCTTGTTCTCCCCATATATATAAGCAAGCAGGCAACTAAAATTGTTAGCAAATAGAGACTATACAGACCCATGTTAATACCTTCCACTCTGAGAATATGGTGCTGTGTGTCAGCGTGAAGAATTTACAGAAGGTGGACCTTCACCCATAAACCCCTAGAAATGGAATAATGTTCTTACAAAGTGGGGATTTGTAAGCAGCTTTTGGCAGGGAAGGGCCCCTTTTACCTTGTCACTTTAGCAAAGCTGTATTGAAACTAATCTTAAGCCAGGCACCCCCATGCTCTACTCATCTCTAGCCCTAGCACATCTTTCATACAATACTTTGCCTAAGCCGTTGGTTCTTTCCTAGATCAAATAAGTAAAAATGAAGAATAAACAATTAACAACCCGATCTCTTCCCTAGCTCTCCCTTCAGTAATTCCATGAACCAACTATGTGAACAAGACAACAAAGAAAGATCACAAAGAGTCAACAAGTCTGCACTCAGTGGGAGATGGTAGAATCTGGTCCCTGATCTCCATAATTAATTGAAATTACTTCCCCTTTTCCCTTTAAAAACTTTCATGGCTGGGCAGAATCTTCAGAATTGGTTTCAGGGACATAAGTCTGCCTTCTTCCCAGATTGCCAGCTTTTCTGTTTAAAGCAACTTTCCTTTGTATCAACACTTGCCTCTTTGAGTATTAATTTTTGAGTGTCAAGCAGCTGGACCTGAGTCCAGCAATGTACATTTCTGCGTTGGAGAGGTATTTGAGCACCATGGAGTATGGATAAAAAGGTGGACAAGGAATCAGAGGTCATTGATTCAAGCCTGAATCTTCTATTGTTACAATCAAGAAAAAGAAAAAACCCACTAATTTTGGAAACCTCAGTTTCTTTATATTTAAATAGAATGATTATAATAATACTAATATCAAAACATTTTTGAAAAGATGAAATTAAATTGTGAATATAAACATATTCTATAAAGTATTCTAATGTTAGCTATTGCCACAATTTTACTCTCCTGGATTATCTACAGATAATGTAAATCTGTGTGTGGAGCAGATGGTAAAGCAGGTTGGCAAGCCCTGTTTTGAAATGAATTTTCTATATGATCCTGAACAAGCCATTGAAACTTCAGAGCTTCATTGCCTCACCATCTCTTTTTATCTCACAAACTAATTGTGAGGTTCTAATGAAATAATGACTGCTGGAAAATCCATAGATTTGACTATACAGACTTTTTTCAGCAAAGTGATGTCTCTGCTTTTTGAGAGTCCTTTTTGGAGCAAGAAGATTAAACCAGTCGATCCTACAGGAAATCAACCCTGAATATTCATTGGAAGGACTGATGCTGAAGCTGAAGCTCCAATATTTGGCCACCTGATGCGAAGAGCTAACTCATTGGAAAAAACTCTGATGCTAGGAAAGATTGAGGGCAGGAGGAGAAGGGGGTGACAGAGGATGAGATAGTTGTATGGCATCAACAACTCAGTGGACATTAGTTTGAGCAGACTCAAGGAGATAGTAAAGGACTACCGTGCTGCAGTCCATGAGGTCACAAATTGTCAAACATGACTTAGCCACTGAACAGCAACAAATGAAATAATGACTGTTACCCAGAAAACTACAAAATACCACACAAATGTAAGCCACTGACACTAATTTGGTAAAACATCAGGATTTGAGGAAATTAGACATTTTCCTTTATTAGTTATCTATAAATAAACTTTACTGTAAAAAAAATAACCATTTTTATGACCAAAAGAATCAACTTTCCCCTCACCAAAGATTATATGTGAATTTAAAAGGAAAGTTCATAGTATCATTTTCTCACCTGCTGCTGCTGCTGCTAAGTTGCTTCAGTAGTGTCCGACTCTGTGCGACCCCATAGAGGGCGGCCCACCAGGCTCCCCCATCCCTGGGATTCTCCAGGCAAGAACACTGGAGTGGGTTGCCATTTCCTTCTCCAATGCATGAAAGTGAAAAGTGAAAGTGAAGTCACTCAGTCGTTTCTGACTCTTAGCGACCCCATGGACTGCAGCCTACCAGGCTCCTCCATCCATGGGATTTTCCAGGCAAGAATACTGGAGATTCTCTTGCCTAGGACTTTGTAAAATGAAATTTAGCAGATCTCTGCTATTCTGTTCACTTGGAGCCACATTTGACACAATGTTATAACCATTAATGGAAAGAATATTCCATTACAATGAAATGGCAATTGTAGCTAGTTCATTAAAGCCTCTTCCTTTAGAAAGAATGGTCCAAACTGCCCCATCTCTCAACACACACAAAACCACACACATCCACATGAATCTTGAAATAAGACTCATGTGTGGACAGCATTCAAAGAATGATTATCAAAACAGTATTATACTATGTGGCCCACAAAGAAATTGAAAGGAATTTTCCTATTTTTTTTTTTTTTGTTGTTATTTGGTTTCTAAGCAGAACATAAGCAGTATAAAGTTGTCTGCCCCATGGTCTAAATGCTCAATAAATATTTCTCTTTTTAAAACATTATTTTTTATTGGAGTATAGCCACCAGGGCTTCCCTGGTGGCTCAGATGGTAAAGTGTCTGCCTGCAATGTGGGAGACCCAGATTCGATCCCAGGGTCAGGAAAAAAATCCCCTGGATAAGGAAATGGCAACCCACTCCAGTACTCTTGCGTGGAAAATCCCATGAGCTTGATAGGTTACAGTCCATGGGGTCATAGAGAATTGGACACGATGGAGCAACTTCACTTTTTATAGCCAATTAACAGTATTGTGATAGTTTCAGGTGGACAGCAAAGGGACTCAGTTATACATATATATCTATCTATTCTCCCCCAATCTCCCCTCTCATCCAGGCTACCACACAATACAGAGCAGAGTGCCCTGTGCTATACAGTAGGATAGGATCTTGTTGGTCATCCATTTTAAATATAGCAGTGTGTACATGTCAATCTCAAACTCCCTAAATATCCTGTCCTCCCATCCTTCCCCCTGGCCAATCATAATTTCATACTCTAAGTCTATGAGTCTTTTTCTCTTTTGTAAATAAGTTTATTTGTATAATTTCTTTTTAGATTCTGCATATAAGGGATGTCATACAATATTTCTCCTTCTCTGTCTGACTTATTTCATTGAGTATGACTGTCTGACTCTTTGCTACCCCATGGACTGTAGCCCACCAGGTTCCTCTGTCCATGGGATTTTCTAGGCAAGAATACTGGAGTGGGTTGTCATTTCCTTCTCCAGGGGATCTTCCCAACCCAGAGATCGAACCCAGGTCTCCTGCATTGCAGGCAGATGCTTTAACCTCTGCACCACCAGGGAAGTTCCTAAGTCCATCCATGTTGCTGCAAATGGCATAACTTCATTCTTTTTAATGGCTGAGTAATAGTCATTATATGTATATGCACCACATCTTCTTTATTCCTTCATCTGTCAATGGATATTTAAGTTGCTTCCATGTCTTTGCTGCAATGAACACTGAACAATGAACAGTGCTGCAAAGACGAACATTGAGGTACATGTGTCTTTTCAATTATGGCTTTCTCAGGGTATATGCCCAGGAGCGGGATTGCAGAGTTAGATGTTAACTCTTTCAGTTTTTAAAGAACTCCCATACTGTTCTCCATAGTGTTTGTACCAATTTACATTCCCACGAACTGTGTAGGAGGATTCCCTTCTCTCCACACTCTCTCCAGCATTTATTGTTTGTGGATTTTTTAATGATAGTCGTTCTAGCTGGTAGTGAGGTGATACCTCATTGTCATTTTGATTTGCATTTCTCTAATAATCACCAGTGTTGAACATCTTATCATGTGCCTCTTGGCTATCTATATGTCTCCTTTGGAGAAATGTCTATTTAGGTCTTCTGCCCATTTTTTGATTGGGTTGTTTCTTTGATGATATTAAGCCTCAGGGGCTATTTGTAAATTTTGGAGACTAATCCGTTGGTCACATCATTTGCAGTTATTTTCTCCCAATCTGTAGGTTATCTACATTTTGTTTATTGTTTCCTTTGCTATGCAAAAGCTTTTGAGTTTAATTAGGGTCCCACTTTTTTTTTTTAAATTTTCATTATTTAGGGAGATGGATTACAAAAGATATTACTGTGATTTATGTCAGAGAGTGCTCTGCCTATGTTTTCCTCTAGGAGTTTTATAGTTTCTGGTTTCACATTTAGGTCTTCAATCCATTTTGAGCTTATTTTTATGTGTGGTGTTAAAGAATATATAACATTATTATTATTTTTTTAACATGTAGCTGTCCAGTTTTCCCAGCACCATCTGTTGAAGAGACTGTTTTTCCAATATTGTGTAGTCTTGCTTCCTTTGTTGTAGATTAATTGACCATAGGTGTCTGGGTTTATTTCTTGATTTTCTATTCTGTTCCATTGATCTATATTCCTATTTTTGGGCTAGTACCATACTGTTTTGATGGTGATAACTTTGTAGTACAGTTTGAAGTCAGGAACCTGATTCCTCCAGCTCCTTTTTTCTTTCTCAAGATTGCTTTGTAAATTCAATGTTTTTTTTTTGTCTCCAAAAAATTTTAAGATTTTTTTTTTGTCTTAGGTCTGTGAAAAATGCCATTGATAATTTGACAGAGATTGCATTAAATCTGTAGATTGCCTTGGGTAGTAGCAATCTGTAGATTGCCTTGTCATTTTGACAATATTGATTCTTCCAATCCAAAAACATGGTATAATTTTCCATCTGCGTCTTCTTCAGTTTCTTTCATCACCATATCAGTATCTTATAGTGTTTAGAGTACACATCTTTTGTCTCCTTCTTTTTGATGTGATGGTAAATGGAATAGATTCTTGCATTTCTCTTATCTTTCATTGTTAGTGTATAGAAACGCAACAGATTTCTGTATGAGTTTTGTAACCTGCAACTTTACCAAATTCATTCATAGGCTCTAGTAGTTTTCTGGTGACATCTTTAGGATCGTCTATGTATAATATCATGTCATCTGCAAACAGTGACAGTTTAACTTCTTCTTTTCCAATTTGGATTTCTTTAATTTCTTTTTCTTCTCTAATTATTGCAACTAGGACTTCCAAAACTATGTTGAATAAAAGTGGTGAGAGTGGACATCTTTGTCTTGTTTCTGATGTTAGAGGACATGATTTCAGCTTTCACCACTGAGCATGGTGTTAGCTATAGGTTTGTTGCATATGAGTTTTATGTTGAGGTATATTCCTTCTATGCCCATTTTCTGGAGAGTTTTTCTTAATCATAAGTGGGTGCTGAATTTTATTAAAAGTTTTTTCTACATCTATTGAAATAATCATATGGTTTTTATTTTTCAATTTGTTGATGTGGTGTATCACACTGATTAATTTGCAGATACTGAAAAATACTTGCATCCCTGGGATAAATTCCACTTGATCATGGTGTATTTAATGTATTGTTGGATTTGAATTGCTAGTATTTTGTTGAGGATTTTTGCATCTATGTTCATCAGTGATATTGGCCTGTAATTTTCTTCTTCTGTGGTATCTTTGTCTAATTTTGGTATCAGGGTAATGGTGGTGTTATAGAATACGTTTGGAAGTGTTCCTTCCTCTGAAATTTTTGGGGAATAGTTTCAGAAGGATAGATGTTAGCTTTTCTCTAAATGTTTGCTAACATTTGCCTGTGAAGCCATCAGGTTCTGGACTTTTGTTTGTTGGGAGTTTTTAGGTAACAGTTTAAATTTCAGTGCTTGTGATTGGTTGGTTCATATTTTCTATTTATTCCTGGTTCAGTCTGGGGAGACTGTATCTTTCTAAAAATTTGTCCATTTCTTCCAGGTTGTCCATTTTATTGACTATAGTTGCTTGTAGTAGTCAGTTGCTTGTATTTGATCCTTTATATTTCCATGGTGTCTGTTTCAACTTCTCCTTTTTAATTTCTAATTTTATTGATTTGAGTCCTCTCCATTGTTTTCCTGATGAATTTGGCTAAAGGTTTATAAATTTTGTTTATTGTTTCAAAGGACCAGCTTTTAGCTTCACTGATATTTGCTATTGTTTTCTTTGTCTCTATTTCATTTATTTCTTCTCTGATCGTTACATGATTTCTTGTACTAACTTTAGGTTTTGTTTGTTTTATTTTCTCTAGTTGTTTTAGGTTTAATCTTAGCTTGCTTATTAGAGAATTTTCTTGTTTCCTGAGGTAAGATTGTACTGCTATTACTGCTTTTGCTGTATCCCATCTGCCTCTAGTATTTTTTGACTTTTCTCTTTGATTTCTTCAGTGATCCATTGGTTGTTTAGTAGCATATTGTTTAGCCTTCACATGTTTGTGCTTTTTATGGTTTCTTCTTGTAGTTTATTGCTAACCTCATAGCAGTTGTGATCAGAAATGATGTTTGATATGATTTCAATTTTCTTAAATTTACCAAGGCTCATCTTGTGGCCCAGCATGTGGTCAATCCTGGAGAATGTTTCATGTGCACAATTACTGTGTTACTGTACATTTCTCCCTTTATGCTTGTTAGTATTTGAGATGCTCCTATGTTGGGTGCATATATATTGGCATATATATAATTGTTATATCTTCTTGAATTGATCCCTTGATCACTATGTAGTGTCCTTTCTTTCTTATACCAGTCTTTGTTTTAACGTCTCTTTTGTCTGATATGAGTATTGCTACCCAGCTTTCTTTTGATTTCCACTTTGTGGAATACCTCCTTCCATCCTCTCACTTTCAGTCTTTATGAATCCCTAGGTCTGATGTGGGTCTCTTGTAGACAGCGTATATATGGGTCTTATTTTTGTGTTCACCCAGATAGTTTATATCTTTTGGTTAGTGTACTTAATCCATTTACATTTAAGATGATTATTGATTTGTTTGTTCCTATTACAATTTTCTTAATTGTTTTGGGTTTGTTTTTGTAGGTCTTTTCCTTCTCTTATGTTTCCTGCCTAGAAAAATCCCTTTAACATTTGTTGTAAAGCTGGTTTTGGTGGTGCTGAATTTTCTTAACTTTCCTGTCTGTAAAGTTTTTTATTTCTCCATCAAATCTGAATGAGAACCTAGCTGGTTATAGCATTCCTGTTTGTAAGTTCTCTTTCATCACTTTAAATATATCACACCACTCCCTTGTGGATTGCAGGGTTTCTGCTATGAAATCAGCTGATGACCTTACGGGAGTTCCCTTGTATGATATTTGTTGTTTTTCACCTGTTGCTTTTAGTATTTTATCTTTGTCTTTAATTTTTGTCAGTTTGATTACTATGTGTATTAGCATATTCCTCCTTGGGTTTATTCTACTTGGGACTCTCTGCTTGAAGCCATTCTTAATCATAAATGATAAAATCTATCACCTTGCACTATGTTAAGATCATTCTATGATTAAATTAATGCAGGCTGATGATTAACATAGGGTTGACGATAAACATATGTACAAAAACAAGGACACAGATTTGTATGAGGGGAAAAATCTCTATGTGAATATGCTCCAAAAAAGTGAATTAAAAGGTGGGAGAAAAAGATGCATTCCACTTAAATATTGAGGTAATTAAATCTTTCTGTTATGGTGAAGAGCATATGTTACATAAACTATTCTAAAGGAGATGGTAAAGGAGCAGATAATAGGCATATGTGGAGACCTTGACAAGGCTTTTTTGAATGACAGAATGGAGGAAATCATGTCAACAGGTCAATATGTCAATATGTCTGCTAGTTGGGCAACCTCTATGTATCCTTAGGCAAATTAGAAACTCTAGTATAGGTATTAATTGAGTTTGAACATAACATTTATACATAAGGTATACCATATAAGGGATATGCCTTATATATTAGGCAGACCTAACTTTATTGTCATATTCAAAATAGTTTATTAAAATTTGAATTTTAAAAGGAAAAGCTTTAAATAACTTTTAAAGAAAAATGTAATATTAATTTTATTTTTCATCCTTGTAGATAAAATGAAATGTTGCCATAGTAAGTTGTGGGGTGATCAAACTTCTGATAAGCTATTTTGGTTTATTTGAACAAGGAACCATGGCAGATAGTTTTAGATATACAAAAAAGGACAAGTATATACCTTCACTTTCAGAAGGTAAAACCACTTCAGTATGTATGTTAACTGCTAACATACTAATAAGTAGAGATAATCCTATCCTTACTTTCTATTTTTTTCTTCTTCTTTTTTAAATCAATTAATTCATTTATTTGACTGTGCCAGGTCTTAGTTGTGGAATGTGGAATCTAGTTCCCTGACCAGGGACCAAACCCTGGCCCTCTGCATTGGGAGCATGTACTCTTAGCCACTGGACCACCAGGGAAGTCCCAATCCATACGTTCTCTTATTCCAAACATTTTTAGACTGGATTTGCCATTTATATTATTTTCAATATGACTTTCAAGTTTAGAAGTGAAACTCCTATTCTGACCACCACTTTTGGCAAATCACTTCCATGGCCATTGCCACATTGTAGGAATACAAGATGTGGAACTTGTCACCCAGTCTTCAATGACCTTGATTGTTTTATCAACCCTTAAGAGAGCAGTAAGTGAAAAACAAACACTATTGATTAGGTCTAGAAGTTATTCATAAGGGCAACACATCAGTATCAATTGCAGGCAAATCTCACTTCATTTCCTATATTAAGTAAACATTGTTGTCATGAATTGTAGTCATGGCACTTTGGTTACACTTTAAAACAACTTTTTCTTTTTCTAGACTAGTCTTTTCCCAAAAATGTAACCATGGAATGCTTTTTCATGGGAAAATTTTATCTCCCCTGCCCCCCCCCCCCCAAAAAAAAATCTCTTGGAAAATTCTGAATTCCATACTCCATTTTTAAACATTCACAAGATGAGTTAGTGACTCTCATAACAAAGGAACCTACTTATCTTTGCTTAGCTCAGCAATTCCTGTTTGACCACTGAACTCTCCCCCTACTCATATTGTGTGAGGAGCTATGAACATCCCTCAGAACTTCTATTTCCAGGAAGACACTCTGATAAATACTTATCTTGACTGACAAATATGTTAGTCACTCAGTCGTGTCTGACTCTTTGCAACCTCATGAACCAGAGATTGACCTGGGTCTCCTGCATTGCAGGCAGATTCTTTACCAATTGAAACACCAGGGAAGCTGGGATAGAAAAAATTTAGATAAATGTTACATCCTTCCAAAGCTTGAAAATTCTGATAAGCTCTTGGAAGAGGCCACTACACCACAACTAAATGAGTTGAGGGGAAAGGACTTCTGGGAATCACAAGGCTGATTGATCAGTGGTAGACAACACCTACTTAAGGAGATTCCTGAGATTTAAGGGAACCCAATTGTACTGTGGATGTAGCTGAAGAGCCCTATGATAGTACATGTTGGCCTCTTCTGTGTTTTTGGTCAGTATTTCAAAGTTGTTCAGCACAATTTCATGATGTGGATACAGCCTGAAATAATGTAAATGCTAAGCCTTGATTGTCAAACTCCTCTAAGTTTGGCACAGTTTGCTTGTTTTTAAATCCAAGTATTCCAAGACCAAAACAAAACAAAACAATGAAATTTTCCTTTACTTTCTCATCAGAAATGGTATGACTGTGCCAATCTTTCTGATCAGTTTCTTTTTTGTAAAAAAAAAAAAAGTAATTTAAAGTTGTTCATAAATTTTGCTTCTTGAAATACACAAATCTGGCAAGAGAGAATAGATTTGACAGATAGTAGTCAATCTAAGGGACTTCCCTATAGCTCAATGGTAAAGAATATTCCTGCAATGTAGGAGACCTGGGTTCAACCCCTGGGTCAGGAGGATCCCATGCAGAAGGAAATGGCAACCCATTCCAGTATTCTTGCCTGGAGAATTCCATGGACAGAGGAGATTGGAGGGCTACAGTCCATGGGGTCACAAAGAGTAAGACAGGACTAAGTGACTAACACACACAGTGAATCTAACGCTTAAGTAATAGAATTTAGAAATAGCATGCAAAGCTAGCGTGGTTAAATAAATCCCAAGTTTTTATGGCTTATAGAGTTAGTTTCAAGATGTTTTCATGGAAAATTCTCATGAGATGTTGAGTTTTTGACCTGGAGGGATTGCTGACAGCCTGCTCCATCAGTTCAGTTCAGCCACTCAGTAGTGTCCAACTCTTTGCGACCCCATGAATCGCAGCACGCCAGACCTCCCTGTCCATCACCAACTCCCGGAGTTCACTCAGACTCACGTCCATTGAGTCAGTGATGCCATCCAGCCATCTCATCCTCTGTTGTCCCCTTCTCCTCCTGCCCCTGATCCCTCCCAGCATCAGAGTCTTTTCCAATGAGTCAACTCTTCGCATGAGGTGGCCAAAGTACTGGAGTTTCAGCTTTAGCATTCCTTCCAAAGAACACCCAGGACTGATCTCCTTCAGAATGGACTGGTTGGATCTTCTTGCAGTCCAAGGGACTCTCAAGAGTCTTCTCCAACACCACAGTTCAAAAGCATCAATTCTTCGGCGCTCAGCCTTCTTCACAGTCCAACCCTCACATCCATACAGGACCACAGGAAAAACCATAGCTTTGACTAGACGGACCTTTGTTGGCAAAGTAATGTCTCTGCTTTTGAATATGCTATTCAGTTGGTCATAACTTTCCTTCCAAGGAGTAAGCGTCTTTTAATTTCATGGCTGCAGTCACCATCTGCAGTGATTTTGGAGCCCCAAAAAATAAAGTCTGACACTGTGTCCACTGTTTCACCATCTATTTCCCATGAAGTGATGGGACCGGATGCCATGATCTTCATTTTCTGAATGTTGAGCTTTAAGCCAACTTTTTCACTCTCCTCTTTCACTTTCATCAAGAGGCTTTTGAGTTCCTCTTCATTTTCTGCCATAAGAGTGGTGTCATCTGCATATCTAAGGTTACTGGTATTTCTCCCGGCAATCTTGATTCCAGCTTGTGTTTCTTCCAGTCCAGCATTTCTCATGATGTACTCTGCATATAAGTTAAATAAGCAGGGTGACAATATACAGCCTTGATGTACTTCTTTTCCTATTTGGAACCAGTCTGTTGTTCCATGTCCAGTTCTAACTGTTGCTTCCTGACCTGCATACAGATTTCTCAAGAGGCAGGTCAGGTGGTCTGGTATTCCCATCTCTTTCAGAATTTTCCACAGTTTATTGTGATCCACACAGTCAAAGGCTTTGGCATGGTCAATAAAGCAGAAATAGATGTTTTTCTGGAACTCTCTTACTTTTTCGATGATCCAGCAGATGTTGGCAATTTGATCTCTGGTTCCTCTGCCTTTTCTAAAACCAGCTTGAACATCTGGAAGTTCACGGATCACATATTGCTGAAGCCTGGCTTGGAGAATTTTGAGCATTACTTTACTAGCATGTGAGATGAGTGCAATTGTGTAATAGTTTGAGCATTCTTTGGCATTGCCTTTCTTTGGGATTGGAATGAAAACTGACCTTTTGCAGTCCTGTGGCCACTACTGAGTTTTCCAAATTTGCTGTCATATTGAGTGCAGCACTTTCACACCACCATCTTTCAGAATTTTGAATAGCTCAACTGGAATTCCATCACCTCCACTAGCTTTGTTCGTAGTGATCCTTTCTAAGGCCCACTTGACTTCACATTCCAGGATGTCTGGCTCTAGGTCAGTGATCATAGTGCCCTCTTTTTACACAAGATGGTGAGAATTCTTTGATTTGTGTATGAAGGATATGTAAATGTGTTTAGATTAAGTTATCAGCAAAGCTAGCATTCTGAAGAAGGAAAGTTACATATAATATATGCACATAAAAATACATCATATCACTAAAATGGTTCTTCTTTAGGATTCGTCAGTTGTTTAATTTCCCCCTTCTTCACCATGAGATCCTATCTGGTCTGATGTAGAAAATCCTAGCCAGATACATATAAAATTTTAATTAATGCATGTTATGTTAAAAAAAGGAAAAAGGCCAGCATTCCTAAAGTTCAAATGCAAATGCAAAAAAGATCTGGATGTATATTAATAAAGAATATTTGTGCTGATGTAGGAGGTGAGAGAATCTGCTTACTTCCTAAATAATAAGCCAAATGATCACAAGTACGTAATTCAGATATTTCTGCTACATTTAGAATCGACAGATTTGACAATTTAAGTTCTTTTCATCTCTATCATCTATAGAACTGTGAAGCTGGCTTTAATGTAGAAAAACAGAACATGTCCAAGGAATAAAAATAATCTGCGCTTGTCAAATCCTCTGACAACTAAGGTGCACTTGCCCTTTGTTCTGTCCTATCTAAGAAGATCAATTTAATTTTGGAGCAGGAGGAGTTCCTATTGAAAGGCCAAGGAAGCCACTTTGCAGTAGCTATAAAGGTCCACACAGTATCTTGGGAAACTTTCTGAAGAGACATGTTGTTAGAGGCAGCTGGACAGAGAAACCATGCAGAACTGGCCCTGTCCTGCGGCTCCTTGGTGCCCCTTTAATGGAGACAGTTCGGAAGGCCTCCCCTACCACGAAGCACAGTGGGAGCAGTAACAGGGCCATGCAGCTTTCACGCTGTTTCTGAATGGAGCCAGAGGCTATTGTACTTAGGATAGGAGGCAAAAAATACTGTTGTGCTGAACAAAAACAACAACAACAGCAACAACTTGTGTTCTAAGCCTATGAAAAATCCTTAGCTTAGATAGAAGAACATCTTTGTTACTCCCTGGAAACTTTTACAAAGAGCATATCTCAGCCAGGATTTATTGATTTAAGTAAAGTGCTGTGACTTCTGATAGATTGTGGGTGTGCCAGCGAACGTGGTGAGAGCAATTCCCATGCTTATTGTTTCCAAGATGAGAAGCAGCAATATAAGGCATGTCTGGGATATTTCCCCCCTTTTATCACAGAAGAGGTAATTTCATAAAATTTTACCTTTTTCTTATTTTTCTGGCTTGTGGGCCCTGGAATAAACATGTGAGGTGAAGGCACTGACTAGAGGGAGGGTCAGGCTGAAATCAGGAAGAGCTTCCATGAGGGGCTCACGTGTTTGTGAGATGCCCTTCCGCTGGGTCACACGGCTGCCCTCACCAGCTGCTCTCAATTCACCTTCTGGGACTTCATCCTCACAGTTCCAACTGTTCTTTAAGTAGTCATGCTCACTGACTGCAGAACTGTTCTGTTTTTTTTTTTTTCCCCCTTCTTGATCCATAAGAGGAAATAAATTCATCCCTGAGTTCTTAAAACCAGAAACAAACATTCACAAGGAAGAAAGGAAAAAAAAGAAATGAGCTGTGAGCAAAGAAGAGATCTTGTTTTAATAAATAGCGCCAAACTACAGTTCGCTTGTTGGCATTTACTGTAATTTACTAATTCTATTAATATTACCAAGCTTGTCTCCATCTGGATAATGACATTTAAAAAAAATTTCTCTAATGACAAAGGCCTGTAGGAATATCCTCTCTCTGTCTAGGGATCTGATTGGTGAAAATTTCTCTGGGCTTCACCCAACCATGGGCAAGCACTACATTATTAATGAAATAAAGCTGAATTTTATTAAAAATATTCTTCAACAATCAAGTGGAAAATACTTTTGATTTTTTACAAATTTAATTTTATAAAACACATTGTTTTCTCCTGTTTATCAAAGACTCATGTTTCTGAAAGATAAGGCCTACTTTATGTCTTTCTCTTTAATTAAATATATGTTTAAATTATATTGGAGCTTGGAATCTTTGGAAAAATCAAGTGGGGTTTATTTCTACTGAGGATATGTATAGTTTAAGAGATGTCCATGTTTCCACATCAATTACCAGAATAAACTTGACTCTTACTTCTAGAGGTGTATTATACAGAAGTTTCTGTTCATAGTTATTCCTTACTTCAGTGAAAGAAATTGACTTGCATTGGCATTCAAAAAAAAACCCAAATACTTCACTGAGTTGGAAAAGCCTGATGTTTTTCAGTTTTGGGGAGAACAGCTGCTGCATTTACTTGGTCTCACCATTTAAAAAAATTATTTCTTCCTATAAGATGAATTACAATTTCTTTATGAGACTGTATGTAGTATGCTCAAGTAATACAATTATTGCTTCATTTAAAAACACAAATATAAGTATAAAGACAAATTGTTTGGTGAGCTACACAGAGAAAAGAAAGATCTTTTTTTACTTGCATTATATTCCTTTTTAAAAAATATTGGTTGCACTGGGTTATTGCCATGGTGTGGGGTGGCGGCTGGGAGGACCAATCCCACGTCCAAGGAACAGTGGCTGTGTGGGCTCAGGAGTATCCCACGTTGAAGGTCAGGAAGGGTGGTGGTGAGGACATACCCCTTGTCCAAGGTAAGGAGCAATGGCTGCGCTTTGCTGGAGCAGCCAAGAAGAGATACCCCATGCCCAAGGTAAGAGAAACCCAAGTAAGACGGTAGGTGTTGCAAGAGGGCATCAGAGGGCAAACACACTGAAACCATACTCACAGAAAGCTAGTCAATTTAATCACACTAGGACCACAGCCTTGTCTAACTCAATGAAACTAAGCCATACCCAAGGGGCAACCCAAGACGGGCGGGTCATGGTGGAGAGATCTGACAGAATGTGGTCCACTGGAGAATGGAATGGCAAACCACTTCAGTATTCTTGCCTTGAGAATCCCATGAACAGTATGAAAAGGCAAAATGATAGGATACTGAAAGAGGAACTCCCCAGGTCAGTAGGGGCCCAATATGCTACTGGAGATCAGTGGAGAAATAACTCCAGAAAGAATGAAGGGATGGAGCCAAAGCAAAAAGAATACCCAGCTGTGGATGTGACTGGTGATAGAAGCAAGGTCTGATGCTGTAAAGAGCAATATTGCATAGGAACCTGGAATGTCAGGTCCATGAATCAAGGCAAATTGGAAGTGGTCAAACAGGAGATGGCAAGAGTGAATGGAATCAGTGAACTAAAATGGACTGGCATGGGTGAATTTAACTCAGAAGACCATTATATCTACTACTGTGGGCAGGAATCCCTTAGAAGAAATGGAGTAGCCATCATGGTCAACAAGAGAGTCCAAAATGCAGTACTTGGATGCAATCTCAAAAATGACAGAATGATCTCTGTTCATTTCCAAGGCAAACCATTCAATATCACAGTAATCCAAGTCTATGTCCCAACCAGTAATGCTGAAGAAGCTGAAGTTGAACGGTTCTATGAAGACCTACAAGACCTTTTAGAACTAACACCCAAAAAGATGTCCTTTTCATTATAGGGGACTGGAATGCAAAAGTAGGAAGTCAAGAAACACCTGGAGTAACAGGCAAATTTGGCCTTGGAATACAGAATGAAGCAGGGCAAAGACTAATAGAGTTTTGCCAAGAAAATGCACTGGTCATAGAAAATACCCTCTTCCAACAACACAAGAGAAGACTCTACACATGGACATCACCAGATGGTCAACACCAAAATCAGATTGATTATATTCTTTGCAGCCAAAGATGGAGAAGCTCTATACAGTCAGCAAAAAACAAGACCAGGAGCTGACTGTGGCTCAGATCATGAACTCCTTATTGTCAAATTCAGACTGAAATTGAAGAAAGTAGGGAAAACCACTAGACCATTCA
Source organism: Bubalus bubalis (assembly GCF_019923935.1). Classification (NCBI taxonomy): domain Eukaryota; kingdom Metazoa; phylum Chordata; class Mammalia; order Artiodactyla; family Bovidae; genus Bubalus; species Bubalus bubalis. Next base: position 40,800,680 of record NC_059160.1, on the reverse strand, counting down.
GGTATGACCTAAATCAAATCCCTTATGATTCTACAGTGGAAGTGAGAAATAGATTTAAGGGACTGGATCTGATAGATGGAGTGCCTGATGAGTTATGGACTGAGGTTCGTGACATTGTACAGGAGACAGGTATCAAGACCATCCCCATTGAAAAGAAATGCAAAAAAGCAAAATGGCTGTCTGGGGAGGCCTTACAAATAGCTGTGAAAAGAGAGAAGCAAAAAGCAAAGGAGAAAAGGAAAGATATAAGCATCTGACCGCAGAGTTCCGAAGAATAGCAAGGAGAGATAAGAAAGCCTTCCTTAGTGATCAATGCAAAGACATAGAGGAAAACAACATAATGGGAAAGACTAGAGATCTCTTCAAGAAAATTAGAGATACTAAGGGGACATTTCATGCAAAGATGGGCTCGATAAAGGACAGAAATGGTATGGACCTAACAGAAACAGAAGATATCAAGAAGAGGTGGCAAGAATACACAGAAGAACTGTACAAAAAAGATCTTCACAACCCAGATAATCACGATGGTGTGATCACTCACCTAGAGCCAGACATCCTTGAATGTGAAGTCAAGTGGGCCTTAGAAAGGATCACTACGAACAAAGCTAGTGGAGGTGATGGAATTCCAGTTGAGCTCTTTCAAATCCTGAAAGATGATGGTGTGAAAGTGCTGCACTCAATATGACAGCAAATTTGGAAAACTCAGTAGTGGCCATAGGACTGAAAAGGTCAGTTTTCATTCCAATCCCAAAGAAAGGCAATGCCAAAGAATGCTCAAACTACCACAGAATTGCACTCATCTCACACGCTAGTGAAGTAATGCTCAAAATTCTCCAAGCTAGGCTTCAGCAATATGTGATCCGTGAACTTCCAGATGTTCAAGCTGGTTTTAGAAAAGGCAGAGGAACCAGAGATCAAATTGCCAACATCTGCTGGATCATCGAAAAAGCAAGAGAGTTCCAGAAAAACATCTATTTCTGCTTTATTGACCATGCCAAAGCCTTTGACTGTGTGGATCACAATAAACTGTGGAAAATTCTGAAAGAGATGGGAATACCAGACCACCTGACCTGCCTCTTGAGAAATCTGTATGCAGGTCAGGAAGCAACAGTTAGAACTGGACATGGAACAACAGACTGGTTCCAAATAGGAAAAGAAGTACATCAAGGCTGTATATTGTCACCCTGCTTATTTAACTTATATACAGAGTACATCATGAGAAATGCTGGACTGGAAGAAACACAAGCTGGAATCAAGATTGCCGGGAGAAATATCAGTAACCTCAGATATGCAGATGACACCACCCTTATGGCAGAAAGTGAAGAGGAACTAGAAAGCCTCTTGATGAAAGTGAAAGAGGAGAGTGAAAAAGTTGGCTTAAAGCTCAACATTCAGAAAATTAAGATCATGGCATCCGGTCCCATCACTTCATGGGAAATAGATGGGGAAACAGTGGACACAGTGTCAGACTTTATTTTTTCTGGGCTCCAAAATCACTGCAGATGGTGACTGCAGCCATGAAATTAAAAGACGTTTACTCCTTGGAAGGAAAGTTATGACCAACCTAGACAGCATGTTCAAAAGCAGAGACATTACTTTGCCAACAAAGGCCGTCTAGTCAAGGCTATGGTTTTTCCAGTGTTCATGTATGGATGTGAGGGTTGGACTGTGAAGAAGGCTGAGCGCAGAAGAATGGATGCTTTTGAACTGTGGTGTTGGAGAAGACTCTTGAGAGTCCCTTGGACTGCAAGGAGATCCAACCAGTCCATTCTGAAGGAGATCAGCCCTGGGATTTCTTGGAGGGAATGATGCCGAAGCTGAAACTCCAGTACTTTGGCCACCTCATGTGAAGAGTTGACTCATTGGAAAAGACTCTGATGCTGGGAGGGATTGGGGGCAGGGGGAGAAGGGGACGACAGAGGATGAGATGGCTGGATGGCATCACTGACTCGATGGACGTAAGTCTGAGTGAACTCCGGGAGTTGGTGATGGACAGGGAGGTCTGGCGTGCTGCGATTCATTGGGTCCCAAAGAGTAGGACATGATTGAGCAACTGAACTGAACTGAACTGTGGGCCTCTCCAGCTGCAGTGCACAGATGTCTGAGCATAGGCTCAGAGCTCACAGGCTCAGTAATTGCAATGTCCAGGCCCTTCAGTCAAGGAATGCAGCCCCAGCTGCCCAGCTGCTTGTGGGATTCCAGTTCTCTGGCCTGGCATTGAACCCACATTCCCCACACTGGAAGGTGGACTCTCACCACGAACCACCAGAGAAATCTCTATCTTCCTTTTTTAAATTGAAGTATAGTTGATCTTGGAGAAGGAAATGGTAACCCACTCCAGTATTCTCACCTGGAGAATTCCAGGCAAGATTCTCCATGGACAGAAGAGCTTGGAGATCTACTGTCCATAGGGTTGCAAAGAGTCAGATATAACTAATGTGACTTAACACACACACAAATAGTTGATCTATAATAGTATATTAGTTACAGTTATACAGCAAAGTGATTCAATATTTTTATAGATTATACTTCATTTAAAGTTATTATAAAATATTGGATGTATTCCTTATGTTCAATATGTCCTTATAGCTTATACATAGTTGTTTGTACTCAACAGTGAAAAGCTGAAAGTCTTTCCTCTAAATTCAAGAGCAAGACAAAGATGCCCACTCTCACTCCTTCTATTTAACATAGGTTTGAAAGTCCTGTCCACACCAATCAGACAAGAAAAGGAAATAAAAAGTATCCTAATTGGAAAAGAAGTGGTAAAAGTGTTACTATTTGCAGATGACATGATACTCTATATAGAGAGCCCCAAAACTATTAGAAATGACACATGAATTAAGATTGAAGGATCTAAGGTTAATATACAGAAATCTGTTACATTTCTGTACACTAACAATATAGAGAAACTTTGAAAAAAAATCATTTTTAAAGTCACATTAAAAAAAGACCTAGGAATAAAGCAAGGAGGTGAAAGACCTGTACTTTGAAAATTATGAAATATTAATTAAGAAAATTGAAGGTAATTCAAACAAATGGAAAGATACCCTATACTTGGGGATTGGAAGAATTAATATAATTAAAATGGTCATACTGCCTAAAGCAATCTACAGATTTAATGCAATCTCTGTCAAAATACTCATGATGTTTTTCACAGACCTAGAACAATAATCCTAAACTTTATATGGGATCATGAAAGACTCAGAATTAGTAAAACAATTCTGAGGAAAAAGAACAAAGTGGGAGGCATAACCTCTCCAGACTTCAGACTATACTAGAAAGTTACAGTAATCACAGTAGGATGGTATTGGCACAAAAACAGATACATAGATCAATGTAACAAAAAGCCCAGAAATAAACCCATGTACCTTTGGTAAATTAATCTATGACAGAAGAAGCAAGAATATAAAATGGAGAAAAGACAATCTGTTCAACAAGTGGTGCTGGGAAAGCTGAACAGGCACACGTAAATCAATGACATTAGAACAGTCCATCACACTATATAAAAAATAAATTCAAAGTAGTTTGAGACATGTATAATATCATATATGAAACAAGTCGCCAGTCCAGGTTTGATGCATGATACTGGATGCTTAGGGCTGGTGCACTGGGACGACCCAGAGGGATGGTATGGGGAGGGAGGAGGGAAGAGGGTTCAGGATGGGGAACACATGTATACCTGTGGCAGATTCATGGCAAAACCAATACAATATTGTAAAGTTAAAAAATTAAATAGAATTTAAAAAAAAGTTATTAAAAAAAAAGTAGTTTAAAGACCTAAATATAAGGCATAAAATAGAGTAGGCAATGCAACCCACTCCAGTACTCTTGCCTGGAAAATCCCATGGATGGAGGAGCCTGGTAGGCTGTAGTTCATGGGGTCGCGAAGGGTCAGACATGACTGAGTGACTTCACTTTCATTTTTCACTTTCATGCATTGGAGAAGGAAATGGCAACCCACTCCAGTGTTCTTGCCTAAAGAATCCCAGGGGCGGTGGAGCCTGGTGGGCTGCTGTCTATGGGGTTGCACAGAGTCGGACATGACTGAAGCGACTTAGCAGCAGCAGCAGCAGCAGCATAAGGCATAAAACATAAAATTATAGAAGACAACATAGAATGCTCTTTCACATAAATTATAACAATATTTTCTTGGAAAAAAAGTCTTTTTGAATGAAAATAATAGTGCTTTGATTTTAAAATATAGCTATACATTGGATTCAGTTCAGTTCAGTCCTGAATTCTGAATTCGTACACAATTCTGCTCAGTTATGTACGACTCTTTGCAACCCCATGGACTGCAGAAGGCCAGGCCTCCCTGTCCTTCACCAACTCCCAGAGTTTACCAAGCTCATGCTCATTGAGTTGATGAGGCCATCCAATCATCTCATCCTCTGTCGTCCCCTTCTTCTCCTGCCTTCAATCTTTCCCAGCATTAGGGTCTTTTCAAATTGAGTAAGCTCTTTGCATCAGGTGGCCAAAGTATTAAGAGTTTCAGCTTCAATATCAGTCCTTCCAATGAACACTCAGGTCCAATCTCCTTTAGAATGGACTGGTTTGATCTCCTTGTAGTCCAAGGGACTCTCAAGGATCATCTCCAACACCACAGTTCAAAAGCATCAATTCTTTGGCACTCAGCTTTCTTTATAGTCCAACTCTCACATCCATACATGACTACTGGAAAAACCATAGCCTTGACTAGCCAGACCTTTGTTAGCAAAGTAATGTTTCTTCATTTTAATATGCTGTCTAGTTTGGTCATAACTTTTCTTCCAAGGAGTAAGTGTCTTTTAATCTCATGGCTGCAGTCACCATCTGCAGTGATTTTGGAACCCCCGAAAATAAAGTTAGACACTGTTTCCCCATCTATTTGCCACGAAATGATGGGACCGGATGCCATGATCTTAGTTTTCTGAATGTTGAGCTTTAAGCCAACTTTCTCACTCTTCTCTTTAACTTTTATCAAGAGGCTCTTTAGTTCTTCTTTGCTTTCTGCCATAACGGTGGTGTCATCTGCATAACTGAAGTTATTGATATTTCTCCCAGCAATCTTGATTCCAGCTTGTGCTTCATCCAGCTCAGCGTTTCTCATGATGTACTCTGCATATAAGTTAAATAAGCAGGGTGACAATATACAGCCTTGACATCCTCCTTTTCCTATTTGGAACCAGTCTATTGGTTCTAGACATGTCCAGTTCTAACTGCTGCTTCCTGACCTGCATACAGATTTCTCAAGAGGCAAGTCAGGTGGTCTGGTATTCCCATATCTTTCAGAATCTCCCACAGTTTGTTGTGATCCACAAAAGGCTTTGGCATAGTCAATAAGCAGAAACACATGTTTTTCTGGAACTCTCTTGCTTTTTCGATGATCCAGCGAATGTTGGCAGTTTGATCGCTGGCTCCTCTGCCTTTTCTAAAACCAGCTCGAACATCTGAAATTTCACAGTTCATGTACTGTTGAAGCCTGACTTGGAGAATTTTGAGCAGTATTTTACTAGCATGTGAGATGAGTGCAATTGTGTGGTAATTTGAGCATTCTTTGGCATTGCCTTTCTTAGGAATTGGAATGAAAACAGACCTTTTCCAACCCAGTGGCCACTGCTGAGTTTTCCAAATTTGCTGGCATATTGAGTGCAGCACTTTCACAGCATCATCTGTCAGGATTTGAAATAGCTCAATTGGGATTTCATCACCTCCACTAGCTTTGTTCGTAGTGATGCTTTCTAGATAAATGTGACTACTAGGTGGCTAAAATAACTCTATTATTTTAAGTAAAATAATGCTTCTTAGATTTAACGATCAAGACTGCTAGACTTTAACACATTCAGGACTCTAAATGTAAACACCAATATAGTAGTAACTTGATTCCAGCAGAGGAAATTCCTCTACGTGTTAAAATTAGGTAACAATAGTTACTGGAATTATAATTCCTTCCAGAAGCACCTGCCAGTTGGCATCTGAGGCCATTTATAGTTATGAGAGTTTTTTAAAAGTTCGCTAAAAGTAAGCTGTGTAAAAAGGTGGTGTTTTTCCTGTTCAGTAGATTCTAGTTTTTACAATGTTCTAAGTGAACAAGTTTTATTGAACATACTTTACATAAGAAAAACAATAAAATAATTCTATTGGATGCCCTTAGAGTATCACTAAAAAAGTCAGTTGATTTGCACCTGCAGTTAGCTTTGGTTATATTTCATTGCAGCCCTAATTAAATAACTACTAGTTATTCCTTACTAGTCATAGTTTATCTTTTAAAATATTTTTTCTTATTAAAAACTATACATATAAGACTTATGAATCAGTAAACTAAAATGGACTGGATGGGCAAATTTAATTCAGATGACCATTATATCTACTACTGTGGGCAAAAATCCCTTAGAGGAATGGAGTAGTCCACATAGTCAACAAAAGAGTCTGAAATGCAGTGCATGGGTGCAAACTCAAAAACGACATAATGGTCTCTGTTTATTTCCAAGGCAAAGCATTCAATATCACAGTAATCCAAGTCTATGACCCAACCAGTAATCCTGAAGAAGTTGAGGTTGAATGGTTCTATGAGGACCTATAAGACCTTCTAAAACTAACACCAAAAAGAGAAGTCCTTTTCATCATAGGGGACTGGAATGCAAAAGTAGGAAGTCAAGAGATACCTGCAGTAAAAGGCAAATTTGACCTTGGAGTACAAAACAAAGCAGGGCAAAGGCTACAAGAGTTTTGCCAAGAGAACGCACTGGTCATAGCAAACATCCTCCTCCAACAACACAAGAGAAAACTCTACACATGAACATCACCAGATAGTCAAAACAAAAATCAGATTGATTATATTCTTTGCAGCCAAAGATGGAGAAGCTTTATACAGTCAGCAAAAACAAGACTGGGAGCTGACTGTGGCTCAGATCATGAGGTCCTTATTGACAAATTCAGACTTAAATTGAAGAAAGTAGGGAAAACCACTAGATCATTCACATATGACCTAAATCAAATCCTTTATGTTTATACAGTGGAAGTGACAAATTTAAGGAATTAGATCTGATAGACAGAGTGCCTGAAGAACTATGGATGGAGGTTCATGACATTGTATCATAGGCAGTAATCAAGACCATCCCCAAGAAAAAGAAATGCAAAAAGGCAAAAAGTTTGTCTGGGGAGGCCTTACAAATAGCTGAGAAAAGAAGAGAAGTGAAAGGCAAAGGAGAAAAGGAAAGATATACCCATTTGAATGCATAGTTCCAAAGAATAGCAAGGAGAGATAAGAAAGCCTTCCTCAGTAATCAATGCAAAGAAATAAGGGAAAAGAATAGAATGGGAAAGACTAGAGATTTCTTCAAGAAAATTAGAGATACAAAGGGAACATTTCATGCAAAGATGGGCACAAGAAAGGACAGAAATGGTGTGGACCTAACAGAAGCAGAAGATATTAAGAAGAAGTGGCAAGAATACACAGAAGAACTATACAAAAAATATCTTCATGACCCAGATCACCACGATGGTGTGATCATTCACCTAGAGCCAGACATTCTGGAATGCTAAGTCAAATGGGCCTTAGGAAGGATCACTGTGATCAAAGCACGTAGAGGTGATGGAATTCCAGTTGAGCTCTTTAAATCCTAAAAGATCATGCTCTGAAACTGCCACACTCAGTATGCCAGCAAATTTGGAAAACTCAGCAGTGGCCACAGGCCTGGAAAAGGTCAGTTTTCATTCCAATCCCAAAGAAAGGCAATGCCAAAGAATGTCCAAATTGCCCTACAATTGCACTCATCTCACACACTAGTAAAGTAATGCTCAAAATTCTCCAAGCCAGGCTTCAACAGTAAGTGAACTGTGAATTTCCAGATGTTCAAGCTGGACTGAGAAAAGGCAGAGAAACCAGATCATGGCATCTAGTGTCATCACTTTATGGCAAATAAATGGAGAAAAAGTGGAAACTGTATTTGATTTTATTTTTCTGGACTCCAAAATCACTGAGGATGGTGACTGCAGCCATGAAATTAAAAGACATTTGCTCCTTGGAAGGAAAGCTACAAGAAACCTAGACAGCATATTAAAAAGCAAAGACATTACTTTGCTGCCAAAGTTCATTTAGTGAAAGCTGTGATTTTTTCCGGTATTCTTGTAGGAATGTGAGAGTTGGACCATAAAGAAGGCTGAGAGCCAAAGAATTGATGCTTTCAGATTGTGGTGCTGGAGAAAACTCTAGAGAGTCCCTTGGACAGCGAGGAGATCAATCCCGTCAATCCTAAAAGAAATCAACCCTGAATATTCCTTGGATGGAGTGATGCTGAAGTTGAAGCTCCAATACTTTGGTCACCTCATATGAAGAATTGACTCATTGGGAAATACTTGGATGCTAGGAAAGATTGAGGGCAAGAGGAGAAGAGGGCAACAGAGGGTGAGATGTTTGGGTAGCATCACTGACTCAATGGACATGGGTTTGAGCAAACTCTTGGAGATGATGAAGGACAGCAAAGTCTGGCATGCTGCAGTCCATGGCGTCTCAAAGAATGGGACGCAATTTAGTGACTGAACAACAAGAAACAATTATGATAACAAGTCTCTATGTGTTAAGTGAATTTTAATAAAAATAAGATCAGACTTTTCCTTTGCCATGTGTTAACCAATTACAAAGTGAGTACAGAATCATTAAAAACATAGTCCTTTTTTAAAGTTATATTCTGATAGAAAACAACATGATCAACAAACTTCAACCCTGTTCTGCAGTTTTCTTTCCTTTCAGAGGTTCTGCTTAAAACCTTATAACAGGGACATCAGGAGCATAGAAGGCCATTTTAAGATCCCCTGGGTACCTAGGTCCACTTGAGTCCTCCAGAGGGCAGGGTAGTACATCTCCTGCTTGACTGAAACATTAAAGGAGAAAATGAATTTTAGTTAATTTACTGTTTATTTTGTGCTGAAGTTGTACTTGTGAAGAAGAAAACGGATGTCTGGTGAGTGATGATCTCAACCACCTTATCAGGACTAAATCCTGCATGTGACTGATATCCAAACACCTGGGGCATTACAGGAGTGGAAGGGTATAAAGGAAATCTAGGTGAATAAATACTCCATGGAACATGGGCTGATATTCTAGTGACATTGGAGAGGGTCAGTCTAACTCACTGGCCGGTAGCAGTCCCAAATGTGAGGCTCTTGATGACCTTCTGAAAATGACCAATAATTTCATACATTGAGTCTGAACAATAGTAGAAGCTATATATACATATATTTACTATTTTTATCTGTAGGAGATATATTTCACCTATAATAGAAACTCTTTTAAACAGTTTCCACTTTAAAAAGTCACTAGGGGGACTTCCTTGGCAGTCCAGTGTTTAAGATTCTGCACTTGGAATGCAGGGATGCAGGTCTGAGCCCTGTTTGGGGAACTAAGATGTCAAACACCATATGGCATGGTGGAAAAGTCACCAGATTAACAGACATTCTCTGCTTCTTTGGTGAGATGCACTGAATTATGACCTAACAAACACGTGAGCAAGTGCTCTGCTCTTTATTATACGTGTGCACCCCTGTTTCCCCTGACTGAGTTGGTTGTTTGCTGAGTCACTTAATGATTATTCCCAGTTTATTCAGTTGCACTTTCTATTGCAATTGTGTAATTTAGTAAAATATTCTATAAGTGGCTAAAATCATTTGATTTAAGTGTGTTGTATTTTTGTGACAACCAAATGTATGCTTTGGAAAATCTAAAAAAAGTGAAATTGCTGAAGAATAGAAGACTTTGATTCAACAAAGCGTGGATGAGACAACTGTAAAAAGACTGGAGGAGGGTAAAATCCTGAAAATGGTGGATTACTCAACGTACTTACAAGTATGTTTAGATTTTTGTTCCACTTTCAAGATATCAAAACTGATGCTACCATAGGTGACACATTTTGGATCTGCTTTATGTGAGAATGATGATTAGTTTTCTAATCGATAGGCTTTTATTAAAAGACCTTGACCTGACTTTAAAATATGGATGAATGTATATTTTTATGTTTTAGGTTAAAATAAAATGTTTGAGGTTAAATATTCTTTTCTTTATGATTCTTGGCTTTAAACTAATTTTTAAAATTAATCAATCAACCATTGGCCAATTAGAAGTCCACAGAAAGCCATCCTTTGCACATCCTCCTGTCTAAACCAGAGAGGGTCATGGTCTCCTTTTGGATTTATCCAGTGAGGTATTTCATTGGACCACATAGTGGTTGTGCAGGAAGAGTTGAGACTGTGTGATCTTGACTTTCTACTCCCAACATGGCAATTGGAATAGTAGGAACCTTCTCCAGGGCAATTCAGTGTTCTGAAAGCTTTGGAAACATATGGCAGATTCACCAGTGGTTTTCTAATTCTCCATTATACATAATCCCAAACTTTACAGAACCCACAATAAGCACAAACATGAGAGCTGCCCTTCAGCAAAGAAAAGCTAACATTCATGTTTGCTGGAGTGACGGGAAATGTTTTGACTTTCCTCCCCTGATGATTCAGGTTTTAAACTGACACTGTAACTTTAAATACAGCATTTTTCCAGGAGAAAATTTCCCATACTATACAAGTATATTTAAATGGGTCATGACCAGAGGGAAGAGGCAGAGGTAATTCTGCAATATTGTAAAAATAAAATAAAAATTTAAACGTGGAATAGTCTTGTTGTATACCATTATGCTTTTTAAGGCAGTTTGAGAACTATAAGCCAGCCAAAAAGTGATTGACTTGTAATAAATGCAATTAGAATAACTAACTTCACTATTGCTTTTGGAAACATAGTCGTTACAGTTGGAACCATGATTGTTAGAGCTGACTTCAGATACTTTAACCCTACATTTCCCTATCATTCTCTTTCTTGCTGTGTGCAGATACTGAAAAAATTAGATATACTTAAGAAGAGGAGATTAATAGGCACTTAGAAGGGAAAGGAGTTCCTCCCTTAATAACTTTTATGTAAAAGTAGGACTAACAAAATAAAAGCAATATTTGATCATCTACAATAAGTAATCACCAAAATAATGAATAACCTGGTAGTTTTTCCTTTTTTTCCCTAGTGCTGATAAAGAGAGGGAACTTATTTCAAAAGACACTAACATTCATTCAATATTCACAACAGGTGCCTCCAGACAGTAAGGAAGATAGTTTCTAACCAGCCAGATTCTTTTTTTTTTTTTTTTAACCAGCCAGATTCTTGAGCCTGGTCTGAGAGGATAAAATATTTCATCAATCACTGTGGGGTATATTTGTACTTTTAATTATTTTGTTTTTCATCTCTCAAGAGAAATGTTTCTCACAAAAGCGCAAAAATGTTAATAGAACAGCACTTATTTTTATTGTTTCACTGGAGATAAATTCAAAGTGTCCAACCAACTACTTATTGTAATCCTTTAAAATCAACCACCGGTGAATAGCACTCACTTTATATCCTTATCCCAAATGACTTAATGTCTGCTTGGGTTTGCTGTTTGAGCCTGACAGAAAATAAATTTTAAGAATAAGAAAGTATTTATGAAAACTTTTTTTTACCCTATATTTTTTCAAGTAAACTTAGTGTTCATTCCCTGCCCCCCCTCACAAGAATACTATGCAAAGTCATTAAATTTTAATTAACTGTTCAAGCCTTGAAGTTTAGATAATATTTTCTGATTGCTAAAGTACAGCATTTTAAGGTACAAATGTCAACATAATCCAATCAAAAATAATAATAAGTGAACCTAAGTCATTGTGGGGCAGAGTTTGAACCCCAAAATTAATACTTTTTTTTAAAGAGGCAGTAAAGAGTAGTGTTGAGGAATGTTGTCAATTTCCTTCACGTTTTGAAATGATTTTCCCAGGAGAGGAGATGAAGATACTGGAGCAGGGGAACACTGAACTCCCTCCCCCAACATACACATCAGAACCACATCTACATGTGGAGCAGTTCTCATTGAAAACAAGCTGCAGACTGGCAGAAAGACTCTTGCACAACCAAAGCTGTAAAGAAAGATTTACAAAGAGTTGGTAGGAAGGCAGGAGAAGTGATCAGGTTGAGACCTGCCAGTAGAGGAGGCAGATTACGTGTGTTTAGAGATCCTTCCTGGGGAATGAGAGGTTCATATTGGGCACCCCAGTCCTGGGTTCTGACTCTGGGAAGATGAATCCTCTTATGTAGCTTATACCAGTGGGACTAACAGGAGGGCTGAAGAAACTGACTTGACTTGTGAAGAGCGCACACACTTACTCCTGGGAACTGCATGGAGGAAGCAGATTGAAACTGCCAGAGGCTCTGGCCAGTTATCCCTGACAGTTGCAGTGCACACCCCAGCCCTCTGCTGCTATTATAGCCTGCTCTGGCTATTTGTGCTCCAGCTCCTCACTAGGGTGTTGCTGAGGGAAGTACTGCTGCTAGTGATGATGGAGCTTGTTTGGACCTGGTGCTGCATCTGAAGGAAGTGAGGGCAGCCACTGCTTGGCACTCTTGGAATTGGAAGTGAGAAGCTGTCTTGAGTTCTGAACTCTGTCTTGAGTTCCTTGTACCAGGATTGCCCAGCACCTGCTCAGGTAGGAGGGGTAGAGCACACACTTGGAGGAAGTAAAACCAGCTTTGACTTAACCCTCAGGGCTTCTGCCCCAGCACCTTGGGACCCACCCATACCTCTGATAGGATGGTGATGGCCACTGAGCTTAGGAGGAGCCCTGTTTCACACCTGGGTCTGGCCCCTGAATCTCTAGCTACATCTCCCATTAAGGTGACAGGGGATTCCCCAGCTACCCTGGGGGAAGATGTGACCATATTCATTTCAGATCTAGTTCCCTCAACAAAGCCACAAGGGATATGCTGACTGCATAGGGATGCTCACACACAAAGACTCCACTTCAAGATCAAGATAGGTAACTGTTTCACATTTCATAGAGACAGAAAAAAATTAAACAAACTGAAAAGACAGAGGAATATGTTTCTAATGAAAGAACAAGAACTGCCCTCTCCCCCACCCCAGGAAGAACACCTAAAGAAACAGAGATAATAATTTACCAGATAAAGAATTCAGAGCATTAGTAATAAGAATGCTAATTGAACTTAGGCAAAGAATAGAGGAACACAGAATTTTAACAAGGAACTAGAAGATATTTTTTAAAAAAAGACTAGTCAAGAGCTGAAGAATGCAATAAATGAAATGAAAAATACACTAGCAGGAATTAATAGTAAACCAGGTGATACATAAGAATGCATGTGTGATCTGGACAATGAAATAATGGAAATCACCCAATCAAAACAGCAAAAAGAAAAAAACAAATAAAAATGGAGCTAAGGAACCTCTAGGACATCAAGGGTACTAACATTTGTATTATAGGAGTTCCAGGAAGAAAAGAAAGAGAAAGGGGTCAGAAATGCATTTGATGAAATTATGGCTGAAAACTTATTGATCCTGAAGAAGGAAATGGTTTTCCAGGTACAGGAAGTACAGATTTCCAAAGATGAACACAGAAAACAACAAAATTCTGTAAAACAATTATCCCTCAATTAAAAAATAAATAAAATTAAAAAAAAAAAAGAAAATGAACACAAAGAGATCCACATCAAGATGTATCGTAATTAAAATGACGAAAGTTAAGGATAAAGGGAGAATTCTAAAGGCAGCAGGAGAAAAACAGTTATGTATGAGGGAACCCACATAAAGCTAACAGTTTTTTTCGGCAGAAACTTTGTAGGCCAGTAGGGAGTGTAATGATATGTTTAAAGTGATGAAAGGGAAAACTCCACAACCTAGGATAGTCTACTCAGTAAGGTTACCATTCAGAATGGGAGCAGAGATAGAGAACTTTTCAGATAAGCAAAAGCTAAGAGTTCATCAAAACTAAACTGACCCAACAAGAAATATTAAAGGCTCTTCTCTAAGTAGAAAAGAAAAGGCTACAACAAGAAGTAAGAATTTATAGTAAATGAAAAATTCCACTAGTATAGGCAAATATATAGTAAATGTTGTGGATCAATCACTTAAATAAGCTACTATGAAGATCAAAACCCAAAAATTGTAAAATAAGTCATAATTACAATAACCAGTTAAGGGATAAACATGAAGATGTGAAATATGACATCAAAACCACAAAATGTGGGAGAGAGGAGTAAAAAAAAAGTAGATCTTATGGAATGTGTTTAAACTTAAAAGACTATCAGGTTTTTTTTTTTTTTTCTTTCTAATGGTCAGGACCTTCAGCCTGTGAATTCTATGGGATACTTTGTGAATTTTTGGATATATATAAGCATCTATAAACATGCTTACATAGCAAATAATGAAGAAGGCAGGTGTGCACATCTGAACAAACATGTTGCCTGCATATGAATAAAATACCCTTAGCATGTAATCATAAGGGTTTGTATGTGCCAGAGACACACCTGAATCCTGGGCACAGCTGGGTCATCTCACCTGAGGTGTCTCCTGGAGCATAGCAGGGGCCATCAGACAACCTGAGGGCACATTGCACAACCAGGGAATTGTGCGGCTCTCAATGATCAGACCACTCTGGCTTTCCTAATTTAGGGTGTGGTGGGCAGAAGATGAGGTGCCCCTGGGGCTGCTCTCCTGCAAAGCTAGATGCTGCAGAGAACAATGACAGGTACTCATCCTGCCAGGGAAGCCAGTATTAGGCAAGGCCTTTCCTCCTTTCTCAGTTGGTAAAGAATCTGCCTGCAATGCAGGAGACCTCAGTTCAATTCCTGGGTAGGGAAGATCCGCTGGAGAAGGGAAAGGCTATCCACTCTAGTATTGGATAGGGTACCCACTCTAGTATTCCCTGTGGCTCAGCTGGTAAAGAATCTTCCCGCAATGCAGGAGACCTGGGTTTGATCCCTGGAGAAGGAAAGGCTATCCATTCTAGAATTGAATAGGGTACCCACTCTAGTATTCCCTTGTGGCTCAGCTGGTAAAGAATCTGCCTGCAATGTGGGAGACCTGGGATTGATTCCTGGGTTGGAAAGATCCCCTGGAGAAGGGAAAGGCTACCCACTCCAGTATTCTGCCATGGAGAAGTCCATGGACTACAGTCTATGGGGTCCGAAAGAGTCGGACATGACTGAGTGACTTATTTTTCTATTTCTTCCTTTCATTTCTATCCACCTACAGTGATCAAATTTCATCACAGAAATTTAATGAAACAGCCCAAGTTGACCTTTGTGAGCATGATAAAGAACCAAAGGAAGAAAAGTTTAGTGGTTTTCATAAAAGGAGAATAATCTATAACCACAACCTCCTGTACAAAGCATGAGATGAGGTACACTGTGTGGTGTCCCTTTATTATCTTCTTCTTCCTTTTATTCTTTCCCACCAGCCTCACTTCTTTCAATGTGGGAAACTATGCAGATGGCTTATGTGCAACTTTCTCCCATCCCTTTCTAGCCTGCAAAGTCATTTTTTCTCTATTTCTCTGCACAGTGCTCCTAGGTGCCTGTTGGAAGAAAGACACACTCCAGACCTAGGTGTGTGCATGGGAACTTGGAAAGCTCCTGACACCAGGTTGTGGTGAAGGCAAGTGTAGTATTTATAGCAGATACCAAACAAGGAATTCCAGCGGATACTGCTCAGAAGAGCCGAATTCCCTATTTTGTTGTTATTCAGTTGTTAAGCCATCTCTGACTCTTTGCTAACTCCTTGGACTGCAGTGTGCCAAGCTTCCATGTCTTTCACTATCTCCTGGAGTTTGCTCAAACTCATGTCCATTGAGTCAGTGATGCCATCCAACCATCTCATTCTCTGTTGTTCCCTTCTCCTTTTGCCCTCAATCTTTCCCAGTATCAGGATCTTTTCCAATGAATCGGCTCTTCTTATCAGGTGGTCAAAGTATTGGAGCTCCAGCTTCAGCATTAGTCCTTCCACTGAATATTCAGGGTTGATTTCCTTTAATATTGACTGGTTTGATCTCCTTGCTGTCCAAGGGACTCTCAAGAGTCTTCTCTAGCACCATAGTTCGAAAGCATCAATTCTTTGGTGCTCAGCCTTCTATATGGTCCAACTCTCACATCCATACATGACTACTGGAAAACACCACAGTTTTGACTAGACGGACCTTTGTTGGCACCTAGTGCTGGGCTTTCCTTCACTGCAATAAATGCTGGGCTTTCCTTCACCGCAATCCAGTGTCAGTAGATCAACTTTACTGTACTCAGGTGAGCAGACACAGTACAGTTCTAAAACTGAATGTTTTAAACAGAGAAGTGAGACCAACAGTTTAACATTTTAGGATGATTTCTTTGGGAGTTGTTTAGTCTCTTTAGAGAGGAGAGGGAAGTCTCAGAGCCAGAATCATAGCAGTGGGTGCAGAGAGAAGTGGAAGGATGCAGGAAATATTCAGGAAGCAGAAATGGCAAGATTTGATAATAGATGATTCCTTAGAGAAAAACTCTGTATGCTCAGTCAGCTCTCTCCTTTTCCCCTCCATATCTTCCTCCCTTCTTTTCCTCCTTTCTCGTTTTTAAAAATACAACTTCCAGGGGCCTAGAAGAGCATTACTGCATCTCTCAAAGTCCCTAATTTTCACCTAAGAACTATTTTTCAGAAGGATTACTCTCAACTAATTGGTATTGTTATTTATTCCTACCTTTTGTGGCATTGATAGAATATTGTTCTTTGCTTTGGTTTTCATGTGTGAAAGACACAATAGAAAAATGAACACTATTGTTTTTAAGTTCATATTTGTTAATACTAAGACATATAATACTTTAAGAAGAAAATAAGGTTTTCATCTTCTTAACTTCTTTTTTCACCTCATTCCATTTGGAAACTTGAATTGTTAGTTTACATTATAGTCTTCAAGCAAAAACACAGAAGTTAATACTGCAGTTTTTGAATTCTGAAAATGATTTTGGTGATTTTTTTTCTCTAAAGGGTCATATCAATATTTATGTTTTGTTATTTCTTATTAAACTTATGTTTGGAATTTAAAGTTCACAACATAGTGAATTTAAAATAAAAATAGTTAGGATTAGGTGTTTCATTTAAAATTTTATTTAAATTTTTTAGACTTTACAATAGAATAAGAATAGCAGCTAGCATTCATGAAGAGCTACTATGTGCCAGATGTTCCAAGAACTTTACATATATTAATTCCTTTAATCATTATAACCTTATTAAGCCAAATTATGCATGGGAAACTAACGAACAGTAAGGCTGAGTAACTTGCCCAAGGTCACACAGCTAATAGGTGGCAAAGTTAAGATTTCAAACAAAGTATTTTGGTTCAGTCCCTGCTTCCTCACTTAACTAAGGGAATAGCCATGGTGGGGGAGGGGAGAATTAAAAAGATGGGCTGAACTCTCTTTGGGATAAGATTGCCTAGACCTCTTGTTGATTATATTGGAGATGAGTGATCAAGTAGGAAGTTGGAAAGGGCCTGAGGAAGAAATGACTGATGATAGCCTAGTTTATGGACAACTGTAATTTCTCCAAGATAACATTTCACTTAATATTTGTAGTGGATTTAACGACAGCCTTCCAAAAGATATGTCTACCCAGAAACTGTGAATATGATCTTATTTGGAAAAAAGAGTCTTGGTAGATGTAATTAAATTATCTTGAAGTGAGATCATCCAGGATTATCCAGTGTGTGTGTACTCAATCCTGTCTTACTCTTTGTGACTCCATGGAGCCTGCCAGGCTCCTCTATCCATGGAATTTTACAGCCAAGAATACTGGAGCAGGTTGCCATTTCCTACTCTAGGGGATCTTCCCGACCCAGGGGTCAAACCTGTGTTTTATGTCTCCTGCATTGGCAGGTGGATTCTTTACCACTGTGCCACCTGGGAAGCCCATTACCCAAGTGAGTCCTAGTTCAATGAGAAGTGTCCTTGTAAGAAAAAGAGGAGACACAGAGGAGAAGGCCATGTGAAGGTGAAGGCCAGTTTGGAGTTACATAGTTTCAAACCATGGACAGAGGATCCTGGCGGGCTACGGTCCACAGGGTTGCAAAGAGTCGGAGGTGATTGAAGTGACTTAGCATAGCACAGCACATAGCTAAAGACCAAGGAACTCTAATGATTGTCAGCAGCCGCCAGAAGATAGTAGAAAGGTGTGAAATGAAACGCCCCTCAGAGCTTCCAGAAGAAATCAAACCTGCTCCTGCTTAATTTCAGATTTCTGGCCTCCAGAATTGTGACAGAAAAAAATTGTGGTTTAATCACTTCCAGAGATGGATGGAATTACTCAATCCCAGGAAAGCACTGTTTTTCTATTGGATTCTACTGTAAGCTCCTTCTGTAACATTTTCCCTTACTATATTCTTGTCTTCTATTATATGATGAACAAAAAAAAAATAAAATGAGATAAATGAAAAACATTCCACAAACCTGCAAATTCCAAGATTGCTTCTCTCTCCGGAGTTGGGTTTCTATGTTTGCTTTCTTGTTGCCCTAGGTTAGTAGTTCTAAGGGTTTTAGTTGAAATATGCAGTTATTGATTTTTTTTCCCACAAGGAAACATAAAGATCATAATTTATTTTGGTAAATACAAAATTGTTATAATAATCACAGCAAGTTAAGATTATAGTTAATGCCTTTCTTTTAATTTAGAATCTTCATTCCTATTTCTAACTCACAACACTGTAGAACTATAAGAGTGATAGAAAAGCAAATTCTGTCAGTTGTATCTCAAGTTTTAAAAATATTAGACTATTCTTTTAACATTACTAGACAGTAGAGCAGGAGGATATCTCTAAGGAAGTAAACATAAGTTAAAAAAAATTTAAAAAATAGTGTTAAACTGGAAGTTGAAAGAGATAGTTTGTTTTTCTCTAAATTCTGGGCCCTCCTTTGACTTGACTCTTAGTTTTGACAATGACTATACTTACAATATGGAGAAGGCAATGGCACCCCACTCCAGTACTCTTGCCTGGAAACTCCCATGGAAGGAGGAGCCTGGTAGGCTGCAGTCCATGGGGTCGCGAAGAGTCGGACATGACTGAGCGACTTCACTTTCACTTTTCAGTTTCCTGCATTGGAGAAGGAAATGGCAACCCACTTCAGTGTTCTTCCCTGGAGAATCCCAGGGACGGGGGAGCCTGGTGGGCTGCCATCTATGGGGTCGCACAGAGTTGGACACGACTGAAGTGACTTAGCAGCTTAGCAGCATACATACAAGAGATAGTTCTTACAGAATTGTTATCATTGTGTTGTGCTTGTATTCAGTCGTGTCTGACTCTTTGCGACCCCATGCACTGCCAGGCTCCTCTGTCCATGGAATTCTCCAGGCAAGAATACTGGAGTGGGGTGCCATTTCCTTCTCCAGGGGATCTTCCCAACTCAGGGATCGAACCCACATCTCCTGCAATTCCTGCATTGGCAGGCGGAATCTTTACCACTGTGCTATCTGAGAAGCTCTTCAAGATCTGGCTAAACACATTCCATGGATTCACTTGTTTAATTCTATCAATGTCCCTGTCAGGTGGGTGGTATTATTATCATCTCATTTTAAAGATGAAGAATCTGAAGCACAGGGTAGTAAAGTTTTCTTTTTTTCCTAAGTCACAAAACTAGAAAGTAGCTGAGTAAGAATTTGAACAAAGCTTCAGGCTCTTAGACATTCATTCAGTCAATCAGTTCAGTTGCTCAGTTGTGTCCAACTCTTTGTGACCCCATGGACTGCAGCACACCAGGCTTCCCTGTCCATCACCAACTCCTGAAGTCTACCCAAACCCATGTCCATCGAGTTGGTGATGCCATCCAACCATCTCATCCTCTGTCGTCCCCTTCTCCTCCTGTCCTCAATCTTTCCCAGCATCAGGGCCTTTTCAAATGAGTCAGCTCTTCACATCAGGTCAGAGAAGGCGATGGCATCCCACTCCAGTACTCTTGCCTGGAAAATCCCATGGATGGAGGAACCTAGTGGGCTGCAGTCCATGGGGTCATGAAGAATCGGACATGACTGAACGATTTCACTTTGACTTTTCACTTTCATGCACCGGGGAAGGAAATGGCAGCCCACTCCAGTGTTCTTGCCTGGACAATCCCAGGGACAGGGAGCCTGGTGGGCTGCCATCTGTGGGGTTGCACAGAGTTGGACACAACTGAAGTGACTTAGCAGCAGCAGCAGCAGCTTTGCATCAGGTGGCCAAAATATTGGAGTTTCAGCTTCAGCATCAGTCCTTCCAATGAACATCCAGGACTGATCTCCTTTAGGATGGACTGGTTGGCTTTCCTTGCAGTCCAAGGGATCGCAAGAGTCTTCTCCAACACCACAGTTCAAAAGCATCAATTCTTCGGTGCTCAGCTTTCTTTATAGTCCAACTGTCACATCCATACATGACTAATGGAAAAACCATAGCCTTGACTAGATGGACCTTTGTTGACAAAGTAATGTCTCTGCTTTTTAATATGCTGTCTAGGTTGGTCAAAACTTTCCTTCCAAGGAGTAAGCGTCTTCTAATTTCATGGCTGCAATCACCATCTGCAGTGATTTTATAGCCCCCAAAAATAAAGTCAGACACTGTTTCCACTGTTTCCCCATCTATTTGTCATGAAGTGATGGAACTGGATACACTCTGTCCAAAGAAGGGCATCTTTTCAGATGTGAACTGAAGGAGGTTTCTTTGAATTACTGGCATCCACTGTTTTATCGAATAGAACTTGGGTCTTCTTACCAACCAAAAAGCAAAGCCAAATTACTGACACTGGGCTGTGGTGAAGGGGAATACAGCATTTATTGTGGGGCCCAGCAAGAAGTAGGGGAAGTTCATGTTCAAAAGACTTGAACTCCTTCATGGTTTCCAGGGGAAGGTTTCTAAAGGCAATGTTTAGGGTAAAGGTTACAGGATTCCTGACTTTCTTCTGATTGGTTAGTAGTGAGGTAACGGTTGTGTTTCAAGAATCTCAATTATCAACCTTCTGGTTCCAACCATTTTATCTACTACTGTGGGCAAGAATCTCTTAGAAGAAATGGACTATCCATCATAGTCAACAAAAGAGTCCAAAATGCAGTACTTGGATACAATCTCAAAAATGACAGAATGATCTCTGTTCATTTCCAAGGCAAAATCATTCAATATCACAGTAATCCAAATCTATGCCCTGACCAGTAATGCTGAAGAAGCTGAAGTTGAATGGTTCTATGAAGATGTACAAGGCCTTCTAGAACTAACACCCAAAAAAGATATCCTTTTCATTATAGGGGACTGGAATGCAAAAGTAGGAAGTCAAGAAATACCTGGAGTAACAGGCAAATTTGATCTTGGAGTACAAAATAAAGCAGGTCAAAGGCTACCAGAGTTTTGCCAAAAGAATGCACTGGTCATAGCAAACACCCTTTTCCAATAACATAAGAGAAAACTCTACACATGGACGTCACCAGATGGTGAATATCAAAAGCAGATCGATTATATTTTTTGCAGCTGAAGATGGAGAAGCTCTATACAGTCAGCAAAAACAAGACTGGGAGCTGTCTGTGGCTCAGATCACAAACTTCTTATTGCAAACTTCAGACTTAAATTGAAGAAAGTAGGGAAAACCACTGGACCATTCAGGTATGACCTAAATCACATCCCTTATGATTATACAGTGGAAGTGACAAATAGATTCAAGAGATTAGATCTGATAGATAGAGTGCCTGAAGAACTATGGATGGAGGTTCATGACATTGTACAGGAGGCAGTAATCAAGACCATCCGCAAAAAAAAGAAATACAAAAAGGCAAAATGGTTGTCTGAAGAAGCCTGACAAATAGCTGAGAAAAGAAAATAAGCCAAAGGCAAGGAGAAAAGGAAAGATATACCTATTTGAATGCAGAGTTTCATAGAATAGCAGGAGAGATAAGAAAGTCTTCCTCAGTGATCAATGCAAAGAAACAGAGGAAAACAATAGAATGGGAAAGACTAGAGATCTCTTCAAGAAAATTAGAGATAACAAGGGGAACATTTCATGCAAAGATGGGCACAAGAAAGGACAGAAATGGTGTGGACCTAACAGAGGCAGAAGGTATTAAGAAGAGGTGGCAAGAATACACAGAAAGAACTGTACAAAAAAGATCTTCATGACCCAGATAACCATAATGGTGTGATCACTCACCTAGAGCCAGATATTCTGGAATGCAAAGTCAAGTGGGCCTTAGGAAGCATCACTACGAACAAAGCACTTGGAGGTGATGGAATACCAGTTGAGCTATTTAAAATCCTAAAGGATAATGCTGTGAAAGTTCTGCACTCAATATGCCAGCAAATTTTAAAACACTCAGCAGTTGCCACAGGACTGGAACATGTCAGTTTTCATTCCAATTCCAAAGAAAGGCAATGCCAAAGAATTCTCATATTACCACACAATTGCACTCATCTCACACACTAGCAAAGTAATACTCAAAATTGTCCAAGCCAGGCTCCAACAGTATGTGAACCGTGAACTTCCAGATGTTCAAGTGGATTTAGAAAAGGCAGAGGAACCAGAGATCAAATTGTCAACATCCATTGGATCATCGAAAAAGCAAGAGAGTTCCAGAAAAACATCTACTTCTGCTTTATTGACTACACCAAAGCCTTTGACTGTGTGGATCACAACAAACTGTGGAAAATTCTTCAAGAGATGGGCATACCAGACCACCTGACCTGCTTCCTGAGAAATCTGTATGCAGGTCAAGAAGCAACAGTTAGAACTAGACATGGAACAACAGACTGGTTCCAAATGGGGAACGGAGTACATCATGGTATATTGTCACCTTGTTTATTTAACTTATATATAGAGTACATTATGTGAATTGTTGGGCTGGAGCACATTCTGGAATCAAGACTGCTGAGAAAAATATCAATAACCTCAGATATGCAGATGACACCACCTTTATGGCAGAAAGTGAAGAACTAAAGAGCCTCTTGATGAAAGTGAAAGAGGAAACTAAAATAGTTGGCTTAAAACTCAACATTCAGAAAACTAAGGTCATGGCATCTGGTCATATCACTTCATAGCAAAGAGATGGGGAAACAATTGACATGGTGACAGACTTTATTTTTTTGGGCTCCTAAATCACTGCAGATGGTGACTGCAGCCATGAAATTAAAAGATGCTTGCTCCTTGGAAGAAAAGCTATTACCAACTGAGACAGCCTTTTAAAAAGCAGGAACATTACCTGGCCAACAAATGTCCATCTAGTTAAAGCTATGGTTTTGCCAGTAGTCATGTATGGATGTGAGAGTTGGACTGTAAAGAAAGCTGAGCACAGAAGAATTGATGCTTTGGAACTGTGATGTTGTGCCGGGAGCCGGCGAGAGACATTCCACTCGTGACAAAGGTCATGAGGAAGGAGGCTCGGCATACGCAAAGGCGGGATAGAGCCTCAGGAGTGCCCCCGGATATTCTCGAGCATCTACCCCCAAAAAACCAGAGTCTGCCTACTTTATTGCTTTGTGCTCTCACCTCTGACTTTACTGGGGGCTGTCCCCCACCACCATCTCACTCTCTCTGTCAAAGAGTTAACTTACAGCTCCAATTAATAAAGTTCCTGGGCAATTAGGAGTGTTTAAATCCAAACCCCTCAGATGGCTCTCTAACTCGCCTGACAAGTTTACCTGGACACCTACAGCTATGCATACGATTGTTTACAGTCTCCCAGCCTCGAGAGGCACGGGAAGCTTAAGATATTCAAATAGCTTAGAGCCTCTCAGAGAGTTAGAAACTGTCAGAATAAAACTAGTAAAAGATTTCATTGATGAGCCAATGTTTGTTGCCAAGTTTTCACATCCCCTGTATTGTATCCTTGAATGTGTATAAATTAATATAGTTGGTATGTAGAAAAAATAAGTAGTGGCCTTGGTGTTAGTAACTTTAGATCCTTAAGGTAATAAATTCTTTCCTTTGTAAACCCATTACACATCCGCCCTATAGGAATGCAATTTTATCTTCAGAAGATGGCGCCAAACCTTAAAATAATTACTCTTAGAGAAAATAAGTCTTTGTTGATAAGTCCTTGTCAAGAGTCATAAAATGTTAATAGGCCTTCTGGCCAGAAGATGATGTAAATCACCTAAACCATTTGTATATGATAAATTTGCAGGAAAGAAACCCTGGTTTTTGATAAGCATCAAAGACTGCTGACTTTGCATCCCCTATTATCCTCTATGTGTAACTTAGGGTATAAAAGCCCCTGTTGAAAATAAAGCTATGGGCCTTGCTCACTAACGCTTGGTCTCCCCATGTCATTCTTCCCTTTAACTTCCAGCTGAGTGTCCATCTGGAGCGCGGATATCCTCTGCGACCATTTATTTGCCTGGGCTTCTAAGACCCACTCGAGAAGGTGTCTAAGGTGGGGCACCTTCCGCTATTCGAGAGGGCGCCTGCGGCCTCCGTGGTCAGAGCTAACCTGGTGTCACGGGTTATATTGATTTTCCGCGTAAACCAAGCCACTCAGCTTCTTTTCTCCACTGAATTTTCCTACTGAGCTATCCTCATTCTATTACTCTTTATTATCTCTAATTAACATTTGAATAGGTCGCCTAGCTGTCTCTCCTTCGAATACCCTGGATCAGCTGGGGCTGGACCTCGGCAATGTTGGAGAACACACTTGAGAGTCCCTTGGACAGCAAGGAGAACAAACCTGTCAATCCTAAAGGAAATCAGTTCTGAATATTCATTGGAAGTACTGATGCTGAAACTCCAGTACTTTGGCTACCTGATGCAAAGAATTGACTCATTGGCAAAGACCCTAATACTGGGATAGATTGAAGGCAGGAGGAGAAGGGGATGACAGAGGATGAGATGGTTGGATGGCATCACTGACTCGATGGTCCATAAGTAAGCCTGGGAGTTGGTGATTGACAGAGAAGCCTGGCGTGCTGCAGTCCATGGGGTCACAGAATTGGACAGGACTGAGTGACTGAACTGAACTGAACTGAGTTCCAACCAGTCTGGGGTCTGTGTGCTTGTGGTCAGTGTGTAGTCACCATCTTCCACCTGGTTTCAGTCGGTGGGTTCAGTGAGTGTCTTAGTTCCTGAAGAACAGCTGAAAGATATCTGTCAGATTGTATTGTATATTCCTTGAAGAGGAACTGGGATTGTGTTCTATTGCTGAACTATTGTCATTATTTTTCTTGTTTATTTGTTTTTTTATTTGTTTCTACATTCCCTCCTTTCCTAATTAATAACTGGCTGTGCTTGCTTTTTGGAGCTTATGGAAGATCTAATAAGCTAAAGCCTTTTCCTATGAATAAGAATGAGGGGGACATGGAAGGGCTTTGGTACCTGGACGGGCTCCACAGGATCCTGCTTGGTTTTAATCCCTCCTTTTCTTTGATATTCCTTAATCTTGAGGGAAAAAGTTATGGGACAAGAAAGAGAATAAAATTTTGGATAAAGAAATTAGTCAGAAACTCTGCAGTGGAATTCAGTTTTAAGAGCACTTGGTTTCAATGTGAGGGTTTGAACCCCATCTTGTTATCCTTGCAATAAGCTGCTGTCTTTTAAAAGATCCACTTCCTAAGGTCACTTAGACTAAGACACAGTTGCTGTTCAGGCAAAGGTTTAACATAGGGAGGAACTCTATTGAAGTTCTTCATAAAAGTTCTGGAAATATGAAAAGAATATTTTAAGATCAAAATGAAGACTTAAAAAAAGACATTACAGTAGTGAATGCTGATGTCTGTTTTTATAGAAAGAATTGGCCCCAGGTGGTTAGAGAGAACAGGTCCAGGATGATCTGTGATAATGAATCCAGAGAGGACCCGTGGGGCTCCTGGGCACAAAATTCCTTCCATGAGTTACAAAGGGCAGGTTCAAACAGTTGCTAATCACAGAAGGGAGGGGATGCAGAGACAGGGAGGAGCAGTCAAGAAACAATACTGTAGTCTTGGGGCGAGGTCTAGGTGCAAGATATATATATTTTTAATTTTATTTTATTTTTAAACTTTACAATATTGTATTGGTTTTGCCAAACATCAAAATGAATCCGCCACAGGTATACACGAGTTCCCCATCCTGAACCCCCCTCCCACCTCCCTCCCCATACCATCCCTCTGGGTCGTCCCAGTGCACCAGCCCCAAGCATCCAGTATCGTGCATCGAACCTGGACTGGCGACTCGTTTCATACATGATAGTATACATGTTTCAATGCCATTCTCCCAAATCTTCCCACCCTCTCCCTCTCCCACAGAGTCCATAAGTCTGTTCTATACATCAGTGACTCTTTTGCTGTCTCATATACAGGGTTATTGTTAACATCTTTCTAAATTCCATATATATGCGTTAGTACGGTATTGGTGTTTTTCTTTCTGGCTTACTTCACTCTGTATAATAGGCTCCAGTTTCATCCACCTCATTAGAACTGATTCAAATGTATTCTTTTTAATGGCTGAGTAATACTCCATTGTGTATATGTACCATAGCTTTCTTATCCATTCATCTGCTGAGGGACATCTAGGTTGCTTCCATGTCCTGGCTATTATGAACAGTGCTGTGATGAACATTGGGGTACACGTGTTTCTTTCCCTTCTGGTTTCCTCCGTGTGTATGCCCAGCAGTGGGATTGCTGGATCATAAGGCAGTTCTATTTACAGATTTTTAAGGAATCTCCACACTGTTCTCCATAGTGGCTGTACTAGTTTGCATTCCCACCAACAGTGTAAGAGGGTTCCCTTTTCTCCACACCCTTTCCAGCATTGCTTGTAGACTTTTGGATTGCAGCCATTCTGACTGGAGTGAAATGGTACCTCATAGTGGTTTTGATTTGCATTTCTCTGACAATGAGTGATGTTGAGCATCTTTTCATGTGTTTGTTAGCCATCTGTATGTCTTCTTTGGAGAAATGTCTATTTAGTTCTTTGGCCCATTTTTTGATTGGGTCATTTATTTTTCTGGAATTGAGCTGTAGGAGTTACTTGTATATTTTTGAGATTAGTTGTTTGTCAGTTGCTTCATTTGCTATTATTTTCTCCCATTCTGAAGGCTGTCTTTTCACCTTGCTAATAGTTTCCTTTGTTGTGCAGAAGCTTTTAAGTTTAATTAGGTCCCATTTGTTTATTTTAGCTTTTATTTCCAATATTCTGGGAGGTGGGTCATAGAGGATCCTGCTGTGACGTATGTCGGAGAGTGTTTTGCCTATGTTCTCCTCTAGGAGTTTTATAGTTTCTTGTCTTACGTTGAGATCTTTAATCCATTTTGAGTTTATTCTTGTGTATGGTGTTAGAAAGTGTTCTAGTTTCATTCTTTTACAAGTGGTTGACCAGTTTTCCCAGCACCACTTTATCTTTGAGATCTACATAACTAAGATCAGACCAGATCAGTCGCTCAGTCCTATCTGACTCTTTGAGACCCCATGAATCGCAGCACTCCAGACCTCCCTGTCCATCACCAACTCCCAGAGTTCACTCAGACTCACGTCCATCGAGTCGGTGATGGCATCCAGCCACCTCATCCTCAGTCGTCCCCTTCTCCTCCTGCCCCCAATCCCTCCCAGCATCAGAGTCTTTTCCAATGAGTCAACTCTTCGCATGAGGTGGCCAAAGTACTGGAGTTTCAGCTTTAGCATCATTCCTTCCAAAGAAATCGCAGGGCTGATCTCCTTCACAATGGACTGGTTGGATCTCCTTGCAGTCCAAGGGACTCTCAAGAGTCTTCTTCAACACCACAGTTCAAAAGCATCAATTCTTTGGTGCTCAGCCTCCTTCACAGTCCAACTCTCACACCCATGCATGACCACAGGAAAAACCATAGCCTTGACTAGACGAAACTTTGTTGGCAAAGTAATGTCTCTACTTTTGAATATGCTATCTAGGTTGGTCATAACTTTCCTTCCAAGGAGTAAGCATCTTTTAATTTCATGGCTGCAGCCACCATCTGCAGTGATTTTGGAGCCCAGAAAAATAAAGTCTGACACTGTTTCCACTGTTTCCCCATCTATTTCCCATAAACTGGTGGGACCGGATGCCATGATCTTCATTTTCTGAATGTTGAGCTTTAAGCCAACTTTTTCACTCTCCACTTTCACTTTCATCAAGAGGCTTTCTAGTTCCCCTTCACTTTCTGCCATAAGGGTGGTGTCATCTGCATATCTGAGGTTATTGAGATTTCTCCCGGCAATCTTGATTCCAGCTTGTGTTTCTTCCAGTCCAGCATTTCTCATGAAGTACTCTGCATAGAAGTTAAATAAACAGGGTGACAGTATACAGCCTTGACGTACTCCTTTTCCTATTTGGAAGTAGTCTGTTGTTCCATGTCCAGTTCTAACTGTTGCTTCCTGACCTGCATACAGATTTCTCAAGAGGCAGATCAGGTGTTCTGGTATTCCCATCTGTTTCAGAATTTCCCACAGTTTATTGTGATCCACACAGTCAAAGGCTTTGCATAGTCAATAAAGCAGAAATAGATGTTTTTCTGGAACTCTCTTGCTTTTTCGATGATCCAGCGGATGTTGGAAATTTGATCTCTGGTTCCTCTGCCTTTTCTAAAACCAGCTTGAACATCAGGAAGTTCACAGTTCACATATTGCTGAAGCCTGGCTTGGAGAATTTTGAGCATTACTTTACTAGCATGTGAGATGAGGGCAATTGTGCGGTAGTTTGAGCATTCTTTGGCATTGCCTTTCTTGGGATTGGAATCAAAACTGACATTTTCCAGTCCTGTGGCCACTGCTGAGTTTTCCAACTTTGCTGGCATATTGAGTGCAGCACTTTCACACCATCATCTTTCAGGATTTGGAATAGCTCAATTGGAATCCCATCACCTCCACTGGCTTTGTTCCTAGTGATGCTTTCTAAGGCCCACTTGACTTCACATTCCAGGATGTTTGGCTCTAGGTCAGTGATCACACCATCGTGATTATCTGGGTTGTGAAGATCTTTTTTGTACAGTTCTTCTGTGTATTCTTGCCATCTCTTCTTGATATCTTCTGTTTCTGTTAGGTCCATACCATTTCTGTCCTTTATTGAGCCCATCGTTGCATGAAACGTTCCTTTGGTATCTCTGATTTTCTTGAAGAGATCCCTAGTCTTTCCCATTCTGTTGTTTTCCTCTATTTCTTTACATTGATTGCTGAAGAAGACTTTCTTATCTCTTCTTGCTAGTCTTTGGAACTCTGCATTCAGATGCTTATATCTTTTCTTTTCTCCTTTGCTTTTTGCTTCTCTTCTTTTCACAGCTATTTGTAAGGCCTCCCCAGACAGCCATTTTGCTTTTTTGCATTTCTTTTCTATGGGAATGGTCTTGATCCCTGTCTCCTGTAAAATGTCACGAACCTCATTCCATAGTTCATCAGGCACCTATCTATCAAATCTAGGCCCTTAAATCGATTCCTCAATTCCACTGTATAATCATAAGGGATTTGATTTAGGTCATGCCTGAATGGTCTAGTGGTTCCTTACTTTCTTCAATTTAAAATCCCCACCAAATGGAAGATGTTCCAGCGAAAATGTCACAGTTCAATAATCTTGAAAACCACACATCACAAGACTACTTGATCTCTGGCATCAGGTAGTCTTGAAGATTGAAAGGATTGCAGGCCTTGCACGCACCCCAATCCTTATCAGCAACCCTGTCCCCCTCCTCAACTATAAAACTCCTCACAACCTCCTGCACTCCAGGTTGGGACATACAGTTTTTGAGGGCACAAGCCTACAGTGTCCTCCTTTGTCTGACAAAGCAATAAAGCTATTTGTTTCTACCTCACCCAGAACTCTGCCTCCAAGATTTGATTCAGCACTGGTGTACAGAGGCCAAGTTTTTGGCATTGATAATGATACTGATGGCAGACTGGTGTGATGGAGACAGAATGAAACTCAAAAGCAAAGGTTGATTTATTTCACATTTAAAATTTCCATATTATAAAGTAGAAGGCACGCATCCAAAACTGAATATCTTCTATCAGAAAAGTAAAATGGTCATTTTAAAATCAGATAAGTTTATTTAAAAATGGTTTACCACAGTGGAATATGTAGAATATTTGTCACTTTCTGGGCATTCCAGAATCTTCCCTTAGCTATACACACCTGGGTTTCCTACTGGAGTTTGTTTTTATGCCTACTGAGTGAAGTTCTGGTGAGAACTCAAGGTTTTCTGCTCTCTCCATCGGGGCTCAAATGGGTCCTCTAAGCAGCTTCCATGGAGAAGACAATGGCAACCCACTCCAGTACTCTTGCCTGGAAAATCCTGTGGGCGGAGGAGTCTGGTAGGCTGCAGTTCATGGGGTCGCTAACAGTCGGACAGGACTGAACGACTTGACTTTCACTTTTCACTTTCATGCATTGGAGAAGGAAATGGCAACCCACTCCAGTGTTCTTGCCTGGAGAATCCCAGGGCTGGGGGAGCCTGGTGGGCTGCCGTCTATGGGGTCACATAGAGTTGAACACGACTGAAGTGACTTAGCAGCAGGAGCAGCATGGGATTATTTCTACCAGGACTTCAACATCAGGTGAGACAAAAATGAAGAAAGTTTATCATTTATTCCACTGATGATTCTCAGATCTTACTGTCAATACCCCATATTAGTTTGCTAGGGCTGACATAACAATATTACCACAGACTGGGTGATTTAAACAACAGATTGCATTTTCTTGTAGTTCTAGAAGTTAGAAGTCCACAATCAAGGTGCTGGTGAGTCTGGTTTCTCTGAGATTTCTCTCCCAGACTTGCAGATGACTGCCTTCTCCTTGGGTTTTCATGTACTCTTTCCTCTGTGCACACATCTCTGGTGTCTCTCTTAGTGTCCTACTCTATTCTTTGTGAACACCAGTCAAATTGGATTAACTTCCCACCTCCCCCAGTTTATGGCCTTATTTAACTTAACCACCTCTCTGAAGGCCCAAATACAGTCACATTCTGAGGTACTGGGGATTAGGGCTTTAACATACGTACTTGGGGAAACACAATTCAACCCATAACATCTCTCGTTTCTTGTTTACTCCAAGCTACCTTTCTCCACATTGCTTTCAATTCTGTGCACTCTCTACACCCTTCACTGTATATTCTTCTTATTTAAGTTACCCAAAGTCACCTTTTGTTACTTCATAAAGTACACTCAGCATCAGGTAGACTAGCACACATTCCCGTGGGATTATGTGAACTCTGATGTAGTGAAACAGTTTGACATAGAAAGGATTAGTCTTTAGGAACTTCTTTTCCTGTCTAAAGTTTGTTGAACCTTGCAGTTGAAAGGTACAAACTTCCAGTTAGACAATAGATAAGTACCGGGAATGTAATGTACAACATGATAAATGTAATTAACACTGCTGTGTGTTACATATGAACATTGTTAACAGAGCAAATTGTAAGAGTTCTTATCACAAGGAAAAAAAACCCTTTTTTTTTTTAATATTTCTTTTTTAAAAATAAATTTTTTTATTTATATAAGAGGATGAATATTCACCAAACATTGTGATAATCACTTCATGATATATGTAAGTCAAATCATTATGCTGTATGCAGTAAACTTGGGCTTCCCATGTGGCTCAGTGGTAAAGATTCTGCCTGGTAATGCAGGAAATGCACCAGATGTGGGTGTAATCCCTGGGTTGGGAAGATCCCCTGGAGAAGTAAATGGCAACCCACTCCAGTATTCTTGCCTGGAAAATTCCGTGGACAGAGGAGCCTGGCAGGTTACAGTCGATGGGGTCACAAGGAGTTGGACATGACTGAAGGACGGAGCACTCGTACATTAAACTTATACGGTGCTATACATTAATTATTTCTCAATAAAGTTTGAAGAGAAAACTAATGTTATTCACACACACACACAAAGTTTTTGAATCAAAATCTCCTTTCAAAGGCAGCTAGTAAGAGAGACCCCGAGGGGCTGGAATGATTGGGGTGAACTGAGATGCTGTGATGGGAAATACCAATAAAATTTTCAACATTTGCACTTCAACATTTCAACATTTGTACTTATGAGTGAATTTTGTCATTTATCTGTGTAAGTGATAAAACCTTCCTTTTCAGAAACATCCACTGACTTTTACACCATTCACATTAGACACAACTCTTCCTCTAAGACAGTAAGGAAGGAGGAATATGAAGAGAGAGCTTGTGTAACAGAGAGTGTGCAAGGGCAGTCGCCCCACAGGACTCCGTCCTCTCAGCAGAGTAGAGATGCACCTGTGAACTCTCCTCACAGATTTCAGGCAACACAAGTACTTTTATTTCCTTTAATGCTTATAACCAAACTATGGGAGGAATCAAGGTCACCCACAGGGTGAGGCGAAGGGGAATGAGGAACAAGTTTGCAAGGAGATGTATCCAGAGCCACCAATTAGAAATGAGCAAATTTCCTTCACAACACAGCTGAGGACAAAGGCAACATGTGGGAGGGAACAGCTCATTTTAAAGACATTCACCAGCAAACTTTATGGTTTTTCAATTGGAGAAGAAACACAAATTAGAGGATTTTTTTTTGGTAGGATGCCCCACTATTGGAGTTTGTCTTATGTTTTTCTCATGGTAAGACTCATGTTGTGGGTTTTTGGGAGGAAGACAAGAAAGGTAAAATGTCGCTTTTAGGAAAGATATAAGCATCTGAATGCAGAGTTCCAAAGAATAGCAAGGAGAGATAAGAAAGCCTTCCTCAGCGATCAATGCAAAGAAATAGAGGACAACAGAATGGGAAAGACTAGAGATCTCTTCAAGAAGATTAGAGATACCAAGGGGACATTTCATGCAAAGATGGGTTTGATAAAGGACAGAAATGGTATGGACCTAACAGAAGCAGAAGATATGAAGAAGAGGTGGCAAGAATACACAGAAGAACTGTACAAAAAAGATATTCATGACCAAGATAATCACGATGATGTGATCACTCACCTAGAGCCAGACATCCTGGAATGTGAAGTCAAGTGGGCCTTAGAAAGCATCACAATGAACAAAGCTGGTGGAGGTGATGGAATTCCAGTTGAGCTGTTTCAAATCCTGAAAGATGATGGTGTGAAAGTGCTGCACTCAATATGCCAGCAAATTTGGAAAACTCAGCAGTGGCCACAGGATGGCAAAAGGTCAATTTTCATTCTGATCCCAAAGAAAGGCAATGCCAAAGAATACTCAAACTACCGCACAATTGCCCTCATCTCACACGCTAGTGAAGTAATGCTCAAAATTCTCCAAGCCAGGCTTCAGCAATATATGAACCGTGAACTTCCAGATGTTCAAGCTGGTTTTAGAAAAGGCAGAGGATCCAGAGATCAAATTGCCAACATCTGCTGGAGCATTGAAAAAGGAAGAGAGTTCCAGGAAAACATCTATTTCTGCTTTATTGACTATGCCAAAGCCTTTGACTGTGTGGATCATAATAAACTGTGGAAAATTCTGAAAGAGATGGGAATACCAGACCACCTGACCTGTCTCTTGAGAAACCTATATGCAGGTCAGGAAGCAACAATTAGAACTGAATATGGAACAACAGACGGGTTCCAAATACGAAAAGGAATATGTCAAGGCTGTATATTGTCACCCTGTTTATTTAACTTATATGCAGAGTACATCATGAGAAACACTAGGCTGGAAGAAGCACAAGCTGGAATCAAGATTGCCAGGTGAAATATCAATAACCTCAGATATGCAGATGACACCACCCTTATGGCAGAAAGTGAAGAGGAACGAAAAAGCCTCTTGATGAAAGTGAAAGAGGAGAGTGAAAAAGTTGGCTTAAAGCTCAACATTCAGAAAACGAAGATCATGGCCTCTGGTCCCATCACTTCATGGGAAATAGATGGGGAAACAGTGGAAACAGTGTCAGACTTTATTTTTGGGGGGCTCCAAAATCACTACAGATTATGATTGCAGCTATGAAATTAAAAGACGCTTACTCCTTGGAAGGAAAGTTATGACCAACCTGATAGCATATTAAAAAGCAGAGACATTACTTTGCCAACAAAGGTCCATCTAGTCAAGGTTATGGTTTTTCCAGTGGTCATGTGTGGATCTGAGAGTTGGACTGTGAAGAAAGCTGAGCGCTGAAGAATTGATGCTTTTGAACTGTGGTGTTGGAGAAGACTCTTGAGAGTACCTTGGACTGCAAGGAGATCCAACCAGTCCATTCTGAAGGAGATCAGTCCTGGGTGTTCTTTGGAAGGAATGATGCTAAAGCTGAAACTCCAATACTTTGGCCACCTCATTCAAAGAGTTGACTCATTGGAAAAGCCTCTGATGCTGGGAGGGATTGGGGACAGGAAGAGAAGGGGACGACAGAGGATGAGATGGCTGGATAGCATCACTGACTCGATGGACATGAGTTTAAGTGAACTCCGGTAGTTGGTGATGGACAGGGAGGCCTGGCATGTTGCAATTCGTGGGGTCACAAAGAGGCGGACACGACTGAGCAACTGAACTGAACTGAACTGATAGAGTACATTGCTGTTATTGTTGTTGTTTAGCCATTAAGTTGTGTCTGACTCTTTTGCGAGCCCATGGACTGTAGTGCACCAGGTTTCTTTGTCCATGGGGTTTCCCAGGCAAGAATAGTGAGGTGGGTTACCATCTCCTTCTCTAGGGGCTCTTTCTGACCCAGGGATCGAACCTCATCAACTACATTGCAAGTGGATTCTTTACTGCTGAATCAGCGGCGAATCATGGCGTATATACTATCAGCAAATAATTTATGAATACTGATGCTGACTTTACTCACCTGGCTTGTTTGTCAGTTTTCTCTATTTCAAAATTACTCTTTTTTTCCCTTGCCTTACAGTTTTCTTCAGAAGGAAGTCACTATGTATAGCCTGTGTCTAAGGAAGGGGGAGAGGATTCTTTTCAAGTGGGGATTAGCCAATTAAGCACAAGGGAAGTCAAGGGAGGGAAGTAAGGGTACCAGACGGAATGATGGATGCATGTCTGAAATGACCAACCACTGGCTGGAGAAGGGGAGGAAGAAGAGACAGACTGACAGAATCAAGGATAGACAGCTAATTTAGCAGGAATAAGAAACTGTAAAAGAGTATAAACTGGCAGTCTCTTGGAGCTGGGTCAGTTAAAAATAATGTAGAGATAACAAACAGAAGCCAAGTGAGTGTCCCTATTGCTGGAACAGAAAACCCTGCTCACACAGCATGGTGAGTGATAGTCCCAAAGAATGTTTATTTTTTACTACAAGTATTGGGCTGTGAATTGACATTGTTATATTCTACCATGTAAAAGCTTGTCAGGACATGAAAAATTTTTTCATTTATTTGTGAAGCAACAAGACTACAGATCACAGCTTAATATCCTGAAATAGTCTTAAAAATGTGTTGTACTTCTCTTCTTTCTGTGTGAACACATTTGCCAATTGCTTGACTGAACAATGACATTGTTTATAGCTGATTTTACAGCTCAGCTCATCATTTACACTGTTTCCATCTGAATTCATAGACAAGAAACCTTCCCACAAGTGTTATCTTCATAAATTTTCTTTAGAACCAGCCCACATTTGATTTCATATAATATCATTTTAAAAAACTAAGGAAAGGCCTCAAATAAATTATGTCTCCTATTCAGAGTACATTCCTATTCAGCTAAATTCTCCTGAAGTAATGGATATTACCAGATCCCTATTACCTCATTTGTTTAGAAATGGATATGTATGCAAGAAGTAAATGGGAAAAGATCATTTTTATCCATCTAATAATACTTGGGTAGAGCAGGACTCTCTTGACAGCCAAGTTTCACTTTGCTTCATAGTTTTCCAGGAGAAAAGCAGCAGTAGCAGGAGCACTGTGCACACCACCTCAGGGTGGTGACCCCACAGCGATTCAGCTGGGCGCACAGTTTGAGGATGCAGTGGCCCATGCTGGAAAAGAAGGTGGAGAAGCAAATGAGTCTGAGGGTGTGACAGAGGCCCCTGAGCATTTCATCCCATGTAAGGAACTTTGTAAAAGTTCATTCTGATCCTTGAGAGAAGCTCACAAATTTCACTATAGGCTACACTGCGTGTCTGCTGGTTCTTCATTGTCACAGAGAGTGTGAGAGGTTTGCACTGGGTGCCCAAACTGCCCTGGATTTCAGCAGCTCAGGCATTGTGACAAGTCTCACTAGCATATTCTCAGATCCTGAATGAGCCCTCTGACCCTTGCTCCCACACATCACGTCACTGCCATTGCACACTACTGCACTGTATGTTTGAGTTTGGACTCTGTGCTGTGGCAGGTCTTATCATGGCTTTGTGGGGTAGACAGCCCCTGGGGCTCCATAGCTGGTGTTGGGAGAGATACTGGTTACCATTGGTCTCTCTCTCCAGGGATATGCCGCCTAATATGTCCCCACTGTGGCCGGTCAAGTCCTTAAGTTAAAGGAAAATACACCCAAAGGCCAGGTTGGAGCTCATCACAGGCAAGCTGTATTGATACAATTTTCATTCTGGCTCTGGCACAGGTTTTCCAACAGACACAAAGAGTTCACATGGTGTGAGTGGATCTCTGGCATGTTGACATCACATCTCTAAACACCTTTGGCTTGGGGGATGGAATGTGTGCCTTCCTATTATCGCTGTATCTGTAGAGATACTTCCTGGACTCAGAAGAACATGTGAGTAATTTTAATATGTAACTGTGTACAATTAATTGGGCTCTTTGAAAAAATGAAAACAATAATTATAGAACAGTTTAAGAATAAAGAAAGCTGCAGCAAAGACATCTATATTACATAAAAAAATAAGTCACCATATATATGGGAACATATGTGTGTGTATATGTGTGAATATGTGCATCTATCTATCTGAATATAGCCTATTCGATTATTCATTCTTTCAGTCATTCACTCTCATTTGTGTGTTAGCATGCTAAATCCTAAGGATACAACTATGAATAAAACAAAGACCCTGTTATCAAAAAACTCCTGTCTACTGAGTGAGGTTTGTGTGATTAAAGAGAAGACTTAAATGTCTTCATTCCTAAACATGTATATCTCCTTTTAAAACACATCTTTCCACTTTTCTTTTAACAAGTTCCTTCTGTTGAAAATTCTGGCTTCAGGGAACCAGGAAATAAATCAAGTGAGCTCCAACTCCAGGCCTCAAGTTGTTTGTAAGCTGGGGGGAGGGTTCCAGCATCTTGAGGCTTCAGAGTTCCCTGCTGACTGAAGGGGGTCACCATCCTACTTACTGCTGGGCAACAGCAGCTTGATTGAAGAGTCTGATGCCCCTTTCTTCACCCTGTACCACCCACTAAAGTCAAAAGTACCTTGCATTGAGTCCTGTGCACATCAGAACTGAGATAGCAGCCAA
This sequence comes from Bubalus bubalis, assembly GCF_019923935.1. Taxonomy (NCBI): domain Eukaryota; kingdom Metazoa; phylum Chordata; class Mammalia; order Artiodactyla; family Bovidae; genus Bubalus; species Bubalus bubalis. Next base: position 40,763,591 of record NC_059160.1, on the reverse strand, counting down.
ATGGTTCTTGGGTGGATGAGAAGTTGATCTTGAGATTCAGAGGTTACTCGTCAATTCCCAGGAGTCAGGATATCTGGCCTGTCATCAATTTCTGGAATAAGTTTTATTGAACAGAGTGGTACTCATTTACTCATGTTTTATTGATGGCTACTTTCCCATTCTAACAGCTGAGTTGAATAATAGGAAGAGAGATCATGTGGCTCACAAAGTTAAAAATAGTTGCAATCTGGGTCTTCACAGGAACAGTTTGTTGATGCCCGCTACAAGGTGGTGGAGAAGGAAATGGCAACCCACTCCAGTGTTCTTGCCTGGAGAATCCCAGGGACGGGAGAGCATGGTGGGCTGCCGTCTATGGGGTCGCACAGAGTTGGACATGACTGAACCGACTTAGCAGCAGCAGCAGCAGCTACAAGGTGGACAAGGTGCTTCCACAGACATGTTGAGACATTTTGAGTCCATGGTTTCCATTCAACAATCACTGAACCCCTATTATGAATCTGACCTCTTGTAGGCACTGAGATCACATAAAATAATAAAAATAGATAAAATTTGTACTTTCTATACTGGTTTCCTGATACATCCAGTTATGTTCCCAATAATAACAAATCTCTATAAACTAGATGGTTTAAAACAACAAAAATTTATTCCCTCACAGTTCTGGAGGACAAAAACCTGAGGTGAAGGTGTTGGCTGGATTAGTTCCTTTGAGAGGTTCTGGGAGAGCATCCATCTTGTGCTTCTTTCCCATCTGTCAGTGGTAGTGCACAGTTGCTCAGTCACGTCTGACTCTTTGTGGCTGCCAGCAATCTTCAGTGTCCCTTGGCTTGTAGACACATTTCTCCAATCTCTGTCTCCATCTTCATGTCATTTGCTTCCACGTCTTCTCTCCCTCGCTCCTCTCATCTCCTTTCCTCCTCTCTTCTCAAAACACTTCGGATTTAGGGCCTACTCTAACCCAGGAGGGACTGGGGACAGGAGGAGAAGAGGACGACAGAGGATGAGATGGCTGGATGGCATCACTGACTCTATGGATGTGAGTCTGAGTGAACTCCAGGAGTTGGTGATGGACAGGGAGGCCTGGTGTGCTGCGATTCATGGGTCTCAAAGAGTCGGACACGACTGAGTGACTGAACTAAACTGAACTGAACTAACCCAGAAGATCATGGCACCTGGTCCCATCAGTTCATGGGAAATAGATGGGGAAACAGTGGAAACAGGGTCAGACTTTATTTCTGGGGCCTCCAAAATCACTGCAGATGGTGATTTCAGCCATGAAATTAAAAGACACTTACTCCTTGGAAGAAAAGTTATGACCAACCTAGATAGCATATTCAAAAGCAGAGACATTACTTTGCCAACATAGGTCTGTCTAGTCAAGGCTATGGTTTTTCCAGTGGTCGTGTATGGATGTGAGAGTTGGACTGTGAAGAAAGCTGAGCACCGAAGAATTGATGCTTTTGAACTGTGGTGTTGGAGAAGACTCTTGAGAGTCCCTTGGACTGCAAGGAGATCCAACCAGTCCATTCTAAAGGAGATCAGCCCTGGGATTTCTTTGGAAGGAATGATGCTAAAGCTGAAACTCCAGTACTTTGGCCACCTCATGTGAAGAGTTGACTCATTGGATAAGACTCTGATGCTGGGAGGGATTGGGGGCAGGAGGAGAAGGGGATGACAGAGGATGAGATGGCTGGATGGCATCACTGACTCGCTGGATGTGAGTCTGAGTGAACTCCGGGAGTTGGTGATGGACAGGGAGGCCTGGCGTGCTGCGATTCATGGGGTCGCAAAGAGTCGGACACGACTGAGTGACTGAACTGAACTGAACTGAACTAATCCAGAATGATCTCATCTCAAGATCCTTAATTTTGTCTGCAAAGACCCTTTCCCAAGTAAGGCCATATTCAAATAAGGTTCTGATGGACATATCTTTTAGGGGAGGCACCATTTTCATACTACTACGTATTCATATCACTTATATTCTAATATTGTATTTTGGGGAGAAGACATGATTAACAAATAAGAAAGAATACAGTATATTGCAAGATGATGAAATGCTCTGGAGAAAAATAGAGCAAGGAAGCGCTTTAGAGAATGTGGGGATGGAGAGGAGACTGCAATTTTAAATAGGGTGTAAGAGCAGGCTCATATAGAAGATGACTTTTGTCCAAAGCCCTGAAGTAGGAGGGGAGCAAGCTCTACAAATTCCCACGTGGCACTGAGGCCAATTCATTCCCTTCTTACCTGTGTACATGCGTGTGTGCTGTTGCGTCCAACTCTTTATGACCCTATGGACTGTAGCCTGTCAGTTTCCTCTGTCCATGGGATTCTCCAGGCAAAAATACTGGAGTAGGTTGCCATCCCCTACTCCAGGGTATCTTCTTGACCTAGGGATCAAACCTGTGTCTCTCACTTCTCCTGCATTGGCAGGTGGGTTCTCTATCACTAGCACCACCTGGGAAGACCTTACCTGTATACAGTAATATCACTAAGAGCAGATCTTTTTCTGAACACATGTGGGGCACTGAGGAGCTTCCATACATTATCTCAGTTCATCCTCAAGCTACAAGTAAATATTTTTAATATTATATTTTTATTGGTGAAGACACTTGCCAGCAGCTGCTCCTTGGCCCTTTCTCAGATGTGGTCAGATCTCTGGAGGAAGAATGCAGCAAGGAGGCTTGCATAGGCTCTGGAAGTGGTCCCAGAGTCACATGGAATAGGGCTCTGGGGGTGCTGAGTACATAGAACTTGGACTAGTAAGTGGGGACCTGAGTTCAAGTGACCACATCCCTTGGAGCCTCACCTGCCTCAGGTTCCTCTTACCCCATTAGGAAAGGTATTGATGAGGAGGTCCAGAGCCCTCAGATTCATAGGCCTCAGGATTGGCATTTATTATATAATTTAGAATTATAGTTCTTATAAAAACCCTGTTAAGGAATTACTAGTACCATTACCTTTTACAGTAAAGATTTAAATAACATACCCATCAGGGGAATCTGATGGGCTCATCTGACTCAGAGTTCTGCCCTGACATGATGCCATAACCTGAAGGAAAGAAAGAACTGTTGCCTTCCAGTTAATGAGTCTCCCATAGGCATCTGAATTAAATAAAATCAAGATAATTCTTTCAAAGGCCACTGTTCTGAGATGTAGTTTGAACTGAGATCCCATATAAAATGATACTAATTATGGTTGAAAATTACTTGGCAAGAATCATGTGACTTAAAAACCTGATACAAATATCTCAGAAGTCAAGATGTTTATTTTCAATATCTGCTTTAATGCAGACTATAAGAGTCAGGATTGTGCCAGGCTATTCTGAGAGGTGTGCTTACTTCACTGATCAAAGTAGGGCAAATCCTCTTTTTAAGAGTGGTAAATAAAGTGCGTGAGAATCATGTGCTTTTCTGGCTTTCTAGAAGATGAAATCAGAGGCCAGCTTTGCCTGGGTCTGGGAAAAGTTCTGGGCTGCTGACCAGAGAACTTTTCAGTGGTGCCATTGTGAACTACTGATATTTGACAAAATAACCAGAGATCCAAAAGCCAAACTCAAGGTTAGCTCAGTATGAAGAAGTCACACTTAAGATGCTTTCTGAGGACCTGTTTGAGGAACACTACTGCCATTGCTGAGGATGAACACCAAGACTCTTTCATTCAAAGCCTGATGGTGTGTCTGATTACAAATGTGATTTTTTTTGGACAAGCTGTTAAGCTTGCAATGCCTATAACAACTAAAGACACTGGTAGTTTTCACTTATAGTTTTCTGATGCATGACCAATGGAAATTTATCAGGAAATGCAAATCAATAATACTTAGCAAAGCTTTAAAACTGTATTATTAAACTTTTAAATTTTGTTTAGTTACTACCTAGAGAGTATACTTTTGCTAACCACCCCCAGTAGTTTTTAAGTAATGTGGCATTATTTCCCATTCTACTTTATAAAAATTACAGTTTTCAAATTTTGAGGCAATTATTTTGCTTTTTACTATAGAATCACTGTTACAAAACTCAGATCCAGTTGCTAGCCATTTGAAAGTCAATATGAGAGACAAGTGTTGGTAGGAATGGAAAAGTTGCTGTAATCAGAAAGTGGGATCTGAGGAGAAGGTGGACTCATGTCCCCAAAACAATTCAGAAGATACTGCTCAGGCATGAACGTTTTTAAAGAGAAAAAGGGGAAATAATCTCAGTTAATCATTGAGATGGGGGAGTGTCTTTACCATCTCCCCTTGTGTGCAGGCTTATGTGCATGCTTGTTGATTTCTTGTGATTTTTATTTAGATGCTATCTTGTTCACATGGCTTGTTTTTGAGATTACTGAAGGGGAAGCTGGGGAAGAGATCTGGTCATCTGTTAATTACTTATTCTTCATTTCTACTTCTTTGATCTAAGGAAAGAACTAATTGGTGAGACGAGGTATTGTGTGATCAAAAGACTTGAAAGGTGTGCTTGGGCCAGAGGTTAGTTAAGATACTTTGGTAAGTGACAAGACAAAAGGGGCCTCCTGCAGAGGACTCTTTTTTGCAAAGAGCTCTTTCCTGCAAAAAGCTTCTTACATCATTTCTTATTTTAATTACACGCAGTAATGAGAACTTCTTTTATATTACAAAGAATGAAACTGTGCCTTTTTCACAGGTAAAGGTACATAGCAGATTTCTGAGAGTATCTATAAATAACAATAGCGACAGGGACAGACACAATCCTACTATGTTTTTGTTAAGAAAATTCAAAGTTGCAAGTAAATTAATACCTTTTACATAAAAAAAAAATAACATTGTAAAAAATGAAAAGCAACTGATTTGGTTTTGAGGCAGGAGCTAGATGGGCCCCAGCCTGGGCAACTGGAGTTGTCCCATGTGGACAGATACTCTAGCAGAAGTGAGAGAAGAGTTGAGCACTGCCCAGATAAAAGACAGAAACCCCATATTCTTCATTCTCAAGGTCAAGGAGTCCTTTCCAATTACACATGTGCAGAGAGGCTCCTCAGAAATCAAATCACCTCAGAGTAAGTGATGTCAACCTACTCATAGACTTCTTTGCTAGAATCCATCTTGTGTGATCAAAATAGCTGCATATGCACACATGGGAGGATCCTGAGATAAACCAAATATAGACCCAGAACCAGGCAAAGCAAGATGATTGACCAAAGGAAACCTGGAAAAAATGCCCCATAAAACTGATTCAAACTAAGATAACTCTCTCTGAGCCCACCAGTGTATCTATCTACATGTACTCTTTTTCTGCCTAATAAACAAAACACTTTACTTGTTTCAGTACTTTCCATTTCTATGTGGAAATTCATTTTCCTTGTCACTGGCCACTGGTCCCTGGTAGCCTAGAGCCTAGGATTTAGTGCTTCTACTGCTGTGGCCTGACCTCAGTCTCTGACTGGGAACCAAAAACCTCAAGCTGCTGCAGCAAAGGCCACCCAAGCTCAGCAAGAGAATAATCTGTATAACAAATCCTACTCACTAGTCCTTATTCATCATTAGTTTCCCCACATATTTGCCTTCCCATGATTGCTGCCCCCTTAGAAGCTTTAAGTCTTTTGCCTTTACCTTGTCACTTCTTTATAAATTGTCCTTTCCTAAGATGCTCCATAAGCTCAAGTTCCAATCATCCCTTTAGCTTACATATCACTAAGTGCTCCCACACATAGGCATGAAAATGTGTTAATAAATTTGTTTTTCTTATCCTCCTTTTTGCCAATCCAGTGTATAGAGCCTCAGCCAAGGAACCTAACATGGGTAGAGGAAAAATAAATTTCATCCCTAGAAACAGAACCATATTATCTCACATGATAATAAAATACTACTGTGTATACATTTCTTGGCCTTAGGTCAAACAATAGGGAGGGACACAGCCCCCTCACACCCCCATCAACAGATAATTGGGTTAAAGATTTACTGAGCATGGTCCCACCCATCAGATCAAGACCCAATTTCCCCCTCAGTCAGTTTCTCCCATCGGGAAGCTTCCATAAGCCTTTTATCCTTCTCCATAAGAAGGCAGACAGACTGAAAACCACAATCACAGAAAACTAATCAATCTGATTACATGGACCACAGCCTTGTCTAACTCTATGAAACTATGAGCCATGCCATATAGGGCCACCCAAGATGGGTCATGGTGGAGAGTTCTGACAAAATATGGTTCACTGGAGAAGGGAATGGCAAACCACTTCAGTATTCTTGCCTTGAGAACCCCATGGACAGCATGAAAAGGCAAAAATATAAGATACTGAAAGATGAACTCCTCAGGTTGGCAGGTACCCAATATGCTACTGGAGATCAGTGGAGAAATAACTCCATAAAGAATGAAGGGATGGAGCCAAAGCAAAAACAACACCAGTTGTGGATGTGACTGACGATGGAAGTAGTCTGATGCTGTAAAGAGCAATATTGCCTAGGAACCTGGAATGTTAGGTCCATGAATCAAGGCAAATTGGAAGTGGTCAAACAGGAGATGGCAAGATTGAACATTGGCATTTTAGGAATCAGCGAACTAAAATGGACCGAAATGGGTGAATTTAACTCAGATGATCATTATATCTACAACTGCGGGCAGAACTCCCTTAGAAGAAATGGAGTAGCCATCATAGTCAACAAAAGAGTCCAAAATGCAGTACTTGTGTGCAATCTCAAAAATGAATGATTGATCTCTGTTAGTTTCCTAGGCAAACCATTCAATATCGCAGTAATCCAAGTCTATGCCCCGACCAGTAATACTGAAGAAGCTGAGTTGAATGGTTCTATGGAGACCTACAAGACCTAGAACTAACACCCCCAAAAGATGTCCTTTTCATTATAGAGGACTGGAATGCAAAAGTAGGAAGTTAAGAAATACCTGGAGTAACAGGCAAATTTGGCCTTGGAGTACAGAATGAAGCAGGGCAAAGGCTACCAGAGTTTTGCAAAGAGAACACACTGGTCATAGCAAACACCCTCTTTCAACAACACAAAGGACGACTCTACACATGGACATCACCAGATGGTCAAAACCGAAATCAGATTGATTGTATTTTTTGTAGCCAAAGATGGAGAAGCTCTATACAGTCAGCAAAAACAAGAGTGGGAGCTGACTGTGGCTCAGATCATGAACTCCTTATTGCCAAATTCAGACTTAAATTGAAGAAAGTAGGGAAAACCACTAGACAATTCAGGTATGACCTAAATCAAATCCCTTACAATTATACAGTGGAAGTTACAAAATAGATTGAAGGAATTAGATCTGATAGACAGAGTGCCTGAAGAACTATGGACAGAGGTTCATGACATTGTACAAGAGGCAGTGATCAAGACCATCCCCACGAAAAAGAAATGCAAAAAGTCAAAATGGTTGTCTGAGGAGGCCTTACAAATAGTTGAGAAAAGAAAAGACACGAAAGGCAAAGGAGAAAAGGAAAGACACACTCATTTGAATGCTTAGTTCCAAAGAATAGCCAGGAGAGATAAGAAAGCCTTCCTCAGTGATCAATGCAAAGAAATAGAGGAAAAGAATAGAATGGGAAAGACTAGAGATCTCTTCATGAAAATTAGAGATATCAAGGGAACATTTCATGGAAAAATGAGCACAAGAAAGGACAGAAATGGTATGGACCTAACAGAAGCAGAAGATAGTAAGAAGAGGTGGCAAGAATACACAGAAGAACTGTACAAAAATTATCCTCATAATCCAGATAATCATGATGGTGTGACCACTCACCTAAAGCCAGACATCCTGGAATGCGAAGTTAAGTGGGCCTTAAGAAGGATCACTATGAACAAAGCTAGCAGAGGTGGTGGAATCTCAGTTCACCTATATTAAATTCTAAAAGATAATGCTGTGAAAGTGCTGCACTCAATATGCCAGCAAATTTGGAAAATTCAGCAGTGGCCACAGGACTGGAAAAGTCAGTTTTCATTCTGATCCCTAAGAAAGGCAATGCCAAAGAATGCTCAAACTACTGCACAATTGCACTCATCTCACATGCTAGCAAAGTAATGCTCAAAATTCTCCAAGCCAGGCTTCAACAGTAAGTGAACCGAGAACTTCCATATGTTCAAGCTGGTTTTAGAAAAGATAGAGGAACCAGAGATCAAATTGCCAACATCTGTTAATCATTGAAAAAGCAAGAGAGTTCCATAAAAACATCTATTTCTGCTTTATTGACTATGGCAAAGCCTTTGACTATGTGGATCACAATAAACTGTTGAAAATTCTTAAAGAGAGGGGAATATCAGACCACCTGACCTGCCTCCTGAGAAGTCTGTATGCAGGTCAAGAAGCAACAGTTAGAACTGGACATGGAACAACAGACTGGTTCCAAATTGGGAAAGGAGTACATCAAGGCTGTATATTGTCACCCTGCTTATTTAACTTATATGTAAAGTACATCATACAAAACACTGGGCTGGATGAAGCACAAGCTTGAGTCAAGATTTCTGGAAGAAATATCAGTAACCTTATATATGCTGATGACACTACCCTTATGGCAGAAAGTGAAGAAGAGCTAAAGAGCCTCTTGATGAAAGTGAAAGAGGAGAGTGAGAAAGTTGGATTAAAACTCAACATTCAGATAACTAAGATCATGGCATCTGGTCCCATCACTTCATGGCAAATAGATGGGGAAGCAATGGAAACAGTGACAGACTTTATTTTTTGGGGCTCCAAAATTACTGCAGGTGGAGACTGCAGCCATGAAATCATAAGACACTTGCTCATTAGAAGGAAAGTTATGACCAACTGAGACAGCATATTAAAAAGCAGAGACATTACTTTGCCCATAAAGGTCCATCTAGTCAGAGCTATGTTTTTTCCTGTAGTCATGTATGGATGTGAGAGTTGGACTATAAAGAAAGCTGAGTGCCAAAGAATTGGGGTTTTTGAACTGTGATGTTGGAGAAGACTCTTGAGAGTCCCTTGGACTTCAAGGAGATCCTACCAATCCATCCTAAGGGAAATCAGTCCTGAATATTCATTGGAAGGACTGATGCTGAAGCTGAAACTGCAATACCTTGGCCACCTGATGTGAAGAAGTGACTCATTTGAAAAGACCCTGATGCTGGGAAAGATTGAAGGCAGGAGGAGGAGGGGACGATAGAAAATGAGATGGTTGGATGGCATCACCAACTCTATGGACATGAGTTTGAGCAAGGTCCAGGAATTGGTGAAGGACGGGGAAGACTGTAGTGCTGCAGTCCATGAGGTCGCAAATAGTCAGACACGACTGAGTGACTGAACTGAACTGATTCTTTTCAATCACTATTCTTTCTCAAATATTTACTTAGATCTTAAGTGGAAATTCATATTCCAGGTACCAGTGGACCACTTGTGTTCATGCTTCAGAGGGCTGAGATTTGCTGAGAGTGGTGGTTAGTGGCACCCCCAAGACACATCCATGTATGTATCTTGTAGTTTTGACGTTATTTGGAAAATAATCTTTTCATATGTAATTACATTAAGGATCTTCAGATGGGATCAAGACAGGTGTTCTTGAAAGAGACTGTGTGAGTGGAGACATAGAGAAAAGAGAAGGCCATGTAAAGATGGAGGCAGAGATTGGACTTATGCAGCCACAAATCTAGGAACCCCTGGAGCCACCAGAAGCTGGAAGAGGCAGAGAGGGATTCTTCCCTAGAGTCTTTGGAGGGAGCATGGCCCTGACACCTTAATTTCAGAATTCTGGCCTCCAGTGTATGAAAGAACAAATTTCCATTGTTTTAAACGACCCAGGTTGTGATAATTTTTTGTGGCATCTCAAGGAAACTAATACAAGGGATAAAGACGAGGACACAAGTAAGATATGGCGTGCGTGTGTGCTGAGTCACTTCAGTTGTGTCTGACTCTTTGTGACCTATGGACTGTAGCCCACCAGGATCCTCCATCCATGGGGATTCTCCATGGAGTGGGTTGCCATGTCCTCCTCCAGGGAATCTTCCTGAGCCAGGGATGAACCCGCGTCTGCCTGTGTCTCCTGCATTGCAGGCAGATTCTTTATCCACGGAGCCACCCTAGGTAACAAATAATTATTCACATAGCACCTGTGCGCTGGGGAAAGTTTTTTCCTCCATGTTTCCAAAGTTTTTATAAAAAGTAGTAGCAGTTTAATAGAAGGTTATACTGGGCCACAGAAGTCTCTTGTTTAAGTTTCTTAAGGCTACAGTCGTGAGAGGCTGGTACTGAAGGACCTACAAGCACATGCCTTGTTTATTTTTTCTTGCATTGAACCAGTTGGCCTAGTATTGACCCAAAAGCCTCTGTATATTTTATTAAGAACTGTATGTATCAAATTTGGTTGTAAAAAAAAGAAAGGTGAAGAGAAAGAGAGAGAGAGGGAGAAGGAAAGAAAGAAAAAAAAGAAGGAAAAAATGGAAAAAATAGGAACTCTGGTTTAATGTACAATTAAAGCAGGTATGTTTTCCATATGCAGAGAGTGTGAAATATCTTTTAGATTTAATTCCAAATAAGTATCATATTTTCATTTCTAAAACATAGTCTATCTGATTTTTTATCACATCTGCCTAAAATGGTATGTTATAGGTGCATTTCTTTAATGTGAAATGTTGTATTTTCTCAAATTTTAGAACAGCTTGGTGAAAAAGTGACTTGCACATGGTACTTGTAACGAGAAGACACCATGCAAAGAAAGCGTTTTTAGCTTCCTTAATCGTCAGTGTTTTAACTTCAGGCTTTGTCAAAAATTTTTCTCTAATATGCAACCATTTTATAGGGTGCAAACCTTATTAGAATTGTCACAATATCTTTCCTCTTTCTCTTCCTTTTTTCCTCTATTCCTTCCCCTCACCCCTCCCTACCACTCTCCTCCTTTTTCTCCTGCTGCTGCTTCTGCTTCCCAATTATCAAAACCTCAATTTAGCTACAAAATTTCAGGCTTCCATTAAAAGGTTGATCTTATACTCCATGAATTAGAACTTAAAAAAAAAGTTAGACGAAGCAACATAAAATTTTTAAAGCAGGCTTCAGATTTACCAAAATTTAAATTTACTTTAATTTAAAGAGTCTAGACTGAAAATATCCTTTCCTTGATTCTGATCTGTTGAGTTCTAGCATTGACACGCACTTGACAAACTACTGGATGATAAGCTCTTATTTGGGCCTCGTGGATGTTGGTTACAGGGTAAAGTCTTTGAATGCTGAAGCCAAGCAGGTATTTGAGGCCAAAGCATGGAAGGATCAAGGGCTCAGTGACTTCTGTGCAGTGGAGACTTCTTGGGTCAGATTTAATCTGGAAGCTGCTGGCTTCTGTGAGCTAAGATAAAGCAGATCCTTGTGAGTTTTTAATCCAGAGATCTGATGGATTGAAACATTTCTAGAAGATTGTGTACAACTGCAATCTACAGCTTCTTCATATTCCCCCAATTTTCAGAACCATCTAACAAGTATTTTTCTAGTTCTCCATCCTATAAACAGGGTCCGAAGAACTTAATATTTCTTATGGACAGATATAGAAACTTAGCTATATATTTTTTCCTGCATTCATTTTAATATATTCACAAAGCAACCTGAAGAGGAAGGTCATTCATTTTATCTTCTGAGAAACTATCTAGGTTCTAATTTACCTTTTAATATGAAATACCACTTCTCAGTTTATTGATTTCTTATCAGCTGTATGTGACATCTCTAGGTATGAGAAGCTGCTGGGAGCTGGCATATTGCATATTGAGTGCATATTGCATATTGAGTGCAGCACTTTCCACAGCATCATCTTTCAGGATCTGGAATAGCTCAACTGGAATTCTATCACTGCCGGGAGCCAGAGTGAGGAACTCCGCCCATGACAAAGGTTATGAGGAAGGAGGCTTGGCATAAGCAAAGGCGGGATCAAGCCTCAGGAGTCTCCCTGGAAATTCTCGAGCATCTACCCCCAAAACCAGAGTCTGCCTACTTTCTGCTTTGTGCTCTCACCTACACCTCTGACTTTATGGGGGGCTGTCCCCCACTACCTCTCTCTGAAAAAAGAGTTAGCTTACAGCTCCAGTTAACAATTCCTGGGTGTGACAGTGTTTCAACCTACAAACTCCTTTGGAAGTCCTCTAGCCTGCCTGAATAGGTTTTTCTGGCCACATGTGATTGTTCAGAGCCTCCCAACTGTGAGAGGCAGGAGATGTTCTAAACTGTCTAAACACAGATTCCTTTGAGTAGTTAAAAGATTGATTAGAAATTGTATTGGTGAAGGGTTTTTCACTTATTGGGCCAATGTTTGCTGCTAAGTCTCCATACTCCTTACCTACTGTGTCCTTGGCAGTGTATTGATTGATATAATGGGTGTATAGAAATGTAAGTAGTAGCCTCAATGTTTGTAACCTTGGACCCTTGAGTTAATTCTTTTTTTGGCTGAGCCCACCTCACCTTTGCCCTATAGGAATGCAACTCTATCCAATGCTTTTTGGAGGCTGGCGCCTGACTTTAGAATAATCACCTTCAGAGAAAAATAAGTTTCTTAAAATGTTAACAGGCCTCCTGGCCAGAAGATGATGTCAATCACCTGAACTTTTGCATATGATAGGTTGGAAAGCCTGGCTTCAATTAGGACCAGGAACTGCTGTCCTTGCATAACTCCACCCCTTCCCCCATTATCCTCTATGCATAACTTAAGGTATAAAAACTACTTTGGAAAATAAAGTGCAGGCCTTGTTCACCGAAACTTGGTCTCCCCATGTTGCTCTCTCTCTCAAATTCTGGCTGAGTCTCCATCTGGAGCGCGGAACCCGCCATGCTTGCTAATTATGCCTGGGCTTCTAAGATCCGAGTGGGGAGGCCTCAGTGTCTCCTCTCCTTCGGGAGAACGGAAGGACGCCTGGGGCCTACGTAAGTGGTACAAACTTCTTGTCTTGAAGTTTTATTGGTCTCCCGCGTAAACCAAGCTACTCAGCCTCTTTTCTCCACTGAATTTCCTCACTGAGCTATCCTCATTCTATTACTCTCTGTATCTTTGATAAATATTTAAATAAATAGGTCGCCTATGCCGTCTCTCCTTCGAATACCCTGGATCAGCCGGGACTGGACCCCAGCAAGAAGCAATGCAGCCTAGTTATGAATTCAGGTTCTTGTGGGAGGAAGTCAAATTAAGTTTCCAGACCTGTGCTGTCTACTACTTTAGTCACTGGCCACTTGTGGCTATTGAACCTTTGAACTGTGGTTCTGAATTAGTTTCCCATATGGCACAGTGGTGATGAATCCACCTGCCAAGGCAGGAGATGCAGGAGACTCAAGTTCCATCCCTGGGTCAGGAAGATCCCCTGGAGTAGGAAATGGCAACCTGCTCCAGTATTCTTTGCCTGGAAAATTCCAAGGGCAGAGGAACCTGGAGGGCTACAGTCCACAGGGCTGCAAAGAGTCAGACATGACTTTACATACACACACATACACACACACACACATATCTGAATTGAGGGATGCTGTAAATATAAATAGTAACATTACATTTTAAAGACTTGATAAGAAAAAAAGAATATAAAATATCTCATTAATAGTTTTTTTTTTTTAAATACTGATTCTATGTTGAAATGATGATATGTTGGATACATTGGGTTAAATATATGTTGAAGTTAATTTCACCTGTTTTCTTTTTATTTATTTTTAATGTGGCTACTAGAAACTTAAAAACTCTCCATGTCGTGTCATGAGTGATTATGAATGTGGCTTACACTATGTCTCTATTGGAAGTACTGTTCTAGTTGATTTTAATTTCCTCATCTAGTAGGTGGTGATAATAATAGCAATTATTTTGTATGGTTGTGCTAATGATAATATCTGGAACATATATAATGCTTAATAAGTGATAATATAATACAATGTAATACTTGTATTACATTGTATTATATTGGGCTTCCCTGGTAGCTCAGCTGATACAGAATCTGCCTGCAATGCAGGAGACTCCAGTTCGATTCCTGGGTCAGGAAGATCCCCTGGCGAAGGGATAGGCTACCCACTCCAATATTCTTGGGCTTCCCTTGTGGCTCAGCTGGCTAAGAATCCACCTGCAATGTGGGACACTTGGGTTCAATCCCAGGGTTAGGAAGATCCCCTGGAGAAGGGAAGGTCTACCCACTTCAATATTCTGGCCTGAAGAATTCAATGGACTGTGTAGTCCATGGGGTCACAAAGAGTTAGACATGACTGAGTGTGTGTGGTTTTGCTAATGATAACATCTGGAGCATATGTAATGTTTAATAAATGATGATAGCATACAATGTAATACTTTTATTATATTAGAGTTTTCAGAGAAACAGAGCCGGAAGATATACCTGTATATCCTATATCTCTATCTTTCAAAGTCTTTATCTGTAGAGAGAGATTTGTTTTAAGGAACTGGCTCACATGATTATGGAGACTGAAATGGGCCACAATCTTCCCTTTGTAGGTGGAGACATAGGAGAGCTGGTGGTATAGTTCCTATCCTAGCCCAAAGGTGTGAAAACCAGGGATGCTGATGAGATAAGTCAGTCTGAGTGCAGGCAAAGGCTGATGTCGCAGCTCCATTTTTTCATTCGTGCCTTCAAAGGATTGGGAGATACCCATCCACATTGGGGATGGCAATCTGGTTTACTCAGTCTGTCAATTCAAATGCTAATCTCTTCCAAATACATTCTTACAGACACACTGAATAATAATGTTTAACTAGATATCTGGTATTCATTGAACCAGTCAAGTTGACACATAAAATTAACCATCACAGTACAATCATAAGTTTACTGTTGAACATTAATTTTCCTGAGGCAGAGAATTAGTGAAATATTTATGTATTATGGGTAGGAGGTAGATGATTGTCAGCAATTCAATCTACTAGAAGTGTATTCATTTTTTAAGGATGCAAGGGTATTATAAAATTCAATGGGATAAAAATGTTCCTTTTCAGTTCCTCAAAAGATTAAACATAGAGTTACCACAGAATCCAGCAATTCTACTGTGAAGAAAATATCCAAGAGAAATGAAAATACATGTACATAAAAAACTTGTACACAAATGTTCATAGCAGCATTATTTAGCAATGATAAGTGAAAGAAGCCAGTTGTAAGAGACCACACTTTGTATGACTCCATTTATAAGAAATGTCCAGAACAGACAAATGTATGGAGACACAGAGAAGACTGCGGCTGCCAATGGCTGGAAATGTTGTGGTAGATGGGGAATAGCAGCTAATAAGCATGGGATTTCTTTTGGGGGTAATAAAAATATTCTGGAATGAGATAGTGGTTTTAGTTGCACTATTCTGTGAATACAGTAAAAATCATTGATTTGTATTCATTAAATGGGTGAATTGTTTGTGCATGTGTATTATATCTCAATCAAATTTTCATAAAAAACTTCTGCTATCATACTCATTAGGACAACTATTATTGAGAAACAGAAAACAGCACATGTTGGCAAAGATATGGATAAAATGGAACCTTTGTGCACTATTGGTGGGAATATAAACAGTACAGCTGCTCTCGAAAACTTATATGGTGGTGCCTAAAAAAATTAAAAATAGAATTATCATATGATTCAGCAATTTCACTTTAGGCCTATATCTAAAAGAATTGAAAGTAGGGTCTTGAAGAGATGTCCGTACACCTATGTTCATAGCAGCGTTATTCATAATGGCTTATAAATTATTATAATATGTATAGAATATTATTATCTTAAAAAGGAAGGAAATTCGAGTACATTTTACAATGTGAGTGAATTTAGAGAATACTATGCTAAGTGAAATAAGTCAGTTGCAAGAAAAACAATATTGGATGATTCCACTTATATGAAATTATCTAGAGTAATTAAACTCATAGAGACAGAAAGTAAGATGGTGGTTGCCATGGGCTAGAGGGAGGGGGAATTGACAATTTATTGTTTAGAGTGGGCAGTGTTTCAGTTTTGCAAGATAAAAAGAGGTCTGTGGATAGATGATGGTGATGCTGGCAAAAAAAAATGTGAATATCCTTAATGCTATTAAAGTGTACACTTAAAAATGGCTAAAATGGTAACTTTATATTATGTGCATTTTACCACAATTAAAAATTTAAAAGCTTTTAGTCAGGACTTACTGTTGCACATTAAACATAGAAAAATGAAAACAGTGGAGAATAAACAGCAAATAGACCAGAGAACTAGAAATTAGGTGAATTAGGTTCTTGTTAGTCTCTTATGAGCTCTGTGGCTATAGGAAGTTCATTCAAATGCCCTGAGTCTTCATTACTTTTTCAAAAGGACATAGTATTTCCAAACATATGTACATCACAGAGTTGTTGAAACACTTGAAATATATTTAAAGTGACCACTCTGTGAATTAAGGTGCATTGTCTTCACACCAAGTCATGTGTGTAGATATGTATTTCGGGTATGATTATTAGCTAAGCTGTCAAAAAAACATGGGATTAAATCTGTGAATATATTTAAAGTGAATACATTCATAAATCCTATTTATGAATGTCTGGATTTACCAAAACTAACTAGCTTTTTAAGAGAATTTCCTGAAAATATTTAAAAAATAGCAACTCCCCTGTGGAATATTATTTATTTTAAAAGTTCTGATTTATACACAATTTTTCCAAGAACAAAATATTGTGTATAGTGAGTTCATATTTTATATGAGCTCATGTCCAATTCTTGGGACTCCATAGACAGTAGCCACCCAGGCTACTCTCTCCATGTGATTTCCCAGGCAAGAATACTGGAGTGGGTTGCTATTTACTTCTCCATATTGGAGATTATATATATATATATATATATTATATACAATATATAATATATATATATAATTTGTATGTCTTTGTGTTTTTTTTTCTTTTAAATTTTTTGTTTTATTTTTAAACTATATCTTTGTGTTTTAAAAATTCTTACTTTGTCTAGGAAATCTCTATCTGCTTTGCAGATTCCAGTGGAAAAAGAAATGACACATTTGTCAATAATGACAAGAAAATATAATGGAAAAGAGATGAAAATATCAGTGCTAAATCCATTCATAGCCTCAGACTAAAGCCACAGTCGACTTTAAGCCTGCTGGGTGTCACCTGCTTTTTAGCTTATCTCATCCATCCAGAGAAACACATTTCATAACCTTCCTCTCTGAGGGGTTTCGGAATTTGAAACTGCCAAAGCTTCTTTTTAAACACTAAAAGCAAAAGAAGTTAGAAAAGAAATGAAGAGCTTTGCAGAAGCAAAAAGAAGAATGAGAGACAAGTGCCATGGCCTAGTATGACTTCTTTTAACTTAGACTAATTTATCACCTCATGTGCACTAATAAGCCAACATATTAACTTAAAATTGCACATATAAATAATATTTTATAACTTATTATTTATTTTTACTTATGCTTATCTGAATTCATAATATTTTTCAAATTTTTCTTTAATTCTTGGAATTGCCATTACATTTTTTACTCACAGTATAGGGCTTAATGAATATATATAGTTATCTTTCATGTCTAATATGATTCTGAATTCAGGTCACAAAGAATTGGAACAGTTCATGTTAGCACAGCAAGAGCAGGGAGGTAAACCCGTTGAAGTCAAATCTTCCCAACCTTCAGTTCAGTTCAGTTCAGTTCAGTTGCTCAGTCGTGTCCGACTCTTTGCGACCCCATGAATCGAAGCACACCAGGCCTCCCCGTCCATCACCAACTCCCGGAATTCACTCAGACTCACGTCCATCGAGTTGATGATGCCATCCAGCCATCTCATCCTCTGTCGTCCCCTTCTCTTCCTGCCCCCAATCCCTCCCAGCATCAGAGTCTTATCCAATGAGTCAATTCTTCGCATGAGGTGGCCAAAATATTGGAGTTTCAGCTTTAGCATCAGTCCTTCCAAAGAACACCCAGGACTGATCTCCGTTAGAATGGACTGGTTGGATCTCCTTGCAGTCCAAGAGACTCTCAAGAGTCTTCTCCAACACCACAGTTCAAAAGCATCAATTCTTCAGCTCTTAGCTTTCTTCGCAGTCCAACTCTCACATCCATACATGACTACTGGAAAACCATAGTCTTGACTAGACGGACCTTTGTTGGCCAAGTAATGTCTCTGCATTTCAATATGCTATCTAGGTTGGTCGTAACTTTCCTTCCAAGGAGTAAGCGCCTTTTAATTTCATGGCTGCAATCACCATCTGCAGTGATTTTGGAGCCCCCCAAAATAAAGTCTGACACTATTTCCACTGTTTCCCCATCTATTTCCCGTGAAGTGATGGGACCAGATGCCATGATCTTCGTTTTCTGAATGTTGAGCTTTAAGCCAACTTTTTCACTCTCCTCTTTCACTTTCATCAAGAGGCTTTTTAGTTCCTCTTCACTTTCTGCCATTCCCATTCTTACCATTTGCTATTCTAAACTAGAGTTTTAATCTATTTCTTAGCCTGAAGAGTAGGTTAACAAACCTGTGTTACACTCTGAGGCTAGGCTATACAAGACACTGTGACTTCTGCCCTGCCTTGAGTATTACTCTTGATGGAAGCCAGCTGCCATACCTTGGGTATTCTATGCAGAGGCCCACATTGCAAGGAACTGATAACTCAGCCAACAGTTACATAAATGAGCTTTCATGCAGGCTGATTCACCAGTCTCAATCAAGTCTTTAAATGAATGAAGTCTCACACAACAGCTTGACTACAAACTCATTGGAGACCCTCATCCAGAACCATCAGCTGAGTCAGATTTCTGACCTCCAAAAAGCACACAACATAATAAGCACTATTTTTTCCCAGTTGCTAAGATTTATGGCAGTTTGTCTTGCAGGAGTACATAACTAGAATAGCATTTTTTTCTGTGCTAAATGATCATTTTTCAAACAATGAGAATTTTTGCTGTTTTCCCATCATTCAGTTTGGTTCAGTTCAGTCACTCAGTCATGTCCAACTCTTTGCAAACCCATGAATTGCAGCACTCCAGGCCTCCCTGTCCATCACCAACTCCTGGAGTTTACTCAAACACATGTCCATCGAGTTGGTGATGCCATCCAGCCATCTCATCCTCCGTCGGCCCCTTCTCCTGCTGCCCCCAATCTGATCTCCTTTAAAATGGACTGGTTGGATCTCCTTGCAGACCAAGGGACTCTCAAGAGTCTTCTCCAACACCACAGTTCAAAAGCATCAATTCTTCAGCGCTCAGCTTTCTTCACAGTCCAACTCTCAGATCCATACATGACCACTGGAAAAACCAGAGCCTTGACTAGATGGACTTTTGTTGGCAAAGTAATATCTCTGTAGCCCAGATGGTAAAGAGTCTGCCTACAAAGCGGGAGACCCAGGTTTGATCCCTGGGTCAGGAAAATCCCCTGGAGAAGGAAATGGCAACCCACTCCACGACTCTTGCCTGGAAAATCCCATGGACTGAGGAGCCTGGTAGGCTACAGTCCATGGGGTCACAAAGAGTCAGACATGACTGAACGACTTCACTTCACTTCACTTGAATGTGCTATGTAGGTTGGTCATAACTTTCCTTCCAAGGAGTAAGTGTCTTTTAATTTCATGGCTGCAATCACCATCTGCAGTGATTTTGGAGCCCCCCAAAATAGTCTGACACTGTTTCCACTGTTTCCCCATCTATTTCCCATGAAGTGATGGGACCAGATGCCATGATCTTCGTTTTCTGAATGTTGAGCTTTAAGCCAACTTTTTCACTCTCCTCTTTCACTTTCTGCTTAGTTCTGTTCAACTCTTCTGCAAACCTGTGGACTGTAGCCCTCCAGGCTCTCCTGTCTATGGGATTTCCCAGGCAAGAATACTGGAGCACGTTGCCATTTCCTTCTCCAGGGGATCTTCCTGACCCAGGGACTGAACCCATGTCTCCTGTGTCTCCTGCACTGGCAGGCAGTTTGTTTACCATTGAGCCATCTGGGAAGTCTAAACACACAATAGTGGAGGACAAATTAATCTGGTTTTAATTTCAGTGCAGTCAATACTTAACCTTCTCTTTAATTTTAAGTTCTTATTGAAGGAATGAATAAATTAGACCAATGTAAACCTTTTGATCAGTGTGCTGAATTCATCAGAGAAAGCCCTCAGGCTAAAACCTCTGGCTTGTGGAGCTACTTGCATTTACCCCAGACACACATTTGCCTCCCAGAAACATCTGCTATTTGTATAAAATGATCATTGACCATTACTTCTCCTTCTGGGCTGACCCTACAGTAGTCCTGCTTCTTGGTCTGCCTCCTTTTAGAGTCCCTGTGCCTCCAGGCAACTTATTCCAGGGAGCAAAGCAGTTAGGTAGGATCAAGCTCACTAAGACATCATGGAGAATTATTGTCCTCTCAGAAATAGAATGACTTTAAACAGCAATAGCAGCAGCATAAACAAAAACCCACCAGGAGAAACAAAGCTCAGCATGAAGGAAATTAAACACTAATGGTGAAATCTGGTGTTAGTGAGGGAGTTCATTGGAGCCCAGTTCTTAGTACCTCTTCAATTTAACCAGTAAGCAAATATTTGTTCCATGACAATTGTTTTTGGAATAAAAACTTTACAATAATTTATTAAATTGAGGAAGAACTTTCTCTGATATTGTACATATTAATTTGTTAGGGTTTTCCTATCATTTTTAGGTAAGAGAAAAATGTCTGTTTATTATTAGTAATATGTTACAAAGGACAATAAAAAATAGTTTGCATTTCTACATGTATATATAATATATTGCAGTCAAAGGAAAGCCTATGTAAAAAAGAGTTTAATATATTGAATGGTCTTGTTTTCTATTTTAAAAACAGTTTAACAATAAAACCACATAGAACTTTCTGTTTCCATTGAAAATATTTCCCAAGAACACTTAAAATAGTTAATTACAATTAATAATTACAGAAGAATGAAAAAATTTAAAAAAGAGCACTTAATATGAACTATTAATACTTTAAGAACGCAAGAGGAAAGATTTTAAACATTTTGGAATATTTATTACCTGAATCTCCTTTAAAAATTTTGTTTTTGACTATAAAGTAATAAAATTTGTTAAAGGAATTGCATTTGAACAATTGTGCTTTGGATAGTTTCCTTTAAACAATGGTTTTGTAAGTAATTATGCTATTTTTTACATAAAGGAACTGTACCTTTTAGATTTAAAATAAAAAGGAAAAAGAAAAAAAGCTAATATTAACAAGCTTTTATCTCAGATACAATAAGATGTTACATTTCTATCCTTGTTCAGTTGCTCAGTCCTGTCTGACTATTTGCAACCCCATGGACTGTGGCACACCAGGCATCCTGGTGCTTCACCATCTCCTGGAGTTTGCTCAAACTCATATCCATCAAGTAGCTGATGCCATCCAACCGTTTTGTTCTCTGTTGTCCCTTTCTTCTCCTGCCTTCAATCTTTTCCAGCATCAGGGTCTTTTTAAATGAAATGGCTCTATGCATTGGGTGGCCAAAGTATTGTGCTTCAGCTTCAGCTATCAGTCCTTCCAATAAATATTCAGGATTGATTTCCTTTAGGATTGACTGGTTTGATCTCCTTGCTGTCCAAGGGACTCTCAAGAGTCTTCTCCAACACCACAGTTCAAAAGCATCAATTCTTCAGCACTCAGGCTTCTGTATGGTCCAACTCTCACATCTATATATGGCTACTGGGAAAACCATGGCTTTGACATAGGACCTTGGTTGGCAAAGTACCATGCCAGGTCTCCCTGTCCCTCACCATTTCCCAAAGTTTGCTGAAGTTCACATCCATTGCACCGGTGATGCCAACCAGCCATCTCCTCCTTTGACGCCTTCTCCTTCTGTCCCCAATCTTTCCCAGCATCAGGGACTTTTCCAATGAGTCGGCTGTTCCCATCAAATGGCCAAAATACTGGAGTTTTAGCTTCGGTATCAGTCCTTCCAACGAGTATTCAGAGTTGATTTTCCTTAAGATTGACTGATTTGATCTCCTTGCTGTCCAACAGACTCTCAGGAGTCTTCTCCAGTACCACAGTTTGAAGGCATCAATTCTTTGGCACTCCGCCTTCCTTACAGTCAGCTCTCACAACTATACATGACCACAGGGAAGACCATATCCTTAACTATATGGACCTTTGTCAGCAGTGTAATGTCTTTGCTTTTCAACACACTGTCTAGGTTTGCCGTAACTTTCCTGCCAAGAAGCAAACTTCTTCTGATGTCATGGCTGTAGTCACCATCCGTAGTGATTTTAGAGCCTAGGAAGAGGAAATCTGTCACTACTTCCACATTTCCCCCCTATATTTGCCATGAAGTAATGGGGCTGGATGCATGATTTTAGTTTTTTTTTTTTTTAATATATATTCAGGTTTTCTTTTTTTAATTTTTAATTTTTTTAAAATTGAAAGATGGTTGCTTTACAGAATTTTGCTGTTTTATGTCAAACCTCAACACTTCCCTTTGAACATCCCCCCCCCCATTAATATTTAGTTTTAAGCCCACTCTTTCACTTTCCTTCTTCACCCTCATCAAGAGGCTTTTTAGTTCCTCTTCGCTTTCTGCCATTAGACTGGTGTCATCCACACAAATGAGGTTGTTGATGTTTCTCCCACCTGTCTTGATTCCAGCTTGTAACTCATCCAGCCTGGTATTTCTCATGAAGTGCTCAGCATATAAATTAAACAAACAGGATGACAGCAGACAGCCCTGTCATACTCCTTTCTCAATCTTGAATTGAATCTGTTGTTCCATGCAGTTCTAACTGTTGCTTCTTGACCAGCATACAGGTTTCTCAGGAGAGAGGTAAGATGGTCTGGTATTCCCATCTTTTTAAGAGCTTTCCATGGTTTATTATGATCCACACAGTCAAAGGGTTTGGTACAGTCAATGAAACAGTGGAAAGGAATTCCCGCACTTTCTCTGTAATCCAGTGAATGTTGGCAATTTGAACTCTGGTTCTTTTTCCTTTTCTCAACTCAGCCTGGACATCTGAAAGTTCTCAGTTTGCACAACGCTAAAGCCTAGCATGGAAGATTTTAAGCATGACCTTACTAGTATGGGAGATGAGTGCAATGGTCCGATGGTTAGAACATTCTTTAGTACTATCTTGGGAATTGGGATGAAGATTGACATTTACCAGACTTGTGGCCACTGCTGGGTCCTCCAGATTTGCTGACATATTGAATGCAACACTTTGATGTCATCATCCTTTAGGGTTTTGAATAGCTCTAGTGGCATTCCATTGCATCCACTAGTTTGTTAACAACAGTGTTTCCTAAGGCCCACTTGACTTCACTCTCTAGAATGTCTGGCTCTGGGTGACTGACTAAACCATCGTAGTGATCTGGTTCATTTAGATTTTTTTGTACAGTTCTTCCATGTATTATTTCCATCTCTTCTTGATCTCTTCAGTGTCTACTAGATCTCTAATATTTCTGTCCTTTATTGTGTCCATCTTTGGGCACAATGTTCCCTTGATATGTCCAATTTTCCTGAAGAGATCTCTAGTTTTTCCCCTTCTGTTTTTTTATTCTAGTTTTATACATTGTTCATTGAAGAAGGCCTTCTTGTTTCTCCATGCTGTTCTTTGGAAATCTGTGTTTAGTTGGATATACCTTTCCCTTTTCTCCCTTGCTTTTTGGTTCTCTTCTTTCTCTAGCTATTTATAAGTCCTCCTCAGATAACCACTTTTCCTTCTTGCTTTTCTTTTTCTTTGTGATGGCTTTGTTCACTGCCTCTTGTATAATATTACAGACCTCTGTCCATAGATCTTCAGGCACACTGTTTTCTTGATCTAATCCCTCAAATCTATTCATCACTTACACTGCATATTCATAGGGGATTTAAGTCACAGCTGGCTGGCCTAATGATTTTCTTCTCCACCTAGCTTAGAATATGTCAGAAGGTATTTCTTTAAAACATGAGTGAACATGCCAAGGAGAAAATGGGAAGTTAGGAAAAATTTTTTTCATTAGGACATAGCTAAATTTTCTAGGATAAGAAAAGTTAGCAGGATGGCCCATTTGTGGATCTGAGGAATCACAAATATGACAAAAATTTGCTAAACAATGTATAGCTTATTTCAGCCAAATAGGTTCAGATGAAACTCAGAAAGGCTATGGAGTACAAGTAAGGATTTGGGGATATTTTCCAAAGAAAGTGCTTTAATTTCCCAGGAGATTAATTTAATTTTTAGGAAAACAGTAAAACAAACAAACAAACACACAAACAAAAAAACAACAACAACAAACCCAAAACTGGCTTATTCTAATTAACAAGGAAAGTGAATAGAGATTAGAATTGAAATACCTACTAATATAGCTACTAATAGCATATATTATTTTACCCATAAGCAACTGCGTGACTTCAAGAAAATTCTCTTTTTTTTGTGCTTTAACTGGATGATCAGTTAAAAAGAAAGGTGTTGATATCTGATGCAGTCTGTCTTACAATATACTTGTGAAAACAGAGGTGGAATATCAAAGCATTCCCCATGGCAGCTACTACCATCTTGAGTCTTCTTTTCTGTCTTGGGAAGATACAGAAAAGCCTCCTCCTGAGGTGCAAAGAGGTAAATACCTTCTCCCAACACCTGAGAAGAGTCTCCATAATGACTTAATGTAGGCCAAGTCACTCAGCTTGCGCACAGCCACACATCTGTCAAGCCACTAATGGAAGAATGGCAGTTTTATTCAGTGCTAGAAAAGATAGCCAAAGTGTAACTTGGGAGCTCCTGGCTGTCCCTTCTTCTTCTACTCTGAGCTCAGCTTCCTCACTGGGCATAGGTGAGGAAACAAAGATACACATACAGATACAAATAGACACAGACATGTACACAGACCCAGGCAGCAATGTGGGGCAAGGATATCTGAGGGGTAGTCTTATGGTGAACTGAAAGTCCCTCAGTCATGTCCAATTCATTGCGATCCTATGAACTATAACCCACCAGGCTTCTCTGTCCATGGAATTCTCCAGGCACGAATACTGGAGTGGGTTGCCATTCCCTTCTCCAGAGGATTTTCCTGACCCTGGAATTGAACTTGGGTCTCTCACATTGCAGACAGATTCTTTACCATATGAACCACCAGGGAAGCACTAACAGTTAAAAGCTGATTCTGAAAGTGCAGTTACTTCTGCCTTTTCTCTTAATGATTTTGTATTTGGCTGTGTCTCTCATTGAGGTTTGAACTGCCATAGTATTATGCCACAGAAGGAACAGGACAGACCTCCTACAACTTGAACACAGGCCATATCTATTTCCCAAATGCAGATATGGTTGACCAGATGACCCATTTAGTCTTTTCTTTCCTCTAAAAACAGCAGAAGAAAGTTGAACTGGAGGAGAAAATGGTTGTTACAGGACATCAAACAGCATGGCTGCCAGCACATACACTACTTGGCTCAAGTTGGCAATCCATTTGATAAATTTCGTAAACTCTGAAATGCAATGATAAAATTTAAATGAAGTACTGAAATAGCTGGGAGACAAAAGCAGATTTATACACTTCAGTCTTCTCCCAGGCAATTCAAAACTTGCTTTTCCAAGGCTGAACTTTCTTCCCCAAGAGGCATCAATGAAAGACAATTGAAGGTAGATTAAAATCAGTGTGTTTATAAAATTATAAGACATAATATCTCATTCTTCTATCACTGATTATTGATTATGACCAAGAAGATGGTGCCTTTGCTCTGTAATATGAAATCAATAAAGAAAAGAAACCTAATATAATCTATAGAATTTCACTCACTTGGTGAAGATTCAAATATTTTAGAGTTACATATCATAATGAGAGTCAAATGTTCATGATATTTTATCAAACAAATATGGTGAGAAATTTCTGGCTTACTTCATGACATATAAAAGTAACAATAAAGACAGTAAGCTTCTATTTTAATAACTAAAAAGAAGGAAAAGATTTAATTCTATCACAGCTTTGGAGGAGTTCCTATTAACAGGTTTGAATCCTGCTATCATGCCAGATTTATGCAATGCAAAATATATTCTATCATCAAAATATGTTGAATCTCCTTGGACAGAACCCAGTTTCCTGTCTCTCAGACATATGGCTATAAAGTATGATGGATTATTTTGGTTTTTAAGAGGTATTTAAAAAGCTACTTTCACAGATAACTCACTTAAAAGAATAGTCCACTTCCTATATAATTAAATATACATTCAAAAAGCTGACCTCTATCATTTAAAACATCTTCATTTCTCATTTAAATTTCTCATTTATCATTTGAAATAGAAGATATTAAAAATATCTTTTAAAATATTTAAAATTAAAATTTAAATATCCCATTTAAAATATCTTCATGACCCAGATAACCATGATGATGTGATTACTCACCTAGAGCCTGACATCCTGGATTGTGAAGTCAAGTGAGCCTTAGGAAGCATCACTATGAACAAAGCTAGTGGAGGTGACGGAATTCCATTTGAGTTATTTTGAATCCTAAAAGATGATGCTGTGAAAGTGCTGCACTCAATATGCCAGCAAATTTGGAAAACTCAGCAGTGGCCACAGGACTGGAAAAGGTCAGTTTTCATTCCAATTTCAAAGAAAGGCAATGCCCAAGAATGTTCAAAATACTGCACAATTGCATTCATCTCACAAACTAGCAAAGTAATGCTCAAAATTCTCCAACAGTATGTGAGGCTTCAACAATACACGAACCATGAACTTCCAGATGTTCAAGTGGATTTAGAAAAGGAAGAAGAATCAGAGATCAAATTGCCAACATCCGTTGGATTATCAAAAAAGCAAGAGAGTTTCAGAGAAAATCTACTTCTGCTTTACTGACTATGCCAAAGCCTTTGACTGTATGGATCACAATAAACTGTGGAAAATTCTGAAAGAGATGGGAATACCAGACCACCTGACCTGTCTCCTGAGAAATCTGTATGCAGGTCAAGAAACAACAGTTAGAACTGGACATGGAACAACAGACTGGTTCCAAATTGGGAAAGGAGTATGCCAAGGCTGTATTTTGTCACCCTGCTTATTTAACTTATATGCAGAGTACATCATGTGAAATGCTGAGCTGGATGAAGCACAAGCTGGAATCAAAGTATCTGGGAGAAATATCAATAACCTCAGATATGTAGATGACACCAACCTTATGGCAGAAAGTGAAGAACTAGGGAGCCTCTTCATGAAAGGGAGAAAGAGAGTGGAAAAGTTGGCTTAAAACTCAACGTTCGGAAAACTAAGATCATGGCATCTGGTCCCATCACTTCATGGGAAATAGATGGGGTAACAGTGGAAACAGTGTCAGATTTTATTTTTTTGGGGGCTCCAAATCACTGCAGATGGTGACTGCAGCCATGAAATTAAAAGATGCTTGCTTCTTGGAAGAAAAACTATGACCAACCTAGACAACATATTAAAAAAGAGAGACGTTACTTTACCGACAAAGGTCCGTCTAGACAAAGCCATAGTTTTTCCAGTAGTCATGTGTGGCTGTGAGAGTTTGACTATAAAGAAAGCTGAGAGCCAACGAATTGATGCTTTTGAACTGTGGTGTTGGAGGGGACTCTTGAGAGTCCCTTGGACTGCAAGGAGATCCAACTAGTCAGTCGTAAAGGAAATAAGTCCTGAATATTCTTTGGAAGGACTAATGCTAAAGCTTAAACTCCAATACTTTGGCCACCTGATGTGAAGATCTGACTCATTGAAAAATACCCTGATTCTGGGAAAGATTGAAGGCAAGAGAAGAAGGGGTTGACAGAGGATGAGATGGTTGGATGGCATCACCGACTTGATGGAGGTAAGTTTGAGCAGGAATTGGTAATGGACAGGGAGGCCTGGTGTGCTGGAGTCCATGGGGTTGCAAAGAGTTGTACATGACTGAGTGACTGAACTAATCATTTAAAATGACAGTTGTAATTGACTAATAGAATGCAGCAATGGATAGAAAAAGAAGCTCTGTATTTAAAAATTTTACCAAATACCTGTATTCATGTGAGCTTAGCTTAGCAAATATTCACATGCACATGCATCAAGACATGGAAGTTGCATCCATAAAGGGACTGCTTTCCATCAAATGGTGTTCACCTAAATCTTTAAAGTATATCCAAGAAAGAAGAAGCTATATATATATATATATATATATATATATATATATATACACACATATATGCGCATCATGAGACTTGAAAACGTAGTCGCTCAGTCGTGTTGGACTCTTTGCGACCCCAGGGACTGTAGCCCACCAGGCCTCAGGCTCCTCTGTCCATAGAATTCTCCAAGCAAAAGTACTGGAGTAGGTTGTTATTTCCTTCTTCAGAGGTTCTTCCCTGACCCAGGGATCAAGCCCTGGTTCCCCACATTGCAGGCCGATTCTTTCCTATCCCACCCACCAGAGAAGCCTGAAAATGTAGTAAAGACAGTAAAAACTCAACTCAATGATCACTAATTGGGAGTTGTTTTTTTCCTATAAAATTCCTTTAAAATGCAAAAACAAATGGGTTTAGTTAAAAACACACAGTAAAATTAGTTTTCAGTAGTATTTGGCATTAAGTTGTTGCCTAAAAAAGTCTGTGTTAAATAAAGTCTTATTATGTCTTATCTATATATAGTATCTGTGTATAGATGATTAGAATCCACTGGTCAAGTTACTAATATCAAAAGGCATTGTGATAGATTTGAATGACTAGAATTTTTTTAAAGATCGAGGAAGGCTGAAAATTAAAGTATTCCTTACATTGGGTCACTTTTTAATATTAAATGCCAAAGTCCTGGTGTTAAAAATTGACTGAAGCCATTTGGTTTGCTTAAGGATTTCTGGGTATTTTTTGAACACTAGTGGCCACTCATGTTTGGAGCCAGAGGGGATGTAACACTGATAAAATACAGCTGGAAATACAAATATTTATCAACAAGCAAGTAAAACTCTTGGAGTCTCAGGGAAGTACCCACTCAGTCTTGCAGCTCTCCTACACAGTGTTGCATGGAACACTTGCTCTGAGGACAATGTAAAAATACTCTGAGGCATAGCAGCCACCTTCCAGTCAGGTCACGCTCAGAATCTTTGTGAAATGCAGGGACAAAGGACCCAACAGAGCCTGGGTTCTAGCTCACTAAGGCTTCTGGGCTTCATTCATTCAAGGGAGATGTACACACTTTCTAGCCAATCACCTATCTTGCCCCCACTTTCTTACCAGTACAAAGTTATTTTCTAACAATTCTCTCTGTGAAGAACAAACCTCTGTTATGGATTTTGACAATAATATTGAAAGAATATGTAGAGACCCCTCAAGAACAAGGACTCTTGAGTATAGTACTTTACTTTTTTCTTCTCATTGTTGATTTACAAAGTTGTGTTAGTTTCTCGTGTACAGCAAAATGACTGCTGTATTTATATATTGTACATTAAGTTAACTAACCTCACATGAGGCAACAATGTTGACATTGCTGCATTTTTAAAGTGACAATAAAATCTCATTTTGTGTTGTTGTCCTTCCCTATTTACTTTGTGTCTCTTTTTCAGTCAACAGTCAACTACATGAACATTTGACTTTCCTCCCAAAATATTTTCTACTTACTGTCAACTGGTTGTTGTTTAGTCGCTAAGTCATGTCTGACTCTTGCAACCCCATGGACTCTAGCCAGCCAAGCTCTTCTGTCCATGGGATTTCCCAGGCAGGAAAACTGGAATGGGTTGTCATGTCCTATTCCGTGTGATCTTCTGGACCCAAGAATTGAATCTGCGTCTTCTGTATTGGCAGGTGGGTTCTTAACCACTGGGTTAGAAACTGTCCATACCTTTAAAATAAAAAGCTCCAAAGATATACTTATGTAGGCGGTGATGTTAAAGGGATAATTCTTTGAAGATTTGTTTGGCTGTTGTTATTCTTGAAGGGATAACGTAAGTTAGAAAAATTTTGAACAATGCCCTGAAGGGGTCTTTTCAAGTCTGTACAAATACCCTTCCTTAATATGTCTAAATCAACATTTCTCAAATAATATGCAAGGCATTTAATGACAGAATCTCTATTTTAATAAATCCTCAGTATTCAGAACACACCGAGAAATGCTGGTAATAAACTATCCCAGACAGAATGAGGTTAAAAATAAAAGTTTCCACATAAAAACTTTTGAGAAAGTCTGAAAAATCTGAAAAATTATCTGAAATAATCCTTCTTGCTATATTTTGAACTAATTTTCTGCTTTTCTGTTTCTAATACATATATGAGAGCAATGGGTCATCATTTTCCTTGTAAGAAATCATTATTCCCTTAGAAAATCTCACTAAATATAGTCATCAAATATATCTTGAGTTTTAATCTTCAGCGAGGGGTAATCTTCTTTGTGGCTGTACTTGGAATGCCATGGTTCTTAGAGACCACTATATAGTAATATGGGTGTTAGATGCTTCAATCAACACATAAAGCAAAAATCACGTATAGTAAAGATTACTCTTGAAAATCGTTTAAAATGGCTCCATGTTCGAGAGGGACATACAATAATCTCAAAAGCTAAAGCAAGAGAAATCATGTGGAACATGTGGTTATTTTGTCAATTGAGTACTAGAGTCTTCTCCAGCGCCACAATTCAAAAGTATCAATTCTTCGGTGCTCAAGCCTTCTTTATGGTCCAACTCTCACATCCATACATGACTACAGGAAAAACCTTAGCTTTGCCTGTATGGACCTTTGTCAAAAAAGTGATGTCTCTGCTTTTAATATGCTGTCTAGGTTTGTCACAGCTTTTCTTCCAAGGAGCTAGCGTCTTTTGGAGTTTGACTTGAGGGGTATACTGCTGGATTTTTCATTGTCCCTTGAGATTGATGTGAAAGATTTTGAGACAATTGGACAAAATAAGGGCGGCAGCCAGGAGGACCAACCCCGTGTCCAAGGAGCGGTGGCTTCTCAGGCGCAGGAAGGCCTAGAGGAGTTATCCCATGTTGAAGGTCAGGAAGGGTGGTGGTGAGGACTTACCCTTGTCCAAGGTAAGGAGCAGTGGCTGCACTTTGCTGAAGCAGCCGTGAAGAGATACCCTACCCCCAAGGTAAGAGAAACCCAAGAAAGATGGTAGGTGTTGCAAGAGGGCATCAGAGGGCAGACACACTGAAACCATACTCATAGAAAACTAGTCAATCTAATCACACTAGAATCACAGCCTTGTCTAACTCAGTGAAACTAAGCCATGCCATGTGGGGCAACCCAAGATGGGCGGGTCATGGTGGAGAGACCTGACAGAATGTGGTCCACTGGAGAAGGGAATGGCAAACCACTTCAGTATTCTTGCCTTGAGAACCCCATGAACAGTATGAAAAGGCAAAATGATAGGGTACTGAAAGAGGAACTCCCCAGGTCAGTAGAGGCCCAATATGCTACTGGAGATCAGTGGAGAAATAACTCCAGAAAGAATGAAGGGATGGAGCCAAAGCAAAAAGAATACCCAGCTGTGGATGTGACTGGTGATAGAAGCAAGGTCTGATGCTGTAAAGAGCAATATTGCATAGGAACCTGGAATGTCAGGTCCATGAATCAAGGCAAATTGGAAGTGGTCAAACAGGAGATGGCAAGAGTGAATGGAATCAGTGAACTAAAATGGACTGGCATGGGTGAATTTAACTCAGAAGACCATTATATCTACTACTGTGGGCAGGAATCCCTCAGAAGAAATGGAGTAGCCATCATGGTCAACAAGAGAGTCCAAAATGCAGTACTTGGATGCAATCTCAAAAACGACAAAATGATCTCTGTTCATTTCCAAGGCAAACCATTCAATATCACAGTAATCCAAGTCTATGCCCCAACCAGTAATGCTGAAGAAGCTGAAGCTGAATGGTTCTATGAAGACCTACAAGACCTTTTAGAACTAACAAAAAGATGTCCTTTTCATTATAGGGGACTGGAATGCAAAAGTAGGAAGTCAAGAAACACCTGGAGTAACAGGCAAATTTGGCCTTGGAATACAGAATGAAGCAGGGCAAAGACTAATAGAGTTTTGCCAAGAAAATGCACTGGTCATAGCAAACACTCTCTTCCACCAACACAAGAGAAGACTCTACATATGGACATCACCTGATGGTCAACACCGAAATCAGATTGATTATATTCTTTGCAGCCAAAGATGGAGAAGCTCTATACAGTCAACAAAAACAAGACCAGGAGCTGACTGTGGCTCAGATCATGAAGTCCTTACTGCCAAATTCAGACTTAGACTGAAGAAAGTAGGGAAAACCATTAACCATTCAGGTATGACCTAAATCAAATCCCTTATGATTATGCAGTGGAAGTGAGAAATAGATTCAAGGGATTAGATCTGGTTGACAGAGTGCCTGAAGAACTATGGATGAGGTTCATGACATTGTACAGGAGACAAAGATCAAGATGATCCCCAAGAAAAAGAAATGCAAAAAAGCAAAATGGCTGTCTGGGAGGCCTTACAAATAGCTGTGAAAAGAAGAGAAGCAAAAAGCAAAGGAGAAAAGGAAAGATATAAGCATCTGAATCCAGAGTTCCAAAGAATAGCAAGAAGAGATAAGAAAGTCTTCCTCAGTGATCAATGCAAAGAAACAGAGGAAAACAACAGAATGGGAAAGACTAGAGATCTCGTCAAGAAAATCAGAGATATCAAGGGAACATTTCATGCAAAGATGGGCTCAATAAAGACAGAAATGGTATGGACCTAACAGAAGCAGAAGATAATAAGAAGAGGTGGCAAGGATACACAGAAGATCTGTGCAAAAAAGATCTTCATGACCAAGATAATCACGATGGTGTGATCACTGACCTGGAGCCAGACATCCTGGAATGTGAAGTCAAGTGGGCCTTAGGAAGGATCACTGTGAACAAAGCTAGTGGAGGTGATGGAATTCCAGTTGAGCTCTTTCAAATCCTGAAAGATGATGGTGTGAAAGTGCTGCACTCAATATGCCAGCAAAGTTGGAAAACTCAGCAGTGGCCACAGGACTGCAAAAGGTCAGTTTTCATTCCAATCCCAAAGAAAGGCAATGCCAAAGAATGCTCAAACTACCGCACTATTGCACTCATCTCACACGCTAGTAAAGTAATGCTCAAAATTCTCCAAGCCAGGCTTCAGCAATATATGAACTGTGAACTTTCTGATGTTCAAGCTGGTTTTAGAAAAGGCAGAGGAACCAGCGATCAAATTGCCAACATTTGCTGGATCATGGAAAAAGCAAGAGAGTTCCAGAAAAACATCTATTTCTGGTTTATTGACTATGCCAAAGCCTTTGACTGTGTGGATCACAATAAACTGTGGAAAATTCTGAAAGAGTTGGGAATACCAGACCACCTGACCTGCCTCTTGAGAAATCTGTATGCAGGTCAGGAAGCAGCAGTTAGAACTGGACATGGAACAACAGCCTGGTTTCAAATAGGAAAAGGACTACATCATGGCTGTATACTGTCACCCTGCTTATTTAACTTCTATGCAGAGTACATCATGAGAAATGCTGGACTGAAGAAACACAAGCTGGAATCAAGATTGCCGGGAGAAATATCAGTAACCTCAGATATACAGATGATACCACCCTTATGGCAGAAAGTGAAGAGGAACTAAAAAGACTCTTGATGAAAGTGCAAGTGGAGAGTGAAAAAGTTGGCTTAAAGCTCAACATTCAGAAAATTCAGATCATGGCATCTGGTCCCATCACTTCATGGGAAATAGGTGGGGAAACAGTGGAAACAGTGTCAGACTTTTTTTGGAGGGGCTCCAAAATCACTGCAGATGGTGACTGCAGCCATGAAATTAAAAGATGCTTACTCCTTGGAAGGAAAGTTATGACCAACATAGATAGCATGTTCAAAAGCAGAGACATTACTTTGCCAACAAAGGTCCATCTAGTCAAGGCTATGGTTTTTCCTGTGGTCATGTATGGATGTGAGAGTTGGACTGTGAAGAAAGCTGAGCACCAAAGAATTGATGCTTTTGAACTGTGGTGTTGGAGAAGACTCTTGAGAATCCCTTGGACTGCAAGGAGATCCAACCAGTCCATTCTGAAGGAGATCAGCCCTGGGTGTTCTTTGGAAGGACTAATGCTAAAGCTGAAACTCCAGTACTTTGGCCACCTCATGTGAAGAGTTGACTCATTGGAAAAGACTCTGATGCTGGGAGAGATTGGGGGCAGGAGGAGAAGGGGACGACAGAGGATGAGATGGCTGGATGACATCACTGACTTGATGGATGTGAGTTTGAATGAACTCCAGGAGTTGGTGATGGACAGGGAAGTCTGGCGTGCTGCTATATATGGGGACGCAAAGAGTCTGACACAACTGAGCAACTGAACTGAACTGAAGCTTGTGTTGCTATGAACCTTCCCCTTAGCACTGGTTTTACTGAATTCCATAGATTTTGAGTTGTCATGTTTTCATTTGTTTCTATGCATGTTTTGATTTCTTTTTTGATTTCTTCTGTGATTTGTTGGTTATTATGAAGCGTGTTGCTTAGCTTCCATATATTTGTATTTTTAATAGTTTTTTTCTTGTAGTTGACATCTAATCTTACTGCATTGTGATCAGAAAAGATACTTGAAATAATTTCAATTTTTTTCAATTTACCAAGGCTAGATTTATGGCCCAGGATGTAATCTATCCTGGAGAATGTTCCATGTGCACTTGAGAAAAAGGTGAAATTCATTTTTGGGAGGTGAAATGTCCTATAGATATCAATTAGGTTTAATTGGCCCATTGTATCATTTAAAGTTTGTGTTTCCTTGCTAATATTCTGTTTGGTTGATTTATCCATAGGTGTGAGTGGGGTATTAAAGTCTCCCACTATTATTGTGTTACTGTTAATTTCCCCTTTATACTTGTTAGCATTTGCCTTACATAGTGCGGTGCTCCTATGTTGGGTGCATATAGATTTGTAATTGTCATATCTTCTTCTTGGATTGATCCTTTGATCATTATATAGTGTCCTTCTTCATCTTTTTTCACAGACTTTATTTAAAAGTCTGTTTTTTCTGATATAAGTATTGCTACTCCTGCTTTCTTTTGGTCTTCATTTGCATGAAATATCTCTTTTCCAGCCCTTCACTTTCAGTATGTATGTGTCCCTTGGTTTG
Source organism: Bubalus bubalis (assembly GCF_019923935.1). Classification (NCBI taxonomy): domain Eukaryota; kingdom Metazoa; phylum Chordata; class Mammalia; order Artiodactyla; family Bovidae; genus Bubalus; species Bubalus bubalis. Next base: position 40,728,711 of record NC_059160.1, on the reverse strand, counting down.
AGGTGGGTCTCTTGTAGACAGCATATAGAGGAGTTTTGTTTTTATATCCGTTCAGCCAGTCTTTGTCTTTTGGTTTGGACATTCAACCCATTTACTTTTAAGGTAATTATTGATTAGTGAGATCCTGTTGCCACTTGCTGTGTTGTTTTGGGGTCGAGTTTGTAAACCTTTACTGTGTTTCCTGTCTAGAGAAGATATCTTAGCATTTGTTGAAGAGCTGGTTTGGTGGCACTGAATTCTCTCAGCTTTTGCTTGTCTGTAAAACTTTTGATTTCTCCTTCATATTTGAATGAGACTTGGTACAGTAATCTGGGTTGTAGGTTTTTCTCTTTCATTACTTTAACTGGTCCTGCCATTCCCTTCTGGCCTGAAGAGTTTCTATTGGAAGATCAGCTGTTATCCTTATGGGAATCCCCTTGTGTGTTATTTGTTGTTTTTCCCTTGCTGCTTTTAATATTTGTTCTTTGTGTTTGATCTTCATTAGTTTGATTAACATGTGTCTTGGGCTATTTTGCCTTGGGTTTATCCTGTTTGGGACTCTCTGGCTTTCTTGGACTTCTCCAAGAATTCCTTTTCCATTTTAGGGAAGTTTTAAACTATTATCTCCTCAAGTATTTTCTCATACCCTTTCTTTTTGTCTTCTTCTTCTGGGACTCCTATGATTCGAATGTTGGGGTGTTTAACATTGTCCCAGAGGTCTCTGAGGTTTTCTTCATTTCTTTTAATTATGTTTTATTTTTTCCTCTCTGCCTCATTTATTTCCACCATTCTATCTTCCAACTCACTTATCCTCTTAAGCCTCAGTTATTCTACTGTTGGTTCCCTCCAGAGTGCTTTTGATCTCAGTAATTGCATTATTCATTATTGATTGACTCTTTTTTATTTCTTCTAGGTTCTTGTTAAACATTTCTTGCATCTTCTCAATCCTTGTCTCTAATTTATTTATCTATAACTCCATTTTGTTTTCAAGATTTTGGATCATCTTTACTATCATTATTCTGAATTCCTTTTCAAGTAGACTTTCTATCTCCTCTTCTTTTGTTTGGTTTGGTGGGCATTTATCATGTTCCTTTACCTGCTGAATATTTCTCTGCTTTTTCATTTTGTTTAGATTGCTCTGTTTGCAGTGGCCTTTCTGTAGGCTGGAAGTTTGTTGTTCCTCTTTATTGTGGTGCTTGTTCCCTGTGGGTGGGGTTGGACTAGTGGCTTGTCAAGGTTTCCTGGTTAGGAGAGCTTGTGTTTGTGTTCTGGTGGGTGGAGATGGATCTCTTCTCTCTGGAGTGCAATGAAGTCAAATAGTGAGTTTTGGGGTGTCTATGGGTTTTGCATAGCTTTGGGCAGCCTATCTTTTAATGCCCAGGGCTATGTTCCTGTGTTGCTGGAGAATTAGCATGGTATGTCTTGCTCCGGAACTTGTTGGCTCTTGGGTGGAGCTTGGTTTCAGTGTAGGTATGGAGGCTTTTGGCTGAGCTCTTGTCTCTTAACATTCCCTGGAATCAGAAGTTCTCTGGTGTTCTCAAGTTTTGGATTTGAGCCTCCTGCCTCTGACTTTCAGTCTTATTCTTACAGTAGCCTAAAGACTTCTCCATCACTGGGACACACTGAGAGGTTCACAGAGTTACATGGAGAAGAGAAGAGGGAGAAGGGAGATAGAGGTCAACAGGGGGAGAAGAAGGGGAATCAAAAGGGGAGAGATCAATCTAGCCAGTAATCAGCTCTCTAAGTGTTCTCCACAGCCCAGAACACCCAGAGAGATTCACAGAGTTAAGTAGAGAAGAGAGGCGGGGCGGGGAGGGAGGAGAGAGGTGACCTGGGGGAGAAAAGGGAGAGTCAAAAGGGGAGAAAGCAATCAAGCCAGTAATCACACCCCTAAGTCAAAATGGATACTGAATATTAGATTCTTAAAGGTACAAAATTGATAAAAAATACCAAAAAGCAAAGATTAAAAGTCCAGAGCAGAGGTTAGACTCTCAAAAATACAATATTAAAAATAGAAAACCAAATCAATTACAAAATTATAAAATATATATATATATGAAATTTGCTTTAAAAATATGGTCTTTTTTTCTGCAAGGTAATAGTAGGTTATAAAAATGAAAATTAAATGAGTAATAAAGAACTTAAAAATAAGAAAAATTTAAAAATTATAATAGTAAAAATATATCTGAGAATTTCTCTGGAGCTGTTATGGGCAGTGTGGTGTCAGCTCAGTTTCAGATAGTTCCTTGTCCCAGCTTATATTTCTTCTCAAGGTTTTTCTGAACTGTGGTGTTGGAGAAGACTCTTGAGAGTTCCTTGGGCTTCAAGGAGATCCAACCAGTCCATCCTAAAGGAAATCAGTCCTGAATGTTCATTGGAAGGACTGATGCTGAAGCTGAAACTCCAATACTTTGGCTACCTGATGCGAAGAACTGACTCAATGGAAAAGACCTTGATGCTGGGAAAGATTTAAGGCAGGAGGAGAAGGTAAGTGCAGAGGATGAGATAGTTGGATGGCATTACCAACTCGATGGACATGAGTTTGAGTAAACTCCGGGAGTTGGTGATGGACAGGGAGGCCTGGTGTGCTGCAGTCCATGGGCTCACAAAGAGTTGGGCACGACTGAGTGACTGAACTGAAATGAACCGAATTGAAGGTTTATAGGCCCCTTCCAATGCTTAGTCAATGTTAACTACAGGGTTTTAATCTGTTGCACCTGTCACTTCCAGAGCGGGTCCCTCTTCTTTGTTTATTTTGGCTTCTTCTGTTTCCAAGTCTCTTCAGTGTTTAATTTCCACCCTGACACAAGTGGGCAAAGTTGGTCACTTAGTTAGGCTCACTTGTTTAGTTGTGTTGTGGGGAGGGAGGAACACTGCAAACAAAGATCACTGGTGTGTGTGGGGAGTGCTCGCAGTGTATGGACCACAGTGGGTTTGCTCCAGCTCACGGTGGCGTGTGCTTTCTGGGTCTGTACTGCTCAGACTCCAGGTTGCTCTATAGGGGTACTGCCCAAAGTGGACCCTGTGTTTCATGCACTTCCCAGGTCTAAGCTGCTCAGGTTCAGGTTCTTGCATACTCCGCAAGGGCACAGACTTGGTTGGGTGTGCTTTTTTTGCCCTTCCCAGGCCTGAGAAGCTCAGGCAACCAGGTGTTTGGGGAGTGCACTGTCCCAGATGGGCCCTGCATCTTAATCACCTCCCTGGTCCTGGCAGCTTGGTTTCCCAGGTGTGCTGTCAGAGCACCATCTCAGGTGTGCTGTGTGTCTCTTCTGGGGAGCTGATCTCAGGCTGCAACCCTCCTGGCAGATGTCAACCAGTCAGGATCCCAGGAAGACATGGTTAGCAACTGGGAGACTGCTCACTGTTTGGTGGAGGATGCCCATCTCTGAGGCCAAGATTGCCCCTTGCCTTCCAGCTCTGGCTGTTGCACACCTGCCTCTCTGCCTCTGGTTGAGGGGAGAGGACTGTATGCAGCTGGCTAGCTCTTCTTTGGTATTTGCTCAATCCTTTCTTCTCTGAGCAGGCCAGGCTCCACATTGTATTAGAGTCTTTTGTAGGAAAGTTCTCTCTCTCTTTTATTTTTTCTCTCTGTCTATCCCAGACTTTCTGTTGCTATCTCACATTAGCTCCCTCAGATTGTCCTCAGGGCATTCAGGACCAGTTCTTACCCTAAGCATGCAGCCTGCGACTCCCTGTTCAGCCTGCACTCGCTGGCTGTGAATATGAGTGTCTGGGCTGCTTCTCTGCTGGGAGTTATGGTTAGGCGCATATTCTGTGGGTTTTTTTGTTTTTTTTGTTTATCCTCCAGGTTATGTTGGCCTCTGAGATTCCAAAACTCCCCACAGACCCACCGGCGAGAGTGTGTCCTGCTGTTTGGAAACTTCTCCTCCTTCACGACTCCCTCCCCAGGATGGATCACCGTCCCTAACTCTCTTGTCTCTCTTTTTGTCTTTTATATTTGTCCTACCTCCTTTTGAAGAGAATGGGCTGACTTTCCGGGTGCCTGGTGTCCTTTGCCAGCATTCAGATGTTGTTTTGTGGAAGTTACTCAGCATTCAAATGATCTTTTTATAAATATATGGGGGAGAAAGTGGTCTTCGTGGCCTATTCCTCCACCATCTTGGGACTGCCCCCATGAATGTTGAGTTTTAAGCCAGCTTTTTCACTCTCCTCTTTCATTTTCATCAAGAGGCTCTTTAGTTCTTCGCTTTTGCCATGTGGGTGGCATCCTTTGTGTATCTGAGGTTATTGATATTTCTCCTGGAAATCTGGATTCCAGCTTGTGCTTCATCCAGTTCAGCATTTCCCATGATGTATTCTGCATCTAAGTTAAATAAGCAAGGTGACAATACATAGCCTTGGCTTACTCCTTTCCTGATTTAAAACCAGTCTGTTGTTCCATGTTCAGTTCTAACTGTTGCTTCTTGACCTGCATACAGATTTCTCAGGAGGCATGTAAGGTGGTCTGGTACCCCATCCCTTGAAGAATTTTCCAGTTTGTTGTGATTCACACAGTCAAAACTTTTATCATGGTCAATGAAACAGAAGTAGATGTTTTTCTGAAACTCTCTTGCTTTTTCAATGATCAACAGATGTTGGCAATTTGATAGCTGGTTCCTCTGCCTCTTCTAAATCCAGTTTGAACATCTGGAATTTCACAGTTCATGTACTGATGTAACCTAGCTTGGAGAATTTTGAGCATTCCTTTGCTGGCCTGTAAGATGAGTGCAATTGTGCGGTAACTTGAACATTCTTTGGCATTGCCTTTCTTTGGGAATTGGAATGATATCGACCATTTCCAGGCCTGTGGCCACTGTTGAGTTTTCCAAATTTACTGGCATACTGAGTGCAGCACTTTCATAGCATCATGTTTTAGGATTTGAAATAGCTCAATTGGGATTCCATCACCTCCACTCACTTTGTTTATAGTGATGATTCCTAAGGCCCTTGACTTCACATTCTAGGATGTCTGGCTCTAGGTGGGTGATCACACCATCATAGTGATCTGGGTCATGAAGATCTTTTATGCATAGTACTTCTATGTATTCTTTCCACCTCTTCTTAATATCTTCTGCTTTTGTTAGGTCCATACCATTTCTGTACTTTCTTGTGCTCATCTTTCCATGAAATGTTCCCTTGGTATCTCTAATTTTCTTGAAGAGATCTCTAGTCTTTCCCATTCTATTCTTGACCCCTATTTATTTGCACTGATTGCTGAGGAAAGCCTTCTTATGTCTCCTTGCTATTATTTGGAAGTCTGCATTCAGATAGGTATATCTTTCATGATCTGAGCCACAGTCAACTCCCAATCTTATTTTTGCTGACTGTATAGAGCTTCTCCATCTTTGGCTGCAAAGAATATAAACAATCTGATTTCGGTATTGACCATCTGGTGTTGTCCATATGTAGAGTCTTCTCTTGTGTTCTTGGAAGAGGGTATTTGCTGTGACAAGTGCATTCTCTTGGCAGAACTCTATTAGACTTTTCCCTACTTCATTTTGTATTCCAAGGCCAAACTTGCTTGTTACTCCGATATCTCTTGACTTCCTACTTTTGCATTCCAGTCCCCTATAATGAAAAGGACATCTTTTTTGGGTGTTAGTTCTATAAGGTCTTGTAGGTCTCCATAGCACTGCTCCATTTCAGCAATACTGGTTGGGGCATAGACTTATATTACTGTGATTTTTTTTTTAAATTTTATTTTATTTTTAAACTTTACATAACTGTATTAGTTTTGCCAAATATCAAAATGAATCCGCCACAGGTATACATGTGTTCCCCATCCCGAACACCCCTCCCTCCCCATTCCATCCCTCTGGGTCGTCCCAGTGCACCAGCCCCAAGCATCCAGTATCGTGCATCGAACCTGGACTGGCAACTCGTTTCATACATGATATTTTACATGTTTCAATGCCATTCTCCCAAATCTTCCCACCCTCTCCCTCTCTCACAGAGTCCATAAGACTGTTCTATACATCAGTGTCTCTTTTGCTGTCTCGTACACAGGGTTATTGTTACCATCTTTCTAAATTCCATATATATGCGTTAGTATACTGTATTGATGTTTTTCTTTCTGGCTTACTTCACTCTGTATAATAGGCTCCAGTTTCATCCACCTCATTAGAACTGCTTCAAATGTATTCTTTTTAATGGCTGAATAATACTCCATTGTATATATGTACCATAGCTTTCTTATCCATTCATCTGCTGATGGACATCTAGGTTGCTTCCATGTCCTGGCTATTATAAACAGTGCTGCGATGAACATTGGGGTACTCGTGTCTCTTTCCCTTCTGGTTTCCTCAGTGTGTATGCCCAGCAGTGGGATTGCTGGATCATAAGGCCGTTCTATTTCCAGTTTTTTAAGGAATCTCCACACTGTTCTCCATAGTGGCTGTACTAGTTTGCATTCCCACCAACAGTGTAAGAGGGTTCCCTTTTCTCCACACCCTCTCCAGCATTTATTACTTGTAGACTTTTGGATTGCAGCCATTCTGACTGGCGTGAAATGGTACCTCATAGTGGTTTTGATTTGCATTTCTCTGATAATGAGTGATGTTGAGCATCTTTTCATGTGTTTGTTAGCCATCTGTATGTCTTCTTTGGAGAAATGTCTATTTAGTTCTTTGGCCCATTTTTTGATTGGGTCATTTATTTTTCTGAAGTTGAGCTGTAGGAGTTGCTTGTATATTTTTGAGATTAGTTGTTTGTCAGTTGCTTCATTTGCTATTATTTTCTCCCATTCTGAAGGCTGTCTTTTCACCTTGCTAATAGTTTCCTTTGATGTGCAGAAGCTTTTAAGGTTAATTAGGTCCCATTTGTTTATTTTTGCTTTTATTTCCAATATTCTGGGAGGTGGGTCATAGAGGATCCTGCTGTGATGTATGTCAGAGAGTGTTTTGCCTATGCTCTCCTCTAGGAGTTTTATAGTTTCTGGTCTTACGTTGAGATCTTTAATCCATTTTGAGTTTATTTTTGTGTGTATGGTGTTAGAAAGTGTTCTAGTTTCATTCTTTTACAAGTGGTTGACCAGATTTCCCAGCACCACTTGTTAAAGAGATTGTCTTTAATCCATTGTAAATTCTTGCCTCCTTTGTCAAAGATAAGGTGTCCATATGTGCGTGGATTTATCTCTGGGCTTTCTATTTTGTTCCATTGATCTATATTTCTGTCTTTGTGCCAGTACCATACTGTCTTGATGACTGTGGCTTTGTAGTAGAGCCTGAAGTCAGGTAGGTTGATTCCTCCAGTTCCATTCTTCTTTCTCAAGATCGCTTTGGCTATTCGAGGTTTTTTGTATTTCCATACAAATTGTGAAGTTATCTGTTCTAGCTCTGTGAAGAATGCTGTTGGTAGCTTGATAGTGATTGCATTGAATCTATAGATTGCTTTGGGTAGTATACTCATTTTCACTATATTGATTCTTCCAATCCATGAACATGGTATATTTCTCCATCTGTTAGTGTCCTCTTTGATTTCTTTCACCAGTGTTTTATAGTTTTCTATATATAGGTCTTTAGTTTCTTTAGGTAGATATATTCCTAAGTATTTTATTCTTTCCGTTGCAATGGTGAATGGAATTGTTTCCTTAATTTCTCTTTCTGTTTTCTCATTGTTAGTGTATAGGAATGCAAGGGATTTCTGGGTGTTGATTTTATATCCTGCAACTTTACTATAGTCGTTGATTAGTTCTAGTAATTTTCTGGTGGAGTCTTTAGGGTTTTCTATGTAGAGGATCATGTCATCTGCAAACAGTGAGAGCTTTACTTCTTCTTTTCCAATTTGGATTCCTTTTATTTCTTTTTCTGTTCTGATTGCTGTGGCCAAAACTTCCAAAACTATGTTGAATAGTAATGGTGAAAGTGGGCACCCTTGTCTTGTTCCTGACTTTAGAGGAAATGCTTTCAATTTTTCACCATTGAGGATAATGTTTGCTGTGGGTTTGTCATATATAGCTTTTATTATGTTGAGGTATGTTCCTTCTATTCCTGCTTTCTGGAGAGTTTTTTTTTTTATCATAAATGGATGTTGAATTTTGTCAAAGGCTTTCTCTGCATCTATTGAGATAATCATATGGTTTTTATTTTTCAATTTGTTAATGTGGTGTATTACATTGATTGATTTGCAGATATTGAAGAATCCTTGCATCCCTGGGATAAAGCCCACTTGGTCATGGTGTATGATCTTTTTAATGTGTTGTTGGATTCTGATTGCTAGAATTTTGTTAAGGATTTTTGCATCTATGTTCATCAGTGATATTGGCCTGTAGTTTTCTTTTTTTGTGGGATCTTTGTCAGGTTTTGGTATTAGGGTGATGGTGGCCTCATAGAATGAGTTTGGAAGTTTACCATCCTCTGCAATTTTCTGGAAGAGTTTGTGCAGGATAGGTGTTAGCTCTTCTCTAAATTTTTGGTAGAATTCAGCTGTGAAGCCGTCTGGACCTGGGCTTTTGTTTGCTGGAAGATTTTTTATTACAGTTTCAATTTCCGTGCTTGTGATGGGTCTGTTAAGATTTTCTATTTCTTCCTGGTCGAGTTTTGGAAAGTTGTACTTTTCTAAGAATTTGTCCATTTCTTCCTCGTTGTCCATTTTATTGGCATATAATTTTTGATAGTAGTCTCTTATGATCCTTTGTATTTCTGTGTTGTCTGTTGTGATCTCTCCATTTTCATTTCTAATTTTATTGATTTGATTTTTCTCCCTTTGTTTCTTGATGAGTCTGGCTAATGGTTTGTCAATTTTATTTATCCTTTCAAAGAACCAGCTTTTGTCTTTGTTGATTTTTGCTATGGTCTCTTTTGTTTCTTTTGCATTTATTTCTGCTCTAATTTTTAAGATTTCTTTCCTTCTACTAACCCTAGGGTTCTTCATTTCTTCATTTTCTAGTTGCTTTAGGTGTAGAGTTAGGTTATTTATTTGACTTTTTTCTTGTTTCTTGAGGTGTGCCTGCATTGCTATGAACTTTCCCCTTAGGACTGCTTTTACAGTGTCCCACAGGTTTTGGGTTGTTGTGTTTTCATTTTCATTTGTTTCTATGCAAATTTTGATTTCTTTTTTGATTTCTTCTGTGATTTGTTGGTTATTCAGCAGCGTGTTGTTCAGCCTCCATATGTTGGAATTTTTAATAGTTTTTCTCCTGTAATTGAGATCTAATCTTACTGCATTGTGGTCAGAAAAGATGCTTGGGATGATTTCTATTTTTTTGAATTTACCAAGGCTAGGTTTATGGCCCAGGATGTGATCTATCCTGGAGAAGGTTCCATGTGCGCTTGAGAAGAAGGTGAAATTCATTGTTTTGGGATGAAATGTCCTATAGATATCAATTAGGTCTAACTGGTCTACTGTATCGTTTAAAGTTTGTGTTTCCTTGTTAATTTTCTGTTTAGTTGATCTATCCATAGGTGTGAGTGGGGTATTAAAGTCTCCCACTATTATTGTGTTATTGTTAATTTCTTCTTTCATACTTGTTAGCATTTGTCTTACATACTGCGGTGCTCCCATGTTGGGTGCATATATATTTATAATTGTTATATCTTCTTCTTGGATTGATCCTTTGATCATTATGTAGTGACCATCCTTGTCTCTTTTCACAGTCTTTGTTTTAAAGTCTATTTTATCTGATATGAGTATTGCTACTCCTGCTTTCTTTTGGTCCCTATTTGCATGGAAAATCTTTTTCCAGCCCTTCACTTTCAGCCTGTATGCGTCCCCTGTTTTGAGGTGGGTCTCTTGTAGACAACATATGTAGGGGTCTTGTTTTTGTATCCATTCAGCCAGTCTTTGTCTTTTGGTTGGGGCATTCAACCCATTTACATTTAAGGTAATTACTGATAAGTATGATCCCGTTGCCATTTACTTTATTGTTTTGGGTTCGAATTTATACACCGTTTTTGTGTTTCCTGTCTAGAGAATATCCTTAAGTATTTGTTGGAGAGCTGGTTTGGTGGTGCAGAATTCTCTCAGCTTTTGCTTGTCTGAAAAGCTTTTGATTTCTCCTTCATACTTGAATGAGATCCTTGCTGGGTACAATAATCTGGGCTGTAGGTTATTTTCTTTCATCATTTTAAGTATGTCTTGCCATTCCCTCCTGGCTTGAAGAGTTTCTATTGAAAGATCAGCTGTTATCCTTATGGGTATTCCCTTGTGTGTTATTTGTTGTTTTTCCCTTGCTGCTTTTAATATTTGTTCTTTGTGTTTGATCTTTGTTAATTTGATTAATATGTGTCTTGGGGTGTTTCGCCTTGGGTTTATCCTGTTTGGGGCTCTCTGGGTTTCTTGGACTTGGGTGATTATTTCCTTCCCCATTTTAGGGAAGTTTTCAACTATTATCTCCTCAAGTATTTTCTCATGGTCTTTCTTTTTGTCTTCTTCTTCTGGGACCCCTATGATTCAAATGTTGTAGCATTTAATATTGTCCTGGAGGTCTCTGAGATTGTCCTCATTTCTTTTAATTCGTTTTTCTTTTGTCCTCTCTGATTCATTTATTTCTACCATTCTATCTTCTAATTCACTAATCCTATCCTCTGCCTCTGTTATTCTACTATTTGTTGCCTCCAGAGTGTTTTTAATTTCACTTATTGCATTATTCATTATATATTGACTCTTTTTTATTTCTTCTAAGTCCTTGTTAAACCTTTCTTGCATCTTCTCAATCCTTGCCTCCAGGCTATTTATCTGTGATTCCATTTTAATTTCAAGATTTTGGATCAATTTCACTATCATTATTCGGAATTCTTTATCAGGTAGATTCTCTATCTCTTCCTATTTTGTTTGGTTTGGTGGGCATTTATCCTGTTCCTTTATCTGCTGGGTATTCCTCTGTCTCTTCATCTTGTTTAAATTGCTGAGTTTGGGGTGTCCTTTCTGTATTCTGGCAGTTTGTGGAGTTCTCTTTATTGTGGCATTTCCTCACTGTGTGTGGGTTTGTACAGGTGGCTTGTCAAGGTTTCCTGGTTAGGGAAGCTTGTGTCGATGTTCTGGTGGATGGAGCGGTATTTCTTCTCTCTGGAGTGTAATGAAATGTCCAATAATGAGTTATGAGATGTCTATGGTTTTGGGTTGACTTTGGGCAGCCTGTATCTTGAAGCTCAGGGCTGTGTTCCTTTGTTGCTGGAGAATTTGCTTGGTATGTCTTGCCCTGGAACTTGTTGGCCCTTGTGTGGTGCTTGGTTTCAGTGTCGGTATGGAGGCGTTTGATGAGCTCCATTCAATTAATGTTCCTTGGAGTCAGGAGTTCCCTGGAGTCAGGGTTTGGACTTAAGCCTCTTACTTCCAGTTATCGGTCTTATTTTTACAGTAGTTTCAAAACTTCTCCTTCTATACAGCACCATTGATAAAACATCTACGTTAAAGATGAAAAGTTTCTCTACTGTGAGGGTCACTCAGAGAGGTTCACAGCGTTACATGGAGAAGAGAAGAGGGAGGAGGGAGTTAGAGGTGACCCAAATGAGATGAGGTGGAATCAATAGTGGAGAGAGTGGGCTAGCCAGTAGTCACTTCCTTATGTGCACTCCACAACTGGACCGCTCAGAGATGTTCACGGAGTTATACAGAGAAGAGAAGAAGGAGGCAGGAGACAGAGGTGGCCAGAAGGATAAAAGGGGGAAATGAAAAGGAGGGAGACAGATCCAGCCAGTTATCAGTTCCCTAAGTGTTCTCCACCATCTGGAACACACAGAAATTCACAGAGTTGGGTAGAGTAGAGAGGGGTTAGGGAGGAGATACTGGTGACCTGGTGGAGAAAATGGAGAGTCCAAAGGGAGAGGGAGCAGTCAAGCCAGTAATCTCGTACCCTAGTGAAAAATGGGTCCTGAAGATTGGGTTCTTAAAGGTACAAAATTGGTAACAAATACATAAAAGCAAAAATTAAAAATCTAGAGTAGAGTTTGGAATTTCAAAAATGCGATGTTAATGAAAAGAAGAAGGAAAAGAAAGAGAGAAAAAACGAACAATGATAAACAAACAAGGTCACAAAAATTATAAAGAAACTACAGGTACAAAATTGATAACAAATACCAAAAAGCAAAAATTAAAAATCTAGAGTAGAGTTTGGAATTTCAAAAATACAACGTTAAAAAAAAAGAAGAAGAAAAATAAAGAGAGAAAACAAACAAACCAACAAAAACAATGTCGCAAAAATTATAAAGAAAATACAGGTACAAAATTGATATCAAATACCAAAAAGCATAAATTAAAAATCTTGAGTACAGTTTGGAATTGCAGATATACAATGTTATATAAAAGAAGAAGAGAAAGAAACAGAGGGGAGAAAAAGAAAAAAAAAGTCAGAGAAATTATATAAAAAAAAACTATAGGTACAAAATTGATAACATATACCAAAAGGCTAAAATTAAAAATCTAGAGTAGAGTTTGGAATTTCAAAAATACAATGTTAAAAAAAAAGAGGAAGAAGAAAAATAAAGAGAGAAAACAAACAAACCAACAAAAACAATGTCGCAAAAATTATAAAGAAAATACAGGTACAAAATTGATATCAAATACCAAAAAACATAAATTAAAAATCTGGAGTAGAGTTTGGAATTGCAGATATACGATGTTATATAAAAGAAGAAGAGAAAGAAACAGAGGGAAAAAAAGTCACAGAAATTATGAAAAAAACTATAGTTACAAAATTGATAACATATACCAAAAGGCTAAAATTAAAAATCTAGAGTAGAGTTTGGAATTTCAAAAATACAATGTTAAAGAAAAGAAGAAAAAGAAAACAAAAAAAACAAAAAAACATGGTCAAAAAATTATAAAATATATATATGAAGTTTGCTGAAGAAGAAAAAAAAAATAGGGTCTTTTTTTTTTGCAAAGTAATAGTTATAAAAGTGAAAATAAAAGGACAATAGAGGACTTAAAATTTAAAAAAAAGAAAGATTGATCGTAAAAATAGTAAAAATATATCTAGGTCTTTCTCTGGTTTTGTTGTGAGTATTGTGGGTTCAGTTCATTTTAGGCTAGTTCCTTAGTCCGACTTATATTTCTCAAGATCTATAGGCCCCTTCCTATGTAATCCGTAGTAACCACAGGGTTTTAATCTATGGCCTGTAGCTTCCAAGGCGTTTCCCTCTGTTATATCTTCTTCTGTTTCCTGGTCTCTTCAGTGTCTGGTTCCCGCCCTGACACAAAGGGGACGGTGGAGGACACTATTTTTTTATTTTATTTTATTTAGGCTCACTTGTTCAGCCGCGCTGTGGGGAGGGAGGGAGGGATGCTGCAAACAGATAACACTGGCGTGCGCTCGCAGTGCGTCAGCCACACTGGGTCTGCCCCCGCTCAGGGCGCGTGTAGCCTCCCTGCCCACCCTGCTCGGGCTCTAGGTTGTTCCGCCAGGAACAATCAGAGGCCAGCCCTGGGCTGAGCTCCCAGGTCCAAGCCGCTCAGGTTCAGGCACTCGGGTAGTCCTCAGAGGCGCAGACTCGGTTGGGCCTGCGTTTTGTGCTCTTCCCAGATCCGAGCAGCTCAGGTGATGAGGTGTTTGGTGAGCGCCAATGCTGCGACTTATCGCCTCCCCACCACTCGGTTATCTGGGTGTAAAACCGGCGCACCTTCTCAGGCAGATGTTGACCGTCCAGACCCCCAAGAAATTTTAGTTAGCAAAGAAGCCTGCTTACAGTTTTATAGATAGTGTCTCTCTGGGGCTGCGATTGCCCCCTTCCGGCTCTGGCTGCCTGTCACCGGAGGGGGAAGGTCTGCAGCCGACTATCTCTGCTCAGTCCTTTGTTCTGTGCGCGGGCCTGGCGGTGTCTTAGGTTAGGGCTGGCTTTTCGCGTGGTAGATATCCCACAGTCTGGTTTGCTAGCCCAAATTATTTCGCTCAGATAGCGCTCAGAACATTCGGCCCGATTCTTACTCTAAGGGACACAGACCGCGCCGCACTTCCCTGCCCAGCCCCCGCTTGCTAATGCCGTGTGCAGGCGTCTGCGCTGCTTCTCCGCTGGAGGAGTTACCGTAGGGCTCACAATCTGCGATTTTTAATTGTTTATTTTCTTTTTTTTCCCCTCCCTTTTATGTTGCCCTCTGTGCTTCCAAAGCTCGGCACAGATTCGGCAGTGAGAAGGTTTCCTGGTGTTTGGAAACTTCTCTCTTTTTAAGACTCCTTTCCCGGGATGGAACTCCGTCCCTCCCTCTTTTGTCTCTTTTTTTGTCTTTTATATTTTTTCCTACCTCCTTTTGAAGAGTTGGGCCGCTTTTCTGGGTGCCTGATGTCCTCTGCCGGCATTCAGAAGTTGTTTTGTGAAATTTACTCGACGTTTAAATGCTCTTTTGATGAATTTGTGGGGGAGAAAGTGTTCTCCCCGTCCTACTCCTCCGCCATCTTCTATTACTGTGATATTGAATGTTTTGCCTTGGAAATGGACAGAGATCATTCTGTCGTTTTTGAGATTGCACCCAAGAACTGCATTTCTGACTGTTTTGTTGACTATGATGGTTACTCTATTTCTTCTAAGAGATTCTTGCCCACAGTAGTAGATATAATGGTCATTTGAGCTAAATTGGCCCATTCCAGTCCAATTTAGTTTACTGATTCCTAAAATGTTGATGTTCACTCTTGACATCTCCTATTTGACCACTTCCAATTTACCTTGATTCATTGACCTAACTTTCCAGTTTCCTATGCAATATTGTCCTTACAGCATCAGACTTTGCTTCCATCACCAGTCACAGCAACAACTAGGCATTGTTTTTACTTTGGCTCTGTCTCTTCATTCATTCCTCCAGGTTGGATGGCCTGCTGCATTCAAGGAGCAACAAGAAGGAGAGTGTGGCTGGAGCTGAGTGAGCAGGGATGAGGTCAAAAAGGTGGTGGGAAAAGTTAGAGAGTGGGAAAGTCAGACCCAGACCACCTGAGGTTTTGTGGTTTTACTTGCAGAAAAATGGGAAGCCGCTGGAAGGTTTTGATCAACGGAGGGATGTGAACTGCTGTGTGCTTCTGGCTGCTTCTATGATAAGACTGGCTAGAGAATGCAAGTTTAGAAGGATGTATGTTAGTAGAAAGCATAGTGACTAGAAATGATGTGATGGTGATAAGTGACCAGATTTTGGATATATTTTCAAGGTAGAAAAGAATATTTAGTGACAGATAAGATATAATATTGAGAAAAAGAGGTGTCAAACATTTTGGCCTGAGACGATGGTTGGCTTTTTCATGACCAAGAAGGAGGGGGAACAGGCTTGTTAGGGACTTCTGGAGTGCAGTCTTGATGGCTGAGATATATCTGTAATTAGATAGAGATGAATTTCCATTGTGCCTTTATTTCCAAACACCCCAAGCCCCTTCAGTTTAGTTCAGTTCAGTCGCTCAGTCATGTCTGACTCTTTGCAACCCCATGAATCGCAGCACGCCAGGCTTCCCTGTCCTACACCAGCTCCCAGCGTCCACTCAAACTCATGTCCATCAAGTCGGTGATGCCATCCAGCCACCTCATCCTCTGTCCTCCCCTTCTCTTCCTGCCCCCAATCCCTCCCAGCATCAGAGTCTTTTCCAATGAGTCAACTCTTCGCATCAGGTGACCAAAGTACTGGAGTTTCAGCTTTAGCATCAGTCCTTCCAAAGAACACCCAGGACTGATCTCCTTTAGAATGGACTGGTTGGATCTCCTTGCAGTCCAAGGGACTCTCAAGAGTCTTCTCCAACACCACAGTTCAAAAGCATCTATTCTTCAGTGCTCAGCTTTCTTCACAGTCCAACTCTCACATCCATAAATGACTACTGGAAAAACCATAGCCTTGACTAGACGAACCTTTGTTGGCAAAGTAATGTCTCTGCTTTTGAATATGCTATCTAGGTTGGTCATAACTTTCCTTCCAAGGAGTAAGTGTCTTTTAATTTCATGGCTGCAGTCACCATCTGCAGTGATTTTGGAGCCCCCCCCAAAATAAAGTCTGCCATTGTTTCCACTGTTTCCCCATCTATTTCCCATGAAGTGATGGGACCAGATGCCATGATCTGAATTTTCTGAATGTTGAGCTTTAAGCCAACTTTTTCACTCTCCTCTTTCACTTTCATCAAGAGGCTTTTTTAGTTCCTCTTCACTTTCTGCCATAAGGGTGGTGTCATCTGCATATCTGAGGTTATTGATATTTCTCCTGGCAATCTTGATTCCAGCTTGTGCTTCTTCCAGCCTAGAGTTTCTCATGATGTACTCTGCATATAAGTTAAATGAGCAGGGTGACGATATACAGCCTTGATGTACTCCTTTTCCTATTTGGAAGCAGTCTGTTGTTCCACGTCCAGTTCTAACTGTTGCTTCCTGACCTGCATACAGGTTTCTCAAGAGGCAGGTCAGGTGGTCTGGTATTCCCATCTCTTTCAGAATTTTCCACAGTTTATTGTGATCCACACAGTCAAAGGCTTTGGCATAGTCAATAAAGCAGAAATAGATGTTTTTCTGAAACTCTCTTGCTTTTTCCATGATCCAGTGGATGTTGGCAATTTGATCTCTGGTTCCTCTGCCTTTTTGAAGACCAGCTTGAACATCTGGAAGTTCACGGTTCACATATTGCTGAAGCCTGGCTTGGAGAATTTTGAGCATTACTTTACTAGTGTATGATATGAGTTCAATTGTGTGGTAGTTTGAGCATTCTTTGGCATTGCCTTTCTTTGGGATTGGAATGAGAACTGACCTTTTCCAGTCCTGTGGCCAAGCCCCTTACACATACTATGTGATTCTTTCTTCTAACATTTCAGGAAAAAAGGTCAGTTCAGTGCAGTCGCTCAGTCATTTCCGACTCTTTCTGACCCCATGGACTGCAGCATGTCAGGCTTCCCTGTCCTTCACCAATTCTTGGAGCTTGCTCAAACTCATGTCCATCGAGTCAGTGATGCCATCCAACCATCTCATCCTTTGTCATCCCCTTCTCTGCCCACCTTCAATCTTTTCCAGCATCAGGGTCTTTTCAAATGAGTCAGTTCTTCACATCAGGTGGCCAAAATATTGGAGTTTCAGCTTCAACATCAGTCCTTCCAATGAATATCCAGGACTTATTTCCTTTAGGATTGACCAGTTTGATCTCCTTGCGATCCAAGGGTCTCTCAAGAGTCTTCTTCACGTCACAGTTCCAAAACATCAATTCTTCTGTGCTCGGCTTTCTTTATAGTCCAACTCTCACATCCATACATGGCTACTGGTAAAACCATAGCTTTGACTAGACAGACCTTTGTTAGCAAAGTAATGTCTCTGCTTTTTAATATGCTGTCTAAGTTAGTCATAGCTTTTCTTCCAAGGACCAAGCGTCTTTTAATTTCATGGCTGCAATCACCATCTGTAGTGATTCTGGAGCCCAAGAAAATAAAGTCTGTCACTGTTTCCATTGTTTCCCCATCTATTTGCCATAAAGTGATGGGACTGGATGCCATGATCTTTTTTTGAAAGTTGACCTTTAAGCCAGGTTTTTCAGTCTCATCTTTCATTAAGAGGCTCTTTAGTTCTTCACTTTCTGCCATAAGGGTGGTGTCATCTGCGTATCTGAAATCATTGATATTTTTCCTGGCAATCTTGATTCCAGCTTGCATTTTGTCCAGCCTGGGATTTTGCATGATGTGCTCTGCATATAAATTAAATAAGTAGGTTGACAATATACAGCCTTGATGTACTTCTTTTCCAATTTGGAACCAGTCTGTTGTTCCATGTCCAGTCTAACTGTTGCTTCTTGACCTACATACAGATTTCTCAGGAGGCAGGTAAGGTGGTCTGTTTTTCCCATCTCTTGAAGAATTTTCCAGGTTTGTGGAACAAATTGGACAAAAGTTGCAGATATTATCAACATTTGAAGTGTGAAAAAATTCACAGTTATGAAATCATATAATTTGTATGAAGATTCAGAAATACTGTACCAATTGCAGTTTCCCCCTATATTTTGTGCAACTGATTTTTAGCAATACTTTCTGGAGATTTGTTTTTGGTAGTATAGTCTCCCCCGGAGAGTGTGTCCATCATGTTTGCCTCACTTTTATACGGACTTCAGGCAGCATCTTTAAGAGTAAGTTGAAACACTAAGGATTTGATGATAAGTTACATCTGTCTCCAATGCAGTAAGGCGTTTCCAAGAGGTTTTTTTACTTTAGCTGCTTTTATCCGTAAGTACATTTTCTGTGATTTTCCTAGGATAGAAAATTGTGATGATAAAATCAATTTACTGAAGAACTAGAAGGGACTTGAGCCAGCAGTTGTCCATTTCCCTCATTTTATAGCTGGGGAAATGAGAATCCTCAGAGGTGAAGTAACTTGCCCATAGTTAGCATCCCACTGGGATGGGAAGAACAGAAGAAACAAGGCAGGGGCCTTGCAGTGGATGGGACCCTGGTGAATGGATGTTCTAATGAACATCTTCTTTGCCAAATTAAAAATAATTCTCCTATGAGTTTATAGATACTTTAAATTTTGTGATTTGTCTCATTTTCACTTAAAAAATGAAAAAATTTGACATAGTTGTAGCATGTTTCTTTTTGTGAGATAAAGAAAGCAGATTTTACCAGGATGAGTTGTTTTAGGATTTTAGCTTGTAATCTATGTGAGAAATGTATGTATACATGTGAAATATAGACATATTTTCCTAGAAGCAATGTTTCAATATTTAGTAACTCAGTGTTTGCATCAGTTTTATAGAACATAACTACCACAGATAAAGAGAACTGGCTATTAAATATTTTTTTTATACAATAAAATTTCTGAGGACTTTTCTGGCAGTCCAGTGGCTAAGACTCTGCATTCCCAATGCAGGGGCCCCAGGTTCAATCCCAAATCAGGAAATTAGATCCCATATGCCACAACTAAGAGCTTGCATATTGCAAATAAGACCTAATACAGCCAAATAAATAATCCTTTTTTAAAAAAATAAATTTTCTAATTTTTAAAATGTTTATTTTTAAGAGTGCCTTCTGCGCTCAAGTCAGACTGTGCAACTCTTTGTGATTCATACAAATTTCCCTCCCTTAAGTCATTCCCTAGGTTTGTTCACCTCTTCCACTTCCTGAAATGTCCAATTCCAGAATTTCATCCCTTTCTTTCTTCCTTATCTTCTTCCTGTGGACTCCTGCACCTGGATCCCTGACATTGCTCTGGCCACTCTCCTCTGATCCTTCCATCCCAGGGTGACCTCAGGCTCTGAACAGTCCCCATGGGGCCAAAACAGGGTCTCTTAAGGAAACAACTGTAAAGTGATACCATCAAGAAATATTTGAATTGAATGGAGGGGGAGATTTCTAGAATCTTCTTAGGAATCTATACTCAAAAAAAAAAAAAAAAAAAAAGAAGAAACAAATTCCATTAAGCGTTCAAATGTAGAATTTAGAAAGAGAATGGAAAAGAATGAGATTCATTTATAAGGACATTCACAGGAAGGTTGAAGCAGCCCCAAAGTTGAAGATGGCAGCAGAAACTCTGAGATAATATATATTGTGTATGATCAAACAAATCACTTTAAAAAATACTAAGAGTAGGGGGGAAAAATGTGTCTCCTGGGACTGGGGAGTTATTGACTGGTTTGAGGCCAAGGAGAAGATTTTTTGTGTGAAGGCAATTTCCTGGGATTTTCACCCTGACAATAAATCACTCTGCAGAGAACATAATGGTCCACTGAGGGGAGAGAAGATGATGATAAATGTGTCCAGCTGCCTAGATGACTAAGGAGCGCATGTAGGAAAGTTAGTTGACACTTTGCCGAGCTCTGCATTTGAACTCCGTTCAGCACAGTGTTAGGAATAGCCTAGCCTCTGGCTTACAGGCTCTCAGATTGGGTTTCTGTCCTACTCACCCTCTCACCTGACTCCTTACATTCATCTCCAAAATATCCTTTTATGTTCCTTAGGAACTGTCCCTTCCCAGTTTTGCTTCTGCCTCAATTCTATCTGCCTCTTACTTCTAAGGGAGCAGATGCAGAAGCTACAGTTACCACCCAAGTGAGTACTAAGTACTAATTGAGCTCCGAGTCCCTCTCTGAAGACCTCCTAGTGAAAAGCAGAATCCTCTCTCTCCTGAAACAACTGGGCTGTTTCAGTGATTTCAGTCTCCCCTGCACAGGGGGCTCTGCTTAAATGTCAGGAAGACTGAGATACAGCAAACTTATTGGACTTCACTTCTTTTTACTCTTACTCATTTCATTCCACTGACTTTTACTAAGCACCTACTGTGGACAAGGCTGTGTGTCAGGCAATGGAACAGCTGGGCCACTGCCATCACTACCATTGTTTTCAATTAAAAACCTCCAAAGACTGTGGGGGCGATTTTCAGTATGGTTCATGCAAACATAAGGGGAATGCCTACTATGGATACTCATACTGCACTAAGCTGAAGACAAATTCTCATAGGTCTTGTCTACACCTATCTGCTAACATAACCTGAGAGTCTTGTTATTGCTAATTTGAAGGGTATCTGAATTTTATTTTTGCTGTATATGTGTGTTTGTTTACTATATTTTAAATAAAAAAGATAGTCTGCAGGCAAAGAGTTCTCAGCTGCTTTCAATTTGAATGAACAAACACTTATTGAGAGTCATTCCTTCATCTATTCATTCAGCTAACATTTCCTGAGCACCTCCTAAGGTGTTGTCACTGTGCCAGGCAGTGGTGCAAAAACAGACGGCCAACCAACCTGCAGGCAAAGCATGGTTCCCAGGCTAGCGAAAGCTATAGTTGAGTGGAGGGTTGACCTCGTTTAAACTTACACATGTATGTGACCCTCATTCTTATCATTTCTGATGTGATAGAGGGAATTGCAGAGAATAAAGTGTGTGCAGGATGCAATGAAAGCCTGAAGAGAGAATCTGCTTCCCTCTCAATAGGAACCTATTAGATGAGAAGTAGAGTCTGTACCTCTTAGCCTTTTATTCGTGGTCCCCACATTTCTAACTCCATCATCTCTTACTTTCATTTGCAAAACCCTGAGTAGCCAGTGGCCTCATTTTTATCCAAACATGTCACATACATTTCCAATTTCATGCCTTTACTCACTTCCTTTTCCTGTCTGAAATGCTATTTCTCTAGTCTTGATTCATTTAAATTCTACTAGGGGCAAGCTCATATGACCTTTTAATAATAAAAGCCTTCCATATCAAAACCCTCCTAGCTCAGTGCCTGGCACTGGATAAGTACAATTTCACTGATGGAGAAGATTAATTTCTAGCCTGAATCAAACAGAGTCTGCCTATGTCACTCATTTGGTAATTTTCTCTGTACCCCTGCATTCTGAATTATTATTTTGTTTCTATATCCTGCCTTCCAACCAGACCCAAGGCAATGTCACATCAGAGATCACATAATTTATGGCTTTGTTTCCTAATGCCAGCAAAGGACTTGGCACAATTGATGTTTATTTTTGTTATTGTTCCTGAAGGGCATATTCTTTCAAATATAACATGTTACTAAATTCTTTCATTTTTCAAATATTAATGGAGTGGCTGCTATGTTCTTGATACTGTTTGTTCTAGGGCTGAACATAAAGGTCTACTCTTATGGAGGCTATATTCTAGTGGAGGGAGGCAGAAATAAACACATAAATGTATAACATGTCAGGTGCCAATTGATAGTATGCAGAAAGATAGAAAGTGAAGGAAGATGGTGGCAAGGTTGGGGAATGCTGTTTTTTATTCATCAGTCTAGGAAGGTGCTTGTGATAAGGTAATATTTGAGAGAGGTCTGGAATAAGTGAGAACATCACATAGCTATCTGGGAGAAGAGTGTTTTAGAAGAACCTGGAACATGATGGTAATGGGAAAGAGTGGCAGGACATGAGGCCTCTGGGAGGACATGACATTTACTCTGAATGAGGTGAAGCCTTTGTAGAGACTAGAGCAGAA
Organism: Bubalus bubalis; assembly: GCF_019923935.1. NCBI lineage: Eukaryota > Metazoa > Chordata > Mammalia > Artiodactyla > Bovidae > Bubalus > Bubalus bubalis. The sequence continues at coordinate 40,706,928 of NC_059160.1, read as the reverse complement.
GAGTGACATCACTTGACTAACATTGTATAAAAGGAGGTCCCTGCTTCTGTGTGGAATGTAGGTTACCAGGGGCAACGGCGGAAGAGCAGAGAGTAGTCAGGGGGATTTTACAATGACTTGGACCTGGATAGTAGTCTGAGAAGTGAAAAGAAGTAGTCAGGCCTGTATGTATTCTGGACATATTTGAAGGCAGAGCCAATGGAATTTACTGTTGGATAGTGAGAAAGTTAATTCCTAGGAAGGTTGATAAGAAGTCCGGGGGTCCCCAAGGAGAGAGGGGTCTGAAATTCTCAAGGAAGAGAAAAGGACAAATGTTTTTTTTCCCTCTACATTCCTTAGTCTTCAGTTCAGTTCAGTTCAGTCGCTCATTCATGTCCAACTCTTTGCGACCCCATGAATCGCAGCACACCAGGCCCCCTGTCCATCACCAACTCCCGGAGTTCACTCAAATTCACGTCCATTGAGTTGGTGATGCCATCCAGCCACCTCATCCTCAGTCGTCCCCTTCTCCTCCTGCCCCCAATCCCTCCCAGCATCAGAGTTTTTTTCCGATGAGTCAACTCTTCGCATGAGGTGGCCAAAGTACTGGAGTTTCAGCTTTAGCATCAGTCCTTCCAAAGAACACCCAGGACTGATCTCCTTTAGAATGGACTGGTTGGATCTCCTTGCAGTCCAAGGGACTCTCAAGAGTCTTCTCCAATACCACAGTTCAAAAGCATCAATTCTTCGGTGCTCAGCCTTCTTCACAGTTCAACTCTCACATCCATACATAACCACTGGAAAAACCATAGCCTTGACTAGATGGACCTTTGTTGGCAAAGTAATGGCTCTGCTTTTGAATATGCCATCTACGTTGGTCATAACCCTCCTTTCAAGGAGTAAGCATCTTTTAATTTCATGGCTGCAATCACCATTTGCAGTGAGTTTGGAGCCCCCCAAAATAAAGTCTGACACTGTTTCCCCATCTATTTCCCATGAAATGATGGGACCAGATGCCATGATCTTCCTTAGTCTTAGTCACATAAAACGTTTTATCTTTAAGCCTGGAACTGATGATTACACAACAAACAACTCAGTTTAAACTCTGTACTAAGGATTATATAACAACAATTTATCCTGCTTGAGGACAGTTTCTTCTTCCTGAAAATCTTCTGGCTAATCCTGTTATTTTAAAATGTGCCTTATGATCCAGCAATCCCACTGCTGGGCATATACACTGAGAAAACCAGAAGGGAAAGAGACACGAGTACCCCAATGTTCATCGCAGCACTGTTTATAATAGCCAGGACATGGAAGCAACCTAGATGTCCATCAGCAGATGAATGGATAAGAAAGCTGTGGTACATATACACAATGGAGTATTATTCAGCCATTAAAAAGAATACATTTGAATCAGTTCTAATGAGGTGGATGAAACTGGAGCCTATTATACAGAGTGAAGTACGCCAGAAAGAAAAACACCAATACAGTATACTAACGCATATATATGGAATTTAGAAAGATGGTAACAATAACCCTGTGTACGAGACAGCAAAAGAGACACTGATGTATAGAACAGTCTTATGGACTCTGTGGGAGAGGGAGAGGGTGGGAAGATTTGGGAGAATGGCATTGAAACATGTAAAATATCATGTATGAAATGAGTTGCCAGTCCAGGTTCGATGCACGATACTGGATGCTTGGGGCTGGTGCACTGGGATGACCCAGAGGGATGGAATGGGGAGGGGGGAGGGAGGAGGGTTCGGGATGGGGAACACATGTGTACCTGTGGCGGATTCATTTTGATATTTGGCAAATCTAATACAGTTATGTAAAGTTTAAAAATAAAATAAAATTAAAAAAAAAAATAAAATGTAAATTATGGGAGTGGGTATAGTAAGATCTTTACAACCTCCAGACATTCTTTTGATTCATTGTAATAACTAATTATTGAATGGTTTGTCTTGGAAACGAACAGAGATCATTCTGTCATTTTGAGATTGCATCCAAGTACTGTATTTTGGACTCTTTTGTTGACCATGATGGCTACTCCATTTCTTCTAAGGGATTGCTGCCCGCAGTAGTAGATATAATGGTCATCTGAGTTAAATTCACCCATTCCAGTCCATTTTAGTTCGCTGATTCCTAGAATGTCGACATTCACTCTTGCCATCTCCTGTTTGACCACTTCCAATTTGCCTTAATTCATTGACCTAACATTTCAGGTTCCTATGCAATATTGCTCTTTACAGCATCGGACCTTGCTTCTATCACCAGTCATATCCACAACTGGGTATTGTTTTTGCTTTGGCTCCATCCCTTCATTCTTTCTGGAGTCATTTCTCCACTGATCTCCAGTAGCATATTGGGCACCTACCGACCTGGGGAGTTCTTCTTTCAGTATCCTATCATTTTGCCCTTTCATACTGTTCATGGGGTTCTCAAGGCAAGAGTACTGAAGTGGTTTGCCATTCCCTTCTCCAGTGGAACACATTCTGTCAGACCTCTCCACCATGACTTGCTGGTCTTGGGTGGCCCCACATGGCATGGCTTAGTTTCATTGAGTTAGACAAGGCTGTGGTCCTAGTGTGATTAGATTGACTAGTTTTCTGTGATTATGGTTTTAGTGTGTCTGCCCTCTGATGCCCTCTCACAATACCTACCATCTTACTTGGGTTTCTCTTACCTTGGACAAGGGGTATCTCCTCACCACAGCCCCTACTGACCTTGAACGTGGAGTAGCTCCTCTCGGCCCTTCTGTGCCCGCACAGCCACCACCCCTTGGACGTGGGGTTGTTCCTCTCAGCCGCCGCCCCAAAAAACACTCCAAAAAGATGGCCTTTTAATTATAGGGGACTGGAATGCAAAAGTAGGAAGTCAAGAAACACCTGGAGTTAAAGGCAAATTTGGCCTTGGAATACAGAATGAAGCAGAGCAAATGCTAATAGAGTTTTGCCAAGAAAACGCATTGGTCATAGCAAACACCCTCTTCTAACAACACAAGAGAAGACTCTACACATGGATATCACCAGATGGTCAACCCTGAAATCAGATTGATTATATTATTTGCAGCCAAAGATGGAGAAGCTCTATACAGTCAGCAAAAATAAGACTGGGAGTTGACTGTGGCTCAGATCATGAACTCCTTATTGCCAAATTCAGACTTAAGTTGAAGAAAGTAGGGAAAACCACTAGACCATTCAGGTATGACCTAAATCAAATCCCTTATGATTCTACAGTGGAAGTGAGAAATAGATTTAAAGGACTAGATCTGATAGATAGAGTGGCTGATGAACTAGGGATGGAGGTTCGTGACATTGTACAGGAGACAGGGATCAAGACTATCCCCATGGAAAAGAAATGCAAAAAAGCAAAATGGCTGTCTGGGGAGGCCTTACAAATAGCTGTGAAAAGAAGAGAAGCAAAAAGCAAAGGAGAAAAGGAAAGATATAAGCATCTGAACGCAGAGTTCCAAAGAACAGCAAGGAGAGATAAGAAAGCCTTCCTCAGCAATCAGTGCAAAGAAATAGAGGAAAAAAAGAGAATGGGAAAGGCTAGAAATCTCAAGAAAATTAGAGATACCAAGGGAACATTTCATGCAAAGATGGGCTCGATAAAGGACAGAAATGGTATGGACCTAACAGAAGCAGAGGATATTAAGAAGAGGTGGCAAGAATATGCAGAACTGTACAAAAATGATCTTCACAATCAAGATAATAACGATGATGTGATCACTCACCCAGAGCCAGACATCCTGGAATGTGAAGTCAAGTGGGTCTTAGAAAGCACCACTATGAAAAAAGCTAGTGGAGGTGATGGAATTCCAGTTGAGCTATTTCAAAACGTGAAAGATGATGCTGTGACAGTGCTGCACTCAATATGCCAGCAAATTTGGAAAACTCAGCAGTGGCCACAGGACTGCAAAAGGTCAGTTTTCATTCCAATCCCAAAGAAAGGCAATGCCAAAGAATGCTCAAACTACCGCACAATTGCACTCATCTCACATGCTAGTAAAGTAATGCTCAAAATTCTCCAAGCCAGGCTTCAGCAATATGTGAACTGTGAACTTCCAGATGTTCAAGCTGGTTTTAGAAAAGGCAGAGGAACCAGAGATCAAATTGCCAACATCCGCTGGATCATGGAAAAAGCAAGAGAGTTCCAGAAAAACATCTATTTCTGCTTTATTGACCATGCCAAAGCCTTTGACTCTGTGGATCACAATAAACTGTGGAAAATTCTGAAAGAGATGGGCATACCAGACCACCTGACCTGCCTTTAGAAAAGCTTTATGCTTCTCTTTAGAAAGCTATATGCAGGTCAGGAAACAACAGTTAGAACTGGACATGGAACAACAGACTGGTTCCAAATAGGAAAAGGAGTACGTCAAGGCTGTATATTGTCACCCTGCTTATTTAACTTCTATGCAGAGTACATCATGAGAAACGCTAGGCTGGAAGAAACACAAGCTGGAATCAAGATTGCCAGGAGAAATATCAATAACCTCAGATATGCAGATGAGTGAAGAGGAACTAAAATCCTCTTGATGAAAGTGAAAGAGGAGAGTGAAAAAGTAGGCTTAAAGCTCAACTTTCAGAAAATGAAGATCATGGCATCCGGTCCCTTCACTTCATGGGAAATAGATGGGGAAACAGTGGAAACAGTGGCAGACTTTATTTTTCTGGGCTCCAAAATCACTGCAGATGGTGATTGCAGCCATGAAATTGAAAGACGCTTACTCCTTGGAAGGAAAGTTATGACCAACCTACATAGCATATTGAAAAGCAGAGACTTTACTTTGCCAACAAAGGTCCATCTAGCCAAGGCTGTGGTTTTTTTAGTGGTCATGTATGGATGTGAGAGTTGGACTGTGAAGAAAGCTGAGCACCAAAGAATTGATGCTTTTTAAGTGTGGTGTTGGAGAAGACTCTTGAGAGTCCCTTGGACTGCAAGGAGATCCAACTAGTCCATTCTAAAGGAGATCAGTCCTGGGTGTTCTTTGGAAGGAATGATGCTAAAGCTGAAAGTCCAGTACTTTGGCCACCTCATGCGAAGAGTTGACTCATTGGAAAAGACTCTGATGCTGGGAGGGATTGGGGGCAGGAGGAGAAAGGGACCACAGAGGATGAGATGGCTGGATGGCATCACCGACTTGATGGACATGAGTCTGAGTGAACTTTGGGAGTTGGTGTAGGACAGGGAGGCCTGGCGTGCTGCAATTCATGGGGTTGCAAGAGTCAGACACGACTGAGTGACTGAACTGAACTGAACTGAAAAACTAATTATAAGGTATATAACGCCTTTGCTAACTCTAGCGAGGGGGTACTCTTTCTGCCCCCTTCTGATGTCTATGTCAGACGCTTTCTCTATCGCTTTTATACTTTAATCAGTCTATTACACAAAAGCTCTGAGCCATCAAACCTCATTTCTGGCCCTGGATTGAATTCTCCTCCGGAGGCCAAGAATACTGGCGTCTTTCATGGTTCAGCATCAACCCATCAATAGTATATGGTTGTAAGAGAAATAGCAGTATAGATGATGGCAAATTTTTGGCCTAAGGAGCTAAAATAATGAGCTTATTATTTACAGAGTTTCCAAAAGCTTGGTTTGATGATATTAGGAATCAGAATATGTGCTCTGGACATGTGTGTGAGATGCTCTTTAGATATCCATTCAGAGATGTCAGGAAGTTATTTGGGCATATAAATGTGTAGTTCAAGGAGAAATTCAAGCCAGAGATATAATTTTGTATTTGAAAGTGTATAGATGTTGTTTAAAGTCAGGAGACTGAATAGGATCAAAAGAATGTCAATAGAGAAGTAAGAATTCCAAGGATGGAACTTGGAGTACTTCAACATTTAGAGGAAACAGAAAAGAAGAGGAGCCAGTAAACGAAACTGGAAGTGGACCATGAGGTGAGGAGAGAACTAAGAGGGAGTGCAGCCAAGGAGAGAAGAAGGGGCAGCACTTCTGTCAAATATTGCATAGGTCTAGCAAGATGAGGACTTAGAATTGACCAGTAGGTTAGAAAATGGGGAAATCCCTGGACACTTTGACAAGAGCTGAAATGGGCTGAAGTGATGCATTTGGAAGACTGACAAGAGAGGATTCAGAGAGAACAGAGGACAGGTGTGTGAGCAAAGAGAAGAGACATGAGGTACTGGCTGTAGGGACATGTGGGAGCAAGGGAGAATTTTTAGATGGGAGATATTGCAGCATGACTATGTAATGATTATGCACAAGAATAACTGAGTATTGAGTAAGAATGAATAAGAGAATAATTCAGTAGAGTGAGAAAAATGGGTGATGCAATAGAAAGAGTGGCAATTGCTGAAATGATATTTCTGAGTAGATAACAGGGGAAAGGTCTGGTGTAAAATGGAAGAACGTGGACAGTTTGCCCACAACAAAGGGAGAGAATGCAGAGTCTACACAGGGTAAGTTGGGAGATGTATGTGTATGGTCGGTTTTTGTGTTTTCTATTTTCTCAGAGAAATAGAAAGCACAGTCATCAGCTAAGAGTAATGTGGAAGGAGGAATTGGAAGTTTGAAGTGAGAGATGGAGGTGTGAAATAATTATCTATAAAGTGAGACAGTGAATTGGCAAAGAAATGAGTAGGATCACATGGCAGCTCCAAGGACCCACTTGAAGCAGGTGGTCATAAATTTAAAGAGAGATCAAATAAAATTATAATCACAGGATGTGATTCACAATTTGCATTCTATATAAAAAGAAATAACATCAATGTATATGAGATATAAAAATAATTGAGATAAGGCATTAACAGTAGGAATGGTCCTTTAAACGTGTTTCATTTTAAGGTAATGTACAAATCTTAATTCTATATTTTTAAACACCATGTCAAATAAATCAGTAAGCTCATATTTAAACACTGTTAAAATAATGTAACACAAATTTCACCTTTAGAACACAACCTAAACACCAAAGTTGGCCACAGATACAGATCTGGAAAACGAAACTGAGAAAGTAGCAGAAAGTTATCATAAGTAAACAGGTGGCAGAGCTAGGACTCAGTTCAGAGTAGTGAGAAGAGGCTGACCCAGCTGAGGCTGTGGTAACACTGAAGCCAGGGACACAGAGTGACAATGACCATGCCCAGGGCACTCACTAGTGGTCAGAGATGGACAGACCAGGGTGGTATATGGTCAGCACATCTATCAACGATCGCTGTAGTCTCAACGCAGAATATGCTCGCACGGGAAGTAAATGGCCAGAATGAAGAGGATTTTAATGTAATAAGATCAGGAGGAGGATGGAGAACATGGTGTCTGGGGAGAGTAGAAAATGAAAGGTGAAATGTGATCTAGAGGAAAAAAATGATTGGCATTGGTATAGTGCCATTAACTATCCCATACAATCTTCATTCTCTAAGTTCAACTTTATTTTATATTTTGTATACTAAGTTGTTGCTGTTGTTCAGTCACTAAGTCATGTCCAATTCTTTGTGACCCCATGAACTACAGCACACCAGGCTTCCCTGTCCTTTGTTATCTCCCAGAGTTTGCTCAAACTCATGTCTGTTAAGTCAGTGATGCCATCCAATCATCTTATTCTCCGTCACCCTCTTCGCCTTTTACCTTCAATCTTTGCCAGTGTCAGGGCCTGTTCCATTAAGTCGACTGTTCACATCAGGTGGCCAAAATATCAGAGCTTCAGCTTCAGCATCCATCCTTCCAATGAGTATTCAGGGTTTCTATACTAAGACATGATGCGTATTCCCCAAAATTCCATGATTGTTCTTTCTGGGATTTGCAAATGTATTACAAAGTGTTCTATATGCTGCAAAATCACTTGACCTTAGATAACTGAGCTAGATGCAAAATGCCTTCTGGTTTGCCGCTCATTTATATCAGTGCAGTTGTCTCTGTACTGTACTGTATATCCATAATTTAGTCCACATCTGTTTTGGAATGAGATGAGATATAATGAAATAATCATTACACAGTAGTTTGGTAGACAGGTTCTAAGGTGGGCCCATGATTCCTGTCTCTTGTGATTGATGTCTTTGTGCAATTTCCTTCCATGGCATGGGAGCTTAACTTGATTTTAGCCATTAGGTTGTGGAGAAGGCAATGGCACCCCACTCCAGTACTCTTGCCTGGAAAATCCCATGGACAGAGGAGCCTGGTAGGCTGCAGTCCATGGGGTCGCTAAGAGTTGGACACGACTGAGTGACTTCATTTTCACTTTTCACTTTCATGCATCGGAGAAGGAAATGGCAACTCACTCCAGCGTTCTTGCCTGGAGAATCCCAGGGATGGGGAAGCCTGATGGGCTGCCGTCTATGGGGTTGCACAGAGTCAGACACGACTGAAGTGACGCAGCAGCAGCAGCAGCCATTAGGTTATGGCAAAACTGAGAAAATCACTCCTGTGATTACAACGTCTCCATCTTGCCAGCTGACAGATATTAGAGACTTTCTCCCTTTCAGGTTTTGAAGAAGTAAGCTGCCTGTTGTGAGATGGCTTATGGAGAGGGCCATGTAGCAAGGACCATGAACTATAGTTCCTCTAGGAGCTGAAAGTGACCCCTAGCTGATAGCTAGCAAGAAGCCAGGGATCCCATCCTAAAGATACAAGGAGATGAATTCTGCCAAGAACTGAATGAGTTTGGAAGTGGATCAATCCCAGTCAAGCCTCTAGATGAGAACCCAGCCCTGGCGAACACCTTGGTTGTATCCTTGCAGAGGATCCAGCTAAGCCAATACCTGGACTTCTAAACTACAGAAACTGTGAGGTAATAAATGTAGATTGTTGTAACCTAAGTGTGTGGTAATTTGTTACACAGTAATAAGATAACTAATAGTGGCTCAAATTCTATTTTTATTTTTTGTTGGGATGTGGGTATGTTGAGAGAAAGAGAGAGGTTTGTTTGATAATCTCTGTTTTTCTGTAAGGTATCTTTTGTGTTATTTCAGTGACTATCTTGATTGAGGAGTGGTATGGAAGATAATCAAGAGCAAGGCTGAGAACAGGCATTTCATCCCTCAGATGAACATAGCCACCTCCCACAGTGAGGAGAAATATTAGCTCTCTCTCTCCCTACCCCTCCATTTTCACCAAGTTGTCACTCGTCATGCTACAGATTTCTCCCCTTGTGAACCAGAAAATTCCTCAAAAAATGAGGAGACTGATATAGGAGAAGATAGATGGATGCATGGGCAGATTGGGATAGATAGAAACTTCTATTAGGAAAACTACCTCAAATCACCCTGAAACAGAGGGAGTTTCCACTGCATTCGTATCAAATACAAAAGACATCTTGTCATTATAAGGCAAGTCAGGTCTCTCCCCCTATCAACTCCACTCAAGGGTCTTCATTTCCAAGTATATCACATGATTGTAAAATAATAGTAAAATAACCCTAATTCTGAAGATAACTTGTGAGAACATAATGAAAAACCCATACCAAATAAATTACTCACAAATAAAATTCAGTGATATTTCTTTTTGTGCTGGGAAACCACATTAGAAGACTTCAGAAATAAAGACTATAAAAAATAGATGATGGAATTAATTCTCTTAAATAATCAAATGGTAACTGGTTATTTTCCTGATTAATGTCTCTATTTATTACAAGCCAGTATACATAGTTCAACTTGAATCTTCAAGAGTCATAAAGTAAAACCCAAGTGCATATATCCTGATATCCTACAGGGATATAAACATTAACTACTCATAGAAGAAAATAGAATAATTAACCTTCACTGCTTAAATATCCTTTAACTCTACCTTATACATTCAAACAGAGTGATTATCCTAATCACAGTGTTGAGAGAAAATTAGTTCATTTAAAAATAATCTTAAAATCATTATTGACAAAGGAATTATTTCAATGCTGAATTTCTAAATTGATCTCTCCATCACGTAAAATTAACTCAGCCTGAGTGCACAAGGTTGTGAGGAGTAGGAGTAGATGATGAAGAGGCACAGGATGGACCAAATTCTATATTAGGTAACAAAGGCCACATTTCTCTGAGATACAAACTGACATATTTTTTTCTGACAAATAATAAACTACCACTCAAGCCAAAGTTTCTTAGGCTATGAAAAAACAGGCAACTACAATTTATGTCTAGCTTCATCTTGTGATTATTTCCCTAGGATAACAAAACCTTGAATTCTGACTTTTGACTATTTTTCCTCAATTATGGAAACAATTTTGACAAATTAAAAAAATCTATGCTCTGTCAAACAAACAAAAACAACAATATTTCTGTGTTTAGACCCAGATGGCAGCAATAATACAATAGTAAGATACCAGAGATGCCTTTGTTTCTACATTTAGTTAAGTCACTTCTCATAGTACTACTCAGCCATGGCTAGTTTACAGGTTTAAGAAATATCTGGCTGGGTCCATAAGGAGAGCCCTTTAGGGTAACATTCAATGATATGAGGCTGTGGTGTGCATAACAGAGCTATGCCCATGGCCCCATAGCTTTTTAGTAGGGATACTACTCAGTAGCCAACATCATTGGTCACTTGATGTACACTCTACTGGACTTTTTTCCTTTTAGGATTCTTATAACCATGGGTTTCTAAATCCAGTCCTTGTTTCATCTTTTTCTTATTTGTGATGCAATGTTGTGATTTGAAGTGTCACATAAGAAGACATGAGATATAGGTGTTCAACAAAAAAACTGTTGGAAGAACTGAATTAAATAATTTTTTTAAAATGTTGCAAAAAACACCCCTAAATATATGCTCTGCATCATATATTTATACAAATCCTCCTGATGTTGAAGTGTCCTAAAATACTGTGCAACCTGAACAGTATCTAATTCAATTTACTTCTTCTTTTTTTTTTAAATTTTATTTTATTTTTAAACTTTACATAATTGTATTAGATTTGCCAAATATCAAAATGAATCCGCCACAGGTATACATGTGTTCCCCATCCTGAACCCTCCTCCCTCCTCCCTCCCCATTCCATCCCTCTGGGTCGTCCCAGTGCACCAGCCCCAAGCATCCAGTATCGTGCATCGAACCTGGACTGGCAACTTGTTTCATACATGATATTTTACATGTTTCAATGCCATTCTCCCAAATCTTCCCACCCTCTCCCTCTCTCACAGAGTCCATAAGATTGTTCTATACATCAGTGTCTCTCAATTTACTTCGTAAGCATACAGAGTTTGTGTTTGCTTTATTAACTGTAAAAATATACAAAAGCAAATATTCTATCCTGTCCTGGGAGGGTGGAATTTAGGGAAGGGGAAGATAATGCACCAGGGATTTTATTTTAATTGGTGTTTTATTTCTTAAATGTCTTGCTCTGTAGCTTTATAATATGTAGTTTAAATATAAGTGAAGAAATGAAGCATTAAAGATAATCATAGCAGGATAGAATATTCAGTCACTCACTTCCCTGACTCTCAGCAAGGTAGAATGGCAGAACAAGATGTTTGTAAGCTGAAAAAGACAAGATTGCAAACATAAAAATGCACCAAAACCAACATTAGTAAAGGAAAGATTTGCATGTCTTGTAGGCTCTTAATTGACTCAAAGTATATTTTTCCTATCTATCCCCATCCCATCTCTGCAAACACATTCAGAAGCATCTGCAGAATCCGAATTCTTTTTCTGTAGTCTCCATCTTCCATGACCTCTTTCCCCTGACAGAACTGCTTGACTTTCAACAGAGAAGCCAAGTGGAAAGAAACATGGCAAGAGAGGACAGAATAAATGAAGCTTAAAAAGACAGAGGTTTGAGCAATCTACAGTATCAATGTAATCCCTGTCAAATTGCCAATGGCAATTTTCACAGAACTAGAACAAACAATTTTAAAATTTGTATGGAAACACAAAAAACCCTGAATAGCCAAAGCAGTCTTAAGACAGAAAAACAGAGCTGGAAGAATCAACCTTTCTGACTTCAGACTATACTGCAAAGCTACAGTCATCAAGACAGTATGGCACTGGCACAAAAGCAGAAATATACACCAATGGAACAAGATAGAAGGCACAGAGGTAAATCAACCCACCTGTGGGCACTTTATCTTTGACAAAGGAGGCAAGAATATATAATGGAGAAAAGACAGCCTCTTAAATAAGTGGTGCTGGAAAAACTGGACAGCTACATGTAAAAGAATGAAATAGCGATACTTCCTAACACCATACACAAAAATAAATTCAGAATGGATTAAAGAACTAAAATGTAAGGCCAGAAACTGTAAAACTCTTTGAGGAAAACATGGGCAGAACACTCTTTGGCATAAATCATTGTAAGATCTTCTTTGACCCCCCTCCTAGAGTAATAGAAATAAAAGCATAAATAAATAAGTGAAGCCTAATTAAACTTAAAAGCAGAAGAAAATATAAACACGATGAAAAGACAACCCTCAGAATGGGAGAAAATAATTGCAAATGAAAAAACCGATGAAGGATTAATCTTCAAAATTTACAAACAGCTCATGAAGCTTGATGGGCTCCCCTTGAGGGTCAGTTGGTAAAGAATCTGCCTGCAATGCCGGAGACCTGGGTTCAATCTCCGGGTTGGGAAGATCCCCTGAAGGGAACAGCTACCCACTCCAGTATTCTGGCCTGGAGAATTCCATGGACAGTATCATCCATGGGGTGGCAAAGAGTTGGACATGACTGAGTGACTTTCATTTTCACTTCATGAAGCTCGATACCAGAAAAATAAACAGCTCAATCAAAAAATGGGTGGAAGACCTAAACAGACATTTCTCTAAAGAAGACATGCAGATGGCCAACAAACATATTGATTTTTTTTTTTTTTTTGTCGCAAATGAATCATCTCTTTGCTATGTCATTAAGAGGGGTTGATCAACCATGGGTCAGATGCATGGGGTCACATTATCTCTACTATAAAGCTGACTGTAGTTATATATTATGTAAAGTTGTGCAGAGTAAACAATTATCATTGAAAAGTACCCCAGGCTTCATTAATAAAACTCAATGAAACAAAAAGGACAGAGGTTTGATCTTATACACTCACATACACAGATACACACATGGACAAATGCTCCCTCACATCTGATATCATTTTAAATGGCTCTACTTTTGCCCCACCCTGTTCCAGCCAAGTCAGCCTCCTTGCTGTTCTATGTACACTTTCCTCATGGCTCTGCCACTCACTTTTTTTCTGAGATGTTCTTCCCCAGGTAGTTACATGGCTCATTCCCTTACTTTCTTTATGGCATTGCTCAAATATTACCTTATATTCATGGTCTTTCCTGACTACTTCACAGTATGAGTCAACACCTGACACACATTATGTAAATATACATAAATAATATTTATTTTAATATTTATATAAATATTAACAGTTAATATTATTTTAGCATAACATATTTATATAAATACATGCTTAAAATTTATATAAATATTATTAATATTTATATAAGTAAATGCTTCACATATATTATATATATATGCTGCTGTGCTAAGTCGCTTCAGTTGTGCCTGAAGCAGTTCATGTGCAACCCCATGAACTGTAGCCAACCAGGTTCCTCAGTCCCTGGGGTTATCCAGGTAGACTACTGGAGTAAATTACCATTCACTCCTCATTATATAGATGAAAGAAAAGAAAGGTGAAAGTGAAAGTCACTCAGTCACGTCCGACTCTTTGTGACCCCCATGGACCATATAGTCCATCGAATTCCCCAGGCCAGAACACTGGAGTGGGTAACTGTTCTCTTCTCCTGGGGATCTTCCCAACCCACGGATTGAACCCAGGTATCCTGGGTTGCAAGCAGATTCTTTACCAACTGAGCTACAAGGGAAGCCCAAGAATACTGAAATGGGTAGCTTATCCCACTTCAGGGGATCTTACCAACTCAGTAATTGAACTGGGGTCTTCTGCACTGCAGGCAGATTCTTTACCAACTGAACTCTAAGGGAAGAACCTAATACAAACATAAGATGTCCTGGAGAAGGGAATGACTACCCATTCTAGTATTCATGCCTGAAAATTCAATGGCTGGAGAAGCCTGGTGGGCTACAGACCATGGGGTCACAAAGAGTGAAACACGGCTGAGCAACTAGCACTTTCACTTTTTCAATACAACTATACATATTTACTGGCAAATTTGGCCTTGGAGTACAAAATGAAGCATGGCAAAGGAAAACATAGTTTTGCCAAGAAAACACACTGGTCATAGCAAACACCCTCTTCCAAGAACACAAGAGAAGACTCTATACATGGACATCACAAGATAGTCAATACCGAAATCAGATTGATTATATTCTTTGCAGCCAAGATGGAGAAGCTCTATACAGTCCACAAAAACAAGACCAGGAGCTGACCGTGGCTCCAATTATGAACTCCTTAAATTCAGACTTAAATCGAAGAAAGTCAAATTCAGACTTAAATTGAAGAAAGTATGGAAAACCACTAGACCATTTAGGTATGACCTAAATCAAATCTCTTATGATTATAAAGTGGAATTGACAAATAGATTCAAAGACTAGATCTGATAGACTGCCTGAGGAACTATGGATGGAGGCTCATGACACTGTACAGGAGACAGTGATCAAGACCATCCCCAAGAAAAAGAAATGCAAAAAGGCAAGCAAAATGGTTGTCTGAGTAGGTCTTACAAACAACTGAGAAAAGAAGAGAAGCAAAAGGCAAATGAGAAAAGGAAAGATATACTCATTTGAATGCAGAGTCCCAAAAAATAGCAAGGAGAGGTAAAAAAGAATTCCTCAGTGATCAATGCAAATAATTAAGGGAAAGAAATAGACTGGGAAAAACTAGAGATCTATTCAAGAAAATTAAAGATACTAAGGGAACATTACATGCAAAGACAGGCACAAGAAAGGACAAAAATGGTATTATTCTAACAGAAGCAGAAAGTTTTAATAAGAGGAGGCAAGAATACACAGAAAACTACACAAAAAAGATCTTCATGACCCATATCACCACCATGGTGTGATCACTCTCTTAGAGCCAGACATCCTGGAATGAGAAGTCAAGTGGGCCTTAGGAAGGATCACTGTGAACAAAGCTAGTGGAGGTGATCAAATCCTGGTTGAGCTATTTCAAATCCTAAAAGATAATGCTGTGAAAGCACTGCACTCAATATGCCAGCTAATTTGGAAAACTCAGCAGTGGCCATAGGACTGGAAAAGGTCAGTTTTCATTCCAATCCCAAAGAAAGGCAATGCCAAAGAATGTTCAAACTATAGCACAATTGCACTCATCTCACACACTAGCTAAGGAATGCTCAAAATTCTCCAAGTCAGGCTTCAACAGTAAGTAAAATGTGAACTTTCAGATGTTCAAACTGGATTTAGAAAAGGCAGAGGAACCAGACATCAAATTCCTAACATCCGTTGAAAACTTGAAAAAGCAAGAGAGTGTCAGAAAAACATCTACTTCTCCTTTGTTGACTACACCAAAGCCTTTGACTGTGTGGATCACAAAAAACTGCAGAAATTCTTAAAGACATGGGAACACCAGACCACCTGATTTGCCTCCTGAGAAATCTGTATGCAGTTCAAGAAACAACAGTTAGAACTGGACATGGAACAACAGACTGGTTTTAAACTGGGAAAGGAGTACGTCGAGGTTGTAGATTGTCACCCTGCTTATTTAACTTATATGCAGAGCACATCATGTGAAATGCCAGGGAGGACAAAGCACAAGCTAGAATCAAGATTTCCAGGAGAAATATAAGTAATCTCAGATATGCAGATGACACAACCCTTATGGCAGAAAGCGAAGAGGAACTAAAGAGCCTTTTGATGAAAGTGAAAGAGGACAGTGAAAAACCTGGCTTAAAACTCAACATTCAGAAAACTAAGATCATATCATCTGGTCCCATCACTTCATGGTAAGTAGTGTTTTCCCACTTCATGGGGAAAAAATGGAAACAGTTAGAGACTTTTTTGGGGGGTGCTCCAAAATCACTGCAGTTGGTGATTGCAGGCATGAAATAAAGACACTTGCTCCTTGGAAGAAAAGCTACGACCTACCTAGACAGCATATCTAGCATATTGACCTCGATAAAGCCTTTGACTGTGTGAATCACAATAAACTGTGGAAAATTCTTAAAGAGATAGGAATACCAGACCACCTTACTTGCCTTCTGAGAAACCTGTATGCAGGTCAAGAAGCAACAGTTAGAACTGGACATGGAACAATGGACTGGTTCAAAACTGGGAAGGGAGTACATCAAGGCTGTATATTGTTACACTGCTCATTTAAATTATATGAAGGGTACATCATGTCTTCTCAACCCAGGGATTGAACCCAGGTCTCCAGCATTGCAGGTGGATTCTTTACCATCTTAGCCACGAGGGAAACCCAAGAATACTGGGCTGGGTGGCCTATCCCTTCTACAGGAGATCTTTCTGACCCGGGAATTTAGAACCAGGGTCTCCTGCACTGCAAGTGGATTTTTTTTTTTTTTTTCCAGCTGAGCTACCAGGGAAACCCTGTGAAATGCCCGGCTGGATGAATTACAAGCTGGAATCAAGATTTCCAGGAGAAATATCAACAATCTCAGATATGCAGATGATACCACCCTAATGACAGAAAGTGAACTAAGGAGCCTTTTGATGAAGGTGAAAGAAGAGTGAAAAAACTGGCTTAAAACTCAACATTCAGAAAACTAAGATCATGGGATCCAGTTCCATCACTTCAACACAAAGAGATGGGGAAAAATGGAAACAGTGGCAGATCTAATTTTCTTGGGCTTCCAAATCACTGTAGATGGTAACTGCAGTGAAGAAATTAAAAGACGCTTGCTCCTTGGAAGAAAAGCTATGACAAACCTAGACAGTATATTTCTCAGGAGGCAGGTATGGTGATATGGTATTCCCATTTCTTTAAGAATTTTCCAGTTTGTTGTGATCCACACAGTCAAAGGTTCTGGCGTAGTCAATAAAGTACAAGTAAGTAGATGCTTTTCTGGAACTTTCTTGCTTTTTCAATGATCCAATGGATGTTGGCAATTTGGTCTCTGGTTTCTCTGCCTTTTCTAAATCCAGTTTGAACATTTGGAAGTTCATGGTTCACATACTGTTGAAGCCTGACTTGGAGAATTTGGACAATTCGTTTGCTAGTGTGTGAGATGAGTGCAATTGTGCGGTAGCTAGAACATTCTTTGGCATTGCCTTTCTTTGGGATTGGAATGAAAACTAAAGTTTTCAAGTCCTGTGGCCACTGCTGAGTTTTCCAAATTTGCTGGCATATTGAGTGCAGTGCTTTCACAGCATTATCTTTTAGGATTTGAAATAGCTCAACCAGGATTCAATCACCTCCACTAGCTTTGTTCACAGTGATCCTTCCTAAGGCCCACTTGACTTCACATTCCAGGATGTCTGCAGGTCAAGAAGCAACAGTTAGAACTGGACATGGAACAACAGACTGGTTCCAAATTGGGAAAGGAGTATGTCAAGGCTGTATATTGTCACCCTGCTTATTTAACTTCTATGCAGAGTGCATCATGCAAAATGTCAGGCTGGGTGAAGCACAAGCGGGAATCAAGATTGCTTAGAGAAATATCAGTAACCTCAGATATGCAGATGACACCACCCTTATGGTAGAAAGCGAAGAAAAACTAAAGAGCCTCTTGATGAAAGTGAAAGAGGAGAGTGAAAAACTTAGCTTAAACCTCAACATTCAGAAAACTAAGATCATGGCATCTGGTCTTATCACTTCGGGACATATATATGGAAAAGCAATGGAAACAGTGAGACTTTATTTTCTTGGGCTCCAAAATCACTGCAGATTGTGACCACAGACATGAAATTAAAAGACATTGCTCCTTGGAAGACAAGCTACGACCAACCTCAGTTCAGTTCAGTTGCTCAGTCGTGTCTGGCTCTTCGCAGCCCCATGGACTGCAGCATGCCAGGCTTCCCTGTCCATCACCAACTCCTGGGGCTTACTCAAACTTATATCCATTGAGTTGGTGATACCACCCAACCATCTCATCCTCTGTTATCCCTTTCTTCTCCTGCTTTCAATCTTTCCCAGCATCAGGGTCTTTTCAAATCAGTCAGTTCTTTGAATCAGGTGGCCAAAGTATTGGTGTTTCAGTGTCAGCATCAGTCCTTCCAATGAATATTCAGGACTGATTTCCCTTAGGATGGACTGGTTGGACTTCCTTACAGTCCAAGGGATTCTCAAAAGTCTTCTCCAACACCACAATTCAAAAGCCTCAATTCTTTTGTGCTCAGTTTTCTTTGTAGTCCAACTCTTACATCCATTCGTGACTACTGGAAAAACCATAGCTTTGACTAGATGGATTTTTTTTGGCAAAGTAATATCTCTGCTTTTTTAATATGCTGTGTAGGTTGGTTGTTCCTTTGCCAACAAAGTCCGTCTAGTGAAAGCTATTGTTTTTTCAATAGTCAGGTATGGATATGAGAGTTGGACTATAAAGAAAGCTGAGCACAAAAGAATTGAGGCTGTTGAACTGTAGTGTTGGAAAAGACTCTGAGAGTCACTTGGACTGCAAGGAGATCCAGCCAACCTATCCAAAGGGGAATCCCAGTCCTGAATATTCACTGGAAGGACTGATGCTGACGCTGAAACTCCAATACTTTGGCCACCTGATGCAAAGAACTAACTCATTGGAAAAGACCCAGATGCTGGGAAAGATTGAAGGTGGGAGGAGAAGGGGAGACAGAGGATGGGATGGTTGGATGGCATCACTGACTCAACGGACATGAGTTCGAGTAAGCGCTGGGATTTGGTGATGGACAGGGAAGCCTGGCATGCTGAAGTCCATGGGGCTGTAAAGAGCCTGACACGACTGAGCAACTGAACTGAACTGAGCTGAGACAGTGTATTAAAAAGAAGAGACATTATTTTCCCTTTACAGGTCCCTATAGTCAAAGCTATGGTTTTTTCAGTAGTTGTGTACGAATGTGAGAGTTGGATCATAAAGAAGGCTGAGCGCCAAATAATTGATTTTTTCTAATTGTGGTGCTGGAGAAGAGTCTTGAGAATCCCTTGGACAGCCCGGAGATCAAATCAGTCAATCCTAAGGGAAATAAACCCCACATATTCCTTGGAAGTGCTGATGCTGAAGCTGAAGTGCCAGTGCTTTGGCCACCTAATGTGAAGAGCTGATTCACTGGAAAAGACCCTAATGCTGGGAAAGATTGAAGGCAGGAGGAGAGTGGTGTTGACAGAGGGTGGATGGCATTACTGACTCGATGGACATGAGTTTGAGCAAAGTCCTGGAGATAGTGAAGAATGGGAAAGACTAGCATGCCATAGTCCATGAGGACTCCACAAAGAGTCAAACATGACCTAGCAACTGAACAACAATCAGCTGTATTTACCTACTCTTCCAAAATCTAAGGACATAGCTGGGGTTATAAAATCTCTTGAAGGAAAATCTCTTCGATACAGCCCACATGTCACTTGCAAAACATTCTAGGTCAACAGAGTTATAGTTATTGTATTGACATTTTTGCATCTATCTCATCCATTGTTCATTTTTATTAGGAAAAATGCTCATGAATCAGGATTTCCATTTTTACAAGCATTTACTTTTCTGTTTGTTATAACAGAATCAGAGCACTTAAAGTCATGTCCTTAGTAATTAATCTTTACACAGAAAAATGGTTGTCCCTCCCTTGAGAAATTACTAAGTAGCGGGAGACTCTGACTTCTAAAGCCTTCCAATGTATAAATAGAACTGGGAAAGAGAGAAATCAGGGCACAAAAACCTGAAATGGAAGTTAAATCTCTTTTTCCAAACTCTTAAAAAACCAAATGTAGCTGTATGTTGGCCTCCCTTTAAGAAAAGAATTTTAAAAATTAAATACAATATCAGTTCAGTTCAGTTCAGTTCAGTCACTTAGTTGTGTCTGACTCTTTGCAACCCCATGAATCACAGCACGCCAGGCCTCCCTGTCCATCACCAACTCCCGGAGTTCACTCAAACTCATGTCCATCGAGTCGGTGATGCCATCCAGCCATCTCATCCTCTGTTGTCCCCTTCTCCTCCTGCCCCCAATCCCTCCCAGCATCAGGGTCTTTTCCAGTCAGTCAACTCTTCGCATGAGGTGGCCAAAGTATTGGAGTTTCAGCTTTAGCATCAGTCCTTCCAATGAACACCTAGGACTGATCTCCTTTAGGATGGACTGGTTGGATCTCCTTGCAGTCCAAGGGACTCTCAAGAGGCTTCTCCAACACCACACTTCAAAAGCATCAATTCTTCGGTGCTCAGCTTTCTTCACAGTTCAACTCTCACATCCATACATGACCACAGGAAAAACCATAGCCTTGACTTAGATGGACCTGTGTTGGCAAAGTAATGTCTCTGCTTTTGAATATGCTGTCTAGGTTGGTTATAACTTTCCTTCCAAGGAGTAAGCATCTTTTAATTTCATGGCTGCAGTCAGTATATTAACACATACATATGGAATCTAGAAAGATGGTAACGATAACCCTACATGCGAGACAGCAAAAGGGACACAGATGTATAGAACAGTCTTTTGGACTCTGTGGGAGAGGGTGAGGGTGGGATGGTTTTGGAGAATGGCATTGAAACATGTATAATATCATATGTGAAACGAACCGACAGTCCAGGTTCAATGCATTATACAGGGTGCTCGGGGCTGGTGCACTGGGATGACCCAGAGATGGAGGGAAGTGGGAGGGGGGTTCAGGATGGGGAACACATGTACACCAGTGGTGGATTCATGTCAATGTACGGCAAACCCAACACAATATTGTAAAGTATTTAGCCTCCAATTAAAATAAGCAAATTTATATTAAAAAATAAAAAAAAAGCCACCACAGAAGAGCTAAATCTATTAATCCAGTTGAAATTCTTTCTTGCTTTTTTCATGCTGCATTAGTTTTTGACACAACTTACACACACACACACACAGGCAAATAATCTTCCACAGAAGACGTTTTCATTCATCTATCACATTATCAAAATCACTCTGGGAATCAACATGGCTTGCCTGTGTGGAGTCTATTGTCATCATGAAGTTCATGTTTAACATATCTGGCCAACACAACAATCTCTAGGGGATCAGCACTTTCCTTCATTAGTTGAGAGGGAGTCAAAGAAAACCCTTACTGACATGCCAGTATAGTGTGCCATTACATTTGCTCCTACAGATCAATTATAATGTAGCAGGCATGTTACCATGAGTTAAGGCCAGATTCTAAAGAATTCATATTCATCCCCAACATTTCATAAAGCTACTAAGTTTGATTTTTTCACAGATTATACAAAGTTTAGTTTAAAAAATGAGGTGACTAAAATCCAGTTGAATGGTAGGTACCCAAAGCTATTGGTGTGGAATTGCCCTTCCCAACTCTTGCCACCTGATTTTGGCCTTTCCCCCCTATTCCTTCAGGGTTGGAAAATGAAAGTCAACAGTGATCAGGTTGAGGGTCAAGGAGTGGGATTATTATTTCCCACTACTCTCAAGCCTCAATGGATAAATGGGCTGAAAGCCAGGATAGGTATATTTCAGTGGTGTTTCTCTATTCTTTCTCCTACAAATGCTATTGTTAAAAATTACAATTAGTACAGCATGTGCTGAAGGCTTGACCATTGCTTTTTCCATTTTGAGTCTGGGTCATCCTTGTATCCTCCCACAGTAAGTCTTGCTTTTGTACAGTGTCTTGGCCAATGCTGTGTGCTTACCAACCTTGTGAAGACTCCTGTGATGATCAGACTTTACAGGGAGATGGCACAGTTTTGTCACACATCATACCCACAGCCTGCCTCTTACAAATGTATTTTAAAAGTTACATTTCTCTTCTTTTGAAATAATGGATCTAGGGCAATGATTCACAATGGCTGCTAAAATATTCAAAGGCTGATTAAGATGGATCAGCCTGACAAAACAAGAACCAATTTTGGTGCCACAAAGCAGAAAAGCAGATATTCTCCTGATGGAAGTACAATAAACCTTTTACAAAGCACTCAGGCCGGGGTGGGGGTGGGGATGTGGAGGGGAATCAGACGCTGATCTGACCAGGCCTCTAGGTCTAGGCTCTTAGAGTTTATAGTTCAGTTCAGTTCAGTTGCTCAGTCATGTCTGACTCTTTGTGACCCCATGAATCACAGCACGCCAGGCCTCCCTGTCCATCACCAACTCCCGGAATTCACTCAAACTCATATCCATCGAGTTGGTGATGCCACCCAGCCATGTCATCCTCTGTTGTCCCCTTCTACTGCTACCCTCAATCTCTCCCAGCATCAGGGTCTTTTCCAATAAGTCAACTCTTCGCATGAGGTGGACAAGTATTGGAGTTTCAGCTTTAGCATCAGTCCTTCCAATGAACACCTAGGACTGATCTCCTTTAGGATGGACTGGTTGGCTTTCCTTGCAGTCCAAGGGACTCTCAAGAGTCTTCTCCAACACCACAGTTCAAAAGCATCAATTCTTCAGTGCTCAGCTTTCTTCACAGTCCAACTCTCACATCCATACATGGCCACTGGAAAAACCATAGCAGTGAGTAGATGGATCTTTGTTGGCAAAGTAATAACTCTGCTTTTGAATATGCTATCTAGGTTGGTCATAACTTTCCTTCCAAGGAGTAAGCATCTTTTAATTTCATGGCTGCAATCACCATCTGCAGTGATTTTGGAGCCCAAAATAATAAAGTCTGACACTGTTCCACTGTTTCCCCATCTATTTTCCATGAAGTGATGGGACCAGAGGCCATGATCTTACTTTTCTGAATGTTGAGTTTTAAGCCAACTTTTTCACTCTCCTCTTTCACTTTCATCAAGAGGCTTTTCAGTTCCTCTTCACTTTCTGCCATAAGGGTGGTGTCATCTGCATATCTGAGGTTGTTGATATTTCTCCCGGCAATCTTGATTCCAGCTTGTGCTTCTTCCAGCTCAGCGTTTCTCATGATGTACTCTGCATAGAAGTTAAATAAGCAGGGTGACAATATACAGCCTTGATGTACTCCTTTTCCTATTTGTAACCAGTCTGTTGTTCCATGTCCAGTTCTAACTGCTGCTTCCTGACCTGCATACAGGTTTCTCAAGAGGCAGGTCAGGTAGTCTGATATTCCTATCTCTTTCAGAATTTTCCACAGTTTATTGTGATCTACACAGTCAAAGGTTTTGGCATAGTCAATAAAGCAGAAATAGATATTTTTCTGGAACTCTCTTGCTTTTTCGATGATCCAGCAGATGTTCGCAATTTCATCTCTGGTTCCTCTGCCTTTTCTAAAACCAGCTTGAACATCTGGAAGTTCATGGTTCACGTATTGCTGAAGCCTGGCTTGGAGAATTTTGAGCATTACTTTACTAGCGTGTGAGATGGGGGCAATTGTGCGGTAGTTTGAGCATTCTTTGGCATTGCCTTTCTTTGGGATTGGAATGAAAGCTGACCTTTTCCAGTCCTGTGGCCACTACTGAGTTTTCCAAATGTGCTGGCATATTGAGTGCAGCACTTTTACAGCATCATCTTCCAGGAATTGAAATAGCTCAATTGGAATCCCATCACCTCCACTAGCTTTGTTCGTAGTGATGTTTTCTAAGGCCCACTTAACTTCACATTCCAGAATGTCTGGCTCTAGGTGAATGATCACACCATTGTGATTGTCTTGGTTGTGAAGCTCCTTTTTGTACAGTTCTTCTGTGTATTCTTGCCACCTCTTCTTAATATCTTCTGCTTCTTTTAGATCCATATCATTTCTGTCCTTTATCGAGCCCATCTTTGCATGAAATGTTCCTTTGGTATCTCTAATTTTCTTGAAGAGATCTCCAGTCTTTCCCATTCTGTTGTTTTCCTCTATTTCTTTGCATTGATCACTGAGGAAGGCTTTCTTATCTCTCCTTGCTATTCTTTGAACTCTGCATTCAGATGCTTGTATCTTTCCTTTTCTCCATTGCTTTTCACTTCTCTTCTTTTCACAGCTATTTGTAAGACCTCCCCAGACAGCCATTTTGCATTTTTTTGCATTTCTTTTCCATGGGGATGGTCTTGATCCCTGTCTCCTGTACAATGTCACGAACCTCCATGCATAGTTCATCAGGCACTCTGTTTATCAGATCTAGTCCCTTAGTTTATAGTAAATACAGGAAACAAAAATACAAGTGAACTTATAACCTGGGCATAACAATCAACAAAATCCAGAATGTGGGAAACTCTAAACAAAATGACCCAGTTATGTCAATAAATATACTGCAAGGAAAAAACAAGAGGAAGTAAGGGGAACTATAGATCTAAAACGACTTAAGAGATTTCTCAAGGAAATTAAATGTGTTGATTTGATTTAATTTCTGATTTGAGCAAAACAACTGTTAAAAAACCTTTGTAAGATAATTATTAGAGAAATAGTTATTAGAGATATTTAATCATTTACTGGATATATGGTGATATTTAGAAATCATTAATATTTTAGAGTAATAACTGTTTAGATTATACTTTTTAAGAGTTTTCTTTTAGTAATTCATACTAACACATATACTTATAAGATGATAAGTTGTTTGAGGTTTGCTGCAAAATAACCCTGTGGGATTGAGGTGGGAGAGTAGAAACAGATGAAATGAGGCTGGACAGTTGTTGACGATTTGTGAAGCTGGGTGCTGAGCACGCAGGTTCATTATGCTGTTCTCTCTACATCTGTAAAGATTGTACATTTTCTATAATAAACACTTTTAAAAAAGAAAATTAGGGGCATGGGAAACAATTGAAATAGAAACATTTTCAATTTCATATCTAGCTGCAGCTAGAACTATGGAATCTTTGCAGCTGTGTGTGATATTATCCATTTTGGCTTTAAGTTCTCTTTTTGGCTTTGCCATGTGTGTTGCCTTCAGTCTCTTTTTGCATCCTAAAATTTCAATGTTGTATTAAAAAGACAAATAGAAAGAATGTTTTTTAAAGTTATAATCTCAATGAAATTTTTTAGATCAGTATTTTAAGTATATTCATTTGAGTTTTAAAAAGCAGCTTCTGAAACAAAAATAGTTTTAAAATGGAAATAGAACTAAAATCAATCCTTTAATACTATAGAGTTATGGTTATTTATCCCAAATGGTAAATAGCCCCTTTTAAAGTATGTTCATCCTAAGTGGAAACTGGTAGATACACTCTATCTTGTAGTTCATTTGAATTCAGATCAATATTGCTAATAAATTGTTTAAATTTGGAAAGCTGGCATAGCATTGCAATTATTTTAACCTTAAAGGAAGCCATTTGGAATCACTCCAAAACTCATTATGCAGGGAGGTGTTAGTAGAACCAGTTATAATCATTAACAAAAATATTTATTTTTAACTCATTGACTTGTGTATTACTTTCCAAATAATCATCTTGTTTAATTCTTATTAAATTTCAGAAGCTCAGTAATAAATTAAAAATCTGCCTTTCCAGGTCTCTCCCTCTTTTAAAAAACAAGAGTGAAACAAATTATTCACAAATATTCTATGAATTCTGTTAAAGGAAAGAAATGACTTGCTAACAAAATGGAATATATAACACTGGACTCCAGAAATTCAACTCAAGCAGTTTTGTCATATATTTTCATTGGTTAGCCTAACAAGATAAATTAAAGAGGCTTTCTAACAGAAAAAAGAGGAGGAAGATAAGCTCACAGAAGAATTGGCATTCATCAACTGATATTTAATGAAATTGCAAGGCTCTATAATTTAAACTCTTCTGTTTATCAAGTGAATTAAAGATAATGCATTTTTTATCTTTATGTGCCAAAGAATTCTTTATGTGCCAAAAGATACTCATAGCTCTGCTTTTCACCTAAGGAATAACATAAAACAAATGTATTTCCTTGTCCCAGAAATAGGCTTGTGATTGTTCATATGAAAATGAATGCTGTGCAAACAAACATTAGGAGCACTTGCTTGTTTTATGCTTCTTTCACTAACAAAACCCTTTACTTCTATAAAGATATAGTAGTTGGGTCTGTTCTGTTATTGGCACCCTTCTTGAGGAAATTCATATTACACTGAATCAGAGTTTGCACCCCCTCTAACTAAATTCCACTGTTGCCTTCCCACTCACTAATATATCACAAATTATACTGTTCATACTTAATATCACTTTCTTATTCAATTCTGCTTTTGCAAGAAAGACAAATGTACTAACATCATTTTGTAGATCTGGGAATTGTCTTCTGATAATCCCAACTAACATGCTAGAGCTCAAATGGAAATATTCAATTCAAGTCACTGTGAAGACACTGTAAAGATCATCCAATCCCCTTCCTTAGTGGGCAGACAAGTCAAAGAAAATTGGTGAATGACATCACCAGAGCTTATCCATATAGAGAAGAAACATACCTGGAACAGCTACATAATATGCAGTGCAAAATAAAAATATGGGCATTTGTGTTCAAAGGGTGCCTACTCTCACAACTACTATTCAACATAGTTTTGGAAGTCCTAGCCATAGCAATCAGAGAAGAAAAAGAAATAAAAGGAATCCAGATTGGAAAAGAAAAAGTAAAACTCTCACTTTTGCAGATGACATGATACTCTATATAGAAAACTCTAAAGATATTACCAGAGCTAATCAATGAATACAGTAAAGTTGCAGGATATAAAATTAATACACAGAAATCACTTGCATTCCTATAGAGTAACAGTGAAAAAAACAGAAAGAAAAATTAAAGAAACAATCCCATTCACCACTGCAACAAAAAGAATAAAATACTGAGGAATAAATTTACCTAAAGAAACAAAAGATCTATCTATATAAAACATTGATGAAAGAAATCAAAGATGACACAAATAGATGGAGAAATATACCATGTTCATGGATTGTAAGAATCAATATAGTGAAAATGAGTATACGGCCCAAAGCAATCTATAGATATAATGTAATCCCTATGAAGCTACCAATGGTATTCTTCACAGAACTAGAACAAATAATTTCACAATTTGTATGGAAACACAAAAAACCTTGAATATCCAAAGCAGTCTCAAGAAAGCAGAATGGAACTGGAGGAATCAAACTTCATGACTTCAGACTATAACTATAAAGCTACAGTCATAAAGAGAGTATGGTACTGGAAGAAAGACAGAAATATTGATCAATGGAACAAAACAGAAAGCCCAGAGATAAATCCATGGACCTATGGACACCTTATTTTTGACAAAGTGAGGCAAAAATATACAATGGAGAAAAGACAATCTCTTTAACAAGTGGTGCTGGGAAAACTGGTCAACCACTAACTGGTCAAAAGAATGAAACTAGAACACTTTCTAACACCATACAGAAAAATAAACTCAAAATGGATTAAAGATATAAATTTAATACCAGAAACTATAAAACTCTTAGAGGAAAACATAGGGATAACACTCTCTGACATAAATCACAGCAAGATCCTCTATGACCCACCACCCTGAGTAATGGAAATAAAAACAAAAATAAACAAATGGGACCTAATTAAACTTAAAAGCTTTTGCACAATGAAGGAAACTGTAAACAAGGTGAAAAGGCAGCCTTCATAATGTGAGAAAATGATAGCAAATGAAACAACTGATAAAGAATTAATCTCCAAAATATATAAGCAGCTTATGCAGCTCAATACCAGAAAAACGAACAACCCAATCAAACAGTGGGTCAAAGAACTAAAGAGACATTTCTCCAAAGAAGACATACAGGTGGCTAATAAACACATGAAAAAATGCTCAACATTACTCATATTAGAGAAATGCAAATCAAAGCCACAATGAGGTATCATCACACACCAGTCAGAAGGGCCAGTATCAAAAAGTCTACAAACAATAAACACTGGAGAGGGTGTGGAGAAAAGGGAACCCTTTTACACTGTTGGTGGGAATGCAAACTGATACAGTCACTATGGAAAACAGTGTGGAGATTCCTTAAAAAACTGGAAATAGAACTGACATATGACCCAGCAATCCCACTGCTGAGCATACACACCAAGCAAGTCAGGATTGAAAGAGACATGTGTTTACTCATTGTTAATTGCAGCACTGTTTACAATAGCTGGGACACAGAGGTAACTAAGATGTCCATTGGTAGATGAATGGATAAGGAAGTTGTGATACATATACACAATGGAATATTACTCAGCTATGAAAAAGAACACATTTGAGTCAGTTGTAATGAGGTGGATAAAATTGGAATCTATTATATGGAGGAAGTTCAGTCACTCAGTCGTGTCTGACTCTTTGTGACCCCATGGACTGAAACACACCTGACTTCCCTGTCCATCACCAACTCCCAGAGCTTACTCAAACTCATGTCCATCAAGTCAGTGATGGCATCCAACATCCCATCCTCTGTTGTCCCCGTCTGCTCCTGCTTCCAAACTTTCCCAGCATCAGGGTCTTTTCCATTGAGTCATTTCTTCGCATCAGGTGGCCAAAGTATTGGAGTTTCAGCTTCAGCATCAGTTCTTCCAATGAACATGCAGGATTGCTTTCCTTTATGATTGATTGGTCAGATCCTTTTGCAGTTCAAGGGACTCTCAAGAGTCTTCTCCAACACCACAGTTCAAAAGCATCAATTCATTGGTGCTCAGCTTTCTTTACAGTTCAGCTCTCACATCTATACATGACTACTGGAAAAATCATAGCTTTGACAAGACAGACCTTTTTTGGCAAAGTAATATCTCTTTAATATGCTGTCTAGGTTTGTCATATCTTTTCTTCCAAGAAGCAAGCATCTTTTAATTTCATGGCTCCAGTCACCATCTGTAGTGATTTTGGAGCCCAAGAAAGTAAAGTCTGTCACTGTTTCCATTGTTTTCTCATTATTTTGCCATGAAGTGATGAGACTGAATGCCATGATCTTAGTTTTCTGAATGTTGAGTTTTAAGTCGACATTTTTAGTCTCACTAAATATTTGAGACTTTCACCCTCATCAAGAGACTCTTTAGTTCTTCTTCGCTTTCTGCAATGAGTGGTGTCATCTGCATATTGGAGGTTATTGATATTTCTCCCAGCAATCTTAATTCCAGCTTGGGCTTCATCCAGCCCAGCATTTTGCATGATGTATTCTGCATATAAGTTAAATAAGCAGGGTGTTAATATTCAGCCTTTATGTACTTCTTTCCTGATACAAAGTAAAATAAGCCAGAAAGGGAAACACAAATTAGTATATTAAGGCATATTTGTGGAATTTAGGAAAATGGTAATGACAATCCTCTTCCAACAACACAAGAGAAGACTCTATCCATGGACATCACCAGATGGCCAATACCAAAATCAGATTGATTATATTATTTGCAGCCAAAGATGGAGAAGCTCTACACAGTCAGCAAAAACAAGACTGGGAGCTGACTGTGGCTCAGATCATGAACTCCTTATTGCCAAATTATGACTTAAATTGGAGAAAGTGGGGAAAACGACTACACCATTTGGGTATGACCAAAATCAGTTCAGTTCAGTTCAGTCACTCAGTCATGTCCAACTCTTTGTGACCCCATGAACCACAGCATGCCAGGTCTCTCTGTCTATCACAAACTCCCAAAGTTTACCCAAACTCATATCCATTTAGTCGGTTATGCCATCTAACCATGTCATCCTCTGTCATCCCTGTCTCCTCCTGCCTTTAGTCTTTCCCAACATCAGGGTCATTTCAAATGAGTCAGCTCTTCACATCAGGTGGCCAAAATATAGGAGTTTCAGCTTCAACATCAGTCCTTCCAATGAAAACCCAGGACTGATGTGCTTTAGGATGGACTGGTTGGATCTCCTTGCAGACCAAGGGACTATCAAGAGTCAAAAGCATCAATTCTTCAGTGTTCAGCTTTCTTCATAGTTCAACTCTCACATCCATATGTGACCACTGGAAAAACCATAGTCTTGACTAAACGGACCTTTGTTGACAAAGTAATGTCTCTGCTTTTTAATATGCTGTCTAGCTTGGTCATAACTTTCCTTTCAAGGAGTAAGCATCTTTTAATTTCATGGCTGCAATCACCATCTGTAGTGATTTTGGAGCCCCTCCCAAATAAAGTCTGACACTGTTTCCACTGTTTCCCCATCTATTTGCCATGAAGTGATGGGACCAGATGCCATGATCTTAGTTTTCTGAATGTTGAGCTTTAAGCCAACTTTTTCACTCTCCTCTTTCACTTTTATCAAGAGGCTTTTAGTTCCTCTTCACTTTCTGCCATAAGGGTGGTATCATCTGCATATCTGAGGTTATTGAGATTTCTCCCGGCAATCTTGATTCCAGCTTGTACTTCCTTCAGCCCAGCATTTCTCATTATGTACTCTGCATAGAAGTTAAATAAGCAGGGTGACAATATACAGCCTTGACATACTCCTTTTCCTATTTGGAACCAGTCTGTTGTTCCATGACCAGTTCTAACTGTTGCTTCCTGACCTGCATATAGATTTCTCAAGAGTCAGGTCAGGTGGTCTGGTATTCCCATCTCTTTCAGAATTTTCCACAGTTTATTGTGATTCACACAGTCAAAGGCTTTGGCATAGTCAATAAAGCAGATTAAAATGTTTTTCTGGAGCTCTCTTGCTTTTGTGATGATCCAGAGGATGTTGGCAATTTGATCTCTGGATCCTCTGCCTTTACTAAAACCAGCTTGAACATCTGGAAGTTCATGGTTCACATATTATTGAAGCCTGGCTTGGAGAATTTTGAGCATTACTTTACTAGCGTGTGAGATGAGTGCAATTGTGCAGCAGTTTTAACATTCTTTGGCATTGGCTTTCTTTGGGATTGGAAAGAAAACTGACTTTTTCCAGGTGGCCACTGCTGAGTTTTCCAAATTTGCTAACATATTGAGTGCAGCACTTTGACAGCATCATCTTTTAGGATTTGAAATAGCTCAACTGGAATTCCATCACCTCCACTAGCTTTGTTCATAGTGATATTCCTTAGGCCCACTTGACATCTCATTCCAGGTGTCTGGCTCTAGGTGAGTGATCACACCATTGTGATTATCTGGGTTGAAGTGACAAGTAGAACCAAACTGAACAATGATCCTATATGTATGGCAGCCAAAGAGACATAGATGTAAAGAATAGGCATTTGGACTATATGGGAGAAGGTTTGGGTGGGATGATTTGAGAGAATAGCATTGAAATATGTATATCACCATATGTGAAATCTCACACGCTAGTAAAGTAATGCTCAAAATTCTCCAAGCCAGGCTTCAGCAATATGTGAACTGTGAATTTCCAGATGTTCAAGCTGGTTTTAGAAAAGCCAGAGGAACCGGAGATCAAATTGCCAACATCTGCTGGATCATAGAAAAAGCAAGAGTCATCTACTTCTGCTTTATTGAGTACCCTAAAGCCTTTGACTGTTGGATCACAATAAATTGTGGAAAATTCTTCAAGAGACGGAACTACCACATCACCTTACCTGCCTCCTGAGAAATCTGTATGCAGGTCAAAAAGCAACAGTTAGAACTGTACATGGAACAACAGACTGGTTCCAAATAGGGAAAGGAGCAGGTCAAAGCTGTATATTGTCACCCTGTTGATTTAACTTATAAGCAGAATACATCATGCACAATGCTGGGCTGGGTGAAGCACAAGCTGGAATCAAGACTGCAGGGAGAACTATCAATAACGTCAGATACGCAGATGATACCACCCTTATGCCAGAAAGTGAAGAGGAATTAAAGGGCCTCTTGATGAAAGTGAAAGAGGAGAGTGAAAAGCTGGCTTAAAACTCAACATTCAGCAAACAAAGATGATGGCATTTGGTCCCATCAGTTCATGGCAAATAGATGGGGAAGCAATGGAAACAGTGACAGACTTTATTTTCTTGGGCTTCAAAATCACTGCAGATGGTGATTACAGCCATGAAATTAAAAGATGCCTGTTCCTTGGAAGGAAAGCTATGACCAACCTAGACAGCATATTAAAAAGCAGAGACATTACTTTGCTGACAAAGGCCTGTCTAGTCAAAGTTACGGTTTTTCTAGTTGTCATGTATGGATGTGAGAGTTGGACTATAAAGAAAGCTGAGCACCGAAGAATTGGTGCTTTTGAGCTGTGGCATTGGAGAAGAATCTTGAGATTCCCTTGGACAGCAAGGATATCAAACCAGTCAATCCTACAGGACATCAGTCCTGACTATTCATGGTAAGGACTGATGCTGAAGCTGAAGCTCCAGTACTTTGGCCACCTGATGTGAAGAACTGACTCATTGGAAAAAACCCTGATGCTGGGTAAGATTGAAGGCAGGAGGATAAGGGGACAACAGAGTATGAGGTAGTTAAATGGCATCATTGACTCAATGGATATGAGTTTGAGAAAGCTCTGGGAGATGGTGAAGGACAGCAAAGCCTGGTGTGCTGCAGTCAATGGGGCTGCAAAGAGTTGGACATGACTGAACAACTGAACTGATATTGATACTGATAATTATTTGGGGTTTGCTCTCTGTAGGTCTTCTCCTCTTGCATTTCCTGCCTAGAGAAATTCCTTCAGCAGTTGTTGTAAAGCCGGTTTGGTGGTGCTGAATTCTCTTAACTTTTGCTTCTCTGGAAAACTTTAATTTCTTCATCAAATGTGAAGGAGAGTCTTGCTGAGTAGAATATTCTTGATTGTAGGTTCTTTCCTTTCCTCACTTTAGGTATATCATGCCATTCCCTTCTGGCTTGAAGAATTTCTGTTGAGAAATCAGCTGATAGCCTAATGGGAGTTCCCTTGTATGTTATTTGTTGTTTTTCCCTTGTTGGTTTTACTATTTTATGTCTGTTTTTAATTTTTGTCAAATTTATTGCTATGTGTCTCAGTGTGTTCCTCCTTGGGTTTATTCTTCCTGGGACTGTGCTTTTCTGACTTTGTGGACTATTTTCTTGCCCTCAGGAAGTTTTCAACCATCATCTCTTCAAATATTTTCTCAGGTCCTTTCTCTCTTGTTTTACCTTCTGGGACCCCTATAATGTGAATATTGGTACATTTAATATTGTCCCAGAGGTCTCTTAGGCTGTCTTCACTTCTTTTCGTTCTTTTTTCTATATTCTGTTGTATGGCAGTGATTTCTACCATTTTGTCCTCCAGGTCATTTATCCATTCCTGCTGCTGCTACTACTGCTGCTGCTAAGTCGCTTCAGTCGTGTCTGACTCTGTGCGACCCCATAGACGGCAGCCCACCAGGCTCCCCCGTCCATGGGATTCTCCAGGCAAGAACACTGGAGTGGGTTGCCATTTCCTTCTCCAATGCAGGAAAGTGAAAAGTGAAAGTGAAGTCGCTCAGTCGTGTCCGACTCTTAGTGACCCCATGGACTGCAGCCTACCAGGCTCCTACATCCATGGGATTTTCCAGGCAAGAGTACTGGAGTGGGGTGCCATTGCCTCAGTTATTCTCTTATTAATTCCTTCTAGTGTGTTATTCTGGAGAAGGCAATGGCACCCCACTCCAGTACTCTTGCCTGGAAAATCCCATGGACAGAGGAGCCTGGTAGGCTCCAGTCCGTGGGGTCGCTAAGAGTCAGGCATGACTGAGTGACTTCACTTTCACTTTTCACTTTCATGCATTGGAGAAGGAAATGGCAACCCACTCCAGTATTCTTGCCTGGAGAATCCCAGGGACAGAGGAGCCTAGTGGTCTGCCGTCTATGGCATCAGAGTCAGACACAACTGAAGCGACTTAGCAGCAGCAGCAGCAGTGTGTTATTCATCCCTGTTAGTTTGTTCTTTAGTTATTATTGGCCTTTGGTAAACATTTCTGGCATCTTTTCAACCTTGGCCTCCATTCTTTCCCTGAGATCCTGGATCATCTTCATTATCATTATTCTGAATTCTTTTTCTGGAAGGTTGCCTATCTCCAATTCATTTAGTTGTTTTTCTGGTGGGCTGCTGTCTATGGGGTCACACAGAGTCAGACACGACTGAAGCAACTTAGCAGCAGCAGCAGCAGCTGGGGTTTTATTTTGTCCCTTCATCAGGACAAAACTTTCTGCTTTTTCCTCATGATTCATCAACATCATCATCAGTTCAGTCGCTTAGTTGTGTGCCACTCTTTGCGACCCCATGAATCGAAGCACACCAGGCCTCCCTGTCCATCACCAACTCCCAGAGTTTATTCAAACTCATGTTCATCGAGTCAGTGATGCCACCCAACCATCTCATCTTCTGTCGTCCCCTTCTCCTCCTGCCCCCAATCCCTCCCAGCATCAGAATCTTTTCCAATAAGTCAACTCTTCCCATGAGGTGGCCAAAGTATAGGAGTTTCAGCTTTAGCATCAGTCCTTCCAAAGAACACCCAGGACTGATCTCCTTTAGAATGGACTGGTTGGATCTCCTTGCAGTCCAAGGGACTCTCAAGAGTCTTCTCCAACACCACAGTTCAAAAGCATCAATTCTTTGGCGCTCAGCTTTCTTCACAGTCCAACTCTCACATCCATACATGACCACTGGAAACACATAGCCTTGACTAGATGGACCTTTGTTGGCAAAGTACTGTCTCTGCTTTTGAATATGCTATCTAGGTTGGATATAACTTTCCTTCCAAGGAGTAAGCGTCTTTTAATTTTATGGCTGCAATCACCATCTGCAGTGATTTTGGAGCTCCACAAAATAAAGTCTGACACTGTTTCCACTGTTTCCCCATCTACTTGCCATGAAGTGATGGGACCAGATGCCATGATCTTAGTTTTCTGAATGTTGAGCCTTAAGCCAACTTTTTCACTCTCCTCTTTCACTTTCATCAAAAGGCTTTTTAGTTCCTCTTCACTTTCTGCCTAGGATTAACTTTCTGTAATATGGATTATGTGTTAGCCACTGTGAGACTGTGTCTCTTGTTTCTTCTATCTGCCCTCTGATGGGTGAGACTAAGAGGTTTGTTGATGGGAGGGACTGGTGATGGGAGAAATTTGGTCTTGCTCTGGTGGGCAGGGCCTTGCTCAATAAAGTTTTAATCCAATTATCTGATGATGGGTGGGGTTGCACTCTCTCCGCATTAGTTGTTCAGCCTGAGGTGACAAAGCCCTGGGGTCTATGAGCTCTATGGTAGAGTTAATGGTGAGCTCCCAGAGTGTTTACATCAATGCAACCTTCCAGTGCCCCATCCCTCCATGAGCCCCTGCTAACCAGTGCCTCCACAGGAGGCCCTCTAACACTAGCAGGTAGTTTTGGTTCAGTTTCCTGTGGTTCCCTGCCCCTCTCCTCTGGGTCTTAGTGCAGGCAAAATGGGGCCCTCTATATTGGAGTCTCTGTTTCCCCCAGTCCTCTGGAAATCCTATAATCAAATCCCACTGGCCCTCAACGCCAGATTCCCTGGCCTTGTCGGATCCCCAGGCTGGGAAGCCTGACGTGGGGTTGGAACCTTCACAAAACTGTGAGAACTGTTTTGGTATTATTGTTCTCCAGTCTGTGGTCCACAGACTGATGGGTATGAGATTTAATTTTATCATGATGCACTCCTCTTACTGTCTCACTGCAGCTTCTTCTTTGTCTTTGGGCATGGTATATCTTTTTTGGGTGGGTTCCAGCATCCTCCTGTTGATGGTTGTTCAACAGTTTGTTGCAATTTTGGTGCTTTCAAAGGAGATTAGCGCACATCCTTCTACTCCACCATCTTGAACTGGAAGCCTCCTCCTACTAAATTTTGATTTTGTGCTTTCTTCTTTCTCTGGTTTGTTAAGTGTAAGACTAGGTTGCTTATTTGGTACTTCTCTTGGGACCTGAGGTGGGCTTGTATCACTAAAAGCTTCTTTCTAAGAAAAGTTTTTACTCTGTGTTATAGATTTTTGATCATTGTTTTTCTTCTTTCATGTCAAGGTTTAAAAATTTTTTTTCTTTGATCTCTTTAGTGAACCATTGGTTATTCAGTAGCATACTGCATAGCCTTCAAGTGTTTGTGATTTTTGCATTTTTTTCTTGTAGTTGATTTCTAGTCTCACCACTGTCAGCATAAAAAAATGCTTGACCTGATTTCAATCTTTTATACTTATTGAGAATTTTTTCATGATCTGGCATGTAATCTTTCTTAGAAAATATTCTATATCCACTTGAAAACAATGTGTATTCTGCTGCTTTTGGATGGACTGTATCTACTTAGATACATATTTGAATATCTACTAAGTCTATTTGGTCTAACCTGTCAATTAAGGCCCATTTCCTTTATTGATTTTCTGTCTATTGATGTAAGTGGAGTGTTAAATTCCCCTACTATTATTATGTTAATTTCTCCCTTTATGTTTGTTAAAATTTCCTTTGTGTGTGTTAGTTGCTCAGTTGTGCTTGACTCTTTGTGACCCCCATGGACTTTATTTATCAATATGTAGGAATTCTTATGTTAGGTGCATATATATTTACAGTTACTATATCACTTTGCTGGATTGATCCCTTGATCATTATGTAACATCCTTTTTTTATTTCTTATTACAGTCTTTGTTTATTGTGTCTCGTGTAAGTATTACCATCCCAGCCTTCTATTTCTGTGATGTCTTTTTCCAGTCCGTTACTTTCAGTTTGCATGTGTCTTTAAACCTGAAGTGAATATCATGTAGGCAGCATGTATATAAGCCTTGTTTTAGTATCCAAATAGCCACCTTTGGTCTTTTGATTGGAGCATTTAGTCCATTTACATTTCAAGTAATTATTGACAAGTATAATCGATGGGATCATGAAAGAGTCAGACACAACTTAGCTACTACACAAAAACAGCAGCAATCTATTTATTGCCATTTTCTTCATTGTTTTGGGGTTGTTTTTGTGGTTCTTTTTTGTTCCTTTCTTCTTTTGCTCTCTTCCCTTGTGATTTGATGATTATCTTTACTGTTATGTTTGGATTCCTTTCTCTTTACTGTGTGTGTATGTATAACTATTATAAATTTCTGGTATGGTTACCATGAGGTTTATATGTAGTAATGTATGTTATATATATATTATTAAGTTACTCATTTCTTATGTTCAAATGCATTCTAACAGTCCTATATTTTTAACCCTGGCCTTTTACTATTTTTGACATCATATTTTACATTTATTTTGTGTGTGTGTATCCCTTAACTGCTTATTGTGGATATAGATGATTTTACTAGTTTTGTATTTTAACCTTCCCACTAGCTTTATAAGTGATTGCAACATCTACTACTTTTACTATATATTTTCCTTTACCAGTGAGATTTTTCCTTTGTGTAATTTTTATATTTCTAGTTGCAGCCTTTTATGCTTCTTCAACATTTCTTGTAAAGCTGTTTTCATGCTGAACTTTTTTAGCTTGTGTGTGTCTAAAATTTTTGATTTTTTCTTCACATCTGAATAATAGCTTTGCTGGGCAGAGTATTCTTGACTGCAGGCTTTTCTCTTTCATCACTTTAAACATTTCATACCACTCCTTTCTGGCCTGTAGAGTTTATGCTTAAAAGTCAACTGATAGTCTTATGGGTGTTCCCTGTACTGCAACTTTTGCTTTTCTCTTCCTGGTTTTAATATTCTCCCTTTATTTTAATTTTTGCCGTTTTACTTACAATGTGTCTTGTTGTGGACTTCTTTGATTGGTTGGTGAAAGTTGCTCAGTCGTGTCCAACTCTTTGCAACCTCATAGACTATATAGTCCATGGAATTCTCCAGGCCAGAATACTGGAGTCGGTAGCCATTCCCTTCTTGAGGGGATCTTCCCAACCCAGGGATTGAACCCAGGTCTCCCGCATTGCAGGTGGATTCTTTACCAGCTGAGCCACAATGGAAGCCTGTGGACTTCTTTGAGTATATCTCATTTGAGCCTCTCTTTTCTTCTTCGATATGCATGTCTGTTTCCTTTCCAGGTTAGCGAATGTTTTCAGCTATTATTGATAAAGTAAGCTTTCTGTCCCCTTCTCTCTTTTTTCTTTCTCTAGACCCTATAAAGCAAATGTTAGTATGTTTGATATTGTTCCAAACATCTCTTAATGTGTCCTTATTAAAAAAAAAAATCTTTCTTTTTCCTGTTCAGCTAGGGTGATTTCCAGTATTCTGTCCTCAGTTCTCTGATCCATTCCTCTATACCATCTAATATACTATTGATTTCTTCTAGTATATTTTAAAATTTCAATTATTGCATTTTTTAGCTGTGTTTGGTTCCTGTTTGTATTTTGTAATTCTTTGTTAAACTTCTCATTCTGTTCATCTCTTCTCCTGAGGTCTTTGAGTATCTTTGTTGATAATTACCTTGAACTGTTTATTGGACAGATTGCTTGTCTCCACTTTGTTTAGTTTTTCTTTTGGGGTTTTACCTGGTTCCTTTGTTTGAAACATATTCTTTTGTTGCTTCATTTTGCTTGATTCTCCATGTATATTTGTATGTATTAGGTAGATTGATACATTTCCTGACCTTGGATGAGTGAGCTTATGTAGGAGACAACCTATGTGTGGCTCAGTAGCACTCTCCCCCGGTCACCAGAACTATATAACTTTGGGATGCTCCCTTAGTGGGTTGTGTGGACCATCTTTTTGTGGCGGAGCTGGCTACTACTATGGGTATGCTGGTAGGTGAGGTTGGTCTTCAGTCTTGTTGGCTGCTTGGCCATGCCTCATCTTGAGGCTGACAGCCACTGATAGGCAATGTCAGTCCTGATATTACTAGCTGAGGTGTCCCGGGTGTGGTGCTGGCCAGCTGTTTGGTGGGACCAGGTCCTAGGGCACATTAGTACTGGGGCTGGAGGCTCCAGAGTTAGTTCTGGCCCCCGTGGGCCTTGGCATGGCTGGATGTGGGCCTGTGGGACCCAGGCCTGGTACAGTTTGTCTGGTGGGTAGGACTGTGTCTTAGCATTAATAGCCAAGCAGGAAAACTCCCAACTGGCACTTACCAACACCAAGTGTCCTCATGGTTAAACAAGCTCCCCAAATACTGCTCCCAGTGTCTATGTCCCCAGTTCCAGTGGCCTCCTGTCTCTCTGGTAGTCTCTCTGTCTCAGTAGATGGATATGATCAAGGAGCCTTTCAAATTACTGTCTTTGTTCTAGGACTCAGTGTGTGAGATGCCATGTGTGACCTTTAAGGGTGTAATATCTGTTTCCTATAGCTCTCTGACTCTCCTGTACACAAGAACAACTGTCCTTTGAAGCCAAATGTTCTGGGGACTCATCTTCCTGGTGCAGGACTCCAACACTGGGGAGCCTAATATGGAGCTTAAACCTCTTGCTGCTTGGGGAGAACTTCTGCAGTTTTGATTATCCTCTAATTTCGTGGTCACCTACCAGGGTGTGTGGATCTTAACTATACTGTGTCTCTGCCTCTCCAACATGTCTCACTGTGGTTCCTTCTTTTCTGCTAATCTTTAGGGCATTCTCACTGAAAGTGGCTCTGTAAAAGTTGTAATTTTGGTGTGCCCATGGGAAGAGGTGAATTTGGAGTCTTCCTACTCCATGATCTCGGTCACTCTCCTGAAAAGTTTCAGACTTGAGTATGCCACTTTAGCAATACAGATTATATCTAATGCCATTATAACAATACTTTGGAGTCAATGACCCACCTTTAGTTTTGTCTCCTGTAAAATTGGAATAATAATACCTCATAGGCTTGTGTGTAGATTAGATAAAATAATTAATGTAATTATATGTATTGACTCAGTATAATTATGGTGCTATAGCTTAGCACTGTATCTGGCACATTAAGAAAGAAAGAACTGAGTAAATGAATGCAAAGAAAACAGAAAAAAGTATTTTCTAATTGTGTGCTCAGTCATTTAGTCATGTCTGACTCTTTGTGACTCCATGGACTGTAGCCTGCAAGGCTCCTCTGTCCATGGAACTCTCCAGGCAAGAATACTGGAGTGGGTAGCCATTTCCTACTCAAATTTCATCATTAGAGGCAGGAGCAGGGACAATATGTTTTCATGTGCAAGTAAAATAAAGTACATTTGGATAAAAAGTTTTAAGGAAAATCTCAAAAATTTCCAAAACAAAAGTAGCAAAATAAAACCTAGAAGAGTAAGCAGAGAAATTCCCCACTTGCCTGAACCTGTTCATCTTTTCTCTGTGCTTCTTTCCTTTGTGCTCGCACTCAATCACTTCAGTTGTGTCTCTTTGTGATCCCATGGACTATAGCCCATCAGGTTCCTCTGTCTATGGAATTTTAAAAAATTAATTAATTAATTTTAGTTGGAGGCTAATTACTTTACGATATTGTGGTGGGTTTTGCTGTACATCGATATGAATCAGCTATGGGTGCACATGAGTCCCCCCATCCTGAAGCCCCCTCCTACCTCCCTCCCCACCCCATCCCTCTGGGTTGTTCCAGAACACCAGCTCTGAGTCTCCTGCTTCATGCTCCAGACTTGCACTGGTATCCATTTTACATATGATAATACACATGGTTCAATGCTATTCTTTCAAATCATCCCACCCTCACCTTCTCCCACAGAGTCCAAAAGTCTATTCTTTACTTCTGTGTCTCTTTTGCTGTCTTGCATATAGGGTAATCATTACCATATTTCTAAATCTCATATATATATATACCTTAATATACTGTATTGGTGTTTCTTTTTATGACTTACTTCACTCTGTATAATAGGCTCCAGTTTCATCCACCTCATCAGAACTGACTCAAATGCACTCTTTTTTTTTTTTTTTATAGCTCAGTAATATTCCATTGTGTGTAAGCATCTCAACTTCCTTATCCATTCGTCTGCCAATGGACATCTACGTTGCTTCCATGTCCTAGCTATTGAAAACAGTGCTACAATGAACATTGGGGTACATGTATATTTTTCACTTCTGGTTTGC
This sequence comes from Bubalus bubalis, assembly GCF_019923935.1. Classification (NCBI taxonomy): domain Eukaryota; kingdom Metazoa; phylum Chordata; class Mammalia; order Artiodactyla; family Bovidae; genus Bubalus; species Bubalus bubalis. Next base: position 40,666,391 of record NC_059160.1, on the reverse strand, counting down.
TCAGTGTGTATGTCCAGCAGTGGGTGCATAGGACAGTTTTTTTTTTCCAGTTTTTTAAGGAATCTCCACATTGTTCTCCATAGTGGCTGTTCTAGTTTGCATTCCCACCAACAGTGTAAGAGAGTTCCCTTTTCTCCACATCTTCTCTAACATTTATAGTTTGTGGACTTTTTGATGACAGCCATTCTGACTGGCGTGAGGTGGTATCTCATTGCATTTCTCCGATAATGAATCATGTTGAGCAACTTTTCACTTGTTTATTAAATTTGTATGTCTTCTTTGGAGAAATGTCTCTTTAGCTCTTTGGCCCACTTTTTGATTGGGTCATTCATTTTTTCTTGTATTGAGCTGCATGAGCTGCTTGTGTATTTTGGAGATTAATTCTTTGTTGGTTGTTTCATTTGCTATCACTTTCTTGCATTCTGAAGGCTGCCTTTTCACCTTGCTTATAGTTTCCTTTGTTGAGCAAAAGCTTTTAAGTTTAATTAGGTCTCATTTGTTTATTTTTGTTTTTATTTCTATTATTCTGGGAGGGGGGGTCATAGAGGATCTTGCTGTGATTTATGTCAGGGAGTGTTCTGCCTATGTTTTCCTCCAAGAGTTTTTATAGTTTCTGGTCTTACATTTATTAATTTTGTGTATGGTGTCCCAGGTCTAAGCTGCTCAGATTCTTGGGTGTTCCACAAGAACATAGACCCAGATGGGCTGTGCGTTTTGGGCCGTACCTAGGTCCAAGCAGCTCAGGTGACTGGGTGCTTGGTGAGCGCACTGTCTCAGGTGGGCCATGTATCTTTATTCACCTCTCCAGTCCTCGCTGCTTGGTTTCCCTGGTGTGCCATGAAAACTCAGTCCCAGGTGTGCTGCGTGTCTCCTCTAGGGAGCTGATCTCAAGCTGTGACATTCCTGGCAGATGTGAATCATTCAGGTTCCTAGGAAGACATGGTTAGCAACTGGCACCCTGCTCACAGTTTGGTGGAAGATGTGGTCTCTGGGGCCGAGATTGCAGCAGCCCCTTGCTTTCCAGCTCTGGCTGTCACTCATCTGCCTCTGTGCCTCCAAGGAAGAAGGGCCGTATACTGCCACCAGGTTGCTCTCCTTTGGTATTCGCTCTATCCTTTGTTCTGTGAGCACAACAGGGGTCACCACGTAGTATTAGAGCCTTTTGTGGGAAAAGTCTTTTTTTGTTTTTGTCTCTGTGGAGATCCCATGGTTTGGGTTGCTATCTCGCATTAGCTCCTTCAGATTGTCCTCAGGGCATTCAGGCCCAGCCCTTATCCTAAGGACTAATGATGCAACATGAGTCTCCCTGCCCAGCCCCCACTTGCTGGTGGCGGACTCCCACAGACACACTTGTGAGAGAGTTTCCTACTGTGTGGAAACTTCTCTTCCTTCACTACTCCCTCCCCAGGATGGGTCTCTATCCCTAAATCTTTTGTCTCAGTTTTCGTCTTTTATATTTTGTCTTATCTTCTTTGGAAGCGATTGGGCTGCCTTTCTGGGTGCCTGGTGTCCTCCGCTAGTGTTCAGAAGTTGCTTTGTGGAAGTTGTTAAACATCCCAATGATCTTTTGATGAATTTGTGGGGGAGAAAGTGGTCTCCCCATCCTATTCCTCCACCATCTTTGGACTTCCCTCTGTCCATGGGATTTTACAGGCAAGAATACTGGAATGGCTTGCCACTTCCTTCTCTGGGGGATCTTCCTGACCCAGGGATAGAACCCACATCTCTTAGTCTCTGGAATCGCAGGCAGATTCCTTCTCACTAGCACCACCTGGAAACCCCTTCTTTCTTTAAGAGAAATTCAAATGCAGTTGGTAATGAAGCCAGTCACAAGCAGACAACAATTTTTGTAGCCTTTTGTCTGCTTTCCAAAATGTATTTATAATTAAAAAATTTTTTTTACATCTCCTTTTTAAAATAAAAATTAAAATGTTATTATTAAAATTTTTTATTTTTATTTTATTTTTTAAATTTATTTTATTTTTAAACTTTACAATATTGTATTAGTTTTGCCAAATATTGAAATGAATCTGCCACAGGTATACCTGTGTTCCCCATCCTGAACCCTCCTCCCTCCTCCCTCCCCATACCCTCCCTCTGGGTCGTCCCAGTGCACCAGCCCCAAGCATCCAGTATCGTGCATTGAACCTGGACTGGCAACTCGTTTCATACATGATAGTATACATGTTTCAATGCCATTCTCCCAAATCTCCCCACCCTCTCCCTCTCCCACAGAGTCCATAAGACTGTTCTATACATCAGTGTCTCTTTTGCTGTCTCATACACAGGGTTATTGTTATCATCTTTCTAAATTCCATATATATGCGTTAGTATACTGTATTGGTGTTTTTCTTTCTGGCTTACTTCACTCTGTATAATAGGTTCCAGTTTCATCCACCTCATTAGAACTGATTCAAATGTATTCTTTTTAATGGCTGAGTAATACTCCATTGTGAATATGTACCATAGCTTTCTTATCCATTCATCTGCTGAGGGACATCTAGGTTGCTTCCATGTCCTGGCTATTATGAACAGTGCTGCGATGAACATTGGGGTAAACGTGTTTCTTTCCCTTCTGGTTTCCTCAGTGTGTATGCCCAGCAGTGGGATTGCTGGATCATAAGGCAGTTCTATTTCCAGTTTTTTAAGGAATCTCCACACTGTTCTCCATAGTGGCTGTACTACTTTGCATTCCCACCAACAGTGTAAGAGGGTTCCCTTTTCTCCACACCCTCTCCAGCATTTATTGCTTGTAGACTTTTGGATCACAGCCATTCTGACTGGTGTGAAATGGTACCTCATAGTGGTTTTGATTTGCATTTCTCTGATAATGAGTGATGTTGAGCATCTTCATGTGTTTGTTATCCATCTGTATGTCTTCTTTGGAGAAATGTCTATTTAGTTCTTTGGCCCATTTTTTGATTGGGTCATTTATTTTTCTGGAGTTGAGCTGTAGGAGTTGCTTGTATATTCTCGAGATTAGTTGTTTGTCAGTTGCTTCATTTGCTATTATTTTCTCCCATTCTGAAGGCTGCCTTTTCACCTTGCTAATAGTTTCCTTTGTTGTGCAGAAGCTTTTAAGTTTAATTAGGTCCCATTTGTTTATTTTTGCTTTTATTTCCAATATTCTGGGAGGTGGGTCATAGAGGATCCTGCTGTGATGTATGTTGGAGAGTGTTTTGCCTATGTTCTCCTCTAGGAGTTTTATAGTTTCTGGTCTTACGTTGAGATCTTTAATCCATTTTGAGTTTATTTTTATGTATGGTGTTAGAAAGTGTTCTAGTTTCATTCTTTTACAAGTGGTTGACCAGTTTTCCCAGCACCACTTGTTAAAGAGATTGTCTTTAATCCATTGTATATTCTTGCCTCCTTTGTCAAAGATAAGGTGTCCATATGTGCGTGGATTTATCTCTGGGCTTTCTATTTTGTTCCATTGATCTATATTTCTGTCTTTGTGCCAGTACCATACTGTCTTGATAACTGTGGCTTTGTAATAGACCCTGAAGTCAGGTAGGTTGATTCCTCCAGTTCCTTTCTTCTTTCTCAAGATAGCTTTGGCTATTCAAGGTTTTTTGTATTTCCATACAAATTGTGAAGTTATCTGTTCTAGCTCTGTGAAGAATACCGTTGGTAGCTTGATAGGGATTGCATTGAATCTATAAATTGCTTTGGGTAGTATACTCATTTTCACTATATTGATTCTTCCAATCCACGAACATGGTATATTTCTCCATCTATTAGTGTCCTCTTTGATTTCTTTCACCAGTGTTTTATAGTTTTCTATATATAGGTCTTTAGTTTCTTTAGGTAGATATATTCCTAAGTATTTTATTCGTTCCATTGCAATGGTGAATGGAATTGTTTCCTTAATTTCTCTTTCTGTTTTCTCGTTATTAGTGTATAGGAATGCAAGGGATTTCTCTGTGTTGATTTTATATCCTGCAACTTTACTATAATCATTGATTAGTTCTAGTAATTTTCTGGTGGAGTCTTTAGGGTTTTCTATGTAGAGGATCATGTCATCTGCAAACAGTGAGAGCTTTACTTCTTCTTTTCCAATCTGGATTCCTTTTATTTCTTTTTCTGCTCTGATTGCTGTGGACAAAACTTCCAAAACTATGTTGAATAGTAATGGTGAAAGTGGGCACCCTTGTCTTGTTCCTGACTTTAGAGGAAATGCTTTCAATTTTTCACCATTGAGGATAATGTTTGCTGTGGGTTTGTCATATATAGCTTTTATTATGTTGAGGTATGTTCCTTCTATTCCTGCTTTCTGGAGAGTTTTTTTTATCATAAATGGATGTTGAATTTTGTCAAAGGCTTTCTCTGCATCTATTGAGATAATCATATGGTTTTTATTTTTCAATTTGTTAATGTGGTGTATTACATTGATTGATTTGCGGATATTGAAGAATCCTTACATCCCTGGGATAAAGCCCACTTGGTCATGGTGTATGATCTTTTTAATGTGTTGTTGGATTCTGATTGCTAGAATTTTGTTAAGGATTTTTGCATCTATGTCATCAGTGATATTGGCCTGTAGTTTTCTTTTTTGTGGGATCTTTGTCAGGTTTAGGTATTAGGGTGATGGTAGCCTCATAGAATGAGTTTGGAAGTTTACCTTCCTCTGCAATTTTCTGGAAGAGTTTGAGCAGGATAGGTGTTAGCTCTTCTCTAAATTTTTGGTAGAATTCAGCTGTGAAGCCGTCTGGACCTGGGCTTTTGTTTGCTGGAAGATTTTTGATTACAGTTTCAATTTCCGTGCTTGTGATGGGTCTGTTAAGATTTTCTATTTCTTCCTGGTCGAGTTTTGGAGAGTTGTACTTTTCTAAGAATTTGTCCATTTCTTCCACGTTGTCCATTTTATTGGCATATAATTGTTGATAGTAGTCTCTTATGATCCTTTGTATTTCTGTGTTGTCTGTTGTGATCTCTCCATTTTCATTTCTAATTTTATTGATTTGATTTTTCTTTCTTTGTTTCTTGATGAGTCTGGCTAATGGTTTGTCAATTTTATTTATCCTTTCAAAGAACCAGCTTTTGGCTTTGTTGATTTTTTCTATGGTCACTTTTGTTTCTTTTGCATTTATTTCTGCCCTAATTTTTAAGATTTCTTTCCTTCTACTAACCCTAGGGTTCTTCATTTCTTCCTTTTCTAGTTGCTTTAGGTGTAGAGTTAGGTTATTTATTTGACTTTTTTCTTGTTTCTTGAGGTATGCCTGTATTGCTATGAACTTTCCCCTTAGGACTGCTTTTACAGTGTCCCACAGGTTTTGGGTTGTTGTGTTTTCATTTTCATTAGTTTCTATGCAAATTTTGATTTCTTTTTTGATTTCTTCTGTGATTTGTTGGTTATTCAGCAGCGTGTTGTTCAGCCTCCATATGTTGGAATTTTTAATAGTTTTTCTCCTGTAATTGAGATCTAATCTTACTGCATTGTGGTCAGAAAAGATGCTTGGAATGATTTATATGTTTTTGAATTTATCAAGGCTAGATTTATGGCCCAGGATGTGATCTATCCTGGAGAAGATTCCATGTGCGCTTGAGAAAAAGGTGAAATTCATTATTTTGGAATGAAATGCCCTATAGATATCAATTAGGTCTAACTGGTCTATTGTATCGTTTAAAGTTTGTGTTTCCTTGTTAATTTTCTGTTTAGTTGATCTATCCATAGGTGTGAGTGGGGTATTAAAGTCTCCTACTATTATTGTGTTATTGTTAATTTCTCCTTTCACACTTGTTAGCATTTGTCTTACATATTGCGGTGCTCCCATGTTGGGTGCATATATATTTATAATTATTATATCTTCTTCTTGGACTGATCCTTTGATCATTATGTAGTGACCTTCTTTGTCTCTTTTCACAGCCTTTGTTTTAAAGTCTATTTTATCTGATATGAGTATTGCTACTCCTGCTTTCTTTTGGTCCCTATTTGCATGGGAAATCTTTTTCCAGCCCTTCACTTTCAGTCTGTATGTGTCCCCTGTTTTGAGGTGGGTCTCTTGTAGACAACATATGCAGGGGTCTTGTTTTTGTATCCATTCAGCCAGTCTTTGTGTTTTGGTTGGGGCATTCAACCCATTTACATTTAAGGTAATTACTGATAAGTATGATATCATTGCCATTTACTTTATTGTTTTGGGTTCGATTTTATACACCGTTTTTGTGTTTCCTGTCTAGAGAATATCCTTTAGTATTTGTTGGAGAGCTGGTTTGGTGGTGCTGAATTCTCTCAGCTTTTGCTTGTCTGAAAAGCTTTTGATTTCTCCTTCATATTTGAATGAGATCCTTGCTGGGTACAATAATCTGGGCTGTAGGTTATTTTCTTTCATCACTTTAAGTATGTCCTGCCATTCCCTCCTGGCCTGAAGAGTTTCTATTGAAAGATCAGCTGTTATCCTTATGGGAATTCCCTTGTGTGTTATTTGTTGTTTTTCCCTTGCTGCTTTTAATATTTGTTCTTTGTGTTTGATCTTTGTTAATTTGATTAATATGTGTCTTGGGGTGTTTCGCCTTGGGTTTATCCTGTTTGGAACTCTCTGGGTTTCTTGGACTTGGGTGATTATTTCCTTCCCCATTTTAGGGAAGTTTTCAACCATTATCTCTTCAAGTATTTTCTCATGGTCTTTCTTTTTGTCTTCTTCTTCTGGGACCCCTATGATTCGAATGTTGTGGTGTTTAATATTGTCCTGGAGGTCTCTGAGATTGTCCTCATGTCTTTTAATTCGTTTTTCTTTTATCCTCTCTGATTCATTTATTTCTACCATTCTATCTTCTAATTCACTAATCCTATCTTCTGCCTCTGTTATTCTACTATTTGTTGCCTCCAGAGTGTTTTTAATTTCATTTATTGCACTATTCATTATATTTTGACTCTCTTTTATTTCTTCTAGGTCCTTGTTAAACCTTTCTTGCATCTTCTCAGTCTTTGTCTCCAGGCTATTTATCTGTGATTCCATTTTGACTTCAAGATTTTGGATCAATTTCACTATCATTATTCGGAATTCTTTATCAGGTAGATTCCCTATCTCTTCCTCTTTGGTTTGGTTTGGTGGGCATTTATCCTGTTCCTTTATCTGCTGGGTATTCCTCTGTCTCTTCATCTTGTTTAAATTGCTGAGTTTGGGGTGTCCTTTCTGTATTCTGGCAGTTTGTGGAGTTCTCTTTATTGTGGCATTCATTTCCTTGCTTTGTATGGGTTTGTACAGGTGGCTTGTCAAGGTTTCTTGGTTAGGGAATCTTGTGTTGGTGTTCTGGTGGATGGAGCTGTATTTCTTCTCTCTGGAGTGCAATGAAATGTCCAGTAATGAGTTATGGGATGTCTATGGTTTTGGGGTGACTTTGGGCTGCCTGTATCTTGGAGCTCAGCGCTGTGTTCCTTGTTGCTGGAGAATTTGCTTGGTATGTCTTGCCCTGAAACGTGTTGGCCCTTGTGTGGTGCTTGGTTTCAGTGCAGGTATGGAGGCATTTGATGAGCTCCTGTCAATTAATGTTCCTTGGAGCCAGGAGCTCCCTGGAGTCAGGGTTTGGACTTAAGCCTCCTGCTTCCAGTTATCGGTCTTATTTTTACAGTAGTTTCAAAACTTCTCCTTCTATACAGCACCATTGATAAAACATGTACATTAAAGATGAAAAGTTTCTCTACTGTGAGGGTCACCCAGAGAGGTTCACAGCGTTACATGGAGAAGAGAAGAGGGAGGAGGGAGTTAGAGGTGACCCAAATGAGATGAGGTGGAATCAATAGAGGAAAGAGTGGGCTAGCCAGTAATCTCTTCCTTATGTGCGCTCCACAACTGGACCGCTCAGAGTTGTTCACGGAGTTATACAGAGAAGAGAAGAAGGAGGAAGGTGACAGAGGTGGCCAGGAGGATAAAAGGGGGGAATGAAAAGGAGGGAGACAGATCCAGCCAGTAATCAGTTCCCTAAGTGTTCTCCACCATCTGGAACACACAGAAATTCACAGAGTTGGGTAGAGTAGAGAGGGGCTAGGGAGGAGACACAGGCGACCTGGTGGAGAAAAAGGAGAGTCCAAAGGGAGAGAGAGCAGTCAAGCCAGTAATCTCACTCCCTGGTGAAAAATGGGTCCTGAAGATTGAGTTATTAAAGGTACAAAATTGGTAACAAATACATAAAAGCAAAAATTAAAAATCTAGAGTAGAGTTTGGAATTTCAAAAATACGATGTTAAAGAAAAGAAGCAGGAAAAGAAAGAGAGAAAAAATGAACAAACAAAAATAAACAAGGTCATGAAAATTATAAAGAAAATATAGGTACAGAATTGATAACTAATACCAAAAGGCAAAAGTTAAAAATCTAGAGTAGAATTTGGAATTTCAAAAATACAATGTTAAAAAAAGAAGAAGAAAAAGAAAGAGAGAGGAAAAAAAAAAAAAAAACCCAAACAAGAACAAACAAAGTCGCTTAAATTATAAAGAAAATACAGGTACAAAATTAATAACAAATACCAAAAAGCATAAATTAAAAATCTAGAGTAGAGTTTGGAATTTCAGATATACAATGTTATTTAAAAGAAGAAGAGAAAGAAACAGAGAAAAAGAAAAAGAAAAAATAAAAAGGGTCACAGAAATTATTAAAAAAAAAAAAAGAACTATGGGTACAAAATTGATAACAAATACCAAAAAGCTAAAATTAAAAATCTAGAGTAGAGTTTGGAATTTCAAAAATACAATGTTAAAGAAAAGAAGGGGAGAAAAAAAACAAGGTCAAAAAAATTATAAAAATATATATATGAAGTTTGCTTAAAAAAAATAGGGTCTTCTTTTTTTTTTTTTTTTTTTTGCAAAGTAATCGGTTATAAAAGTGAAAATTAAGGGAATAATAGAGGACTTAAAATTTTTTTTTTAATTAAAAAAATAAAAGAAAAAATGATTGTAAAAATAGTAAAAATATATCTAGGACTTTCTCTGGTTTTGTTGTGAGAATTGTGGGTTCAGTTCATTTTTGTCTAGTTCCTTGGTCCGACTTATACTTCTCAAGATCTATAGGCCCCTTCCTATGTAGTTGGTATTAACCACAGGGTTTTAATCTATTGCCTGTAGCTTCCAAGGCGGTTCCCTCTGTTATAGCTTCTTCTGTTTGCTGGTCTCTTCAGTGTCTGGTTTCCGCCCTGACACAAAGGGGATGGTGGAGGACACTTTTTTTTTTTTAGGCTCACTTGTTCAGTCGCGCTGAGGGGAGGTAGGGAGGGATGCTGCAAACAAATAACACTGCCGTGTGCTCGCAGTGCCTCATCCACACTGGGTCTGCACCACCTCCCCCCCCGCCCCCCGCCCCAGTTCACGGCGCGTGTAGCCTCCCTGCCCACGCTGCTCAGGCTCTAGGTTGCTCCACCGGGAATCATCCGTGGCCGGCCCTGGGCTGCCTGCACTTCCCAGGTCCAAGCCGCTCAGGTTCAGGCACTCGGATAGTCCTCAGAGGCGCAGACTCTAGGTTGGGCCTGCGTTTTGTGCCCTTCCCAGATTCGAGCAGCTCAGGTGATGAGGTGTTTGGCGCGCTCGATTGCTGCGACTTATTGCCTCCCCGCCTCTCGGTTATCTAGGTATGCAACCGGCGCACCTTCTCAGGCAGATGTTGACTGTCCAGACCCCCAAGAAGTTTTAGTTAGCAAAGAAGCCTGCTTACAGTTTTATAGATAATGTCTCTCTGGGGCTGCGATTGTCCCCTTCCGGCTCTGGCTGCCTATCACCGGAGGGGGATGGTCTGCCGCTGGCTATGTCTGTTCAGTCCTTTGTTCTGTGTGCGGGCCTGGCGGTGTCTTAGGTTAGGGCTGGCTTTTCTCGTGGTAGATATCCCACAGTCTGGTTTGCTAGCCCAAATTATTTTGCTCAGATAGCACTCGGGGTATTCAGGCCAGATCCTTGTGATGCAGCCCTTGTTGCGCCTCCCTGCCCAGCCCCCGCTTGCTAATGGCGGATGCAGGCGTCTGTGCTGCTTCTCCGCTGGGGGAGTTACCGTAGGGCTCACAATGTGTGGGTTTTAATTGTTTATTTATTTTTCCTCCCTGTTATGTTGCCCTCTGTGCTTCCAAGGCTCGGCACAGATTCGGCAGTGAGAAGGTTTCCTGGTGTTTGGAAACTTCTCTCTTTTTAAGACTCCCTTCCCAGGATGGAACTCTGTCCCTCCCTCTTTTGTCTCTTTTTTTGTCTTTTATATTTTTTCCCTACCTCCTTTCAAAGACTTGGGTTGCTTTTCTGGGTGCCTGATGTCTTCTGCCAGCATTCAGAAGTTGTTTTGTGGAATTTACTTGGCATTTAAATGTTCTTTTGATGAATTTGTGGGGGAGAAAGTGTTCTCCCCATCCTACTCCTCCGTCATCTTAGCTCCTCCTCCCTATTAAAAATTTTTAATATTTGAACTTCAATTCTTTATTGTAATATAGGTTTTTTATGGTTGCTATGATGTTTTAATGATGTAATATATGGAAGCATAAAATATATTTAAAGCATTGTAGGGGAAGAGCAAATTAGCCAGGATGGTGTCATTAGGCTCTCTCACACCACAGTCTCTCAGTCTTGCCTCACGTTTTGTAAATAATGATTATGTAACCGGGAGAAATATCAATAACCTCAGATATGCAGATGACACCACCTTTATGGCAGAAAGTAAAGAAGAACTAAAGAGCCTATTGATGAAAGTGAAAGAGGAGAGTGGAAAAAGTTGGCTTAAAGCTCAACATTCAGAAAACTAAGATCATTGCATCGGGTACCACCACTTCATGGCAAATAGATGGGGAAACAGTGGAAATGGTGGCTGACTTGATTTTTCTTGGCTCCAAAATCACTGTAGATGGTGATTGCAGCCATGAAATTAAAAGACGCTTACTCCTTGGGAAGGAAAGTTATGACCAACCTAGACACCATATTGAAAAGCAGAGACAACCAACTTTGTCAACCAAGTTCTGTCTCATCAAGGCTATGGTTTTCCCAGTAGTCATATATAGATGTGAGAATTAGACTATAAAGAA